>NC_133670.1:3961875-5282500 GCF_048934315.1 Petromyzon marinus
CTACCTCCACAGTGTTCACTTCCCCACGTAACATGGCTGACTGCCTCCACGGTGTTCACTTCCCCACGTAACATGGCTGACTGTGCCTCCACGGTGTTCACTTCCCCACGTAAAATGGCTGACTACCTCCACAGTGTTCACTTCCCCACGTAACATGGCTGACTACCTCCAGTGTTCACTTCCCCACGTAACATGGCTGACTGTGCCTCCACGGTGTTCACTTCCCCACGTAACATGGCTGACTACCTCCACGGTGTTTACTTCCCCACGTAACATGGCTGACTACCTCCACGGTGTTTACTTCCCCACGTAACATGGCTGACGGCCTCCACGGTGTTCACTTCCCCACGTAACATGGCTGACTGTGCCTCCACGGTGTTTACTTCCCCACGTGACATGGCTGACTGCCTCCAGTGTTCACTTCCCCACGTAACATGGCTGACTCTGTCTCCACGGTGTTCACTTCCCCACGTAACATGGCTGACTGTGCCTCCACGGTGTTCACTTCCCCACGTAACATGGCTGACTGTGCCTCCACGGTGTTCACTTTTCCACGTAACATGGCTGACTCTGTCTCCACAATGTTTTACTTCCCCACGTAACATGGCTGACTGCCTCCACAGTGTTCACTTCCCCACGTAACATGGCTGACTGTGCCTCCACGGTATTTACTTCCCCACGTAACATGGCTGACTGTGCCTCTACGGTGTTCACTTCCCCACGTAACATGGCTGACTCTGTCTCCACAGTGTTTACTTCCCCACGTAACATGGCTGTCTGTGCCTCCACGGTGTTCACTTCCCCACGTAACATGGCTGACTCTGTCTCCACAGTGTTTTGTGCCGATCCCGCCTGACAGCCTCCTCGCTTACGGCCTCCACAGGGATGGAGGCGAGGAAAGAGGAGGACGAGGAGGAGGAGATGAAGAAGGAGGACGGCGGGGAGGAGATGGCAGCGCCCGGGGCCCCGAGGAAGAGGGAGCCAGGCGCGGCTCCCCACGGGAACTTCATCAACTACGCGGCCTTCAACCCCCCGGCTCGACGCGTCGCGCTGCTGCCCCGCGAGCTTCTGAGGCGGCTCCTGCCGGAGTCCGCGCCGCCGTTCCTCGCCCTGGACGTGGGCTGCAACAGCGGGGTGAGCGCAACTCCACGTTACCACGGACGGGGCTGAGGACGTCGACCGCTGGGGAAGGTTCTGAAACTCTCGGGACGTTCACTCGAACAACGCCGTGGCCGTGAGACTCGTCCAGTCCCAGTGTGGTATAGTGTACTAGTCACTATGGTAGTGTACTAGTCACTGTGGTAGTGTGGTAGTGTGGGGGTGTACTAGTCACTGTGTGGTAGTGTGGGGGTGTACTAGTCACTGTGTGGTAGTGTGTTAGTGTACTAGTCACTGTGGTAGTGTGTTGGTGTACTAGTCACTGTGTGGTAGTGTGTTGGTGTACTAGTCACTGTGTGGTAGTGTGGGGGTGTACTAGTCACTTTGCGGTAGTGTACTAGTCACTGTGTGGTAGTGTGGTAGTGTACTAGTCACAGTGTGGTAGTGTACTAGTCACAGTGTGGTAGTGTGGGGGTGTACTAGTCACTGTGTAGTAGTGTGGGGGTGTACTAGTCACTGTGTGGTAGTGTGGTAGTGTACTAGTCACTGTGTGGTAGTGTGGTAGTGTACTAGTCACAGTGTGGTAGTGTGGTAGTGTACTAGTCACTGTGTAGTAGTGTAGGGGTGTACTAGTCACAGTGTGGTAGTGTGGTAGTGTACTAGTCACAGTGTGGTAGTGTGCGGGTGTACTAGTCACTGTGTGGTAGTGTACTAGTCACTTTGTGGTAGTGTGGTAGTGTACTAGTCACTGTGTGGGGGTGTACTAGTCACTGTGTGGTAGTGTGGTAGTGTACTAGTCACTGTGTGGGGGTGTACTAGTCACTGTGTGGTAGTGTGCTAGTCACTGTGTGGTAGTGTGGGGGTGTACTAGTCACTGTGTGGTAGTGTGGGGGTGTACTAGTCACAGTGTGGTAGTGTGGGGGTGTACTAGTCACAGTGTGGTAGTGTACTAGTCACTGTAGGGTAGTGTGGTAGTGTACTAGTCACTGTGTGGTAGTGTGGGGGGTGTACTAGTCACTGTGTGGTAGTGTGGTAGTGTACTAGTCACTGTGTGGTAGTGTGGGGGTGTACTAGTCACTGTGTGGTAGTGTGGTAGTGTATTAGTCACTGTGTGGTAGTGTGTTAGTGTACTAGTCACTGTGTGATAGTGTACTAGTCATTGTGTAGTAGTGTGGGGGGGTACTAGTCACTGTGTCTTAGTGTGGGGGTGTACTAGTCACTATGTGGTAGTGTGGTAATGTACTAGTCACTGTGTGGTAGTGTGGTAGTGTACTAGTCACTGTGGTAGTGTGGGGGTGTACTAGTCACTGTGTGGTAGTGGGGGGGTGTACTGGTCACTGTGTGGTAGTGTGGGGGTGTACTAGTCACTGTGTGTTAGTGTGGTAGTGTACTAGTCACTGTGTGGTAGTGTGGGGGTGTACTAGCCACTGTGGGGTAGTGTACTAGTCACTGTGTGGTAGTGTGGGGGTGTACTAGTCACTGTGTGGTAGTGTGTTAGTGTACTAGTCACTGTGGTAGTGTGTTGGTGTACTAGTCACTGTGTGGTAGTGTGTTGGTGTACTAGTCACTGTGTGGTAGTGTGGTAGTGTACTAGTCACTGTGTGGTAGTGTGGTAGTGTACTAGTCACTGTGTGGTAGTGTACTAGTCACTGTGTGGTAGTGTTGTAGTGTACTAGTCACTGTGTGGTAGTGTACTAGTCACTGTGTGGTAGTGTGGGGGTGTACTAGTCACTGTGTGGTAGTGTGGGGGTGTACTAGTCACTGTGTGGTAGTGTGGGGTGTACTAGTCACTGTGTGGTAGTGTGGTAGTGTACTAGTCACTCTGTGGTAGTGTGGGGGTGTACTAGTCACTGTGTGGTAGTGTGGTAGTGTACTAGTCACTGTGTGGTAGTGTGGTAGTGTACTAGTCACTGTGTGGTAGTGTGGTAGTGTACTAGTCACTGTGTGGTAGTGTGGGGGTGTACTAGTCACTGTGTGGTAGTGTATTAGTCACTGTGTGGTAGTGTGGTAGTGTATTAGTCACTGTGTGGTAGTGTGTTAGTGTACTAGTCACTGTGTGGTAGTGTACTAGTCACTGTGTAGTAGTGTGGGGGAGTACTAGTCACTGTGTCTTAGTGTGGGGGTGTACTAGTCACTGTGTGGTAGTGTGGTAATGTACTAGTCACTGTGTGGTAGTGTGGTAGTGTACTAGTCACTGTGTGGTAGTGTGGGGGTGTACTAGTCACTGTGTGGTAGTGTGGGGGTGTACTAGTCACTGTGTGGTAGTTTGGGGGTGTACTAGTCACTGTGTGTTAGTGTGGTAGTGTACTAGTCACTGTGTGGTAGTGTGGGGGTGTACTAGTCACTGTGTGGTAGTGTGGTAGTGTACTAGTCACTGTGTGGTAGTGTGGGGGTGTACTAGTCACTGTGTGGTAGTGTGTTAGTGTACTAGTCACTGTGGTAGTGTGTTGGTGTACTAGTCACTGTGTGGTAGTGTGTTGGTGTACTAGTCACTGTGTGGTAGTGTGGTAGTGTACTAGTCACTGTGTGGTAGTGTGGTAGTGTACTAGTCACTGTGTGGTAGTGTACTAGTCACTGTGTGGTAGTGTGGGGGTGTACTAGTCACTGTGTAGTAGTGTGGGGGTGTACTAGTCACTGTGTGGAGTGTGGTAGTGTACTAGTCACTGTGTGGTAGTGTGGTAGTGTACTAGTCACAGTGTGGTAGTGTGGTAGTGTACTAGTCACTGTGTAGTAGTGTAGGGGTGTACTAGTCACAGTGTGGTAGTGTGGTAGTGTACTAGTCACAGTGTGGTAGTGTGCGGGTGTACTAGTCACTGTGTGGTAGTGTACTAGTCACTTTGTGGTAGTGTGGTAGTGTACTAGTCACTGTGTGGGGGTGTACTAGTGACTGTGTGGTAGTGTGGTAGTGTACTAGTCACTGTGTGGGGGTGTACTAGTCACTGTGTGGTAGTGTACTAGTCACTGTGTGGTAGTGTGGGGGTGTACTAGTCACTGTGTGGTAGTGTGGGGGTGTACTAGTCACAGTGTGGTAGTGTGGGGGTGTACTAGTCACAGTGTGGTAGTGTACTAGTCACTGTAGGGTAGTGTGGTAGTGTACTAGTCACTGTGTGGTAGTGTGGGGGGTGTACTAGTCACTGTGTGGTAGTGTGGTAGTGTACTAGTCACTGTGTGGTAGTGTGGGGGTGTACTAGTCACTGTGTGGTAGTGTGGTAGTGTATTAGTCACTGTGTGGTAGTGTGTTAGTGTACTAGTCACTGTGTGGTAGTGTATAGTCATTGTGTAGTAGTGTGGGGGGGTACTAGTCACTGTGTCTTAGTGTGGGGGTGTACTAGTCACTGTGTGGTAGTGTGGTAATGTACTAGTCACTGTGTGGTAGTGTGGTAGTGTACTAGTCACTGTGGTAGTGTGGGGGTGTACTAGTCACTGTGTGGTAGTGTGGGGGTGTACTAGTCACTGTGTGGTAGTGTGGGGGTGTACTAGTCACTGTGTGTTAGTGTACTAGTCACTGTGTGGTAGTGTGGGGGTGTACTAGTCACTGTGGGGTAGTGTGGTAGTGTACTAGTCACTGTGTGGTAGTGTGGGGGTGTACTAGTCACTGTGTGGTAGTGTGTTAGTGTACTAGTCACTGTGGTAGTGTGTTGGTGTACTAGTCACTGTGTGGTAGTGTGTTGGTGTACTAGTCACTGTGTGGTAGTGTGGTAGTGTACTAGTCACTGTGTGGTAGTGTGGTAGTGTACTAGTCACTGTGTGGTAGTGTACTAGTCACTGTGTGGTAGTGTTGTAGTGTACTAGTCACTGTGTGGTAGTGTACTAGTCACTGTGTGGTAGTGTGGGGGTGTACTAGTCACTGTGTGGTAGTGTGGGGGTGTACTAGTCACTGTGTGGTAGTGTGGGGGTGTACTAGTCACTGTGTGGTAGTGTGGTAGTGTACTAGTCACTGTGTGGTAGTGTGGGGGTGTACTAGTCACTGTGTGGTAGTGTGGTAGTGTACTAGTCACTGTGTGGTAGTGTGGTAGTGTACTAGTCACTGTGTGGTAGTGTGGTAGTGTACTAGTCACTGTGTGGTAGTGTGGGGGTGTACTAGTCACTGTGTGGTAGTGTGGTAGTGTATTAGTCACTGTGTGGTAGTGTGGTAGTGTATTAGTCACTGTGTGGTAGTGTGTTAGTATACTAGTCACTGTGTGGTAGTGTACTAGTCACTGTGTAGTAGTGTGGGGGAGTACTAGTCACTGTGTCTTAGTGTGGGGGTGTACTAGTCACTGTGTGGTAGTGTGGTAATGTACTAGTCACTGTGTGGTAGTGTGGTAGTGTACTAGTCAGTGTGTGGTAGTGTGGGGGTGTACTAGTCACTGTGTGGTAGTGTGGGGGTGTACTAGTCACTGTGTGGTAGTGTGGGGGTGTACTAGTCACTGTGTGTTAGTGTGGTAGTGTACTAGTCATTGTGTGGTAGTATGGGGGTGTACTAGTCACTGTGTGGTAGTGTGGTAGTGTACTAGTCACTGTGTGGTAGTGTGGGGGTGTACTAGTCACTGTGTGGTAGTGTGTTAGTGTACTAGTCACTGTGGTAGTGTGTTGGTGTACTAGTCACTGTGTGGTAGTGTGTTGGTGTACTTGTCACTGTGTGGTAGTGTGGTAGTGTACTAGTCACTGTGTGGTAGTGTGGTAGTGTACTAGTCACTGTGTGGTAGTGTACTAGTCACTGTGTTGTAGTGTGGTAGTGTACTAGTCACTGTGTGGTAGTGTACTAGTCACTGTGTGGTAGTGTGGTAGTGTACTAGTCACTGTGTGGTAGTGTGGTAGTGTACTAGTCACTGTGTGGTAGTGTGGTAGTGTACTAGTCACTGTGTGGTAGTGTACTAATCACTGTGTGGTAGTGTAGTAGTGTACTAGTCACTGTGTGGTAGTGTGGAAGTGTACTAGTCACTGTCTGTTAGTGTGGTAGTGTACTAGTCACAGTGTGGTAGTGTGGTAGTGTACTAGTCACAGTGTGGTAGTGTGGGGTTGTACTAGTCACTGTGTAGTAGTGTGGGGGTATACTAGTCACTGTGTGGTAGTGTGGTAGTGTACTAGTCACAGTGTGGTAGTGTACTAGCACTGTGTGGTAGTGTGGTAGTGTACTAGTCACTGTGTGGTAGTGTGGTAGTGTACTAGTCACTGTGTGGTAGTGTGGTAGTGTACTAGTCACTGTGTGGTAGTGTGGGGGTGTACTAGTCACTGTGTGGTAGTGTGGGGGTGTACTAGTCACTGTGTGGTAGTGTACTAGTCACTGTGTGGTAGTGTGGTAGTGTACTAGTCACAGTGTGGTAGTGTACTAGTCACAGTGTGGTAGTGTGGGGGTGTACTAGTCACTGTGTAGTAGTGTGGGGGTGTACTAGTCACTGTGTGGTAGTGTGGTAGTGTACTAGTCACTGTGTGGTAGTGTGGTAGTGTACTAGTCACTGTGTGGTAGTGTACTAGTCACTGTGTGGTAGTGTACTAGTCACTGTGTGGTAGTGTGGTAGTGTACTAGTCACTGTGTGGTAGTGTGGTAGTGTACTAGTCACTGTCTGGTAGTGTGGTAGTGTACTAGTCACAGTGTGGTAGTGTACTAGTCACAGTGTAGTAGTGTGGGGGAGTACTAGTCACTGTGTCTTAGTGTGGGGGTGTACTTGTCACTGTGTGGTAGTGTGGTAATGTACTAGTCACTGTGTGGTAGTGTGGTAGTGTACTAGTCACTGTGTGGTAGTGTGGGGGTGTACTAGTCACTGTGTGGTAGTGTGGGGGTGTACTAGTCACTGTGTGGTAGTGTGGGGGTGTACTAGTCACTGTGTGTTAGTGTGGTAGTGTACTAGTCACTGTGTGGTAGTGTGGGGGTGTACTAGTCACTGTGTGGTAGTGTGGTAGTGTACTAGTCACTGTGTGGTAGTGTGGGGGTGTACTAGTCACTGTGTGGTAGTGTGTTAGTGTACTAGTCACTGTCGTAGTGTGTTGGTGTACTAGTCACTGTGTGGTAGTGTGGTAGTGTACTAGTCACTGTGTGGTAGTGTGGTAGTGTACTAGTCACTGTCTGGTAGTGTGGTAGTGTACTAGTCACAGTGTGGTAGTGTGGTAGTGTACTAGTCACAGTGTGGTAATGTGGGGGTGTACTAGTCACTGTGTAGTAGTGTGGGGGTGTACTAGTCACTGTGTGGTAGTGTGGTAGTGTACTAGTCACAGTGTGGTAGTGTGGTAGTGTACTAGTCACTGTGTGGTAGTGTGGTAGTGTACTAGTCACTGTGTGGTAGTGTGGTAGTGTACTAGTCACTGTGTGGTAGTGTGGTAGTGTACTAGTCACTGTGTGGTAGTGTGGTAGTGTACTAGTCACTGTGTGGTAGTGTGGGGGTGTACTAGTCACTGTGTGGTAGTGTGTGGGTGTACTAGTCACTTTGCGGTAGTGTACTAGTCACTGTGTGGTAGTGTGGTAGTGTACTAGTCACAGTGTGGTAGTGTACTAGTCACAGTGTGGTAGTGTGGGGGTGTACTAGTCACTGTGTAGTAGTGTGGGGGTGTACTAGTCACTGTGTGGTAGTGTGGTAGTGTACTAGTCACTGTGTGGTAGTGTGGTAGTGTACTAGTCACAGTGTGGTAGTGTGGTAGTGTACTAGTCATTGTGTAGTAGTGTAGGGGTGTACTAGTCACAGTGTGGTAGTGTGGTAGTGTACTAGTCACAGTGTGGTAGTGTGCGGGTGTACTAGTCACTGTGTGGTAGTGTACTAGTCACTGTGGTAGTGTGGGGGTGTACTAGTCACAGTGTGGTAGTGTACTAGTCACTTTGTGGTAGTGTGGTAGTGTACTAGTCACTGTGTGGGGGTGTTCTAGTCACTGTGTGGTAGTGTTGTAGTGTACTAGTCACTGTGTGGGGGTGTACTAGTCACTGTGTGGTAGTGTACTAGTCACTGTGTGGTAGTGTGGTAGTGTACTAGTCACTGTGTGGTAGTGGTAGTGTACTACTCACTGTGTGGTAGTGTGGTAGTGTACTAGTCACTGTGTGGTAGTGTGGGGGTGTACTAGTCACTGTGTGGTAGTGTGGGGGTGTACTAGTCACAGTGTGGTAGTGTGGGGGTGTACTAGTCACAGTGTGGTAGTGTACTAGTCACTGTAGGGTAGTGTGGTAGTGTACTAGTCACTGTGTGGTAGTGTGGGGGGTGTACTAGTCACTGTGTGGTAGTGTGGTAGTGTACCAGTCACTGTGTGGTAGTGTGGGGGTGTACTAGTCACTGTGTGGTAGTGTGGTAGTGTATTAGTCACTGTGTGGTAGTGTGTTAGTGTACTAGTCACTGTGTGGTAGTGTACTAGTCATTGTGTAGTAGTGTGGGGGGGTACTAGTCACTGTGTCTTAGTGTGTGGGTGTACTAGTCACTGTGTGGTAGTGTGGTAATGTACTAGTCACTGTGTGGTAGTGTGGTAGTGTACTAGTCACTGTGGTAGTGTGGGGGTGTACTAGTCACTGTGTGGTAGTGTGGGGGTGTACTAGTCACTGTGTGGTAGTGTGGGGGTGTACTAGTCACTGTGTGTTAGTGTGTTAGTGTACTAGTCACTGTGGTAGTGTGTTGGTGTACTAGTCACTGTGTGGTAGTGTGTTGGTGTACTAGTCACTGTGTGGTAGTGTGGTAGTGTACTAGTCACTGTGTGGTAGTGTGGTAGTGTACTAGTCACTGTGTGGTAGTGTACTAGTCACTGTGTGGTAGTGTTGTAGTGTACTAGTCACTGTGTGGTAGTGTACTTGTCACTGTGTGGTAGTGTGGGGGTGTACTAGTCACTGTGTGGTAGTGTGGGGGTGTACTAGTCACTGTGTGGTAGTGTGGGGGTGTACTAGTCATTGTGTGGTAGTGTGGTAGTGTACTAGTCACTGTGTGGTAGTGTGGGGGTGTACTAGTCACTGTGTGGTAGTGTGGTAGTGTACTAGTCACTGTGTGGTAGTGTGGTAGTGTACTAGTCACTGTGTGGTAGTGTGGTAGTGTACTAGTCACTGTGTGGTAGTGTGGGGGTGTACTAGTCACTGTGTGGTAGTGTGGTAGTGTATTAGTCACTGTGTGGTAGTGTGGTAGTGTATTAGTCACTGTGTGGTAGTGTGTTAGTGTACTAGTCACTGTGTGGTAGTGTACTAGTCACTGTGTAGTAGTGTGGGGGAGTACTAGTCACTGTGTCTTAGTGTGGGGGTGTACTAGTCACTGTGTGGTAGTGTGGTAATGTACTAGTCACTGTGTGTTAGTGTGGTAGTGTACTAGTCACTGTGTGGTAGTGTGGGGGTGTACTAGTCACTGTGTGGTAGTGTGGGGGTGTACTAGTCACTGTGTGGTAGTGTGGGGGTGTAATAGTCACTGTGTGTTAGTGTGGTAGTGTACTAGTCACTGTGTGGTAGTGTGGGGGTGTACTAGTCACTGTGTGGTAGTGTGGTAGTGTACTAGTCACTGTGTGGTAGTGTGGGGGTGTACTAGTCACTGTGTGGTAGTGTGTTAGTGTACTAGTCACTGTGTGGTAGTGTGTTGGTGTACTAGTCACTGTGTGGTAGTGTGGTAGTGTACTAGTCACTGTGTGGTAGTGTGGTAGTGTACTAGTCCCTGTGTGGTAGTGTACTAGTCACTGTGTGGTAGTGTGGTAGTGTACTAGTCACTGTGTGGTAGTGTACTAGTCACTGTGTGGTAGTGTGGTAGTGTACTAGTCACTGTGTGGTAGTGTGGTAGTGTACTAGTCACTGTGTGGTAGTGTGGTAGTGTACTAGTCACTGTGTGGTAGTGTACTAGTCACTGTGTGGTAGTGTAGTAGTGTACTAGTCACTGTGTGGTAGTGTGGTAGTGTACTAGTCACTGTCTGTTAGTGTGGTAGTGTACTAGTCACAGTGTGGTAGTGTGGTAGTGTACTAGTCACAGTGTGGTAGTGTGCGGTTGTACTAGTCACTGTGTAGTAGTGTGGGGGTGTACTAGTCACTGTGTGGTAGTGTGGTAGTGTACTAGTCACAGTGTGGTAGTGTGGTAGTGTACTAGTCACTGTGTGGTAGTGTGGTAGTGTACTAGTCACTGTGTGGTAGTGTACTAGTCACTGTGTGGTAGTGTGGTAGTGTGCTAGTCACTGTGTGGTAGTGTGGTAGTGTACTAGTCATTGTGTGGTAGTGTGGGGGTGTACTAGTCACTGTGTGGTAGTGTGGGGGTGTACTAGTCACTGTGTGGTAGTGTGTTGGTGTACTAGTCACTGTGTGGTAGTGTACTAGTCACTGTGTGGTAGTGTGGTAGTGTACTAGTCACAGTGTGGTAGTGTACTAGTCACAGTGTGGTAGTGTGGGGGTGTATTAGTCACTGTGTAGTAGTGTGGGGGTGTACTAGTCACTGTGTGGTAGTGTGGTAGTGTACTAGTCACTGTGTGGTAGTGTGGTAGTGTACTAGTCACTGTGTGGTAGTGTACTAGTCACTGTGTGGTAGGGTGGTAGTGTACTAGTCACTGTGTGGTAGTGTGGTAGTGTACTAGTCACTGTGTGGTAGTGTGGTAGTGTACTAGTCACAGTGTGGTAGTGTACTAGTCACTGTGTGGTAGTGTGGTAGTGTACTAGTCACTGTGTGGTAGTGTGGGGGTTTACTAGTCACTGTGTGGTAGTGTGTGGGTGTACTAGTCACTGTGTGGTAGTGTACTAGTCACTGTGTGGTAGTGTTGTAGTGTACTAGTCACAGTGTGGTAGTGTACTAGTCACAGTGTGGTAGTGTGGGGGTGTACTAGTCACTGTGTAGTAGTGTGGGGGTGCACTAGTCACTGTGTGGTAGTGTGGTAGTGTACTAGTCACTGTGTGGTAGTGTGGTAGTGTACTAGTCACAGTGTGGTAGTGTGGTAGTGTACTAGTCACTGTGTAGTAGTGTAGGGCTGTACTAGTCACAGTGTGGTAGTGTGATAGTGTACTAGTCACAGTGTGGTAGTGTGCGGGTGTACTAGTCACTGTGTGGTAGTGTACTAGTCACTGTGGTAGTGTGGGGGTGTACTAGTCACTGTGTGGTAGTGTGGTAGTGTACTAGTCACTGTGTGGTAGTGTGGTAGTGTACTAGTCACTGTGTGGGGGTGTACTAGTCACTGTGTGGTAGTGTGGTAGTGTACTAGTCACTGTGTGGGGGTGTACTAGTCACTGTGTGGTAGTGTACTAGTCACTGTGTGGTAGTGTGGTAGTGTACTAGTCACTGTGTGGTAGTGGTAGTGTACTACTCACTGTGTGGTAGTGTGGTAGTGTACTAGTCACTGTGTGGTAGTGTGGGGGTGTACTAGTCACTGTGTGGTTGTGTGGGGGTGTACTAGTCACAGTGTGGTAGTGTGGGGGTGTACTAGTCACAGTGTGGTAGTGTACTAGTCACTGTAGGGTAGTGTGGTAGTGTACTAGTCACTGTGTGGTAGTGTGAGGGGTGTACTAGTCACTGTGTGGTAGTGTGGTAGTGTACTAGTCACTGTGTGGTAGTGTGGGGGTGTACTAGTCACTGTGTGGTAGTGTGGTAGTGTATTAGTCACTGTGTGGTAGTGTGTTAGTGTACTAGTCACTGTGTGGTAGTGTACTAGTCACTGTGTAGTAGTGTGGGGAGGTACTATTCACTGTGTCTTAGTGTGGGGGTGTACTAGTCACTGTGTGGTAGTGTGGTAATGTACTAGTCACTGTGTGGTAGTGTGGTAGTGTACTAGTCACTGTGTGGTAGTTGGGGGTGTACTAGTCACTGTGTGGTAGTGTGGGGGTGTACTAGTCACTGTGTGGTAGTGTGGGGGTGTACTAGTCACTGTGTGGTAGTGTGGGGGTGTACTAGTCACTGTGTGTTAGTGTGGTAGTGTACTAGTCACTGTGTGGTAGTGTGGGGGTGTACTAGTCACTGTGTGGTAGTGTGGTAGTGTACTAGTCACTGTGTGGTAGTGTGGGGGTGTACTAGTCACTGTGTGGTAGTGTGTTAGTGTACTAGTCACTGTCGTAGTGTGTTGGTGTACTAGTCACTGTGTGGTAGTGTGGTAGTGTACTAGTCACTGTGTGGTAGTGTGGTATTGTACTAGTCACTGTCTGGTAGTGTGGTAGTGTACTAGTCACAGTGTGGTAGTGTGGTAGTGTACTAGTCACAGTGTGGTAGTGTGGGGGTGTACTAGTCACTGTGTAGTAGTGTGGGGGTGTACTAGTCACTGTGTGGTAGTGTGGTAGTGTACTAGTCACAGTGTGGTAGTGTGGTAGTGTACTAGTCACTGTGTGGTAGTGTGGTAGTGTACTAGTCACTGTGTGGTAGTGTGGTAGTGTACTAGTCACTGTGTGGTAGTGTGGTAGTGTACTAGTCACTGTGTGGTAGTGTGGTAGTGTACTAGTCACTGTGTGGTAGTGTGGGGGTGTACTAGTCACTGTGTGGTAGTGTGTGGGTGTACTAGTCACTTTGCGGTAGTGTACTAGTCACTGTGTGGTAGTGTGGTAGTGTACTAGTCACAGTGTGGTAGTGTACTAGTCACAGTGTGGTAGTGTGGGGGTGTACTAGTCACTGTGTAGTAGTGTGGGGGTGTACTAGTCACTGTGTGGTAGTGTGGTAGTGTACTAGTCACTGTGTGGTAGTGTGGTAGTGTACTAGTCACAGTGTGGTAGTGTGGTAGTGTACTAGTCATTGTGTAGTAGTGTAGGGGTGTACTAGTCACAGTGTGGTAGTGTGGTAGTGTACTAGTCACAGTGTGGTAGTGTGCGGGTGTACTAGTCACTGTGTGGTAGTGTACTAGTCACTGTGGTAGTGTGGGGGTGTACTAGTCACAGTGTGGTAGTGTACTAGTCACTTTGTGGTAGTGTGGTAGTGTACTAGTCACTGTGTGGGGGTGTACTAGTCACTGTGTGGTAGTGTTGTAGTGTACTAGTCACTGTGTGGGGGTGTACTAGTCACTGTGTGGTAGTGTACTAGTCACTGTGTGGTAGTGTGCTAGTGTACTAGTCACTGTGTGGTAGTGGTAGTGTACTACTCACTGTGTGGTAGTGTGGTAGTGTACTAGTCACTGTGTGGTAGTGTGGGGGTGTACTAGTCACTGTGTGGTAGTGTGGGGGTGTACTAGTCACAGTGTGGTAGTGTGGGGGTGTACTAGTCACAGTGTGGTAGTGTACTAGTCACTGTAGGGTAGTGTGGTAGTGTACTAGTCACTGTGTGGTAGTGTGGGGGGTGTACTAGTCACTGTGTGGTAGTGTGGTAGTGTACTAGTCACTGTGTGGTAGTGTGGGGGTGTACTAGTCACTGTGTGGTAGTGTGGTAGTGTATTAGTCACTGTGTGGTAGTGTGTTAGTGTACTAGTCACTGTGTGGTAGTGTACTAGTCATTGTGTAGTAGTGTGGGGGGGTACTAGTCACTGTGTCTTAGTGTGTGGGTGTACTAGTCACTGTGTGGTAGTGTGGTAATGTACTAGTCACTGTGTGGTAGTGTGGTAGTGTACTAGTCACTGTGGTAGTGTGGGGGTGTACTAGTCACTGTGTGGTAGTGTGGGGGTGTACTAGTCACTGTGTGGTAGTGTGGGGGTGTACTAGTCACTGTGTGTTAGTGTGTTAGTGTACTAGTCACTGTGGTAGTGTGTTGGTGTACTAGTCACTGTGTGGTAGTGTGTTGGTGTACTAGTCACTGTGTGGTAGTGTGGTAGTGTACTAGTCACTGTGTGGTAGTGTGGTAGTGTACTAGTCACTGTGTGGTAGTGTACTAGTCACTGTGTGGTAGTATTGTAGTGTACTAGTCACTGTGTGGTAGTGTACTTGTCACTGTGTGGTAGTGTGGGGGTGTACTAGTCACTGTGTGGTAGTGTGGGGGTGTACTAGTCACTGTGTGGTAGTGTGGGGGTGTACTAGTCATTGTGTGGTAGTGTGGTAGTGTACTAGTCACTGTGTGGTAGTGTGGGGGTGTACTAGTCACTGTGTGGTAGTGTGGTAGTGTACTAGTCACTGTGTGGTAGTGTGGTAGTGTACTAGTCACTGTGTGGTAGTGTGGTAGTGTACTAGTCACTGTGTGGTAGTGTGGGGGTGTACTAGTCACTGTGTGGTAGTGTGGTAGTGTATTAGTCACTGTGTGGTAGTGTGGTAGTGTATTAGTCACTGTGTGGTAGTGTGTTAGTGTACTAGTCACTGTGTGGTAGTGTACTAGTCACTGTGTAGTAGTGTGGGGAGTACTAGTCACTGTGTCTTAGTGTGGGGGTGTACTAGTCACTGTGTGGTAGTGTGGTAATGTACTAGTCACTGTGTGTTAGTGTGGTAGTGTACTAGTCACTGTGTGGTAGTGTGGGGGTGTACTAGTCACTGTGTGGTAGTGTGGGGGTGTACTAGTCACTGTGTGGTAGTGTGGGGGTGTAATAGTCACTGTGTGTTAGTGTGGTAGTGTACTAGTCACTGTGTGGTAGTGTGGGGGTGTACTAGTCACTGTGTGGTAGTGTGGTAGTGTACTAGTCACTGTGTGGTAGTGTGGGGGTGTACTAGTCACTGTGTGGTAGTGTGTTAGTGTACTAGTCACTGTGTGGTAGTGTGTTGGTGTACTAGTCACTGTGTGGTAGTGTGGTAGTGTACTAGTCACTGTGTGGTAGTGTGGTAGTGTACTAGTCCCTGTGTGGTAGTGTACTAGTCACTGTGTGGTAGTGTGGTAGTGTACTAGTCACTGTGTGGTAGTGTACTAGTCACTGTGTGGTAGTGTGGTAGTGTACTAGTCACTGTGTGGTAGTGTGGTAGATTACTAGTCACTGTGTGGTAGTGCGGTAGTGTACTAGTCACTGTGTGGTAGTGTACTAGTCACTGTGTGGTAGTGTAGTAGTGTACTAGTCACTGTGTGGTAGTGTACTAGTCACTCTCTGTTAGTGTGGTAGTGTACTAGTCACAGTGTGGTAGTGTGGTAGTGTACTAGTCACAGTGTGGTAGTGTGGGGTTGTACTAGTCACTGTGTAGTAGTGTGGGGGTGTACTAGTCACTGTGTGGTAGTGTGGTAGTGTACTAGTCACAGTGTGGTAGTGTGGTAGTGTACTAGTCACTGTGTGGTAGTGTGGTAGTGTACTAGTCACTGTGTGGTAGTGTACTAGTCACTGTGTGGTAGTGTGGTAGTGTACTAGTCACTGTGTGGTAGTGTGGTAGTGTACTAGTCACTGTGTGGTAGTGTGGGGGTGTACTAGTCACTGTGTGGTAGTGTGGGGGTGTACTAGTCACTGTGTGGTAGTGTGTTGGTGTACTAGTCACTGTGTGGTAGTGTACTAGTCACTGTGTGGTAGTGTGGTAGTGTACTAGTCACAGTGTGGTAGTGTACTAGTCACAGTGTGGTAGTGTGGAGGTGTATTAGTCACTGTGTAGTAGTGTGGGGGTGTACTAGTCACTGTGTGGTAGTGTGGTAGTGTACTAGTCACTGTGTGGTAGTGTGGTAGTGTACTAGTCACTGTGTGGTAGTGTACTAGTCACTGTGTGGTAGGGTGGTAGTGTACTAGTCACTGTGTGGTAGTGTGGTAGTGTACTAGTCACTGTGTGGTAGTGTGGTAGTGTACTAGTCACAGTGTGGTAGTGTACTAGTCACTGTGTGGTAGTGTGGTAGTGTACTAGTCACTGTGTGGTAGTGTGGGGGTTTACTAGTCACTGTGTGGTAGTGTGTGGGTGTACTAGTCACTGTGTGGTAGTGTACTAGTCACTGTGTGGTAGTGTTGTAGTGTACTAGTCACAGTGTGGTAGTGTACTAGTCACAGTGTGGTAGTGTGGGGGTGTACTAGTCACTGTGTAGTAGTGTGGGGGTGCACTAGTCACTGTGTGGTAGTGTGGTAGTGTACTAGTCACTGTGTGGTAGTGTGGTAGTGTACTAGTCACAGTGTGGTAGTGTGGTAGTGTACTAGTCACTGTGTAGTAGTGTAGGGCTGTACTAGTCACAGTGTGGTAGTGTGATAGTGTACTAGTCACAGTGTGGTAGTGTGCGGGTGTACTAGTCACTGTGTGGTAGTGTACTAGTCACTGTGGTAGTGTGGGGGTGTACTAGTCACTGTGTGGTAGTGTGGTAGTGTACTAGTCACTGTGTGGTAGTGTGGTAGTGTACTAGTCACTGTGTGGGGGTGTACTAGTCACTGTGTGGTAGTGTGGTAGTGTACTAGTCACTGTGTGGTAGTGTACTAGTCACTGTGTGGTAGTGTGGTAGTGTACTAGTCACTGTGTGGTAGTGGTAGTGTACTACTCACTGTGTGGTAGTGTGGTAGTGTACTAGTCACTGTGTGGTAGTGTGGGGGTGTACTAGTCACTGTGTGGTTGTGTGGGGGTGTACTAGTCACAGTGTGGTAGTGTGGGGGTGTACTAGTCACAGTGTGGTAGTGTACTAGTCACTGTAGGGTAGTGTGGTAGTGTACTAGTCACTGTGTGGTAGTGTGAGGGGTGTACTAGTCACTGTGTGGTAGTGTGGTAGTGTACTAGTCACTGTGTGGTAGTGTGGGGGTGTACTAGTCACTGTGTGGTAGTGTGGTAGTGTATTAGTCACTGTGTGGTAGTGTGTTAGTGTACTAGTCACTGTGTGGTAGTGTACTAGTCACTGTGTAGTAGTGTGGGGGGGTACTATTCACTGTGTCTTAGTGTGGGGGTGTACTAGTCACTGTGTGGTAGTGTGGTAATGTACTAGTCACTGTGTGGTAGTGTACTAGTCACTGTGTGGTAGTTGGGGGTGTACTAGTCACTGTGTGGTAGTGTGGGGGTGTACTAGTCACTGTGTGGTAGTGTGGGGGTGTACTAGTCACTGTGTGTTAGTGTGGTAGTGTACTAGTCACTGTGTGGTAGTGTGGGGGTGTACTAGTCACTGTGTGGTAGTGTGGTAGTGTACTAGTCACTGTGTGGTAGTGTGGGGGTGTACTAGTCACTGTGCGGTAGTGTGTTAGTGTACTAGTCACTGTGGTAGTGTGTTGGTGTACTAGTCACTGTGTGGTAGTGTGTTGGTGTACTAGTCACTGTGTGGTAGTGTGGTAGTGTACTAGTCACTGTGTGGTAGTGTGGTAGTGTACTAGTCACTGTGTGGTAGTGTACTAGTCACTGTGTGGTAGTGTTGTAGTGTACTAGTCACTGTGTGGTAGTGTACTAGTCACTGTGTGGTAGTGTGGTAGTGTACTAGTCACTGTGTGGTAGTGTACTAGTCACTGTGTGGTAGTGTGGTAGTGTACTAGTCACTGTGTGGTAGTGTACTAGTCACTGTGTGGTAGTGTGGTAGTGTACTAGTCACTGTGTGGTAGTGTGGTAGTGTACTAGTCACTGTCTGGTAGTTTGGTAGTGTACTAGTCACAGTGTGGTAGTGTGGTAGTGTACTAGTCACAGTGTGGTAGTGTGGGGGTGTACTAGTCACTGTGTAGTAGTGTGGGGGTGTACTAGTCACTGTCTGGTAGTGTGGTAGTGTACTAGTCACAGTGTGGTAGTGTGGTAGTGTACTAGTCACTGTGTGGTAGTGTGGTAGTGTACTAGTCACTGTGTGGTAGTGTGGTAGTGTACTAGTCACTGTGTGGTAGTGTGGTAGTGTACTAGTCACTGTGTGATAGTGTGGTAGTGTTCTAGTCACTGTGTGGTAGTGTGGGGGTGTACTAGTCACTGTGTGGTAGTGTGTGGGTGTACTAGTCACTGTGTGGTAGTGTACTAGTCACTGTGTGGTAGTGTGGTAGTGTACTAGTCACAGTGTGGTAGTGTATTGGTCACAGTGTGGTAGTGTGGGGGTGTACTAGTCACTGTGTAGTAGTGTGGGGGTGTACTAGTCACTGTGTGGTAGTGTGGTAGTGTACTGGTCACAGTGTGGTAGTGTGGTAGTGTACTAGTCACTGTGTAGTAGTGTAGGGGTGTACTAGTCACAGTGTGGTAGTGTGGTAGTGTACTAGTCACAGTGTGGTAGTGTGCGGGTGTACTAGTCACTGTGTGGTAGTGTACTAGTCACTGTGGTAGTGTGGGGGTGTACTAGTCACTGTGTGGTAGTGTGGTAGTGTACTAGTCACTGTGTGGTAGTGTGGTAGTGTACTAGTCACTGTGTGGGGGTGTACTAGTCACTGTGTGGTAGTGTGGTAGTGTACTAGTCACTGTGTGGGGGTGTACTAGTCACTGTGTGGTAGTGTACTAGTCACTGTGTGGTAGTGTGGTAGTGTACTAGTCACTGTGTGGTAGTGTGGTAGTGTACTAGTCACTGTGTGGTAGTGGTAGTGTACTACTCACTGTGTGGTAGTGTGGTAGTGTACTAGTCACTGTGTGGTAGTGTGGGGGTGTACTAGTCACTGTGTGGTAGTGTGGGGGTGTACTAGTCACAGTGTGGTAGTGTGGGGGTGTACTAGTCACAGTGTGGTAGTGTACTAGTCACTGTAGGGTAGTGTGGTAGTGTACTAGTCACTGTGTGGTAGTGTGGGGGGTGTACTAGTCACTGTGTGGTAGTGTGGTAGTGTACTAGTCACTGTGTGGTAGTGTGGGGGTGTACTAGTCACTGTGTGGTAGTGTGGTAGTGTATTAGTCACTGTGTGGTAGTGTGTTAGTGTACTAGTCACTGTGTGGTAGTGTACTAGTCATTGTGTAGTAGTGTGGGGGGGTACTAGTCACTGTGTCTTAGTGTGTGGGTGTACTAGTCACTGTGTGGTAGTGTGGTAATGTACTAGTCACTGTGTGGTAGTGTGGTAGTGTACTAGTCACTGTGGTAGTGTGGGGGTGTACTAGTCACTGTGTGGTAGTGTGGGGGTGTACTAGTCACTGTGTGGTAGTGTGGGGGTGTACTAGTCACTGTGTGTTAGTGTGTTAGTGTACTAGTCACTGTGGTAGTGTGTTGGTGTACTAGTCACTGTGTGGTAGTGTGTTGGTGTACTAGTCACTGTGTGGTAGTGTGGTAGTGTACTAGTCACTGTGTGGTAGTGTGGTAGTGTACTAGTCACTGTGTGGTAGTGTACTAGTCACTGTGTGGTAGTGTTGTAGTGTACTAGTCACTGTGTGGTAGTGTACTTGTCACTGTGTGGTAGTGTGGGGGTGTACTAGTCACTGTGTGGTAGTGTGGGGGTGTACTAGTCACTGTGTGGTAGTGTGGGGGTGTACTAGTCATTGTGTGGTAGTGTGGTAGTGTACTAGTCACTGTGTGGTAGTGTGGGGGTGTACTAGTCACTGTGTGGTAGTGTGGTAGTGTACTAGTCACTGTGTGGTAGTGTGGTAGTGTACTAGTCACTGTGTGGTAGTGTGGGGGTGTACTAGTCACTGTGTGGTAGTGTGGTAGTGTATTAGTCACTGTGTGGTAGTGTGGTAGTGTATTAGTCACTGTGTGGTAGTGTGTTAGTGTACTAGTCACTGTGTGGTAGTGTACTAGTCACTGTGTAGTAGTGTGGGGGAGTACTAGTCACTGTGTCTTAGTGTGGGGGTGTACTAGTCACTGTGTGGTAGTGTGGTAGTGTACTAGTCACTGTGTGGTAGTGTGGGGGTGTACTAGTCACTGTGTGGTAGTGTGTTAGTGTACTAGTCACTGTGGTAGTGTGTTGGTGTACTAGTCACTGTGTGGTAGTGTGTTGGTGTACTAGTCACTGTGTGGTAGTGTGGTAGTGTACTAGTCACTGTGTGGTAGTGTGGTAGTGTACTAGTCCCTGTGTGGTAGTGTACTAGTCACTGTGTGGTAGTGTGGTAGTGTACTAGTCACTGTGTGGTAGTGTACTAGTCACTGTGTGGTAGTGTGGTAGTGTACTAGTCACTGTGTGGTAGTGTGGTAGTGTACTAGTCACTGTGTGGTAGTGTGGTAGTGTACTAGTCACTGTGTGGTAGTGTACTAGTCACTGTGTGGTAGTGTAGTAGTGTACTAGTCACTGTGTGGTAGTGTGGTAGTGTACTAGTCACTGTCTGTTAGTGTGGTAGTGTACTAGTCACAGTGTGGTAGTGTGGTAGTGTACTAGTCACAGTGTGGTAGTGTGGGGTTGTACTAGTCACTGTGTAGTAGTGTGGGGGTGTACTAGTCACTGTGTGGTAGTGTGGTAGTGTACTAGTCACAGTGTGGTAGTGTGGTAGTGTACTAGTCACTGTGTGGTAGTGTGGTAGTGTACTAGTCACTGTGTGGTAGTGTACTAGTCACTGTGTGGTAGTGTGGTAGTGTACTAGTCACTGTGTGGTAGTGTGGTAGTGTACTAGTCACTGTGTGGTAGTGTGGGGGTGTACTAGTCACTGTGTGGTAGTGTGGGGGTGTACTAGTCACTGTGTGGTAGTGTGTTGGTGTACTAGTCACTGTGTGGTAGTGTACTAGTCACTGTGTGGTAGTGTGGTAGTGTACTAGTCACAGTGTGGTAGTGTACTAGTCACAGTGTGGTAGTGTGGGGGTGTATTAGTCACTGTGTAGTAGTGTGGGGGTGTACTAGTCACTGTGTGGTAGTGTGGTAGTGTACTAGTCACTGTGTGGTAGTGTGGTAGTGTACTAGTCACTGTGTGGTAGTGTACTAGTCACTGTGTGGTAGGGTGGTAGTGTACTAGTCACTGTGTGGTAGTGTGGTAGTGTACTAGTCACTGTGTGGTAGTGTGGTAGTCACTGTGTGGTAGTGTGGTAGTGTACTAGTCACTGTGTGGTAGTGTGGGGGGTGTACTAGTCACTGTGTGGTAGTGTGGTAGTGTACTAGTCACTGTGTGGTAGTGTGGGGGTGTACTAGTCACTGTGTGGTAGTGTGGTAGTGTATTAGTCACTGTGTGGTAGTGTGTTAGTGTACTAGTCACTGTGTGGTAGTGTACTAGTCATTGTGTAGTAGTGTGGGGGGGTACTAGTCACTGTGTCTTAGTGTGTGGGTGTACTAGTCACTGTGTGGTAGTGTGGTAATGTACTAGTCACTGTGTGGTAGTGTGGTAGTGTACTAGTCACTGTGGTAGTGTGGGGGTGTACTAGTCACTGTGTGGTAGTGTGGGGGTGTACTAGTCACTGTGTGGTAGTGTGGGGGTGTACTAGTCACTGTGTGTTAGTGTGTTAGTGTACTAGTCACTGTGGTAGTGTGTTGGTGTACTAGTCACTGTGTGGTAGTTTGTTGGTGTACTAGTCACTGTGTGGTAGTGTGGTAGTGTACTAGTCACTGTGTGGTAGTGTGGTAGTGTACTAGTCACTGTGTGGTAGTGTACTTGTCACTGTGTGGTAGTGTGGGGGTGTACTAGTCACTGTGTGGTAGTGTGGGGGTGTACTAGTCACTGTGTGGTAGTGTGGGGGTGTACTAGTCATTGTGTGGTAGTGTGGTAGTGTATTAGTCACTGTGTGGTAGTGTGGTAGTGTATTAGTCACTGTGTGGTAGTGTGGGGGTGTACTAGTCACTGTGTGTTAGTGTACTAGTCACTGTGGTAGTGTGTTGGTGTACTAGTCACTGTGTGGTAGTTTGTTGGTGTACTAGTCACTGTGTGGTAGTGTGGTAGTGTACTAGTCACTGTGTGGTAGTGTGGTAGTGTACTAGTCACTGTGTGGTAGTGTACTAGTCACTGTGTGGTAGTGTGGTAGTGTACTAGTCACTGTGTGGTAGTGTGGTAGTGTACTAGTCACTGTGTGGTAGTGTGGGGGTGTACTAGTCACTGTGTGGTAGTGTGGTAGTGTATTAGTCACTGTGTGGTAGTGTGGTAGTGTATTAGTCACTGTGTGGTAGTGTGTTAGTGTACTAGTCACTGTGTGGTAGTGTACTAGTCACTGTGTAGTAGTGTGGGGGAGTACTAGTCACTGTGTCTTAGTGTGGGGGTGTACTAGTCACTGTGTGGTAGTGTGGTAATGTACTAGTCACTGTGTGTTAGTGTGGTAGTGTACTAGTCACTGTGTGGTAGTGTGGGGGTGTACTAGTCAATGTGTGGTAGTGTGGGGGTGTACTAGTCACTGTGTGGTAGTGTGGGGGTGTAATAGTCACTGTGTGTTAGTGTGGTAGTGTACTAGTCACTGTGTGGTAGTGTGGGGGTGTACTAGTCACTGTGTGGTAGTGTGGTAGTGTACTAGTCACTGTGTGGTAGTGTGGGGGTGTACTAGTCACTGTGTGGTAGTGTGTTAGTGTACTAGTCACTGTGGTAGTGTGTTGGTGTACTAGTCACTGTGTGGTAGTGTGTTGGTGTACTAGTCACTGTGTGGTAGTGTGGTAGTGTACTAGTCACTGTGTGGTAGTGTGGTAGTGTACTAGTCCCTGTGTGGTAGTGTACTAGTCACTGTGTGGTAGTGTGGTAGTGTACTAGTCACTGTGTGGTAGTGTACTAGTCACTGTGTGGTAGTGTGGTAGTGTACTAGTCACTGTGTGGTAGTGTGGTAGTGTACTAGTCACTGTGTGGTAGTGTGGTAGTGTACTAGTCACTGTGTGGTAGTGTACTAGTCACTGTTTGGTAGTGTAGTAGTGTACTAGTCACTGTGTGGTAGTGTGGTAGTGTACTAGTCACTGTCTGTTAGTGTGGTAGTGTACTAGTCACAGTGTGGTAGTGTGGTAGTGTACTAGTCACAGTGTGGTAGTGTGGGGTTGTACTAGTCACTGTGTAGTAGTGTGGGGGTGTACTAGTCACTGTGTGGTAGTGTGGTAGTGTACTAGTCACAGTGTGGTAGTGTGGTAGTGTACTAGTCACTGTGTGGTAGTGTGGTAGTGTACTAGTCACTGTGTGGTAGTGTACTAGTCACTGTGTGGTAGTGTGGTAGTGTACTAGTCACTGTGTGGTAGTGTGGTAGTGTACTAGTCACTGTGTGGTAGTGTGGGGGTGTACTAGTCACTGTGTGGTAGTGTGGGGGTGTACTAGTCACTGTGTGGTAGTGTGTTGGTGTACTAGTCACTGTGTGGTAGTGTACTAGTCACTGTGTGGTAGTGTGGTAGTGTACTAGTCACAGTGTGGTAGTGTACTAGTCACAGTGTGGTAGTGTGGGGGTGTATTAGTCACTGTGTAGTAGTGTGGGGGTGTACTAGTCACTGTGTGGTAGTGTGGTAGTGTACTAGTCACTGTGTGGTAGTGTGGTAGTGTACTAGTCACTGTGTGGTAGTGTACTAGTCACTGTGTGGTAGGGTGGTAGTGTACTAGTCACTGTGTGGTAGTGTGGTAGTGTACTAGTCACTGTGTGGTAGTGTGGTAGTGTACTAGTCACAGTGTGGTAGTGTACTAGTCACTGTGTGGTAGTGTGGTAGTGTACTAGTCACTGTGTGGTAGTGTGGGGGTTTTCTAGTCACTGTGTGGTAGTGTGTGGGTGTACTAGTCACTGTGTTGTAGTGTACTAGTCACAGTGTGGTAGTGTACTAGTCACAGTGTGGTAGTGTGGGGGTGTACTAGTCACTGTGTAGTAGTGTGGGGGTGCACTAGTCACTGTGTGGTAGTGTGGTAGTGTACTAGTCACTGTGTGGTAGTGTGGTAGTGTACTAGTCACAGTGTGGTAGTGTGGTAGTGTACTAGTCACTGTGTAGTAGTGTAGTGCTGTACTAGTCACAGTGTGGTAGTGTGATAGTGTACTAGTCACAGTGTGGTAGTGTGCGGGTGTACTAGTCACTGTGTGGTAGTGTACTAGTCACTGTGGTAGTGTGGGGGTGTACTAGTCACTGTGTGGTAGTGTGGTAGTGTACTAGTCACTGTGTGGTAGTGTGGTAGTGTACTAGTCACTGTGTGGGGGTGTACTAGTCACTGTGTGGTAGTGTGGTAGTGTACTAGTCACTGTGTGGGGGTGTACTAGTCACTGTGTGGTAGTGTACTAGTCACTGTGTGGTAGTGTGGTAGTGTACTAGTCACTGTGTGGTAGTGGTAGTGTACTACTCACTGTGTGGTAGTGTACTAGTCACTGTGTGGTAGTGTGGGGGTGTACTAGTCACTGTGTGGTTGTGTGGGGGTGTACTAGTCACAGTGTGGTAGTGTGGGGGTGTACTAGTCACAGTGTGGTAGTGTACTAGTCACTGTAGGGTAGTGTGGTAGTGTACTAGTCACTGTGTGGTAGTGTGAGGGGTGTACTAGTCACTGTGTGGTAGTGTGGTAGTGTACTAGTCACTGTGTGGTAGTGTGGGGGTGTACTAGTCACTGTGTGGTAGTGTGGTAGTGTATTAGTCACTGTGTGGTAGTGTGTTAGTGTACTAGTCACTGTGTGGTAGTGTACTAGTCACTGTGTAGTAGTGTGGGGGGGTACTATTCACTGTGTCTTAGTGTGGGGGTGTACTAGTCACTGTGTGGTAGTGTGGTAATGTACTAGTCACTGTGTGGTAGTGTGGTAGTGTACTAGTCACTGTGTGGTAGTTGGGGGTGTACTAGTCACTGTGTGGTAGTGTGGGGGTGTACTAGTCACTGTGTGGTAGTGTGGGGGTGTACTAGTCACTGTGTGTTAGTGTGGTAGTGTACTAGTCACTGTGTGGTAGTGTGGGGGTGTACTAGTCACTGTGTGGTAGTGTGGTAGTGTACTAGTCACTGTGTGGTAGTGTGGGGGTGTACTAGTCACTGTGCGGTAGTGTGTTAGTGTACTAGTCACTGTGGTAGTGTGTTGGTGTACTAGTCACTGTGTGGTAGTGTGTTGGTGTACTAGTCACTGTGTGGTAGTGTGGTAGTGTACTAGTCACTGTGTGGTAGTGTGGTAGTGTACTAGTCACTGTGTGGTAGTGTACTAGTCACTGTGTGGTAGTGTTGTAGTGTACTAGTCACTGTGTGGTAGTGTACTAGTCACTGTGTGGTAGTGTGGTAGTGTACTAGTCACTGTGTGGTAGTGTACTAGTCACTGTGTGGTAGTGTGGTAGTGTACTAGTCACTGTGTGGTAGTGTACTAGTCACTGTGTGGTAGTGTGGTAGTGTACTAGTCACTGTGTGGTAGTGTGGTAGTGTACTAGTCACTGTCTGGTAGTGTGGTAGTGTACTAGTCACAGTGTGGTAGTGTGGTAGTGTACTAGTCACAGTGTGGTAGTGTGGGGGTGTACTAGTCACTGTCTAGTAGTGTGGGGGTGTACTAGTCACTGTGTGGTAGTGTGGTAGTGTACTAGTCACAGTGTGGTAGTGTGGTAGTGTACTAGTCACTGTGTGGTAGTGTGGTAGTGTACTATTCACTGTGTGGTAGTGTGGTAGTGTACTAGTCACTGTGTGGTAGTGTGGTAGTGTACTAGTCACTGTGTGGTAGTGTGGTAGTGTTCTAGTCACTGTGTGGTAGTGTGGGGGTGTACTAGTCACTGTGTGGTAGTGTGTGGGTGTACTAGTCACTGTGTGGTAGTGTACTAGTCACTGTGTGGTGGTGTGGTAGTGTACTAGTCACAGTGTGGTAGTGTATTGGTCACAGTGTGGTAGTGTGGGGGTGTACTAGTCACTGTGTAGTAGTGTGGGGGTGTACTAGTCACTGTGTGGTAGTGTGGTAGTGTACTAGTCACAGTGTGGTAGTGTGGTAGTGTACTAGTCACTGTGTAGTAGTGTAGGGGTGTACTAGTCACAGTGTGGTAGTGTGGTAGTGTACTAGTCACAGTGTGGTAGTGTGCGGGTGTACTAGTCACTGTGTGGTAGTGTACTAGTCACTGTGGTAGTGTGGGGGTGTACTAGTCACTGTGTGGTAGTGTGGTAGTGTACTAGTCACTGTGTGGTAGTGTGGTAGTGTACTAGTCACTGTGTGGGGGTGTACTAGTCACTGTGTGGTAGTGTGGTAGTGTACTAGTCACTGTGTGGGGGTGTACTAGTCACTGTGTGGTAGTGTACTAGTCACTGTGTGGTAGTGTGGTAGTGTACTAGTCACTGTGTGGTAGTGTGGTAGTGTACTAGTCACTGTGTGGTAGTGGTAGTGTACTACTCACTGTGTGGTAGTGTGGTAGTGTACTAGTCACTGTGTGGTTGTGTGGGGGTGTACTAGTCACTGTGTGGTAGTGTGGGGGTGTACTAGTCACAGTGTGATAGTGTGGGGGTGTACTAGTCACAGTGTGGTAGTGTACTAGTCACTGTAGGGTAGTGTGGTAGTGTACTAGTCACTGTGTGGTAGTGTGGGGGGTGTACTAGTCACTGTGTGTTAGTGTGGGGGTGTACTAGTCACTGTGTGGTAGTGTACTAGTCACTGTGGTAGTGTGGTAGTGTACTAGTCACTGTGTGGTAGTGTGGTAGTGTACTAGTCACTGTGTGGTAGTGTAGGGGTGTACTAGTCACAGTGTGGTAGTGTGGTAGTGTACTAGTCACTGTGTGGTAGTGTACTAGTCACAGTGTGGTAGTGTGGTAGTGTACTAGTCACTGTGTGGTAGTGTGGTAGTGTACTAGTCACTGTGTGGTAGTGTAGGGGTGTACTAGTCACTCTGTGGTAGTGCGGGTGGCCATGGGCCTGAGACATGTTTACAAAAATGCATTTTCACCTTTCTCCCACAGATGGAATACACTACCCCATATGCGCGTTTTTCATCATTATGTGAGTGTCAAATACGTGAGTTATGGAAATTCATCATTAGCTCCAGACTTTTTGTCAATTAACTGCTGGATGAAGGCCTATGCCATGCCATGTTGGTAACGGGTGGTTTTGGCAATCAAGGTTGCTGAAGGTGCGTGTCAAGGACTGGTTCAGACATATCACCGGTTTGAGGCGTTTATTAGATATTTAAAGTTGCATTTATGCCAGTAGCTGAACATCGTACTTAATCTCGTTGGCTTTTTTGACCTAGAATCACTGCGTCATAGGTTTGTATTGAATAAAGTTGCATCTAATACTGTGGCCAGAATCAAAATATTCATACTGGAGGAATGCGATGAGCGATAAAGCTCTTTTTCGCAGACGTCCAGTAGAAGGAGGGTAAGAACGTTACAACAACAAAAAATACAAAACATGATAGTAGTCCAAAGTGCAAGAGAGGTAAACACATCACCCAAACACATACAAATAAAACTAAACCATCCCCATCCTACCGGGCAAAGCCCACTGAGGTATTAACTTATTTTCATTTTGAATAATGAAGTACTCCATCCTCGCATCACGTCTGTTTTTTTACGACATTCTCCAGCAAAGAAACAAACCCGCCACCGGTGTCCTCGTGTTTTCTCGCAGGAGCTGACGGTGGCTGTGTATCGGCACCTGACGGGGCTGGACCAGCCCGAGGGTGCACGCTCTGGGCAGGTTGCCCGCGTGCTGCCGCTGTCTGTGCTGGCGTGCGACCTGGACGCCGATCTGGTGGAGCGTGCGCGGGGCGACAATCCTCACCCGGAGGTCATCGCCTACGAGGCGTTTGACTTCATGGACACCGCAGCACGAGACGCCGCGCTGGACGCCTTCCTGCGACGCCACGGCCGGGCGCGCTTTGACCTGTGCCTGTGCATGTCGGTGACGATGTGGATTCACCTGCACCACGGCGATGCCGGCCTGCGGCGTTTCCTCGCGGCCGCCGCGCGCACCGCCACCTTCCTGTTGGTCGAGCCGCAGCCGTGGAGGTGCTACCGAGCGGCCGCGCGCCGCCTGCGCCGTCTGGGGCTGGCCGAGTTCCCCCTCCTGCCGGATCTGCGGCTCCTGCGTGGGGCTGGCGGCGGTGGCGGCCGCGCGGAGGCCGATGAGCTGGCCGCCTTGCTGGGAGAGGAGGGAGACATGCGCTTGCTGTCCAGCCTGGGCAGCACCGAGTGGGGGCGGTCCCTGCTGCTGTTTGGACGAACGGGAGTGGCCTTGGGATACATTGACAAAAGTACCGATTGAAACTGCATTGCTGCTGTGGCCTTCGAGGATCTGTTGCCTATTTGGAGAGAATTCGTGGTCAGAAATGTTAAGTGATTTTCAGTTTTTAACACCTTTATTTGTTGATGGTACGTTGTTTTCTCGTCGTGCGTGTAAATGCAGCATGTTGTTGAAAACGAGTTATAATTTATCAGAATATTATATATATAAAGTGACAACAATGCAAAACGTACCTTTTTTGTACCTCTGAAAATAAAATTGCATGCAAAAAGAGTTGTCAGTTTTGAAGGACCTAACCAGAATCATTTATGATAAAGGGAATGAATGGTTTTTTTTTTAGTAAATGGGACAACAGCATCTCATAAAATGGAAAATGAATATCACCAACTTCAAATCATTGTTTGGAGGAGGCATTTTGAAAATTATATCAAACCCAGCCCATGGAAGACATACAGAAATATTTCCTCTTCACATGCGATTTTCCTCAAATAATTTAAGGCAGCTCATGATGTGACAGTGGAGGCTGCTTTGTAAAGGTGAACTATGTCCCTGTTTCCTTTGGATTTCCACGTGCATCTGAAATATTTTTGAAATGCACATGTAAATGTTTTGGATACGCCACTTTTATATTTATAGTGAAATAAAATCTGAACATTGTAAATAGTTGATGGGTGCATTGTAATTGTGTGAAGTCATAATTGCCATTCATCCTCCCATTAACCACAACATCTGGTATGGAGGCAATCCATCCCATGTTCCTGTCCAGTGAGCTCCCTCCGCTCCATAAATATCTTTGTTGTGTTGTCTATATGCACGGTTTGCAGAGTGCACTCAGACTGACATAAGTGCCGTTGCGATATCACCACGACCGAGTGGCAACTAGCGTGCAATGCTCTGTTTGATAGATATGTTTCAGCAGTTAAGGGTGAAAAGTTAGACAAGCGGGATTTGATTGCTGAAAAAAATCTTCGGGTTGGCCATCGCAAACGATGATGACTGCCGAGAAGAGCTGCTCGTAGCATTTTCCTGCACGCTGGTGGGAAGAGCCCAGCAACTTGAGCGGAAGCATCGATCGCACTGTCGGCAAGAGTTGCTCGTCTGCTGAATGGGACTTGTGTTGTGCCGTTACTGGTGTTGATGCCGATGGGCTCTTTCACGTTTTTCTTTAATCCGCTTGGCTGAGTCGGCTATGGAACTTCTCCACTGCTTACAGCTGCTCTCAAAGTAAACATCTAGAAAAAATATCTACGGACAAAAATAATGCTTACTCAATGTTACTGATAATCTTGGACCAATATCTTTAAATGGTAACTGTTTGAGGCCAAACCAGTGTGATGAGACCCATGGAGATGACACTTCTCCGTTGTACCTACTGCAAACAGGGTACGCAGCAGCACTGGTGCCTGATTAGATTTCTTGAAGTGGAATCTGATCATTTGCTGTAACTGCTGCAATGGAACAATCTTTGCGGTGGCGGAATGTTATGACACGTCTGTTATTCATAGCCATGCACTTAGTGTCCTGCCTCGCACAAGCATACAATGTCACCGACCATCCAAAATTATAATTTCAATCATGAAAGAATCTTACAAGTTAGTGAGTTTTTTTTCGTACATACGTCAGGAAGCAGCTGGTTGTGTATGGAGCTGGTTAAGCATGGGGCTGGTTATGCATGGGGCTGGTTATGCATGGGGCTGGTTATGCATGGGGCTGCTTATGCATGGGGCTGCTTATGCATGGGGCTGGTTATGCATGGGGCTGGTTATGCATGGGGCTGGTTATGCATGGGGCTGGTTATGCATGGGGCTGGTTATGCATGGGGCTGGTTAAGCAGGTGTGAATTATCGTGTGTGGGAGAGAGGGGAGTCAGTCTAATTTCCAGTTTAGTCAAGTAAACTCAGGGTCTCTGGAGTGGCATTCATGAGGGGGCCCCAGATATGGGACAACTCCCCTTCCCTATTCCTCAGTTTAAGACTCAAGTGTTCTAAAGCTACTACACCGTTGTCTCGTGAGTAGAGCTCTGAGTAGTGTTCTACCCACCTGGCCATTTGCTCTTGTTTATCAGTGATGATGGCCCCTGTGCTGGATTTAAGGGGGGCAGTCCTGATGTTTGGACCAAAGTCTGTCTTGATGCCTTCATACATGGCACGGATATTGCCAGTGTCAGAGGCGAGTTGGATCCTACTACTGAGATTCACCCAGTAGTTGTTGGCACAGCGTCTGGCGGTCGTTTGAGCTGCACTGCGAGCAGCTTTCAGTGCCCTTAACGATCCTGTACTTGGGACTTGCTTGTACTTCAAGAGCGCCATGCGTTTGGCTTGGAGGATGGGTTCCAATATACCCAGGTGTTCCTAAAACCAGTCTGTGTTCCGCCTTGTCTGCTTGCCGAAGCTATTGATGGCTGCATTAAAGATGGCGTCTCTGATGTATGCCCACTTTGTCTCCACGCTTCCATCTGGTGTGTCGTGTAGGGACTGCTCAAGGCTGTGTTGGAAAATTGAGGGAGCTCTGGGAGGGATGTCTTGGCAGAGTTGATGCGTAGGTAGCGCTTTTGTTTGAGTCCGTGTATCTTTTTGGGGCATAGTCTGACCTTGCTGGATACCAGCGAGTGATCGGTGTCACAGACTGCACTGTGGTAGCTGCGTGTGATGAGTACCGAGTTGAGGAGGGCTCGTCGGGTGATGACGAGGTCCAGTTGGTGCCAATTAAGAGACCTTGGATGTCTCCATGATACTTTATGGCATGGTTTTGTGAGAAAGAATGAGTTTGTGATACAGAGATTGTGGTATGAACAAAGCTCCAGTAGTCTTTGGCCACTGGCATTCATCTTTCCAATGCCATGATAGCCAAGGCATGCGGGCCACGCGTCGTGGTCAGCCCCAACCCTTGCATTGAAGTCTCCCAACAGAAACATGTGCTCAGAGCTGGGGATTTTGCGAATAATATTGTGTAGCTCTTCATAGAATTGGTCATGAATCTCCGGAGGTGAGTAGAGTGTTGGGGCGTAGACACTCAGGATGTTTACATGGCCAGAAGCAGTGAGCAATCTCATGAGTAGAATCCGCTCGGAGCCTGCAGTCGGTGGTTCTATCATGCCAAGGAGTGTGTTTTTGACAGCGAACCCAACACCATGTTGCCTTGGTTCGTTCTGCTGTTTTCCTTGCCAGTAGAAAGTGTAGTCACTCTCTCGTAGTGAGCCACTGCCAGCAAGCCGGGTCTCCTGCAGTGCTGCAATATCGACATGGAGTCTCGCCAACTCCCTGTCGATAACTCCAGTCTTGCGGATGTCCTCAATCTGCAATAGATCTTCGGAGAGTCCAGAACACATTGTGCGTACATTCCAGCTTGCAAAATGAAGGGCTGGAACCTTCTTTCGTTTTGTTTTGCTTTTGTCTGGTGCAAGTTTTGCAGCCCACTTGTCTGGTGATGAACCATAAGGTCCAAGCACCCATTGGAGCAGGTGAGCCGTGGCAGGAAAGGACCTTATTGGCCGGGGGCTGCCCAGCCTGAGGCGGGTGGCGGTAGCTATCCATTGGGGTGCAATGACCCCTCCCACCGACGATGGCAACCCGTGGCGCCCATTTTTTACGCCAATCTAAAATGAGCTTATAACCCGTGACTGCTGCCATCCCTGTTTCTTGGCCACGATTAGGTGGCCGAGGAGTGTCCTCTCCCCATTTTTGCACCTCTTGTTAGCACAAAGCCCGGGCAGGTTATTCTGGAAATCCTGGGTTGCCCATGCGTCAGGATCCCCCCTCGGCCTTGCCGGTGATGTCCAAAGGAGTGCGTAGCACGACGTTTGGTACCAGTTTGGCTGCAGGGGCTGCCGGGAATGTGCCGCAGTGCGTCACAAAACCGCCTGAGGGGCCCCACTCCTGATTTTCTGTCGGGGTTTACTTTTTTAGCCATTGACTCTCCCGAGACACTCACAAGGCAGTGAGAAAACCGCGTAACCCTGGGAGGGGCCCTTACCAGCTACTGACAGCCGGGCCAGCTGTGCCTGGGACTCGCGTAAGGCAGGGTCGTCACGCCCTGAGGTAGTTTATCACAAACTACCCGCTACCACACCACGGGGCCAAATTGGTCACCCCGTGCCCCTTACAAATCTCAACGTTCATCTTACAAAGTCCCATCACAAGGGGAGAAACACAAAACATTGTTTTGCCCGTTTTGAAACGGCTCTAGTAAGCCGTATGGACCTGAAAAACTAAATTTCCCTTCGGCTCTAAGAGATTCGTTTGTGACTGAACTGGAGATTAATGAATGATAAACCAGCCAGGGCTTCCCTCGCTGTACGCGGGTTTGGTTTGTTGCACTATTTCACGCTGTGGAGTCCGTCCATAAATGACGTCACGCGATTTTGGACGATTTTTGACCCTCCCCCCCCCCCCCATCGTCACGCGGCGTCACAAAAAGTCAGACCCCCCCCCTCAAATATGACGTCACAAAGCTGTGCTCCGCCCCCCCCCCCCCCCCCCAAAATATAAAACATGCTTCAAATCGCTTTGAACTATTGTCATTGTAGTGCATATTTAATGTGGCACTGCACTCTGATGTTATGGGAGAAAAGATTTGTTAAAAAGTATATTTAATTAAGTAGAACGTATTTATTTAAGGTGACGTCATATTTCTCAACCCCCCCCCCCCTCATCGTCACACATCGTTACAAATGTCTGACCCCCCCCCCCCCCCCCACGTGCGTGACGTCATTTATGGACGGCCCCAGTGCAATGCGGCTACCTCTGACCCAAAAGTCGCTCTCTGGGGTTGCTGTGCGCATGTGTGGTGGGGGGAGCGGTGGCGCAGCAGTTAGCGCGCTGCGCTACGAACCCCGACTACAGGGATGAAAATGATTAAGAGAGGCGTATCAGGGCAGAGCAAAGTGCTTATTGTTATCTTAACTTAATAATGAAACGTAACTGAGCCATATGCCTTAAGCAGAACGTTTTTTTTTCAAACAGATGCATCACAAACGGAAAATAGAACCAATGTTTAGAAATGCACAAGGAAGCGTAGAGATGATGCACATCCTAAGAAAAACACTGATACTGGAAGACGGACACGTCAATTGGACATCATATGGAAATTAAGGACGTAATTTTAGTTTAGAAAGGTGGGGTGAGGCAGGACACACAACTTGAAGTGATGACGGCCGGTGGTCGAGACTAACGTGGGAATGGGAGCTAAGGAGGGAACACAACCGGCAGTGTCAACTGCGGAGATGGAGTGAATAAATCAAAAGTATCTGAATTTTGATTTGTGAGAATTTTATTGTTTTATATCTTTATTATTGTATTTTCTTTGGTTCTTTCAGTAAAGTCACGTAGAATGAGAATAAAATAATAAAAAAAAACACAATAAAATTCTCACGACGTTTTGGCCACAACGCAAGCGGCCGTCTTCAGGTGAAAGGTAAAGAACTGTCGGGACGACAGAGCTTCAATGAACGATGTTAAGATTCGTAGCGACTTTTAAGCTTGTTGGGAGAAGTGAGGCACCTTGACAAAGGGGTTTACATATCAATAGCTGAGGGATTAGCTTGTGACTGGTCACGAAAATGGCTATGTTAAAGTCAAAACCTACACATCCACAGAGGCAACTAGTAGTTTAGCATTGAAATAGATAATGGATCGCTTGTGACTGGTCACAGGAATGGCTATGTTAAAGTCAAAACCTCATTCTTTTGACTAGACCACACATCATTAACTCACCCACCCACAAACTGGCCCGATTTCTGTCTGAGACCTTACAACCATTCACTGGTAAGACCACCTCAGCTGTACTTAAATCAGCTCACTTGGTATCGTTAATTAAGGACATCTCACTATCTCCAGGTGATTTGCTTGTCACTTTCTATCTAGTATCGTTGTTTACCAAAGTTCCTGTGCCTGACACCATTACAATCATTGAAGATGTGGTCCAACAAGGATTGAATGCTGATGTACCGGCCCTGGTTAGACACTGCCTCACCAACACTTCCTTCACCTGGAATGGAACATTGTACAAACAAGTTGAAGCTACCCCAATGGATTCGCCCTTATCTCCAGTTGTAGCCAATGTTTTCATGGAAAAATGTTTTGAGACGGATGCCATCCAGGCATCCACCCTACGTCCTTGTCTAAGAGGTACATAGATGACACGTTCGTCATCTGGCCACATGGCCTACCAGCTCTGGGCCAATTCTTCAACCACATCAATTCCATACACCCAGCCATCAGATTTACCATGGAGGTGGAAAAAGATGGAAAGCTACCCTTTTTGGATATCTTAATTAAAAGGAGACCTGACGGTTCAATGAGCCACTCTGTCTACAGGAAAGCTACCCATACAGATGCTTACTTGAAACCGGATTCCCACCACCATCCATCCCAGAAGAACTCCCTCATCAAGACTCTATACCATGGAGCCCAATGCATTCCGACCAGGAACACATTACCAGTGAACTCAAACACGTACACCAGGCTCTCAGGGCTAATGGTTACTCCGACTACACAATCCGCAAAGCCATCACTCCAGTCATGAAGAAGGATCCTCTTGTGGAGCCACTCAAAACCATCACCTTACCCTACATTGCAGGGGTCACTAAAACGATCTCCAAAATCCTGAATAAACACAAGATCCAGGTCCGATTCAACACAGTACATAAAATCCGTGATCTGGTTCCATCTGTAAAAGATGCTGTTCCAGACATACAGTACCCGGGTGTTTACAAACTAAAGTGCCTCTGTGGTAGTAGCTACATTGGAGAAACCAAACGACATATCTCGGACCGCATCCGCGAACATAATGCAGACTTGAAACACATTAGAACGAACTCCTCCGCCGTGGCAGATCACTGTTATAATTCAGTGGGCTCACATGACATTGACTTCTCAAAGACGGAGGTTCTGTGCAAGCCAACCGGCTACCATGAGAGATTCGTTCATGAGGCTATCCACATATACAAGCACAGAGACAATTTCAACCGAGAAGATGGATTCTGGCTTAGTAACCATTGGAAAGATGTTTTAAACCATTGCGGTTCTTAATTAATAATTTTATGGTGATCTTCAGACGGCAGCTCTTTCACTGGCATTGACTCTTAATACTTCTCACACCACGGTTAATGGTATGGTTTATAACATGATTATAACAGCGCCTCGCAGCTGTTTCTCTCCTCCCTCTGTTCCGACCATGGATGGACTCATCCGTCTGAACGGGGCTGGTAGCTGTCCGTGGTGCTGATGTGGAGGGTAAGAATCCACCCATTTTTTCGCCATATAGCATCGTGATATATAACGACTTATTGTTGGTAGCTCAGCTGATTGGAGAATATATAGAGTTTATTGTTAACATTGAGGTAGTTTATATTTTAGTTTTTTTTTATCTGTTTACTATATGGTATTCATTATATAGTGTAGTGCATACCCAGTTGCTGTTATGAGCTCTGCTTATTGAAGAATATATTGAGTATATTTATTATATTGATGTAATTTGGACTCAGGTTTTTTCACATCGGTTTACTGTATGATATTTGAGTTGTTGCATCCCCCTTTTTGCATCCTTGTACGAGGTGCCTCGGTGGATGTGTAGGCTTTGACTTTAACATAGCTATTTCGTTGACCAGTCACAAGCTAATCCCTCAGCTATTCAATGCTAAAATCTCTTGTTTGATTTGTACTAGGTGCCTCTGTTGATCTGTAGGCTTTGAATTTAACATATCTATTTTTGTGACCAGTCACAAGCTAAATCCGTCAGCTATTTCAATGATAAATTCTCCTGTTTGATATGTTAACCCCTTTGTCAAGGTGCCTCTCTTCTCTCAACCAACTTAAAAGACGCTACGAATCTTAGCAGCGTTCATTGGAGCTCTGTCGTCCCGACAGTCACAAGCTAATCCCTCAGCTATTCAATGCTAAATTCTCCCGTTTGATTTGTACTAGGTGCCTCTGTGGATGTGTAGGCTTTGACTTTAACATAGCTATTTCTGTGACCAGTCACAAGCTAAATCCATCAGCTATTTCAATGATAAATTCTCCTGTTTGATATGTTAACCCCTTTGTCAAGGTGCCTCTCTTCTCTCAACCAGCTTAAAAGACGCTACGAATCTTAGCAGCGTTCATTGTAGCTCTGTCGTCCCGACAGTTTTTTGTTCCTTCACCTGAAGAAGGCCAATTGTGTTGTGGCCGAAACGTCGTGAGAATTTAATTGTTATATTTTATTATTTTATTCTCATTCTACGTGATTTTACTGAATGAACCAAATAAGATGAATCCTTGCAGTCACGAAAGCTTCAAATCGAAAAATGTCCATAATTAACGCTAAGACACATATTAATCAAAAACGCTAAGACACCTATTAGCAACATCAGTAAGTATGTGCGCTTTGAGCTTTCTCAATTAAAAAAGAGAGAGGGCATCGTCATCCTCTCAGCCGACAAGGGCAATGTCACTGTCATCATGGAAAAAAACCCATAAAATAACAAAATTCAGGATCTACTGAATGATGGTAGCTGTACCAAAATCAATAGAGATCCCACCAACCGCCTTGTTACAAAAACCAACAATATCATCACTGATTCAACATCTTTAATCGAACCAACCAAGCAGCTTTCCTTAAAACCCTCTGCTGTTAGACCACCCAGATTTTATGGCTTACCAAAAATCCATATAGAAGATACACCCCTTCATCCTATCGTCTTCATCATTAACTCACCCACCTGCAAACTGGCCCCATTTCTGTATCAGACCTTACAACCATTCACTGGTAAGACCACCTCAGCTGTACTTAAATCAGCTCACTTGGTATCGTTATTTAAGGACATCTCACCATTTCCAGGTGATTTGCTTGTCAGTTTCGATCTAGTATCGTTGTTTACCAAAGTTCCTGTGCCTGACACCATTGCAATCATTGAAGATTTGCTCCAAACTGGAATTGAATGCTGATGTACCGGCCCTGGTTAGACACTGCCTCACCAACACTTACTTCACCTGGAATGGAACATTCTATAAACAAGGTGAAGTTACCCCAATTGGTTCTCCCTTATCTCCAGTTATAGCCAATGTTTTCATGGAAAAATGTTTTGAGACAGATGCCATCCAGGCATCCACCCTACGTCTTTGTCTAAGAGGTACATAGATGACACGTTTGTCATCTGGCCACATGGCCTACCAGATCTGGGCCAATTTTTCAACCACATCAATTCCATACACCCAGCGATCAGATTCACGATGGAGATGGAAAAGGATGGCAAATTAACATTCTTGGATGTTTTAATCGTACAGAGACCAGATGGCTCAATGGTACACTCTGTCTACAGGAAAGCCACCCATATGAATGCCTAACAAAACCTGACTCCCACCACCATCCATCCCAGAAGAATTCTCTCATCATAACTCTACACCATAGAGCTCGATGTATTTCCGACCATCACCGCCTAGCCAGTGAACTGGAACACGTACACCAAGGCCTCAAGATGAATGGATATTTAGACTACACAATCCGAAAAGCTATCACCCCAACCATTGGGAAGGAACCATCTGAGGACCCAATCAAAACCATCACCTTGCCATACATAGCAGGGGTCACCAAAAATATTTCCAAAATCATGAGCAAACACAAGATCCAGGTTCGATTCAACACAGTACATAACATTTGTGATCTGATCCCATCTGTGAAGGATGTGATCCCTGACATGCAATACCCCGACGTCTAAAAACTAAGCTGCGTCTGCGGCAGTAGTTACATTGGGGAAACTAAGTGACATGTCTCGGACCGTGTTCGTGAACATAAGGCAGATCTGAAACACGGTAGGACCAATACCTCAGCCATGGCTGATCATTGTTTTAATGCTGTGGGCATACACGAAATTGATTTTTCCAAGACGAAGTTACTCTGCAAACCCACTGCTTATCAGCAAAGATTCGTTAATGAAGCCGTCCAGATGGGTTAACACAGACACAATTTCAACCGACTTGGGTACAAACTGAGCAATCATTGGAAGGACGTTATTAACCAGTTTAAGTCATGACGGGCCATGATGTTCCCAGCCTACCACCTTCTGATATTAGTTGTTTTTTTCGGCTCTCTGATTTTTTACATTAACAGATGTCATTTCTCACTAACACAGCTACCTCGTGTGCCATCCTCGAGGCTGCTGCTTCAGGATCTCCCATTAACATGCTAATCTCTCACATTAACATAGCCACCTTGGCGCACTCGCCGTGAAGGAGTCTCGGCGATCTTGCATTGACATGCTAATTTCTGCCTGGCAGCCCTGTGATTGGTGGAAAGCCCACCACCGCCGCGGTCGCTACCCACCACTTGCATTGGCATTGGCTGCTGACATTTGGGCCACGCCCTTTTCAAACCTTTATACCTTTATAAGCAGTTGTTTTTAGCAGCTAACCCCACTTTTCCTGATGACGACCGCTCGTGTTGCGATTGAAACGTCGTGATATTTTTATTAAGTTTTCTTATTTTTTCTCTCTACGTGACTTTACCTAAAGACCCAAACAATATGAATTCCTGCAGTCATGAAAGCTTTGAATCAAGGTTGATTAAATGTCAAGTATTGGAGATTTAATTCTGATACAATTATGTTAGTTTTTATTGATTTTGGCGCAGTTTCAAATAATTATTTTTATATCAGTATTTACGTAACTACACTCGTTTACATTCGGCTGTACTCAGCTCACCATTCCTTTGAACTAATAAAAAACTTCTGCTTAACAATTATTAAACATCCTCAGTTGTGTGTCATTAGGTTCAGTATACAAACTGGACTAACAACATTTGGTTTTATGCAACAAAAACTTTATTTCAAAATGTATTTTTTAAAAAGTGTACTGACGAAAGCAACAAATTAAACGTTCTAAATTATATTGTACGTGTACTGCATACAATGTTAACAGTAAGAGCTCAAAGCAGGAACGTACATGTACACCAGATAACTATATTCGTGTGTAAACAATAAATTGCTTACAATATTGTACTTAATGTTGCCCGGTGAAATGAAACATTCTAAATCTAATGAGTCGCATTGTAAATAACATCCTACAGGCTGTTAATATTACTGTTTAGATACGACACATTACATGTCTTTAACATTCTTATGAAGACAAATTACAAAATGCATGACATTGTATCACACTGAATTCCAGCACGAATACTGTTAAATAGTTAGACTACTGGAATGGATGCTCCAGGCACCACTCTACGCGTGAGTGGTGCCAGTGGACTGAGAGGCAGTGCCAGGAGTCGCTGTCGCTGGCTGCTCAATGACCACCACCCTCTCGGCCGCTGCAGGGAGGGCGCGGCGCTGAGCCTTGAACTTCAGCTTCCCGTCTTCAGTCAAGCAGCAGCTCACGCTCTGCGGGTCCACGTCCCTGGGCAGCTGCGTCTCCCTGTGGAACTCCTGGCAGCTGTGGCTGTAGCTGCCGCTGCTGACTTCTCCGCTCTTCACCTCGCGCCGTCCGGCCACCACCAGCTTGTCTCCAGACACCTTCACGGCCAGGTCCTGTGGGGAGAAGTCCTGCACGTCCAGGGACGCGACAAACCCGCCTCCCTGCTCCTGTGGATCTTCAATCTGGAACCCACTGCTCACGGACGGCTGCTGCAGCAGTGCGTCTCCGTGGCTGCCCGGGGCCCGGGTGTGGCTGCTGAGCTGATCGACTCCACGGAAGATTCTCTCCATCCTCTCGATCTCGCTCCTCATGTCTCGCTGCAGCTGCTGGAAGAGACTTTCACCGCGGGGGTTCCAGACCGGCCAGCCTGGACGTGCAGGACTTCTCCCCACAGGACCTGGCCGTGAAGGTGTCTGGAGACAAGCTGGTGGTGGCCGGACGGCGCGAGGTGAAGAGCGGAGAAGTCAGCAGCGGCAGCTACAGCCACAGCTGCCAGGAGTTCCACAGGGAGACGCAGCTGCCCAGGGACGTGGACCCGCAGAGCGTGAGCTGCTGCTTGACTGAAGACGGGAAGCTGAAGTTCAAGGCTCAGCGCCGCGCCCTCCCTGCAGCGGCCGAGAGGGTGGTGGTCATTGAGCAGCCAGCAACAGCGACTCCTGGCACGGCCTCTCAGTCCACTGGCACCACTCACGCGTAGAGTGGTGCCTGGAGCATCCATTCCAGTAGTCTAACTATTTAACAGTATTCGTGCTGGAATTCAGTGTGATACAATGTCATGCATTTTGTAATTTGTCTTCATGAGAATGTTAAAGACATGTAATGTGTCGTATCTAAACAGTAATATTAACAGCCTGTAGGATGTTATTTTCAATGCGACTCATTAGATTTAGAATTCATTTCACCGGGCAACATTAAGTACAATATTGTAAGCAATTTATTGTTTACACACGAATATAGTTATTTGGTGAACATGTACGTTCCTGCTTTGAGCTCTTACTGTTAACATTGTATGCAGTACACGTACAATATAATTTAGAACGTCAAATTTGTTGCTTTCGTCAGTACACTTTTAAAAAAATACATTTTGAAATAAAGTTTTTGTTGCATAAAACCAAATGTTGTTAGTCCAGTTTGTATACTGAACCTAATGACACACAACTGAGGATGTTTAATAATTGTTAAGCAGAAGTTTTTTATTAGTTCAAAGGAATGGTGAGCTGAGTACAGCCGAATGGAAATGAGTGTAGTTACGTAAATACTGATATAAAAATAATTATTATAAACTGCACCAAAATCAATAAAAACGAACATAATTGTATCAGAATTAAATCTCCAATACTTGCCATTTAATCAACCTTGACTTAAAGCGTTCATGTCTGCAGGAATTCATATTGTTTGGGTCTTTCGGTAAAGTCACGTAGAGAGAAAAAATAACCAAAAAAATAATAAAAATTTCACGACGTTTCAATCGCAACATGAGCGGTCGTCATCAGGAAAAGTGGGGTTAGCTGCTAAAGACAACTGCTTATAAAGCTTTGAAAAGGGCATAGCCCAAATGTCAGCAGCCAATGCCATTGCAAGTGGTGGGTAGCGACCGCGGCGGTGGTGGGCTTTCCACCAATCACAGGGCTACCAGGCAGAAATTAGCATGTCAATGCAAGATCGCCGAGACTCCTTCACGGCGAGTGCGCCAAGGTGGCTATGTTAATGTGAGAGATTAGTATGTTAATGGGAGATCCTGAAGCAGCAGCCTCGAGGATGGCACACGAGGTAGCTGTGTTAGTGAGAAATGACATCTGTTAATGTAAAAAACTCAGAGAGCCGAAAAAAACAACTAATATTGGAAGGCGGTAGGCTGGGAACATAATGGCCCGTTATGACTTAAACTGGTTAACAATGTCCTTCCAATGATCGCTCAGTTTGTACCCATCTTCTCGGTTGAAATTGTGTCTGTGTTTACACATCTGCATTGCTTCATGAACGAATCTTTGCTGATAGGCAGTGGGTTTGCAGAGTACCTTCGTCTTGGAAAAATCAATTTCGTGTATGCCCACAGCATTAAAACAATGATCAGCCACGGCTGAGGTATTGGTCCTACCGTGTTTCAGATCTGGCTTATGTTCACGAACATAGTCCGAAACATGTCACTTAATTTCCCCAATGTAACTACTGCCGCAGACACAGCTTAGTTTTTAGACGCCGGGGTATTGCATGTCAGGGATCACATCCTTCACAGATGGGATCAGATCACAAATTGTATGTACTGTGTTGAATCGAACCTGGATCTTGTGTTTCCTCATGAGTTTAGAAATATTTTTTGGTGACCCCTGCTATATATGGCAAGGTGATGGTTTTGATTGGTTCCTGAGATGGTTCTTTCCCAACAGTTGGGGTGATAGCTTTTCGGATTGTGTATTCTGAATATCCATTCATTTTGAGGGCTTGGTGTACGTGTTCCAGTTCACTGGCTAGGTGGTGATGGTCGGAAATACATCGAGCTCTATGGTGTAGAGTTTTGATGAGAGAATTCTTCTGGGATGGATGGTGGTGGGAGTCAGGTTTTGTTAGGCATTCGTATGGGTGGCTTTCCTGTAGACAGATTGTCCCATTGAGCCATCTGGTCTCTGTACGATGAAAACATCCAAGAATGGTAATTTGCCATCCTTTTCCACCTCCATGGTGAATTTGATCGCTGGGTGTATGGAATTGATGTGGTTGAAGAATTGGCCCAAAGCTGGTAGGCCATGTGGCCAGATGAGGAACGTGTCATCTATGTACCTCTTAGACAAGGACGTAGGGTGGATGCCTGGATGGCATCTGTCTCAAAATATGTTTCCATTAAAAATTGGCTTCAACTGGAGATAAGGGCGAACCCATTGGGGTAGCTTCAACTTCTTTGTATAGTGTTCCATTCCAGGTGAAGTAAGTGTTGGTGAGGCAGTGTCCAACCAGGGCCGGTACATCAGCATTCAATCCTTGTTGGACCAAATCGTCAATGATTGCAATGGTGGAAGGCACAGGAACTTTAGTAAACAACGATACTAGATCGAAACTGACAAGCAAATCACCTGGAAATAGTGAGATGTCATTAATTAACGATACCAAGTGAGCTGATTTAAGTCCAGCTGAGGTGGTCTTACCAGTGAATGGTTGTAAGGTCTGAGACAGAAATGGGGCCCGTTTGTAGGTGAGTGAGTCAATAATGAAGACGATAGGATGAAGGGGTGTATCTTCTTTATGATTTTTGGTAAGCCATAAAGTCTGGGTGGTCTAGCAGCAGAGGGTTTTAAGGAAAGCCGCTTGGTTGGTTCGATTAAAGATGTTGAATCAGTGATGATATTGTTGGTTTTTGTAACAAGGCGGTTGGTGGGATCTCTATTGATTTTGGTAAATCTACCATCATTCAGTAGGTCCTGAATTTTGTTATTGTATGTGTTTTTTTTTCCATGAGGACAGTGAAATTGCCCTTGTCGGCTGAGATGATGACGATGTCCTCTCTCTTTTTTAATTGAGAAAGCAAAAAACGCTCATCCTTACTGATGTTGCTAATAGGTGTCTTAGCGTTTTTGATTAATATGTGTCTTAGCGTTAATTAAGGACATCTTATGCTTGCTTGTTGATGTGCTTCACAGTGACGCTCGCTTCACCTGTTAGCGCTGTGAGCGCTGCTCCTTCCTCTGCCGATGTTCTGCCAGTGCAGCTACAGGAGCTGCTTTTATCGCCCTGGCAGTAGCTACGAGCAGATTCCAGGGGAGCCAGAAGCGTCCAGAATGACGCAGCTGCTCCCAGGGCTTCCCTCATCCACAGCAAATAGCAGTGACTCAAACCTGGGGTTCAGCTGTGTGACGTCTTCTCTAAACTAGCACATCAACAAGCATGGCCCTGAGTGTTTACTTTCCTGCGATGCACGTGAAGGAGAGGAACGTCTGGCCAGGCTGGCCGGTCTGGAACCCCCGCGGTGAAAGTCTCTTCCAGCAGCTGCAGCGAGACATGAGGAGCGAGATTGAGAGGATGGAGAGAATCTTCCGTGGAGTCGATCAGCTCAGCAGCCACACGCGGGCTCCGGGCAGCCTCGGAGATGCACTGCTGCAGCAGCCGGCCGTGAGCAGTGGGTTCCAGATTGAAGATCCACAGGAGCAGGGAGGCGGGTTTGTCGCGTCCCTGGACGTGCAGGACTTCTCCCCACAGGACCTGGCCGTGAAGGTGTCTGGAGACAAGCTGGTGGTGGCCGGACGGCGCGAGGTGAAGAGCGGAGAAGTCAGCAGCGGCAGCTACAGCCACAGCTGCCAGGAGTTCCACAGGGAGACGCAGCTGCCCAGGGACGTGGACCCGCAGAGCGTGAGCTGCTGCTTGACTGAAGACGGGAAGCTGAAGTTCAAGGCTCAGCGCCGCGCCCTCCCTGCAGCGGCCGAGAGGGTGGTGGTCATTGAGCAGCCAGCGACAGCGACTCCTGGCACGGCCTCTCAGTCCACTGGCACCACTCACGCGTAGAGTGGCGCCTGGAGCATCCATTCCAGCAACCTGCTTCATTGATGTTTTAATTGTATGGATATTTTGTTTAATCAGTTTCTTCTATCCACGATATGTTCACTAATATGTACGTGTTTCAGCGTTTGCAATTAACTTAATTTGATTACGTGTATCACTGTACAGGATTGCTACATTGTTTCGCGTCGTTTTAATTTGCCATTACACTTTAATATATTGCAATAAGATAATGCTAAATGTGTTATTCAAGTATTTTTCATCAACGCTGCTATAGCAATGTAAGTCATACTACTATTACAATAATCTATGCCTCGAGTTTCCTTACTGGCTGGGTTTCTCTCCACCACAACATTAACTCTGTTAGTGGGTTCCAGCTGTTTCCACCGAAACTAGCTGGGTTACTGGCTACACGGATTTTTCCGTTTACAGTAACAAATAAACATTACACATACATGCAGGCATCGACTTACGAACACTCGACTTACGAATTTCCGCACTTAGGAACCAGCTACCATGAAACATGTTTTAACATTGAGAATTACAACGCGAACTCGCACTTGCAAACTGAACCGAGGATCTATTCTTTTTTCAGCGGAGCGATCCTCCACGAGTTGTGTCATCCTCGCGCTTCCAGTGTTTGTGCTCGTGTGTGCGTGCGCGCACGTGTGTACATTATTGTGTTCCCACTTACAAACCGTTTGACTCACGAACGGGTCCCAGGAACTAATTGAGTTCATAAGTCGAGGACTGTCGGGATCGTTGTGTGAAACATAAAATACATACAAATTTATAAAAACATTTTATGTTCAAATACCTTGCATCCTGATGCTGGCTTGTCGTAAGGGGCGAAATGAGTCACCACAATTGCACACACACACACGGACAACAAACGCCACTAAGTGGCGGTGACGTTGCCACGGCACTTGTGCCAGGCTAAGTGCACTTTATGGCCACGTGATCACGGGTCAGATCCAGCTGCCATGGTTTGACTGAGATGAGTGGCAGATGTGTAAGCTGTGCCTCCCCTACTGTGCCAACTTGATGTGTTTTAGCCGCCTGAGGCTCTGCTCGTTGTTGTGAGCGTCTCTCTGCTGCCCTCTGTTGTTGCTGGAGGGCGACTACCTCCAACTGCCCAGTATCGTCCATCATGAGTCTCCTCCACATAAGCCGCTCTTTACACTGCTGGTACCAGTCATTCGCAAGTCAATTCAGTTCCACATCCTCTTGTACCACATCATTTAATCTCTTCTCTAGCCCGTGCCGCGCCTGTTTAGACCCCTTTAATGCAGTGGTTAGGGAGGCGTGGTACATGACCCAGCCAATGTAGCATTACCTGCTGGAGGCGCTTACCGATGGGACTTTGTCCAGATCTGTAAAGGATTGTGAGCTCACACAATCCAGCCTGGTTAAACACAGGATGGATCGTAGGAAGGCCATCCTGAATGTTTATTACCGGCGAAGATGTTCCATTAGGGGGGTCCACGTTTGGCAAGCATCGAGAAGGAAGGGCATGACCGTGGCCGAGAAGATCCGAAGACTGCTGTGGAGCGACAGATATCAGGTAGCTTCCACACAGCGTCATGCAACCGATGAAAAGATAATGCCGCTCGACTGATTCGGAGTGAGATCTCTTCTGTCAAACCGGAGTTGGTCATAAGCACACTATCCAGATGTGGAAAACCATCCAATTTACAACTGCCCCATTACCAATGGGGAGTTAAGGGGTGGAGGGTTTAATGCAGACATGGGCTGGGCTTTTTAATCCGGCCCCCCGAACTTGTCCAAATATTATTAAATTAAATTTTACCTTTCACCTGTAATGCCCTCATTTCCCCATTAGATGGAGCACTTTGTCCGGGAATGTGGTAATTGGTTTGGGCGCAGGCCTCAGATGTTTTCATGATGTTTGATCAGTCACGTTACGACATGTTTTTGTATTGTTCATGTTCGTGCAATTTGTTAAATTGCCTTGCAAATAAATGCTTTGCTACCTGTTAAAGGCCAAATCCTTTCATGTAATGATTTTTACATGTCATTTATATTAGTTCACACAAACACTCCATCCATCTGTTCCTTGCCCGGCCCCTCTGTCAAATTTTAGAACCCATTGTGGCCCGCGAGTAAAAAAAATTGCCCACCCCTTGTTTAATGGCACAACATAGCGAGGCAGGTGCTTAGTTTTGGTGGGGCTGATGGTTAAGGCCCCACCTCTTAGTGCAGGGGTGGGGAACCTTTTTTGTGCCAAGGGCCATTTGGATATTTATAACATCATTCGCGGGCCATACAAAATCATCAACTTAAAAATGAGCCTATTATATTTGGTCAAACATTTAGTTAACTCACCGCTAATGCGATGGCTGGAACTGCTTCTCTTTGGTGAGGCGTGTGGAGATATTAGCTGGCATTGATGATGTTAGCTGGTATTGATGATGTTGCTACTCGCAACTGCTTTTCCAGGTTTGCTCCAAGATTGATTGAATTTCGAGTCCCGCCTGCGGTTGCCTTGGCAGGGCCAGACCAAATGATTTCGCAGGCCTCATGGCCGGCCGGCCGGACGTTCCCCACCCCTGTCTAGTGGCACGCTCCAGGTCTAGATCATTCGCATACGTAACATGGATGACAAATCGGGAGCAAGCTCTCAAGCGCACCCGGGCATCAATCAGCCTCCCAATGTATCTATATCAGATATAGATTGCTCCGGTACGGACATGGAAGGTTTCTCGAACGACGTGGACCAAAACTATTTTAAACAGTGTATGGAGCCAGAGGACATTACTGTCGAACCCCAAGGTTAACGGGGAATAGCTTTGTCTTCCGGCCAAGTAGCTTTACTCGGCCCTGCTCAATATCATGGAAGTCCTTAATTATTGTGAGCAGAGAGTCAGAGACTCCGAAAGCATGAAGAACAACCCAGAGTCCAGACCTATTGATGGTATCATAGGCATTGACCAGGTCAATAAAGCAGAGATGTAAGTCCTGTCGGAATTCAACACTCCTCTGCTGTAGCAAACGGAAGGAAGATGTGGCATCTGTGGCTGCCCTGGCCTGAAACCACAATGGGGCTCCCCAATCCTCTTCTCAGCATGCCTGGCAAGGTGATGTTGAATAATCCTTGCCAGGACTTTTTCTGGCACTCTAACACAGGCACAGACTCTAACCAAAACTATCGAATAATTACACGGTTTATTTAAAATTGCACTTTCAATTAATGTGCCTATTAATGTCATTATTTCGGCAAAAAATGTTTTATCTTAAACTAGTGCAATGAAAAAAATACCCTTTATTGTAAAATTTGCAAAATAAAGACGATATAATTCCTGTACTGTTTTAGTTTATCTTTCTGAATACACATTTAATGAAAATGTGTTTTAGTGAATGGTTGTTTTTGAAGGTGATATCGTGTAAATGTTTTCCAAAGCTGCTTATGCAGCCGTCACCATCTCCAGCCGTGATTTCTCCACTTCTGTCCGAAGCCATCACCATCTCTTGCGGATTTGCAATGCAAAAATCTGTCTGGCTACTGCCCACCGGTTGATTTATTCGATCCATCTTCGCAGTGGACGCTCTATTGGTTGTGTTCCCTCCTTTAGCTCCCATTCCCACGTTAGTCACGACCACCGGCCGTCATCTCTTCAAGTTGTGTGTCCTGCCTCACCCCACCTTTCTAAACTAAAATTATGCCTTTAATTTGCATATGATGTCCAATTGACGTGTCCGTCTTCCATTCTCAGTTTAATTCCTAGCATGTGCATCTCTATGCTTCCTTGTGCACTTCTCAACATTGGTTCCATTGTCTTCGTCAATGGCCATGTCTGTGATGCATCTGTTGTTGCAGGTCATATCCACTGATTAAAAAACGTTCTGCTTTAGGAAAATGGCTTTGTTACGTTTCATGATTTAAGTTCAGATTCCAATCAGCACTGTGCTCTGCCCTGATACGCCTCTCTTAATAATTTTCATCCCTCTCCCCCTTCAACAACCGCCCCACGTATAAATGCACTTCTATGTTTTCAAGTTGTGTCCCTGTTCTTTTTGTTCAATTTGTTATTCTCCCGCACCTCCAATAAGCATGGTTGCCTGCGTACGGTGCGAAAGAAGTTCAGCATGCAAACATACGCTGCGTTGAAAACTTACTCTACAGCATATTCACACTGGAGACGCAGGAGGGTGCTGCTATGAGATTGCCACATTTTTGACTGTAGACCAAGCCTGGACAGATTTCTCAGTCAGCACTCAGTCTAGAATTATCAGAACTACACAGTAAACGACACAATGCGGGTGCTATATCTCGTAAGAATGAATACCCACCACCTAAACACAAATGGTAATTCCTGGACAGGTGACAACTCTAGCCATGCCCATGAAAAAATATATAGTGACTAACTTGGAGACGTAACTTCTTCGAGGCAATTCTTTAATTACACACCGAGCATACTGTTACACACTCTCTGCTGTAATACAATGCTCTGTCCCTCGCTTAAACGCAACTCTCACTCGTGGCTAGCCTACAACACAACGCTCGCCATCTGACACTGACGGCGCTGAACTAAGACAGGCAACTACTGCTAGCAGCACAATTATCAAGTGGATGACGACAGCGGCGAAGGCGACGATCTTCAACAGCAACGACGACGACGACGACGGCGATCCCACTCCAAACGATGGCCCTCATCCCCTGCTCGGGGTCCCCTTTAATCCTCTTAGCGCGGCCTCGCTCCCCTCCGGCCACGCTCCCCTTCTAGAATCTACTAGCAGGATCTCGACGTGTCCTACCCGAGATCCTTCTCAGGTCTATCACGTGGTCTGCTGTCAATCAGGGCTGCTTCACTCTGCAGATCCCCTTCCCTGCCAGCAGCCAGCGCTATGCTACGTAGTGACCAATTCTATGTGACTACACATACACAACATCCTGACCATCACTCGCCTATGCGGATGATAAAATATCAAGCATTGTAGATTTAATTCTGATCTACTGTTGTTCGTTTTGATTGATTTTGGCACAGTTCAAAATATATATTTTAATATCAGTACCAGCGGGAAGTACCCAGCGTTTCCCGGGGCAAAAATATATTTACAAACTTGTCTTCTCTTAAAAACATAACATATACATACACAAACACTAAGCTATTGTGCCCTTTGTCCATTTGTCCGTCAACAAAATTATAGGAGGAGCGACACTAGAAAAACGGCGTATTCTATTATTTTTTTTTTTTTCTGTCAACGTGACTTAACCGAAAAAACCAAAGCGTAATTCCTGCAGTCACGAAAACTTTGAATCTAGTTTTAGCGTGTTAATGTTAAATAAACGTGTTGTCTCCTATAGAAGCCTGAGTCTCCATTTGAGCCCACTACAACTGGTGTTGGAAGTGGCCAAACGTTAGTTAATTAACTATAGATTATGGAGACTAGGCGAACAATACGTACCAGGTCTCCAGATGAAGAGGACGACGACCCACCGGCCCCGGGGATGTCGGCGCAATCCCCCAGCCCCAACTGGGGGCCTGGGGTGTCCACCTCCGGTTCCAAACCGCCCTCCAAATTGCCTTACCTACGAGTCCTACTTGGTACAGGCCGGACCCGCTATTGCCGCCTGTTGGGCCCTGACTGCAGCTACATATTTTCCAGTAGTGGTGGCGGCGTATTACGCCTGACAATTACCCACCACATTAAGAAGCACGATGGTAGCTTGCAGTTGTGTGTCGACTTTAGGAAGCTTCATAAGATATCGGTGGCTGACGCGTATCCTCTCCCTCGGATGGACGATTCCCTGGACGCTCTGGCGGGAGCACAGAACTTCTCCACCCTTGATCTCCTGTCCGGATTTTGGCATTTGCCACTAAATGAGGCCTCTAAACCCAAACGGCTTTTCAAACACCTCAAGGCCTGTTTGAATTAAATCAGCTTCCCATGGGACTCCACGCAGCACCGGCTACGTTCCAATGACTGATGGAGCTGGTGCTGGCTGGACTTCAATGGGACTCATGCTTACAATACCTCGACGATGTCATCGTCTTCAGCCGTACGTTCAAAGAACATCTTGATTGGTTACGCGCTGTCTTTCTTAAAATGCGAGCGGCCCATCTCAAATTCAAGCCGCAGAAGTGTTACCCCCTTCAGAAATCCGTGCGGTATCTCGGTCATATTGTCAGTAAATCGGGCATTGCGATAGATCCCGACAAAACCACGTGTGTTCGGACGTGGCCGACCCCCACGTTGATGATGCAGGTGCAGAGTTTTATTGGTTTTGCGTCTTATTATCGCCGGTTTGTCACTGGGTTCGCTACCTTCGTAAAACCTCTCCACGCCTTGACGGTTATGGGTCAGAGGTTTCATTGGGGGGAGGAGGAAGCCGCATTTGTTGCGCTTCGCAATTCCCCTCCGCTACTCTGACTTTGCCATGCCGTGCGTCCTTGATACTGACGCAACCAACACCAGCATTGGCGCGGTTCTGTCCCAGGTTGTCAACGGGGTGGAGTGTGTTGTTGCATACGGCAGCAGAGTGCTGTCGCCAGCCGAACAGCGTTACTGTGTCACGCGCCGGGAACTATTCAGGTCTCCCGCATTAACGAGTTGATTGCTCTGGACATCCCTGGTTCGGTTCCCGTCACCCCTCGTGGGAATAAATATTTGTTGGTTGGCGTCGAATATTTATCGCGCTGGCCGATGGCCTGGCAGCTATGGATGGGAGCCATCCGGTAGTGCCACCTAGGCACATGCCATGGTACAATGGTGAGCACACAGGACTTGTAATCAATACAGAGGTACTATGTACAGGGGCGGCAAGCAGCTAAAAAATGGTGCACGTTTATTATAAATACGACATTCTCAAATGGTTTCGAAATTAAGTGTCTTATCAGCAGAATCGTGCAGAGTTTCTGCCGAACATACACAGCATTAGTTCCTAACACACTTTGGCAGAGTTGGTGTCACTGCCCGGGAAAGGAACATTAATGGTGATTTTGTGGAAAGTCAGGTGAAATGGGTGGTTGGTCAGACTGACCAGCACCCTGTGCTGTGTGGATCGCTCGTGGTTCTGGCCACCAATCGCCAAGCAAATTGGTTGCAGAGACTTCCACGTGTAGAGTGACTTCAGTTGTGTGCAACCGAGTTGCGCAACTGCTTGCACCGGCTGTGGCCGTGTGCGGAAAGCTAACTCGGGTCAAACCTGGGTTTCGAAGCGCGGTGTAGCGTTAACCATGACACTACCGCTCCACACAATCACACACACGCGAAGATCGACACCAAATACGTGCTCTGTTGCACCGCACAGCAACTCACACGCACACTGCAGTGTCCAATAACAACACAAATGTATTAATCATGACAACCACCTGCTCTGCCACTCAAAGCAATGTCCATCACATGGCCATCAACGCGACACATATAGTTCATCACGGTCACCCGACCAGCAGGAGTCACGTGTGTGAGCAGTCCGTGAATGTCGCCGGGCTATGGTGATGCAATGGTGTGGGTTGGACAAGGGGCGGATGATGATGTCTGTCGTGGAAATCTGTGGAGCGGCACGGAACAAAAGTGGGACGGGTGGCCCAGTGTGGAGCAGGAGCCGCTCGGCTGGGACGAAGGTGGGGAGGAATCCACTGATCCGGTGGAGGCGTGGGGAGGAGGGCGGGACGCCGCGTGAAGCGCGACTCGTGGGAGTGGTGCCAGGCAGAAGGGGCACCTGGGACTCCGTACGCGGGACCCCGGCCGTTGCACCTGGGCTGGGGAGGGATCCGCTGCCCTGCAGGTGGAGCGAGGCCGGGGGGAAGGTGCTCTCGGTCCGGGTGGATGGGACGAATCAATGCGGATGGAGTTGAGGATTCGAGAGGAGGTTTGCGGAGGCGGGGAGGAAGGCGGCTGTTGCGGGACTTGCGGTAACGCTGCCGTGAAGAATAGGGAGCAAAAGACTCGTGTGTCGGGCCCGGTCTGGTATCACGGTGGCGTGGAGGAACCCAGGGCTCTGGTGGAGGTGGAGGCAGGTGGAAAGCAGGGAGCTCCCAATCCTGGGGGTTAGCTTGATTACTCATGGGTGGAGGTGATGGTGCGAGTGGCGGTGGTGGCGATAGTGGCAGTGGAAGCGATGGCAGAAGTGGAGGTTGAGGCAATGGCAGGAGTGAAGGTGGAGTCGATGTCAGCAGTGGGGGTAGAGTTGATATCAGTGGTGGAGACAATGGCCTGAGTAGAGATGGAGGCGATGGCAGCAGTGGAGTTGAGGATTCGAGAGGAGGTTTGCGGAGGCGGGGAGGAAGGCGGCTGTTGCGGGACTTGCGGTAACGCTGCCGTGAAGAACAGGGAGCAAAAGACTCGTGTGCCGGGCCCGGTCTGGTATCACGGTGGGGTGGAGGAGTCCAGGGCTCTGGTGGAGGTGGAGGCAGGTGGAAAGCAGGGAGCTCCCAATCCTGGGGGTTAGCTTGATTACTCATGGGTGGAGGTGATGGTGCGAGTGGCGGTGGTGGCGATAGTGGCAGTGGAGGCAATGGCAGAAGTGAAGGTTGAGGCAATGGCAGGAGTGAAGGTGGAGTCGATGTCAGCAGTGGGGGTAGAGTTGATATCAGTGGTGGAGGCAATGGCCTGAGTAGAGATGGAGGCGATGGCAGCAGTGGAGCCGATGGCCCGATTGGAGGTGTAGGCGATGGCAGCAGTGGGGGCGATGTCCTGAGTTGAGGTGGAGACGATGGCCTGAGTAGAGGTGGAGGCGATGGCCCGAGTAGAGGTAGAGGCGATGGCCTGAGTTGAGGTGGAGGCGATGGCCTGAGTAGAGGTAGAGGCGATGGCCTGAGTTGAGGTGGAGACGATGGCATGAGTAGAGGTGGAGGCGATGGCCTGAGTAGAGGTGGAGGCGATGGCCTGAGTGGAGGTGGAGGCGATGGCCTGAGTAGAGGTGGAGGCGATGGCCCGAGTGGAGGTGGAGAAGATGGCCCGAGTGGAGGTGGAGGCGATGGCCTGAGTGGAGGTGGAGGCGATGGAAGCAGTGGAGGTGGAGTTGATATCAGTGGGGGAGGCGATGGCCTGAGTAGAGATGGAGACGATGTCCTGAGTGGAGGTGGAGGCGATGGCCTGAGTAGAGGTGGAGGCGATGGCCTGAGTTGAGGTGGAGACGATGGCCTGAGTAGAGGTGGAGGCGATGGCCTGAGTAGAGATGGAGGCGATGGCCCGAGTGGAGGTAGAGGCGATTGCCTGAGTGGAGGTGGAGGCGATGGCCTGAGTAGAGGTGGAGGCGATGGCCTGAGTGGAGGTGGAGGCGATGGCCTGAGTAGAGGTGGAGGCGATGGCCCGAGTGGAGGTGGAGAAGATGGCCCGAGTGGAGGTGGAGGCGATGGCCTGAGTGGAGGTGGAGGCGATGGAAGCAGTGGAGGTGGAGTTGATATCAGTGGGGGAGGCGATGGCCTGAGTAGAGATGGAGACGATGGCCTGAGTGGAGGTGGAGGCGATGGCCCGAGTGGAGGTGGAGGCGATGGCCCGAGTGGAGGTGGAGGCGATGGCCCGAGTGGAGGTGGAGGCGATGGCCCGAGTGGAGGTGGAGGCGATGGCCCGAGTGGAGGTGGAGGCGATGGAAGCATTGGAGGTGGAGTTGATATCAGTGGGGGAGGCGATGGCCTGAGTAGAGGTGGAGGCGATGGCCTGAGTAGAGGTGGAGGCGATGGCCCGAGTGGAGGTGGAGGCGATGGCCCGAGTGGAGGTGGAGGCGATGGCCCGAGTGGAGGTGGAGGCGATGGAAGCATTGGAGGTGGAGTTGATATCAGTGGGGGAGGCGATGGCCTGAGTAGAGATGGAGGCGATGGCCTGAGTGGAGGTGGAGGCGATGGCAGCGGGGGAGGCGATGGCAGCGGTGGAGGCGATGGCCCGAGTAGAGATGGAGGCAATGGCCCGAGTGGAGGTGGAGGCGATGGCCCCAGTGGGAGCGATGGCCTGAGTGGAGCTGGATTCTTCAGGTGAGGAGCACAGCTCTGCTTGGTGCCGGGGCTGTTTCCCCTCCCCTGCGCCCGCCGCTTTCGTCTCCGCGCCGCGGCCATACGAGCCCAGGGACTCGGTGCTCGGCCGAGACCTCCACCTTTCTTTCTCTGCAGCACCCGGGAAATCTTCCTCCTTCCGGTCCTCATCCTCATTCTCATCGCTCTCTGCAAAAGTTACGAAAAACATCAACGGCGTCATTAGCTGAATCTCCCTGCTCCGTGTCTGTGAGTGCGTTGTGACCCTGGGGACAGACTTGCGAGTTTGTTTTTTACGTTTTTGAGCCAGGAGGCCAGGATTGGGAAAAACTTGGGCCACTTTTCATCCAGGCAACTGGAGAGCAGCACAGACTAAGTCTTACTTACCAAACATTTAAACTAACAACAGCATACTCTTTGGTTTCTTTCGGTAAAATCACGTAGATAGAAAAATAACTAATAAAGTGAAACCTTGGATTGCGAGCATAATTCCTTCTGGAAACGTGCTCTTAATCCAAAGCACTCGTATATCAAAGCGAATTTCCCCCATAAGAAATAATGGAAACTCAGATGATTCGTTCCACAAACCAAAAATACCGTATTCATATAAAAAATATTAATACAAAATACCTTTTTATATTTTTTATTATTTAATATAAAGTAATCAAATTTATTAATTACATTTAATCGTGGCTGGTGTGAGGGAGACGAGATAGAGGATGGTTATTGTGTAGGACGACTTTCACTTGCAGTACAGTTACTAAAGAACAGTCACTACACATGGACACAAAATAAAAAAATGCTTTACGCACACACACGTATTCACAACACTACAGTACTGTAGTAAACAGTATACACGTAGTCACAACACTATAGTACTGTAGTAAACAGTATACACGTGGTCACAACACTATAGTACTATAGTAAACAAGATAGGTTCGCACGGATGTTGACTATACGAGTGAGGCACACCGACTGAGACCGAGCATGGGAGACAATTACCCACAATCCCGCAGTATACACGTGGGCACAACACTATAGTACTATAGTAAACAGTATACACGTGGTCACAACACTATAGTACTGTAGTAAACAGTACACACGTGGTCACAACACTATAGTACTGTAGTAAACAGTATACACGTGGTCACAACACTATAGTACTATAGCAAATACAGTATACACGTGGTCACAACACTACAGTACTATAGTAAACAGTATACACGTGGTCACAACACTATAGTACTGTAGTAAACAGTACACACTTGGTCACAACACTATAGTACTGTAGTAAAGAGTATACACGTGGTCACAACACTATAGTACTGTAGTAAACAGTATACACGTGGTCACACTATAGTACTATAGTAAACAGTACACACGTGGTCACAACACTATAGTACTGTAGTAAACAGTATACACGTGGTCACAACACTATAGTACTGTAGTAAACATTACACACGTGATCACAACACTATAGTACTGTAGTAAACATTACACACGTGGTCACAACACTATAGTACTGTAGCAAACAGTGTACACGTGGTCACAACACTATAGTACTATAGTAAACAGTACACACGTGGTCACACCACTATAGTACTGTAGTAAACAGTATACACGTGGTCACAACATTATAGTACTATAGTAAACAGTATACACGTGGTCACAACACTATAGTACTATAGTAAACAGTATAGACGTGGTCACAACACTATAGTACTATAGTAAACAGTATACACGTGGTCACAACACTATAGTACTGTAGTAAACAGTATACACGTGGTACCAACACTATAGTACTATAGTAAACAGTATACACGTGGTCCCAACACTATAGTACTATAGTAAACAGTATACACGTGGTCACAACACTACAGTACTATAGTAAACAGTATACACTTGGTCACAACACTATAGTACTGTAGTAAACAGTATACACGTGGTCACAACACTATAGTACCATAGTAAACAGTATACACATGGTCACAACACTATAGTACTATAGGAAACAGTATACACGTGGTCACAACACTACAGTACTATAGTAAACAGTATGCACGTGGTCACAACACTATAGTACTGTAGTAAACAGTATAGACGTGGTCACAACACTATAGTACTATAGTAAACAGTATACACATGGTCACAACACTATAGTACTATAGTAAAAAGTATACACGTGGTCACAACACTATAGTACTGTAGTAAACAGTATACACGTGGTCACAACACTATAGTACTATAGTAAACAGTATACACATGGTCACAACACTATAGTACTATAGGAAACAGTATACACGTGGTCACAACACTATAGTACTGTAGTAAACATTATACACGTGGTCCCAACACTATAGTAATGTAGTAAACATTACACACGTGGTCACAACACTATAGTACTGTAGTAAACAGTGTACACGTGGTCACAACACTATAGTACTATAGTAAACAGTAAACACGTGGTCACAACACTATAGTACTATAGTAAACAGTATACACGTGGTCACAACACTATAGTACTGTAGTAAACAATATACACGTGGTCACAACACTATAGTACTATAGTAAACAGTAAACACGTGGTCACAACACTATAGTACTATAGTAAACAGTATACACGTGATTTAAAGCTTTCGTGACTGCAGTAATTCATATTCTTAGTTTTTTCGGTGAAGTCACGTTGAAGAGAAACAACAAAATAACAAAATATATAAAAAACAATAAAAAAATTCTTACTATATATATTTTGTTATTTTGTTGTTTCTCTTCAACGTGACTTTACCGAAAAAACTAAGAATAAGTATACACGTGGTCACAACACTATAGTACTGTAGTAAACAGTATACACGTGGTCACAACACTATAGTACTGTAGTAAACAGTATACACGTGGTCACAACACTATAGTACTGTAGTAAACAGTATACACGTGGTCACACTATAGTACTATAGTAAACAGTATACACGTGGTCACAACACTATAGTACTGTAGTAAACAGTATACACGTGGTCACAACACTATAGTACTGTAGTAAACATTACACACGTGATCACAACACTATAGGACTGTAGTAAACATTACACACGTGGTCACAACACTATAGTACTGTAGCAAACAGTGTACACGTGGTCACAACATATAGTACTATAGTAAACAGTACACACGTGGTCACACCACTATAGAACTGTAGTAAACAGTATACACGTGGTCACAACATTATAGTACTATATTAAACAGTATACACGTGGTCACAACACTATAGTACTATAGTAAACAGTATAGACGTGGTCACAAAACTATAGTACTATAGCAAACAGTATACACGTGGTCACAACACTATAGTACTGTAGTAAACAGTATACACGTGGTCCCAACACTATAGTACTATAGTAAACAGTATACACGTGGTCACAACACTATAGTACTGTAGTAAACAGTATACACGTGGTCCCAACACTATAGTACTTTAGTAAACAGTATACACGTGGTCACAACTCTACAGTACTATAGTAAACAGTATACACTTGGTCTCAACACTATAGTACTGTAGTAAACAGTATACACGTGGTCACAACACTATAGTACCATAGTAAACAGTATACACATGGTCACAACACTATAGTACTATAGGAAACAGTATACACGTGGTCACAACACTATAGTACTGTAGTAAACAGTATACACGTGGTCACAACACTATAGTACCATAGTAAACAGTATACACATGGTCACAACACTATAGTACTATAGGAAACAGTATACACGTGGTCACACCACTATAGTACTGTAGTAAACAGTATACACGTGGTCACAACACTATAGTACCATAGTAAACAGTATACACATGGTCACAACACTATAGTACTATAGGAAACAGTATACACATGGTCACAACACTATAGTACTATAGGAAACAGTATACACGTGGTCACAACACTATAGTACTGTAGTAAACAGTATACACGTGGTCACAACACTATAGTACTGTAGTAAACAGTATACACGTGGTCCCAACACTATAGTACTATAGTAAACAGTATACACGTGGTCACAACACTATAGTACTGTAGTATACAGTATACACGTGGTCACAACACTACAGTACTATAGTAAACAGTATGCACGTGGTCACAACACTATAGTACTGTAGTAAACAGTATAGACGTGGTCACAACACTATAGTACTATAGTAAACAGTATACACATGGTCACAACACTATAGTACTATAGGAAACAGTATACACGTGGTCACAACACTATAGTACTGTAGTAAACAGTATACACGTGGTCCCAACACTATAGTAAACAGTATACACGTGGTCACAACACTATAGTACTGTAGTATACAGTATACACGTGGTCACAACACTACAGTACTATAGTAAACAGTATGCACGTGGTCACAACACTATAGTACTGTAGTAAACAGTATAGACGTGGTCACAACACTATAGTACTATAGTAAACAGTATACACATGGTCACAACACTATAGTACTATAGTAAACAGTATACACGTGGTCACAACACTATAGTACTGTAGTAAACAGTATACACGTGGTCCCAACACTATAGAACTATAGTAAACAGTATACACGTGGTCACAACACTATAGTACTGTAGTATACAGTATACACGTGGTCACACCACTACAGTACTATAGTAAACAGTATGCACGTGGTCACAACACTATAGTACTGTAGTAAACAGTATAGACGTGGTCACAACACTATAGTACTATAGTAAACAGTAAACACGTGGTCACAACACTATAGTACTATAGTAAACAGTATACACGTGGTCACAACACTATAGTACTGTAGTAAACAGTATACACGTGGTCACAACACTATAGTACTGTAATAAACAGTAAACACGTGGTCACAACACTATAGTACTATAGTAAACAGTATACACGTGGTCACAACACTATAGTACTGTAGTAAACAGTATACACGTGGTCACAACACTATAGTACTGTAGTAAACAGTATACACGTGGTCACAACACTATAGTACTGTAGTAAACAGTATACACGTGGTCACACTATAGTACTATAGTAAACAGTATACACGTGGTCACAACACTATAGTACTGTAGTAAACAGTATACACGTGGTCACAACACTATAGTACTGTAGTAAACATTACACACGTGATCACAACACTATAGGACTGTAGTAAACATTACACACGTGGTCACAACACTATAGTACTGTAGCAAACAGTGTACACGTGGTCACAACACTATAGTACTATAGTAAACAGTACACACGTGGTCACACCACTATAGAACTGTAGTAAACAGTATACACGTGGTCACAACATTATAGTACTATAGTAAACAGTATACACGTGGTCACAACACTATAGTACTATAGTAAACAGTATAGACGTGGTCACAAAACTATAGTACTATAGCAAACAGTATACACGTGGTCACAACACTATAGTACTGTAGTAAACAGTATACACGTGGTCCCAACACTATAGTACTATAGAAACAGTATACACGTGGTCACAACACTATAGTACTGTAGTAAACAGTATACACGTGGTCCCAACACTATAGTACTTTAGTAAACAGTATACACGTGGTCACAACTCTACAGTACTATAGTAAACAGTATACACTTGGTCTCAACACTATAGTACTGTAGTAAACAGTATACACGTGGTCACAACACTATAGTACCATAGTAAACAGTATACACATGGTCACAACACTATAGTACTATAGGAAACAGTATACACGTGGTCACAACACTATAGTACTGTAGTAAACAGTATACACGTGGTCACAACACTATAGTACCATAGTAAACAGTATACACATGGTCACAACACTATAGTACTATAGGAAACAGTATACACGTGGTCACAACACTATAGTACTGTAGTAAACAGTATACACGTGGTCCCAACACTATAGTACTATAGTAAACAGTATACACGTGGTCACAACACTATAGTACTGTAGTATACAGTATACACGTGGTCACACCACTACAGTACTATAGTAAACAGTATGCACGTGGTCACAACACTATAGTACTGTAGTAAACAGTATAGACGTGGTCACAACACTATAGTACTATAGTAAACAGTATACACATGGTCACAACACTATAGTACTATAGTAAACAGTATACACGTGGTCACAACACTATAGTACTGTTATAAACAGTATATACGTGGTCCCAACATTATAGTACTATATTAAACAGTATACACGTGGTCACAACACTATAGTACTATAGTAAACAGTATAGACGTGGTCACAAAACTATAGTACTATAGCAAACAGTATACACGTGGTCACAACACTATAGTACTGTAGTAAACAGTATACACGTGGTCCCAACACTATAGTACTATAGTAAACAGTATACACGTGGTCACAACACTATAGTACTGTAGTAAACAGTATACACGTGGTCCCAACACTATAGTACTTTAGTAAACAGTATACACGTGGTCACAACTCTACAGTACTATAGTAAACAGTATACACTTGGTCTCAACACTATAGTACTGTAGTAAACAGTATACACGTGGTCACAACACTATAGTACCATAGTAAACAGTATACACATGGTCACAACACTATAGTACTATAGGAAACAGTATACACGTGGTCACAACACTATAGTACTGTAGTAAACAGTATACACGTGGTCACAACACTATAGTACCATAGTAAACAGTATACACATGGTCACAACACTATAGTACTATAGGAAACAGTATACACGTGGTCACACCACTATAGTACTGTAGTAAACAGTATACACGTGGTCACAACACTATAGTACCATAGTAAACAGTATACACATGGTCACAACACTATAGTACTATAGGAAACAGTATACACATGGTCACAACACTATAGTACTATAGGAAACAGTATACACGTGGTCACAACACTATAGTACTGTAGTAAACAGTATACACGTGGTCACAACACTATAGTACTGTAGTAAACAGTATACACGTGGTCCCAACACTATAGTACTATAGTAAACAGTATACACGTGGTCACAACACTATAGTACTGTAGTATACAGTATACACGTGGTCACAACACTACAGTACTATAGTAAACAGTATGCACGTGGTCACAACACTATAGTACTGTAGTAAACAGTATAGACGTGGTCACAACACTATAGTACTATAGTAAACAGTATACACATGGTCACAACACTATAGTACTATAGGAAACAGTATACACGTGGTCACAACACTATAGTACTGTAGTAAACAGTATACACGTGGTCCCAACACTATAGTAAACAGTATACACGTGGTCACAACACTATAGTACTGTAGTATACAGTATACACGTGGTCACAACACTACAGTACTATAGTAAACAGTATGCACGTGGTCACAACACTATAGTACTGTAGTAAACAGTATAGACGTGGTCACAACACTATAGTACTATAGTAAACAGTATACACATGGTCACAACACTATAGTACTATAGTAAACAGTATACACGTGGTCACAACACTATAGTACTGTAGTAAACAGTATACACGTGGTCCCAACACTATAGAACTATAGTAAACAGTATACACGTGGTCACAACACTATAGTACTGTAGTATACAGTATACACGTGGTCACACCACTACAGTACTATAGTAAACAGTATGCACGTGGTCACAACACTATAGTACTGTAGTAAACAGTATAGACGTGGTCACAACACTATAGTACTATAGTAAACAGTATACACGTGGTCACAACACTATAGTACTGTAGTAAACAGTATACACGTGGTCCCAACACTATAGTACTATAGTAAACAGTATACACGTGGTCACAACACTATAGTACTGTAGTAAACAATATACACGTGGTCACAACACTATAGTACTATAGTAAACAGTAAACACGTGGTCACAACACTATAGTACTATAGTAAACAGTATACACGTGGTCACAACACTATAGTACTGTAGTAAACAGTATACACGTGGTCACAACACTATAGTACTGTAATAAACAGTAAACACGTGGTCACAACACTATAGTACTATAGTAAACAGTATACACGTGGTCACAACACTATAGTACTGTAGTAAACAGTATACACGTGGTCACAACACTATAGTACTGTAGTAAACAGTATACACGTGGTCACAACACTATAGTACTGTAGTAAACAGTATACACGTGGTCACACTATAGTACTATAGTAAACAGTATACACGTGGTCACAACACTATAGTACTGTAGTAAACAGTATACACGTGGTCACAACACTATAGTACTGTAGTAAACATTACACACGTGATCACAACACTATAGGACTGTAGTAAACATTACACACGTGGTCACAACACTATAGTACTGTAGCAAACAGTGTACACGTGGTCACAACACTATAGTACTATAGTAAACAGTACACACGTGGTCACACCACTATAGAACTGTAGTAAACAGTATACACGTGGTCACAACATTATAGTACTATAGTAAACAGTATACACGTGGTCACAACACTATAGTACTATAGTAAACAGTATAGACGTGGTCACAAAACTATAGTACTATAGCAAACAGTATACACGTGGTCACAACACTATAGTACTGTAGTAAACAGTATACACGTGGTCCCAACACTATAGTACTATAGAAACAGTATACACGTGGTCACAACACTATAGTACTGTAGTAAACAGTATACACGTGGTCCCAACACTATAGTACTTTAGTAAACAGTATACACGTGGTCACAACTCTACAGTACTATAGTAAACAGTATACACTTGGTCTCAACACTATAGTACTGTAGTAAACAGTATACACGTGGTCACAACACTATAGTACCATAGTAAACAGTATACACATGGTCACAACACTATAGTACTATAGGAAACAGTATACACGTGGTCACAACACTATAGTACTGTAGTAAACAGTATACACGTGGTCACAACACTATAGTACCATAGTAAACAGTATACACATGGTCACAACACTATAGTACTATAGGAAACAGTATACACGTGGTCACAACACTATAGTACTGTAGTAAACAGTATACACGTGGTCCCAACACTATAGTACTATAGTAAACAGTATACACGTGGTCACAACACTATAGTACTGTAGTATACAGTATACACGTGGTCACACCACTACAGTACTATAGTAAACAGTATGCACGTGGTCACAACACTATAGTACTGTAGTAAACAGTATAGACGTGGTCACAACACTATAGTACTATAGTAAACAGTATACACATGGTCACAACACTATAGTACTATAGTAAACAGTATACACGTGGTCACAACACTATAGTACTGTTATAAACAGTATATACGTGGTCCCAACACTATAGTACTATAGTAAACAGTATACACGTGGTCACAACACTATAGTACTGTAGTAAACAGTATACACGTGGTCCCAACACTATAGTACTATAGTAAACAGTATACACGTGGTCACAACACTATAGTACTGTAGTAAACAGTATACACGTGGTCCCAACACTATAGTACTATAGTAAACAGTATACACGTGGTCAAAACACTATAGTACTATAGTAAACAGTATACACGTGGTCACAACACTATAGTACTATATTAAACAGTATACACTTGGTCACAACACCATAGTACTGTAGTAAACAGTATACACGTGGTCACAACACAAGCAATCGTCTTCAGGTGAAATAATACAGCAGGCGGACTGCTGAGACAGGAAGAAATGTAGCGAGAGAGCTACTGCAACCAAAGGTTACACTATATACGTTTGTGGTGGGATTTGCAAGTAAATGTAAGATCGCAGAGCAAGCATACCCCGGCTAATCCCTCGGCTACTCCGAGGGGGAGTGGGAGCGGAGGGGCTGCCGTAACGGGCGAGATAGTGGGGGTGAAATTTACAGAGGGTACAAGCTGATAGAAAGAGGATCAAACTCAGCAAACTTAGAAATGTAATGCAACTCATTGAGTCGGCCAACACAACAAATAATACTTTGCCTGGTTGATCACCGTCCTTCTCTGCTTGTGTGTCTCCCTGTGTGTGGGGAGCGGTGGTGCAGCTGTTAGCGCTACGCTGCGCTATGAACCTGGCGACCCGGGTTCGATTCCCGCTCACGGCCAACACCAGTGACGATTATCTGAACCGGTCCCGGGCCTCCCCTAGGTCGACTCAGCCTCAAATGAGTACCTGGTGCGGTGTGTAAACATCGCCACTAGGGAGACAAAGGCGGTCGGGCGTGGTGCTGGCCACCCACCCCCTCGTGTACTGTTCCGGCCTTCACAGGTGCTCGCTAACAGCACTTGCCCCTACAGTCTGTTCAGGCTATACGGGGGATCTTTGTGTCTCCCTGTCTGTGTTTGGTCTCTCTCTCTCAAATTTAGTTTCACCTGATGACGACTGCTTGAGTTGCAATCGAAACGTCGTATTCTATTATTTATTTTATTTTCTTTCTACGTGACTTTACCGAAAGACCATTGAGTAACAACAGTGTTTTTACGAATCACAGCTAAGAGACAAACAACATTATATTTTCTATTAAACATAACATTTTAATAACATGTTAAAAAATACTTTAAATCTCATCACTGCTCCTCATACTCAATCCGTGATCAGTGCCGGATTATCCTCGGAACAAAATAATCATTAGCTGTGGGCCCCGCACTTTCAAGCGCCCCGCGCTAAATGATCTCACCCTATAAATCCCCGTTCAGTGATTCTGTACTTGCTCTATTACTATAGTAAAATTACAATTACTTTACTATGCAAGTTAAAAACTTCGTGCTTTATAATTGTGTTTTTTATTTATTCTGGGCACCTTTATAATATAAGCTACAGGACTCGCACGAGCTTAATCCGGCACTGTCCGGGATACTGTTCCAGTGCCCAACCAGGCTGTTGAAGACACCGTGAGTGGAGTTGAGGGGGATCGGTGGAGGTGTGAAGGGGGTGAGTGATGCCGACGGGCTGCGAGGGGGTCATCCGAGAGGGTGCCCAGTGGGGAGATGAAGCAATGAAATCGCTCCACGTGCAGGTGCTGGGTGGATTACTGCACAGCGGCATCGTGGGAGGTGGCGACGGCTCGTGTTGGTCTCTACCCACTAGTGGATTGACCATGGCTGATGGTGGTGATGATGATGGATGTTGCTCACTCACTTGGCGACGTATGAAACGCCAGAGATGCACGGCGATGTGCAGGGTGTTCAGCAGCATGGTGGAGCTGATGGCCTCCTTGCAGCCGCTGTACAGCTGACCTACAGCGTGGAGCAGAGCAGGGAGCGCGCTGTCCACTATGGCCTGGCAGCTGCTGCTCAGATCACCCATAGCCTGCAGGAGGGCAGGGAGCACGCTGTCCACAATGTCCTCACTGTGGCTACTGAACATCGGTCCCCAGGTGGCGACCCCTGCTGATGCAGAGACGTTCTTCATGAGTCCCGAGTAGTTGATCGTGGTGGTGGTGGTGTTGGAGCCGTTGATGACCGAACCCCCACGCCGAGATCCTCCGAGGAGCTCCACCATCGGCTGCGTGAGCAGCAGAACCACAGTGAGGACAGCCGTGAAGATCGCCATGGTGGTGGTGGTGGCGAAGGTCTCTGAAGAACTCGAAGTGGAGGAGCAGCGTGGGGCGAGGTGGTTTCCTCTCCAGGAGCCGACTCCACTCTGACCTCTGCCGTGACGTCACCGGGCCATGACGTCACCGTGACGTCAGAGGTTTCCACGGCTCTTACGTCATTATAGCATTTGGAACGTGGCTGTACAATGGAACATCAACACGTGATGCACTACAACACTGTATTGTTTATAGAATTGTAATACAATACTAATTATTCACATCTGAGACAGAACATCGGCAGAGGAGGGAGCCTCACTCCTCACTTCTCCCAACCAGCTTAAAAGTCGCTACGAATCTTAACAGCGTTCATTGAAGCTCTGTGGATGTGTAGGCCTTACTTTAACATATATTTCTGTGACCAGTCACAAGCTAATCCCTTAGCTATTTCAATGCTAAATTACTAGTTGCCTCCGTGGATGTGTAGGTTTTTACTTTAACATAGCCATTTCCGTGACCAGTCACAAGCTAATCCCTCAGCTATTTGCACAAGCTAATCCCTTAGCTATTTCAATGCTAAATTACTAGTTGCCTCTGTGGATGTGTAGGTTTTGACTTTAACATAGCCATTCCTGTGACCAGTCACAAGCTAATCCCTTAGCTATTTCAATGCTAAATTACTAGTTGCCTCTGTGGATGTGTCGGTTTTGACTTTAACATAGCCAATTCCGTGACCAGTCACAAGCTAATCCCTCAGCTATTGATATGTAAACCCCTTTGTCAAGGTGCCTTACTTCTCCCAACCAGCTTAAAAGTCGCTACGAATCTTAACATCGTTAATTGAAGCTCTGTCGTCCCGACAGTACTGTACCTTTCACCTAAAGACGGCCGCTTGCGTTGTGGCCAAAACGTCGTGAGAATTTTATTGTTTTTTTTATTATTTTATTCTCATTCTACGTGACTTTACCGAAAGAACCAAAGAAAATAAAATAATAAAGATATAAAACAATAAAATTCCCCAAATCAAAATTCATATACTGTTGATTTATTCACTCCATCTCCGCAGTGGACACTGCCGGTTGTGTTCCTTCCTTAGCTCCCATTCCCACGTTAGTCTCGACCACCGGCCGTCATCACTTCAAGTTGTGTGTCCTGCCTCACCCCACCTTTCTAAACTAAAATTACGTCCTTAATTATATGAAGTCATATGAAGTCCAATTGACGTGTCCGTCTTCCAGTATCAGTGTAATTCTTAGGATGTGCATCATCTCTACGCTTCCTTGTGCATTTCTAAACATTGGTTCTATTTTCCGTTTGTGATGCATCTGTTTGAAAAAAACGTTCTGCTTAAGGCATATGGCTCAGTTACGTTTCATTATTAAGTTAAGATAACAATAAGCACTTTGTTCTGCCCTGATACACCTCTCTTAATAATTTTCATCCGTCTTCCCCTTCAACAACCGCCCTACGTGTAGATGCACTTCTGTGTTTTCAAGGCTGTGTCCCTGTTCTTTTTGCGTTCAGTTTGTTATTCCCCCGCACCTCCAGTAAAGCATGGTTGGCTGCGTACGGTGCGAAAGAAGTTCACCATGCAAACATACGCTGCGTTGAAAAATGATTCTACTGACTGCAGACCAATCCTGGACAGATTTCTCAATACGAGTGCAATATCGAGGGTACAGATCAATACCAACTGAACACAGATGCTAATTCATGGAAGGGTGGCAACTCTAGCCATGCCCATGCAAACATACACAACATCTTGACCATGAATCGCCTATGCGGCAGATTAAATGTCAAGCATTATACATTGAATTTCGATCTACTTTTGTTCGTTTTGATTTATTTTGGCGCAGTTTCAAGTAAGTATTTTTAATAGAATTATTGTATTGCCATTTACTGTATAATTGTGATAATAGACCAAGCACTGAGACATTGCCCAGGGTTGGTCTACAATCGAAAAGGTTGCAACCCCATAGCACACCCTCATGTGTTCCAGTGTTAACACATCGTATGTTTGTATCTTGAAATTCTTTCGCACCGTACGTAACCCACCGCTCCCCCCACCACACACGTGCACAGCAGCTCCAGAGAGCGACTTTTGGGTCAGAGGTAGCCGCATTGTACTGGGGCCGTCCATAAATGAGGGGGGGGGGGGGGTTGAGAAATGTGACGTCACATCAAAATGCGCAACTTTAAATAAATATAGACAACACGTTCTACGTAATTAAATAGACTTTTTAATAAATATTTTCTCCTACAACATCAGAGTGCAGCGCCACATTAAATAAGCACCACGATGACAATAGTTTAAAGCGATATGAAGCATGCTTTATTTTGGGGGGGGGGGCACAGCTTTGTACCGTCATATTTGAGGGGGGGCTCTGACTCTTTGTGACGCCGCGTGACGATGGGAGGGGGGGTCAAAAATCGTCTAAAATCGCGTGACGTCATTTATGGACGGCCCCCACAGCGTGAAATAGCGCAACAAACCGAACCCGCGTACAGCGAGGGAAGCCCTGGCTGGTTTATCATTCATTAATCTCCAGTTCAGTCACAAACGAATCTCTTAGAGCCGAAGGCTCGATCCAGTATCACGTTGGCATGCCGTGTCAACCCGTACGGGGTTACCCGTATTGGTGTACAGGGAGATTGAGTTCTCAGGTCCATACGGCTTACTAGAGCCGTTTCAAAACGGGCAAAACAATGTTTTGTGTTTCTCCCCTTGTGATGGGACTTTGTAGGATGAACGTTGAGATTTGTAAGGGGCACGGGGTGACCAATAAGGTCTGAATTGGTCTGTAATAAGAGAGGCAATGGTTAGGGGTTGACAGGTGTGCGTTGGCACTGCGTGCCACGTCGCGTTGTCATACAGCTGACACTCCGATGAGCAATGATTCGGCGACGCACGGTGCCAAAGGGGCCGTCCATAAATGACGTCACGCGACTTCTGACGATTTTTGACCCCACCCCCCCATTGTCACACGGCGTCACAAAAAGTCAGACCCCCCCCTCAAATATGACGTCACAAAGCTTTGGCCCCCCTCCCACCAAATAAAACATGCTTCAAATCGCTTTAAACTATTGTAATTGTAGTGCGTATTTAATGTGGCGCTGCACTCTGATGTTGTAGGAGAAAACATTTATTAAAATGTATATTTAATTAAGTAGAACGTGTCGTCTATATTTATTTAAAGTTGCGCATTTTGATGTGACGTCACATTTCTCACCCCCCCCCCCCCCTCGTCACACATCGTCACAAATGTCTGATCGCCCCCCCCCAGGTGCGTGACGTCATTTATGGACGGCCCCAAAGACGTTCAACATTCGTGCGTATCCGCCGTGATGTGGGGCGAAGTAATATTCTAATCTTATTATCCGCGATGCCTGCAGGATTAGCTTTTTTCTTCTTCGTCTTCCAAAGCAGATTATTAATGAGAATATTGATGGAATTTCCCCCAGTGCATGTTGGCTGGGGAAGGGCTGTTTAAGACCCGCGGTGAACCCGCTCATCTCCACGTATCGGCATGAAATGATAAAATCGCAGATTTTCGGAAGCGCGTTCGTTTCAAGTGGATGCTTGTTGTCAACACCGCCATATTGACAGCACTCGCAATCATCCCATACTCAATTGAAACTCTTCTTAAGTAATTGCTTATTGTGTTTAGTTCCTTGTCCTTATCTCATACCTCCGATTAGCACGGTGGGCTACGTACGGTGCGAAAGAATTTCAAGATACAAACATACGATGTGTTAACACTGGAACACATGAGGGTGTGCTATGGGGTTGCCACCTTTTCGATTGTAGACCAACCCTGGGCAATGTCTCAGTGCTTGGTCTATTATCATAATTATACAGTAAATGACAATACAATAATTGTATAAAAAATACTTACTTGAAACTGCTCCAAAATCAATCAAAACGAACAAAAGTAGATCGGAATTCAATGTAAAATGCTTGACATTTAATCTGCCGCATAGGCGATTCATGGTCAAGATGTTGTGTATGTTTGTATGGGCATGGCTAGAGTTGCCAACCGTCCGAGAAATAGCATCTGTGTTCAGGTCGTATTGATCTGTACCCTCGATATTGCACTCGTATTGAGAAATCTGTCCAGGTTTGGTCTGCTATCAGTAGAATCATTTTTCAACGCAGCGTATGTTTGCATGGTGAACTTCTTTCGCACCGTACGCTGCCAACCATGCTTTAATGGAGGTGCGGGGGAATGACACACTGAACGCAAAAAGAACAGGGACACAGCCTTGAAAACACAGAAGTGCATTTGCACGTAGGGCGGTTGTTGAAGGGGAAGAGGGATGAAAATGATTAAGAGAGGCGTATCAGGGCAGAGCAAAGTGCTTATTATTATCTTAACTTAATAATGAAACGTAACTGAGCCATATGCCTTAAGCAGAACGTTTTTTTCAAACAGATGCATCACAAACAGAAAATATAACCAATGTTTAGAAATGCACAAGGAAGCGTAGAGATGATGCGCATCCTAAGAACAACACTGATACTGGAAGACGGACACGTCAATTGGACTTCATATGCAAATTAAGGACGTAATTTTAGTTTAGAAAGGTGGGGTGAGGCAGGACACACAACTTGAAGTGATGACGGCCGGTGGTCGAGACTAACGTGGGAATGGGAGCTAAGGAAGGAACACAACCGGCAGTGTCCACTGCGGATATGGAGTGAATAAATCAACAGTATATGAATTTTGATTTGGATAATTTTATTGTTTTATATCTTTATTATTTTATTTTCTTTGGTTCTTTCGGTAAAGTCACGTATAATGAGAATAAAATAATAAAATGACACGATAAAATTCTCACGACGTTTTGGCCACAACGCAAGCGGCCGTCTTTAGGTGAAAGGTAACTGTCGGGACGACAGAGCTTCAATTAACGATGTTAAGATTCGTAGAGACTTTTAAGCTGGTTGGGATAAGTGAAGCACCTTGACAAAGGGGTTTACATATCAATAGCTGAGGGATTAGCTTGTGACTGGTCACGGAATTGGCTATGTTAAAGTCAAAACCTACACATCCACAGAGGCAACTAGTAATTTAGCATTGAAATAGCTAAGGGATTAGCTTGTGACTGGTCACAGGAATGGCTATGTTAAAGTCAAAACCTACACATCCACAGAGGCAACTAGTAATTTAGCATTGAAATAGCTAAGGGATTGGTTTGTGCAAATAGCTGAGGGATTATCTTTATTATTTTATTGTTTCCCTTCTACGTGACTTTACCGAAAGAACCAAGAATATAGTATATGAATTAGATCATTTATTTATTTTGCTAACTTTACAATTAATCGTACATTTTAATTGTACTAGTTTAATGTCTTCAGGTTTAGTTTCTAATTTTCTAGGATAAAACAAGTTATTTTGTCAAAAAGAATGACGTTAATTGGCGCATACATTGAAAGTGCAATTTTAAATGAACCGTGTCAGTCTTCAAATACTGTTCTGGTTATTCCCACCTTGTTGGTGTCCCTATTGTCTCCTGCACCCACTAACAACGGAGTTATTGTTGGGATGGAGAGAAGCACAGCCAGCAGCCAGCCAGGAAACTCGAGACATAGAATATATTAATAGCAGCATGACTTACACTGCTACAGCAGCGAGGTGGTCATGTAACTATTTACATTCTCTGTGTCGCAAACATTAAATGGCAACTAATCTTTCCGTGGTACGCTTGTCCCCACGATTTGAGGACCAATTCCTTAGCGAAGGATTTACTACCAATTGAAGGATGATACAAGTGAAATGTGAAGTGGTAAGATTGATCTTAGATCATTGCAAGCCAATCCCAGATTCTGAGTGCGGAGTGACTCGGCAGGGCCGACGGCGTGAGCCTGGCACCTTGGGAGTTGTCATGGTCAGGGAGCAATGAGGCCGCGTTACCGGTTGTCTTAGTTTTGGGGAATTCTGTGTCCAGAACTCTGGTCCACAGTAACGATGAAACAAACACAATGTAGAAAAAAGAACAGTTGCAAATGTTGCAGGAAATTGAAAGGCATTTTATTACAAAAATCATTACCATTCACACAAACAGTATAGTATTATAGTAGTTCGAAAATTAGACTGTAGAAAATAGTCATGTGTAATGATGAAAAATACTTGAATATAACATTTATCATTATCTTATTAGAATATATGAACGTGTAATGGCAAATTAAAACGATGCGATACGATTTGACAATCCTTTACAGCGATACACTTAATCCAGTGAAGTTGAATGTGAACGCTGAAACACGTAAATATTACTGAACATATCGTGAATAGAAAAAACTGATTTAACAAAATATCCATGCAATTAAAACATCAATGAAGCAGGTTGCTGGAATGGATGCTCCAGGCGCCACTCTACGCGTGAGTGGTGCCAGTGGACTGAGAGGCCGTGCCAGGAGTCGCTGTTGCTGGCTGCTCAATGACCACCACCCTCTCGGCCGCTGCAGGGAGGGCGCGGCGCTGAGCCTTGAACTTCAGCTTCCCGTCTTCAGTCAAGCAGCAGCTCATGCTCTGCGGGTCCACGTCCCTGGGCAGCTGCGTCTCCCTGTGGAACTCCTGGCAGCTGTGACTGTAGCTGCCGATGCTGACTTCTCCGCTCTTCACCTCGCGCCATCCGGCCACCGCCAGCTTGTCTCCAGACACCTTCACGGCCAGGTCCTGTGGGGAGAAGTCCTGCACGTCCAGGGACGCGACAAACCCGCCTCCCTGCTCCTGTGGATCTTAATCTGGAACCCACTGCTCACGGCCGGCTGCTGCAGCAGTGCATCTCCGAGGCTGCCCGGAGCCCGCGTGTGGCTGCTGAGCTGATCGACTCCACGGAAGATTCTCTCCATCCTCTCGATCTCGCTCCTCATGTCTCGCTGCAGCTGCTGGAAAATACTTTGACCGCGGGGGTTCCAGACCGGCCAGCCTGGCCAGACGCTCCTCTCCATCACGTGCATCGCAGGGAAGTAAACACTGAGGGCCATGCTTGTTGATGTGCTTCACAGTGAGGCTCGCTTCAGTTGTGAGCGCTGCTCCCTCCTCCGCCGATGTTCTGCCAGTGCAGCTACAGGAGCTGCTTTTATAGCCCTGGCAGTAGCTATAAGCAGATGCCAGGGGGAGCCAGAAGCGTCCAGAATGACGCAGCTGCTCCCAGGGCTTCCCTCATCCACAGCAAATAGCAGTGACTCATACCTGGGGTTCAGCTGTGTGACGCCTTCTCTAAACTAAAAATGATATTTCCATTGGAAACAAGCAGGCAAGACACAACTTTAATACACTATAGTACACCAGGACAGTGATAATTTGAAATGTACATATTGTCAATGAGAAAACGTGGTGTGCATTTGTGTCATTCCTTCACGTAAAGTCCTGCTCACAAAAGCAAAGTTTATGGGGAATAATAATACCCATTTTATATAGTTTTGAGGCATAAGCAATTAGAAAATAACACTTACTACCCAGGAACAAAAATCGTGTTACATAGTGAATTATCAGTGCAGAGCGAATCACGCTCTTGGGAGCAGCTGCGTCATTCTGGATTCTTCTGGCTGCCCCTGGCATCTGCTCGTAGCTACTGCCAGGGCTATAAAAGCAGCTCCTGTAGCTGCACTGGCAGAACATCGGAAGAGCAGGGAGCAGCGCTAACAGCTGAAGCGAGCCTCACTGTGAAGCACATCAACATGGAAGCATGAGATGTCCTTAATTAACGCTAAGACACATTAATCAAAAACGCTAAAACACCTATTAGCAACATCAGTAAGGATGAGCGCTTTGAGCTTCCTCAATTAAAAAAAAGAGAGGACATCGTCATCCTCTCAGCCGACAAGGGCAATGTCACTGTCATCATGGAAAAAAAAACACATACAATAACAAAATTCAGGACCTACTGAATGATTGTAGCTATACCAAAGTCAATAGAGATCCCACCAACCGCCTTGTTACAAAAACCAACAATATCATCACTGATTCAACATCTTTAATCGAACCAACCAAGCGGCTTTCCTTAAAACCCTCTGCTGCTAGACCACACAGATTTTATGGCTTACCAAAAATCCATAAAGAAGATACACCACTTCGTTCTATCATCTTCATCATTAACTCACCCACCCACAAACTGGCCCGATTTCTGTCTGAGACCTTACAACCATTCACTGGTAAGACCACCTCAGCTGTACTTAAATCAGCTCACTTGGTATCGTTAATTAAGGACATCTCACTATCTCCAGGTGATTTGCTTGTCACTTTCGATCTAGTATCGTTGTTTACCAAAGTTCCTGTGCCTGACACCATTACAATCATTGAAGATGTGGTCCAACAAGGATTGAATGCTGATGTACCGGCCCTGGTTAGACACTGCCTCACCAACACTTACTTCACCTGGAATGGAACATTGTACAAACAAGTTGAAGCTACCCCGATGGATTCGCCCTTATCTCCAGTTGTAGCCACTGTTTTCATGGAAAAATGTTTTGAGACGGATGCCATCCAGGCATACACCCTACGGCTTTGTCTAAGAGGTACATAGATGACACGTTCGTCATCTGGCCACATGGCCTACCAGCTCTGGGCCAATTCTTCAACCACATCAATTCCATACACCCAGCCATCAGATTTACCATGGAGGTGGAAAAAGATGGAAAGCTACCCTTTTTGGATATCTTAATTAAAAGGAGACCTGGCGGTTCAATGAGCCACTCTGTCTACAGGAAAGCTACCCATACAGATGCTTACTTGAAACCGGATTCCCACCACCATCCATCCCAGAAGAACTCCCTCATCAAGACTCTATACCATGGAGCCCAATGCATTCCGACCAGGAACACATTACCAGTGAACTCAAACACGTACACCAGGCTCTCAGTGCTAATGGTTACTCCGACTACACAATCCGCAAAGCCATCACTCCAGTTATGAAGAAGGATCCTCTTGTGGAGCCACTCAAAACCATCACCTTACCCTACATTGCAGGGGTCACTAAAACGATCTACAAAATCCTGAATAAACACAAGTTCCAGGTCCGATTTAACACAGTACATAAAATGGAACATTCTATAAACAAGGTGAAGTTACCCCAATTGGTTCTCCCTTATCTCCAGTTATAGCCAATGTTTTCATGGAAAAATGTTTTGAGACAGATGCCATCCAGGCATCCACCCTACGGCTTTGTCTAAGAGGTACATAGATGACACGTTCGTCATCTGGCCACATGGCCTACCAGATCTGGGCCAATTTTTCAACCACATCAATTCCATACACCCAGCGATCAGATTCACGATGGAGATGGAAAAGGATGGCAAATTAACATTCTTGGATGTTTTAATCGTACAGAGACCAGATGGCTCAATGGTACACTATGTCTACAGGAAAGCCACCCATATGAATGCCTAACAAAACCTGACTCCCACCACCATGCATCCCAGAAGAATTCTCTCAACATAACTCTACACCATAGAGCTCGATGTATTTCCGACCATCACCGCCTAGCCAGTGAACTGGAACACATACACCAAGGCCTCAAGATGAATGGATATTTAGACTACACAATCCGAAAAGCTATCACCCCAACCATTGGGAAGGAACCATCTGAGGACCCAATAAAAACCATCACCTTGCCATACATAGCAGGGGTCACCAAAATATTTCCAAAATCATGAGCAAACACAAGATCCAGGTTCGATTCAACACAGTACATAACATTTGTGATCTGATCCCATCTGTGAAGGATGTGATCCCTGACATGCAATACCCCGACGTCTAAAAACTAAGCTGCGTCTGCGGCAGTAGTTACATTGGGGAAACTAAGTGACATGTCTCGGACCGTGTTCGTGAACATAAGGCAGATCTGAAACACGGTAGGACCAATACCTCAGCCATGGCTGATCATTGTTTTAATGCTGTGGGCATACACGAAATTGATTTTTCCAAGACGAAGTTACTCTGCAAACCCACTGCTTATCAGCAAAGATTCGTTAATGAAGCCGTCCAGATGGGTTAACACAGACACAATTTCAACAGACTTGGGTACAAACTGAGCAATCATTGGAAGGACGTTATTAACCAGTTTAAGTCATGACGGGCCATGATGTTCCCAGCCTACCACCTTCTGATATTAGTTGTTTTTTTCGGCTCTCTGATTTTTTACATTAACAGATGTCATTTCTCACTAACACAGCTACCTCGTGTGCCATCCTCGAGGCTGCTGCTTCAGGATCTCCCATTAACATGCTAATCTCTCACATTAACATAGCCACCTTGGCGCACTCGCCGTGAAGGAGTCTCGGCGATCTTGCATTGACATGCTAATTTCTGCCTGGCAGCCCTGTGATTGGTGGAAAGCCCACCACCGCCGCGGTCGCTACCCACCACTTGCATTGGCATTGGCTGCTGACATTTGGGCCACGCCCTTTTCAAACCTTTATACCTTTATAAGCAGTTGTTTTTAGCAGCTAACCCCACTTTTCCTGATGACGACCGCTCGTGTTGCGATTGAAACGTCGTGATATTTTTATTATGTTTTCTTATTTTTTCTCTCTACGTGACTTTACCTAAAGACCCAAACAATATGAATTCCTGCAGTCATGAAAGCTTTGAATCAAGGTTGATTAAATGTCAAGTATTGGAGATTTAATTCTGATACAATTATGTTAGTTTTTATTGATTTTGGCGCAGTTTCAAATAATTATTTTTATATCAGTATTTACGTAACTACACTCGTTTACATTCGGCTGTACTCAGCTCACCATTCCTTTGAACTAATAAAAAACTTCTGCTTAACAATGATTAAACATCCTCAGTTGTGTGTCATTAGGTTCAGTATACAAACTGGACTAACAACATTTGGTTTTATGCAACAAAAACTTTATTTCAAAATGTATTTTTTAAAAAGTGTACTGACGAAAGCAACAAATTAAACGTTCTAAATTATATTGTACGTGTACTGCATACAATGTTAACAGTAAGAGCTCAAAGCAGGAACGTACATGTACACCAGATAACTATATTCGTGTGTAAACAATAAATTGCTTACAATATTGTACTTAATGTTGCCCGGTGAAATGAAACATTCTAAATCTAATGAGTCGCATTGAAAATAACATCCTACAGGCTGTTAATATTACTGTTTAGATACGACACATTACATGTCTTTAACATTCTCATGAAGACAAATTACAAAATGCATGACATTGTATCACACTGAATTCCAGCACGAATACTGTTAAATAGTTAGACTACTGGAATGGATGCTCCAGGCACCACTCTACGCGTGAGTGGTGCCAGTGGACTGAGAGGCCGTGCCAGGAGTCGCTGTCGCTGGCTGCTCAATGACCACCACCCTCTCGGCCGCTGCAGGGAGGGCGCGGCGCTGAGCCTTGAACTTCAGCTTCCCGTCTTCAGTCAAGCAGCAGCTCACGCTCTGCGGGTCCACGTCCCTGGGCAGCTGCGTCTCCCTGTGGAACTCCTGGCAGCTGTGGCTGTAGCTGCCGCTGCCGCTGCTGACTTCTCCGCTCTTCACCTCGCGCCGTCCGGCCACCACCAGCTTGTCTCCAGACACCTTCACGGCCAGGTCCTGTGGGGAGAAGTCCTGCACGTCCAGGGACGCGACAAACCCGCCTCCCTGCTCCTGTGGATCTTCAATCTGGAACCCACTGCTCACGGCCGGCTGCTGCAGCTGTGCGTCTCCGTGGCTGCCCGGGGCCCGCGTGTGGCTGCTGAGCTGATCGACTCCACGGAAGATTCTCTCCATCCTCTCGATCTCGCTCCTCATGTCTCGCTGCAGCTGCTGGAAGAGACTTTCACCGCGGGGGTTCCAGACCGGCCAGCCTGGACGTGCAGGACTTCTCCCCACAGGACCTGGCCGTGAAGGTGTCTGGAGACAAGCTGGTGGTGGCCGGACGGCGCGAGGTGAAGAGCGGAGAAGTCAGCAGCGGCAGCTACAGCCACAGCTGCCAGGAGTTCCACAGGGAGACGCAGCTGCCCAGGGACGTGGACCCGCAGAGCGTGAGCTGCTGCTTGACTGAAGACGGGAAGCTGAAGTTCAAGGCTCAGCGCCGCGCCCTCCCTGCAGCGGCCGAGAGGGTGGTGGTCATTGAGCAGCCAGCGACAGCGACTCCTGGCACGGCCTCTCAGTCCACTGGCACCACTCACGCGTAGAGTGGCGCCTGGAGCATCCATTCCAGTAGTCTAACTATTTAACAGTATTCGTGCTGGAATTCAGTGTGATACAATGTCATGCATTTTGTAATTTGTCTTCATGAGAATGTTAAAGACATGTAATGTGTCGTATCTAAACAGTAATATTAACAGCCTGTAGGATGTTATTTTCAATGCGACTCATTAGATTTAGAATTCATTTCACCGGGCAACATTAAGTACAATATTGTAAGCAATTTATTGTTTACACACGAATATAGTTATTTGGTGAACATGTACGTTCCTGCTTTGAGCTCTTACTGTTAACATTGTATGCAGTACACGTACAATATAATTTAGAACGTCAAATTTGTTGCTTTCGTCAGTACACTTTTTTTAAAATACATTTTGAAATAAAGTTTTTGTTGCATAAAACCAAATGTTGTTAGTCCAGTTTGTATACTGAACCTAATGACACACAACTGAGGATGTTTAATAATTGTTAAGCAGAAGTTTTTTATTAGTTCAAAGGAATGGTGAGCTGAGTACAGCCGAATGGAAATGAGTGTAGTTACGTAAATACTGATATAAAAATAATTATTATAAACTGCACCAAAATCAATAAAAACGAACATAATTGTATCAGAATTAAATCTCCAATACTTGCCATTTAATCAACCTTGACTTAAAGCGTTCATGTCTGCAGGAATTCATATTGTTTGGGTCTTTCGGTAAAGTCACGTAGAGAGAAAAAATAACCAAAAAAATAATAAAAATTTCACGACGTTTCAATCGCAACATGAGCGGTCGTCATCAGGAAAAGTGGGGTTAGCTGCTAAAGACAACTGCTTATAAAGCTTTGAAAAGGGCATAGCCCAAATGTCAGCAGCCAATGCCATTGCAAGTGGTGGGTAGCGACCGCGGCGGTGGTGGGCTTTCCACCAATCACAGGGCTGCCAGGCAGAAATTAGCATGTCAATGCAAGATCGCCGAGACTCCTTCACGGCGAGTGCGCCAAGGTGGCTATGTTAATGTGAGAGATTAGTATGTTAATGGGAGATCCTGAAGCAGCAGCCTCGAGGATGGCACACGAGGTAGCTGTGTTAGTGAGAAATGACATCTGTTAATGTAAAAAACTCAGAGAGCCGAAAAAAACAACTAATATTGGAAGGTGGTAGGCTGGGAACATAATGGCCCGTTATGACTTAAACTGGTTAACAATGTCCTTCCAATGATTGCTCAGTTTGTACCCATCTTCTCGGTTGAAATTGTGTCTGTGTTTACACATCTGCATTGCTTCATGAACGAATCTTTGCTGATAGGCAGTGGGTTTGCAGAGTACCTTCGTCTTGGAAAAATCAATTTCGTGTATGCCCACAGCATTAAAACAATGATCAGCCACGGCTGAGGTATTGGTCCTACCGTGTTTCAGATCTGGCTTATGTTCACGAACATAGTCCGAAACATGTCACTTAATTTCCCCAATGTAACTACTGCCGCAGACACAGCTTAGTTTTTAGACGCCGGGGTATTGCATGTCAGGGATCACATCCTTCACAGATGGGATCAGATCACAAATTGTATGTACTGTGTTGAATCGAACCTGGATCTTGTGTTTCCTCATGAGTTTAGAAATATTTTGGTGACCCCTGCTATATATGGCAAGGTGATGGTTTTGATTGGTTACTGAGATGGTTCTTTCCCAACAGTTGGGGTGATAGCTTTTCGGATTGTGTATTCTGAATATCCATTCATTTTGAGGGCTTGGTGTACGTGTTCCAGTTCACTGGCTAGGTGGTGATGGTCGGAAATACATCGAGCTCTATGGTGTAGAGTTTTGATGAGAGAATTCTTCTGGGATGGATGGTGGTGGGAGTCAGGTTTTGTTAGGCATTCGTATGGGTGGCTTTCCTGTAGACAGATTGTCCCATTGAGCCATCTGGTCTCTGTACGATGAAAACATCCAAGAATGGTAATTTGCCATCCTTTTCCACCTCCATGGTGAATTTGATCGCTGGGTGTATGGAATTGATGTGGTTGAAGAATTGGCCCAAAGCTGGTAGGCCATGTGGCCAGATGAGGAACGTGTCATCTATGTACCTCTTAGACAAGGACGTAGGGTGGATGCCTGGATGGCATCTGTCTCAAAATATGTTTCCATTAAAAATTGGCTTCAACTGGAGATAAGGGCGAACCCATTGGGGTAGCTTCAACTTCTTTGTATAGTGTTCCATTCCAGGTGAAGTAAGTGTTGGTGAGGCAGTGTCCAACCAGGGCCGGTACATCAGCATTCAATCCTTGTTGGACCAAATCGTCAATGATTGCAATGGTGTAAGGCACAGGAACTTTAGTAAACAACGATACTAGATCGAAACTGACAAGCAAATCACCTGGAAATAGTGAGATGTCATTAATTAACGATACCAAGTGAGCTGATTTAAGTACAGCTGAGGTGGTCTTACCAGTGAATGGTTGTAAGGTCTGAGACAGAAATGGGGCCCGTTTGTAGGTGAGTGAGTCAATAATGAAGACGATAGGATGAAGGGGTGTATCTTCTTTATGATTTTTGGTAAGCCATAAAGTCTGGGTGGTCTAGCAGCAGAGGGTTTTAAGGAAAGCCGCTTGGTTGGTTCGATTAAAGATGTTGAATCAGTGATGATATTGTTGGTTTTTGTAACAAGGCGGTTGGTGGGATCTCTATTGATTTTGGTAAATCTACCATCATTCAGTAGGTCCTGAATTTTGTTATTGTATTTTTTTTTTCCATGAGGACAGTGAAATTGCCCTTGTCGGCTGAGATGATGACGATGTCCTCTCTCTTTTTTAATTGAGAAAGCAAAAAACGCTCATCCTTACTGATGTTGCTAATAGGTGTCTTAGCGTTTTTGATTAATATGTGTCTTAGCGTTAATTAAGGACATCTTATGCTTGCTTGTTGATGTGCTTCACAGTGACGCTCGCTTCACCTGTTAGCGCTGTGAGCGCTGCTCCTTCCTCTGCCGATGTTCTGCCAGTGCAGCTACAGGAGCTGCTTTTATCGCCCTGGCAGTAGCTACGAGCAGATTCCAGGGGAGCCAGAAGCGTCCAGAATGACGCAGCTGCTCCCAGGGCTTCCCTCATCCACAGCAAATAGCAGTGACTCAAACCTGGGGTTCAGCTGTGTGACGTCTTCTCTAAACTAGCACATCAACAAGCATGGCCCTGAGTGTTTACTTTCCTGCGATGCACGTGAAGGAGAGGAACGTCTGGCCAGGCTGGCCGGTCTGGAACCCCCGCGGTGAAAGTCTCTTCCAGCAGCTGCAGCGAGACATGAGGAGCGAGATTGAGAGGATGGAGAGAATCTTCCGTGGAGTCGATCAGCTCAGCAGCCACACGCGGGCTCCGGGCAGCCTCGGAGACGCACTGCTGCAGCAGCCGGCCGTGAGCAGTGGGTTCCAGATTGAAGATCCACAGGAGCAGGGAGGCGGGTTTGTCGCGTCCCTGGACCTGCAGGACTTCTCCCCACAGGACCTGGCCGTGAAGGTGTCTGGAGACAAGCTGGTGGTGGCCGGACGGCGCGAGGTGAAGAGCGGAGAAGTCAGCAGCGGCAGCTACAGCCACAGCTGCCAGGAGTTCCACAGGGAGACGCAGCTGCCCAGGGACGTGGACCCGCAGAGCGTGAGCTGCTGCTTGACTGAAGACGGGAAGCTGAAGTTCAAGGCTCAGCGCCGCGCCCTCCCTGCAGCGGCCGAGAGGGTGGTGGTCATTGAGCAGCCAGCGACAGCGACTCCTGGCACGGCCTCTCAGTCCACTGGCACCACTCACGCGTAGAGTGGCGCCTGGAGCATCCATTCCAGTAGTCTAACTATTTAACAGTATTCGTGCTGGAATTCAGTGTGATACAATGTCATGCATTTTGTAATTTGTCTTCATGAGAATGTTAAAGACATGTAATGTGTCGTATCTAAACAGTAATATTAACAGCCTGTAGGATGTTATTTTCAATGCGACTCATTAGATTTAGAAATCATTTCACCGGGCAACATTAAGTACAATATTGTAAGCAATTTATTGTTTACACACGAATATAGTTATTTGGTGAACATGTACGTTCCTGCTTTGAGCTCTTACTGTTAACATTGTATGCAGTACACGTACAATATAATTTAGAACGTCAAATTTGTTGCTTTCGTCAGTACACTTTTTTTAAAATACATTTTGAAATAAAGTTTTTGTTGCATAAAACCAAATGTTGTTAGTCCAGTTTGTATACTGAACCTAATGACACACAACTGAGGATGTTTAATAATTGTTAAGCAGAAGTTTTTTATTAGTTCAAAGGAATGGTGAGCTGAGTACAGCCGAATGGAAATGAGTGTAGTTACGTAAATACTGATATAAAAATAATTATTATAAACTGCACCAAAATCAATAAAAACGAACATAATTGTATCAGAATTAAATCTCCAATACTTGCCATTTAATCAACCTTGACTTAAAGCGTTCATGTCTGCAGGAATTCATATTGTTTGGGTCTTTCGGTAAAGTCACGTAGAGAGAAAAAATAACCAAAAAAATAATAAAAATTTCACGACGTTTCAATCGCAACATGAGCGGTCGTCATCAGGAAAAGTGGGGTTAGCTGCTAAAGACAACTGCTTATAAAGCTTTGAAAAGGGCATAGCCCAAATGTCAGCAGCCAATGCCATTGCAAGTGGTGGGTAGCGACCGCGGCGGTGGTGGGCTTTCCACCAATCACAGGGCTGCCAGGCAGAAATTAGCATGTCAATGCAAGATCGCCGAGACTCCTTCACGGCGAGTGCGCCAAGGTGGCTATGTTAATGTGAGAGATTAGTATGTTAATGGGAGATCCTGAAGCAGCAGCCTCGAGGATGGCACACGAGGTAGCTGTGTTAGTGAGAAATGACATCTGTTAATGTAAAAAACTCAGAGAGCCGAAAAAAACAACTAATATTGGAAGGTGGTAGGCTGGGAACATAATGGCCCGTTATGACTTAAACTGGTTAACAATGTCCTTCCAATGATTGCTCAGTTTGTACCCATCTTCTCGGTTGAAATTGTGTCTGTGTTTACACATCTGCATTGCTTCATGAACGAATCTTTGCTGATAGGCAGTGGGTTTGCAGAGTACCTTCGTCTTGGAAAAATCAATTTCGTGTATGCCCACAGCATTAAAACAATGATCAGCCACGGCTGAGGTATTGGTCCTACCGTGTTTCAGATCTGGCTTATGTTCACGAACATAGTCCGAAACATGTCACTTAATTTCCCCAATGTAACTACTGCCGCAGACACAGCTTAGTTTTTAGACGCCGGGGTATTGCATGTCAGGGATCACATCCTTCACAGATGGGATCAGATCACAAATTGTATGTACTGTGTTGAATCGAACCTGGATCTTGTGTTTCCTCATGAGTTTAGAAATATTTTGGTGACCCCTGCTATATATGGCAAGGTGATGGTTTTGATTGGTTACTGAGATGGTTCTTTCCCAACAGTTGGGGTGATAGCTTTTCGGATTGTGTATTCTGAATATCCATTCATTTTGAGGGCTTGGTGTACGTGTTCCAGTTCACTGGCTAGGTGGTGATGGTCGGAAATACATCGAGCTCTATGGTGTAGAGTTTTGATGAGAGAATTCTTCTGGGATGGATGGTGGTGGGAGTCAGGTTTTGTTAGGCATTCGTATGGGTGGCTTTCCTGTAGACAGATTGTCCCATTGAGCCATCTGGTCTCTGTACGATGAAAACATCCAAGAATGGTAATTTGCCATCCTTTTCCACCTCCATGGTGAATTTGATCGCTGGGTGTATGGAATTGATGTGGTTGAAGAATTGGCCCAAAGCTGGTAGGCCATGTGGCCAGATGAGGAACGTGTCATCTATGTACCTCTTAGACAAGGACGTAGGGTGGATGCCTGGATGGCATCTGTCTCAAAATATGTTTCCATTAAAAATTGGCTTCAACTGGAGATAAGGGCGAACCCATTGGGGTAGCTTCAACTTCTTTGTATAGTGTTCCATTCCAGGTGAAGTAAGTGTTGGTGAGGCAGTGTCCAACCAGGGCCGGTACATCAGCATTCAATCCTTGTTGGACCAAATCGTCAATGATTGCAATGGTGTAAGGCACAGGAACTTTAGTAAACAACGATACTAGATCGAAACTGACAAGCAAATCACCTGGAAATAGTGAGATGTCATTAATTAACGATACCAAGTGAGCTGATTTAAGTACAGCTGAGGTGGTCTTACCAGTGAATGGTTGTAAGGTCTGAGACAGAAATGGGGCCCGTTTGTAGGTGAGTGAGTCAATAATGAAGACGATAGGATGAAGGGGTGTATCTTCTTTATGATTTTTGGTAAGCCATAAAGTCTGGGTGGTCTAGCAGCAGAGGGTTTTAAGGAAAGCCGCTTGGTTGGTTCGATTAAAGATGTTGAATCAGTGATGATATTGTTGGTTTTTGTAACAAGGCGGTTGGTGGGATCTCTATTGATTTTGGTAAATCTACCATCATTCAGTAGGTCCTGAATTTTGTTATTGTATTTTTTTTTTCCATGAGGACAGTGAAATTGCCCTTGTCGGCTGAGATGATGACGATGTCCTCTCTCTTTTTTAATTGAGAAAGCAAAAAACGCTCATCCTTACTGATGTTGCTAATAGGTGTCTTAGCGTTTTTGATTAATATGTGTCTTAGCGTTAATTAAGGACATCTTATGCTTGCTTGTTGATGTGCTTCACAGTGACGCTCGCTTCACCTGTTAGCGCTGTGAGCGCTGCTCCTTCCTCTGCCGATGTTCTGCCAGTGCAGCTACAGGAGCTGCTTTTATCGCCCTGGCAGTAGCTACGAGCAGATTCCAGGGGAGCCAGAAGCGTCCAGAATGACGCAGCTGCTCCCAGGGCTTCCCTCATCCACAGCAAATAGCAGTGACTCAAACCTGGGGTTCAGCTGTGTGACGTCTTCTCTAAACTAGCACATCAACAAGCATGGCCCTGAGTGTTTACTTTCCTGCGATGCACGTGAAGGAGAGGAACGTCTGGCCAGGCTGGCCGGTCTGGAACCCCCGCGGTGAAAGTCTCTTCCAGCAGCTGCAGCGAGACATGAGGAGCGAGATTGAGAGGATGGAGAGAATCTTCCGTGGAGTCGATCAGCTCAGCAGCCACACGCGGGCTCCGGGCAGCCTCGGAGACGCACTGCTGCAGCAGCCGGCCGTGAGCAGTGGGTTCCAGATTGAAGATCCACAGGAGCAGGGAGGCGGGTTTGTCGCGTCCCTGGACGTGCAGGACTTCTCCCCACAGGACCTGGCCGTGAAGGTGTCTGGAGACAAGCTGGTGGTGGCCGGACGGCGCGAGGTGAAGAGCGGAGAAGTCAGCAGCGGCAGCTACAGCCACAGCTGCCAGGAGTTCCACAGGGAGACGCAGCTGCCCAGGGACGTGGACCCGCAGAGCGTGAGCTGCTGCTTGACTGAAGACGGGAAGCTGAAGTTCAAGGCTCAGCGCCGCGCCCTCCCTGCAGCGGCCGAGAGGGTGGTGGTCATTGAGCAGCTAGCGACAGCGACTCCTGGCACGGCCTCTCAGTCCACTGCCACCACTCACGCGTAGAGTGGCGCCTGGAGCATCCATTCCAGCAACCTGCTTCATTGATGTTTTAATTGTATGGATATTTTGTTTAATCAGTTTCTTCTATCCACGATATGTTCACTAATATGTACGTGTTTCAGCGTTTGCAATTAACTTAATTTGATTACGTGTATCGCTGTACAGGATTGCTAAATTGTTTCGCGTCGTTTTAATTTGCCATTACACTTTAATATATTGCAATAAGATAATGCTAAATGTGTTATTCAAGTATTTTTCATCAACGCTGCTATAGCAATGTAAGTCATACTACTATTACAATAATCTATGCCTCGAGTTTCCTTACTGGCTGGGTTTCTCTCCACCACAACATTAACTCTGTTAGTGGGTTCCAGCTGTTTCCACCGAAACTAGCTGGGTTACTGGCTACACGGATTTTTCCGTTTACAGTAACAAATAAACATTACACATACATGCAGGCATCGACTTACGAACACTCGACTTACGAATTTCCGCACTTAGGAACCAGCTACCATGAAACATGTTTTAACATTGAGAATTACAACGCGAACTCGCACTTGCAAACTGAACCGAGGATCTATTCTTTTTTCAGCGGAGCGATCCTCCACGAGTTGTGTCATCCTCGCGCTTCCAGTGTTTGTGCTCGTGTGTGCGTGCGCGCACGTGTGTACATTATTGTGTTCCCACTTACAAACCGTTTGACTCACGAACGGGTCCCAGGAACTAATTGAGTTCATAAGTCGAGGACTGTCGGGATCGTTGTGTGAAACATAAAATACATACAAATTTATAAAAACATTTTATGTTCAAATACCTTGCATCCTGATGCTGGCTTGTCGTAAGGGGCGAAATGAGTCACCACAATTGCACACACACACACGGACAACAAACGCCACTAAGTGGCGGTGACGTTGCCACGGCACTTGTGCCAGGCTAAGTGCACTTTATGGCCACGTGATCACGGGTCAGATCCAGCTGCCATGGTTTGACTGAGATGAGTGGCAAATGTGTAAGCTGTGCCTCCCCTACTGTGCCAACTTGATGTGTTTTATCCGCCTGAGGCTCTGCTCGTTGTTGTGAGCGTCTCTCTGCTGCCCTCTGTTGTTGCTGGAGGGCGACTACCTCCAACTGCCAAGTATCGTCCATCATGAGTCTCCTCCACATAGGCCGCTCTTTACACTGCTGGTACCAGTCATTCGCAAGTCAATTCAGTTCCACATCCTCTTGTACCACATCATTTAATCTCTTCTCTAGCCCGTGCCGCGCCTGTTTAGACCCCTTTAATGCAGTGGTTAGGGAGGCGTGGTACATGACCCAGCCAATGTAGCATTACCTGCTGGAGGCGCTTACCGATGGGACTTTGTCCAGATCTGTAAAGGATTGTGAGCTCACACAATCCAGCCTGGTTAAACCCAGGATGGATCGTAGGAAGGCCATCCTGAATGTTTATTACCGGCGAAGATGTTCCATTAGGGGGGTCCACGTTTGGCAAGCATCGAGAAGGAAGGGCATGACCGTGGCCGAGAAGATCCGAAGACTGCTGTGGAGCGACAGATATCAGGTAGCTTCCACACAGCGTCATGCAACCGATGAAAAGATAATGCCGCTCGACTGATTCGGAGTGAGACCTCTTCTGTCAAACCGGAGTTGGTCATAAGCACACTATCCAGATGTGGAAAACCATCCAATTTACAACTGCCCCATTACCAATGGGGAGTTAAGGGGTGGAGGATTTAATGCAGACATGGGCTGGGCTTTTTAATCCGGCCCCCCGAACTTGTCCAAATATTATTAAATTAAATTTTACCTTTCACCTGTAATGCCCTCATTTCCCCATTAGATGGAGCACTTTGTCCGGGAATGTGGTAATTGGTTTGGGCGCAGGCCTCAGATGTTTTCATGATGTTTGATCAGTCACGTTACGACATGTTTTTGTATTGTTCATGTTCGTGCAATTTGTTAAATTGCCTTGCAAATAAATGCTTTGCTACCTGTTAAAGGCCAAATCCTTTCATGTAATGATTTTTACATGTCATTTATATTAGTTCACACAAACACTCCATCCATCTGTTCCTTGCCCGGCCCCTCTGTCAAATTTTAGAACCCATTGTGGCCCGCGAGTAAAAAAAATTGCCCACCCCTTGTTTAATGGCACAACATAGCGAGGCAGGTGCTTAGTTTTGGTGGGGCTGATGGTTAAGACCCCACCTCTTAGTGCAGGGGTGGGGAACCTTTTTTGTGCCAAGGGCCATTTGGATATTTATAACATCATTCGCGGGCCATACAAAATCATCAACTTAAAAATGAGCCTATTATATTTGGTCAAACATTTAGTTAACTCACCCCTAATGCGATGGCTGGAACTGCTTCTCTTTGGTGAGGCGTGTGGAGATATTAGCTGGCATTTTATGATGTTAGCTGGTATTGATGATGTTGCTACTCGCAACTGCTTTTCCAGGTTTGCTCCAAGATTGATTGAATTTCGAGTCCCGCCTGCGGTTGCCTTGGCAGGGCCAGACCAAATGATTTCGCAGGCCTCATGGCCGGCCGGCCGGACGTTCCCCACCCCTGTCTAGTGGCACACTCCAGGTCTAGATCATTCGCATACGTAACATGGATGACAAATCGGGAGCAAGCTCTCAAGCGCACCCGGGCATCAATCCGCCTCCCATTGTATCTATATCAGATATAGATTGCTCCGGTATGGACATGGAAGGTTTCTCGAACGACGTGGACCAAAAATATTTTAAACAGTGTACGGAGCCAGAGGACATTACTGTCGAACCCCAAGGTTAACGGGGAATAGCTTTGTCTTCCGGCCAAGTAGCTTTACTCGGCCCTGCTCAATATCATGGAAGTCCTTAATTATTGTGAGCAGAGAGTCAGAGACTCCGAAAGCATGAAGAACAACCCAGAGTCCAGACCTATTGATGGTATCATAGGCATTGACCAGGTCAATAAAGCAGAGATGTAAGTCCTGTCGGAATTCAACACTCCTCTGCTGTAGCAAACGGAAGGAAGATGTGGCATCTGTGGCTGCCCTGGCCTGAAACCACAATGGGGCTCCCCAATCCTCTTCTCAGCATGCCTGGCAAGGTGATGTTGAATAATCCTTGCCAGGACTTTTTCTGGCACTCTAACACAGGCACAGACTCTAACCAAAACTATCGAATAATTACACGGTTTATTTAAAATTGCACTTTCAATTAATGTGCCTATTAATGTCATTATTTCGGCAAAAAATGTTTTTATCTTAAACTAGTGCAATGAAAAAAATACCCTTTATTGTAAAATTTGCAAAATAAAGACGATATAATTCCTGTACTGTTTTAGTTTATCTTTCTGAATACACATTTAATGAAAATGTGTTTTAGTGAATGGTTGTTTTTGAAGGTGATATCGTGTAAATGTTTTCCAAAGCTGCTTATGCAGCCGTCACCATCTCCAGCCGTGATTTCTCCACTTCTGTCCGAAGCCATCACCATCTCTTGCGGATTTGCAATGCAAAAATCTGTCTGGCTACTGCCCACCGGTTGATTTATTCGATCCATCTTCGCAGTGGACGCTCTATTGGTTGTGTTCCCTCCTTTAGCTCCCATTCCCACGTTAGTCACGACCACCGGCCGTCATCTCTTCAAGTTGTGTGTCCTGCCTCAACCCACCTTTCTAAACTAAAATTATGCCTTTAATTTGCATATGATGTCCAATTGACGTGTCCGTCTTCCATTCTCAGTTTAATTCCAAGCATGTGCATCTCTATGCTTCCTTGTGCACTTCTCAACATTGGTTCCATTGTCTTCGTCAATGGCCATGTTTGTGATGCATCTGTTGTTGCAGGTCATATCCACTGATTAAAAAACGTTCTGCTTTAGGAAAATGGCTTTGTTACGTTTCATGATTTAAGTTCAGATTCCAATCAGCACTGTGCTCTGCCCTGATACGCCTCTCTTAATAATTTTCATCCCTCTCCCCCTTCAACAACCGCCCCACGTATAAATGCACTTCTATGTTTTCAAGTTGTGTCCCTGTTCTTTTTGTTCAATTTGTTATTCCCCCGCACCTCCAATAAGCATGGTTGCCTGCGTACGGTGCGAAAGAAGTTCAGCATGCAAACATACGCTGCGTTGAAAACTTACTCTACAGCATATTCACACTGGAGACGCAGGAGGGTGCTGCTATGAGATTGCCACATTTTTGACTGTAGACCAAGCCTGGACAGATTTCTCAGTCAGCACTCAGTCTAGAATTATCAGAACTACACAGTAAACGACACAATGCGGGTGCTATATCTCGCAAGAATGAATACCCACCACCTAAACACAAATGGTAATTCCTGGACAGGTGACAACTCTAGCCATGCCCATGAAAAAATATATAGTGACTAACTTGGAGACGTAACTTCTTCGAGGCAATTCTTTAATTACACACCGAGCATACTGTTACACACTCTCTGCTGTAATACAATGCTCTGTCCCTCGCTTAAACGCAACTCTCACTCGTGGCTAGCCTACAACACAACGCTCGCCATCTGACACTGACGGCGCTGAACTAAGACAGGCAACTACTGCTAGCAGCACAATTATCAAGTGGATGACGACAGCGGCGAAGGCGACGATCTTCAACAGCAACGACGACGACGACGACGGCGATCCCACTCCAAACGATGGCCCTCATCCCCTGCTCGGGGTCCCCTTTAATCCTCTTAGCGCGGCCTCGCTCCCCTCCGGCCACGCTCCCCTTCTAGAATCTACTAGCAGGATCTCGACGTGTCCTACCCGAGATCCTTCTCAGGTCTATCACGTGGTCTGCTGTCAATCAGGGCTGCTTCACTCTGCAGATCCCCTTCCCTGCCAGCAGCCAGCGCTATGCTACGTAGTGACCAATTCTATGTGACTACACATACACAACATCCTGACCATCACTCGCCTATGCGGATGATAAAATATCAAGCATTGTAGATTTAATTCTGATCTACTGTTGTTCGTTTTGATTGATTTTGGCACAGTTTAAAATATATATTTTAATATCAGTACCAGCGGGAAGTACCCAGCGTTTCCCGGGGCAAAAATATATTTACAAACTTGTCTTCTCTTAAAAACATAACATATACATACACAAACACTAAGCTATTGTGCCCTTTGTCCATTTGTCCGTCAACAAAATTATAGGAGGAGCGACACTAGAAAAACGGCGTATTCTATTATTTATTTTTTTTTCTGTCAACGTGACTTAACCGAAAAAACCAAAGAGTAATTCCTGCAGTCACGAAAACTTTGAATCTAGTTTTAGCGTGTTAATGTTAAATAAACGTGTTGTCTCCTATAGAAGCCTGAGTCTCCATTTGAGCCCACTACAACTGGTGTTGGAAGTGGCCAAACGTTAGTTAATTAACTATAGATTATGGAGACTAGGCGAACAATACGTACCAGGTCTCCAGATGAAGAGGACGACGACCCACCGGCCCCGGGGATGTCGGCGCAATCCCCCAGCCCCCACTGGGGGCCTGGGGTGTCCACCTCCGGTTCCAAACCGCCCTCCAAATTGCCTTACCTACGAGTCCTACTTGGTACAGGCCGGACCCGCTATTGCCGCCTGTTGGGCCCTGACTGCAGCTACATATTTTCCAGTAGTGGTGGCGGCGTATTACGCCTGACAATTACCCACCACATTAAGAAGCACGATGGTAGCTTGCAGTTGTGTGTCGACTTTAGGAAGCTTCATAAGATATCGGTGGCTGACGCGTATCCTCTCCCTCGGATGGACGATTCCCTGGACGCTCTGGCGGGAGCACAGAACTTCTCCACCCTTGATCTTCTTGCCGGATTTGGGCATTTGCCACTAAATGAGGCCTCTAAACCCAAACGGCTTTTCGAACACCTCAAGGCCTGTTTGAATTAAATCAGCTTCCCATGGGACTCCACGCAGCACCGGCTACGTTCCAATGACTGATGGAGCTGGTGCTGGCTGGACTTCAATGGGACTCATGCTTACAATACCTCGACGATGTCATCGTCTTCAGCCGTACGTTCAAAGAACATCTTGATTGGTTACGCGCTGTCTTTCTTAAAATGTGAGCGGCCCATCTCAAATTCAAGCCGCAGAAGTGTTACCCCCTTCAGAAATCCGTGCGGTATCTCGGTCATATTGTCAGTAAATCGGGCATTGCGATAGATCCCGACAAAACCACGTGTGTTCGGACGTGGCCGACCCCCACGTTGATGATGCAGGTGCAGAGTTTTATTGGTTTTGCGTCTTATTATCGCCGGTTTGTCACTGGGTTCGCTACCTTCGCAAAACCTCTCCACGCCTTGATGGTTATGGGTCAGAGGTTTCATTGGGGGGAGGAGGAAGCCGCATTTGTTGCGCTTCACAATTCCCCTCCGCTACTCTGACTTTGCCATGCCGTGCGTCCTTGATACTGACGCAACCAACACCAGCATTGGCGCGGTTCTGTCCCAGGTTGTCAACGGGGTGGAGTGTGTTGTTGCATACGGCAGCAGAGTGCTGTCGCCAGCCGAACAGCGTTACTGTGTCACGCGCCGGGAACTATTCAGGTCTCCCGCATTAACGAGTTGATTGCTCTGGACATCCCTGGTTCGGTTCCCGTCACCCCTCGTGGGAATAAATATTTGTTGGTTGGCGTCGAATATTTATCGCGCTGGCCGATGGCCTGGCAGCTATGGATGGGAGCCATCCGGTAGTGCCACCTAGGCACATGCCATGGTACAATGGTGAGCACACAGGACTTGTAATCAATACAGAGGTACTATGTACAGGGGCGGCAAGCAGCTAAAAAATGGTGCACGTTTATTATAAATACGACATTCTCAAATGGTTTCGAAATTAAGTGTCTTATCAGCAGAATCGTGCAGAGTTTCTGCCGAACATACACAGCATTAGTTCCTAACACACTTTGGCAGAGTTGGTGTCACTGCCCGGGAAAGGAACATTAATGGTGATTTTGTGGAAAGTCAGGTGAAATGGGTGGTTGGTCAGACTGACCAGCACCCTGTGCTGTGTGGATCGCTCGTGGTTCTGGCCACCAATCGCCAAGCAAATTGGTTGCAGAGACTTCCACGTGTAGAGTGACTTCAGTTGTGTGCAACCGAGTTGCGCAACTGCTTGCACCGGCTGTGGCCGTGTGCGGAAAGCTAACTCGGGTCAAACCTGGGTTTCGAAGCGCGGTGTAGCGTTAACCATGACACTACCGCTCCACACAATCACACACACGCGAAGATCGACACCAAATACGTGCTCTGTTGCACCGCACAGCAACTCACACGCACACTGCAGTGTCCAATAACAACACAAATGTATTAATCATGACAACCACCTGCTCTGCCACTCAAAGCAATGTCCATCACATGGCCATCAACGCGACACATATAGTTCATCACGGTCACCCGACCAGCAGGAGTCACGTGTGTGAGCAGTCCGTGAATGTCGCCGGGCTATGGTGATGCAGTGGTGTGGGTTGGACAAGGGGCGGATGATGATGTCTGTCGTGGAAATCTGTGGAGCGGCATGGAACAAAAGTGGGACGGGTGGCCCAGTGTGGAGCAGGAGCCGCTCGGCTGGGACGAAGGTGGGGAGGAATCCACTGATCCGGTGGAGGCGTGGGGAGGAGGGCGGGACGCCGCGTGAAGCGCGACTCGTGGGAGTGGTGCCAGGCAGAAGGGGCACCTGGGACTCCGTACGCGGGACCCCGGCCGTTGCACCTGGGCTGGGGGGGGATCCGCTGCCCTGCAGGTGGAGCGAGGCCGGGGGGAAGGTGCTCTCGGTCCGGGTGGATGGGACGAATCAATGCGGATGGAGTTGAGGATTCGAGAGGAGGTTTGCGGAGGCGGGGAGGAAGGCGGCTGTTGCGGGACTTGCGGTAACGCTGCCGTGAAGAATAGGGAGCAAAAGACTCGTGTGCCGGGTCCGGTCTGGTATCAAGGTGGCGTGGAGGAACCCAGGGCTCTGGTGGAGGTGGAGGCAGGTGGAAAGCAGGGAGCTCCCAATCCTAGGGGTTAGCTTGATTACTCATGGGTGGAGGTGATGGTGCGAGTGGCGGTGGTGGCGATAGTGGCAGTGGAAGCGATGGCAGAAGTGGAGGTTGAGGCAATGGCAGGAGTGAAGGTGGAGTCGATGTCAGCAGTGGGGGTAGAGTTGATATCAGTGGTGGAGACAATGGCCTGAGTAGAGATGGAGGCGATGGCAGCAGTGGAGTTGAGGATTCGAGAGGAGGTTTGCGGAGGCGGGGAGGAAGGCGGCTGTTGCGGGACTTGCGGTAACGCTGCCGTGAAGAACAGGGAGCAAAAGACTCGTGTGCCGGGCCCGGTCTGGTATCACGGTGGGGTGGAGGAGCCCAGGGCTCTGGTGGAGGTGGAGGCAGGTGGAAAGCAGGGAGCTCCCAATCCTGGGGGTTAGCTTGATTACTCATGGGTGGAGGTGATGGTGCGAGTGGCGGTGGTGGCGATAGTGGCAGTGGAGGCGATGGCAGAAGTGAAGGTTGAGGCAATGGCAGGAGTGAAGGTGGAGTCGATGTCAGCAGTGGGGGTAGAGTTGATATCAGTGGTGGAGGCAATGGCCTGAGTAGAGATGGAGGCGATGGCAGCAGTGGAGCCGATGGCCCGATTGGAGGTGTAGGCGATGGCAGCAGTGGGGGCGATGTCCTGAGTAGAGATGGAGGCGATGGCCTGAGTAGAGGTAGAGGCGATGGCCTGAGTAGAGGTGGAGGCGATGGCCTGAGTTGAGGTGGAGGCGATGGCCTGAGTAGAGGTGGAGGCGATGGCCCGAGTAGAGGTGGAGGCGATGGCCCGAGTGGAGGTGGAGGCGATTGCCTGAGTGGAGATGGAGGCGATGGCCTGAGTAGAGGTGGAGGCGATGGCCTGAGTAGAGGTAGAGGCGATGGCCTGAGTTGAGGTGGAGACGATGGCATGAGTAGAGGTGGAGGCGATGGCCTGAGTAGCGATGGAGGCGATGGCCTGAGTAGAGGTGGAGGCGATGGCCTGAGTAGAGGTGGAGGCGATGGCCCGAGTGGAGGTAGAGGCGATTGCCTGAGTGGAGGTGGAGGCGATGGCCTGAGTAGAGGTGGAGGCGATGGCCTGAGTGGAGGTGGAGGCGATGGCCTGAGTAGAGGTGGAGGCGATGGCCCGAGTGGAGGTGGAGAAGATGGCCCGAGTGGAGGTGGAGGCGATGGCCTGAGTGGAGGTGGAGGCGATGGAAGCAGTGGAGGTGGAGTTGATATCAGTGGGGGAGGCGATGGCCTGAGTAGAGATGGAGACGATGGCCTGCGTGGAGGTGGAGGCGATGGCCTGAGTAGAGGTGGAGGCGATGGCCTGAGTAGAGGTGGAGGCGATGGCCCGAGTGGAGGTGGAGGCGATGGCCCGAGTGGAGGTGGAGGCGATGGCCCGAGTGGAGGTGGAGGCGATGGAAGCATTGGAGGTGGAGTTGATATCAGTGGGGGAGGCGATGGCCCGAGTAGAGATGGAGGCGATGGCCTGAGTGGAGGTGGAGGCGATGGCAGCGGGGGAGGCGATGGCAGCGGTGGAGGCGATGGCCCGAGTAGAGATGGAGGCAATGGCCCGAGTGGAGGTGGAGGCGATGGCCCCAGTGGGAGCGATGGCCTGAGTGGAGCTGGATTCTTCAGGTGAGGAGCACAGCTCTGCTTGGTGCCGGGGCTGTTTCCCCTCCCCTGCGCCCGCCGCTTTCGTCTCCGCGCCGCGGCCATACGAGCCCAGGGACTCGGTGCTCGGCCGAGACCTCCACCTTTCTTTCTCTGCAGCGCCCGGGAAATCTTCCTCCTTCTGGTCCTCATCCTCATTCTCATCGCTCTCTGCAAAAGTTACGAAAAACATCAACGGCGTCATTAGCTGAATCTCCCTGCTCCGTGTCTGTGAGTGCGTTGTGACCCTGGGGACAGACTTGCGAGTTTGTTTTTTACGTTTTTGAGCCAGGAGGCCAGGATTGGGAAAAACTTGGGCCACTTTTCATCCAGGCAACTGAAGAGCAGCACAGACTAAGTCTTACTTACCAAACATTTAAACTAACAACAGCATACTCTTTGGTTTCTTTCGGTAAAATCACGTAGATAGAAAAATAACTAATAAAGTGAAACCTTGGATTGCGAGCATAATTCCATCTGGAAACGTGCTCTTAATCCAAAGCACTCGTATATCAAAGCGAATTTCCCCCATAAGAAATAATGGAAACTCAGATGATTCGTTCCACAAACCAAAAATACCGTATTCATATAAAAAATATTAATACAAAATACCTTTTTATATTTTTATTATTTAATATAAAGTAATCAAATTTATTAATTACATTTAATCGTGGCTGGTGTGAGGGAGACGAGATAGAGGATGGTTATTGTGTAGGACGACTTTCACTTGCAGTACAGTTACTAAAGAACAGTCACTACACATGGACACAAAATAAAAAAATGCTTTACGCACACACACGTATTCACAACACTACAGTACTGTAGTAAACAGTATACACGTAGTCACAACACTATAGTACTGTAGTAAACAGTATACACGTGGTCACAACACTATAGAACTATAGTAAACAAGATAGGTTCGCACGGATGTTGACTATACGAGTGAGGCACACCGACTGAGACCGAGCATGGGAGACGATTACCCACAATCCCGCAGTATACACGTGGTCACAACACTATAGTACTATAGTAAACAGTATACACGTGGTCACAACACTATAGTACTGTAGTAAACAGTACACACGTGGTCACAACACTATAGTACTGTAGTAAACAGTATACACGTGGTCACAACACTATAGTACTATAGCAAATACAGTATACACGTGGTCACAACACTACAGTACTATAGTAAACAGTATACACGTGGTCACAACACTATAGTACTGTAGTAAACAGTACACACTTGGTCACAACACTATAGTACTGTAGTAAAGAGTATACACGTGGTCACAACACTATAGTACTGTAGTAAACAGTATACACGTGGTCACACTATAGTACTATAGTAAACAGTACACACGTGGTCACAACACTATAGTACTGTAGTAAACAGTATACACGTGGTCACAACACTATAGTACTGTAGTAAACATTACACACGTGATCACAACACTATAGTACTGTAGTAAACATTACACACGTGGTCACAACACTATAGTACTGTAGCAAACAGTGTACACGTGGTCACAACACTATAGTACTATAGTAAACAGTACACACGTGGTAACACCACTATAGTACTGTAGTAAACAGTATACACGTGGTCACAACATTATAGTACTATAGTAAACAGTATACACGTGGTCCCAACACTATAGTACTATAGTAAACAGTATACACGTGGTCCCAACACTATAGTACTATAGTAAACAGTATACACGTGGTCACAACACTATAGTACTGTAGTAAACAGTATACACGTGGTCCCAACACTATAGTACTATAGTAAACAGTATACACGTGGTCCCAACACTATAGTACTATAGTAAACAGTATACACGTGGTCACAACACTACAGTACTATAGTAAACAGTATACACTTGGTCACAACACTATAGTACTGTAGTAAACAGTATACACGTGGTCACAACACTATAGTACCATAGTAAACAGTATACACATGGTCACAACACTATAGTACTATAGCAAACAGTATACACGTGGTCACAACACTATAGTACTGTAGTAAACAGTATACACGTGGTCCCAACACTATAGTACTATAGTAAACAGTATACACGTGGTCACAACACTATAGTACTATAGTAAACAGTATACACGTGGTCACAACACTATAGTACTATAGTAAACAGTATACACGTGGCCACAACACTATAGTACTGTAGTAAACAGTATACACGTGGTCCCAACACTATAGTACTATAGTAAACAGTATACACGTGGTCACAAGACTATAGTACTGTAGTATACAGTATACACGTGGTCACAACACTACAGTACTATAGTAAACAGTATGCGCGTGGTCACAACACTATAGTACTGTAGTAAACAGTATAGATGTGGTCACAACACTATAGTACTATAGTAAACAGTATACACATGGTCACAACACTATAGTACTATAGGAAACAGTATAGAACGTGGTCACAACACTATAGTACTGTAGTAAACAGTATGCACGTGGTCACAACACTATAGTACTGTAGTAAACAGTACACACGTGGTCACAACACTATAGTACTGTAGTAAACAGTATACACGTGGTCACAACACTATAGTACTATAGCAAATACAGTATACACGTGGTCACAACACTACAGTACTATAGTAAACAGTATACACGTGGTCACAACACTATAGTACTGTAGTAAACAGTACACACTTGGTCACAACACTATAGTACTGTAGTAAAGAGTATACACGTGGTCACAACACTATAGTACTGTAGTAAACAGTATACACGTGGTCACACTATAGTACTATAGTAAACAGTACACACGTGGTCACAACACTATAGTACTGTAGTAAACAGTATACACGTGGTCACAACACTATAGTACTGTAGTAAACATTACACACGTGATCACAACACTATAGTACTGAAGTAAACATTACACACGTGGTCACAACACTATAGTACTGTAGCAAACAGTGTACACGTGGTCACAACACTATAGTACTATAGTAAACAGTACACACGTGGTAACACCACTATAGTACTGTAGTAAACAGTATACACGTGGTCACAACATTATAGTACTATAGTAAACAGTATACACGTGGTCACAACACTATAGTACTATAGTAAACAGTATAGACGTGGTCACAACACTATAGTACTATAGTAAACAGTATACACGTGGTCACAACACTATAGTACTGTAGTAAACAGTATACACGTGGTCCCAACACTATAGTACTATAGTAAACAGTATACACGTGGTCCCAACACTATAGTACTATAGTAAACAGTATACACGTGGTCACAACACTACAGTACTATAGTAAACAGTATACACTTGGTCACAACACTATAGTACTGTAGTAAACAGTATACACGTGGTCACAACACTATAGTACCATAGTAAACAGTATACACATGGTCACAACACTATAGTACTATAGCAAACAGTATACACGTGGTCACAACACTATAGTACTGTAGTAAACAGTATACACGTGGTCCCAACACTATAGTACTATAGTAAACAGTATACACGTGGTCACAACACTATAGTACTATAGTAAACAGTATACACGTGGTCCCAACACTATAGTACTATAGTAAACAGTATACACGTGGCCACAACACTATAGTACTGTAGTAAACAGTATACACGTGGTCCCAACACTATAGTACTATAGTAAACAGTATACACGTGGTCACAAGACTATAGTACTGTAGTATACAGTATACACGTGGTCACAACACTACAGTACTATAGTAAACAGTATGCACGTGGTCACAACACTATAGTACTGTAGTAAACAGTATAGACGTGGTCACAACACTATAGTACTATAGTAAACAGTATACACATGGTCACAACACTATAGTACTATAGGAAACAGTATAGAACGTGGTCACAACACTATAGTACTGTAGTAAACAGTATGCACGTGGTCACAACACTATAGTACTGTAGTAAACAGTATAGACGTGGTCACAACACTATAGTACTATAGTAAACAGTATACACATGGTCACAACACTATAGTACTATAGTAAACAGTATACACGTGGTCACAACACTATAGTACTGTAGTAAACAGTACACACGTGGTCACAACACTATAGTACTGTAGTAAACAGTATACACGTGGTCACAACACTATAGTACTATAGCAAATACAGTATACACGTGGTCACAACACTACAGTACTATAGTAAACAGTATACACGTGGTCACAACACTATAGTACTGTAGTAAACAGTACACACTTGGTCACAACACTATAGTACTGTAGTAAAGAGTATACACGTGGTCACAACACTATAGTACTGTAGTAAACAGTATACACGTGGTCACACTATAGTACTATAGTAAACAGTACACACGTGGTCACAACACTATAGTACTGTAGTAAACAGTATACACGTGGTCACAACACTATAGTACTGTAGTAAATATTACACACGTGATCACAACACTATAGTACTGAAGTAAACATTACACACGTGGTCACAACACTATAGTACTGTAGCAAACAGTGTACACGTGGTCACAACACTATAGTACTATAGTAAACAGTACACACGTGGTAACACCACTATAGTACTGTAGTAAACAGTATACACGTGGTCACAACATTATAGTACTATAGTAAACAGTATACACGTGGTCACAACACTATAGTACTATAGTAAACAGTATAGACGTGGTCACAACACTATAGTACTATAGTAAACAGTATACACGTGGTCACAACACTATAGTACTGTAGTAAACAGTATACACGTGGTCCCAACACTATAGTACTATAGTAAACAGTATACACGTGGTCCCAACACTATAGTACTATAGTAAACAGTATACACGTGGTCACAACACTACAGTACTATAGTAAACAGTATACACTTGGTCACAACACTATAGTACTGTAGTAAACAGTATACACGTGGTCACAACACTATAGTACCATAGTAAACAGTATACACATGGTCACAACACTATAGTACTATAGCAAACAGTATACACGTGGTCACAACACTATAGTACTGTAGTAAACAGTATACACGTGGTCCCAACACTATAGTACTATAGTAAACAGTATACACGTGGTCACAACACTATAGTACTATAGTAAACAGTATACACGTGGTCCCAACACTATAGTACTATAGTAAACAGTATACACGTGGCCACAACACTATAGTACTGTAGTAAACAGTATACACGTGGTCCCAACACTATAGTACTATAGTAAACAGTATACACGTGGTCACAAGACTATAGTACTGTAGTATACAGTATACACGTGGTCACAACACTACAGTACTATAGTAAACAGTATGCACGTGGTCACAACACTATAGTACTGTAGTAAACAGTATAGACGTGGTCACAACACTATAGTACTATAGTAAACAGTATACACATGGTCACAACACTATAGTACTATAGGAAACAGTATAGAACGTGGTCACAACACTATAGTACTGTAGTAAACAGTATGCACGTGGTCACAACACTATAGTACTGTAGTAAACAGTATAGACGTGGTCACAACACTATAGTACTATAGTAAACAGTATACACATGGTCACAACACTATAGTACTATAGTAAACAGTATACACGTGGTCACAACACTATAGTACTGTAGTAAACAGTATACACGTGGTCCCAACACTATAGCACTATAGTAAACAGAATACACGTGGTCACAACACTATAGTACTGTAGTATACAGTATACACGTGGTCACAACACTACAGTACTATAGTAAACAGTATGCACGTGGTCACAACACTATAGTACTGTAGTAAACAGTATAGACGTGGTCACAACACTATAGTACTGTAGTAAACAGTATACACGTGGTCACAACACTATAGTACTGTAGTAAACAGTATACACGTGGTCACAACACTATAGTACTGTAGTAAACAGTATACACGTGGTCACACTATAGTACTATAGTAAACAGTATACACGTGGTCACAACACTATAGTACTGTAGCAAACAGTGTACACGTGGTCACAACACTATAGTACTATAGTAAACAGTACACACGTGGTCACACCACTATAGAACTGTAGTAAACAGTATACACGTGGTCACAACATTATAGTACTATAGTAAACAGTATACACGTGGTCACAACACTATAGTACTATAGTAAACAGTATAGACGTGGTCACAAAACTATAGTACTATAGTAAACAGTATACACGTGGTCACAACACTATAGTACTGTAGTAAACAGTATACACGTGGTCCCAACACTATAGCACTATAGTAAACAGTATACACGTGGTCACAACACTATAGTACTGTAGTAAACAGTATACACGTGGTCCCAACACTATAGTACTATAGTAAACAGTATACACGTGGTCACAACTCTACAGTACTATAGTAAACAGTATACACTTGGTCTCAACACTATAGTACTGTAGTAAACAGTATACACGTGGTCACAACACTATAGTACCACAGTAAACAGTATACACATGGTCACAACACTATAGTACTATAGGAAACAGTATACACGTGGTCACACCACTATAGTACTGTAGTAAACAGTATACACGTGGTCCCAACACTATAGTACTATAGTAAACAGTATACACGTGGTCACAACACTATAGTACTATAGTAAACAGTATACACGTGGTCACAACACTATAGTACTGTAGTAAACAGTATACACGTGGTCACAACACTATAGTACCATAGTAAACAGTATACACATGGTCACAACACTATAGTACTATAGGAAACAGTATACACGTGGTCACAACACTATAGTACTGTAGTAAACAGTATACACGTGGTCACAACACTATAGTACTGTAGTAAACAGTATACACGTGGTCCCAACACTATAGTACTATAGTAAACAGTATACACGTGGTCACAACACTATAGTACTGTAGTAAACAGTATACACGTGGTCCCAACACTATAGTAAACAGTATACACGTGGTCAAAACACTATAGTACTATAGTAAACAGTATACACGTGGTCACAACACTATAGTACTATATTAAACAGTATACACGTGGTCACAACACCATAGTACTGTAGTAAACAGTATACACGTGGTCACAACACAAGCAATCGTCTTCAGGTGAAATAATACAGCAGGCGGACTGCTGAGACAGGAAGAAATGTAGCGAGAGAGCTACTGCAACCAAAGGTTACACTATATACGTTTGTGGTGGGATTTGCAAGTAAATGTAAGATCGCAGAGCAAGCATACCCCGGCTAATCCCTCGGCTACTCCGAGGGGGAGTGGGAGCGGAGGGGCTGCCGTAACGGGCGAGATAGTGGGGGTGAAATTTACAGAGGGTACAAGCTGATAGAAAGAGGATCAAACTCAGCAAACTTAGAAATGTAATGCAACTCATTGAGTCGGCCAACACAACAAATAATACTTTGCCTGGTTGATCACCGTCCTTCTCTGCTTGTGTGTCTCCCTGTGTGTGGGGAGCGGTGGTGCAGCTGTTAGCGCTACGCTGCGCTATGAACCTGGCGACCCGGGTTCGATTCCCGCTCACGGCCAACACCAGTGACGATTATCTGAACCGGTCCCGGGCCTCCCCTAGGTCGACTCAGCCTCAAATGAGTACCTGGTGCGGTGTGTAAACATCGCCACTAGGGAGACAAAGGCGGTCGGGCGTGGTGCTGGCCACCCACCCCCTCGTGTACTGTTCCGGCCTTCACAGGTGCTCGCTAACAGCACTTGCCCCTACAGTCTGTTCAGGCTATACGGGGGATCTTTGTGTCTCCCTGTCTGTGTTTGGTCTCTCTCTCTCAAATTTAGTTTCACCTGATGACGACTGCTTGAGTTGCAATCGAAACGTCGTATTCTATTATTTTGTTTATTTTTTCTACGTGACTTTACCGAAAGACCATTGAGTAACAACAGTGTTTTTACGAATCACAGCTAAGAGACAAACAACATTATATTTTCTATTAAACATAACATTTTAATAACATGTTAAAAAATACTTTACATCTCATCACTGCTCCTCATACTCAATCCGTGATCAGTGCCGGATTATCCTCGGAACAAAATAATCATTAGCTGTGGGCCCCGCACTTTCAAGCACCCCGCGCTAAATGATCTCACCCTATAAATCCCCGTTCAGTGATTCTGTACTTGCTCTATTACTATAGTAAAATTACAATTACTTTACTATGCAAGTTAAAAACTTCGTGCTTTATAATTGTGTTTTTTATTTATTCTGGGCACCTTTATAATATAAGCTACAGGACCCGCACGAGCTTAATCCGGCACTGTCCGGGATACTGTTCCAGTGCCCAACCAGGCTGTTGAAGACACCGTGAGTGGAGTTGAGGGGGATCGGTGGAGGTGTGAAGGGGGCGAGTGATGCCGACGGGCTGCGAGGGGGTCATCCGAGAGGGTGCCCAGTGGGGAGATGAAGCAATGAAATCGCTCCACGTGCAGGTGCTGGGTGGATTACTGCACAGCGGCATCGTGGGAGGTGGCGACGGGTCGTGGAGGTCTCTACCCACTAGTGGATTGACCATGGCTGATGGTGGTGATGATGATGGATGTTGCTCACTCACTTGGCGACGTATGAAACGCCAGAGATGCACGGCGATGTGCAGGGTGTTCAGCAGCACGGTGGAGCTGATGGCCTCCTTGCAGCCGCTGTACAGCTGACCTACAGCGTGGAGCAGAGCAGGGAGCGCGCTGTCCACTATGGCCTGGCAGCTGCTGCTCAGCTCACCCATAGCCTGCATGAGGGCAGGGAGCACGCTGTCCACAATGTCCTCACTGTGGCTACTGAACATCGGTCCCCAGGTGGCGACCCCTGCTGATGCAGAGACGTTCTTCACGAGTCCCGAGTAGTTGATCGTGGTGGTGTTGGAGCCGTTAATGTCCGAACCCCCACGCCGAGATCCTCCGAGGAGCTCCACCATCGGCTGCGTGAGCAGCAGAACCACAGTGAGGACAGCCGTGAAGATCGCCATGGTGGTGGTGGTGGCGAAGGTCTCTGAAGAACTCGAAGTGGAGGAGCAGCGGGTGGCGAGGTGGTTTCCTCTCCAGGAGCCGACTCCACTCTGACCTCTGCCGTGACGTCACCGGACCATGACGTCACCGTGACGTCAGAGGTTTCCACGGCTCTTACGTCATTATAGCATTTGGAACGTGGCTGTGCAATGGAACATCAACACGTGATGCACTACAACACTGTATTGTTTATAGAATTGTAATACAATACTAATTATTCACATCTGAGACAGAACATCGGCAGAGGAGGGAGCCTCACTCCTCACTTCTCCCAACCAGCTTAAAAGTCGCTACGAATCTTAACAGCGTTCATTGAAGCTCTGTGGATGTGTAGGCCTTACTTTAACATATATTTCTGTGACCAGTCACAAGCTAATCCCTTAGCTATTTCAATGCTAAATTACTAGTTGCCTCCGTGGATGTGTAGGTTTTTACTTTAACATAGCCATTTCCGTGACCAGTCACAAGCTAATCCCTCAGCTATTTGCACAAGCTAATCCCTTAGCTATTTCAATGCTAAATTACTAGTTGCCTCTGTGGATGTGTAGGTTTTGACTTTAACATAGCCATTCCTGTGACCAGTTACAAGCTAATCCCTTAGCTATTTCAATGCTAAATTACTAGTTGCCTCTGTGGATGTGTCGGTTTTGACTTTAACATAGCCAATTCCGTGACCAGTCACAAGCTAATCCCTCAGCTATTGATATGTAAACCCCTTTGTCAAGGTGCCTTACTTCTCCCAACCAGCTTAAAAGTCGCTACGAATCTTAACATCGTTAATTGAAGCTCTGTCGTCCCGACAGTACTGTACCTTTCACCTAAAGACGGCCGCTTGCGTTGTGGCCAAAACGTCGTGAGAATTTTATTGTGTTTTTTTATTATTTTATTCTCATTCTACGTGACTTTACCGAAAGAACCAAAGAAAATAAAATAATAAAGATATAAAACAATAAAATTCCCCAAATCAAAATTCATATACTGTTGATTTATTCACTCCATCTCCGCAGTGGAAACTGCCGGTTGTGTTCCTTCCTTAGCTCCCATTCCCACGTTAGTCTCGACCACCGGCCGTCATCACTTCAAGTTGTGTGTCCTGCCTCACCCCACCTTTCTAAACTAAAATTACGTCCTTAATTATATGAAGTCATATGAAGTCCAATTGACGTGTCCGTCTTCCAGTATCAGTGTAATTCTTAGGATGTGCATCATCTCTACGCTTCCTTGTGCATTTCTAAACATTGGTTCTATTTTCCGTTTGTGATGCATCTGTTTGAAAAAAAACGTTCTGCTTAAGGCATATGGCTCAGTTACGTTTCATTATTAAGTTAAGATAACAATAAGCACTTTCTTCTGCCCTGATACACCTCTCTTAATCATTTTCATCCGTCTTCCCCTTCAACAACCGACCTACGTGTAGATGCACTTCTGTGTTTTCAAGGCTGTGTCCCTGTTCTTTTTGCGTTCAGTTTGTTATTCCCCCGCACCTCCAGTAAAGCATGGTTGGCTGCGTACGGTGCGAAAGAAGTTCACCATGCAAACATACGCTGCGTTGAAAAATGATTCTACTGACTGCAGACCAATCCTGGACAGAGTTCTCAATACGAGTGCAATATCGAGGGTACAGATCAATACCAACTGAACACAGATGCTAATTCATGGACGGGTGGCAACTCTAGCCATGCCCATGCAAACATACACAACATCTTGACCATGAATCGCCTATGCGGCAGATTAAATGTCAAGCATTATACATTGAATTTCGATCTACTTTTGTTCGTTTTGATTTATTTTGGCGCAGTTTCAAGTAAGTATTTTTAATAGAATTATTGTATTGCCATTTACTGTATAATTGTGATAATAGACCAAGCACTGAGACATTGCCCAGGGTTGGTCTACAATCGAAAAGGTTGCAACCCCATAGCACACCCTCATGTGTTCCAGTGTTAACACATCGTATGTTTGTATCTTGAAATTCTTTCGCACCGTACGTAGCCCACCGCTCCCCCCACCACACACGTGCACAGCAGCTCCAGAGAGCGACTTTTGGGTCAGAGGTAGCCGCATTGTACTGGGGCCGTCCATAAATGAGGGGGGGGGGGGGGTTGAGAAATGTGACGTCACATCAAAATGCGCAACTTTAAATAACTATAGACAACACGTTCTACGTAATTAAATAGACTTTTTAATAAATATTTTCTCCTACAACATCAGAGTGCAGCGCCACATTAAATAAGCACCACGATGACAATAGTTTAAAGCGATATGAAGCATGCTTTATTTTGGGGGGGGGCACAGCTTTGTACCGTCATATTTGAGGGGGGGCTCTGACTCTTTGTGACGCCGCGTGACGATGGGAGGGGGGGTCAAAAATCGTCTAAAATCGCGTGACGTCATTTATGGACGGCCCCCACAGCGTGAAATAGCGCAACAAACCGAACCCGCGTACAGCGAGGGAAGCCCTGGCTGGTTTATCATTCATTAATCTCCAGTTCAGTCACAAACGAATCTCTTAGAGCCGAAGGCGCGATTCAGTATCACGTTGGCATGCCGTGTCAACCCGTACGGGGTTACCCCGTATTGGTGTACAGGGAGATTGAGTTCTCAGGTCCATACGGCTTACTAGAGCCGTTTCAAAACGGGCAAAACAATGTTTTGTGTTTCTCCCCTTGTGATGGGATTTTGTAGGATGAACGTTGAGATTTGTAAGGGGCACGGGGTGACCAATAAGGTCTGAATTGGTCTGTAATAAGAGAGGCAATGGTTAGGGGTTGACAGGTGTGCGTTGGCACTGCGTGCCACGTCGCGTTGTCATACAGCTGACACTCCGATGAGCAATGATTCGGCGACGCACGGTGCCAAAGGGGCCGTCCATAAATGACGTCACGCGACTTCTGACGATTTTTGACCCCACCCCCCCATTGTCACACGGCGTCACAAAAAGTCAGACCCCCCCCTCAAATATGACGTCACAAAGCTCTGGCCCCCCTCCCACCAAATTAAACATGCTTCAAATCGCTTTAAACTATTGTCATTGTAGTGCGTATTTAATGTGGCGCTGCACTCTGATGTTGTAGGAGAAAACATTTATTAAAAAGTATATTTAATTAAGTAGAACGTGTCGTCTATATTTACTTAAAGTTGCGCATTTTGATGTGACGTCACATTTCTCACCCCCCCCCCCCCCTCGTCACACATCGTCACAAATGTCTGATCGCCCCCCCCCCCCCAGGTGCGTGACGTCATTTATGGACGGCCCCAAAGACGTTCAACATTCGTGCGTATCCGCCGTGATGTGGGGCGAAGTAATATTCTAATCTTATTATCCGCGATGCCTGCAGGATTAGCTTTTTTCTTCTTCGTCTTCCAAAGCAGATTATTAATGAGAATATTGATGGAATTTCCCCCAGTGCATGTTGGCTGGGGAAGGGCTGTTTAAGACCCGCGGTGAACCCGCTCATCTCCACGTATCGGCATGAAATGATAAAATCGCAGATTTTCGGAAGCGCGTTCGTTTCAAGTGGATGCTTGTTGTCAACACCGCCATATTGACAGCACTCGCAATCATCCCATACTCAATTGAAACTCTTCTTAAGTAATTGCTTATTGTGTTTAGTTCCTTGTCCTTATCTCATACCTCCGATTAGCACGGTGGGCTACGTACGGTGCGAAAGAATTTCAAGATACAAACATACGATGTGTTAACACTGGAACACATGAGGGTGTGCTATGGGGTTGCCACCTTTTCGATTGTAGACCAACCCTGGGCAATGTCTCAGTGCTTGGTCTATTAACAAAATATCCATACAATTAAAACATCAATGAAGCAGGTTGCTGGAATGGATGCTCCAGGCGCCACTCTACGCGTGAGTGGTGCCAGTGGACTGAGAGGCCGTGCCAGGAGTCGCTGTCGCTGGCTGCTCAATGACCACCACCCTCTCGGCCGCTGCAGGGAGGGCGCTGCGCTGAGCCTTGAACTTCAGCTTCCCGTCTTCAGTCATGCAGCAGCTCACGCTCTGCGGGTCCACGTCCCTGGGCAGCTGCGTCTCCCTGTGGAACTCCTGGCAGCTGTGGCTGTAGCTGCCGCTGCTGACTTCTCCGCTCTTCACCTCGCGCCGTCCGGCCACCACCAGCTTGTCTCCAGACACCTTCACGGCCAGGTCCTGTGGGGAGAAGTCCTGCACGTCCAAGGACGCGACAAACCCGCCTCCCTGCTTCTGTGGATCTTCAATCTGGAACCCACTGCTCACGGCCGGCTGCTGCAGCAGTGCGTCTCCGAGGCTGCCCGGAGCCCGCGTGTGGCTGCTGAGCTGATCGACTCCACGGAAGATTCTCTCCATCCTCTCGATCTCGCTCCTCATGTCTCGCTGCAGCTGCTGGAAAATACTTTCACCGCGGGGGTTCCAGACCGGCCAGCCTGGCCAGACGCTCCTCTCCATCACGTGCATCGCAGGGAAGTAAACACTGAGGGCCATGCTTGTTGATGTGCTTCACAGTGAGGCTCGCTTCAGCTGTGAGCGCTGCTCCCTCCTCCGCCGATGTTCTGCCAGTGCAGCTATAGGAGCTGCTTTTATAGCCCTGGCAGTAGCTATGAGCAGATGCCAGGGGGAGCCAGAAGCGTCCAGAATGACGCAGCTGCTCCCAGGGCTTCCCTCATCCACAGCAAATAGCAGTGACTCAAACCTGGGGTTCAGCTGTGTGACGTCTTCTCTAAACTAAAAATGATATTTCCATTGGAAACAAGCAGGCAAGACACAACTTTAATACACTATAGTACACCAGGACAGTGATATTTTGAAATGTACATATTGTCAATGAGAAAACGTGGTGTGCATTTGTGTAATTCCTTCACGTAAAGTCCTGGTCACAAAAGCAAAGTTTATGGGGAATAATAATACCCATTTTATATAGTTTTGAGGCATAAGCAATTAGAAAATAACACTTACTACCCAGGAACAAAAATCGTGTTACATAGTGAATTATCAGTGCAGAGCGAATTCCATGGCAGTAAACTGCTCACAGACTGCAGCCCGAGACACGAGTCACGCTCTTGATTCTGTGCGGATGGAGGAAGCCCCTGGGAGCAGCTGCGTCATTCTGGACGCTTCTGGCTGCCCCTGGCATCTGCTCGTAGCTACTGCCAGGGCTATAAAAGCAGCTCCTGTAGCTGCACTGGCAGAACATCGGAAGAGCAGGGAGCAGCGCTAACAGCTGAAGCGAGCCTCACTGTGAAGCACATCAACATGGAAGCATGAGATGTCCTTAATTAACGCTAAGACACATTAATCAAAAACGCTAAAACACCTATTAGCAACATCAGTAAGGATGAGCGCTTTGAGCTTCCTCAATTAAAAAAGAGAGAGGACATCGTCATCCTCTCAGCCGACAAGGGCGATGTCACTGTCATCATGGAAAAAAAAAACATACAATAACAAAATTCAGGACCTACTGAATGATTGTAGCTATACCAAAGTCAATAGAGATCCCACCAACCGCCTTGTTACAAAAAACAACAATATCATCACTGATTCAACATCTTTAATCGAACCAACCAAGCGGCTTTCCTTAAAACCCTCTGCTGCTAGACCACACAGATTTTATGGCTTACCAAAAATCCATAAAGAAGATACACCACTTCGTTCTATCATCTTCATCATTAACTCACCCACCCACAAACTGGCCCGATTTCTGTCTGAGACCTTACAACCATTCACTGGTAAGACCACCTCAGCTGTACTTAAATCAGCTCACTTGGTATCGTTAATTAAGGACATCTCACTATCTCCAGGTGATTTGCTTGTCACTTTCGATCTAGTATCGTTGTTTACCAAAGTTCCTGTGCCTGACACCATTACAATCATTGAAGATGTGGTCCAACAAGGATTGAATGCTGATGTACCGGCCCTGGTTAGACACTGCCTCACCAACACTTACTTCACCTGGAATGGAACATTGTACAAACATGTTGAAGCTACGCCAATGGATTCGCCCTTATCTCCAGTTGTAGCCAATGTTTTCATGGAAAAATGTTTTGAGACGGATGCCATCCAGGCATCCACCCTACGTCCTTGTCTAAGAGGTACATAGATGACACGTTCGTCATCTGGCCACATGGCCTACCAGCTCTGGGCCAATTCTTCAACCACATCAATTCCATACACCCAGCCATCAGATTTACCATGGAGGTGGAAAAAGATGGAAAGCTACCCTTTTTGGATATCTTAATTAAAAGGAGACCTGACGGTTCAATGAGCCACTCTGTCTACAGGAAAGCTACCCATACAGATGCTTACTTGAAACCGGATTCCCACCACCATCCATCCCAGAAGAACTCCCTCATCAAGACTCTATACCATGGAGCCCAATGCATTCCGACCAGGAACACATTACCAGTGAACTCAAACACGTACACCAGGCTCTCAGGGCTAATGGTTACTCCGACTACACAATCCGCAAAGCCATCACTCCAGTCATGAAGAAGGATCCTCTTGTGGAGCCACTCAAAACCATCACCTTACCCTACATTGCAGGGGTCACTAAAACGATCTCCAAAATCCTGAATAAACACAAGATCCAGGTCCGATTCAACACAGTACATAAAATCCGTGATCTGGTTCCATCTGTAAAAGATGCTGTTCCAGACATACAGTACCCGGGTGTTTACAAACTAAAGTGCCTCTGTGGTAGTAGCTACATTGGAGAAACCAAACGACATATCTCGGACCGCATCCGCGAACATAATGCAGACTTGAAACACATTAGAACGAACTTCTCCGCCGTGGCAGATCACTGTTATAATTCAGTGGGCTCACATGACATTGACTTCTCAAAGACGGAGGTTCTGTGCAAGCCAACCGGCTACCATGAGAGATTCGTTCATGAGGCTATCCACATATACAAGCACAGAGACAATTTCAACCGAGAAGATGGATTCTGGCTTAGTAACCATTGGAAAGATGTTTTAAACCATTGCGGTTCTTAATTAATAATTTTATGGTGATCTTCAGACGGCAGCTCTTTCACTGGCATTGACTCTTAATACTTCTCACACCACGGTTAATGGTATGGTTTATAACATGATTATAACAGCGCCTCGCAGCTGTTTCTCTCCTCCCTCTGTACCGACCATGGATGGACTCATCCGTCTGAACGGGGCTGGTAGCTGTCCGTGGTGCTGATGTGGAGGGTAAGAATCCACCCATTTTTTCGCCATATAGCATCGTGATATATAACGACTTATTGTTGGTAGCTCAGCTGATTGGAGAATATATAGAGTTTATTGTTAACATTGAGGTAGATTATATTTTAGTTTTTTTTTATCTGTTTACTATATGGTATTCATTATATAGTGTAGTGCATACCCAGTTGCTGTTATGAGCTCTGCTTATTGAAGAATATATTGAGTACATTTATTATATTGATGTAATTTGGACTCAGGTTTTTTCACATCGGTTTACTGTATGATATTTGAGTTGTTGCATCCCCCTTTTTGCATCCTTGTACGAGGTACCTCGGTGGATGTGTAGGCTTTGACTTTAACATAGCTATTTCGTTGACCAGTCACAAGCTAATCCCTCAGCTATTCAATGCTAAAATCTCTTGTTTGATTTGTACTAGGTGCCTCTGTTGATGTGTAGGCTTTGAATTTAACATATCTATTTTTGTGACCAGTCACAAGCTAAATCCGTCAGCTATTTCAATGATAAATTCTCCTGTTTGATATGTTAACCCCTTTGTCAAGGTGCCTCTCTTCTCTCAACCAACTTAAAAGACGCTACGAATCTTAGCAGCGTTCATTGGAGCTCTGTCGTCCCGACAGTCACAAGCTAATCCCTCAGCTATTCAATGCTAAATTCTCCCGTTTGATTTGTACTAGGTGCCTCTGTGGATGTGTAGGCTTTGACTTTAACATAGCTATTTCTGTGACCAGTCACAAGCTAAATACATCAGCTATTTCAATGATAAATTCTCCTGTTTGATATGTTAACCCCTTTGTCAAGGTGCCTCTCTTCTCTCAACCAGCTTAAAAGACGCTACGAATCTTAGCAGCGTTCATTGGAGCTCTGTCGTCCCGACAGTTTTTTGTTCCTTCACCTGAAGAAGGCCAATTGTGTTGTGGCCGAAACGTCGTGAGAATTTAATTGTTATATTTTATTATTTTATTCTCATTCTACGTGATTTTACTGAAAGAACCAAATAAGATGAATCCTTGCAGTCACGAAAGCTTCAAATCGAAAAATGTCCTTAATTAACGCTAAGACACATATTAATCAAAAACGCTAAGACACCTATTAGCAACATCAGTAAGTATGTGCGCTTTGAGCTTTCTCAATTAAAAAAGAGAGAGGGCATCGTCATCCTCTCAGCCGACAAGGGCAATGTCACTGTCATCATGGAAAAAAACCCATAAAATAACAAAATTCAGGATCTACTGAATGATGGTAGCTGTACCAAAATCAATAGAGATCCCACCAACCGCCTTGTTACAAAAACCAACAATATCATCACTGATTCAACATCTTTAATCGAACCAACCAAGCAGCTTTCCTTAAAACCCTCTGCTGTTAGACCACCCAGATTTTATGGCTTACCAAAAATCCATATAGAAGATACACCCCTTCATCCTATCGTCTTCATCATTAACTCACCCACCTGCAAACTGGCCCCATTTCTGTATCAGACCTTACAACCATTCACTGGTAAGACCACCTCAGCTGTACTTAAATCAGCTCACTTGGTATCGTTATTTAAGGACATCTCACCATTTCCAGGTGATTTGCTTGTCAGTTTCGATCTAGTATCGTTGTTTACCAAAGTTCCTGTGCCTGACACCATTGCAATCATTGAAGATTTGCTCCAAACTGGAATTGAATGCTGATGTACCGGCCCTGGTTAGACACTGCCTCACCAACACTTACTTCACCTGGAATGGAACATTCTATAAACAAGGTGAAGTTACCCCAATTGGTTCTCCCTTATCTCCAGTTATAGCCAATGTTTTCATGGAAAAATGTTTTGAGACAGATGCCATCCAGGCATCCACCCTACGTCTTTGTCTAAGAGGTACATAGATGACACGTTCGTCATCTGGCCACATGGCCTACCAGATCTGGGCCAATTTTTCAACCACATCAATTCCATACACCCAGCGATCAGATTCACGATGGAGATGGAAAAGGATGGCAAATTAACATTCTTGGATGTTTTAATCGTACAGAGACCAGATGGCTCAATGGTACACTCTGTCTACAGGAAAGCCACCCATATGAATGCCTAACAAAACCTGACTCCCACCACCATCCATCCCAGAAGAATTCTCTCATCATAACTCTACACCATAGAGCTCGATGTATTTCCGACCATCACCGCCTAGCCAGTGAACTGGAACACGTACACCAAGGCCTCAAGATGAATGGATATTTAGACTACACAATCCGAAAAGCTATCACCCCAACCATTGGGAAGGAACCATCTGAGGACCCAATCAAAACCATCACCTTGCCATACATAGCAGGGGTCACCAAAAATATTTCCAAAATCATGAGCAAACACAAGATCCAGGTTCGATTCAACACAGTACATAACATTTGTGATCTGATCCCATCTGTGAAGGATGTGATCCCTGACATGCAATACCCCGACGTCTAAAAACTAAGCTGCGTCTGCGGTAGTAGTTACATTGGGGAAACTAAGTGACATGTCTCGGACCGTGTTCGTGAACATAAGGCAGATCTGAAACATGGTAGGACCAATACCTCAGCCATGGCTGATCATTGTTTTAATGCTGTGGGCATACACGAAATTTATTTTTCCAAGACGAAGTTACTCTGCAAACCCACTGCTTATCAGCAAAGATTCGTTAATGAAGCCGTCCAGATGGGTTAACACAGACACAATTTCAACCGACTTGGGTACAAACTGAGCAATCATTGGAAGGACGTTATTAACCAGTTTAAGTCATGACGGGCCATGATGTTCCCAGCCTACCACCTTCTGATATTAGTTGTTTTTTTCGGCTCTCTGATTTTTTACATTAACAGATGTCATTTCTCACTAACACAGCTACCTCGTGTGCCATCCTCGAGGCTGCTGCTTCAGGATCTCCCATTAACATGCTAATCTCTCACATTAACATAGCCACCTTGGCGCACTCGCCGTGAAGGAGTCTCGGCGATCTTGCATTAACATGCTAATTTCTGCCTGGCAGCCCTGTGATTGGTGGAAAGCCCACCACCGCCGGGGTCGCTACCCACCACTTGCATTTGCATTGGCTGCTGACATTTGGGCCACGCCCTTTTCAAACCTTTATACCTTTATAAGCAGTTGTTTTTAGCAGCTAACCCCACTTTTCCTGATGACGACCGCTCGTGTTGCGATTGAAACGTCGTGATATTTTTATTATGTTTTCTTATTTTTTCTCTCTACGTGACTTTACCTAAAGACCCAAACAATATGAATTCCTGCAGTCATGAAAGCTTTGAATCAAGGTTGATTAAATGTCAAGTATTGGAGATTTAATTCTGATACAATTATGTTAGTTTTTATTGATTTTGGCGCAGTTTCAAATAATTATTTTTATATCAGTATTTACGTAACTACACTCGTTTACATTCGGCTGTACTCAGCTCACTATTCCTTTGAACTAATAAAAAAACTTCTGCTTAACAATTATTTAACATCCTCAGTTGTGTGTCATTAGGTTCAGTATACAAACTGGACTAACAACATTTGGTTTTATGCAACAAAAACTTTATTTCAAAATGTATTTTTTAAAAAGTGTACTGACGAAAGCAACAAATTAAACGTTCTAAATTATATTGTACGTGTACTGCATACAATGTTAACAGTAAGAGCTCAAAGCAGGAACGTACATGTACACCAGATAACTATATTCGTGTGTAAACAATAAATTGCTTACAATATTGTACTTAATGTTGCCCGGTGAAATGAAACATTCTAAATCTAATGAGTCGCATTGTAAATAACATCCTACAGGCTGTTAATATTACCGTTTAGATACGACACATTACATGTCTTTAACATTCTCATGAAGACAAATTACAAAATGCATGACATTGTATCACACTGAATTCCAGCACGAATACTGTTAAATAGTTAGACTACTGGAATGGATGCTCCAGGCACCACTCTACGCGTGAGTGGTGCCAGTGGACTGAGAGGCCGTGCCAGGAGTCGCTGTCGCTGGCTGCTCAATGACCACCACCCTCTCGGCCGCTGCAGGGAGGGCGCGGCGCTGAGCCTTGAACTTCAGCTTCCCGTCTTCAGTCAAGCAGCAGCTCACGCTCTGCGGGTCCACGTCCCTGGGCAGCTGCGTCTCCCTGTGGAACTCCTGGCAGCTGTGACTGTAGCTGCCGCTGCTGACTTCTCCGCTCTTCACCTCGCGCCGTCCGGCCACCACCAGCTTGTCTCCAGACACCTTCACGGCCAGGTCCTGTGGGGAGAAGTCCTGCACGTCCAGGGACGCGACAAACCCGCCTCCCTGCTCCTGTGGATCTTCAATCTGGAACCCACTGCTCACGGCCGGCTGCTGCAGCAGTGCGTCTCCGTGGCTGCCCGGGGCCCGCGTGTGGCTGCTGAGCTGATCGACTCCACGGAAGATTCTCTCCATCCTCTCGATCTCGCTCCTCATGTCTCGCTGCAGCTGCTGGAAAAGACTTTCACCGCGGGGGTTCCAGACCGGCCAGCCTGGACGTGCAGGACTTCTCCCCACAGGACCTGGCCGTGAAGGTGTCTGGAGACAAGCTGGTGGTGGCCGGACGGCGCGAGGTGAAGAGCGGAGAAGTCAGCAGCGGCAGCTACAGCCACAGCTGCCAAGAGTTCCACAGGGAGACGCAGCTGCCCAGGGACGTGGACCCGCAGAGCGTGAGCTGCTGCTTGACTGAAGACGGGAAGCTGAAGTTCAAGGCTCAGCGCCGCGCCCTCCCTGCAGCGGCCGAGAGGGTGGTGGTCATTGAGCAGCCAGCAACAGCGACTCCTGGCACGGCCTCTAAGTCCACTGGCACCACTCACGCGTAGAGTGGTGCCTGGAGCATCCATTCCAGTAGTCTAACTATTTAACAGTATTCGTGCTGGAATTCAGTGTGATACAATGTCATGCATTTTGTAATTTGTCTTCATGAGAATGTTAAAGACATGTAATGTGTCGTATCTAAACAGTAATATTAACAGCCTGTAGGATGTTATTTTCAATGCGACTCATTAGATTTAGAATTCATTTCACCGGGCAACATTAAGTACAATATTGTAAGCAATTTATTGTTTACACACGAATATAGTTATTTGGTGAACATGTACGTTCCTGCTTTGAGCTCTTACTGTTAACATTGTATGCAGTACACGTACAATATAATTTAGAACGTCAAATTTGTTGCTTTCGTCAGTACACTTTTTAAAAAATACATTTTGAAATAAAGTTTTTGTTGCATAAAACCAAATGTTGTTAGTCCAGTTTGTATACTGAACCTAATGACACACAACTGAGGATGTTTAATAATTGTTAAGCAGAAGTTTTTTTATTAGTTCAAAGGAATGGTGAGCTGAGTACAGCCGAATGGAAATGAGTGTAGTTACGTAAATACTGATATAAAAATAATTATTATAAACTGCACCAAAATCAATAAAAACGAACATAATTGTATCAGAATTAAATCTCCAATACTTGCCATTTAATCAACCTTGACTTAAAGCGTTCATGTCTGCAGGAATTCATATTGTTTGGGTCTTTCGGTAAAGTCACGTAGAGAGAAAAAATAACCAAAAAAATAATACAAATTTCACGACGTTTCAATCGCAACATGAGCGGTCGTCATCAGGAAAAGTGGGGTTAGCTGCTAAAGACAACTGCTTATAAAGGTTTGAAAAGGGCATAGCCCAAATGTCAGCAGCCAATGCCATTGCAAGTGGTGGGTAGCGACCGCGGCGGTGGTGGGCTTTCCACCAATCACAGGGCTGCCAGGCAGAAATTAGCATGTCAATGCAAGATCGCCGAGACTCCTTCACGGCGAGTGCGCCAAGGTGGCTATGTTAATGTGAGAGATTAGTATGTTAATGGGAGATCCTGAAGCAGCAGCCTCGAGGATGGCACACGAGGTAGCTGTGTTAGTGAGAAATGACATCTGTTAATGTAAAAAACTCAGAGAGCCGAAAAAAACAACTAATATTGGAAGGTGGTAGGCTGGGAACATAATGGCCCGTTATGACTTAAACTGGTTAACAATGTCCTTCCAATGATTGCTCAGTTTGTACCCATCTTCTCGGTTGAAATTGTGTCTGTGTTTACACATCTGCATTGCTTCATGAACGAATCTTTGCTGATAGGCAGTGGGTTTGCAGAGTACCTTTGTCTTGGAAAAATCAATTTCGTGTATGCCCACAGCATTAAAACAATGATCAGCCACGGCTGAGGTATTGGTCCTACCGTGTTTCAGATCTGGCTTATGTTCACGAACATAGTCCGAAACATGTCACTTAATTTCCCCAATGTAACTACTGCCACAGACACAGCTTAATTTTTAGACGCCGGGGTATTGCATGTCAGGGATCACATCCTTCACAGATGGGATCAGATCACAAATTGTATGTACTGTGTTGAATCGAACCTGGATCTTGTGTTTCCTCATGAGTTTAGAAATATTTTTGGTGACCCCTGCTATATATGGCAAGGTGATGGTTTTGATTGGTTCCTGAGATGGTTCTTTCCCAACAGTTGGGGTGATAGCTTTTCGGATTGTGTATTCTGAATATCCATTCATGTTGAGGGCTTGGTGTACGTGTTCCAGTTCACTGGCTAGGTGGTGATGGTCGGAAATACATCGAGCTCTATGGTGTAGAGTTTTGATGAGAGAATTCTTCTGGGATGGATGGTGGTGGGAGTCAGGTTTTGTTAGGCATTCGTATGGGTGGCTTTCCTGTAGACAGATTGTCCCATTGAGCCATCTGGTCTCTGTACGATGAAAACATCCAAGAATGGTAATTTGCCATCCTTTTCCACCTCCATGGTGAATTTGATCGCTGGGTGTATGGAATTGATGTGTTTGAAGAATTGGCCCAAAGCTGGTAGGCCATGTGGCCAGATGAGGAACGTGTCATCTATGTACCTCTTAGACAAGGACGTAGGGTGGATGCCTGGATGGCATCTGTCTCAAAATATGTTTCAATTAAAAATTGGCTTCAACTGGAGATAAGGGCGAACCCATTGGGGTAGCTTCAACTTCTTTGTATAGTGTTCCATTCCAGGTGAAGTAAGTGTTGGTGAGGCAGTATCCAACCAGGGCCGGTACATCAGCATTTAATCCTTGTTGGACCAAATCGTCAATGATTGCAATGGTGTAAGGCACAGGAACTTTAGTAAACAACGATACTAGATCGAAACTGACAAGCAAATCACCTGGAAATAGTGAGATGCCATTAATTAACGATACCAAGTGAGCTGATTTAAGTACAGCTGAGGTGGTCTTACCAGTGAATGGTTGTAAGGTCTGAGACAGAAATGGGGCCCGTTTGTAGGTGAGTGAGTCAATAATGAAGACGATAGGATGAAGGGGTGTATCTTCTTTATGATTTTTGGTAAGCCATAAAGTCTGAGTGGTCTAGCAGCAGAGGGTTTTAAGGAAAGCCGCTTGGTTGGTTCTATTAAAGATGTTGAATCAGTGATGATATTGTTGGTTTTTGTAACAAGGCGGTTGGTGGGATCTCTATTGATTTTGGTAAATCTACCATCATTCAGTAGGTCCTGAATTTTGTTATTGTATGTGTTTTTTTTTTCCATGAGGACAGTGAAATTGCCCTTGTCGGCTGAGATGATGACGATGTCCTCTCTCTTTTTTAATTGAGAAAGCAAAAAACGCTCATCCTTACTGATGTTGCTAATAGGTGTCTTAGCGTTTTTGATTAATATGTGTCTTACGTTAATTAAGGACATCTTATGCTTGCTTGTTGATGTGCTTCACAGTGACGCTCGCTTCACTTGTTAGCGCTGTGAGCGCTGCTCCTTCCTCTGCCGATGTTCTGCCAGTGCAGCTACAGGAGCTGCTTTTATCGCCCTGGCAGTAGCTACGAGCAGATTCCAGGGGAGCCAGAAGCGTCCAGAATGACGCAGCTGCTCCCAGGGCTTCCCTCATCCACAGCAAATAGCAGTGACTCAAACCTGGGGTTCAGCTGTGTGACGTCTTGCCTAAACTAGCACATCAACAAGCATGGCCCTGAGTGTTTACTTTCCTGCGATGCACGTGAAGGAGAGGAGCGTCTGGCCAGGCTGGCCGGTCTGGAACCCCCGCGGTGAAAGTCTCTTCCAGCAGCTGCAGCGAGACATGAGGAGCGAGATTGAGAGGATGGAGAGAATCTTCCGTGGAGTCGATCAGCTCAGCAGCCACACGCGGGCTCCGGGCAGCCTCGGAGACGCACTGCTGCAGCAGCCGGCCGTGAGCAGTGGGTTCCAGATTGAAGATCCACAGGAGCAGGGAGGCGGGTTTGTCGCGTCCCTGGACGTGCAGGACTTCTCCCCACAGGACCTGGCCGTGAAGGTGTCTGGAGACAAGCTGGTGGTGGCCGGACGGCGCGAGGTGAAGAGCGGAGAAGTCAGCAGCGGCAGCTACAGCCACAGCTGCCAGGAGTTCCACAGGGAGACGCAGCTGCCCAGGGACGTGGACCCGCAGAGCGTGAGCTGCTGCTTGACTGAAGACGGGAAGCTGAAGTTCAAGGCTCAGCGCCGCGCCCTCCCTGCAGCGGCCGAGAGGGTGGTGGTCATTGAGCAGCCAGCGACAGCGACTCCTGGCACGGCCTCTCAGTCCACTGGCACCACTCATGCGTAGAGTGGCGCCTGGAGCATCCATTCCAGCAACCTGCTTCATTGATGTTTTAATTGTATGGATATTTTGTTTAATCAGTTTCTTCTATCCACGATATGTTCACTAATATGTACGTGTTTCAGCGTTTGCAATTAACTTAATTTGATTACGTGTATCGCTGTACAGGATTGCTAAATTGTTTCGCGTCGTTTTAATTTGCCATTACACTTTAATATATTGCAATAAGATAATGCTAAATGTGTTATTCAAGTATTTTTCATCAACGCTGCTATAGCAATGTAAGTCATACTACTATTACAATAATCTATGCCTCGAGTTTCCTTACTGGCTGGGTTTCTCTCCACCACAACATTAACTCTGTTAGTGGGTTCCAGCTGTTTCCACCGAAACTAGCTGGGTTACTGGCTACACGGATTTTTCCGTTTACAGTAACAAATAAACATTACACATACATGCAGGCATCGACTTACGAACACTCGACTTACGAATTTCCGCACTTAGGAACCAGCTACCATGAAACATGTTTTAACATTGAGAATTACAACGCGAACTCGCACTTGCAAACTGAACCGAGGATCTATTCTTTTTTCAGCGGAGCGATCCTCCACGAGTTGTGTCATCCTCGCGCTTCCAGTGTTTGTGCTCGTGTGTGCGTGCGCGCACGTGTGTACATTATTGTGTTCCCACTTACAAACCGTTTGACTCACGAACGGGTCCCAGGAACTAATTGAGTTCATAAGTCGAGGACTGTCGGGATCGTTGTGTGAAACATAAAATACATACAAATTTATAAAAACATTTTATGTTCAAATACCTTGCATCCTGATGCTGGCTTGTCGTAAGGGGCGAAATGAGTCACCACAATTGCACACACACACACGGACAACAAACGCCACTAAGTGGCGGTGACGTTGCCACGGCACTTGTGCCAGGCTAAGTGCACTTTATGGCCACGTGATCACTGGTCAGATCCGCTGCCATGGTTTGACTGAGATGAGTGGCAGATGTGTAAGCTGTGCCTCCCCTACTGTGCCAACTTGATGTGTTTTATCCGCCTGAGGCTCTGCTCGTTGTTGTGAGCGTCTCTCTGCTGCCCTCTGTTGTTGCTGGAGGGCGACTACCTCCAACTGCCCAGTATCGTCCATCATGAGTCTCCTCCACATAGGCCGCTCTTTACACTGCTGGTACCAGTCATTCGCAAGTCAATTCAGTTCCACATCCTCTTGTACCACATCATTTAATCTCTTCTCTAGCCCGTGCCGCGCCTGTTTAGACCCCTTTAATGCAGTGGTTAGGGAGGCGTGGTACATGACCCAGCCAATGTAGCATTACCTGCTGGAGGCGCTTACCGATGGGACTTTGTCCAGATCTGTAAAGGATTGTGAGCTCACACAATCCAGCCTGGTTAAACACAGGATGGATCGTAGGAAGGCCATCCTGAATGTTTATTACCGGCGAAGATGTTCCATTAGGGGGGTCCACGTTTGGCAAGCATCGAGAAGGAAGGGCATGACCGTGGCCGAGAAGATCCGAAGACTGCTGTGGAGCGACAGATATCAGGTAGCTTCCACACAGCGTCATGCAACCGATGAAAAGATAATGCCGCTCGACTGATTCGGAGTGAGACCTCTTCTGTCAAACCGGAGTTGGTCATAAGCACACTATCCAGATGTGGAAAACCATCCAATTTACAACTGCCCCATTACCAATGGGGAGTTAAGGGGTGGAGGATTTAATGCAGACATGGGCTGGGCTTTTTAATCCGGCCCCCCGAACTTGTCCAAATATTATTAAATTAAATTTTACCTTTCACCTGTAATGCCCTCATTTCCCCATTAGATGGAGCACTTTGTCCGGGAATGTGGTAATTGGTTTGGGCGCAGGCCTCAGATGTTTTCATGATGTTTGATCAGTCACGTTACGACATGTTTTTGTATTGTTCATGTTCGTGCAATTTGTTAAATTGCCTTGCAAATAAATGCTTTGCTACCTGTTAAAGGCCAAATCCTTTCATGTAATGATTTTTACATGTCATTTATATTAGTTCACACAAACACTCCATCCATCTGTTCCTTGCCCGGCCCCTCTGTCAAATTTTAGAACCCATTGTGGCCCGCGAGTAAAAAAAATTGCCCACCCCTTGTTTAATGGCACAACATAGCGAGGCAGTTGCTTAGTTTTGGTGGGGCTGATGGTTAAGGCCCCACCTCTTAGTGCAGGGGTGGGGAACCTTTTTTGTGCCAAGGGCCATTTGGATATTTATAACATCATTCGCGGGCCATACAAAATCATCAACTTAAAAATGAGCCTATTATATTTGGTCAAACATTTAGTTAACTCACCCCTAATGCGATGGCTGGAACTGCTTCTCTTTGGTGAGGCGTGTGGAGATATTAGCTGGCATTGATGATGTTAGCTGGTATTGATGATGTTGCTACTCGCAACTGCTTTTCCAGGTTTGCTCCAAGATTGATTGAATTTCGAGTCCCGCCTGCGGTTGCCTTGGCACGGCCAGACCAAATGATTTCGCAGGCCTCATGGCCGGCCGGCCGGACGTTCCCCACCCCTGTCTAGTGGCACGCTCCAGGTCTAGATCATTCGCATACGTAACATGGATGACAAATCGGGAGCAAGCTCTCAAACGCACCCGGGCATCAATCCGCCTCCCATTGTATCTATATCAGATATAGATTGCTCCGGTACGGACATGGAAGGTTTCTCGAACGACGTGGACCAAAAATATTTTAAACAGTGTACGGAGCCAGAGGACATTACTGTCGAACCCCAAGGTTAACGGGGAATAGCTTTGTCTTCCGGCCAAGTAGCTTTACTCGGCCCTGCTCAATATCATGGAAGTCCTTAATTATTGTGAGCAGAGAGTCAGAGACTCCGAAAGCATGAAGAACAACCCAGAGTCCAGACCTATTGATGGTATCATAGGCATTGACCAGGTCAATAAAGCAGAGATGTAAGTCCTGTCGGAATTCAACACTCCTCTGCTGTAGCAAACGGAAGGAAGATGTGGCATCTGTGGCTGCCCTGGCCTGAAACCACAATGGGGCTCCCCAATTCTCTTCTCAGCATGCCTGGCAAGGTGATGTTGAATAATCCTTGCCAGGACTTTTTCTGGCACTCTAACACAGGCACAGACTCTAACCAAAACTATCGAATAATTACACGGTTTATTTAAAATTGCACTTTCAATTAATGTGCCTATTAATGTCATTATTTCGGCAAAAAATGTTTTTATTTTAAACTAGTGCAATGAAAAAAATACCCTTTATTGTAAAATTTGCAAAATAAAGACGATATAATTCCTGTACTGTTTTAGTTTATCTTTCTGAATACACATTTAATGAAAATGTGTTTTAGTGAATGGTTGTTTTTGAAGGTGATATCGTGTAAATGTTTTCCAAAGCTGCTTATGCAGCCGTCACCATCTCCAGCCGTGATTTCTCCACTTCTGTCCGAAGCCATCACCATCTCTTGCGGATTTGCAATGCAAAAATCTGTCTGGCTACTGCCCACCGGTTGATTTATTCGATCCATCTTCGCAGTGGACGCTCTATTGGTTGTGTTCCCTCCTTTAGCTCCCATTCCCACGTTAGTCACGACCACCGGCCGTCATCTCTTCAAGTTGTGTGTCCTGCCTCACCCCACCTTTCTAAACTAAAATTATGCCTTTAATTTGCATATGATGTCCAATTGACGTGTCCGTCTTCCATTCTCAGTTTAATTCCTAGCATGTGCATCTCTATGCTTCCTTGTGCACTTCTCAACATTGGTTCCATTGTCTTCGTCAATGGCCATGTTTGTGATGCATCTGTTGTTGCAGGTCATATCCACTGATTAAAAAACGTTCTGCTTTAGGAAAATGGCTTTGTTACGTTTCATGATTTAAGTTCAGATTCCAATCAGCACTGTGCTCTGCCCTGATACGCCTCTCTTAATAATTTTCATCCCTCTCCCCCTTCAACAACCGCCCCACGTATAAATGCACTTCTATGTTTTCAAGTTGTGTCCCTGTTCTTTTTGTTCAATTTGTTATTCCCCCGCACCTCCAATAAGCATGGTTGCCTGCGTACGGTGCGAAAGAAGTTCAGCATGCAAACATACGCTGCGTTGAAAACTTACTCTACAGCATATTCACACTGGAGACGCAGGAGGGTGCTGCTATGAGATTGCCACATTTTTGACTGTAGACCAAGCCTGGACAGATTTCTCAGTCAGCACTCAGTCTAGAATTATCAGAACTACACATTAAACGACACAATGCGGGTGCTATATCTCGTAAGAATGAATACCCACCACCTAAACACAAATGGTAATTCCTGGACAGGTGACAACTCTAGCCATGCCCATGAAAAAATATATAGTGACTAACTTGGAGACGTAACTTCTTCGAGGCAATTCTTTAATTACACACCGAGCATACTGTTACACACTCTCTGCTGTAATACAACGCTCTGTCCCTCGCTTAAACGCAACTCTCACTCGTGGCTAGCCTACAACACAACGCTCGCCATCTGACACTGACGGCGCTGAACTAAGACAGGCAACTACTGCTAGCAGCACAATTATCAAGTGGATGACGACAGCGGCGAAGGCGACGATCTTCAACAGCAACGACGACGACGACGACGGCGATCCCACTCCATACGATGGCCCTCATCCCCTGCTCGGGGTCCCCTTTAATCCTCTTAGCGCGGCCTCGCTCCACTCCGGCCACGCTCCCCTTCTAGAATCTACTAGCAGGATCTCGACGTGTCCTACCCGAGATCTTTCTCAGGTCTATCACGTGGTCTGCTGTCAATCAGGGCTGCTTCACTCTGCAGATCCCCTTCCCTGCCAGCAGCCAGCGCTATGCTACGTAGTGACCAATTCTATGTGACTACACATACACAACATCCTGACCATCACTCGCCTATGCGGATGATAAAATATCAAGCATTGTAGATTTAATTCTGATCTACTGTTGTTCGTTTTGATTGATTTTGGCACAGTTTAAAATATATATTTTAATATCAGTACCAGCGGGAAGTACCCAGCGTTTCCCGGGGGAAAAATATATTTACAAACTTGTCTTCTCTTAAAAACATAACATATACATACACAAACACTAAGCTATTGTGCCCTTTGTCCATTTGTCCATCAACAAAATTTTAGGAGGAGCGACACTAGAAAAACAGCGTATTCTATTATTTATTTATTTTTATGTCAACGTGACTTAACCGAAAAAACCAAAGAGTAATTCCTGCAGTCACGAAAACTTTGAATCTAGTTTTAGCGTGTTAATGTTAAATAAACGTGTTGTCTCCTATAGAAGCCTGAGTCTCCATTTGAGCCCACTACAACTGGTGTTGGAAGTGGCCAAACGTTAGTTAATTAACTATAGATTATGGAGACTAGGCGAACAATACGTACCAGGTCTCCAGATGAAGAGGACGACGACCCACCGGCCCCGGGGATGTCGGCGCAATCCCCCAGCCCCCACTGGGGGCCTGGGGTGTCCACCTCCGGTTCCAAACCGCCCTCCAAATTGCCTTACCTACGAGTCCTACTTGGTACAGGCCGGACCCGCTATTGCCGCCTGTTGGGCCCTGACTGCAGCTACATATTTTCCAGTAGTGGTGGCGGCGTATTATGCCTGACAATTACCCACCACATTAAGAAGCACGATGGTAGCTTGCAGTTGTGTGTCGACTTTAGGAAGCTTCATAAGATATCGGTGGCTGACGCGTATCCTCTCCCTCGGATGGACGATTCCCTGGACGCTCTGGCGGGAGCACAGAACTTCTCCACCCTTGATCTCCTGTCCGGATTTTGGCATTTGCCACTAAATGAGGCCTCTAAACCCAAACGGCTTTTCGAACACCTCAAGGCCTGTTTGAATTAAATCAGCTTCCCATGGGACTCCACGCAGCACCGGCTACGTTCCAATGACTGATGGAGCTGGTGCTGGCTGGACTTCAATGGGACTCATGCTTACAATACCTCGACGATGTCATCGTCTTCAGCCGTACGTTCAAAGAACATCTTGATTGGTTACGCGCTGTCTTTCTTAAAATGCGAGCGGCCCATCTCAAATTCAAGCCGCAGAAGTGTTACCCCCTTCAGAAATCCGTGCGGTATCTCGGTCATATTGTCAGTAAATCGGGCATTGCGATAGATCCCGACAAAACCACGTGTGTTCGGACGTGGCCGACCCCCACGTTGATGATGCAGGTGCAGAGTTTTATTGGTTTTGCGTCTTATTATCGCCGGTTTGTCACTGGGTTCGCTACCTCCGCAAAACCTCTCCACGCCTTGACGGTTATGGGTCAGAGGTTTCATTGGGGGGAGGAGGAAGCCGCATTTGTTGCGCTTCGCAATTCCCCTCCGCTACTCTGACTTTGCCATGCCGTGCGTCCTTGATACTGACGCAACCAACACCAGCATTGGCGCGGTTCTGTCCCAGGTTGTCAACGGGGTGGAGTGTGTTGTTGCATACGGCAGCAGAGTGCTGTCGCCAGCCGAACAGCGTTACTGTGTCACGCGCCGGGAACTATTCAGGTCTCCCGCATTAACGAGTTGATTGCTCTGGACATCCCTGGTTCGGTTCCCGTCACCCCTCGTGGGAATAAATATTTGTTGGTTGGCGTCGAATATTTATCGCGCTGGCCGATGGCCTGGCAGCTATGGATGGGAGCCATCCGGTAGTGCCACCTAGGCACATGCCGTGGTACAATGGTGAGCACACAGGACTTGTAATCAATACAGAGGTACTATGTACAGGGGCGGCAAGCAGCTAAAAAATGGTGCACGTTTATTATAAATACGACATTCTCAAATGGTTTCGAAATTAAGTGTCTTATCAGCAGAATCGTGCAGAGTTTCTGCCGAACATACACAGCATTAGTTCCTAACACACTTTGGCAGAGTTGGTGTCACTGCCCGGGAAAGGAACATTAATGGTGATTTTGTGGAAAGTCAGGTGAAATGGGTGGTTGGTCAGACTGACCAGCACCCTGTGCTGTGTGGATCGCTCGTGGTTCTGGCCACCAATCGCCAAGCAAATTGGTTGCAGAGACTTCCACGTGTAGAGTGACTTCAGTTGTGTGCAACCGAGTTGCGCAACTGCTTGCACCGGCTGTGGCCGTGTGCGGAAAGCTAACTCGGGTCAAACCTGGGTTTCGAAGCGCGGTGTAGCGTTAACCATGACACTACCGCTCCACACAATCACACACACGCGAAGATCGACACCAAATACGTGCTCTGTTGCACCGCACAGCAACTCACACGCACACTGCAGTGTCCAATAACAACACAAATGTATTAATCATGACAACCACCTGCTCTGCCACTCAAAGCAATGTCCATCACATGGCCATCAACGCGACACATATAGTTCATCACGGTCACCCGACCAGCAGGAGTCACGTGTGTGAGCAGTCCGTGAATGTCGCCGGGCTATGGTGATGCAGTGGTGTGGGTTGGACAAGGGGCGGATGATGATGTCTGTCGTGGAAATCTGTGGAGCGGCACGGAACAAAAGTGGGACGGGTGGCCCAGTGTGGAGCAGGAGCCGCTCGGCGGGGACGAAGGTGGGGAGGAATCCACTGATCCGGTGGAGGCGTGGGGAGGAGGGCGGGACGCCGCGTGAAGCGCGACTCGTGGGAGTGGTGCCAGGCAGAAGGGGCACCTGGGACTCCGTACGCGGGACCCCGGCCGTTGCACCTGGGCTGGGGGGGGGATCCGCTGCCCTGCAGGTGGAGCGAGGCCGGGGGGAAGGTGCTCTCGGTCCGGGTGGATGGGACGAATCAATGCGGATGGAGTTGAGGATTCGAGAGGAGGTTTGCGGAGGCGGGGAGGAAGGCGGCTGTTGCGGGACTTGCGGTAACGCTGCCGTGAAGAATAGGGAGCAAAAGACTCGTGTGCCGGGCCCGGTCTGGTATCACGGTAGCGTGGAGGAACCCAGGGCTCTGGTGGAGGTGGAGGCAGGTGGAAAGCAGGGAGCTCCCAATCCTGGGGGTTAGCTTGATTACTCATGGGTGGAGGTGATGGTGCGAGTGGCGGTGGTGGCGATAGTGGCAGTGGAAGCGATGGCAGAAGTGGAGGTTGAGGCAATGGCAGGAGTGAAGGTGGAGTCGATGTCAGCAGTGGGGGTAGAGTTGATATCAGTGGTGGAGACAATGGCCTGAGTAGAGATGGAGGCGATGGCAGCAGTGGAGTTGAGGATTCGAGAGGAGGTTTGCGGAGGCGGGGAGGAAGGCGGCTGTTGCGGGACTTGCGGTAACGCTGCCGTGAAGAACAGGGAGCAAAAGACTCGTGTGCCGGGCCCGGTCTGGTATCACGGTGGGGTGGAGGAGCCCAGGGCTCTGGTGGAGGTGGAGGCAGGTGGAAAGCAGGGAGCTCCCAATCCTGGGGGTTAGCTTGATTACTCATGGGTGGAGGTGATGGTGCGAGTGGCGGTGGTGGCGATAGTGGCAGTGGAGGCGATGGCAGAAGTGAAGGTTGAGGCAATGGCAGGAGTGAAGGTGGAGTCGATGTCAGCAGTGGGGGTAGAGTTGATATCAGTGGTGGAGGCAATGGCCTGAGTAGAGATGGAGGCGATGGCAGCAGTGGAGCCGATGGCCCGATTGGAGGTGTAGGCGATGGCAGCAGTGGGGGCGATGTCCTGAGTAGACATGGAGGCGATGGCCTGAGTAGAGGTAGAGGCGATGGCCTGAGTAGAGGTGGAGGCGATGGCATGAGTAGAGGTGGAGGCGATGGCCCGAGTAGAGGTGGAGGCGATGGCCCGAGTGGAGGTGGAGGCGATTGCCTGAGTGGAGATGGAGGCGATGGCCTGAGTAGAGGTGGAGGCGATGGCCTGAGTAGAGGTAGAGGCGATGGCCTGAGTTGAGGTGGAGACGATGGCATGAGTAGAGGTGGAGGCGATGGCCTGAGTAGAGGTGGAGGCGATGGCCTGAGTGGAGGTGGAGGCGATGGCCTGAGTAGAGGTGGAGGCGATGGCCCGAGTGGAGGTAGAGGCGATTGCCTGAGTGGAGGTGGAGGCGATGGCCTGAGTAGAGGTGGAGGCGATGGCCTGAGTGGAGGTGGAGGCGATGGCCTGAGTAGAGGTGGAGGCGATGGCCCGAGTGGAGGTGGAGAAGATGGCCCGAGTGGAGGTGGAGGCGATGGCCTGAGTGGAGGTGGAGGCGATGGAAGCAGTGGAGGTGGAGTTGATATCAGTGGGGGAGGCGATGGCCTGAGTAGAGATGGAGACGATGTCCTGAGTGGAGGTGGAGGCGATGGCCTGAGTAGAGGTGGAGGCGATGGCCTGAGTTGAGGTGGAGACGATGGCATGAGTAGAGGTGGAGGCGATGGCCTGAGTAGAGATGGAGGCGATGGCCTGAGTAGAGGTGGAGGCGATGGCCTGAGTAGAGGTGGAGGCGATGGCCCGAGTGGAGGTAGAGGCGATTGCCTGAGTGGAGGTGGAGGCGATGGCCTGAGTAGAGGTGGAGGCGATGGCCTGAGTAGAGGTGGAGGCGATGGCCTGAGTGGAGGTGGAGGCGATGGCCTGAGTAGAGGTGGAGGCGATGGCCCGAGTGGAGGTGGAGAAGATGGCCCGAGTGGAGGTGGAGGCGATGGCCTGAGTGGAGGTGGAGGCGATGGAAGCAGTGGAGGTGGAGTTGATATCAGTGGGGGAGGCGATGGCCTGAGTAGAGATGGAGACGATGGCCTGAGTGGAGGTGGAGGCGATGGCCTGAATAGAGGTGGAGGCGATGGCCCGAGTGGAGGTGGAGGCGATGGCCCGAGTGGAGGTGGAGGCGATGGCCCGAGTGGAGGTGGAGGCGATGGCCCGAGTGGAGGTGGAGGCGATGGAAGCATTGGAGGTGGAGTTGATATCAGTGGGGGAGGCGATGGCCTGAGTAGAGATGGAGGCGATGGCCTGAGTGGAGGTGGAGGCGATGGCAGCGGGGGAGGCGATGGCAGCGGTGGAGGCGATGGCCCGAGTAGAGATGGAGGCAATGGCCCGAGTGGAGGTGGAGGCGATGGCCCCAGTGGGAGCGATGGCCTGAGTGGAGCTGGATTCTTCAGGTGAGGAGCACAGCTCTGCTTGGTGCCGGGGCTGTTTCCCCTCCTCTGCGCCCGCCGCTTTCGTCTCCGCGCCGCGGCCATACGAGCCCAGGGACTCGGTGCTCGGCCGAGACCTCCACCTTTCTTTCTCTGCAGCGCCCGGGAAATCTTCCTCCTTCCGGTCCTCATTCTCATCGCTCTCTGCAAAAGTTACGAAAAACATCAACGGCGTCATTAGCTGAATCTCCCTGCTCCGTGTCTGTGAGTGCGTTGTGATCCTGGGGACAGACTTGCGAGTTTGTTTTTTACGTTTTTGAGCCAGGAGGCCAGGATTGGGAAAAACTTGGGCCACTTTTCATCCAGGCAACTGGAGAGCAGCACAGACTAAGTCTTACTTACCAAACATTTAAACTAACAACAGCATACTCTTTGGTTTCTTTCGGTAAAATCACGTAGATAGAAAAATAACTAATAAAGTGAAACCTTGGATTGCGAGCATAATTCCTTCTGGAAAAGTGCTCTTAATCCAAAGCACTCATATATCAAAGCGAATTTCCCCCATAAGAAATAATGGAAACTCAGATGATTCGTTCCACAAACCAAAAATACCGTATTCATATAAAAAATATTAATACAAAATACCTTTTTATATTTTTATTATTTAATATAAAGTAATCAAATTTATTAATTACATTTAATCGTGGCTGGTGTGAGGGAGACGAGATAGAGGATGGTTATTGTGTAGGACGACTTTCACTTGCAGTACAGTTACTAAAGAACAGTCACTACACATGGACACAAAATAAAAAAATGCTTTACGCACACACACGTATTCACAACACTACAGTACTGTAGTAAACAGTATACACGTAGTCACAACACTATAGTACTGTAGTAAACAGTATACACGTGGTCACAACACTATAGTACTATAGTAAACAAGATAGGTTCGCACGGATGTTGACTATACGAGTGAGGCACACCGACTGAGACCGAGCATGGGAGACGATTACCCACAATCCCGCAGTATACACGTGGTCACAACACTATAGTACTATAGTAAACAGTATACACGTGGTCACAACACTATAGTACTGTAGTAAACAGTACACACGTGGTCACAACACTATAGTACTGTAGTAAACAGTATACACGTGGTCACAACACTATAGTACTATAGCAAATACAGTATACACGTGGTCACAACACTACAGTACTATAGTAAACAGTATACATGTGGTCACAACACTATAGTACTGTAGTAAACAGTACACACTTGGTCACAACACTATAGTACTGTAGTAAAGAGTATACACGTGGTCACAACACTATAGTACTGTAGTAAACAGTATACACGTGGTCACACTATAGTACTATAGTAAACAGTACACACGTGGTCACAACACTATAGTACTGTAGCAAACAGTATACACGTGGTCACAACACTATAGTACTGTAGTAAACATTACACACGTGATCACAACACTATAGAACTGTAGTAAACATTACACACGTGGTCACAACACTATAGTACTGTAGCAAACAGTGTACACGTGGTCACAACACTATAGTACTATAGTAAACAGTATACACGTGGTCCCAACACTATAGTACTATAGTAAACAGTATACACGTGGTCCCAACACTATAGTACTATAGTAAACAGTATACACGTGGTCACAACACTACAGTACTATAGTAAACAGTATACACTTGGTCACAACACTATAGTACTGTAGTAAACAGTATACACGTGGTCACAACACTATAGTACCATAGTAAACAGTATACACATGGTCACAACACTATAGTACTATAGGAAACAGTATACACGTGGTCACAACACTATAGTACTATAGTAAACAGTATACACGTGGTCACAACACTATAGTACTGTAGTAAACAGTATACACGTGGTCCCAACACTATAGTACTATAGTAAACAGTATACACGTGGTCACAAGACTATAGTACTGTAGTATACAGTATACACGTGGTCACACCACTACAGTACTATAGTAAACAGTATGCACGTGGTCACAACACTATAGTACTGTAGTAAACAGTATAGACGTGGTCACAACACTATAGTACTATAGTAAACAGTATACACATGGTCACAACACTATAGTACTATAGGAAACAGTATACACGTGGTCACAACACTATAGTACTGTAGTAAACAGTATACACGTGGTCCCAACACTATAGTACTATAGTAAACAGTATACACGTGGTCACAACACTATAGTACTGTAGTATACAGTATACACGTGGTCACAACACTACAGTACTATAGTAAACAGTATGCACGTGGTCACAACACTATAGTACTGTAGTAAACAGTATAGACGTGGTCACAACACTATAGTACTATAGTAAACAGTATACACATGGTCACAACACTATAGTACTATAGTAAACAGTATACACGTGGTCACAACACTATAGTACTGTAGTAAACAGTATACACGTGGTCCCAACACTATAGTACTATAGTAAACAGTATACACGTGGTCACAACACTATAGTACTGTAGTATACAGTATACACGTGGTCACAACACTACAGTACTATAGTAAACAGTATGCACGTGGTCACAACACTATAGTACTGTAGTAAACAGTATAGACGTGGTCACAACACTATAGTACTATAGTAAACAGTATACACATGGTCACAACACTATAGTACTATAGTAAACAGTATACACGTGGTCACAACACTATAGTACTGTAGTAAACAGTATACACATGGTCACAACACTATAGTACTATAGGAAACAGTATACACGTGGTCACAACACTATAGTACTGTAGTAAACAGTATACACGTGGTCCCAACACTATAGTAATGTAGTAAACATTACACACGTGGTCACAACACTATAGTACTGTAGTAAACAGTGTACACGTGGTCACAACACTATAGTACTATAGTAAACAGTAAACACGTGGTCACAACACTATAGTACTATAGTAAACAGTATACACGTGGTCACAACACTATAGTACTGTAGTAAACAATATACACGTGGTCACAACACTATAGTACTATAGTAAACAGTATACACGTGGTCACAACACTATAGTACTGTAGTAAACAGTATACACGTGGTCACAACACTATAGTACTGTAGTAAACAGTATACACGTGGTCACAACACTATAGTACTGTAGTAAACAGTATACACGTGGTCACAACACTATAGTACTGTAGTAAACAGTATAGACGTGGTCACAACACTATAGTACTGTAGTAAACAGTATACACGTGGTCACAACACTATAGTACTGTAGTAAACAGTATACACGTGGTCACACTATAGTACTATAGTAAACAGTATACACGTGGTCACAACACTATAGTACTGTAGTAAACAGTATACACGTGGTCACAACACTATAGTACTGTAGTAAACATTACACACGTGATCAGAACACTATAGTACTGTAGTAAACATTACACACGTGGTCACAACACTATAGTACTGTAGCAAACAGTGTACACGTGGTCACAACACTATAGTACTATAGTAAACAGTACACACGTGGTCACACCACTATAGAACTGTAGTAAACAGTATACACGTGGTCACAACATTATAGTACTATAGTAAACAGTATACACGTGGTCACAACACTATAGTACTATAGTAAACAGTATAGACGTGGTCACAAAACTATAGTACTATATTAAACAGTATACACGTGGTCACAACACTATAGTACTGTAGTAAACAGTATACACGTGGTCCCAACACTATAGTACTATAGTAAACAGTATACACGTGGTCACAACACTATAGTACTGTAGTAAACAGTATACACGTGGTCCCAACACTATAGTACTATAGTAAACAGTATACACGTGGTCACAACTCTACAGTACTATAGTAAACAGTATACACTTGGTCTCAACACTATAGTACTGTAGTAAACAGTATACACGTGGTCACAACACTATAGTACCATAGTAAACAGTATACACATGGTCACAACACTATAGTACTATAGGAAACAGTATACACGTGGTCACAACACTATAGTACTGTAGTAAACAGTATACACGTGGTCCCAACACTATAGTACTATAGTAAACAGTATACACGTGGTCACAACACTATAGTACTATAGTAAACAGTATACACGTGGTCACAACACTATAGTACTATAGTAAACAGTATACACGTGGTCACAACACTATAGTACTGTAGTAAACAGTATACACGTGGTCCCAACACTATAGTACTATAGTAAACAGTATACACGTGGTCACAACACTATAGTACTGTAGTATACAGTATACACGTGGTCACACCACTACAGTACTATAGTAAACAGTATGCACGTGGTCACAACACTATAGTACTGTAGTAAACAGTATAGACGTGGTCACAACACTATAGTACTATAGTAAACAGTATACACATGGTCACAACACTATAGTACTATAGTAAACATTATACACGTGGTCCCAACACTATAGTACTATAGTAAACAGTATACACGTGGTCACAACACTATAGTACTGTAGTAAACAGTATACACGTGGTCCCAACACTATAGTAAACAGTATACACGTGGTCAAAACACTATAGTACTATAGTAAACAGTATACACGTGGTCACAACACTATAGTACTATATTAAACAGTATACACGTGGTCACAACACCATAGTACTGTAGTAAACAGTATACACGTGGTCACAACACAAGCAATCGTCTTCAGGTGAAATAATACAGCAGGCGGACTGCTGAGACAGGAAGAAATGTAGCGAGAGAGCTACTGCAACCAAAGGTTACACTATATACGTTTGTGGTGGGATTTGCAAGTAAATGTAAGATCGCAGAGCAAGCATACCCCGGCTAATCCCTCGGCTACTCCGAGGGGGAGTGGGAGCGGAGGGGCTGCCGTAACGGGCGAGATAGTGGGGGTGAAATTTACAGAGGATACAAGCTGATAGAAAGAGGATCAAACTCAGCAAACTTAGAAATGTAATGCAACTCATTGAGTCGGCCAACACAACAAATAATACTTTGCCTGGTTGATCACCGTCCTTCTCTGCTTGTGTGTCTCCCTGTGTGTGGGGAGCGGTGGTGCAGCTGTTAGCGCTACGCTGCGCTATGAACCTGGCCACCCGGGTTCGATTCCCGCTCACGGCCAACACCAGTGACGATTATCTGAACCGGTCCCGGGCCTCCCCTAGGTCGACTCAGCCTCAAATGAGTACCTGGTGCGGTGTGTAAACATCGCCACTAGGGAGACAAAGGCGGTCGGGCGTGGTGCTGGCCACCCACCCCCTCGTGTACTGTTCCGGCCTTCACAGGTGCTCGCTAACAGCACTTGCCCCTACAGTCTGTTCAGGCTATACGGGGGATCTTTGTGTCTCCCTGTCTGTGTTTGGTCTCTCTCTCTCAAATTTAGTTTCACCTGATGACGACTGCTTGAGTTGCAATCGAAACGTCGTATTCTATTATTTTGTTTATTTTTTCTACGTGACTTTACCGAAAGACCATTGAGTAACAACAGTGTTTTTACGAATCACAGCTAAGAGACAAACAACATTATATTTTCTATTAAACATAACATTTTAATAACATGTTAAAAAATACTTTACATCTCATCACTGCTCCTCATACTCAATCCGTGATCAGTGCCGGATTATCCTCGGAACAAAATAATCATTAGCTGTGGGCCCCGCACTTTCAAGCGCCCCGCGCTAAATGATCTCACCCTATAAATCCCCGTTCAGTGATTCTGTACTTGCTCTATTACTATAGTAAAATTACAATTACTTTACTATGCAAGTTAAAAACTTCGTGCTTTATAATTGTGTTTTTTATTTATTCTGGGCACCTTTATAATATAAGCTACAGGACCCGCACGAGCTTAATCCGGCACTGTCCGGGATACTGTTCCAGTGCCCAACCAGGCTGTTGAAGACACCGTGAGTGGAGTTGAGGGGGATCGGTGGAGGTGTGAAGGGGGCGAGTGATGCCGACGGGCTGCGAGGGGGTCATCCGAGAGGGTGCCCAGTGGGGAGATGAAGCAATGAAATCGCTCCACGTGCAGGTGCTGGGTGGATTACTGCACAGCGGCATCGTGGGAGGTGGCGACGGCTCGTGGAGGTCTCTACCCACTAGTGGATTGACCATGGCTGATGGTGGTGATGATGATGGATGTTGCTCACTCACTTGGCGACGTATGAAACGCCAGAGATGCACGGCGATGTGCAGGGTGTTCAGCAGCACGGTGGAGCTGATGGCCTCCTTGCAGCCGCTGTAAAGCTGACCCACAGCGTGGAGCAGAGCAGGGAGCGCGCTGTCCACTATGGCCTGGCAGCTGCTGCTCAGCTCACCCATAGCCTGCAGGAGGGCAGGGAGCACGCTGTCCACAATGTCCTCACTGTGGCTGCTGAACATCGGTCCCCAGGTGGCGACCCCTGCTGATGCAGAGACGTTCTTCACGAGTCCCGAGTAGTTGATCGTGGTGGTGGTGGTGTTGGAGGCGTTAATGTCCGAACCCCCACGCCGAGATCCTCCGAGGAGCTCCACCATCGGCTGCGTGAGCAGCAGAACCACAGTGAGGACAGCCGTGAAGATCGCCATGGTGGTGGTGGTGGCGAAGGTCTCTGAAGAACTCGAAGTGGAGGAGCAGCGTGGGGCGAGGTGGTTTCCTCTCCAGGAGCCGACTCCACTCTGACCTCTGCCGTGACGTCACCGGGCCATGACGTCACCGTGACGTCAGAGGTTTCCACGGCTCTTACGTCATTATAGCATTTGGAACGTGGCTGTGCAATGGAACATCAACACGTGATGCACTACAACACTGTATTGTTTATAGAATTGTAATACAATACTAATTATTCACATCTGAGACAGAACATCGGCAGAGGAGGGAGCCTCACTCCTCACTTCTCCCAACCAGCTTAAAAGTCGCTACGAATCTTAACAGCGTTCATTGAAGCTCTGTGGATGTGTAGGCCTTACTTTAACATATATTTCTGTGACCAGTCACAAGCTAATCCCTTAGCTATTTCAATGCTAAATTACTAGTTGCCTCCGTGGATGTGTAGGTTTTTATTTTTCGATTTAAAGCTTTCGTGACTGCAATTATTCATCTTCTTTGGTTCTTTCGGTAAAGTCACGTAGAATGAGAATAAAATAATAAATTTATAAAATAAAATAACACAATAATATTCTCACGACGTTTCGGCCACAACACAAGCGGCCTTCATCAGGTGAAGGGGGCGAGACTGTCTGGTAGGACAGCGCTGGAGTGAGAGAGCCACGTTCAGATCATGGCTTTTAAGCTGTGTGAGAGGAACAAAGAGCCTTGACAAAGGGATTAGCATAAAATTTAGCATTGAAATGGCTGAATGATTAGCTTGTGACTGGTCACAGAAATAGCTATGTTAAAAGTTAAAGCATACACATCCGCAGAGGCCCCCATTGTTAAAAGGAATTAGCATAGAATTTAGCATTGAAATAGCTAAGTTAAGGCATACACATCCGCAGAGGCACCCCTTGACAATGGGATTAGCATAGAATTTAGCATTGAAATGGCTGAGTGACTCGCTTGTAACTGCTACAGAAATAGTTACGTTGAAGTAAGTGCCTCGGTGAATGTGTATGCTCTGACTTCAACGTGTGGTGGTGTACTAGTCACTGTGTGGTAGTGTGGGGGTGTACTAGTCACTGTGTGGTAGTGTACTAGTCACTGTGTGGTAGTGTGGTAGTGTACTAGTCACTGTGTGGTAGTGTGGTAGTGTACTAGTCACTGTGTGGGGGTGTACTAGTCACTGTGTGGTAGTGTGGTAGTGTACTAGTCACTGTGTGGTAGTGTGGGGGTGTACTAGTCACTGTGAGGTAGTGTGGGGGTGTACTAGTCACTGTGTGGTAGTGTGGGGGTGTACTAGTCACTGTGTGGTAGTGTACTAGTCACTGTGGTAGTGTGGTAGTGTAATAGTCACTGTGGTAGTGTGGTAGTGTACTAGTCCCTGTGGTAGTGTGGTAGTGTACTAGTCACTGTGTGGTAGTGTGTTGGTGTACTAGTCACTGTGTGGTAGTGTGGTAGTGTACTAGTCACTGTGTGGTAGTGTACTAGTCACTGGTAGTGTGGGGGTGTACTAGTCACTGTGTGGTAGTGTGGGGGTGTACTAGTCACTGTGTGGTAGTGTGTTGGTGTACTAGTCACTGTGTGGTGGTGTACTAGTCACTGTGTGGTAGTGTGGGGGTGTACTAGTCACTGTGTGGTAGTGTACTAGTCACTGTGTGGTAGTGTGGGGGTGTACTAGTCACTGTGTGGTAGTGTGGGGGTGTACTAGTCACTGTGTGGTAGTGTGGGGGTGTACTAGTCACTGTGTGGTAGTGTGGGGGTGTACTAGTCACAGTGTGGTAGTGTGGGGGTGTACAAGTCACTGTAGGGTAGTGTGGTAGTGTACTAGTCACTGTGTGGTAGTGTGGGGGTGTACTAGTCACTGTGTGGTAGTGTGGTAGTATACTATTCACTGTAGGGTAGTGTGGTAGTGTACTAGTCACTGTGTGGTAGTGTGGTAGTGTACTAGTCACTGTGTGGTAGTGTACTAGTCACTGTGGTAGTGTGGTAGTGTACTAGTCACTGTGTGGTAGTGTTGAGGTGTACTAGTCACTGTGTGGTAGTGTGGGGGTGTACTAGTCACTGTGTGGTAGTGTGGTAGTGTACTAGTCACTGTGTGGTAGTGTTGAGGTGTACTAGTCACTGTGTGGTAGTGTTGAGGTGTACTAGTCACTGTGTGGTAGTGTGGTAGTGTACTAGTCACTGTGTGGTAGTGTGGGGGTGTACTAGTCATTGTGTGGTAGTGTGGTAGTGTACTAGTCACTGTGTGGTAGTGTACTAGTCACTGTGTGGTAGTGTGGTAGTGTACTAGTCACTGTGTGGTAGTGTAGGGGTGTACTAGTCACAGTGGGGTAGTGCGGGTGGCCATGGGCCTGAGACATGTTTACAAAAATGCATTTTCACCTTTCTCCCACAGATGGAATACACTACCCCATATGCGCGTTGTTCATCAAACACGTGAGTCATGGAAATTCATCATTAGCTCCAGACTTTTTGTCAATTAACTGCTGGATGAAGGCCTATGCCATGCCATGTTGGTCACGGGTGGTTTTGGCAATCAAGGTTGCTGAAGGTGCGTGTCAAGGACTGGTTCAGACATATCACCGGTTTGAGGCGTTTATTAGATATTTAAAGTTGCATTCATGTCAGTAGCTGAACATCGAACTTAGTCTCGTTGGATTTTTTGACCTAGAATCACTGCGTCATAGGTTTGTATTGAATAAAGTTGCATCTAATACTGTGGCCAGAATCAAAATATTCATACTGGAGGAATGCGATGAGCGATAAAGCTCTTTTTCGCAGACGTCCAGTAGAAGGAGGGTAAGAACGTTACAACAACAAAAAATACAAAACATGATAGTAGTGCAAAGTGCAAGAGAGGTAAACACATCACCCAAACACATACAAATAAAACTAAACCATCCCCATCCTACCGGGCAAAGCCCACTGAGGTATTAACTTATTTTCATTTTGAATAATGAAGGTCTCCATCCTCGCATCACGTCTGTTTTTTTACGACATTCTCCAGCAAAGAAACAAACCCGCCACCGGTGTCCTCGTGTTTTCTCGCAGGAGCTGACGGTGGCTGTGTATCGGCACCTGACGGGGCTGGACCAGCCCGAGGGTGCACGCTCTGGGCAGGTTGCCCGCGTGCTGCCGCTGTCTGTGCTGGCGTGCGACCTGGACGGCGATCTGGTGGAGCGTGCGCGGGGCGACAATCCTCACCCGGAGGTCATCGCCTACGAGGCGTTTGACTTCATGGACACCGCAGCACGAGACGCCGCGCTGGACGCCTTCCTGCGACGCCACGGCCGGGCGCGCTTTGACCTGTGCCTGTGCATGTCGGTGACGATGTGGATTCACCTGCACCACGGCGATGCCGGCCTGCGGCGTTTCCTCGCGGCCGCCGCGCGCACCGCCACCTTCCTGTTGGTCGAGCCGCAGCCGTGGAGGTGCTACCGAGCGGCCGCGCGCCGCCTGCGCCGTCTGGGGCTGGCCGAGTTCCCCCTCCTGCCGGATCTGCGGCTCCTGCGTGGGGCTGGCGGCGGTGGCGGCCGCGCGGAGGCCGATGAGCTGGCCGCCTTTCTGGGAGAGGAGGGAGACATGCGCTTGCTGTCCAGCCTGGGCAGCACCGAGTGGGGGCGGTCCCTGCTGCTGTTTGGACGAACGGGAGTGGCCTTGGGATGCATTGACAAAAGTACCGATTGAAACTGCGTTGCTGCTGTGGCCTTCGAGGATCTGTTGCCTATTTGGAGAGAATTCGTGGTCGGAAATGTTAAGTGATTGTCAGTTTTTAACACCTTTATTTGTTGATGGTACATTGTTTTCTCGTCGTGCGTGTAAATGCAGCATGTTGTTGAAAACGTGTTATAATTTATCAGAATATTATATATATAAAGTGACAACAATGCAAAACGTACCTTTTTTGTACCTCTGAAAATAAAATTGTATGCAAAAAGAGTTGTCAGTTTTGAAGGACCCAACCAGAATCATTTATGATAAAGGGAATGAATGGGTTTTTTTTTATAAATGGGACAACAGCATCTCATAAAATGGAAAATGAATATCACCAACTTCAAATCATTGTTTGGAGGAGGCATTTTGAAAATTATATCAAACCCAGCCCATGGAAGACATACAGAAATATTTCCTCTTCACATGCGATTTTCCTCAAATAATTTAAGGCAGCTCATGATGTGACAGTGGAGGCTGCTTTGTAAAGGTGAACTATGTCCCTGTTTCCTTTGGATTTCCACGTGCATCTGAAATATTTTTGAAATGCACATGTAAATGTTTTGGATACGCCACTTTTATATTTATAGTGAAATAAAATCTGAACATTGTAAATAGTTGATGGGTGCATTGTAATTGTGTGAAGTCATAATTGCCATTCATCCTCCCATTAACCACAACATCTGGTATGGAGGCAATCCATCCCATGTTCCTGTCCAGTGAGCTCCCTCCGCTCCATAAATATCTTTGTTGTGTTGTCTATATGCACAGTTTGCAGAGTGCACTCAGACTGACATAAGTGCCGTTGCGATATCACCACGACCGAGTGGCAACTAGCGTGCAATGCTCTGTTTGATAGATATGTTTCAGCAGTTAAGGGTGAAAAGTTAGACAAGCGGGATTTGATTGCTGAAAAAAAATCTTCGGGTTGGCCATCGCAAACGATGATGACTGCCGAGAAGAGCTGCTCGTAGCATTTTCCTGCACGCTGGTGGGAAGAGCCCAGCAACTTGAGCGGAAGCATCGATCGCACTGTCGGCAAGAGTTGCTCGTCTGCTGAATGGGACTTGTGTTGTGCCGTTACTGGTGTTGATGCCGATGGGCTCTTTCACGTTTTTCTTTAATCCGCTTGGCTGAGTCGGCTATGGAACTTCTCCACTGCTTACAGCTGCTCTCAAAGTAAACATCTAGAAAAAATATCTACGGACAAAAATAATGCTTACCCAATGTTACTGATAATCTTGGACCAATATCTTTAAATGGTAACTGTTTGAGGCCAAACCAGTGTGATGAGACCCATGGAGATGACACTTCTCCGTTGTACCTACTGCAAACAGGGTACGCAGCAGCATTGGTGCCTGATTAGATTTCTTGAAGTGGAATCTGATCATTTGCTGTAACTGCTGCAATGGAACAATCTTTGCGGTGGCGGAATGTTATGACACGTCTGTTATTCATAGCCATGCACTTAGTGTCCTGCCTCGCACAAGCATACAATGTCACCGACCATCCAAAATTATAATTTCAATCATGAAAGAATCTTACAAGTTAGTGAGTTTTTTTCGTACATAGGTCAGGAAGCAGCTGGTTGTGTATGGAGCTGGTTAAGCATGGGGCTGGTTATGCATGGGGCTGGTTATGCATGGGGCTGGTTATGCATGGGGCTGCTTATGCATGGGGCTGCTTATGCATGGGGCTGGTTATGCATGGGGCTGGTTATGCATGGGGCTGGTTATGCATGGGGCTGCTTATGCATGGGGCTGGTTATGCATGGGGCTGGTTATGCATGGGGCTGGTTATGCATGGGGCTGGTTAAGCGGGTGTGAATTATCGTGTGTGGGAGGGAGGGGAGTCAGTCTAATTTCCAGTTTAGTCAAGTAAACTCAGGGTCTCTGGAGTGGCATTCATGAGGGGGCCCCAGATATGGGACAACTCCCCTTCCCTATTCCTCAGTTTAAGACTCAAGTCTTCTAAAGCTACTACACCGTTGTCTCGTGAGTAGAGCTCTGAGTAGTGTTCTACCCACCTGGCCATTTGCTCTTGTTTATCAGTGATGATGGCCCCTGTGCTGGATTTAAGGGGGGCAGTCCTCCTGATGTTTGGATCAAAGGCTGTCTTGATGCCTTCATACATGGCACGGATATTGCCAGTGTCAGAGGCGAGTTGGATCCTACTACTGAGATTCACCCAGTAGTCGTTGGCACAGCGTCTGGCGGTCGTTTGAGCTGCACTGCGAGCAGCTTTCAGTGCCCTTAACGATCCTGTACTTGGGACTTGCTTGTACTTCAAGAGCGCCATGCGTTTGGCTTGGAGGATGGGTTCCAATATAGCCAGGTGTTCCTCAAACCAGTCTGTGTTCCGCCTTGTCTGCTTGCCGAAGCTATTGATGGCTGCATTAAAGATGGCGTCTCTGATGTATGCCCACTTTGTCTCCACGCTTCCATCTGGTGTGTCGTGTAGGGACTGCTCAACGCTGTGTTGGAAAATCGAGGGAGCTCTGGGAGGGATGTCTTGGCAGAGTTGATGCGTAGGTAGCGCTTTTGTTTGAGTCTGTGTATCTTTTTGGGGCGTAGTCTGACCTTGCTGGATACCAGCGAGTGGTCGGTGTCACAGACTGCACTGTGGTAGCTGCGTGTGATGAGTACCGAGTTGAGGAGGGCTCGTCGGGTGATGACGAGGTCCAGTTGGTGCCAATTAAGATACCTTGGATGTCTCCATGATACTTTATGGCATGGTTTTGTGAGAAAGATTGAGTTTGTGATACAGAGATTGTGGTATGAACAAAGCTCCAGTAGTCTTTGGCCACTGGAATTTATCTTTCCAATGCCATGATAGCCAAGGCATGCGGGCCACGCGTCGTGGTCAGCCCCAACCCTTGCATTGAAGTCTCCCAACAGAAACATGTGCTCAGAGCCTCGGTGGATGTGTAGGTTTTGACTTTAACATAGCCATTCCTGTGACCAGTCACAAGTTAATCCCTTAGCTATTTCAATGCTAAATTACTAGTTGCCTCTGTGGATGTGTAGGTTTTGACTTTAACATAGCCATTTCCGTGACCATTCAGAAGCTAATCCCTCAGCTATTTGCACAAGCTAATCCCTTAGCTATTTCAATGCTAAATTACTAGTTGCCTCTGTGGATGTGTAGGTTTTGACTTTAACATAGCCATTTCCGTGACCAGTCACAAGCTAATCCCTCAGCTATTGATATGTAAACCCCTTTGTCAAGGTGCCTCACTTCTCCCAACCAGCTTAAAAGTCGCTACGAATCTTAACATCGTTCATTGAAGCTCTGTCGTCCCGACAGTTCTTTACCTTTCACCTGAAGACGGCCGCTTGCGTTGTGGCCAAAACGTCGTGAGAATTTTATTGTGTTTTTTTATTATTTTATTCTCATTCTACGTGACTTTACCGAAAGAACCAAAGAAGATGAATCCTTGCAGTCACGAAAGCTTCAAATCAAAAAATATAACTTTATTGTTTCCCTTCTACGTGACTTCACCGAAAGAACCAAGAATATAGTATATGAATTAGATCATTTATTTATTTTGCTGACTTTATAATTAATCGTACACTTTAATTGCACTAGTTTAATATCTTAAGGTTTAGTTTCTAATTCTCTAGGATAAAACAAGTTATTTTGTAAAAAAAATGACGTTAATTGGCGCATACATTGAAAGTGCATTTTTAAATTAACCGTGTCAGTCTTTAAATACTGTTCTGGTTATTCCCACATTGTTGGTGTCCCTATTGTCTCCTGCACCCACTAACAACGGAGTTATTGTTGGGGTGGAGAGAAGCACAGCCAGCAGCCAGCCAGGAAACTCGAGACATATAATATTTTAATAGCAGCGTGACTTACACTGCTACAGCAGCGATGTTGTCATGTAACTATTTACATTCTCTGTGTCGCAAACATTTAATGGAAACTAATTTTTTCTGTGGTACGCTTGTCCCCACGATTTGAGGGCCAATTCCTTAGCGAAGGATTTACTACCAATTGAAGGATGATACAAGTGAAATGTGAAGTTGTAAGATTGATCTTAGATCATTGCAAGCCAATCCCAAATTCTGAGTTCGGAGTGACTTGGCAGGGCCGACGGCGTGAGCCCTGCACCTTGGGAGTTGTCATGGACAGGGAGCAATGAGGCCGCGTTACCGGTTGTCTTAGTTTTGGGGAATTCTGTCTCCAGAACTCTGGTCCACAGTAACGATGAAACAAACACAATGTAGAAAAAAGAACAGTTGCAAATGTTGCAGGAAATTGAAAGGCATTTTATTACAAAAATCATTACCATTCACACAAACACTATAGTATTATAGTAGTTCGAAAATTAGACTGTAGAAAATAGTCATGTGTAATGATGAAAAATACTTGAATATAACATTTATCATTATCTTATTGCAATATATGAACGTGTAATGGCAAATTAAAACGATGCGATACGATTTGACAATCCTTTACAGCGATACACTTAATCCAGTGAAGTTGAATGTGAACGCTGAAACACGTAAATATTACTGAACATATCGTGAATAGAAGAAACTGATTTAACAAAATATCCATGCAATTAAAACATCAATGAAGCAGGTTGCTGGAATGGATGCTCCAGGCGCCACTCTACGCGTGAGTGGTGCCAGTGGACTGAGAGGCCGTGCCAGGAGTCGCTGTCGCTGGCTGCACAATGACCACCACCCTCTCGGCCGCTGCAGGGAGGGCGCGGCGCTGAGCCTTGAACTTCAGCTTCCCGTCTTCAGTCAAGCAGCAGCTCACGCTCTGCGGGTCCACGTCCCTGGGCAGCTGCGTCTCCCTGTGGAACTCCTGGCAGCTGTGACTGTAGCTGCCGCTGCTGACTTCTCCGCTCTTCACCTCGCGCCGTCCGGCCACCACCAGCTTGTCTCCAGACACCTTCACGGCCAGGTCCTGTGGGGAGAAGTCCTGCACGTCCAGGGACGCGACAAACCCGCCTCCCTGCTCCTGTGGATCTTCAATCTGGAACCCACTGCTCACGGCCGGCTGCTGCAGCAGTGCGTCTCAGAGGCTGCCCGGAGCCCGCGTGTGGCTGCTGAGCTGATCGACTCCACGGAAGATTCTCTCCATCCTCTCGATCTCGCTCCTCATGTCTCGCTGCAGCTGCTGGAAAATACTTTCACCGCGGGGGTTCCAGACCGGCCAGCCTGGCCAGACGCTCCTCTCCATCACGTGCATCGCAGGGAAGTAAACACTGAGGGCCATGCTTGTTGATGTGCTTCACAGTGAGGCTCGCTTCAGCTGTGAGCGGTGCTCCCTCCTCCGCCGATGTTCTGCCAGTGCAGCTACAGGAGCTGCTTTTATAGCCCTGGCAGTAGCTATGAGCAGATGCCAGGGGGAGCCAGAAGCGTCCAGAATGACGCAGCTGCTCCCAGGGCTTCCCTCATCCACAGAAAATAGCAGTGACTCAAACCTGGGGTTCAGCTGTGTGACGCCTTCTCTAAACTAAAAATGATATTTCCATTGGAAACAAGCAGGCAAGACACAACTTTAATACACTATAGTACACCAGGACAGTGATATTTTGAAATGTACATATTGTCAATGAGAAAACGTGGTGTGCATTTGTGTCATTCCTTCACGTAAAGTCCTGGTCACAAAAGCAAAGTTTATGGGGAATAATAATACCCATTTTATATAGTTTTGAGGCATAAGCAATTAGAAAATAACACTTACTACCCAGGAACAAAAATCGTGTTACATAGTGAATTATCAGTGCAGAGCAAATTCCATGGCAGTAAACTGCTCACAGACTGCAGCCCGAGACACGAGTCACGCTCTTGATTCTGTGCGGATGGAGGAAGCCCCTGGGAGCAGCTGCGTCATTCTGGATTCTTCTGGCTGCCCCTGGCATCTGCTCATAGCTACTGCCAGGGCTATAAAAGCAGCTCCTGTAGCTGCACTGGAAGAACATCGGAAGAGCAGGGAGCAGCGCTAACAGCTGAAGCGAGCCTCACTGTGAAGCACATCAACATGGAAGCATGAGATGTCCTTAATTAACGCTAAGACACATTAATCAAAAACGCTAAAACACCTATTAGCAACATCAGTAAGGATGAGCGCTTTGAGCTTCCTCAATTAAAAAAGAGAGAGGACATCGTCATCCTCTCAGCCGACAAGGGCGATGTCACTGTCATCATGGAAAAAAAAACACATACAATAACAAAATTCAGGACCTACTGAATGATTGTAGCTATACCAAAGTCAATAGAGATCCCACCAACCGCCTTGTTACAAAAACCAACAATATCATCACTGATTCAACATCTTTAATCGAACCAACCAAGCGGCTTTCCTTAAAACCCTCTGCTGCTAGACCACACAGATTTTATGGCTTACCAAAAATCCATAAAGAAGATACACCACTTCGTTCTATCATCTTCATCATTAACTCACCCACCCACAAACTGGCCCGATTTCTGTCTGAGACCTTACAACCATTCACTGGTAAGACCACCTCAGCTGTACTTAAATCAGCTCACTTGGTATCGTTAATTAAGGACATCTCACTCTCTCCAGGTGATTTGCTTGTCACTTTCGATCTAGTATCGTTGTTTACCAAAGTTCCTGTGCCTGACACCATTATAATCATTGAAGATGTGGTCCAACAAGGATTGAATGCTGATGTACCGGCCCTGGTTAGACACTGCCTCACCAACACTTACTTCACCTGGAATGGAACATTGTACAAACAAGTTGAAGCTACCCCAATGGATTCGCCCTTATCTCCAGTTGTAGCCAATGTTTTCATGGAAAAATGTTTTGAGACGGATGCCATCCAGGCATCCACCCTACGTCCTTGTCTAAGAGGTACATAGATGACACGTTCGTCATCTGGCCACATGGCCTACCAGCTCTGGGCCAATTCTTCAACCACATCAATTCCATACACCCAGCCATCAGATTTACCATGGAGGTGGAAAAAGATGGAAAGCTACCCTTTTTGGATATCTTAATTAAAAGGAGACCTGACGGTTCAATGAGCCACTCTGTCTACAGGAAAGCTACCCATACAGATGCTTACTTGAAACCGGATTCCCACCACCATCCATCCCAGAAGAACTCCCTCATCAAGACTCTATACCATGGAGCCCAATGCATTCCGACCAGGAACACATTACCAGTGAACTCAAACACGTACACCAGGCTCTTAGGGCTAATGGTTACTCCGACTACACAATCCGCAAAGCCATCACTCCAGTCATGAAGAAGGATCCTCTTGTGGAGCCACTCAAAACCATCACCTTACCCTACATTGCAGGGGTCACTAAAACGATCTCCAAAATCCTGAATAAACACAAGATCCAGGTCCGATTCAACACAGTACATAAAATCCGTGATCTGGTTCCATCTGTAAAAGATGCTGTTCCAGACATACAGTACCCGGGTGTTTACAAACTAAAGTGCCTCTGTGGTAGTAGCTACATTGGAGAAACCAAACGACATATCTCGGACCGCATCCGCGAACATAATGCAGACTTGAAACACATTAGAACGAACTCCTCCGCCGTGGCAGATCACTGTTATAATTCAGTGGGCTCACATGACATTGACTTCTCAAAGACGGAGGTGCTGTGCAAGCCAACCGGCTACCATGAGAGATTCGTTCATGAGGCTATCCACATATACAAGCACAGAGACAATTTCAACCGAGAAGATGGATTCTGGCTTAGTAACCATTGGAAAGATGTTTTAAACCATTGCGGTTCTTAATTAATAATTTTATGGTGATCTTCAGACGGCAGCTCTTTCACTGGCATTGACTCTTAATACTTCTCACACCACGGTTAATGGTATGGTTTATAACATGATTATAACAGCGCCTCGCAGCTGTTTCTCTCCTCCCTCTGTACCGACCATGGATGGACTCATCCGTCTGAACGGGGCTGGTAGCTGTCCGTGGTGCTGATGTGGAGGGTAAGAATCCACCCATTTTTTCGCCATATAGCATCGTGATATATAACGACTTATTGTTGGTAGCTCAGCTGATTGGAGAATATATAGAGTTTATTGTTAACATTGAGGTAGATTATATTTTAGTTTTTTTTATCTGTTTACTATATGGTATTCATTATATAGTGTAGTGCATACCCAGTTGCTGTTATGAGCGCTGCTTATTGAAGAATATATTGAGTACATTTATTATATTGATGTAATTTGGACTCAGGTTTTTTCACATCGGTTTACTGTATGATATTTGAGTTGTTGCATCCCCCTTTTTGCATCCTTGTACGAGGTGCCTCGGTGGATGTGTAGGCTTTGACTTTAACATAGCTATTTCGTTGACCAGTCACAAGCTAATCCCTCAGCTATTCAATGCTAAAATCTCTTGTTTGATTTGTACTAGGTGCCTCTGTTGATGTGTAGGCTTTGAATTTAACATATCTATTTTTGTGACCAGTCACAAGCTAAATCCGTCAGCTATTTCAATGATAAATTCTCCTGTTTGATATGTTAACCCCTTTGTCAAGGTGCCTCTCTTCTCTCAACCAACTTAAAAGACGCTACGAATCTTAGCAGCGTTAATTGGAGCTCTGTCGTCCCGACAGTCACAAGCTAATCCCTCAGCTATTCAATGCTAAATTCTCCCGTTTGATTTGTACTAGGTGCCTCTGTGGATGTGTAGGCTTTGACGTTAACATAGCTATTTCTGTGACCAGTCACAAGCTAAATCCATCAGCTATTTCAATGATAAATTCTCCTGTTTGATATGTTAACCCCTTTGTCAAGGTGCCTCTCTTCTCTCAACCAGCTTAAAAGACGCTACGAATCTTAGCAGCGTTCATTGGAGCTCTGTCGTCCCGACAGTTTTTTGTTCCTTCACCTGAAGAAGGCCAATTGTGTTGTGGCCGAAACGTCGTGAGAATTTAATTGTTATATTTTATTATTTTATTCTCATTCTACGTGATTTTACTGAAAGAACCAAATAAGATGAATCCTTGCAGTCACGAAAGCTTCAAATCGAAAAATGTCCTTAATTAACGCTAAGACACATATTAATCAAAAACGCTAAGACACCTATTAGCAACATCAGTAAGTATGTGCGCTTTGAGCTTTCTCAATTAAAAAAGAGAGAGGGCATCGTCATCCTCTCAGCCGACAAGGGCAATGTCACTGTCATCATGGAAAAAAACCCATAAAATAACAAAATTCAGGATCTACTGAATGATGGTAGCTGTACCAAAATCAATAGAGATCCCACCAACCGCCTTGTTACAAAAACCAACAATATCATCACTGATTCAACATCTTTAATCGAACCAACCAAGCAGCTTTCCTTAAAACCCTCTGCTGTTAGACCACCCAGATTTTATGGCTTACCAAAAATCCATATAGAAGATACACCCCTTCATCCTATCGTCTTCATCATTAACTCACCCACCTGCAAACTGGCCCCATTTCTGTATCAGACCTTACAACCATTCACTGGTAAGACCACCTCAGCTGTACTTAAATCAGCTCACTTGGTATCGTTATTTAAGGACATCTCACCATTTCCAGGTGATTTGCTTGTCAGTTTCGATCTAGTATCGTTGTTTACCAAAGTTCCTGTGCCTGACACCATTGCAATCATTGAAGATTTGCTCCAAACTGGAATTGAATGCTGATGTACCGGCCCTGGTTAGACACTGCCTCACCAACACTTACTTCACCTGGAATGGAACATTCTATAAACAAGGTGAAGTTACCCCAATTGGTTCTCCCTTATCTCCAGTTATAGCCAATGTTTTCATGGAAAAATGTTTGAGACAGATGCCATCCAGGCATCCACCCTACGTCTTTGTCTAAGAGGTACATAGATGACACGTTCGTCATCTGGCCACTTGGCCTACCAGATCTGGGTCAATTTTTCAACCACATCAATTCCATACACCCAGCGATCTGATACACGATGGAGATGGAAAAGGATGGCAAATTAACATTCTTGGATGTTTTAATCGTACAGAGACCAGATGGCTCAATGGTACACTCTGTCTACAGGAAAGCCACCCATATGAATGCCTAACAAAACCTGACTCCCACCACCATCCATCATGTACGTTCCTGCTTTGAGCTCTTACTGTTAACATTGTATGCAGTACACGTACAATATAATTTAGAACGTTTCATTTGTTGCTTTCGTCAGTACACTTTTTAAAAAATACATTTTGAAATAAAGTTTTTGTTGCATAAAACCAAATGTTGTTAGTCCAGTTTGTATACTGAACCTAATGACACACAACTGAGGATGTTTAATAATTGTTAAGCAGAAGTTTTTTATTAGTTCAAAGGAATGGTGAGCTGAGTACAGCCGAATGGAAATGAGTGTAGTTACGTAAATACTGATATAAAAATAATTATCATAAACTGCACCAAAATCAATAAAAACGAACATAATTGTATCAGAATTAAATCTCCAATACTTGCCATTTAATCAACCTTGACTTAAAGCGTTCATGTCTGCAGGAATTCATATTGTTTGGGTCTTTCGGTAAAGTCACGTAGAGAGAAAAAATTACCAAAAAAATAATAAAAATTTCACGACGTTTCAATCGCAACATGAGCGGTCGTCATCAGGAAAAGTGGGGTTAGCTGCTAAAGACAACTGCTTATAAAGCTTTGAAAAGGGCATAGCCCAAATGTCAGCAGCCAATGCCATTGCAAGTGGTGGGTAGCGACCGCGGCGGTGGTGGGCTTTCCACCAATCACAGGGCTGCCAGGCAGAAATTAGCATGTCAATGCAAGATCGCCGAGACTCCTTCACGGCGAGTGCGCCAAGGTGGCTATGTTAATGTGAGAGATTAGTATGTTAATGGGAGATCCTGAAGCAGCAGCCTCGAGGATGGCACACGAGGTAGCTGTGTTAGTGAGAAATGACATCTGTTAATGTAAAAAACTCAGAGAGCCGAAAAAAACAACTAATATTGGAAGGTGGTAGGCTGGGAACATAATGGCCCGTTATGACTTAAACTGGTTAACAATGTCCTTCCAATGATTGCTCAGTTTGTACCCATCTTCTCGGTTGAAATTGTGTCTGTGTTTACACATCTGCATTGCTTCATGAACGAATCTTTGCTGATAGGCAGTGGGTTTGCAGAGTACCTTCGTCTTGGAAAAATCAATTTCGTGTATGCCCACAGCATTAAAACAATGATCAGCCACGGCTGAGGTATTGGTCCTACCGTGTTTCAGATCTGGCTTATGTTCACGAACATAGTCCGAAACATGTCACTTAATTTCCCCAATGTAACTACTGCCGCAGACACAGCTTAGTTTTTAGACGCTGGGGTATTGCATGTCAGGGATCACATCCTTCACAGATGGGATCAGATCACAAATTGTATGTACTGTGTTGAATCGAACCTGGATCTTGTGTTTCCTCATGAGTTTAGAAATATTTTTGGTGACCCCTGCTATATATGGCAAGGTGATGGTTTTGATTGGTTCCTGAGATGGTTCTTTCCCAACAGTTGGGGTGATAGCTTTTCGGATTGTGTATTCTGAATATCCATTCATTTTGAGGGCTTGGTGTACGTGTTCCAGTTCACTGGCTAGGTGGTGATGGTCGGAAATACATCGAGCTCTATGGTGTAGAGTTTTGATGAGAGAATTTTTCTGGGATGGATGGTGGTGGGAGTCAGGTTTTGTTAGGCATTCGTATGGGTGGCTTTCCTGTAGACAGATTGTCCCATTGAGCCATCTGGTCTCTGTACGATGAAAACATCCAAGAATGGTAATTTGCCATCCTTTTCCACCTCCATGGTGAATTTGATCGCTGGGTGTATGGAATTGATGTGGTTGAAGAATTGGCCCAAAGCTGGTAGGCCATGTGGCCAGATGAGGAACGTGTCATCTATGTACCTCTTAGACAAGGACGTAGGGTGGATGCCTGGATGGCATCTGTCTCAAAATATGTTTCCATTAAAAATTGGCTTCAACTGGAGATAAGGGCGAACCCATTGGGGTAGCTTCAACTTCTTTGTATAGTGTTCCATTCCAGGTGAAGTAAGTGTTGGTGAGGCAGTGTCCAACCAGGGCCGGTACATCAGCATTCAATCCTTGTTGGACCAAATCGTCAATGATTGCAATGGTGTAAGGCACAGGAACTTTGGTAAACAACGATACTAGATCGAAACTGACAAGCAAATCACCTGGAAATAGTGAGATGTCATTAATTAACGATACCAAGTGAGCTGATTTAAGTACAGCTGAGGTGGTCTTACCAGTGAATGGTTGTAAGGTCTGAGACAGAAATGGGGCCCGTTTGTAGGTGAGTGAGTCAATAATGAAGACGATAGGATGAAGGGGTGTATCTTCTTTATGATTTTTGGTAAGCCATAAAGTCTGGGTGGTCTAGCAGCAGAGGGTTTTAAGGAAAGCCGCTTGGTTGGTTCGATTAAAGATGTTGAATCAGTGATGATATTGTTGGTTTTTGTAACAAGGCGGTTGGTGGGATCTCTATTGATTTTGGTAAATCTACCATCATTCAGTAGGTCCTGAATTTTGTTATTGTATGTGTTTTTTTTTTCCATGAGGACAGTGAAATTGCCCTTGTCGGCTGAGATGATGACGATGTCCTCTCTCTTTTTTAATTGAGAAAGCAAAAAACGCTCATCCTTACTGATGTTGCTAATAGGTGTCTTAGCGTTTTTGATTAATATGTGTCTTAGCGTTAATTAAGGACATCTTATGCTTGCTTGTTGATGTGCTTCACAGTGACGCTCGCTTCACTTGTTAGCGCTGTGAGCGCTGCTCCTTCCTCTGCCGATGTTCTGCCAGTGCAGCTACAGGAGCTGCTTTTATCGCCCTGGCAGTAGCTACGAGCAGATTCCAGGGGAGCCAGAAGCGTCCAGAATGACGCAGCTGCTCCCAGGGCTTCCCTCATCCACAGCAAATAGCAGTGACTCAAACCTGGGGTTCAGCTGTGTGACGTCTTCTCTAAACTAGCACATCAACAAGCATGGCCCTGAGTGTTTACTTTCCTGCGATGCACGTGAAGGAGAGGAACGTCTGGCCAGGCTGGCCGGTCTGGAACCCCCGCGGTGAAAGTCTCTTCCAGCAGCTGCAGCGAGACATGAGGAGCGAGATTGAGAGGATGGAGAGAATCTTCCGTGGAGTCGATCAGCTCAGCAGCCACACGCGGGCTCCGGGCAGCCTCGGAGACGCACTGCTGCAGCAGCCGGCCGTGAGCAGTGGGTTCCAGATTGAAGATCCACAGGAGCAGGGAGGCGGGTTTGTCGCGTCCCTGGACGTGCAGGACTTCTCCCCACAGGACCTGGCCGTGAAGGTGTCTGGAGACAAGCTGGTGGTGGCCGGACGGCGCGAGGTGAAGAGCGGAGAAGTCAGCAGCGGCAGCTACAGCCACAGCTGCCAGGAGTTCCACAGGGAGACGCAGCTGCCCAGGGACGTGGACCCGCAGAGCGTGAGCTGCTGCTTGACTGAAGACGGGAAGCTGAAGTTCAAGGCTCAGCGCCGCGCCCTCCCTGCAGCGGCCGAGAGGGTGGTGGTCATTGAGCAGCCAGCGACAGCGACTCCTGGCACGGCCTCTCAGTCCACTGGCACCACTCACGCGTAGAGTGGCGCCTGGAGCATCCATTCCAGCAACCTGCTTCATTGATGTTTTAATTGTATGGATATTTTGTTTAATCAGTTTCTTCTATCCACGATATGTTCACTAATATGTACGTGTTTCAGCGTTTGCAATTAACTTAATTTGATTACGTAAATCGCTGTACAGGATTGCTAAATTGTTTCGCGTCGTTTTAATTTGCCATTACACTTTAATATATTGCAATAAGATAATGCTAAATGTGTTATTCAAGTATTTTTCATCAACGCTGCTATAGCAATGTAAGTCATACTACTATTACAATAATCTATGCCTCGAGTTTCCTTACTGGCTGGGTTTCTCTCCACCACAACATTAACTCTGTTAGTGGGTTCCAGCTGTTTCCACCGAAACTAGCTGGGTTACTGGCTACACGGATTTTTCCGTTTACAGTAACAAATAAACATTACACATACATGCAGGCATCGACTTACGAACACTCGACTTACGAATTTCCGCACTTAGGAACCAGCTACCATGAAACATGTTTCAACATTGAGAATTACAACGCGAACTCGCACTTGCAAACTGAACCGAGGATCTATTCTTTTTTCAGCGGAGCGATCCTCCACGAGTTGTGTCATCCTCGCGCTTCCAGTGTTTGTGCTCGTGTGTGCGTGCGCGCACGTGTGTACATTATTGTGTTCCCACTTACAAACCGTTTGACTCACGAACGGGTCCCAGGAACTAATTGAGTTCATAAGTCGAGGACTGTCGGGATCGTTGTGTGAAACATAAAATACATACAAATTTATAAAAACATTTTATGTTCAAATACCTTGCATCCTGATGCTGGCTTGTCGTAAGGGGCGAAATGAGTCACCACAATTGCACACACACACACGGACAACAAACGCCACTAAGTGGCGGTGACGTTGCCACGGCACTTGTGCCAGGCTAAGTGCACTTTATGGCCACGTGATCACGGGTCAGATCCAGCTGCCATGGTTTGACTGAGATGAGTGGCAGATGTGTAAGCTGTGCCTCCCCTACTGTGCCAACTTGATGTGTTTTATCCGCCTGAGGCTCTGCTCGTTGTTGTGAGCGTCTCTCTGCTGCCCTCTGTTGTTGCTGGAGGGCGACTACCTCCAACTGCCCAGTATCGTCCATCATGAGTCTCCTCCACATAGGCCGCTCTTTACACTGCTGGTACCAGTCATTCGCAAGTCAATTCAGTTCCACATCCTCTTGTACCACATCATTTAATCTCTTCTCTAGCCCGTGCCGCGCCTGTTTAGACCCCTTTGATGCAGTGGTTAGGGAGGCGTGGTACATGACCCAACCAATGTAGCATTACCTGCTGGAGGCGCTTACCGATGGGACTTTGTCCAGATCTGTAAAGGATTGTGAGCTCACACAATCCAGCCTGGTTAAACACAGGATGGATCGTAGGAAGGCCATCATGAATGTTTATTACCGGTGAAGATGTTCCATTAGGGGGGTCCACGTTTGGCAAGCATCGAGAAGGAAGGGCATGACCGTGGCCGAGAAGATCCGAAGACTGCTGTGGAGCGACAGATATCAGGTAGCTTCCACACAGCGTTATGCAACCGATGAAAAGATAATGCCGCTCGACTGATTCGGAGTGAGACCTCTTCTGTCAAACCGGAGTTGGTCATAAGCACACTATCCAGATGTGGAAAACCATCCAATTTACAACTGCCCCATTACCAATGGGGAGTTAAGGGGTGGAGGGTTAAATGCAGACATGGGCTGGGCTTTTTAATCCGGCCCCCCGAACTTGTCCAAATATTATTAAATTAAATTTTACCTTTCACCTGTAATGCCCTCATTTCCCCATTAGATGGAGCACTTTGTCCGGGAATGTGGTAATTGGTTTGGGCGCAGGCCTCAGATGTTTTCATGATGTTTGATCAGTCACGTTACGACATGTTTTTGTATTGTTCATGTTCGTGCAATTTGTTAAATTGCCTTGCAAATAAATGCTTTGCTACCTGTTAAAGGCCAAATCCTTTCATGTAATGATTTTTACATGTCATTTATATTAGTTCACACAAACACTCCATCCATCTGTTCCTTGCCCGGCCCCTCTGTCAAATTTTAGAACCCATTGTGGCCCGCGAGTAAAAAAAATTGCCCACCCCTTGTTTAATGGCACAACATAGCGAGGCAGGTGCTTAGTTTTGGTGGGGCTGATGGTTAAGGCCCCACCTCTTAGTGCAGGGGTGGGGAACCTTTTTTGTGCCAAGGGCCATTTGGATATTTATAACATCATTCGCGGGCCATACAAAATCATCAACTTCAAAATGAGCCTATTATATTTGGTCAAACATTTAGTTAACTCACCCCTAATGCGATGGCTGGAACTGCTTCTCTTTGGTGAGGCGTGTGGAGATATTAGCTGGCATTGATGATGTTAGCTGGTATTGATGATGTTGCTACTCGCAACTGCTTTTCCAGGTTTGCTCCAAGATTGATTGAATTTCGAGTCCCGCCTGCGGTTGCCTTGGCAGGGCCAGACCAAATGATTTCGCAGGCCTCATGGCCGGCCGGCCGGACGTTCCCCACCCCTGTCTAGTGGCACGCTCCAGGTCTAGATCATTCGCATACGTAACATGGATGACAAATCGGGAGCAAGCTCTCAAGCGCACCCGGGCATCAATCCGCCTCCCATTGTATCTATATCAGATATAGATTGCTCCGGTACGGACATGGAAGGTTTCTCGAACGACGTGGACCAAAAATATTTTAAACAGTGTACGGAGCCAGAGGACATTACTGTCGAATCCCAAGGTTAACGGGGAATAGCTTTGTCTTCCGGCCAAGTAGCTTTACTCGGCCCTGCTCAATATCATGGAAGTCCTTAATTATTGTGAGCAGAGAGTCAGAGACTCCGAAAGCATGAAGAACAACCCAGAGTCCAGACCTATTGATGGTATCATAGGCATTGACCAGGTCAATAAAGCAGAGCTGTAAGTCCTGTCGGAATTCAACACTCCTCTGCTGTAGCAAACGGAAGGAAGATGTGGCATCTGTGGCTGCCCAGGCCTGAAACCACAATGGGGCTCCCCAATCCTCTTCTCAGCATGCCTGGCAAGGTGATGTTGAATAATCCTTGCCAGGACTTTTTCTGGCACTCTAACACAGGCACAGACTCTAACCAAAACTATCGAATAATTACACGGTTTATTTAAAATTGCACTTTCAATTAATGTGCCTATTAATGTCATTATTTCGGCAAAAAATGTTTTTATCTTAAACTAGTGCAATGAAAAAAATACCCTTTATTGTAAAATTTGCAAAATAAAGACGATATAATTCCTGTACTGTTTTAGTTTATCTTTCTGAATACAGATTTAATGAAAATGTGTTTTAGTGAATGGTTGTTTTTGAAGGTGATATCGTGTAAATGTTTTCCAAAGCTGCTTATGCAGCCGTCACCATCTCCAGCCGTGATTTCTCCACTTCTGTCCGAAGCCATCACCATCTCTTGCGGATTTGCAATGCAAAAATCTGTCTGGCTACTGCCCACCGGTTGATTTATTCGATCCATCTTCGCAGTGGACGCTCTATTGGTTGTGTTCCCTCCTTTAGCTCCCATTCCCACGTTAGTCACGACCACCGGCCGTCATCTCTTCAAGTTGTGTGTCCTGCCTCACCCCACCTTTCTAAACTAAAATTATGCCTTTAATTTGCATATGATGTCCAATTGACGTGTCCGTCTTCCATTCTCAGTTTAATTCCTAGCATGTGCATCTCTATGCTTCCTTGTGCACTTCTCAACATTGGTTCCATTGTCTTCGTCAATGGCCATGTTTGTGATGCATCTGTTGTTGCAGGTCATATCCACTGATTAAAAAACGTTCTGCTTTAGGAAAATGGCTTTGTTACGTTTCATGATTTAAGTTCAGATTCCAATCAGCACTGTGCTCTGCCCTGATACGCCTCTCTTAATAATTTTCATCCCTCTCCCCCTTCAACAACCGCCCCACGTATAAATGCACTTCTATGTTTTCAAGTTGTGTCCCTGTTCTTTTTGTTCAATTTGTTATTCCCCCGCACCGCCAATAAGCATGGTTGCCTGCGTACGGTGCGAAAGAAGTTCAGCATGCAAACATACGCTGCGTTGAAAACTTACTCTACAGCATATTCACACTGGAGACGCAGGAGGGTGCTGCTATGAGATTGCCACATTTTTGACTGTAGACCAAGCCTGGACAGATTTCTCAGTCAGCACTCAGTCTAGAATTATCAGAACTACACAGTAAACGACACAATGCGGGTGCTATATCTCGTAAGAATGAATACCCACCACCTAAACACAAATGGTAATTCCTGGACAGGTGACAACTCTAGCCATGCCCATGAAAAAATATATAGTGACTAACTTGGAGACGTAACTTCTTCGAGGCAATTCTTTAATTACACACCGAGCATACTGTTACACACTCTCTGCTGTAATACAACGCTCTGTCCCTCGCTTAAACGCAACTCTCACTCGTGGCTAGCCTACAACACAACGCTCGCCATCTGACACTGACGGCGCTGAACTAAGACAGGCAACTACTGCTAGCAGCACAATTATCAAGTGGATGACAACAGCGGCGAAGGCGACGATCTTCAACAGCAACGACGACGACGACGACGGCGATCCCACTCCAAACGATGGCCCTCATCCCCTGCTCGGGGTCCCCTTTAATCCTCTTAGCGCGGCCTCGCTCCCCTCCGGCCACGCTCCCCTTCTAGAATCTACTAGCAGGATCTCGACGTGTCCTACCCGAGATCCTTCTCAGGTCTATCACGTGGTCTGCTGTCAATCAGGGCTGCTTCACTCTGCAGATCCCCTTCCCTGCCAGCAGCCAGCGCTATGCTACGTAGTGACCAATTCTATGTGACTACACATACACAACATCCTGACCATCACTCGCCTATGCGGATGATAAAATATCAAGCATTGTAGATTTAATTCTGATCTACTGTTGTTCGTTTTGATTGATTTTGGCACAGTTTAAAATATATATTTTAATATCAGTACCAGCGGGAAGTACCCAGCGTTTCCCGGGGCAAAAATATATTTACAAACTTGTCTTCTCTTAAAAACATAACATATACATACACAAACACTAAGCTATTGTGCCCTTTGTCCATTTGTCCGTCAACAAAATTATAGGAGCGACACTAGAAAAACGGCGTATTCTATTATTTAATTTTTTTTCTGTCAACGTGACTTAACCGAAAAAACCAAAGAGTAATTCCTGCAGTCACGAAAACTTTGAATCTAGTTTTAGCGTGTTAATGTTAAATAAACGTGTTGTCTCCTATAGAAGCCTGAGTCTCCATTTGAGCCCACTACAACTGGTGTTGGAAGTGGCCAAACGTTAGTTAATTAACTATAGATTATGGAGACTAGGCGAACAATACGTACCAGGTCTCCAGATGAAGAGGACGACGACCCACCGGCCCCGGGGATGTCGGCGCAATCCCCCAGCCCCCACTGGGGGCCTGGGGTGTCCACCTCCGGTTCCAAACCGCCCTCCAAATTGCCTTACCTACGAGTCCTACTTGGTACAGGCTGGACCCGCTATTGCCGCCTGTTGGGCCCTGACTGCAGCTACATATTTTCCAGTAGTGGTGGCGGTGTATTACGCCTGACAATTACCCACCACATTAAGAAGCACGATGGTAGCTTGCAGTTGTGTGTCGACTTTAGGAAGCTTCATAAGATATCGGTGGCTGACGCGTATCCTCTCCCTCGGATGGACGATTCCCTGGACGCTCTGGCGGGAGCACAGAACTTCTCCACCCTTGATCTCCTGTCCGGATTTTGGCATTTGCCACTAAATGAGGCCTCTAAACCCAAACGGCTTTTCGAACACCTCAAGGCCTGTTTGAATTAAATCAGCTTCCCATGGGACTCCACGCAGCACCGGCTACGTTCCAATGACTGATGGAGCTGGTGCTGGCTGGACTTCAATGGGACTCATGCTTACAATACCTCGACGATGTCATCGTCTTCAGCCGTACGTTCAAAGAACATCTTGATTGGTTACGCGCTGTCTTTCTTAAAATGCGAGCGGCCCATCTCAAATTCAAGCCGCAGAAGTGTTACCCCCTTCAGAAATCCGTGCGGTATCTCGGTCATATTGTCAGTAAATCGGGCATTGCGATAGATCCCGACAAAACCACGTGTGTTCGGACGTGGCCGACCCCCACGTTGATGATGCAGGTGCAGAGTTTTATTGGTTTTGCGTCTTATTATCGCCGGTTTGTCACTGGGTTCGCTACCTTCGCAAAACCTCTCCACGCCTTGACGGTTATGGGTCAGAGGTTTCATTGGGGGGAGGAGGAAGCCGCATTTGTTGCGCTTCGCAATTCCCCTCCGCTACTCTGACTTTGCCATGCCGTGCGTCCTTGATACTGACGCAACCAACACCAGCATTGGCGCGGTTCTGTCCCAGGTTGTCAACGGGGTGGAGTGTGTTGTTGCATACGGCAGCAGAGTGCTGTCGCCAGCCGAACAGCGTTACTGTGTCACGCGCCGGGAACTATTCAGGTCTCCCGCATTAACGAGTTGATTGCTCTGGACATCCCTGGTTCGGTTCCCGTCACCCCTCGTGGGAATAAATATTTGTTGGTTGGCGTCGAATATTTATCGCGCTGGCCGATGGCCTGGCAGCTATGGATGGGAGCCATCCGGTAGTGCCACCTAGGCACATGCCATGGTACAATGGTGAGCACACAGGACTTGTAATCAATACAGAGGTACTATGTACAGGGGCGGCAAGCAGCTAAAAAATGGTGCACGTTTATTATAAATACGACATTCTCAAATGGTTTCGAAATTAAGTGTCTTATCAGCAGAATCGTGCAGAGTTTCTGCCGAACATACACAGCATTAGTTCCTAACACACTTTGGCAGAGTTGGTGTCACTGCCTGGGAAAGGAACATTAATGGTGATTTTGTGGAAAGTCAGGTGAAATGGGTGGTTGGTCAGACTGACCAGCACCCTGTGCTGTGTGGATCGCTCGTGGTTCTGGCCACCAATCGCCAAGCAAATTGGTTGCAGAGACTTCCACGTGTAGAGTGACTTCAGTTGTGTGCAACCGAGTTGCGCAACTGCTTGCACCGGCTGTGGCCGTGTGCGGAAAGCTAACTCGGGTCAAACCTGGGTTTCGAAGCGCGGTGTAGCGTTAACCATGACACTACCGCTCCACACAATCACACACACGCGAAGATCGACACCAAATACGTGCTCTGTTGCACCGCACAGCAACTCACACGCACACTGCAGTGTCCAATAACAACACAAATGTATTAATCATGACAACCACCTGCTCTGCCACTCAAAGCAATGTCCATCACATGGCCATCAACGCGACACATATAGTTCATCACGGTCACCCGACCAGCAGGAGTCACGTGTGTGAGCAGTCCGTGAATGTCGCCGGGCTATGGTGATGCAGTGGTGTGGGTTGGACAAGGGGCGGATGATGATGTCTGTCATGGAAAGCTGTGGAGCGGCACGGAACAAAAGTGGGACGGGTGGCCCAGTGTGGAGCAGGAGCCGCTCGGCTGGGACGAAGGTGGGGAGGAATCCACTGATCCGGTGGAGGCGTGGGGAGGAGGGCGGGACGCCGCGTGAAGCGCGACTCGTGGGAGTGGTGCCAGGCAGAAGGGGCACCTGGGACTCCGTACGCGGGACCCCGGCCGTTGCACTTGGGCTGGGGGGGGATCCGCTGCCCTGCAGATGGAGCGAGGCCGGGGGGAAGGTGCTCTCGGTCCGGGTGGATGGGACGAATCAATGCGGATGGAGTTGAGGATTCGAGAGGAGGTTTGCGGAGGCGGGGAGGAAGGCGGCTGTTGCGGGACTTGCGGTAACGCTGCCGTGAAGAATAGGGAGCAAAAGACTCGTGTGCCGGGCCCGGTCTGGTATCACGGTGGCGTGGAGGAACCCAGGGCTCTGGTGGAGGTGGAGGCAGGTGGAAAGCAGGGAGCTCCCAATCCTGGGGGTTAGCTTGATTACTCATGGGTGGAGGTGATGGTGCGAGTGGCGGTGGTGGCGATAGTGGCAGTGGAAGCGATGGCAGAAGTGGAGGTTGAGGCAATGGCAGGAGTGAAGGTGGAGTCGATGTCAGCAGTGGGGGTAGAGTTGATATCAGTGGTGGAGGCAATGGCCTGAGTAGAGATGGAGGCGATGGCAGCAGTGGAGTTGAGGATTCGAGAGGAGGTTTGCGGAGGCGGGGAGGAAGGCGGCTGTTGCGGGACTTGCGGTAACGCTGCCGTGAAGAACAGGGAGCAAAAGACTCGTGTGCCGGGCCCGGTCTGGTATCACGGTGGGGTGGAGGAGCCCAGGGCTCTGGTGGAGGTGGAGGCAGGTGGAAAGCAGGGAGCTCCCAATCCTGGGGGTTAGCTTGATTACTCATGGGTGGAGGTGATGGTGCGAGTGGCGGTGGTGGCGATAGTGGCAGTGGAGGCGATGGCAGAAGTGAAGGTTGAGGCAATGGCAGGAGTGAAGGTGGAGTCGATGTCAGCAGTGGGGGTAGAGTTGATATCAGTGGTGGAGGCAATGGCCTGAGTAGAGATGGAGGCGATGGCAGCAGTGGAGCCGATGGCCCGATTGGAGGTGTAGGCGATGGCAGCAGTGGGGGCGATGTCCTGAGTAGAGATGGAGGCGATGGCCCGAGTAGAGGTGGAGGCGATGGCCCGAGTGGAGGTGGAGGCGATTGCCTGAGTGGAGATGGAGGCGATGGCCTGAGTAGAGGTGGAGGCGATGGCCCGAGTGGAGGTGGAGGCGATTGCCTGAGTAGAGATGGAGACGATGGCCTGAGTAGAGGTGGAGGCGATGGCCTGAGTAGAGGTAGAGGCGATGGCCTGAGTTGAGGTGGAGACGATGGCATGAGTAGAGGTGGAGGCGATGGCCTGAGTAGAGATGGAGGCGATGGCCTGAGTAGAGGTGGAGGCGATGGCCTGAGTGGAGGTGGAGGCGATGGCCTGAGTTGAGGTGGAGACGATGGCCTGAGTAGAGGTGGAGGCGATGGCCTGAGTAGAGATGGAGGCGATGGCCTGAGTAGAGATGGAGGCGATGGCCTGAGTAGAGATGGAGGCGATGGCCTGAGTAGAGGTGGAGGCGATGGCCTGAGTGGAGGTGGAGGCGATGGCCTGAGTTGAGGTGGAGACGATGGCATGAGTGGAGGTAGAGGCGATTGCCTGAGTGGAGGTGGAGGCGATGGCCTGAGTAGAGGTGGAGGCGATGGCCTGAGTGGAGGTGGAGGCGATGGCCTGAGTAGAGGTGGAGGCGATGGCCCGAGTGGAGGTGGAGAAGATGGCCCGAGTGGAGGTGGAGGCGATGGCCTGAGTGGAGGTGGAGGCGATGGAAGCAGTGGAGGTGGAGTTGATATCAGTGGGGGAGGCGATGGCCTGAGTAGAGATGGAGACGATGTCCTGAGTGGAGGTGGAGGCGATGGCCTGAGTAGAGGTGGAGGCGATGGCCTGAGTTGAGGTGGAGACGATGGCATGAGTAGAGGTGGAGGCGATGGCCTGAGTAGAGATGGAGGCGATGGCCTGAGTAGAGGTGGAGGCGATGGCCTGAGTAGAGGTGGAGGCGATGGCCCGAGTGGAGGTAGAGGCGATTGCCTGAGTGGAGGTGGAGGCGATGGCCTGAGTAGAGGTGGAGGCGATGGCCTGAGTGGAGGTGGAGGCGATGGCCTGAGTAGAGGTGGAGGCGATGGCCCGAGTGGAGGTGGAGAAGATGGCCCGAGTGGAGGTGGAGGCGATGGCCTGAGTGGAGGTGGAGGCGATGGAAGCAGTGGAGGTGGAGTTGATATCAGTGGGGGAGGCGATGGCCTGAGTAGAGATGGAGACGATGGCCTGAGTGGAGGTGGAGGCGATGGTCTGAGTAGAGGTGGAGGCGATGGCCTGAGTAGAGGTGGAGGCGATGGCCCGAGTGGAGGTGGAGGCGTTGGCCCGAGTGGAGGTGGAGGCGATGGCCCGAGTGGAGGTGGAGGCGATGGAAGCATTGGAGGTGGAGTTGATATCAGTGGGGGAGGCGATGGCCTGAGTAGAGATGGAGGCGATGGCCTGAGTGGAGGTGGAGGCGATGGCAGCGGGGGAGGCGATGGCAGCGGGGGAGGCGATGGCAGCGGTGGAGGCGATGGCCCGAGTAGAGATGGAGGCAATGGCCCGAGTGGAGGTGGAGGCGATGGCCCCAGTGGGAGCGATGGCCTGAGTGGAGCTGGATTCTTCAGGTGAGGAGCACAGCTCTGCTTGGTGCCGGGGCTGTTTCCCCTCCCCTGCGCCCGCCGCTTTCGTCTCCGCACCGCGGCCATACGAGCCCAGGGACTCGGTGCTCGGCCGAGACCTCCACCTTTCTTTCTCTGCAGCGCCCGGGAAATCTTCCTCCTTCCGGTCCTCATCCTCATTCTCATCGCTCTCTGCAAAAGTTACGAAAAACATCAACGGCGTCATTAGCTGAAACTCCCTGCTCCGTGTCTGTGAGTGCGTTGTGACCCTGGGGACAGACTTGCGAGTTTGTTTTTTACGTTTTTGAGCCAGGAGGCCAGGATTGGGAAAAGCTTGGGCCACTTTTCATCCAGGCAACTGGAGAGCAGCACAGACTAAGTCTTACTTACCAAACATTTAAACTAACAACAGCATACTCTTTGGTATCTTTCGGTAAAATCACGTAGATAGAAAAATAACTAATAAAGTGAAACCTTGGATTGCAAGCATAATTCCTTCTGGAAACGTGCTCTTAATCCAAAGCACTCGTATATCAAAGCGAATTTCCCCCATAAGAAATAATGGAAACTCAGATGATTCGTTCCACAAACCAAAAGCTGTGGAGCGGCACGGAACAAAAGTGGGACGGGTGGCCCAGTGTGGAGCAGGAGCCGCTCGGCTGGGACGAAGGTGGGGAGGAATCCACTGATCCGGTGGAGGCGTGGGGAGGAGGGCGGGACGCCGCGTGAAGCGCGACTCGTGGGAGTGGTGCCAGGCAGAAGGGGCACCTGGGACTCCGTACGCGGGACCCCGGCCGTTGCACTTGGGCTGGGGGGGGATCCGCTGCCCTGCAGGTGGAGCGAGGCCGGGGGGAAGGTGCTCTCGGTCCGGGTGGATGGGACGAATCAATGCGGATGGAGTTGAGGATTCGAGAGGAGGTTTGCGGAGGCGGGGAGGAAGGCGGCTGTTGCGGGACTTGCGGTAACGCTGCCGTGAAGAATAGGGAGCAAAAGACTCGTGTGCCGGGCCCGGTCTGGTATCACGGTGGCGTGGAGGAACCCAGGGCTCTGGTGGAGGTGGAGGCAGGTGGAAAGCAGGGAGCTCCCAATCCTGGGGGTTAGCTTGATTACTCATGGGTGGAGGTGATGGTGCGAGTGGCGGTGGTGGCGATAGTGGCAGTGGAAGCGATGGCAGAAGTGGAGGTTGAGGCAATGGCAGGAGTGAAGGTGGAGTCGATGTCAGCAGTGGGGGTAGAGTTGATATCAGTGGTGGAGGCAATGGCCTGAGTAGAGATGGAGGCGATGGCAGCAGTGGAGTTGAGGATTCGAGAGGAGGTTTGCGGAGGCGGGGAGGAAGGCGGCTGTTGCGGGACTTGCGGTAACGCTGCCGTGAAGAACAGGGAGCAAAAGACTCGTGTGCCGGGCCCGGTCTGGTATCACGGTGGGGTGGAGGAGCCCAGGGCTCTGGTGGAGGTGGAGGCAGGTGGAAAGCAGGGAGCTCCCAATCCTGGGGGTTAGCTTGATTACTCATGGGTGGAGGTGATGGTGCGAGTGGCGGTGGTGGCGATAGTGGCAGTGGAGGCGATGGCAGAAGTGAAGGTTGAGGCAATGGCAGGAGTGAAGGTGGAGTCGATGTCAGCAGTGGGGGTAGAGTTGATATCAGTGGTGGAGGCAATGGCCTGAGTAGAGATGGAGGCGATGGCAGCAGTGGAGCCGATGGCCCGATTGGAGGTGTAGGCGATGGCAGCAGTGGGGGCGATGTCCTGAGTAGAGATGGAGGCGATGGCCCGAGTAGAGGTGGAGGCGATGGCCCGAGTGGAGGTGGAGGCGATTGCCTGAGTGGAGATGGAGGCGATGGCCTGAGTAGAGGTGGAGGCGATGGCCCGAGTGGAGGTGGAGGCGATTGCCTGAGTAGAGATGGAGACGATGGCCTGAGTAGAGGTGGAGGCGATGGCCTGAGTAGAGGTAGAGGCGATGGCCTGAGTTGAGGTGGAGACGATGGCATGAGTAGAGGTGGAGGCGATGGCCTGAGTAGAGATGGAGGCGATGGCCTGAGTAGAGGTGGAGGCGATGGCCTGAGTGGAGGTGGAGGCGATGGCCTGAGTTGAGGTGGAGACGATGGCCTGAGTAGAGGTGGAGGCGATGGCCTGAGTAGAGATGGAGGCGATGGCCTGAGTAGAGATGGAGGCGATGGCCTGAGTAGAGATGGAGGCGATGGCCTGAGTAGAGGTGGAGGCGATGGCCTGAGTGGAGGTGGAGGCGATGGCCTGAGTTGAGGTGGAGACGATGGCATGAGTGGAGGTAGAGGCGATTGCCTGAGTGGAGGTGGAGGCGATGGCCTGAGTAGAGGTGGAGGCGATGGCCTGAGTGGAGGTGGAGGCGATGGCCTGAGTAGAGGTGGAGGCGATGGCCCGAGTGGAGGTGGAGAAGATGGCCCGAGTGGAGGTGGAGGCGATGGCCTGAGTGGAGGTGGAGGCGATGGAAGCAGTGGAGGTGGAGTTGATATCAGTGGGGGAGGCGATGGCCTGAGTAGAGATGGAGACGATGTCCTGAGTGGAGGTGGAGGCGATGGCCTGAGTAGAGGTGGAGGCGATGGCCTGAGTTGAGGTGGAGACGATGGCATGAGTAGAGGTGGAGGCGATGGCCTGAGTAGAGATGGAGGCGATGGCCTGAGTAGAGGTGGAGGCGATGGCCTGAGTAGAGGTGGAGGCGATGGCCCGAGTGGAGGTAGAGGCGATTGCCTGAGTGGAGGTGGAGGCGATGGCCTGAGTAGAGGTGGAGGCGATGGCCTGAGTGGAGGTGGAGGCGATGGCCTGAGTAGAGGTGGAGGCGATGGCCTGAGTGGAGGTGGAGAAGATGGCCCGAGTGGAGGTGGAGGCGATGGCCTGAGTGGAGGTGGAGGCGATGGAAGCAGTGGAGGTGGAGTTGATATCAGTGGGGGAGGCGATGGCCTGAGTAGAGATGGAGACGATGGCCTGAGTGGAGGTGGAGGCGATGGTCTGAGTAGAGGTGGAGGCGATGGCCTGAGTAGAGGTGGAGGCGATGGCCCGAGTGGAGGTGGAGGCGTTGGCCCGAGTGGAGGTGGAGGCGATGGCCCGAGTGGAGGTGGAGGCGATGGAAGCATTGGAGGTGGAGTTGATATCAGTGGGGGAGGCGATGGCCTGAGTAGAGATGGAGGCGATGGCCTGAGTGGAGGTGGAGGCGATGGCAGCGGGGGAGGCGATGGCAGCGGGGGAGGCGATGGCAGCGGTGGAGGCGATGGCCCGAGTAGAGATGGAGGCAATGGCCCGAGTGGAGGTGGAGGCGATGGCCCCAGTGGGAGCGATGGCCTGAGTGGAGCTGGATTCTTCAGGTGAGGAGCACAGCTCTGCTTGGTGCCGGGGCTGTTTCCCCTCCCCTGCGCCCGCCGCTTTCGTCTCCGCACCGCGGCCATACGAGCCCAGGGACTCGGTGCTCGGCCGAGACCTCCACCTTTCTTTCTCTGCAGCGCCCGGGAAATCTTCCTCCTTCCGGTCCTCATCCTCATTCTCATCGCTCTCTGCAAAAGTTACGAAAAACATCAACGGCGTCATTAGCTGAAACTCCCTGCTCCGTGTCTGTGAGTGCGTTGTGACCCTGGGGACAGACTTGCGAGTTTGTTTTTTACGTTTTTGAGCCAGGAGGCCAGGATTGGGAAAAGCTTGGGCCACTTTTCATCCAGGCAACTGGAGAGCAGCACAGACTAAGTCTTACTTACCAAACATTTAAACTAACAACAGCATACTCTTTGGTATCTTTCGGTAAAATCACGTAGATAGAAAAATAACTAATAAAGTGAAACCTTGGATTGCAAGCATAATTCCTTCTGGAAACGTGCTCTTAATCCAAAGCACTCGTATATCAAAGCGAATTTCCCCCATAAGAAATAATGGAAACTCAGATGATTCGTTCCACAAACCAAAAATACCGTATTCATATAAAAAATATTAATACAAAATACCTTTTTATATTTTTATTATTTAATATAAAGTAATCAAATTTATTAATTACATTTAATCGTGGCTGGTGTGAGGGAGACGAGATAGAGGATGGTTATTGTGTAGGACGACTTTCACTTGCAGTACAGTTACTAAAGAACAGTCACTACACATGGACACAAAATAAAAAAATGCTTTACGCACACACACGTATTCACAACACTACAGTACTGTAGTAAACAGTATACACGTAGTCACAACACTATAGTACTGTAGTAAACAGTATACACGTGGTCACAACACTATAGTACTATAGTAAACAAGATAGGTTCGCACGGATGTTGACTATACGAGTGAGGCACACCGACTGAGACCGAGCATGGGAGACGATTACCCACAATCCCGCAGTATACACGTGGTCACAACACTATAGTACTATAGTAAACAGTATACACGTGGTCACAACACTATAGTACTGTAGTAAACAGTACACACGTGGTCACAACACTATAGTACTGTAGTAAACAGTATACACGTGGTCACAACACTATAGTACTATAGCAAATACAGTATACACGTGGTCACAACACTACAGTACTATAGTAAACAGTATACACGTGGTCACAACACTATAGTACTGTAGTAAACAGTACACACTTGGTCACAACACTATAGTACTGTAGTAAAGAGTATACACGTGGTCACAACACTATAGTACTGTAGTAAACAGTATACACGTGGTCACACTATAGTACTATAGTAAACAGTACACACGTGGTCACAACACTATAGTACTGTAGTAAACAGTATACACGTGGTCACAACACTATAGTACTGTAGTAAACATTACACACGTGATCACAACACTATAGTACTGTAGTAAACATTACACACGTGGTCACAACACTATAGTACTGTAGCAAACAGTGTACACGTGGTCACAACACTATAGTACTATAGTAAACAGTACACACGTGGTCACACCACTATAGTACTGTAGTAAACAGTATACACGTGGTCACAACATTATAGTACTATAGTAAACAGTATACACGTGGTCACAACACTATAGTACTATAGTAAACAGTATAGACGTGGTCACAACACTATAGTACTATAGTAAACAGTATACACGTGGTCACAACACTATAGTACTGTAGTAAACAGTATACACGTGGTCCCAACACTATAGTACTATAGTAAACAGTATACACGTGGTCCCAACACTATAGTACTATAGTAAACAGTATACACGTGGTCACAACACTATAGTACTATAGTAAACAGTATAGACGTGGTCACAACACTATAGTACTATAGTAAACATTACACACGTGATCACAACACTATAGTACTGTAGTAAACATTACACAGGTGGTCACAACACTATAGTACTGTAGCAAACAGTGTACACGTGGTCACAACACTATAGTACTGTAGTAAACAGTATACACGTGGTCCCAACACTATAGTACTATAGTAAACAGTATACACGTGGTCCCAACACTATAGTACTATAGTAAACAGTATACACGTGGTCACAACACTACAGTACTATAGTAAACAGTATACACTTGGTCACAACACTATAGTACTGTAGTAAACAGTATACACGTGGTCCCAACACTATAGTACTATAGTAAACAGTATACACGTGGTCACAACACTATAGTACTATAGTAAACAGTATACACGTGGTCACAACACTATAGTACTGTAGTAAACAGTATACACGTGGTCCCAACACTATAGTACTATAGTAAACAGTATACACGTGGTCACAAGACTATAGTACTGTAGTATACAGTATACACGTGGTCACAACACTACAGTACTATAGTAAACAGTATGCACGTGGTCACAACACTATAGTACTGTAGTAAACAGTATAGACGTGGTCACAACACTATAGTACTATAGTAAACAGTATACACATGGTCACAACACTATAGTACTATAGGAAACAGTATACACGTGGTCACAACACTATAGTACTGTAGTAAACAGTATACACGTGGTCCCAACACTATAGTACTATAGTAAACAGTATACACGTGGTCACAAGACTATAGTACTGTAGTATACAGTATACACGTGGTCACAACACTACAGTACTATAGTAAACAGTATGCACGTGGTCACAACACTATAGTACTGTAGTAAACAGTATAGACGTGGTCACAACACTATAGTACTGTAGTATACAGTATACACGTGGTCACAACACTACAGTACTATAGTAAACAGTATGCACGTGGTCACAACACTATAGTACTGTAGTAAACAGTATAGACGTGGTCACAACACTATAGTACTATAGAAAACAGTATACACATGGTCACAACACTATAGTACTATAGTAAACAGTATACACGTGGTCACAACACTATAGTACTGTAGTAAACAGTATACACGTGGTCCCAACACTATAGTACTATAGTAAACAGTATACACATGGTCACAAGACTATAGTACTGTAGTATACAGTATACACGTGGTCACAACACTACAGTACTATAGTAAACAGTATGCACGTGGTCACAACACTATAGTACTGTAGTAAACAGTATAGACGTGGTCACAACACTATAGTACTGTAGTAAACAGTATACACGTGGTCACAACACTATAGTACTGTAGTAAACAGTATACACGTGGTCACACTATAGTACTATAGTAAACAGTATACACGTGGTCACAACACTATAGTACTGTAGTAAACAGTATACACGTGGTCACAACACTATAGTACTGTAGTAAACATTACACACGTGATCACAACACTATAGTACTGTAGTAAACATTACACACGTGGTCACAACACTATAGTACTGTAGCAAACAGTGTACACGTGGTCACAACACTATAGTACTATAGTAAACAGTATAGACGTGGTCACAACACTATAGTACTGTAGTAAACAGTATACACGTGGTCACACTATAGTACTATAGTAAACAGTATACACGTGGTCACAACACTATAGTACTGTAGTAAACAGTATACACGTGGTCACAACACTATAGTACTGTAGTAAACATTACACACGTGATCACAACACTATAGTACTGTAGTAAACATTACACACGTGGTCACAACACTATAGTACTGTAGTAAACAGTATACACGTGGTCACAACACTATAGTACTGTAGTAAACAGTATACACGTGGTCACACTATAGTACTATAGTAAACAGTATACACGTGGTCACAACACTATAGTACTGTAGTAAACAGTATACACGTGGTCACAACACTATAGTACTGTAGTAAACATTACACACGTGATCACAACACTATAGTACTGTAGTAAACAGTATACACGTGGTCACAACACTATAGTACTGTAGTAAACAGTATACACGTGGTCACAACACTATAGTACTGTAGTAAACAGTATACACGTGGTCACAACACTATAGTACTGTAGTAAACATTACACACGTGATCACAACACTATAGTACTGTAGTAAACATTACACACGTGGTCACAACACTATAGTACTGTAGCAAACAGTGTACACGTGGTCACAACACTATAGTACTATAGTAAACAGTACACACGTGGTCACACCACTATAGAACTGTAGTAAACAGTATACACGTGGTCACAACATTATAGTACTATAGTAAACAGTATACACGTGGTCACAACACTATAGTACTATAGTAAACAGTATAGACGTGGTCACAACACTATAGTACTGTAGTAAACAGTATACACGTGGTCACACTATAGTACTATAGTAAACAGTATACACGTGGTCACAACACTATAGTACTGTAGTAAACAGTATACACGTGGTCACAACACTATAGTACTGTAGTAAACATTACACACGTGATCACAACACTATAGTACTGTAGTAAACATTACACACGTGGTCACAACACTATAGTACTGTAGCAAACAGTGTACACGTGGTCACAACACTATAGTACTATAGTAAACAGTACACACGTGGTCACACCACTATAGAACTGTAGTAAACAGTATACACGTGGTCACAACATTATAGTACTATAGTAAACAGTATACACGTGGTCACAACACTATAGTACTATAGTAAACAGTATAGACGTGGTCACAAAACTATAGTACTATAGTAAACAGTATACACGTGGTCACAACACTATAGTACTGTAGTAAACAGTATACACGTGGTCCCAACACTATAGTACTATAGTAAACAGTATACACGTGGTCACAACACTATAGTACTGTAGTAAACAGTATACACGTGGTCCCAACACTATAGTACTATAGTAAACAGTATACACGTGGTCACAACTCTACAGTACTATAGTAAACAGTATACACTTGGTCTCAACACTATAGTACTGTAGTAAACAGTATACACGTGGTCACAACACTATAGTACCATAGTAAACAGTATACACATGGTCACAACACTATAGTACTATAGGAAACAGTATACACGTGGTCACAACACTATAGTACTGTAGTAAACAGTATACACGTGGTCCCAACACTATAGTACTATAGTAAACAGTATACACGTGGTCACAACACTATAGTACTATAGTAAACAGTATACACGTGGTCACAACACTATAGTACTATAGTAAACAGTATACACGTGGTCACAACACTATAGTACTGTAGTAAACAGTATACACGTGGTCCCAACACTATAGTACTATAGTAAACAGTATACACGTGGTCACAACACTATAGTACTGTAGTATACAGTATAGACGTGGTCACAACACTATAGTACTATTGTAAACAGTATACACATGGTCACAACACTATAGTACTATAGGAAACAGTATACACGTGGTCACAACACTATAGTACTGTAGTAAACAGTATACACGTGGTCCCAACACTATAGTACTATAGTAAACAGTATACACGTGGTCACAACACTATAGTACTGTAGTATACAGTATACACGTGGTCACAACACTACAGTACTATAGTAAACAGTATGCACGTGGTCACAACACTATAGTACTGTAGTAAACAGTATAGACGTGGTCACAACACTATAGTACTATAGTAAACAGTATACACATGGTCACAACACTATAGTACTATAGTAAACAGTATACACGTGGTCACAACACTATAGTACTGTAGTAAACAGTATACACGTGGTCACAACACTATAGTACTGTAGTAAACAGTATACACGTGGTCCCAACACTATAGTACTATAGTAAACAGTATACACGTGGTCACAAGACTATAGTACTGTAGTATACAGTATACACGTGGTCACAACACTACAGTACTATAGTAAACAGTATGCACGTGGTCACAACACTATAGTACTGTAGTAAACAGTATAGACGTGGTCACAACACTATAGTACTGTAGTATACAGTATACACGTGGTCACAACACTACAGTACTATAGTAAACAGTATGCACGTGGTCACAACACTATAGTACTGTAGTAAACAGTATAGACGTGGTCACAACACTATAGTACTATAGAAAACAGTATACACATGGTCACAACACTATAGTACTATAATAAACAGTATACACGTGGTCACAACACTATAGTACTGTAGTAAACAGTATACACGTGGTCCCAACACTATAGTACTATAGTAAACAGTATACACATGGTCACAAGACTATAGTACTGTAGTATACAGTATACACGTGGTCACAACACTACAGTACTATAGTAAACAGTATGCACGTGGTCACAACACTATAGTACTGTAGTAAACAGTATAGACGTGGTCACAACACTATAGTACTGTAGTAAACAGTATACACGTGGTCACAACACTATAGTACTGTAGTAAACAGTATACACGTGGTCACACTATAGTACTATAGTAAACAGTATACACGTGGTCACAACACTATAGTACTGTAGTAAACAGTATACACGTGGTCACAACACTATAGTACTGTAGTAAACATTACACACGTGATCACAACACTATAGTACTGTAGTAAACATTACACACGTGGTCACAACACTATAGTACTGTAGCAAACAGTGTACACGTGGTCACAACACTATAGTACTATAGTAAACAGTATAGACGTGGTCACAACACTATAGTACTGTAGTAAACAGTATACACGTGGTCACACTATAGTACTATAGTAAACAGTATACACGTGGTCACAACACTATAGTACTGTAGTAAACAGTATACACGTGGTCACAACACTATAGTACTGTAGTAAACATTACACACGTGATCACAACACTATAGTACTGTAGTAAACATTACACACGTGGTCACAACACTATAGTACTGTAGTAAACAGTATACACGTGGTCACAACACTATAGTACTGTAGTAAACAGTATACACGTGGTCACACTATAGTACTATAGTAAACAGTATACACGTGGTCACAACACTATAGTACTGTAGTAAACAGTATACACGTGGTCACAACACTATAGTACTGTAGTAAACATTACACACGTGATCACAACACTATAGTACTGTAGTAAACAGTATACACGTGGTCACAACACTATAGTACTGTAGTAAACAGTATACACGTGGTCACAACACTATAGTACTGTAGTAAACAGTATACACGTGGTCACAACACTATAGTACTGTAGTAAACATTACACACGTGATCACAACACTATAGTACTGTAGTAAACATTACACACGTGGTCACAACACTATAGTACTGTAGCAAACAGTGTACACGTGGTCACAACACTATAGTACTATAGTAAACAGTACACACGTGGTCACACCACTATAGAACTGTAGTAAACAGTATACACGTGGTCACAACATTATAGTACTATAGTAAACAGTATACACGTGGTCACAACACTATAGTACTATAGTAAACAGTATAGACGTGGTCACAACACTATAGTACTGTAGTAAACAGTATACACGTGGTCACACTATAGTACTATAGTAAACAGTATACACGTGGTCACAACACTATAGTACTGTAGTAAACAGTATACACGTGGTCATAACACTATAGTACTGTAGTAAACATTACACACGTGATCACAACACTATAGTACTGTAGTAAACATTACACACGTGGTCACAACACTATAGTACTGTAGCAAACAGTGTACACGTGGTCACAACACTATAGTACTATAGTAAACAGTACACACGTGGTCACACCACTATAGAACTGTAGTAAACAGTATACACGTGGTCACAACATTATAGTACTATAGTAAACAGTATACACGTGGTCACAACACTATAGTACTATAGTAAACAGTATAGACGTGGTCACAAAACTATAGTACTATAGTAAACAGTATACACGTGGTCACAACACTATAGTACTGTAGTAAACAGTATACACGTGGTCCCAACACTATAGTACTATAGTAAACAGTATACACGTGGTCACAACACTATAGTACTGTAGTAAACAGTATACACGTGGTCCCAACACTATAGTACTATAGTAAACAGTATACACGTGGTCACAACTCTACAGTACTATAGTAAACAGTATACACTTGGTCTCAACACTATAGTACTGTAGTAAACAGTATACACGTGGTCACAACACTATAGTACCATAGTAAACAGTATACACATGGTCACAACACTATAGTACTATAGGAAACAGTATACACGTGGTCACAACACTATAGTACTGTAGTAAACAGTATACACGTGGTCCCAACACTATAGTACTATAGTAAACAGTATACACGTGGTCACAACACTATAGTACTATAGTAAACAGTATACACGTGGTCACAACACTATAGTACTATAGTAAACAGTATACACGTGGTCACAACACTATAGTACTGTAGTAAACAGTATACACGTGGTCCCAACACTATAGTACTATAGTAAACAGTATACACGTGGTCACAACACTATAGTACTGTAGTATACAGTATAGACGTGGTCACAACACTATAGTACTATTGTAAACAGTATACACATGGTCACAACACTATAGTACTATAGGAAACAGTATACACGTGGTCACAACACTATAGTACTGTAGTAAACAGTATACACGTGGTCCCAACACTATAGTACTATAGTAAACAGTATACACGTGGTCACAACACTATAGTACTGTAGTATACAGTATACACGTGGTCACAACACTATAGTACTATAGTAAATAGTATGCACGTGGTCACAACACTATAGTACTGTAGTAAACAGTATACACGTGGTCACAACACTATAGTACTATAGTAAACAGTATACACGTGGTCACAACACTATAGTACTATAGTAAACAGTATACACGTGGTCCCAACACTATAGTACTATAGTAAACAGTATACACGTGGTCACAACACTATAGTACTGTAGTATACAGTATACACGTGGTCACAACACTACAGTACTATAGTAAACAGTATGCACGTGGTCACAACACTATAGTACTGTAGTAAACAGTATAGACGTGGTCACAACACTATAGTACTATAGTAAACAGTATACACATGGTCACAACACTATAGTACTATAGTAAACAGTATACACGTGGTCACAACACTATAGTACTGTAGTAAACAGTATACACGTGGTCACAACACTATAGTACTGTAGTAAACAGTATACACGTGGTCCCAACACTATAGTACTATAGTAAACAGTATACACGTGGTCACAAGACTATAGTACTGTAGTATACAGTATACACGTGGTCACAACACTACAGTACTATAGTAAACAGTATGCACGTGGTCACAACACTATAGTACTGTAGTAAACAGTATAGACGTGGTCACAACACTATAGTACTGTAGTATACAGTATACACGTGGTCACAACACTACAGTACTATAGTAAACAGTATGCACGTGGTCACAACACTATAGTACTGTAGTAAACAGTATAGACGTGGTCACAACACTATAGTACTATAGAAAACAGTATACACATGGTCACAACACTATAGTACTATAGTAAACAGTATACACGTGGTCACAACACTATAGTACTGTAGTAAACAGTATACACGTGGTCCCAACACTATAGTACTATAGTAAACAGTATACACATGGTCACAAGACTATAGTACTGTAGTATACAGTATACACGTGGTCACAACACTACAGTACTATAGTAAACAGTATGCACGTGGTCACAACACTATAGTACTGTAGTAAACAGTATAGACGTGGTCACAACACTATAGTACTGTAGTAAACAGTATACACGTGGTCACAACACTATAGTACTGTAGTAAACAGTATACACGTGGTCACACTATAGTACTATAGTAAATAGTATACACGTGGTCACAACACTATAGTACTGTAGTAAACAGTATACACGTGGTCACAACACTATAGTACTGTAGTAAACATTACACACGTGATCACAACACTATAGTACTGTAGTAAACATTACACACGTGGTCACAACACTATAGTACTGTAGCAAACAGTGTACACGTGGTCACAACACTATAGTACTATAGTAAACAGTATAGACGTGGTCACAACACTATAGTACTGTAGTAAACAGTATACACGTGGTCACACTATAGTACTATAGTAAACAGTATACACGTGGTCACAACACTATAGTACTGTAGTAAACAGTATACACGTGGTCACAACACTATAGTACTGTAGTAAACATTACACACGTGATCACAACACTATAGTACTGTAGTAAACATTACACACGTGGTCACAACACTATAGTACTGTAGTAAACAGTATACACGTGGTCACAACACTATAGTACTGTAGTAAACAGTATACACGTGGTCACACTATAGTACTATAGTAAACAGTATACACGTGGTCACAACACTATAGTACTGTAGTAAACAGTATACACGTGGTCACAACACTATAGTACTGTAGTAAACATTACACACGTGATCACAACACTATAGTACTGTAGTAAACAGTATACACGTGGTCACAACACTATAGTACTGTAGTAAACAGTATACACGTGGTCACAACACTATAGTACTGTAGTAAACAGTATACACGTGGTCACAACACTATAGTACTGTAGTAAACATTACACACGTCATCACAACACTATAGTACTGTAGTAAACATTACACACGTGGTCACAACACTATAGTACTGTAGCAAACAGTGTACACGTGGTCACAACACTATAGTACTATAGTAAACAGTACACACGTGGTCACACCACTATAGAACTGTAGTAAACAGTATACACGTGGTCACAACATTATAGTACTATAGTAAACAGTATACACGTGGTCACAACACTATAGTACTATAGTAAACAGTATAGACGTGGTCACAACACTATAGTACTGTAGTAAACAGTATACACGTGGTCACACTATAGTACTATAGTAAACAGTATACACGTGGTCACAACACTATAGTACTGTAGTAAACAGTATACACGTGGTCACAACACTATAGTACTGTAGTAAACATTACACACGTGATCACAACACTATAGTACTGTAGTAAACATTACACACGTGGTCACAACACTATAGTACTGTAGCAAACAGTGTACACGTGGTCACAACACTATAGTACTATAGTAAACAGTACACACGTGGTCACACCACTATAGAACTGTAGTAAACAGTATACACGTGGTCACAACATTATAGTACTATAGTAAACAGTATACACGTGGTCACAACACTATAGTACTATAGTAAACAGTATAGACGTGGTCACAAAACTATAGTACTATAGTAAACAGTATACACGTGGTCACAACACTATAGTACTGTAGTAAACAGTATACACGTGGTCCCAACACTATAGTACTATAGTAAACAGTATACACGTGGTCACAACACTATAGTACTGTAGTAAACAGTATACACGTGGTCCCAACACTATAGTACTATAGTAAACAGTATACACGTGGTCACAACTCTACAGTACTATAGTAAACAGTATACACTTGGTCTCAACACTATAGTACTGTAGTAAACAGTATACACGTGGTCACAACACTATAGTACCATAGTAAACAGTATACACATGGTCACAACACTATAGTACTATAGGAAACAGTATACACGTGGTCACAACACTATAGTACTGTAGTAAACAGTATACACGTGGTCCCAACACTATAGTACTATAGTAAACAGTATACACGTGGTCACAACACTATAGTACTATAGTAAACAGTATACACGTGGTCACAACACTATAGTACTATAGTAAACAGTATACACGTGGTCACAACACTATAGTACTGTAGTAAACAGTATACACGTGGTCCCAACACTATAGTACTATAGTAAACAGTATACACGTGGTCACAACACTATAGTACTGTAGTATACAGTATAGACGTGGTCACAACACTATAGTACTATTGTAAACAGTATACACATGGTCACAACACTATAGTACTATAGGAAACAGTATACACGTGGTCACAACACTATAGTACTGTAGTAAACAGTATACACGTGGTCCCAACACTATAGTACTATAGTAAATAGTATGCACGTGGTCACAACACTATAGTACTGTAGTAAACAGTATACACGTGGTCACAACACTATAGTACTATAGTAAACAGTATACACGTGGTCACAACACTATAGTACTATAGTAAACAGTATACACGTGGTCCCAACACTATAGTACTATAGTAAACAGTATACACGTGGTCACAACACTATAGTACTGTAGTATACAGTATACACGTGGTCACAACACTACAGTACTATAGTAAACAGTATGCACGTGGTCACAACACTATAGTACTGTAGTAAACAGTATAGACGTGGTCACAACACTATAGTACTATAGTAAACAGTATACACATGGTCACAACACTATAGTACTATAGTAAACAGTATACACGTGGTCACAACACTATAGTACTGTAGTAAACAGTATACACGTGGTCCCAACACTATAGTACTATACTAAACAGTATACACGTGGTCACAACACTATAGTACTGTAGTATACAGTATACACGTGGTCACACCACTACAGTACTATAGTAAACAGTATGCACGTGGTCACAACACTATAGTACTGTAGTATACAGTATACACGTGGTCACACCACTACAGTACTATAGTAAACAGTATGCACGTGGTCACAACACTATAGTACTGTAGTAAACAGTATAGACGTGGTCACAACACTATAGTACTATAGTAAACAGCATACACATGGTCACAACACTATAGTACTATAGTAAACAGTATACACGTGGTCACAACACTATAGTACTGTAGTAAACAGTATATACGTGGTCCCAACACTATAGTACTATAGTAAACAGTATACACGTGGTCCCAACACTATAGTACTATAGTAAACAGTATACACGTGGTCAAAACACTATAGTACTATAGTAAACAGTATACACGTGGTCACAACACTATAGTACTATATTAAACAGTATACACGTGGTCACAACACCATAGTACTGTAGTAAACAGTATACACGTGGTCACAACACAAGCAATCGTCTTCAGGTGAAATAATACAGCAGGCGGACTGCTGAGACAGGAAGAAATGTAGCGAGAGAGCTACTGCAACCAAAGGTTACACTATATACGTTTGTGGTGGGATTTGCAAGTAAATGTAAGATCGCAGAGCAAGCATACCCCGGCTAATCCCTCGGCTACTCCGAGGGGGAGTGGGAGCGGAGGGGCTGCCGTAACGGGCGAGATAGTGGGGGTGAAATTTACAGAGGGTACAAGCTGATAGAAAGAGGATCAAACTCAGCAAACTTAGAAATGTAATGCAACTCATTGAGTCGGCCAACACAACAAATAATACTTTGCCTGGTTGATCACCGTCCTTCTCTGCTTGTGTGTCTCCCTGTGTGTGGGGAGCGGTGGTGCAGCTGTTAGCGCTACGCTGCGCTATGAACCTGGCGACCCGGGTTCGATTCCCGCTCACGGCCAACACCAGTGAAGATTATCTGAACCGGTCCCGGGCCTCCCCTAGGTCGACTCAGCCTCAAATGAGTACCTGGTGCGGTGTGTAAACATCGCCACTAGGGAGACAAAGGCGGTCGGGCGTGGTGCTGGCCACCCACCCCCTCGTGTACTGTTCCGGCCTTCACAGGTGCTCGCTAACAGCACTTGCCCCTACAGTCTGTTCAGGCTATACGGGGGATCTTTGTGTCTCCCTGTCTGTGTTTGGTCTCTCTCTCTCTCAAATTTAGTTTCACCTGATGACGACTGCTTGAGTTGCAATCGAAACGTCGTATTCTATTATTTTGTTTATTTTTTCTACGTGACTTTACCGAAAGACCATTGAGTAACAACAGTGTTTTTTACGAATCACAGCTAAGAGACAAACAACATTATATTTTCTATTAAACATAACATTTTAATAACATGTTAAAAAATACTTTAAATCTCATCACTGCTCCTCATACTCAATCCGTGATCAGTGCCGGATTATCCTCGGAACAAAATAATCATTAGCTGTGGGCCCCGCACTTTCAAGCGCCCCGCGCTAAATGATCTCACCCTATAAATCCCCGTTCAGTGATTCTGTACTTGCTCTATTACTATAGTAAAATTACAATTACTTTACTATGCAAGTTAAAAACTTCGTGCTTTATAATTGTGTTTTTTATTTATTCTGGGCACCTTTATAATATAAGCTACAGGACCCGCACGAGCTTAATCCGGCACTGTCCGGGATACTGTTCCAGTGCCCAACCAGGCTGTTGAAGACACCGTGAGTGGAGTTGAGGGGGATCGGTGGAGGTGTGAAGGGGGCGAGTGATGCCGACGGGCTGCGAGGGGGTCATGCGAGGGGGTCATCCGAGAGGGTGCCCAGTGGGGAGATGAAGCAATGAAATCGCTCCACGTGCAGGTGCTGGGTGGATTACTGCACAGCGGCATCGTGGGAGGTGGCGACGGCTCGTGGAGGTCTCTACCCACTAGTGGATTGACCATGGCTGATGGTGGTGATGATGATGGATGTTGCTCACTCACTTGGCGACGTATGAAACGCCAGAGATGCACGGCGATGTGCAGGGTGTTCAGCAGCATGGTGGAGCTGATGGCCTCCTTGCAGCCGCTGTACAGCTGACCTACAGCGTGGAGCAGAGCAGGGAGCGCGCTGTCCACTATGGCCTGGCAGCTGCTGCTCAGCTCACCCATAGCCTGCAGGAGGGCAGGGAGCACGCTGTCCACAATGTCCTCACTGTGGCTACTGAACATCGGTCCCCAGGTGGCGACCCCTGCTGATGCAGAGACGTTCTTCACGAGTCCCGAGTAGTTTATCGTGGTGGTGGTGGTGTTGGAGGCGTTAATGTCCGAACCCCCACGCCGAGATCCTCCGAGGAGCTCCACCATCGGCTGCGTGAGCAGCAGAACCACAGTGAGGACAGCCGTGAAGATCGCCATGGTGGTGGTGGTGGCGAAGGTCTCTGAAGAACTCGAAGTGGAGGAGCAGCGTGGGGCGAGGTGGTTTCCTCTCCAGGAGCCGACTCCACTCTGACCTCTGCCGTGACGTCACCGGGCCATGACGTCACCGTGACGTCAGAGGTTTCCACGGCTCTTACGTCATTATAGCATTTGGAACGTGGCTGTGCAATGGAACATCAACACGTGATGCACTACAACACTGTATTGTTTATAGAATTGTAATACAATACTAATTATTCACATCTGAGACAGAACATCGGCAGAGGAGGGAGCCTCACTCCTCACTTCTCCCAACCAGCTTAAAAGTCGCTACGAATCTTAACAGCGTTCATTGAAGCTCTGTGGATGTGTAGGCCTTACTTTAACATATATTTCTGTGACCAGTCACAAGCTAATCCCTTAGCTATTTCAATGCTATATTACTAGTTGCCTCCGTGGATGTGTAGGTTTTTATTTTTCGACTTAAAGCTTTCGTGACTGCAATTATTCATCTTCTTTGGTTCTTTCGGTAAAGTCACGTAGAATGAGAATAAAATAATAAATTTATAAAATAAAATAACACAATAATATTCTCACGACGTTTCGGCCACAACACAAGCGGCCTTCATCAGGTGAAGGGGGCGAGACTGTCTGGTAGGACAGCGCTGTAGTGAGAGAGCCACGTTCAGATCACGGCTTTTAAGCTGTGTGAGAGGAACAAAGAGCCTTGACAAAGGGATTAGCATAAAATTTAGCATTGAAATGGCTGAATGATTAGCTTGTGACTGGTCACAGAAATAGCTATGTTAAAAGTTAAAGCATACACATCTGCAGAGGCCCCCATTGTTAAAAGGAATTAGCATAGAATTTAGCATTGAAATAGCTAAGTTAAGGCATACACATCCGCAGAGGCACCCCTTGACAATGGGATTAGCATAGAATTTAGCATTGAAATGGCTGAGTGACTCGCTTGTAACTGCTACAGAAATAGTTACGTTGAAGTAAGTGCCTCGGTGAATGTGTATGCTCTGACTTCAACGTAACTATTTCTGTAGCAGTTACAAGCGAGTCACTCAGCCATTTCAATGCTAAATTCTATGCTAATCCCATTGTCAAGGGGTGCCTCTGTGGATGTGTATGCCTTAACTTAGCTATTTCAATGCTAAATTCTATGCTAATTCCTTTTAACAATGGGGGCCTCTGCGGATGTGTATGCTTTAACTTTTAACATAGCTATTTCTGTGACCAGTCACAAGCTAATCATTCAGCCATTTCAATGCTAAATTTTATGCTAATTCCTTCGTCAAGGCTCTTTGTTCCTCTCACACAGCTTAAAAGCCGTGATCTGAACGTGGCTCTCTCACTCCAGCGCTGTCCTACCAGACAGTCTCGCCCCCTTCACCTGATGAAGGCCGCTTGTGTTGTGGCCGAAACGTCGTGAGAATATTATTGTGTTATTTTATTTTATAAATTTATTATTTTATTCTCATTCTACGTGACTTTACCGAAAGAACCAAAGAAGATGTAGGTTTTTACTTTAACATAGCCATTTCCGTGACCAGTCACAAGCTAATCCCTCAGCTATTTGCACAAGCTAATCCCTTAGCTATTTCAATGCTAAATTACTAGTTGCCTCTGTGGATGTGTAGGTTTTGACTTTAACATAGCCATTCCTGTGACCAGTCACAAGCTAATCCCTTAGCTATTTCAATGCTAAATTACTAGTTGCCTCTGTGGATGTGTCGGTTTTGACTTTAACATAGCCAATTCCGTGACCAGTCACAAGCTAATCCCTCAGCTATTGATATGTAAACCCCTTTGTCAAGGTGCCTTACTTCTCCCAACCAGCTTAAAAGTCGCTACGAATCTTAACATCGTTAATTGAAGCTCTGTCGTCCCGACAGTACTGTACCTTTCACCTAAAGACGGCCGCTTGCGTTGTGGCCAAAACGTCGTGAGAATTTTATTGTGTTTTTTTATTATTTTATTCTCATTCTACGTGACTTTACCGAAAGAACCAAAGAAAATAAAATAATAAAGATATAAAACAATAAAATTCCCCAAATCAAAATTCATATACTGTTGATTTATTCACTCCATCTCCGCAGTGGACACTGCCGGTTGTGTTCCTTCCTTAGCTCCCATTCCCACGTTAGTCTCGACCACCGGCCGTCATCACTTCAAGTTGTGTGTCCTGCCTCACCCCACCTTTCTAAACTAAAATTACGTCCTTAATTATATGAAGTCATATGAAGTCCAATTGACGTGTCCGTCTTCCAGTATCAGTGTAATTCTTAGGATGTGCATCATCTCTACGCTTCCTTGTGCATTTCTAAACATTGGTTCTATTTTCCGTTTGTGATGCATCTGTTTGAAAAAAACGTTCTGCTTAAGGCATATGGCTCAGTTACGTTTCATTATTAAGTTAAGATAACAATAAGCACTTTGTTCTGCCCTGATACACCTCTCTTAATCATTTTCATCCGTCTTCCCCTTCAACAACCGCCCTACGTGTAGATGCACTTCTGTGTTTTCAAGGCTGTGTCCCTGTTCTTTTTGCGTTCAGTTTGTTATTCCCCCGCACCTCCAGTAAAGCATGGTTGGCTGCGTACGGTGCGAAAGAAGTTCACCATGCAAACATACGCTGCGTTGAAAAATGATTCTACTGACTGCAGACCAATCCTGGACAGATTTCTCAATACGAGTGCAATATCGAGGGTACAGATCAATACCAACTGAACACAGATGCTAATTCATGGACGGGTGGCAACTCTAGCCATGCCCATGCAAACACACACAACATCTTGACCATGAATCGCCTATGCGGCAGATTAAATGTCAAGCATTATACATTGAATTTCGATCTACTTTTGTTCGTTTTGATTTATTTTTGCTCAGTTTCAAGTAAATATTTTTAATAGAATTATTGTATTGCCATTTACTGTATAATTGTGATAATAGACCAAGCACTGAGACATTGCCCAGGGTTGGTCTACAATCGAAAAGGTGGCAACCCCATAGCACACCCTCATGTGTTCCAGTGTTAACACATCGTATGTTTGTATCTTGAAATTCTTTCGCACCGTACGTAGCCCACCGCTCCCCCCACCACACACGTGCACAGCAGCTCCAGAGAGCGACTTTTGGGTCAGAGGTAGCCGCATTGTACTGGGGCCGTCCATAAATGAGGGGGGGGGGGGGTGAGAAATGTGACGTCACATCAAAATGCGCAACTTTAAATAAATATAGACAACACGTTCTACGTAATTAAATAGACTTTTTAATAAATATTTTCTCCTACAACATCAGAGTGCAGCGCCACATTAAATAAGCACCACGATGACAATAGTTTAAAGCGATATGAAGCATGCTTTATTTTGGGGGGGGGGCACAGCTTTGTACCGTCATATTTGAGGGGGGGCTCTGACTCTTTGTGACGCCGCGTGACGATGGGAGGGGGGGTCAAAAATCGTCTAAAATCGCGTGACGTCATTTATGGACGGCCCCCACAGCGTGAAATAGCGCAACAAACCGAACCCGCGTACAGCGAGGGAAGCCCTGGCTGGTTTATCATTCATTAATCTCCAGTTCAGTCACAAACGAATCTCTTAGAGCCGAAGGCGCGATCCAGTATCACGTTGGCATGCCGTGTCAACCCGTACGGGGTTACCCCGTATTGGTGTACAGGGAGATTGAGTTCTCAGGTCCATACGGCTTACTAGAGCCGTTTCAAAACGGGCAAAACAATGTTTTGTGTTTCTCCCCTTGTGATGGGACTTTGTAGGATGAACGTTGAGATTTGTAAGGGGCACGGGGTGACCAATAAGGTCTGAATTGGTCTGTAATAAGAGAGGCAATGGTTAGGGGTTGACAGGTGTGCGTTGGCACTGCGTGCCACGTCGCGTTGTCATACAGCTGACACTCCGATGAGCAATGATTCGGCGACGCACGGTGCCAAAGGGGCCGTCCATAAATGACGTCACGCGACTTCTGACGATTTTTGACCCCAACCCCCCATTGTCACACGGCGTCACAAAAAGTCAGACCCCCCCCCTCAAATATGACGTCACAAAGCTTTGGCCCCCCTCCCACCAAATAAAACATGCTTCAAATCGCTTTAAACTATTGTAATTGTAGTGCGTATTTAATGTGGCGCTGCACTCTGATGTTGTAGGAGAAAACATGTATTAAAAAGTATATTTAATTAAGTAGAACGTGTCGTCTATATTTATTTAAAGTTGCGCATTTTGATGTGACGTCACATTTCTCACCCCCCCCCCCTCGTCACACATCGTCACAAATGTCTGATCGCCCCCCCCCCCCAGGTGCGTGACGTCATTTATGGACGGCCCCAAAGACGTTCAACATTCGTGCGTATCCGCCGTGATGTGGGGCGAAGTAATATTCTAATCTTATTATCCGCGATGCCTGCAGGATTAGCTTTTTTCTTCTTCGTCTTCCAAAGCAGATTATTAATGAGAATATTGATGGAATTTCCCCCAGTGCATGTTGGCTGGGGAAGGGCTGTTTAAGACCCGCGGTGAACCCGCTCATCTCCACGTATCGGCATGAAATGATAAAATCGCAGATTTTCGGAAGCGCGTTCGTTTCAAGTGGATGCTTGTTGTCAACACCGCCATATTGACAGCACTCGCAATCATCCCATACTCAATTGAAACTCTTCTTAAGTAATTGCTTATTGTGTTTAGTTCCTTGTCCTTATCTCATACCTCCGATTAGCACGGTGGGCTACGTACGGTGCGAAAGAATTTCAAGATACAAACATACGATGTGTTAACACTGGAACACGTTAGGGTGTGCTATGGGGTTGCCACCTTTTCGATTGTAGACCAACCCTGGAAAATGTCTCAGTGCTTGGTCTATTATCATAATTATACAGTAAATGACAATACAATAATTGTATAAAAAATTCTTACTTGAAACTGCTCCAAAATCAATCAAAACGAACAAAAGTAGATCGGAATTCAATGTAAAATGCTTGACATTTAATCTGCCGCATAGGCGATTCATGGTCAAGATGTTGTGTATGTTTGTATGGGCATGGCTAGAGTTGCCAACCGTCCGAGAAATAGCATCTGTGTTCAGGTCGTATTGATCTGTACCCTCGATATTGCACTCGTATTGAGAAATCTGTCCAGGTTTGGTCTGCTATCAGTAGAATCATTTTTCAACGCAGCGTATGTTTGCATGGTGAACTTCTTTCGCACCGTACGCTGCCAACCATGCTTTAATGGAGGTGCGGGGGAATGACAAACTGAACGCAAAAAGAACAGGGACACAGCCTTGAAAACACAGAAGTGCATTTGCACGTAGGGCGGTTGTTGAAGGGGAAGAGGGATGAAAATGATTAAGAGAGGCGTATCAGGGCAGAGCAAAGTGCTTATTATTATCTTAACTTAATAATGAAACGTAACTGAGCCATATGCCTTAAGCAGAACGTTTTTTTCAAACAGATGCATCACAAACAGAAAATATAACCAATGTTTAGAAATGCACAAGGAAGCGTAGAGATGATGTGCATCCTAAGAACAACACTGATACTGGAAGACGGACACGTCAATTGGACTTCATATGCAAATTAAGGACGTAATTTTAGTTTAGAAAGGTGGGGTGAGGCAGGACACACAACTTGAAGTGATGACGGCCGGTGGTCGAGACTAACGTGGGAATGGGAGCTAAGGAAGGAACACAACCGGCAGTGTCCACTGCGGATATGGAGTGAATAAATCAACAGTATATGAATTTTGATTTGGATAATTTTATTGTTTTATATCTTTATTATTTTATTTTCTTTGGTTCTTTCGGTAAAGTCACGTAGAATGAGAATAAAATAATAAAATAACACGATAAAATTCTCACGACGTTTTGGCCACAACGCAAGCGGCCGTCTTTAGGTGAAAGGTAACTGTCGGGACGACAGAGCTTCAATTAACGATGTTAAGATTCGTAGAGACTTTTAAGCTGGTTGGGATAAGTGAAGCACCTTGACAAAGGGGTTTACATATCAATAGCTGAGGGATTAGCTTGTGACTGGTCACGGAATTGGCTATGTTAAAGTCAAAACCTACACATCCACAGAGGCAACTAGTAATTTAGCATTGAAATAGCTAAGGGATTAGCTTGTGACTGGTCACAGGAATGGCTATGTTAAAGTCAAAACCTACACATCCACAGAGGCAACTAGTAATTTAGCATTGAAATAGCTAAGGGATTGGTTTGTGCAAATAGCTGAGGGATTATCTTTATTATTTTATTGTTTCCCTTCTACGTGACTTTACCGAAAGAACCAAGAATATAGTATATGAATTAGATCATTTATTTATTTTGCTAACTTTACAATTAATCGTACATTTTAATTGTACTAGTTTATGTCTTCAGGTTTAGTTTCTAATTCTCTAGGATAAAACAAGTTATTTTGTCAAAAAGAATGACGTTAATTGGCGCATACATTGAAAGTGCAATTTTAAATGAACCGTGTCAGTCTTCAAATACTGTTCTGGTTATTCCCACCTTGTTGGTGTCCCTATTGTCTCCTGCACCCACTAACAACGGAGTTATTGTTGGGATGGAGAGAAGCACAGCCAGCAGCCAGGCAGGAAACTCGAGACATAGAATATATTAATAGCAGCATGACTTACACTGCTACAGCAGCGAGGTGGTCATGTAACTATTTACATTCTCTGTGTCGCAAACATTAAATGGCAACTAATCTTTCCGTGGTACGCTTGTCCCCACGATTTGAGGACCAATTCCTTAGCGAAGGATTTACTACCAATTGAAGGATGATACAAGTGAAATGTGAAGTGGTAAGATTGATCTTAGATCATTGCAAGCCAATCCCAGATTCTGAGTGCGGAGTGACTCGGCAGGGCCGACGGCGTGAGCCTGGCACCTTGGGAGTTGTCATGGTCAGGGAGCAATGAGGCCGCGTTACCGGTTGTCTTAGTTTTGGGGAATTCTGTGTCCAGAACTCTGATCCACAGTAACGATGAAACAAACACAATGTAGAAAAAAGAACAGTTGCAAATGTTGCAGGAAATTGAAAGGCATTTTATTACAAAAATCATTACCATTCACACAAACAGTATAGTATTATAGTAGTTCGAAAATTAGACTGTAGAAAATAGTCATGTGTAATGATGAAAAATACTTGAATATAACATTTATCATTATCTTATTAGAATATATGAACGTGTAATGGCAAATTAAAACGATGCGATACGATTTGACAATCCTTTACAGCGATACACTTAATCCAGTGAAGTTGAATGTGAACGCTGAAACACGTAAATATTACTGAACATATCGTGAATAGAAAAAACTGATTTAACAAAATATCCATGCAATTAAAACATCAATGAAGCAGGTTGCTGGAATGGATGCTCCAGGCGCCACTCTACGCGTGAGTGGTGCCAGTGGACTGAGAGGCCGTGCCAGGAGTCGCTGTCGCTGGCTGCTCAATGACCACCACCCTCTCGGCCGCTGCAGGGAGGGCGCGGCGCTGAGCCTTGAACTTCAGCTTCCCGTCTTCAGTCAAGCAGCAGCTCACGCTCTGCGGGTCCACGTCCCTGGGCAGCTGCGTCTCCCTGTGGAACTCCTGGCAGCTGTGGCTGTAGCTGCCGCTGCTGACTTCTCCGCTCTTCACCTCGCGCCGTCCGGCCACCACCAGCTTGTCTCCAGACACCTTCACGGCCAGGTCCTGTGGGGAGAAGTCCTGCACGTCCAGGGACGCGACAAACCCGCCTCCCTGCTCCTGTGGATCTTCAATCTGGAACCCACTGCTCACGGCCGGCTGCTGCAGCAGTGCGTCTCCGTGGCTGCCCGGGGCCCGCGTGTGGCTGCTGAGCTGATCGACTCCACGGAAGATTCTCTCCATCCTCTCGATCTCGCTCCTCATGTCTCGCTGCAGCTGCTGGAAGAGACTTTCACCGCGGGGGTTCCAGACCGGCCAGCCTGGACGTGCAGGACTTCTCCCCACAGGACCTGGCCGTGAAGGTGTCTGGAGACAAGCTGGTGGTGGCCGGACGGCGCGAGGTGAAGAGCGGAGAAGTCAGCAGCGGCAGCTACAGCCACAGCTGCCAGGAGTTCCACAGGGAGACGCAGCTGCCCAGGGACGTGGACCCGCAGAGCGTGAGCTGCTGCTTGACTGAAGACGGGAAGCTGAAGTTCAAGGCTCAGCGCCGTGCCCTCCCTGCAGCGGCCGAGAGGGTGGTGGTCATTGAGCAGCCAGCGACAGCGACTCCTGGCACGGCCTCTCAGTCCACTGGCACCACTCACGCGTAGAGTGGTGCCTGGAGCATCCATTCCAGTAGTCTAACTATTTAACAGTATTCGTGCTGGAATTCAGTGTGATACAATGTCATGCATTTTGTAATTTGTCTTCATGAGAATGTTAAAGACATGTAATGTGTCGTATCTAAACAGTAATATTAACAGCCTGTAGGATGTTATTTTCAATGCGACTCATTAGATTTAGAATTCATTTCACCGGGCAACATTAAGTACAATATTGTAAGCAATTTATTGTTTACACACGAATATAGTTATTTGGTGAACATGTACGTTCCTGCTTTGAGCTCTTACTGTTAACATTGTATGCAGTACACGTACAATATAATTTAGAACGTCAAATTTGTTGCTTTCGTCAGTACACTTTTTTTAAAATACATTTTGAAATAAAGTTTTTGTTGCATAAAACCAAATGTTGTTAGTCCAGTTTGTATACTGAACCTAATGACACACAACTGAGGATGTTTAATAATTGTTAAGCAGAAGTTTTTTATTAGTTCAAAGGAATGGTGAGCTGAGTACAGCCGAATGGAAATGAGTGTAGTTACGTAAATACTGATATAAAAATAATTATTATAAACTGCACCAAAATCAATAAAAACGAACATAATTGTATCAGAATTAAATCTCCAATACTTGCCATTTAATCAACCTTGACTTAAAGCGTTCATGTCTGCAGGAATTCATATTGTTTGGGTCTTTCGGTAAAGTCACGTAGAGAGAAAAAAATAACCAAAAAAATAATAAAAATTTCACGACGTTTCAATCGCAACATGAGCGGTCGTCATCAGGAAAAGTGGGGTTAGCTGCTAAAGACAACTGCTTATAAAGCTTTGAAAAGGGCATAGCCCAAATGTCAGCAGCCAATGCCATTGCAAGTGGTGGGTAGCGACCGCGGCGGTGGTGGGCTTTCCACCAATCACAGGGCTGCCAGGCAGAAATTAGCATGTCAATGCAAGATCGCCGAGACTCCTTCACGGCGAGTGCGCCAAGGTGGCTATGTTAATGTGAGAGATTAGTATGTTAATGGGAGATCCTGAAGCAGCAGCCTCGAGGATGGCACACGAGGTAGCTGTGTTAGTGAGAAATGACATCTGTTAATGTAAAAAACTCAGAGAGCCGAAAAAAACAACTAATATTGGAAGGTGGTAGGCTGGGAACATAATGGCCCGTTATGACTTAAACTGGTTAACAATGTCCTTCCAATGATTGCTCAGTTTGTACCCATCTTCTCGGTTGAAATTGTGTCTGTGTTTACACATCTGCATTGCTTCATGAACGAATCTTTGCTGATAGGCAGTGGGTTTGCAGAGTACCTTCGTCTTGGAAAAATCAATTTCGTGTATGCCCACAGCATTAAAACAATGATCAGCCACGGCTGAGGTATTGGTCCTACCGTGTTTCAGATCTGGCTTATGTTCACGAACATAGTCCGAAACATGTCACTTAATTTCCCCAATGTAACTACTGCCGCAGACACAGCTTAGTTTTTAGACGCCGGGGTATTGCATGTCAGGGATCACATCCTTCACAGATGGGATCAGATCACAAATTGTATGTACTGTGTTGAATCGAACCTGGATCTTGTGTTTCCTCATGAGTTTAGAAATATTTTGGTGACCCCTGCTATATATGGCAAGGTGATGGTTTTGATTGGTTACTGAGATGGTTCTTTCCCAACAGTTGGGGTGATAGCTTTTCGGATTGTGTATTCTGAATATCCATTCATTTTGAGGGCTTGGTGTACGTGTTCCAGTTCACTGGCTAGGTGGTGATGGTCGGAAATACATCGAGCTCTATGGTGTAGAGTTTTGATGAGAGAATTCTTCTGGGATGGATGGTGGTGGAAGTCAGGTTTTGTTAGGCATTCGTATGGGTGGCTTTCCTGTAGACAGATTGTCCCATTGAGCCATCTGGTCTCTGTACGATGAAAACATCCAAGAATGGTAATTTGCCATCCTTTTCCACCTCCATGGTGAATTTGATCGCTGGGTGTATGGAATTGATGTGGTTGAAGAATTGGCCCAAAGCTGGTAGGCCATGTGGCCAGATGAGGAACGTGTCATCTATGTACCTCTTAGACAAGGACGTAGGGTGGATGCCTGGATGGCATCTGTCTCAAAATATGTTTCCATTAAAAATTGGCTTCAACTGGAGATAAGGGCGAACCCATTGGGGTAGCTTCAACTTCTTTGTATAGTGTTCCATTCCAGGTGAAGTAAGTGTTGGTGAGGCAGTGTCCAACCAGGGCCGGTACATCAGCATTCAATCCTTGTTGGACCAAATCGTCAATGATTGCAATGGTGTAAGGCACAGGAACTTTAGTAAACAACGATACTAGATCGAAACTGACAAGCAAATCACCTGGAAATAGTGAGATGTCATTAATTAACGATACCAAGTGAGCTGATTTAAGTACAGCTGAGATGGTCTTACCAGTGAATGGTTGTAAGGTCTGAGACAGAAATGGGGCCCGTTTGTAGGTGAGTGAGTCAATAATGAAGACGATAGGATGAAGGGGTGTATCTTCTTTATGATTTTTGGTAAGCCATAAAGTCTGGGTGGTCTAGCAGCAGAGGGTTTTAAGGAAAGCCGCTTGGTTGGTTCGATTAAAGATGTTGAATCAGTGATGATATTGTTGGTTTTTGTAACAAGGCGGTTGGTGGGATCTCTATTGATTTTGGTAAATCTACCATCATTCAGTAGGTCCTGAATTTTGTTATTGTATTTTTTTTTTCCATGAGGACAGTGAAATTGCCCTTGTCGGCTGAGATGATGACGATGTCCTCTCTCTTTTTTAATTGAGAAAGCAAAAAACGCTCATCCTTACTGATGTTGCTAATAGGTGTCTTAGCGTTTTTGATTAATATGTGTCTTAGCGTTAATTAAGGACATCTTATGCTTGCTTGTTGATGTGCTTCACAGTGACGCTCGCTTCACCTGTTAGCGCTGTGAGCGCTGCTCCTTCCTCTGCCGATGTTCTGCCAGTGCAGCTACAGGAGCTGCTTTTATCGCCCTGGCAGTAGCTACGAGCAGATTCCAGGGGAGCCAGAAGCATCCAGAATGACGCAGCTGCTCCCAGGGCTTCCCTCATCCACAGCAAATAGCAGTGACTCAAACCTGGGGTTCAGCTGTGTGACGTCTTCTCTAAACTAGCACATCAACAAGCATGGCCCTGAGTGTTTACTTTCCTGCGATGCACGTGAAGGAGAGGAACGTCTGGCCAGGCTGGCCGGTCTGGAACCCCCGCGGTGAAAGTCTCTTCCAGCAGCTGCAGCGAGACATGAGGAGCGAGATTGAGAGGATGGAGAGAATCTTCCGTGGAGTCGATCAGCTCAGCAGCCACACGCGGGCTCCGGGCAGCCTCGGAGACGCACTGCTGCAGCAGCCGGCCGTGAGCAGTGGGTTCCAGATTGAAGATCCACAGGAGCAGGGAGGCGGGTTTGTCGCGTCCCTGGACGTGCAGGACTTCTCCCCACAGGACCTGGCCGTGAAGGTGTCTGGAGACAAGCTGGTGGTGGCCGGACGGCGCGAGGTGAAGAGCGGAGAAGTCAGCAGCGGCAGCTACAGCCACAGCTGCCAGGAGTTCCACAGGGAGACGCAGCTGCCCAGGGACGTGGACCCGCAGAGCGTGAGCTGCTGCTTGACTGAAGACGGGAAGCTGAAGTTCAAGGCTCAGCGCCGCGCCCTCCCTGCAGCGGCCGAGAGGGTGGTGGTCATTGAGCAGCCAGCGACAGCGACTCCTGGCACGGCCTCTCAGTCCACTGGCACCACTCACGCGTAGAGTGGCGCCTGGAGCATCCATTCCAGCAACCTGCTTCATTGATGTTTTAATTGTATGGATATTTTGTTTAATCAGTTTCTTCTATCCACGATATGTTCACTAATATGTACGTGTTTCAGCGTTTGCAATTAACTTAATTTGATTACGTGTATCGCTGTACAGGATTGCTAAATTGTTTCGCGTCGTTTTAATTTGCCATTACACTTTAATATATTGCAATAAGATAATGCTAAATGTGTTATTCAAGTATTTTTCATCAACGCTGCTATAGCAATGTAAGTCATACTACTATTACAATAATCTATGCCTCGAGTTTCCTTACTGGCTGGGTTTCTCTCCACCACAACATTAACTCTGTTAGTGGGTTCCAGCTGTTTCCACCGAAACTAGCTGGGTTACTGGCTACACGGATTTTTCCGTTTACAGTAACAAATAAACATTACACATACATGCAGGCATCGACTTACGAACACTCGACTTACGAATTTCCGCACTTAGGAACCAGCTACCATGAAACATGTTTTAACATTGAGAATTACAACGCGAACTCGCACTTGCAAACTGAACCGAGGATCTATTCTTTTTTCAGCGGAGCGATCCTCCACGAGTTGTGTCATCCTCGCGCTTCCAGTGTTTGTGCTTGTGTGTGCGTGCGCGCACGTGTGTACATTATTGTGTTCCCACTTACAAACCTTTTGACTCACGAACGGGTCCCAGGAACTAATTGAGTTCATAAGTCGAGGACTGTCGGGATCGTTGTGTGAAACATAAAATACATACAAATTTATAAAAACATTTTATGTTCAAATACCTTGCATCCTGATGCTGGCTTGTCGTAAGGGGCGAAATGAGTCACCACAATTGCACACACACACACGGACAACAAACGCCACTAAGTGGCGGTGACGTTGCCACGGCACTTGTGCCAGGCTAAGTGCACTTTATGGCCACGTGATCACGGGTCAGATCCAGCTGCCATGGTTTGACTGAGATGAGTGGCAGATGTGTAAGCTGTGCCTCCCCTACTGTGCCAACTTGATGTGTTTTATCCGCCTGAGGCTCTGCTCGTTGTTGTGAGCGTCTCTCTGCTGCCCTCTGTTGTTGCTGGAGGGCGACTACCTCCAACTGCCCAGTATCGTCCATCATGAGTCTCCTCCACATAGGCCGCTCTTTACACTGCTGGTACCAGTCATTCGCAAGTCAATTCAGTTCCACATCCTCTTGTACCACATCATTTAATCTCTTCTCTAGCCCGTGCCGCGCCTGTTTAGACCCCTTTAATGCAGTGGTTAGGGAGGCGTGGTACATGACCCAGCCAATGTAGCATTACCTGCTGGAGGCGCTTACCGATGGGACTTTGTCCAGATCTGTAAAGGATTGTGAGCTCACACAATCCAGCCTGGTTAAACCCAGGATGGATCGTAGGAAGGCCATCCTGAATGTTTATTACCGGCGAAGATGTTCCATTAGGGGGGTCCACGTTTGGCAAGCATCGAGAAGGAAGGGCATGACCGTGGCCGAGAAGATCCGAAGACTGCTGTGGAGCGACAGATATCAGGTAGCTTCCACACAGCGTCATGCAACCGATGAAAAGATAATGCCGCTCGACTGATTCGGAGTGAGACCTCTTCTGTCAAACCGGAGTTGGTCATAAGCACACTATCCAGATGTGGAAAACCATCCAATTTACAACTGCCCCATTACCAATGGGGAGTTAAGGGGTGGAGGGTTTAATGCAGACATGGGCTGGGCTTTTTAATCCGGCCCCCCGAACTTGTCCAAATATTATTAAATTAAATTTTACCTTTCACCTGTAATGCCCTCATTTCCCCATTAGATGGAGCACTTTGTCCGGGAATGTGGTAATTGGTTTGGGCGCAGGCCTCAGATGTTTTCATGATGTTTGATCAGTCACGTTACGACATGTTTTTGTATTGTTCATGTTCGTGCAATTTGTTAAATTGCCTTGCAAATAAATGCTTTGCTACCTGTTAAAGGCCAAATCTTTTCATGTAATGATTTTTACATGTCATTTATATTAGTTCACACAAACACTCCATCCATCTGTTCCTTGCCCGGCCCCTCTGTCAAATTTTAGAACCCATTGTGGCCCGTGAGTAAAAAAAATTGCCCACCCCTTGTTTAATGGCACAACATAGCGAGGCAGGTGCTTAGTTTTGGTGGGGCTGATGGTTAAGGCCCCACCTCTTAGTGCAGGGGTGGGGAACCTTTTTTGTGCCAAGGGCCATTTGGATATTTATAACATCATTCGCGGGCCATACAAAATCATCAACTTAAAAATGAGCCTATTATATTTGGTCAAACATTTAGTTAACTCACCCCTAATGCGATGGCTGGAACTGCTTCTCTTTGGTGAGGCGTGTGGAGATATTAGCTGGCATTGATGATGTTAGCTGGTATTGATGATGTTGCTACTCGCAACTGCTTTTCCAGGTTTGCTCCAAGATTGATTGAATTTCGAGTCCCGCCTGCGGTTGCCTTGGCAGGGCCAGACCAAATGATTTCGCAGGCCTCATGGCTGGCGGGCCGGACGTTCCCCACCCCTGTCTAGTGGCACGCTCCAGGTCTAGATCATTCGCATACGTAACATGGATGACAAATCGGGAGCAAGCTCTCAAGCGCACCCGGGCATCAATCCGCCTCCCATTGTATCTATATCAGATATAGATTGCTCCGGTACGGACATGGAAGGTTTCTCGAACGACGTGGACCAAAAATATTTTAAACAGTGTATGGAGCCAGAGGACATTACTGTCGAACCCCAAGGTTAACGGGGAATAGCTTTGTCTTCCGGCCAAGTAGCTTTACTCGGCCCTGCTCAATATCATGGAAGTCCTTAATTATTGTGAGCAGAGAGTCAGAGACTCCGAAAGCATGAAGAACAACCCAGAGTCCAGACCTATTGATGGTATCATAGGCATTGACCAGGTCAATAAAGCAGAGCTGTAAGTCCTGTCGGAATTCAACACTCCTCTGCTGTAGCAAACGGAAGGAAGATGTGGCATCTGTGGCTGCCCTGGCCTGAAACCACAATGGGGCTCCCCAATCCTCTTCTCAGCATGCCTGGCAAGGTGATGTTGAATAATCCTTGCCAGGACTTTTTCTGGCACTCTAACACAGGCACAGACTCTAACCAAAACTATCGAATAATTACACGGTTTATTTAAAATTGCACTTTCAATTAATGTGCCTATTAATGTCATTATTTCGGCAAAAAATGTTTTTATCTTAAACTAGTGCAATGAAAAAAATACCCTTTATTGTAAAATTTGCAAAATAAAGACGATATAATTCCTGTACTGTTTTAGTTTATCTTTCTGAATACACATTTAATGAAAATGTGTTTTAGTGAATGGTTGTTTTTGAAGGTGATATCGTGTAAATGTTTTCCAAAGCTGCTTATGCAGCCGTCACCATCTCCAGCCGTGATTTCTCCACTTCTGTCCGAAGCCATCACCATCTCTTGCGGATTTGCAATGCAAAAATCTGTCTGGCTACTGCCCACCGGTTGATTTATTCGATCCATCTTCGCAGTGGACGCTCTATTGGTTGTGTTCCCTCCTTTAGCTCCCATTCCCACGTTAGTCACAACCACCGGCCGTCATCTCTTCAAGTTGTGTGTCCTGCCTCACCCCACCTTTCTAAACTAAAATTATGCCTTTAATTTGCATATGATGTCCAATTGACGTATCCGTCTTCCATTCTCAGTTTAATTCCTAGCATGTGCATCTCTATGCTTCCTTGTGCCCTTCTCAACATTGGTTCCATTGTCTTCGTCAATGGCCATGTTTGTGATGCATCTGTTGTTGCAGGTCATATCCACTGATTAAAAAACGTTCTGCTTTAGGAAAATGGCTTTGTTACGTTTCATGATTTAAGTTCAGATTCCAATCAGCACTGTGCTCTGCCCTGATACGCCTCTCTTAATAATTTTCATCCCTCTCCCCCTTCAACAACCGCCCCACGTATAAATGCACTTCTATGTTTTCAAGTTGTGTCCCTGTTCTTTTTGTTCAATTTGTTATTCCCCCGCACCTCCAATAAGCATGGTTGCCTGCGTACGGTGCGAAAGAAGTTCAGCATGCAAACATACGCTGCGTTGAAAACTTACTCTACAGCATATTCACACTGGAGACGCAGGAGGGTGCTGCTATGAGATTGCCACATTTTTTACTGTAGACCAAGCCTGGACAGATTTCTCAGTCAGCACTCAGTCTAGAATTATCAGAACTACACAGTAAACGACACAATGCGGGTGCTATATCTCGTAAGAATGAATACCCACCACCTAAACACAAATGGTAATTCCTGGACAGGTGACAACTCTAGCCATGCCCATGAAAAAATATATAGTGACTAACTTGGAGACGTAACTTCTTCGAGGCAATTCTTTAATTACACACCGAGCATACTGTTACACACTCTCTGCTGTAATACAACGCTCTGTCCCTCGCTTAAACGCAACTCTCACTCGTGGCTAGCCTACAACACAACGCTCGCCATCTGACACTGACGGCGCTGAACTAAGACAGGCAACTACTGCTAGCAGCACAATTATCAAGTGGATGACGACAGCGGCGAAGGCGACGATCTTCAACAGCAACGACGACGACGGCGATCCCACTCCAAACGATGGCCCTCATCCCCTGCTCGGGGTCCCCTTTAATCCTCTTAGCGCAGCCTCGCTCCCCTCCGGCCACGCTCCCCTTCTAGAATCTACTAGCAGGATCTCGACGTGTCCTACCCGAGATCCTTCTCAGGTCTATCACGTGGTCTGCTGTCAATCAGGGCTGCTTCACTCTGCAGATCCCCTTCCCTGCCAGCAGCCAGCGCTATGCTACGTAGTGACCAATTCTATGTGACTACACATACACAACATCCTGACCATCACTCGCCTATGCGGATGATAAAATATCAAGCATTGTAGATTTAATTCTGATCTACTGTTGTTCGTTTTGATTGATTTTGCCACAGTTTAAAATATATATTTTAATATCAGTACCAGCGGGAAGTACCCAGCGTTTCCCGGGGCAAAAATATATTTACAAACTTGTCTTCTCTTAAAAACATAACATATACATACACAAACACTAAGCTATTGTGCCCTTTGTCCATTTGTCCGTCAACAAAATTATAGGAGGAGCGACATTAGAAAAACGGCGTATTCTATTATTTAATTTTTTTTCTGTCAACGTGACTTAACCGAAAAAACCAAAGAGTAATTCCTGCAGTCACGAAAACTTTGAATCTAGTTTTAGCGTGTTAATGTTAAATAAACGTGTTGTCTCCTATAGAAGTCTGAGTCTCCATTTGAGCCCACTACAACTGGTGTTGGAAGTGGCCAAACGTTAGTTAATTAACTATAGATTATGGAGACTAGGCGAACAATACGTACCAGGTCTCCAGATGAAGAGGACGACGACCCACCGGCCCCAGGGATGTCGGCGCAATCCCCCAGCCCCAACTGGGGGCCTGGGGTGTCCACCTCCGGTTCCAAACCGCCCTCCAAATTGCCTTACCTACGAGTCCTACTTGGTACAGGCCGGACCCGCTATTGCCGCCTGTTGGGCCCTGACTGCAGCTACATATTTTCCAGTAGTGGTGGCGGCGTATTACGCCTGACAATTACCCACCACATTAAGAAGCACGATGGTAGCTTGCAGTTGTGTGTCGACTTTAGGAAGCTTCATAAGATATCGGTGGCTGACGCGTATCCTCTCCCTCGGATGGACGATTCCCTGGACGCTCTGGCGGAAGCACAGAACTTCTCCACCCTTGATCTCCTGTCCGGATTTTGGCATTTGCCACTAAATGAGGCCTCTAAACCCAAACGGCTTTTCGAACACCTCAAGGCCTGTTTGAATTAAATCAGCTTCCCATGGGACTCCACGCAGCACCGGCTACGTTCCAATGACTGATGGAGCTGGTGCTGGCTGGACTTCAATGGGACTCATGCTTACAATACCTCGACGATGTCATCGTCTTCAGCCGTACGTTCAAAGAACATCTTGATTGGTTACGCGCTGTCTTTCTTAAAATGCGAGCGGCCCATCTCAAATTCAAGCCGCAGAAGTGTTACCCCCTTCAGAAATCCGTGCGGTATCTCGGTCATATTGTCAGTAAATCGGGCATTGCGATAGATCCCGACAAAACCACGTGTGTTCGGACGTGGCCGACCCCCACGTTGATGATGCAGGTGCAGAGTTTTATTGGTTTTGCGTCTTATTATCGCCGGTTTGTCACTGGGTTCGCTACCTTCGCAAAACCTCTCCACGCCTTGACGGTTATGGGTCAGAGGTTTCATTGGGGGGAGGAGGAAGCCGCATTTGTTGCGCTTCGCAATTCCCCTCCGCTACTCTGACTTTGCCATGCCGTGCGTCCTTGATACTGACGCAACCAACACCAGCATTGGCGCGGTTCTGTCCCAGGTTGTCAACGGGGTGGAGTGTGTTGTTGCATACGGCAGCAGAGTGCTGTCGCCAGCCGAACAGCGTTACTGTCACGCGCCGGGAACTATTCAGGTCTCCCGCATTAACGAGTTGATTGCTCTGGACATCCCTGGTTCGGTTCCCGTCACCCCTCGTGGGAATAAATATTTGTTGGTTGGCGTCGAATATTTATCGCGCTGGCCGATGGCCTGGCAGCTATGGATGGGAGCCATCCGGTAGTGCCACCTAGGCACATGCCATGGTACAATGGTGAGCACACAGGACTTGTAATCAATACAGAGGTACTATGTACAGGGGCGGCAAGCAGCTAAAAAATGGTGCACGTTTATTATAAATACGACATTCTCAAATGGTTTCGAAATTAAGTGTCTTATCAGCAGAATCGTGCAGAGTTTCTGCCGAACATACACAGCATTAGTTCCTAACACACTTTGGCAGAGTTGGTGTCACTGCCCGGGAAAGGAACATTAATGGTGATTTTGTGGAAAGTCAGGTGAAATGGGTGGTTGGTCAGACTGACCAGCACCCTGTGCTGTGTGGATCGCTCGTGGTTCTGGCCACCAATCGCCAAGCAAATTGGTTGCAGAGACTTCCACGTGTAGAGTGACTTCAGTTGTGTGCAACCGAGTTGCGCAACTGCTTGCACCGGCTGTGGCCGTGTGCGGAAAGCTAACTCGGGTCAAACCTGGGTTTCGAAGCGCGGTGTAGCGTTAACCATGACACTACCGCTCCACACAATCACACACACGCGAAGATCGACACCAAATACGTGCTCTGTTGCACCGCACAGCAACTCACACGCACACTGCAGTGTCCAATAACAACACAAATGTATTAATCATGACAACCACCTGCTCTGCCACTCAAAGCAATGTCCATCACATGGCCATCAACACGACACATATAGTTCATCACGGTCACCCGACCAGCAGGAGTCACGTGTGTGAGCAGTCCGTGAATGTCGCCGGGCTATGGTGATGCAGTGGTGTGGGTTGGACAAGGGGCGGATGATGATGTCTGTCGTGGAAATCTGTGGAGCGGCACGGAACAAAAGTGGGACGGGTGGCCCAGTGTGGAGCAGGAGCCGCTCGGCTGGGACGAAGGTGGGGAGGAATCCACTGATCCGGTGGAGGCGTGGGGAGGAGGGCGGGACGCCGCGTGAAGCGCGACTCGTGGGAGTGGTGCCAGACAGAAGGGGCACCTGGGACTCCGTACGCGGGACCCCGGCCGTTGCACCTGGGCTGGGGGGGGATCCGCTGCCCTGCAGGTGGAGCGAGGCCGGGGGGAAGGTGCTCTCGGTCCGGGTGGATGGGACGAATCAATGCGGATGGAGTTGAGGATTCGAGAGGAGGTTTGCGGAGGCGGGGAGGAAGGCGGCTGTTGCGGGACTTGCGGTAACGCTGCCGTGAAGAATAGGGAGCAAAAGACTCGTGTGCCGGGCCCGGTCTGGTATCACGGTGGCGTGGAGGAATCCAGGGCTCTGGTGGAGGTGGAGGCAGGTGGAAAGCAGGGAGCTCCCAATCCTGGGGGTTAGCTTGATTACTCATGGGTGGAGGTGATGGTGCGAGTGGCGGTGGTGGCGATAGTGGCAGTGGAAGCGATGGCAGAAGTGGAGGTTGAGGCAATGGCAGGAGTGAAGGTGGAGTCGATGTCAGCAGTGGGGGTAGAGTTGATATCAGTGGTGGAGACAATGGCCTGAGTAGAGATGGAGGCGATGGCAGCAGTGGAGTTGAGGATTCGAGAGGAGGTTTGCGGAGGCGGGGAGGAAGGCGGCTGTTGCGGGACTTGCGGTAACGCTGCCGTGAAGAACAGGGAGCAAAAGACTCGTGTGCCGGGCCCGGTCTGGTATCACGGTGGGGTGGAGGAGCCCAGGGCTCTGGTGGAGGTGGAGGCAGGTGGAAAGCAGGGAGCTCCCAATCCTGGGGGTTAGCTTGATTACTCATGGGTGGAGGTGATGGTGCGAGTGGCGGTGGTGGCGATAGTGGCAGTGGAGGCGATGGCAGAAGTGAAGGTTGAGGCAATGGCAGGAGTGAAGGTGGAGTCGATGTCAGCAGTGGGGGTAGAGTTGATATCAGTGGTGGAGGCAATGGCCTGAGTAGAGATGGAGGCGATGGCAGCAGTGGAGCCGATGGCCCGATTGGAGGTGTAGGCGATGGCAGCAGTGGGGGCGATGTCCTGAGTAGAGATGGAGGCGATGGCCTGAGTAGAGGTAGAGGCGATGGCCTGAGTAGAGGTGGAGGCGATGGCCCGAGTGGAGGTAGAGGCGATTGCCTGAGTGGAGGTGGAGGCGATGGCCTGAGTAGAGGTGGAGGCGATGGCCTGAGTGGAGGTGGAGGCGATGGCCTGAGTAGAGGTGATGGCCCGAGTGGAGGTGGAGAAGATGGCCCGAGTGGAGGTGGAGGCGATGGCCTGAGTGGAGGTGGAGGCGATGGAAGCAGTGGAGGTGGAGTTGATATCAGTGGGGGAGGCGATGGCCTGAGTAGAGATGGAGACGATGGCCTGAGTGGAGGTGGAGGCGATGGCCTGAGTAGAGGTGGAGGCGATGGCCTGAGTAGAGGTGGAGGCGATGGCCCGAGTGGAGGTGGAGGCGATGGCCCGAGTGGAGGTGGAGGCGATGGAAGCATTGGAGGTGGAGTTGATTTCAGTGGGGGAGGCGATGGCCTGAGTAGAGATGGAGGCGATGGCCCGAGTGGAGGTGGAGGCGATTGCCTGAGTGGAGATGGAGGCGATGGCCTGAGTAGAGGTGGAGGCGATGGCCCGAGTGGAGGTGGAGGCGATTGCCCGAGTAGAGGTGGAGACGATGGCCTGAGTAGAGGTGGAGGCGATGGCCTGAGTAGAGGTAGAGGCGATGGCCTGAGTTGAGGTGGAGACGATGGCATGAGTAGAGGTGGAGGCGATGGCCTGAGTAGAGATGGAGGCGATGGCCTGAGTAGAGGTGGAGGCGATGGCCTGAGTGGAGGTGGAGGCGATGGCCTGAGTTGAGGTGGAGACGATGGCATGAGTGGAGGTGGAGGCGATTGCCTGAGTGGAGGTGGAGGCGATGGCCTGAGTAGAGGTGGAGGCGATGGCCTGAGTAGAGGTGGAGGCGATGGCCTGAGTGGAGGTGGAGGCGATGGCCTGAGTAGAGGTGGAGGCGATGGCCCGAGTGGAGGTGGAGAAGATGGCCCGAGTGGAGGTGGAGGCGATGGCCTGAGTGGAGGTGGAGGCGATGGAAGCAGTGGAGGTGGAGTTGATATCAGTGGGGGAGGCGATGGCCTGAGTAGAGATGGAGACGATGTCCTGAGTGGAGGTGGAGGCGATGGCCTGAGTAGAGGTGGAGGCGATGGCCTGAGTTGAGGTGGAGACGATGGCATGAGTAGAGGTGGAGGCGATGGCCTGAGTAGAGATGGAGGCGATGGCCTGAGTAGAGGTGGAGGCGATGGCCCGAGTGGAGGTAGAGGCGATTGCCTGAGTGGAGGTGGAGGCGATGGCCTGAGTAGAGGTGGAGGCGATGGCCTGAGTGGAGGTGGAGGCGATGGCCTGAGTAGAGGTGGAGGCGATGGAAGCAGTGGAGGTGGAGTTGATATCAGTGGGGGAGGCGATGGCCTGAGTAGAGATGGAGACGATGGCCTGAGTGGAGGTGGAGGCGATGGCCTGAGTAGAGGTGGAGGCGATGGCCTGAGTAGAGGTGGAGGCGATGGCCCGAGTGGAGGTGGAGGCGATGGCCCGAGTGGAGGTGGAGGCGATGGCCCGAGTGGAGGTGGAGGCGATGGAAGCATTGGAGGTGGAGTTGATATCAGTGGGGGAGGCGATGGCCTGAGTAGAGATGGAGGCGATGGCCTGAGTGGAGGTGGAGGCGATGGCAGCGGGGGAGGCGATGGCAGCGGTGGAGGCGATGGCCCGAGTAGAGATGGAGGCAATGGCCCGAGTGGAGGTGGAGGCGATGGCCCCAGTGGGAGCGATGGCCTGAGTGGAGCTGGATTCTTCAGGTGAGGAGCACAGCTCTGCTTGGTGCCGGGGCTGTTTCCCCTCCCCTGCGCCCGCCGCTTTCGTCTCCGCGCCGCGGCCATACGAGCCCAGGGACTCGGTGCTCGGCCGAGACCTCCACCTTTCTTTCTCTGCAGCGCCCGGGAAATCTTCCTCCTTCTGGTCCTCATCCTCATTCTCATCGCTCTCTGCAAAAGTTACGAAAAACATCAACGGCATCATTAGCTGAATCTTCCTGCTCCGTGTCTGTGAGTGCGTTGTGACCCTGGGGACAGACTTGCGAGTTTGTTTTTTACGTTTTTGAGCCAGGAGGCCAGGATTGGGAAAAACTTGGGCCACTTTTCATCCAGGCAACTGGAGAGCAGCACAGACTAAGTCTTACTTACCAAACATTTAAACTAACAACAGCATACTCTTTGGTATCTTTCGGTAAAATCACGTAGATAGAAAAATAACTAATAAAGTGAAACCTTGGATTGCGAGCATAATTCCTTCTGGAAACGTGTTCTTAATCCAAAGCACTCGTATATCAAAGCGAATTTCCCCCATAAGAAATAATGGAAACTCAGATGATTCGTTCCACAAACCAAAAATACCGTATTCATATAAAAAATATTAATACAAAATACCTTTTTATATTTTTATTATTTAATATAAAGTAATCAAATTTATTAATTACATTTAATCGTGGCTGGTGTGAGGGAGACGAGATAGAGGATGGTTATTGTGTAGGACGACTTTCACTTGCAGTACAGTTACTAAAGAACAGTCACTACACATGGACACAAAATAAAAAAAATGCTTTACGCACACACACGTATTCACAACACTACAGTACTGTAGTAAACAGTATACACGTAGTCACAACACTATAGTACTGTAGTAAACAGTATACACGTGGTCACAACACTATAGTACTATAGTAAACAAGATAGGTTCGCACGGATGTTGACTATACGAGTGAGGCACACCGACTGAGACCGAGCATGGGAGACGATTACCCACAATCCCGCAGTATACACGTGGTCACAACACTATAGTACTATAGTAAACAGTATACACGTGGTCACAACACTATAGTACTGTAGTAAACAGTACACACGTGGTCACAACACTATAGTACTGTAGTAAACAGTATACACGTGGTCACAACACTATAGTACTATAGCAAATACAGTATACACGTGGTCACAACACTACAGTACTATAGTAAACAGTATACACGTGGTCACAACACTATAGTACTGTAGTAAACAGTACACACTTGGTCACAACACTATAGTACTGTAGTAAAGAGTATACACGTGGTCACAACACTACAGTACTATAGTAAACAGTATACACGTGGTCACAACACTATAGTACTGTAGTAAACAGTACACACTTGGTCACAACACTATAGTACTGTAGTAAAGAGTATACACGTGGTCACAACACTATAGTACTGTAGTAAACAGTATACACGTGGTCACACTATAGTACTATAGTAAACAGTACACACGTGGTCACAACACTATAGTACTGTAGTAAACATTACACACGTGGTCACAACACTATAGTACTGTAGCAAACAGTGTACACGTGGTCACAACACTATAGTACTATAGTAAACAGTACACACGTGGTCACACCACTATAGTACTGTAGTAAACAGTATACACGTGGTCACAACATTATAGTACTATAGTAAACAGTATACACGTGGTCACAACACTATAGTACTATAGTAAACAGTATAGACGTGGTCACAACACTATAGTACTATAGTAAACAGTATACACGTGGTCACAACACTATAGTACTGTAGTAAACAGTATATACGTGGTCCCAACACTATAGTACTATAGTAAACAGTATACACGTGGTCCCAACACTATAGTACTATAGTAAACAGTATACACGTGGTCACAACACTATAGTACTATAGTAAACAGTATACACGTGGTCACAACACTATAGTACTGTAGTAAACAGTATACACGTGGTCCCAACACTATAGTACTATAGTAAACAGTATACACGTGGTCACAACACTATAGTACTGTAGTATACAGTATACACGTGGTCACAACACTACAGTACTATAGTAAACAGTATGCACGTGGTCACAACACTATAGTACTGTAGTAAACAGTATAGACGTGGTCACAACACTATAGTACTATAGCAAACAGTATACACATGGTCACAACACTATAGTACTATAGTAAACAGTATACACGTGGTCACAACACTATAGTACTGTAGTAAACAGTATACACATGGTCACAACACTATAGTACTATAGTAAACAGTACACACGTGGTCACAACACTATAGTACTGTAGTAAACAGTATACACGTGGTCACAACACTACAGTACTATAGTAAACAGTATGCACGTGGTCACAACACTATAGTACTGTAGTAAACAGTATAGACGTGGTCACAACACTATAGTACTATAGTAAACAGTATACACATGGTCACAACACTATAGTACTATAGTAAACAGTATACACGTGGTCACAACACTATAGTACTGTAGTAAACAGTATACACGTGGTCCCAACACTATAGTACTATAGTAAACAGTATACACGTGGTCACAACACTATAGTACTGTAGTATACAGTATACACGTGGTCACAACACTACAGTACTATAGTAAACAGTATGCACGTGGTCACAACACTATAGTACTGTAGTAAACAGTATAGACGTGGTCACAACACTATAGTACTATAGTAAACAGTATACACATGGTCACAACACTATAGTACTATAGTAAACAGTATACACGTGGTCACAACACTATAGTACTGTAGTAAACAGTATACACGTGGTCACAACACTATAGTACTATAGTAAACAGTATACACATGATCACAACACTATAGTACTATAGGAAACAGTATACACGTGGTCACAACACTATAGTACTGTAGTAAACAGTATACACGTGGTCCCAACACTATAGTAATGTAGTAAACATTACACACGTGGTCACAACACTATAGTACTGTAGTAAACAGTATATACGTGGTCCCAACACTATAGTACTATAGTAAACAGTATACACGTGGTCCCAACACTATAGTACTATAGTAAACAGTATACACGTGGTCACAACACTATAGTACTGTAGTAAACAGTATAGACGTGGTCACAACACTATAGTACTATAGTAAACAGTATACACATGGTCACAACACTATAGTACTATAGGAAACAGTATACACGTGGTCACAACACTATAGTACTGTAGTAAACAGTATACACGTGGTCCCAACACTATAGTACTATAGTAAACAGTATACACGTGGTCACAACACTATAGTACTGTAGTAAACAGTATACACGTGGTCACAACACTACAGTACTATAGTAAACAGTATGCACGTGGTCACAACACTATAGTACTGTAGTAAACAGTATAGACGTGGTCACAACACTATAGTACTATAGTAAACAGTATACACATGGTCACAACACTATAGTACTATAGTAAACAGTATACACGTGGTCACAACACTATAGTACTGTAGTAAACAGTATACACGTGGTCCCAACACTATAGTACTATAGTAAACAGTATACACGTGGTCACAACACTATAGTACTGTAGTATACAGTATACACGTGGTCACAACACTACAGTACTATAGTAAACAGTATGCACGTGGTCACAACACTATAGTACTGTAGTAAACAGTATAGACGTGGTCACAACACTATAGTACTATAGCAAACAGTATACACATGGTCACAACACTATAGTACTATAGTAAACAGTATACACGTGGTCACAACACTATAGTACTGTAGTAAACAGTATACACGTGGTCACACTATAGTACTATAGTAAACAGTACACACGTGGTCACAACACTATAGTACTGTAGTAAACAGTATACACGTGGTCACAACACTATAGTACTGTAGTAAACATTACACACGTGATCACAACACTATAGTACTGTAGTAAACATTACACACGTGGTCACAACACTATAGTACTGTAGCAAACAGTGTACACGTGGTCACAACACTATAGTACTATAGTAAACAGAACACACGTGGTCACACCACTATAGTACTGTAGTAAACAGTATACACGTGGTCACAACATTATAGTACTATAGTAAACAGTATACACGTGGTCACAACACTATAGTACTATAGTAAACAGTATAGACGTGGTCACAACACTATAATACTATAGTAAACAGTATACACGTGGTCCCAACACTATAGTACTATAGTAAACAGTATACACGTGGTCACAACACTATAGTACTGTAGTAAACAGTATACACGTGGTCACAACACTACAGTACTATAGTAAACAGTATGCACGTGGTCACAACACTATAGTACTGTAGTAAACAGTATAGACGTGGTCACAACACTATAGTACTATAGTAAACAGTATACACATGGTCACAACACTATAGTACTATAGTAAACAGTATACACGTGGTCACAACACTATAGTACTGTAGTAAACAGTATACACGTGGTCCCAACACTATAGTACTATAGTAAACAGTATACACGTGGTCACAACACTATAGTACTGTAGTATACAGTATACACGTGGTCACAACACTACAGTACTATAGTAAACAGTATGCACGTGGTCACAACACTATAGTACTGTAGTAAACAGTATAGACGTGGTCACAACACTATAGTACTATAGTAAACAGTATACACATGGTCACAACACTATAGTACTATAGTAAACAGTATACACGTGGTCACAACACTATAGTACTGTAGTAAACAGTATACACGTGGTCACAACACTATAGTACTATAGTAAACAGTATACACATGATCACAACACTATAGTACTATAGGAAACAGTATACACGTGGTCACAACACTATAGTACTGTAGTAAACAGTATACACGTGGTCCCAACACTATAGTAATGTAGTAAACATTACACACGTGGTCACAACACTATAGTACTGTAGTAAACAGTGTACACGTGGTCACAACACTATAGTACTATAGTAAACAGTAAACACGTGGTCACAACACTATAGTACTATAGTAAACAGTATACACGTGGTCACAACACTATAGTACTGTAGTAAACAATATACACGTGGTCACAACACTATAGTACTATAGTAAACAGTAAACACGTGGTCACAACACTATAGTACTATAGTAAACAGTATACACGTGGTCACAACACTATAGTACTGTAGTAAACAGTATACACGTGGTCACAACACTATAGTACTGTAGTAAACATTACACACGTGATCACAACACTATATTACTGTAGTAAACATTACACACGTGATCACAACACTATAGTACTGTAGTAAACATTACACACGTGGTCACAACACTATAGTACTGTAGCAAACAGTACACACGTGGTCACACCACTATAGTACTGTAGTAAACAGTATACACGTGGTCACACCACTATAGTACTGTAGTAAACAGTATACACGTGGTCACAACATTATAGTACTATAGTAAACAGTATACACGTGGTCACAACACTATAGTACTATAGTAAACAGTATACACGTGGTCACAACACTATAGTACTGTAGTAAACAGTATATACGTGGTCCCAACACTATAGTACTATAGTAAACAGTATACACGTGGTCCCAACACTATAGTACTATAGTAAACAGTATACACGTGGTCACAACACTACAGTACTATAGTAAACAGTATACACTTGGTCACAACACTATAGTACTGTAGTAAACAGTATACACGTGGTCACAACACTATAGTACCATAGCAAACAGTATACACATGGTCACAACACTATAGTACTATAGCAAACAGTATACACGTGGTCACAACACTATAGTACTATAGGAAACAGTATACACGTGGTCACAACACTATAGTACTGTAGTAAACAGTATACACGTGGTCCCAACACTATAGTACTATAGTAAACAGTATACACGTGGTCACAACACTATAGTACTGTAGTAAACAGTATAGACGTGGTCACAACACTATAGTACTATAGTAAACAGTATACACGTGGTCACAACACTATAGTACTATAGGAAACAGTATACACGTGGTCACAACACTATAGTACTGTAGTATACAGTATACACGTGGTCACAACACTACAGTACTATAGTAAACAGTATAGACGTGGTCACAACACTATAGTACTATAGTAAACAGTATACACGTGGTCACAACACTATAGTACTGTAGTATACAGTATACACGTGGTCACAACACTACAGTACTATAGTAAACAGTATATACGTGGTCCCAACACTATAGTACTATAGTAAACAGTATACACGTGGTCCCAACACTATAGTACTATAGTAAACAGTATACACGTGGTCACAACACTATAGTACTGTAGTAAACAGTATAGACGTGGTCACAACACTATAGTACTATAGTAAACAGTATACACATGGTCACAACACTATAGTACTATAGGAAACAGTATACACGTGGTCACAACACTATAGTACTGTAGTAAACAGTATACACGTGGTCCCAACACTATAGTACTATAGTAAACAGTATACACGTGGTCACAACACTATAGTACTGTAGTAAACAGTATACACGTGGTCACAACACTACAGTACTATAGTAAACAGTATGCACGTGGTCACAACACTATAGTACTGTAGTAAACAGTATACACGTGGTCACAACACTATAGTACTGTAGTAAACAGTATACACGTGGTCACAACACTATAGTACTATAGTAAACAGTATACACATGGTCACAACACTATAGTACTATAGGAAACAGTATACACGTGGTCACAACACTATAGTACTGTAGTAAACAGTATACACGTGGTCCCAACACTATAGTAATGTAGTAAACATTACACACGTGGTCACAACACTATAGTACTGTAGTAAACAGTGTACACGTGGTCACAACACTATAGTACTATAGTAAACAGTAAACACGTGGTCACAACACTATAGTACTATAGTAAACAGTATACACGTGGTCACAACACTATAGTACTGTAGTAAACAGTATAGACGTGGTCACAACACTATAGTACTATAGTAAACAGTATACACGTGGTCACAACACTATAGTACTATAGGAAACAGTATACACGTGGTCACAACACTATAGTACTGTAGTATACAGTATACACGTGGTCACAACACTACAGTACTATAGTAAACAGTATAGACGTGGTCACAACACTATAGTACTATAGTAAACAGTATACACGTGGTCACAACACTATAGTACTGTAGTATACAGTATACACGTGGTCACAACACTACAGTACTATAGTAAACAGTATATACGTGGTCCCAACACTATAGTACTATAGTAAACAGTATACACGTGGTCCCAACACTATAGTACTATAGTAAACAGTATACACGTGGTCACAACACTATAGTACTGTAGTAAACAGTATAGACGTGGTCACAACACTATAGTACTATAGTAAACAGTATACACATGGTCACAACACTATAGTACTATAGGAAACAGTATACACGTGGTCACAACACTATAGTACTGTAGTAAACAGTATACACGTGGTCCCAACACTATAGTACTATAGTAAACAGTATACACGTGGTCACAACACTATAGTACTGTAGTAAACAGTATACACGTGGTCACAACACTACAGTACTATAGTAAACAGTATGCACGTGGTCACAACACTATAGTACTGTAGTAAACAGTATACACGTGGTCACAACACTATAGTACTGTAGTAAACAGTATACACGTGGTCACAACACTATAGTACTATAGTAAACAGTATACACATGGTCACAACACTATAGTACTATAGGAAACAGTATACACGTGGTCACAACACTATAGTACTGTAGTAAACAGTATACACGTGGTCCCAACACTATAGTAATGTAGTAAACATTACACACGTGGTCACAACACTATAGTACTGTAGTAAACAGTGTACACGTGGTCACAACACTATAGTACTATAGTAAACAGTAAACACGTGGTCACAACACTATAGTACTATAGTAAACAGTATACACGTGGTCACAACACTATAGTACTGTAGTAAACAATATACACGTGGTCACAACACTATAGTACTATAGTAAACAGTAAACACGTGGTCACAACACTATAGTACTATAGTAAACAGTATACACGTGGTCACAACACTATAGTACTGTAGTAAACAGTATACACGTGGTCACAACACTATAGTACTGTAGTAAACCGTATACACGTGGTCACAACACTATAGTACTGTAGTAAACAGTATACACGTGGTCACACTATAGTACTATAGTAAACAGTATACACGTGGTCACAACACTATAGTACTGTAGTAAACAGTATACACGTGGTCACAACACTATAGTACTGTAGTAAACATTACACACGTGATCACAACACTATAGGACTGTAGTAAACATTACACACGTGGTCACAACACTATAGTATTGTAGCAAACAGTGTACACGTGGTCACAACACTATAGTACTATAGTAAACAGTACACACGTGGTCACACCACTATAGAACTGTAGTAAACAGTATACACGTGGTCACAACATTATAGTACTATAGTAAACAGTATACACGTGGTCCCAACACTATAGTACTATAGTAAACAGTATAGACGTGGTCACAAAACTATAGTACTATAGCAAACAGTATACACGTGGTCACAACACTATAGTACTGTAGTAAACAGTATACACGTGGTCCCAACACTATAGTACTATAGTAAACAGTATACACGTGGTCACAACACTATAGTACTGTAGTAAACAGTATACACGTGGTCCCAACACTATAGTACTATAGTAAACAGTATACACGTGGTCACAACTCTACAGTACTATAGTAAACAGTATACACTTGGTCACAACACTATAGTACTGTAGTAAACAGTATACACGTGGTCACAACACTATAGTACCATAGTAAACAGTATACACATGGTCACAACACTATAGAACTATAGGAAACAGTATACACGTGGTCACAACACTATAGTACTGTAGTAAACAGTATACACGTGGTCCCAACACTATAGTACTATAGTAAACAGTATACACGTGGTCACAACACTATAGTACTATAGTAAACAGTATACACGTGGTCACAACACTATAGTACTGTAGTAAACAGTATACACGTGGTCACAACACTATAGTACCATAGTAAACAGTATACACATGGTCACAACACTATAGTACTATAGGAAACAGTATACACGTGGTCACAACACTATAGTACTGTAGTAAACAGTATACACGTGGTCACAACACTACAGTACTATAGTAAACAGTATGCACGTGGTCACAACACTATAGTACTGTAGTAAACAGTATAGACGTGGTCACAACACTATAGTACTATAGTAAACAGTATACACATGGTCACAACACTATAGTACTATAATAAACAGTATACACGTGGTCACAACACTATAGTACTGTAGTAAACAGTATACACGTGGTCACAACACTATAGTACTATAGTAAACAGTATACACATGGTCACAACACTATAGTACTATAGGAAACAGTATACACGTGGTCACAACACTATAGTACTGTAGTAAACAGTATACACGTGGTCACAACACTATAGTACTGTAGTAAACATTACACACGTGGTCACAACACTATAGTACTGTAGTAAACAGTGTACACGTGGTCACAACACTATAGTACTGTAGTAAACAGTATACACGTGGTCACAACACTATAGTACCATAGTAAACAGTATACACATGGTCACAACACTATAGTACTATAGGAAACAGTATACACGTGGTCACAACACTATAGTACTGTAGTAAACAGTATACACGTGGTCACAACACTACAGTACTATAGTAAACAGTATGCACGTGGTCACAACACTATAGTACTGTAGTAAACAGTATAGACGTGGTCACAACACTATAGTACTATAGTAAACAGTATACACATGGTCACAACACTATAGTACTATAATAAACAGTATACACGTGGTCACAACACTATAGTACTGTAGTAAACAGTATACACGTGGTCACAACACTATAGTACTATAGTAAACAGTATACACATGGTCACAACACTATAGTACTATAGGAAACAGTATACACGTGGTCACAACACTATAGTACTGTAGTAAACAGTATACACGTGGTCACAACACTATAGTACTGTAGTAAACATTACACACGTGGTCACAACACTATAGTACTGTAGTAAACAGTGTACACGTGGTCACAACACTATAGTACTATAGTAAACAGTAAACACGTGGTCACAACACTATAGTACTATAGTAAACAGTATACACGTGGTCACAACACTATAGTACTGTAGTAAACAATATACACGTGGTCACAACACTATAGTACTATAGTAAACAGTAAACACGTGGTCACAACACTATAGTACTATAGTAAACAGTATACACGTGGTCACAACACTATAGTACTGTAGTAAACAGTATACACGTGGTCACAACACTATAGTACTGTAGTAAACCGTATACACGTGGTCACAACACTATAGTACTGTAGTAAACAGTATACACGTGGTCACACTATAGTACTATAGTAAACAGTATACACGTGGTCACAACACTATAGTACTGTAGTAAACAGTATACACGTGGTCACAACACTATAGTACTGTAGTAAACATTACACACGTGATCACAACACTATAGGACTGTAGTAAACATTACACACGTGGTCACAACACTATAGTACTGTAGCAAACAGTGTACACGTGGTCACAACATTATAGTACTATAGTAAACAGTACACACGTGGTCACACCACTATAGAACTGTAGTAAACAGTATACACGTGGTCACAACATTATAGTACTATAGTAAACAGTATACACGTGGTCACAACACTATAGTACTATAGTAAACAGTATAGACGTGGTCACAAAACTATAGTACTATAGCAAACAGTATACACGTGGTCACAACACTATAGTACTGTAGTAAACAGTATACACGTGGTCCCAACACTATAGTACTATAGTAAACAGTATACACGTGGTCACAACACTATAGTACTGTAGTAAACAGTATACACGTGGTCCCAACACTATAGTACTATAGTAAACAGTATACACGTGGTCACAACTCTACAGTACTATAGTAAACAGTATACACTTGGTCACAACACTATAGTACTGTAGTAAACAGTATACACGTGGTCACAACACTATAGTACCATAGTAAACAGTATACACATGGTCACAACACTATAGTACTATAGGAAACAGTATACACGTGGTCACAACACTATAGTACTGTAGTAAACAGTAAACACGTGGTCCCAACACTATAGTACTATAGTAAACAGTATAAACGTGGTCACAACACTATAGTACTATAGTAAACAGTATACACGTGGTCACAACACTATAGTACTGTAGTAAACAGTATACACGTGGTCACAACACTATAGTACCATAGTAAACAGTATACACATGGTCACAACACTATAGTACTATAGAAAACAGTATACACGTGGTCACAACACTACAGTACTATAGTAAACAGTATGCACGTGGTCACAACACTATAGTACTGTAGTAAACAGTATAGACGTGGTCACAACACTATAGTACTATAGTAAACAGTATACACGTGGTCACAACACTATAGTACTGTAGTATACAGTATACACGTGGTCACAACACTACAGTACTATAGTAAACAGTATGCACGTGGTCACAACACTATAGTACTGTAGTAAACAGTATAGACGTGGTCACAACACTATAGTACTATAGTAAACAGTATACACATGGTCACAACACTATAGTACTATAGTAAACAGTATACATGTGGTCACAACACTATAGTACTGTAGTAAACAGTATACACGTGGTCCCAACACTATAGTACTATAGTAAACAGTATACACGTGGTCACAACACTATAGTACTGTAGTATACAGTATACACGTGGTCACAACACTACAGTACTATAGTAAACAGTATGCACGTGGTCACAACACTATAGTACTGTAGTAAACAGTATAGACGTGGTCACAACACTATAGTACTATAGTAAACAGTATACACATGGTCACAACACTATAGTACTATAGTAAACAGTATACACGTGGTCACAACACTATAGTACTGTAGTAAACAGTATACACGTGGTCACAACACTATAGTACTATAGTAAACAGTATACACATGGTCACAACACTATAGTACTATAGGAAACAGTATACACGTGGTCACAACACTATAGTACTGTAGTAAACAGTATACACGTGGTCACAACACTATAGTACCATAGTAAACAGTATACACATGGTCACAACACTATAGTACTATAGGAAACAGTATACACGTGGTCACAACACTATAGTACTGTAGTAAACAGTATACACGTGGTCACAACACTACAGTACTATAGTAAACAGTATGCACGTGGTCACAACACTATAGTACTGTAGTAAACAGTATAGACGTGGTCACAACACTATAGTACTATAGTAAACAGTATACACATGGTCACAACACTATAGTACTATAATAAACAGTATACACGTGGTCACAACACTATAGTACTGTAGTAAACAGTATACACGTGGTCACAACACTATAGTACTATAGTAAACAGTATACACATGGTCACAACACTATAGTACTATAGGAAACAGTATACACGTGGTCACAACACTATAGTACTGTAGTAAACAGTATACACGTGGTCACAACACTATAGTACTGTAGTAAACATTACACACGTGGTCACAACACTATAGTACTGTAGTAAACAGTGTACACGTGGTCACAACACTATAGTACTATAGTAAACAGTAAACACGTGGTCACAACACTATAGTACTATAGTAAACAGTATACACGTGGTCACAACACTATAGTACTGTAGTAAACAATATACACGTGGTCACAACACTATAGTACTATAGTAAACAGTAAACACGTGGTCACAACACTATAGTACTATAGTAAACAGTATACACGTGGTCACAACACTATAGTACTGTAGTAAACAGTATACACGTGGTCACAACACTATAGTACTGTAGTAAACCGTATACACGTGGTCACAACACTATAGTACTGTAGTAAACAGTATACACGTGGTCACACTATAGTACTATAGTAAACAGTATACACGTGGTCACAACACTATAGTACTGTAGTAAACAGTATACACGTGGTCACAACACTATAGTACTGTAGTAAACATTACACACGTGATCACAACACTATAGGACTGTAGTAAACATTACACACGTGGTCACAACACTATAGTACTGTAGCAAACAGTGTACACGTGGTCACAACACTATAGTACTATAGTAAACAGTACACACGTGGTCACACCACTATAGAACTGTAGTAAACAGTATACACGTGGTCACAACATTATAGTACTATAGTAAACAGTATACACGTGGTCACAACACTATAGTACTATAGTAAACAGTATAGACGTGGTCACAAAACTATAGTACTATAGCAAACAGTATACACGTGGTCACAACACTATAGTATTGTAGTAAACAGTATACACGTGGTCCCAACACTATAGTACTATAGTAAACAGTATACACGTGGTCACAACACTATAGTACTGTAGTAAACAGTATACACGTGGTCCCAACACTATAGTACTATAGTAAACAGTATACACGTGGTCACAACTCTACAGTACTATAGTAAACAGTATACACTTGGTCACAACACTATAGTACTGTAGTAAACAGTATACACGTGGTCACAACACTATAGTACCATAGTAAACAGTATACACATGGTCACAACACTATAGTACTATAGGAAACAGTATACACGTGGTCACAACACTATAGTACTGTAGTAAACAGTATACACGTGGTCCCAACACTATAGTAATATAGTAAACAGTATACACGTGGTCACAACACTATAGTACTATAGTAAACAGTATACACGTGGTCACAACACTATAGTACTGTAGAAAACAGTATACACGTGGTCACAACACTATAGTACCATAGAAAAACAGTATACACATGGTCACAACACTATAGTACTATAGAAAACAGTATACACGTGGTCACAACACTACAGTACTATAGTAAACAGTATGCACGTGGTCACAACACTATAGTACTGTAGTAAACAGTATAGACGTGGTCACAACACTATAGTACTATAGTAAACAGTATACACGTGGTCACAACACTATAGTACTGTAGTAAACAGTATACACGTGGTCCCAACACTATAGTACTATAGTAAACAGTATACGCGTGGTCACAACACTATAGTCCTGTAGTATACAGTATACACGTGGTCACAACACTACAGTACTATAGTAAACAGTATGCACGTGGTCACAACACTATAGTACTGTAGTAAACAGTATAGACGTGGTCACAACACTATAGTACTATAGTAAACAGTATACACATGGTCACAACACTATAGTACTATAGGAAACAGTATACACGTGGTCACAACACTATAGTACTGTAGTAAACAGTATACACGTGGTCCCAACACTATAGTAAACAGTATACACGTGGTCACAACACTATAGTACTGTAGTATACAGTATACACGTGGTCACAACACTACAGTACTATAGTAAACAGTATGCCCGTGGTCACAACACTATAGTACTGTAGTAAACAGTATAAACGTGGTCACAACACTATAGTACTATAGTAAACAGTATACACATGGTCACAACACTATAGTACTATAGTAAACAGTATACACGTGGTCACAACACTATAGTACTGTAGTAAACAGTATACACGTGGTCCCAACACTATAGTACTATAGTAAACAGTATACACGTGGTCACAACACTATAGTACTGTAGTATACAGTATACACGTGGTCACACCACTACAGTACTATAGTAAACAGTATGCACGTGGTCACAACACTATAGTACTGTAGTAAACAGTATAGACGTGGTCACAACACTATAGTACTATAGTAAACAGTATACACATGTTCACAACACTATAGTACTATAGTAAACAGTATACACGTGGTCACAACACTATAGTACTGTAGTAAACAGTATATACGTGGTCCCAACACTATAGTACTATAGTAAACAGTATACACGTGGTCACAACACTATAGTACTGTAGTAAACAGTATACACGTGGTCCCAACACTATAGTACTATAGTAAACAGTATACACGTGGTCACAACACTATAGTACTGTAGTAAACAGTATACACGTGGTCCCAACACTATAGTACTATAGTAAACAGTATACACGTGGTCAAAACACTATAGTACTATAGTAAACAGTATACACGTGGTCACAACACTATAGTACTATATTAAACAGTATACACGTGGTCACAACACCATAGTACTGTAGTAAACAGTATACACGTGGTCACAACACAAGCAATCGTCTTCAGGTGAAATAATACAGCAGCCGGACTGCTGAGACAGGAAGAAATGTAGCGAGAGAGCTACTGCAACCAAAGGTTACACTATATACGTTTGTGGTGGGATTTGCAAGTAAATGTAAGATCGCAGAGCAAGCATACCCCGGCTAATCCCTCGGCTACTCCGAGGGGCAGTGGGAGCGGAGGGGCTGCCGTAACGGGCGAGATAGTGGGGGTGAAATTTACAGAGGGTACAAGCTGATAGAAAGAGGATCAAACTCAGCAAACTTAGAAATGTAATGCAACTCATTGAGTCGGCCAACACAACAAATAATACTTTGCCTGGTTGATCACCGGCCTTCTCTGCTTGTGTGTCTCCCTGTGTGTGGGGAGCGGTGGTGCAGCTGTTAGCGCTACGCTGCGCTATGAACCTGGCGACCCGGGTTCGATTCCCGCTCACGGCCAACACCAGTGACGATTATCTGAACCGGTCCCGGGCCTCCCCTAGGTCGACTCAGCCTCAAATGAGTACCTGGTGCGGTGTGTAAACATCGCCACTAGGGAGACAAAGGCGGTCGGGCGTGGTGCTGGCCACCCACCCCCTCGTGTACTGTTCCGGCCTTCACAGGTGCTCGCTAACAGCACTTGCCCCTACAGTCTGTTCAGGCTATACGGGGGATCTTTGTGTCTCCCTGTCTGTGTTTGGTCTCTCTCTCTCAAATTTAGTTTCACCTGATGACGACTGCTTGAGTTGCAATCGAAACGTCGTATTCTATTATTTTGTTTATTTTTTCTACGTGACTTTACCGAAAGACCATTGAGTAACAACAGTGTTTTTACGAATCACAGCTAAGAGACAAACAACATTATATTTTCTATTAAACATAACATTTTAATAACATGTTAAAAAATACTTTAAATCTCATCACTGCTCCTCATACTCAATCCGTGATCAGTGCCGGATTATCCTCGGAACAAAATAATCATTAGCTGTGGGCCCCGCACTTTCAAGCGCCCCGCGCTAAATGATCTCACCCTATAAATCCCCGTTCAGTGATTCTGTACTTGCTCTATTACTATAGTAAAATTACAATTACTTTACTATGCAAGTTAAAAACTTCGTGCTTTATAATTGTTTTTTATTTATTCTGGGCACCTTTATAATATAAGCTACAGGACCCGCACGAGCTTAATCCGGCACTGTCCGGGATACTGTTCCAGTGCCCAACCAGGCTGTTGAAGACACCGTGAGTGGAGTTGAGGAGGATCGGTGGAGGTGTGAAGGGGGTGAGTGATGCCGACGGGCTGCGAGGGGGTCATCCGAGAGGGTGCCCAGTGGGGAGATGAAGCAATGAAATCGCTCCACGTGCAGGTGCTGGGTGGATTACTGCACAGCGGCATCGTGGGAGGTGGCGACGGCTCGTGGAGGTCTCTACCCACTAGTGGATTGACCATGGCTGATGGTGGTGATGATGATGGATGTTGCTCACTCACTTGGCGACGTATGAAACGCCAGAGATGCACGGCGATGTGCAGGGTGTTCAGCAGCATGGTGGAGCTGATGGCCTCCTTGCAGCCGCTGTACAGCTGACCTACAGCGTGGAGCAGAGCAGGGAGCACGCTGTCCACAATGTCCTCACTGTGGCTACTGAACATCGGTCCCCAGGTGGCGACCCCTGCTGATGCAGAGACGTTCTTCATGAGTCCCGAGTAGTTGATCGTGGTGGTGGTGGTGTTGGAGCCGTTGATGACCGAACCCCCACGCCGAGATCCTCCGAGGAGCTCCACCATCGGCTGCGTGAGCAGCAGAACCACAGTGAGGACAGCCGTGAAGATCGCCATGGTGGTGGTGGTGGCGAAGGTCTCTGAAGAACTCGAAGTGGAGGAGCAGCGTGGGGCGAGGTGGTTTCCTCTCCAGGAGCCGACTCCACTCTGACCTCTGCCGTGACGTCACCGGGCCATGACGTCACCGTGACGTCAGAGGTTTCCACGGCTCTTACGTCATTATAGCATTTGGAACGTGGCTGTGCAATGGAACATCAACACGTGATGCACTACAACACTGTATTGTTTATAGAATTGTAATACAATACTAATTATTCACATCTGAGACAGAACATCGGCAGAGGAGGGAGCCTCACTCCTCACTTCTCCCAACCAGCTTAAAAGTCGCTACGAATCTTAACAGCGTTCATTGAAGCTCTGTGGATGTGTAGGCCTTACTTTAACATATATTTCTGTGACAAGTCACAAGCTAATCCCTTAGCTATTTCAATGCTAAATTACTAGTTGCCTCCGTGGATGTGTAGGTTTTTACTTTAACATAGCCATTTCCGTGACCAGTCACAAGCTAATCCCTCAGCTATTTGCACAAGCTAATCCCTTAGCTATTTCAATGCTAAATTACTAGTTGCCTCTGTGGATGTGTAGGTTTTGACTTTAACATAGCCATTCCTGTGACCAGTCACAAGCTAATCCCTTAGCTATTTCAATGCTAAATTACTAGTTGCCTCTGTGGATGTGTCGGTTTTGACTTTAACATAGCCAATTCCGTGACCAGTCACAAGCTAATCCCTCAGCTATTGATATGTAAACCCCTTTGTCAAGGTGCCTTACTTCTCCCAACCAGCTTAAAAGTCGCTACGAATCTTAACATCGTTAATTGAAGCTCTGTCGTCCCGACAGTACTGTACCTTTCACCTAAAGACGGCCGCTTGCGTTGTGGCCAAAACGTCGTGAGAATTTTATTGTTTTTTTATTATTTTATTCTCATTCTACGTGACTTTACCGAAAGAACCAAAGAAAATAAAATAATAAAGATATAAAACAATAAAATTCCCCAAATCAAAATTCATATACTGTTGATTTATTCACTCCATCTCCGCAGTGGACACTGCCGGTTGTGTTCCTTCCTTAGCTCCCATTCCCACGTTAGTCTCGACCACCGGCCGTCATCACTTCAAGTTGTGTGTCCTGCCTCACCCCACCTTTCTAAACTAAAATTACGTCCTTAATTATATGAAGTCATATGAAGTCCAATTGACGTGTCCGTCTTCCAGTATCAGTGTAATTCTTAGGATGTGCATCATCTCTACGCTTCCTTGTGCATTTCTAAACATTGGTTCTACTTTCCGTTTGTGATGCATCTGTTTGAAAAAAACGTTCTGCTTAAGGCATATGGCTCAGTTACGTTTCATTATTAAGTTAAGATAACAATAAGCACTTTGTTCTGCCCTGATACACCTCTCTTAATCATTTTCATCCGTCTTCCCCTTTAACAACCGCCCTACGTGTAGATGCACTTCTGTGTTTTCAAGGCTGTGTCCCTGTTCTTTTTGCGTTCAGTTTGTTATTCCCCCGCACCTCCAGTAAAGCATGGTTGGCTGCGTACGGTGCGAAAGAAGTTCACCATGCAAACATACGCTGCGTTGAAAAATGATTCTACTGACTGCAGACCAATCCTGGACAGATTTCTCAATACGAGTGCAATATCGAGGGTACAGATCAATACCAACTGAACACAGATGCTAATTCATGGACGGGTGGCAACTCTAGCCATGCCCATGCAAACATACACAACATCTTGACCATGAATCGCCTATGCGGCAGATTAAATGTCAAGCATTATACATTGAATTTCGATCTACTTTTGTTCGTTTTGATTTATTTTGGCGCAGTTTCAAGTAAGTATTTTTAATAGAATTATTGTATTGCCATTTACTGTATAATTGTGATAATAGACCAAGCACTGAGACATTGCCCAGGGTTGGTCTACAATCGAAAAGGTTGCAACCCCATAGCACACCCTCATGTGTTCCAGTGTTAACACATCGTATGTTTGTATCTTGAAATTCTTTCGCACCGTACGCAGCCCACCGCTCCCCCCACCACACACGTGCACAGCAGCTCCAGAGAGCGACTTTTGGGTCAGAGGTAGCCGCATTGTACTGGGGCCGTCCATAAATGAGGGGGGGGGGGGTGAGAAATGTGACGTCACATCAAAATGCGCAACTTTAAATAAATATAGACAACACGTTCTACGTAATTAAATAGACTTTTTAATAAATATTTTCTCCTACAACATCAGAGTGCAGCGCCACATTAAATAAGCACCACGATGACAATAGTTTAAAGCGATATGAAGCATGCTTTATTTTGGGGGGGGGGGGGTGCACAGCTTTGTACCGTCATATTTGAGGGGGGGCTCTGACTCTTTGTGACGCCGCGTGACGATGGGAGGGGGGGTCAAAAATCGTCTAAAATCGCGTGACGTCATTTATGGACGGCCCCCACAGCGTGAAATAGCGCAACAAACCGAACCCGCGTACAGCGAGGGAAGCCCTGGCTGGTTTATCATTCATTAATCTCCAGTTCAGTCACAAACGAATCTCTTAGAGCCGAAGGCGCGATCCAGTATCACGTTGGCATGCCGTGTCAACCCGTACGGGGTTACCCCGTATTGGTGTACAGGGAGATTGAGTTCTCAGGTCCATACGGCTTACTAGAGCCGTTTCAAAACGGGCAAAACAATGTTTTGTGTTTCTCCCCTTGTGATGGGACTTTGTAGGATGAACGTTGAGATTTGTAAGGGGCACGGGGTGACCAATAAGGTCTGAATTGGTCTGTAATAAGAGAGGCAATGGTTAGGGGTTGAGAGGTGTGCGTTGGCACTGCGTGCCACGTCGCGTTGTCATACAGCTGACACTCCGATGAGCAATGATTCGGCGACGCACGGTGCCAAAGGGGCCGTCCATAAATGACGTCACGCGACTTCTGACGATTTTTGACCCCAACCCCCCCATTGTCACACGGCGTCACAAAAAGTCAGACCCCCCCCTCAAATATGACGTCACAAAGCTTTGGCCCCCCTCCCACCAAATAAAACATGCTTCAAATCGCTTTAAACTATTGTAATTGTAGTGCGTATTTAATGTGGCGCTGCACTCTGATGTTGTAGGAGAAAACATTTATTAAAAAGTATATTTAATTAAGTAGAACGTGTCGTCTATATTTATTTAAAGTTGCGCATTTTGATGTGACGTCACATTTCTCACCCCCCCCCCCCTCGTCACACATCGTCACAAATGTCTGATCGCCCCCCCCCCCCCCCAGGTGCGTGACGTCATTTATGGACGGCCCCAAAGACGTTCAACATTCGTGCGTATCCGCCGTGATGTGGGGCGAAGTAATATTCTAATCTTATTATCCGCGATGCCTGCAGGATTAGCTTTTTTCTTCTTCGTCTTCCAAAGCAGATTATTAATGAGAATATTGATGGAATTTCCCCCAGTGCATGTTGGCTGGGGAAGGGCTGTTTAAGACCCGCGGTGAACCCGCTCATCTCCACGTATCGGCATGAAATGATAAAATCGCAGATTTTCGGAAGCGCGTTCGTTTCAAGTGGATGCTTGTTGTCAACACCGCCATATTGACAGCACTCGCAATCATCCCATACTCAATTGAAACTCTTCTTAAGTAATTGCTTATTGTGTTTAGTTCCTTGTCCTTATCTCATACCTCCGATTAGCACGGTGGGCTACGTACGGTGCGAAAGAATTTCAAGATACAAACATACGATGTGTTAACACTGGAACACGTTAGGGTGTGCTATGGGGTTGCCACCTTTTCGATTGTAGACCAACCCTGGAAAATGTCTCAGTGCTTGGTCTATTATCATAATTATACAGTAAATGACAATACAATAATTGTATAAAAAATTCTTACTTGAAACTGCTCCAAAATCAATCAAAACGAACAAAAGTAGATTGGAATTCAATGTAAAATGCTTGACATTTAATCTGCCGCATAGGCGATTCATGGTCAAGATGTTGTGTATGTTTGTATGGGCATGGCTAGAGTTGCCAACCGTCCGAGAAATAGCATCTGTGTTCAGGTCGTATTGATCTGTACCCTCGATATTGCACTCGTATTGAGAAATCTGTCCAGGTTTGGTCTGCTATCAGTAGAATCATTTTTCAACGCAGAGTATGTTTGCATGGTGAACTTCTTTCGCACCGTGCGCTGCCAACCATGCTTTAATGGAGGTGCGGGGGAATGACAAACTGAACGCAAAAAGAACAGGGACACAGCCTTGAAAACACAGAAGTGCATTTGCACGTAGGGCGGTTGTTGAAGGGGAAGAGGGATGAAAATGATTAAGAGAGGCGTATCAGGGCAGAGCAAAGTGCTTATTATTATCTTAACTTAATAATGAAACGTAACTGAGCCATATGCCTTAAGCAGAACGTTTTTTTTCAAACAGATGCATCACAAACAGAAAATAGAACCAATGTTTAGAAATGCACAAGGAAGCGTAGAGATGATGCGCATCCTAAGAACAACACTGATACTGGAAGACGGACACGTCAATTGGACTTCATATGCAAATGAAGGACGTAATTTTAGTTTAGAAAGGTGGGGTGAGGCAGGACACACAACTTGAAGTGATGACGGCCGGTGGTCGAGACTAACGTGGGAATGGGAGCTAAGGAAGGAACACAACCGGCAGTGTCCACTGCGGAGATGGAGTGAATAAATCAACAGTATATGAATTTTGATTTGGAGAATTTTATTGTTTTATATCTTTATTATTTTATTTTCTTTGGTTCTTTCGGTAAAGTCACGTAGAATGAGAATAAAATAATAAAATGACACGATAAAATTCTCACGACGTTTTGGCCACAACGCAAGCGGCCGTCTTTAGGTGAAAGGTACAGAACTGTCGGGACGACAGAGCTTCAATTAACGATGTTAAGATTCGTAGAGACTTTTAAGCTGGTTGGGATAAGTGAAGCACCTTGACAAAGGGGTTTACATATCAATAGCTGAGGGATTAGCTTGTGACTGGTCACGGAATTGGCTATGTTAAAGTCAAAACCTACACATCCACAGAGGCAACTAGTAATTTAGCATTGAAATAGCTAAGGGATTAGCTTGTGACTGGTCACAGGAATGGCTATGTTAAAGTCAAAACCTACACATCCACAGAGGCAACTAGTAATTTAGCATTGAAATAGCTAAGGGATTGGCTTGTGCAAATAGCTGAGGGATTATCTTTATTATTTTATTGTTTCCCTTCTACGTGACTTTACCGAAAGAACCAAGAATATAGTATATGAATTAGATCATTTATTTATTTTGCTAACTTTACAATTAATCGTACATTTTAATTGTACTAGTTTAATGTCTTCAGGTTTAGTTTCTAATTCTCTAGGATAAAACAAGTTATTTTGTCAAAAAGAATGACGTTAATTGGCGCATACATTGAAAGTGCAATTTTAAATGAACTGTGTCAGTCTTCAAATACTGTTCTGGTTATTCCCACCTTGTTGGTGTCCCTATTGTCTCCTGCACCCACTAACAACGGAGTTATTGTTGGGATGGAGAGAAGCACAGCCAGCAGCCAGCCACGAAACTCGAGACATAGAATATATTAATAGCAGCATGACTTACACTGCTACAGCAGCGAGGTGGTCATGTAACTATTTACATTCTCTGTGTCGCAAACATTAAATGGCAACTAATCTTTCCGTGGTACGCTTGTCCCCACGATTTGAGGACCAATTCCTTAGCGAAGGATTTACTACCAATTGAAGGATGATACAAGTGAAATGTGAAGTGGTAAGATTGATCTTAGATCATTGCAAGCCAATCCCAGATTCTGAGTGCGGAGTGACTCGGCAGGGCCGACGGCGTGAGCCTGGCACCTTGGGAGTTGTCATGGTCAGGGAGCAATGAGGCCGCGTTACCGGTTGTCTTAGTTTTGGGGAATTCTGTGTCCGGAACTCTGGTCCACAGTAACGATGAAACAAACACAATGTAGAAAAAAAGAACAGTTGCAACTCTTGCAGGAAAATGAAAGGTATTTTATTACAAAAAACAAACATCATTTACCATTCACACAAACAGTATAGTATTATAGTAGTTCGAAAATTAGACTGTGGAAAATAGTCATGTGTAATGATGAAAAATAATGAAAGATAACATTTATCATTATCTTATTGCAATATATGAACGTGTAATGGCAAATTAAAACGATGCGATACAATTTGACAATCCTTTACAGCGATACACTTAATCCAATGAAGTTGAATGTGAACGCTGAAACACGTAAATATTACTGAACATAGCGTGGATAGAAGAAACTGCTCTTTGTTTTTTTCGGTAAAGTCACGTAGAAATAAGAAATAATAAAATAAAATTACAGAATAGCATATTCCCTGGCAGTAGCTACGAGCAGATGCCAGGGGCAGCCAGAAGCGTCCAGAATGACGCAGCTGCTCCCAGGGGCTTACATCATCCGCCCAGAATCAAGAGCGTGACTCGTGTCTCAGGCTGCAGTTTATGACAAGTTCACTACAATAGCATTTAGTTCACCCTGCCAATGTGTAAGTATCAAACCATAACATTACGTATATTTTAAAAATAACCATTGTACAGAATTGATAGTTTTTTATTAATTAAGTTAAATGTAAGGGACATTCGTTGTTTTTGTGTGACTCAGTCTTTCCTGATATGGCTGATGATGTCATTGTGCTGTGTAAGCGAGAATTTAAGTTTCGGTTTGTATCACCCTTCAAAGTGTAGTAATTTCAGTTAAATATAGAAGAGCACATCACTCTGTTTTACATTCATTATGAGTGCTGAGTGAATTCCATGGCAGTAAACTGCTCACAAACTGCACCCTGAGACACGAGTCACGCTCTAGATTCTGTGCGGATGGAGGAAGCCCCTGGGAGCAGCTGCGTCATTCTGGACGCTTCTGGCTCCCCCTGGCATCTGCTCGTAGCTACTGCCAGGGCTATAAAAGCAGCTCCTGTAGCTGCACTGGCAGAACATCGGCGGAGGAGGGAGCAGCGCTCACAGCTGAAGCGAGCCTCACTGTGAAGCACATCAACAAGCATGGCCCTGAGTGTTTACTTCCCTGCGATGCACGTGATGGAGAGGAGCGTCTGGCCAGGCTGGCCGGTCTGGAACCCCCGCGGTGAAAGTCTCTTCCAGCAGCTGCAGCGAGACATGAGGAGCGAGATCGAGAGGATGGAGAGAATCTTCCGTGGAGTCGATCAGCTCAGCAGCCACACGCGGGCCCCGGGCAGCCACGGAGACGCACTGCTGCAGCAGCCGGCCGTGAGCAGTGGGTTCCAGATTGAAGATCCACAGGAGCAGGGAGGCGGGTTTGTCGCGTCCCTGGACGTGCAGGACTTCTCCCCACAGGACCTGGCCGTGAAGGTGTCTGGAGACAAGCTGGTGGTGGCCGGACGGCGCGAGGTGAAAAGCGGAGAAGTCAGCAGCGGCAGCTACAGCCACAGCTGCCAGGAGTTCCACAGGGAGACGCAGCTGCCCAGGGACGTGGACCCGCAGAGCGTGAGCTGCTGCTTGACTGAAGACGGGAAGCTGAAGTTCAAGGCTCAGCGCCGCGCCCTCCCTGCAGCGGCCGAGAGGGTGGTGGTCATTGAGCAGCCAGCGACAGCGACTCCTGGCACGGCCTCTCAGTCCACTGGCACCACTCACGCGTAGAGTGGCGCCTGGAGCATCCATTCCAACAACCTGCTTCATTGATGTTTTAATTGTGTGGATATTTAGTTAAATCAGTTTCTTCTATCCACGCTATGTTCAATAATATTTACGTGTTTCAGCGTTTACATTCAACTTCATTGGATTAAGTGTATCGCTGTAAAGGATTGTCAAATTGTATCGCATCGTTTTAATTTGTCATTACACGTTCATATATTGCAATAAGATAATGATAAATGTTATCTTCAAGTATTTTTCATCATTACACATGACTATTTTCCACAGTCTAATTTTCGAACTACTATAATACTATAGTGTTTGTGTGAATTTTAATGATGTTTGTTTTTTGTAATAAAATGCCTTTCAATTTCCGTATTCGTGTACAGGGAAATTGATTTTTCAGGTCCATACGGCTTACTACAGCCGTTTTATAACGGGCAAAACAATGTTTTGTGTTTTTCCCCTTGTGATGGGACTTTGTAGGATGAACGTTGAGATTTGTAAGGGGCACGGGGTGACCAATAAGGTCTGAATTGGTCTGTAATAAGAGAGGCAATGGTTAGGGGTTGACAGGTGTAAGTTGGCACTGCGTGCCACGTCGCGTTGTCATACAGCTGGCACTCCGATGAGCAATGATTCAGCGACGCACGGTGCCAAAGGGGCCGTCCATAAATGACGTCACGCGATTTTTGACCCCCCCCCCCCATCGTCACACGGCGTAACAAAAAGTCAGACCCCCCCCCCTCAAATATGACGTCACAAAGCTCTGCCCCCCCCAAAAAAAAAACATGCTTCAAATCGCTTTAAACTATTGTCATTGTAGTGCGTATTTAATGTGGCGCTGCACTCTGATGTTGTAGGAGAAAACATTTATTAAAAAGTCTATTTAATTAAGTAGAACGTGTTGTCTGTATTTATTTAAAGTTGCGCATTTTGATGTGACGTCACATTTCTCAGCCCCCCCCCTCGTCACACATCGTCACAAATATCTGACCCCTCCCGCCCCCCCTAGGTGCGTGATGTCATTTATGGACGGCGCCAGTACAATGCGGCTACCTCTGACCCAAAAGTCGCTCTCTGGAGTTGCTGTGCGCGTGTGTGGTGGGGGGAGCGGTGGCGCAGCGGTTAGCGCACTGCACTCTGAACCCCGACTACACGAGTTCGAATCCTGGGTCCCCCTTCCCCCTAGGTCGACTCAGCCTCAAATGAGTACCTGGTGCGCGGTGTGTAGTAAACATCGCCACTGGGGGAGACAAAGGCGGCCGGGCGTGGTGTTGGCCAACCACCCCGTCGTGTGCCACAGTGCCGATCTTAATCGGTGCTGCCACTCGCTAACAGCACTTGCCCCAACAGTCTGTCACAGGCTACACGGGGGATCTTTGTCTTTGTTGGACTGTGAGCGCTGTGCCCCAGTGTTTTTATGTATTTGGAACGTCGCCGGCTGTGTCCACGCTGTTCACTTCCCGACGTAACATGGCGGAATGTTCCTCCACGTCGTTGACTTCCCCACATAACATGGCTGACTCTGTCTCCACGGTGTTTACTTCCCCACGTAACATGGCTGACTGCCTCCACAGTGTTCACTTCCCCACGTAACATGGCTGACTACCTCCACAGTGTTCACTTCCCCACGTAACATGGCTGACTGCCTCCACGGTGTTCACTTCCCCACGTAACATGGCTGACTGCCTCCACGGTGTTCACTTCCCCACGTAACATGGCTGACTGCCTCCACGGTGTTCACTTCCCCACGTAACATGGCTGACTGCCTCCACAGTGTTCACTTCCCCACGTAACATGGCTGACTACCTCCACAGTGTTCACTTCCCCACGTAACATGGCTGACTGCCTCCACGGTGTTCACTTCCCCACGTAACATGGCTGACTGCCTCCACGGTGTTCACTTCCCCACGTAACATGGCTGACTGCCTCCACGGTGTTCACTTCCCCACGTAACATGGCTGACTGCCTCCACGGTGTTCACTTCCCCACGTAACATGGCTGACTGCCTCCACGGTGTTCACTTCCCCACGTAACATGGCTGACTGCCTCCACGGTGTTCACTTCCCCACGTAACATGGCTGACTGCCTCCACGGTGTTCACTTCCCCACGTAACATGGCTGACTACCTCCACAGTGTTCACTTCCCCACGTAACATGGCTGACTACCTCCACGGTGTTCACTTCCCCACGTAACATGGCTGACTGCCTCCACGGTGTTCACTTCCCCACGTAACATGGCTGACTGCCTCCACGGTGTTCACTTCCCCACGTAACATGGCTGACTGCCTCCACGGTGTTCACTTCCCCACGTAACATGGCTGACTACCTCCACAGTGTTCACTTCCCCACGTAACATGGCTGACTACCTCCACAGTGTTCACTTCCCCACGTAACATGGCTGACTGCCTCCACAGTGTTCATTTCCCCACGTAACATGGCTGACTGCCTCCACGGTGTTTACTTCCCCACGTAACATGGCTGACTACCTCCACGGTGTTTACTTCCCCACGTAACATGGCTGACTGCCTCCACGGTGTTCACTTCCCCACGTAACATGGCTGACTCTGTCTCCACAGTGTTCACTTCCCCACGTAACATGGCTGACTGCCTCCACGGTGTTCACTTCCCCACGTAACATGGCTGACTGTGCCTCCACGGTGTTTACTTCCCCACGTGACATGGCTGACTGCCTCCAGTGTTCACTTCCCCACGTAACATGGCTGACTCTGTCTCCACGGTGTTCACTTCCCCACGTAACATGGCTGACTGTGCCTCCACGGTGTTCACTTCCCCACGTAACATGGCTGACTGTGCCTCCACGGTGTTCACTTCTCCACGTAACATGGCTGACTCTGTCTCCACAGTGTTTTACTTCCCCACGTAACATGGCTGACTGCCTCCACAGTGATCACTTCCCAACGTAACATGGCTGACTGTGCCTCCACGGTATTTACTTCCCCACGTAACATGGCTGACTGTGCCTCTACGGTGTTCACTTCCCCACGTAACATGGCTGACTCTGTCTCCACAGTGTTTACTTCCCCACGTAACATGGCTGACTGTGCCTCTACGGTGTTCACTTCCCCACGTAACATGGCTGACTCTGTCTCCACAGTGTTTACTTCCCCACGTAACATGGCTGACTGTGCCTCTACGGTGTTCAATTCCCCACGTAACATGGCTGACTGTGCCTCCACACACTCGCGCGTCCCGCTCCCCTCCTTTTGCGTGTGCCGATCCCGCCTGATAGCCTCCTCGCTTACGGCCTCCACAGGGATGGAGGCGAGGAAAGAGGAGGACGAGGAGGAGATTAAGAAGGAGGACGGCGGGGAGGAGATGGCAGCGCCCGGGGCCCCGAGGAAGAGGGAGCCAGGCGCGGCTCCCCACGGGAACTTCATCAACTAGGCGGCCTTCAACCCCCCGGCTCGACGCGTCGCGCTGCTGCCCCGCGAGCTTCTGAGGCGGCTCCTGCCGGAGTCCGCGCCGCCGTTCCTCGCCCTGGACATGGGCTGCAACAGCGGGGTGAGCGCAACTCCACGTTACCACGGACGGGGCTGAGGACGTCGACCGCTGGGGAAGGTTCTGAAACTCTCGGGACGTTCACTCGAACAAAGCCGTGGCTGTGAGACTCGTCCAGTCCCAGTGTGGTATAGTGTACTAGTCACTATGGTAGTGTACTAGTCACTGTGGTAGTGTGGTAGTGTACTAGTCACTGTGTAGTAGTGTGGTAGTGTACTAGTCACTGTGTGGTAGTGTGGTAGTGTACTAGTCACTATGGTAGTGTACTAGTCACTGTGGTAGTGTGGTAGTGTACTAGTCACTGTGGTAGTGTGGTAGTGTACTAGTCACTGTGGTAGTGTACTAGTCACTGTGGTAGGGTGGTAGTGTACTAGTCACTGTGGTAGTGTGGTAGTGTACTAGTCACTGTGTGGTAGTGTACTAGTCACTGTGTGGTAGTGTGGGGGTGTACTAGTCACTGTGTGGTAGTGTACTAGTCACTGTGTGGTAGTGTGGTAGTGTACTAGTCACTGTGTGGTAGTGTACTAGTCACGGTGTGGTAGTGTACTAGTCACTGTGTAGTAGTGTGGTAGTGTACTAGTCACTGTGTGGTAGTGTGGTAGTGTACTAGTCACTGTGTGGTGGTGTACTAGTCACTGTGTGGTAGTGTACTAGTCACTGTGTAGTAGTGTGGTAGTGTACTAGTCACTGTGTGCTAGTGTGGTAGTGTACTAGTCACTGTGTGGTAGTGTACTAGTCACTGTCTGGTAGTGTACTAGTCACGGTGTGGTAGTGTACTAGTCACTGTGTGGTAGTGTGGTAGTGAACTAGTCACTGTGTAGTAGTGTGGTAGTGTACTAGTCACTGTGTGGTAGTGTGGTAGTGTACTAGTCACTGTGTGGTAGTGTACTAGTCACTGTGTGGTAGTGTGGGGGTGTACTAGTCACTGTGTGGTAGTGTGGGGGTGTACTAGTCACTGTGTGGTAGTGTGGTAGTGTACTAGTCACTGTGTGGTAGTGTACTAGTCACTGTGTAGTAGTGTGGTAGTGTACTAGTCACTGTGTGGTAGTGTACTAGTCACTGTGTAGTAGTGTGGTAGTGTACTAGTCACTGTGTGGGGGTGTACTAGTCACTATGGTAGTGTGGTAGTGTACTAGTCGCTGTGGTAGTGTGGTAGTGTACTAGTCACTGTGTGGTAGTGTACTAGTCACTGTGTGGTAGTGTGGTAGTGTACTAGTCACTGTGTGGTAGTGTACTAGTCACTGTGTGGTAGTGTACTAGTCACTGTGTGGGGGTGTACTAGTCACTATGGTAGTGTGGTAGTGTACTAGTCACTGTGGTAGTGTGGTAGTGTACTAGTCACTGTGTGGTAGTGTACTAGTCACTGTGTGGTAGTGTACTAGTCACTGTGTGGTAGTGTGGTAGTGTACTAGTCACTGTGTGGTAGTGTGGTAGTGTACTAATCACTGTGTGGTAGTGTGGGGGTGTACTAGTCACTGTGTAGTAGTGTGGTAGTGTACTAGTCAGTGTGTGGTAGTGTACTAGTCACTGTGTAGTAGTGTGGTAGTGTACTAGTCACTGTGTGGTAGTGTACTAGTCACTGTGTGGGGGTGTACTAGTCACTATGGTAGGGTGGTAGTGTACTAGTCGCTGTGGTAGTGTGGCAGTGTACTAGTCACTGTGTGGTAGTGTACTAGTCACTGTGTGGTAGTGTGGTAGTGTACTAGTCACTGTGTGGTAGTGTACTAGTCACTGTGTGGTAGTGTACTAGTCACTGTGTGGGGGTGTACTAGTCACTATGGTAGTGTGGTAGTGTACTAGTCACTGTGGTAGTGTGGTAGTGTACTAGTCACTGTGTGGTAGTGTACTAGTCACTGTGTGGTAGTGTACTAGTCACTGTGTGGTAGTGTGGTAGTGTACTAGTCACTGTGTGGTAGTGTGGTAGTGTACTAATCACTGTGTGGTAGTGTGGGGGTGTACTAGTCACTGTGTGGTGGTGTGGTAGTGTACTAGTCACTGTGTGGTGGTGTACTAGTCACTGTGTGGTGGTGTGGTAGTGTACTAGTCACTGTGTGGTAGTGTGGGGGTGTACTAGTCACTGTGTGGTAGTGTGGGGGTGTACTAGTCACTGTGAGGTAGTGTGGGGGTGTACTAGTCACTGTGTGGTAGTGTGGGGGTGTACTAGTCACTGTGTGGTAGTGTGGGGGTGTACTAGTCACTGTGTGGTAGTGTACTAGTCACTGTGGTAGTGTGGTAGTGTACTAGTCACTGTGTGGTAGTGTGTTGGTGTACTAGTCACTGTGTGGTAGTGTACTAGTCACTGTGTGGTAGTGTACTAGTCACTGTGGTAGTGTGGGGGTGTACTAGTCGCTGTGTGGTAGTGTGGGGGTGTACTAGTCACTGTGTGGTAGTGTGTTGGTGTACTAGTCACTGTGTGGTGGTGCACTAGTCATTGTGTGGTAGTGTGGGGGTGTACTAGTCACTGTGTGGTAGTGTACTAGTCACTGTGTGGTAGTGTGGGGGTGTACTAGTCACTGTGTGGTAGTGTGGGGGTGTACTAGTCACTGTGTGGTAGTGTGGGGGTGTACTAGTCACTTTGTGGTAGTGTGGGGGTGTACTAGTCACAGTGTGGTAGTGTGGGGGTGTACTAGTCACTGTAGGGTAGTGTGGTAGTGTACTAGTCACTGTGTGGTAGTGTGGGGGTGTACTAGTCACTGTGTGGTAGTGTGGTAGTGTACTAGTCACTGTAGGGTAGTGTGGTAGTGTACTAGTCACTGTGTGGTAGTGTGGGGGTGTACTAGTCACTGTGTGGTAGTGTACTAGTCACTGTGGTAGTGTGGTAGTGTACTAATCACTGTGTGGTAGTGTTGAGGTGTACTAGTCACTGTGTGGTAGTGTGGGGGTGTACTAGTCACTGTGTGGTAGTGTGGTAGTGTACTAGTCACTGTGTGGTAGTGTTGAGGTGTACTAGTCACTGTGTGGTAGTGTTGAGGTGTACTAGTCACTGTGTGGTAGTGTGGTAGTGTACTAGTCACTGTGTGGTAGTGTGGGGGTGTACTAGTCATTGTGTGGTAGTGTGGTAGTGTACTAGTCACTGTGTGGTAGTGTGGTAGTGTACTAGTCACTGTGTGGTAGTGTGGTAGTGTACTAGTCACTGTGTGGTAGTGTGGTAGTGTACTAGTCACTGTGTGGTAGTGTACTAGTCACTGTGTGGTAGTGTACTAGTCACTGTGTAGTAGTGTGGTAGTGTACTAGTCACTGTGTGGTAGTGTGGTAGTGTACTAGTCACTGTGCGGTAGTGTACTAGTCACTGTCTGGTAGTGTACTAGTCACGGTGTGGTAGTTTACTAGTCACTGTGTGGTAGTGTGGTAGTGTACTAGTCACTGTGTAGTAGTGTGGTAGTGTACTAGTCACTGTGTGATAGTGTGGTAGTGTACTAGTCACTGTGTGGTAGTGTACTAGTCACTGTGTAGTAGTGTGGTAGTGTACTAGTCACTGTGTGGTAGTGGGGGGGTGTACTAGTCACTGTGTGGTAGTGTGGTAGTGTACTAGTCACTGTGTGGTAGTGTACTAGTCACTGTGTAGTAGTGTGGTAGTGTACTAGTCACTGTGTGGTAGTGTACTAGTCACTGTGTAGTAGTGTGGTAGTGTACTAGTCACTGTGTGGTAGTGTACTAGTCACTCTGTGGGGGTGTACTAGTCACTATGGTAGTGTGGTAGTGTACTAGTCACTGTGGTAGTGTGGTAATGTACTAGTCACTGTGTGGTAGTGTACTAGTCACTGTGTGGTAGTGTGGTAGTGTACTAGTCACTGTGTGGTAGTGTACTAGTCACTGTGTGGTAGTGTACTAGTCACTGTGTGGGGGTGTACTAGTCACTATGGTAGTGTACTACTCACTGTGGTAGTGTGGTAGTGTACTAGTCACTGTGTGGTAGTGTACTAGTCACTGTGTGGTAGTGTACTAGTCACTGTGTGGTAGTGTGGTAGTGTACTAGTCACTGTGTGGTAGTGTGGTAGTGTACTAGTCACTGTGGTAGTGTACTAGGCACTGTGGTAGTGTGGTAGTGTACTAGTCACTGTGTGGTAGTGTACTAGTCACTGTGTGGGGGTGTACTAGTCACTATGGTAGTGTGTTAGTGTACTAGTCACTGTGAGGTAGTGTGGTAGTGTACTAGTCACTGTGTAGTAGTGTGTTAGTGTACTAGTCACTGTGTGATAGTGTGGTAGTGTACTAGTCATTGTGTAGTAGTGTGGGGGTGTACTAGTCACTGTGTGGTAGTGTGGTAGTGTACTAGTCACTGTGTAGTAGTGTGGTAGTGTACTAGTCACTGTGTAGTAGTGTGGTAGTGTACTAGTCACTGTGTGGTAGTGTACTAGTCACTGTGTAGTAGTGTGGTATAGTACTAGTCACTGTGTGGTGGTGTACTAGTCACTATGGTAGTGTGGTAGTGTACTAGTCACTGTGGTAGTGTGGTAGTGTACTAGTCACTGTGTGGTAGTGTACTAGTCACTGTGTGGTAGTGTACTAGTCACTGCGGTAGTGTACTAGTCACTGTGTGGTAGTGTACTAGTCACTGTGTGGGGGTGTACTAGTCACTATGGTAGTGTACTAGTCACTGTGGTAGTGTGGTAGTGTACTAGTCACTGTGTGGTAGTGTGGTAGTGTACTAGTCACTGTGTGGTAGTTTACTAGTCACTGTGGTAGTGTGGTAGTGTACTAGTCACTGTGTGGTAGTGTACTAGTCACTGTGTGGGGGTGTACTAGTCACTATGGTAGTGTGTTAGTGTACTAGTCACTGTGAGGTAGTGTGGTAGTGTACTAGTCACTGTGTAGTAGTGTGTTAGTGTACTAGTCACTGTGTGATAGTGTGGTAGTGTAATAGTCACTGTGTAGTAGTGTGGGGGTGTACTAGTCACTGTGTGGTAGTGTGGTAGTGTACTAGTCACTGTGTAGTAGTGTGGTTGTGTACTAGTCACTGTGTGGTAGTGTGGGGGTGTACTAGTCACTGTGCGGTAGTGTGGGGGTGTACTAGTCACTGTGTGGTAGTGTGTGCGTGTACTAGTCACTGTGTGGTAGTGTCGGGGTGTACTAGTCACTGTGTGGTAGTGTAGTAGTGTACTAGTCACTGTGTGGTAGTGTGGGGGTGTACTAGTCACTGTGTGGTAGTGTACTAGTCACTGTGTGGTAGTGTGGTAGTGTACTAGTCACTGTGTGGTAGTGTGGTAGTGTACTAGTCACTGTGTGGTAGTGTGGTAGTGTACTAGTCACTGTGTGGGGGTGTACTAGTCACTGTGTGGTAGTGTGGTAGTGTACTAGTCACTGTGTGGTAGTGTGGGGGTGTACTACTCACTGTGAGGTAGTGTGGGGGTGTACTAGTCACTGTGTGGTAGTGTGGGGGTGTACTAGTCACTGTGTGGTAGTGTACTAGTCACTGTGGTAGTGTGGTAGTGTAATAGTCACTGTGGTAGTGTGGTAGTGTACTAGTCCCTGTGGTAGTGTGGTAGTGTACTAGTCACTGTGTGGTAGTGTGTTGGTGTACTAGTCACTGTGTGGTAGTGTGGTAGTGTACTAGTCACTGTGTGGTAGTGTACTAGTCACTGTGGTAGTGTGGGGGTGTACTAGTCACTGTGTGGTAGTGTGGGGGTGTACTAGTCACTGTGTGGTAGTGTGTTGGTGTACTAGTCACTGTGTAGTGGTGTACTAGTCACTGTGTGGTAGTGTGGGGGTGTACTAGTCACTGTGTGGTAGTGTACTAGTCACTGTGTGGTAGTGTGGGGGTGTACTAGTCACTGTGTGGTAGTGTGAGGGTGTACTAGTCACTGTGTGGTAGTGTGGGGGTGTACTAGTCACTGTGTGGTAGTGTGGGGGTGTACTAGTCACAGTGTGGTAGTGTGGGGGTGTACAAGTCACTGTAGGGTAGTGTGGTAGTGTACTAGTCACTGTGTGGTAGTGTGGGGGTGTACTAGTCACTGTGTGGTAGTGTGGTAGTGTACTATTCACTGTAGGGTAGTGTGGTAGTGTACTAGTCACTGTGTGGTAGTGTGGTAGTGTACTAGTCACTGTGTGGTAGTGTACTAGTCACTGTGGTAGTGTGGTAGTGTACTAGTCACTGTGTGGTAGTGTTGAGGTGTACTAGTCACTGTGTGGTAGTGTGGGGGTGTACTAGTCACTGTGTGGTAGTGTGGTAGTGTACTAGTCACTGTGTGGTAGTGTTGAGGTGTACTAGTCACTGTGTGGTAGTGTTGAGGTGTACTAGTCACTGTGTGGTAGTGTGGTAGTGTACTAGTCACTGTGTGGTAGTGTGGGGGTGTACTAGTCATTGTGTGGTAGTGTGGTAGTGTACTAGTCACTGTGTGGTAGTGTACTAGTCACTGTGTGGTAGTGTACTAGTCACTGTGTGGTAGTGTGGTAGTGTACTAGTCACTGTGTGGTAGTGTAGGGGTGTACTAGTCACAGTGGGGTAGTGCGGGTGGCCATGGGCCTGAGACATGTTTACAAAAATGCATTTTCACCTTTCTCCCACAGATGGAATACACTACCCCATATGCGCGTTGTTCATCAAACACGTGAGTCATGGAAATTCATCATTAGCTCCAGACTTTTTGTCAATTAACTGCTGGATGAAGGCCTATGCCATGCCATGTTGGTCACGGGTGGTTTTGGCAATCAAGGTTGCTGAAGGTGCGTGTCAAGGACTGGTTCAGACATATCACCGGTTTGAGGCGTTTATTAGATATTTAAAGTTGCATTCATGTCAGTAGCTGAACATCGAACTTGGTCTCGTTGGATTTTTTGACCTAGAATCACTGCGTCATAGGTTTGTATTGAATAAAGTTGCATCTAATACTGTGGCCAGAATCAAAATATTCATACTGGAGGAATGCGATGAGCGATAAAGCTCTTTTTCGCAGACGTCCAGTAGAAGGAGGGTAAGAACGTTACAACAACAAAAAATACAAAACATGATAGTAGTCCAAAGTGCAAGAGAGGTAAACACATCACCCAAACACATACAAATAAAACTAAACCATCCCCATCCTACCGGGCAAAGCCCACTGAGGTATTAACTTATTTTCATTTTGAATAATGAAGTACTCCATCCTCGCATCACGTCTGTTTTTTTACGACATTCTCCAGCAAAGAAACAAACCCGCCACCGGTGTCCTCGTGTTTTCTCGCAGGAGCTGACGGTGGCTGTGTATCGGCACCTGACGGGGCTGGACCAGCCCGAGGGTGCACGCTCTGGGCAGGTTGCCCGCGTGCTGCCGCTGTCTGTGCTGGCGTGCGACCTGGACGCCGATCTGGTGGAGCGTGCGCGGGGCGACAATCCTCACCCGGAGGTCATCGCCTACGAGGCGTTTGACTTCATGGACACCGCAGCACGGGACGCCGCGCTGGACGCCTTCCTGCGACGCCACGGCCGGGCGCGCTTTGACCTGTGCCTGTGCATGTCGGTGACGATGTGGATTCACCTGCACCACGGCGATGCCGGCCTGCGGCGTTTCCTCGCGGCCGCCGCGCGCACCGCCACCTTCCTGTTGGTCGAGCCGCAGCCGTGGAGGTGCTACCGAGCGGCCGCGTGCCGCCTGCGCCGTCTGGGGCTGGCCGAGTTCCCCCTCCTGCCGGATCTGCGGCTCCTGCGTGGGGCTGGCGGCGGTGGCGGCCGCGCGGAGGCCGATGAGCTGGCCGCCTTGCTGGGAGAGGAGGGAGACATGCGCTTGCTGTCCAGCCTGGGCAGCACCGAGTGGGGGCGGTCCCTGCTGCTGTTTGGACGAACGGGAGTGGCATTGGGATGCATTGACAAAAGTACCGATTGAAACTGCGTTGCTGCTGTGGCCTTCGAGGATCTGTTGCCTATTTGGAGAGAATTCGTGGTCGGAAATGTTAAGTGTTTGTCAGTTTTTAACACCTTTATTTGTTGATGGTACATTGTTTTCTCGTCGTGCGTGTAAATGCAGCATGTTGTTGAAAACGTGTTATAATTTATCAGAATATTATATATATATAAAGTGACAACAATGCACAACGTACCTTTTTTGTACCTCTGAAAATAAAATTGTATGCAAAAAGAGTTGTCAGTTTTGAAGGACCCAACCAGAATCATTTATGATAAAGGGAATGAATGTTTTTTTTTTTAATAAATGGGACAACAGCATCTCATAAAATGGAAAATGAATATCACCAACTTCAAGTCATTGTTTGGAGGAGGCATTTTGAAAATTATATCAAACCCAGCCCATGGAAGACATACAGAAATATTTCCTCTTCACATGCGATTTTCCTCAAATAATTTAAGGCAGCTCATGATGTGACAGTGGAGGCTGCTTTGTAAAGGTGAACTATGTCCCTGTTTCCTTTGGATTTCCACGTGCATCTGAAATATTATTGAAATGCACATGTAAATGTTTTGGATACGCCACTTTTATATTTATTGTGAAATAAAATCTGAACATTGTAAATAGTTGATGGGTGCATTGTAATTGTGTGAAGTCATAATTGCCATTCATCCTCCCATTAACCACAACATCTGGTATGGAGGCAATCCATCCCATGTTCCTGTCCAGTGAGCTCCCTCCGCTCCATAAATATCTTTGTTGTGTTGTCTATATGCACGGTTTGCAGAGTGCACTCAGACTGACATAAGTGCCGTTGCGATATCACCACGACCAAGTGGCAACTAGCGTGCAATGCTCTGTTTGATAGATATGTTTCAGCAGTTAAGGGTGAAAAGTTAGACAAGCGGGATTTGATTGCTGAAAAAAAAATCTTCGGATTGGCCATCGCAAACCATGATGACTGCCGAGAAGAGCTGCTCGTAGCATTTTCCTGCACGCTGGTGGGAAGAGCCCAGCAACTTGAGCGGAAGCATCGATCGCACTGTCGGCAAGAGTTGCTCGTCTGCTGAATGGGACTTGTGTTGTGCCGTTACTGGTGTTGATGCCGATGGGCTCTTTCACGTTTTTCTTTAATCCGCTTGGCTGAGTCGGCTATGGAACTTCACTGCTTACAGCTGCTCTCAAAGTAAACATCTAGAAAAAATATCTACGGACAAAAATAATGCTTACCCAATGTTACTGATAATCTTGGACCAATATCTTTAAATGGTAACTGTTTGAGGCCAAACCAGTGTGATGAGACCCATGGAGATGACACTTCTCCGTTGTACCTACTGCAAACAGGGTACGCAGCAGCATTGGTGCCTGATTAGATTGCTTGAAGTGGGATCTGATCATTTGCTGTAACTGCTGCAATGGAACAATCTTTGCGGTGGCGGAATGTTATGACACGTCTGTTATTCATAGCCATGCACTTAGTGTCCTGCCTCGCACAAGCATACAATGTCACCGACCATCCAAAATTATAATTTCAATCATGAAAGAATCTTACAAGTTAGTGAGTTTTTTTTCGTACATACGTCAGGAAGCAGCTGGTTGTGTATGGAGCTGGTTAAGCATGGGGCTGGTTATGCATGGGGCTGGTTATGCATGGGGCTGGTTATGCATGGGGCTGCTTATGCATGGGGCTGGTTATGCATGGGGCTGGTTATGCATGGGGCTGGTTATGCATGGGGCTGGTTATGCATGGGGCTGGTTATGCATTGGGCTGGTTATGCATGGGGCTGGTTATGCATGGGGCTGGTTATGCATGGGGCTGGTTAAGCAGGTGTGAATTATCGTGTGTGGGAGGGAGGGGAGTCAGTCTAATTTCCAGTTTAGTCAAGTAAACTCAGGGTCTCTGGAGTGGCATTCATGAGGGGGCCCCAGATATGGGACAACTCCCCTTCCCTATTCCTCAGTTTAAGACTCGTGTTCTAAAGCTACTACACCGTTGTCTCGTGAGTAGAGCTCTGAGTAGTGTTCTACCCACCTGGCCATTTGCTCTTGTTTATCAGTGATGATGGCCCCTGTGCTGGATTTAAGGGGGGCAGTCCTCCTGATGTTTGGACCAAAGGCTGTCTTGATGCCTTCATACATGGCACGGATATTGCCAGTGTCAGAGGCGAGTTGGATCCTACTACTGAGATTCACCCAGTAGTTGTTGGCACAGCGTCTGGCGGTCGTTTGAGCTGCACTGCGAGCAGCTTTCAGTGCCCTTAACGATCCTGTACTTGGGACTTGCTTGTACTTCAAGAGCGCCATGCGTTTGGCTTGGAGGATGGGTTCCAATATAGCCAGGTGTTCCTCAAACCAGTCTTGTGTTCCGCCTTGTCTGCTTGCCGAAGCTATTGATGGCTGCATTAAAGATGGCGTCTCTGATGTATGCCCACTTTGTCTCCACGCTTCCATCTGGTGTGTCGTGTAGGGACTGCTCAAGGCTGTGTTGGAAAATTGAGGGAGCTCTGGGAGGGATGTCTTGGCAGAGTTGATGCGTAGGTAGCGCTTTTGTTTGAGTCTGTGTATCTTTTTGGGGCGTAGTCTGACCTTGCTGGATACCAGCGAGTGATCGGTGTCACAGACTGCACTGTGGTAGCTGCGTGTGATGAGTACCGAGTTGAGGAGGGCTCGTCGGGTGATGACGAGGTCCAGTTGGTGCCAATTAAGAGACCTTGGATGTCTCCATGATACTTTATGTCATGGTTTTGTGAGAAAGAATGAGTTTCTGATACAGAGATTGTGGTATGAACAAAGTTCCAGTAGTCTTTGGCCACTGGCATTTATCTTTCCAATGCCATGATAGCCAAGGCATGCAGGCCACGCGTCGTGGTCAGCCCCAACCCTTGCATTGAAGTCTCCCAACAGAAACATGTGCTCAGAGCTGGGGATTTTGCGAATAATATTGTGAAGCTCTTCATTGAATTGGTCATGAATCTCCGGAGGTGAGTAGAGTGTTGGGGCGTAGACACTCAGGATGTTTACATGGCCAGAAGCAGTGAGCAATCTCATGAGTAGAATCCGCTCGGAGCCTGCAGTCGGTGGTTCTATCATGCCAAGGAGTGTGTTTTTGACAGCGAACCCAACACCATGTTGCCTTGGTTCGTTCTGCTGTTTTCCTTGCCAGTAGAAAGTGTAGTCACTCTCTCGTAGTGAGCCACTGCCAGCAAGCCGGGTCTCCTGCAGTGCCGCAATATCGACATGGAATCTCGCCAACTCCCTGTCGATAACTCCAGTCTTGCGGATGTCCTCAATCTGCAATAGATCTTCGGAGAGTCCAGAACACATTGTGCGTACATTCCAGCTTGCAAAATGAAGGGCTGGAACCTTCTTTCGTTTTGCTTTTGTCTGGTGCAAGTTTTGCAGCCCACTTGTCTGGTGCTGAACCATAAGGTCCAAGCACCCATTGGAGCAGGTGAGCCGTGGCGGGAAAGGACCTTATTGGCCGGGGGCTGCCCAGCCTGAGGCGGGTGGCGGTAGCTATCCATTGGGGTGCAATGACCCCTCCCACCGAAGATGGCAACCCGTGGCGCCCATTTTTTACGCCAATCTAAAATGAGCTTATAACCCGTGACTGCTGCCATCCGTGTTTCTTGGCCACGATTAGGTGGCCGAGGAGTGTCCTCTCCCCATTTTTGCACCTCTTGTTAGTGCAAAGCCCGGGCAGGTTATTCTGGAAATCCTGGGTTGCCCATGCGTCAGGATCCCCCCTCGGCCTTGCCGGTGATGTCCAAAGGAGTGCGTAGCACGACGTTTGGTACCAGTTTGGCTGCAGGGGCTGCCGGGAATGTGCCGCAGTGCGTCACAAAACCGCCTGAGGGGCCCCACTCCTGATTTTCTGTCGGGGTTTACTCCCTTAGCCATTGACTCTCCCGAGACACTCACAAGGCAGTGAGAAAACCGCGTAACCCTGGGAGGGGCCCTTACCAGCTACTGACAGCCGGGCCAGCTGTGCCTGGGACTCGCGTAAGGCAGGGTCGTCACGCCCTGAGGTAGTTTATCACAAACTACCCGCTACCACACCGCGGGGCCAAATTGGTCACCCCGTGCCCCTTACAAATCTCAAGGTTCATCTTTAACATCTTTAACATCTATTTCTGTGACCAGTCACAAGCTAATCCCTTAGCTATTTCAATGCTAAATTACTAGTTGCCTCTGTGGATGTGTAGGTCTTTACTTTAACATAGCTATTTCTGTGACCAGTCACAAGCTAATCCCTCAGCTATTTGCACAAGCTAATCCCTTTGCTATTTCAATGCTAAATTACTAGTTGCCTCTGTGGATGTGTAGGTTTTGACTTTAACATAGCCATTTCCGTGACCATTCACAAGCTAATCCCTCAGCTATTTGCACAAGCTGATCCTTTAGCTATTTCAATGCTAAATTACTAGTTGCCTCTGTGGATGCGTAGGTCTTTACTTTAACATAGCCATTTCTGTGACCAGTCACAAGCTAATCCCTCAGCTATTTGCACAAGCTAATCCCTTAGCTATTTCAATGCTAAATTACTAGTTGCCTCTGTGGATGTGTAGGTTTTGACTTTAACATAGCCATTCCTGTGACCAGTCACAAGCTAATCCCTTAGCTATTTCAATGCTAAATTACTAGTTGCCTCTGTGGATGTGTAGGTTTTGACTTTAACATAGCCATTTCCGTGACCATTCACAAGCTAATCCCTCAGCTATTTGCACAAGCTGATCCTTTAGCCATTTCAATGCTAAATTACTAGTTGCCTCTGTGGATGTGTAGGTTTTGACTTTAACATAGCCATTCCTGTGACCAGTCACAAGCGAATCCATTATCTATTTCAATGCTAAATTACTAGTTGCCTCTGTGGATGTGTAGGTTTTGATTTTAACATAGCCATTTCCGTGACCAGTAACAAGCTAATCCCTCAGCTATTGATATGTAAACCCCTTTGTAAAGGTGCCTCACTTCTCCCAACCAGCTTAAAAGTCGCTACGAATCTTAACATCGTTCATTGAAGCTCTGTCGTCCCGACAGTTCTGTACCTTTCACCTCAAGACGGCCGCTTGCGTTGTGGCCGAAACGTCGTGGGAATTTTATTGTGTTTTTTTATTATTTTATTCTCATTCTACGTGACTTTACCGAAAGAACCAAAGAGGATGAATCCTTGCAGTCACGAAAGCTTCAAATCGAAAAATATAATTTTATTGTTTCCCTTCTATGTGACTTCACCGAAAGAACCAAGAATATAGTATATGAATTAGATCATTTATTTATTTTGCTAACTTTATAATTAATCGTACACTTTTATTGCACTAGTTTAATGTCTTAAGGTTTAGTTTCTAATTCTCTAGGATAAAACAAGTTATTTTTCAAAAAGAATGTCATTCATTGGCGCATACATTGAAAGTGCAATTTTAAATGAACCGTGTCAGTCTTCAAATACTGTTCTGGTTATTCCCACCTTGTTTGTGTCTCTATTGTCTCCTGCACCCACTAACAACGGAGTTATTGTTGGGGTGGAGAGAATCACAGCCAGCAGCCAGCCAGGAAACTCGAGACATAGAATATGTTAATAGCAGCGTGACTTACACTGCTACAGCAGCGATGTTGTCATGTAACTATTTACATTCTCTGTGTCGCAAACATTAAATGGCAACAAATTTTTTCCGTGGTACGCTGTCCCCACGATTTGAGGACCAATTCTTTAGCGAAGGATTTACTACCAATTGAAGGATGATACAAGTGAAATGTGAAGTGGTAAGATTGATCTTAGACAATTGCAAGCCAATCCCAGATTCTGAGTGCGGAGTGACTCGGCAGGGCCGACGGCGTGAGCCTGGCACCTTCGGTGTTGTCACGGACACGGAGCAATGAGGCCGCGTTACCGGTTGTCTTAGTTTTGGGGAATTCTGTGTCCAGAACTCTGATCCACAGTAACGATGAAACAAACACAATGTAGAAAAAATAACAGTTGCAACTGTTGCAGGAAATTGAAAGGCATTTTATTACAAAAAACAAACATCATTACCATTTTTTTCTTCTTTGGTTCTTTCGGTAAAGTCACGTAGAATGAGAATAAAATAATAAATTGATAAAATAAAATAACACAATAATATTCTCACGACGTTTCGGCCACAACACAAGCGGCCTTCATCAGGTGAAGGGAGCGAGACTGTCTGGTAGGACAGCGCTGGAGTGAGAGAGCCACGTTCAGATCACGGCTTTTAAGCTGTGTGAGAGGAACAAAGAGCCTTGACGAAGGAATTAGCATAAAATTTAGCATTGAAAAGGCTGAATGATTAGCTTGTGACTGGTCACAGAAATAGCTATGTTAAAAGTTAAAGCATACACATCCGCAGAGGCACCCATTGTTAAAAGGAATTAGCATAGAATTTAGCATTGAAATAGCTACATTAAGGCATTCGCTTGTAACTGCTACAGAAATAGTTACGTTGAAGTCAGAGCATACACATTCACCGAGGCACTTAGTACAAATCAAAACAGGAGAATTTAGCATTGAAATAACTAGGCGAATTTAGCATTGAAATAACTGGGTGATTTGCTAGTGACTGGTCACAGAAATGACTACAAATCTGAGCTATTCACAGTACTATATAGTGAACCAATAAAAACTAAAATATAAATTACCTTCATGTTATCAATAAACTCTATATTCTCCAATCAGCTAAGCTACCAACCATAAGTCGTTATATATCACAATGCTATATGGCGAAAAAATGGGTGGATTCTTACCCTCAAATTTCCGTACCACGGATAGCTACGGGCCCCGTTCAGACGGACGAGTTCGTCCATGGTCGGAACAGAGGAGGGGGAGAGAGACAGCTGCGAAGCCCTAGTATACTCCATGTTGTAAACCATACCATTAACCGTGGTGTGAGAGGTATTAAGAGGCAATGCTGGCGAAAGAGCTGCGGTCTGAAGGTCATCGTAAAATTACAATTAATTAAGAACAGAAATTATTTAACACATCTTTCCAGTGGTTACTGAGCCTGAATCCATCTTCTCGGTTGAAATTGTCTCTGTGCTTGTATATGTGAATGGCCTCATGAACGAATCTCTCATGGTAGCCAGTTGGTTTGCAAAGAACCTCTGTCTTGGAGAAGTCAATGTCATGTGAGCCCACTGAATTGTAACAGTGATCTGCCACGGCAGAGGAGTTCGTCTTACCGTGTTTCAAGTCTGCTTTATGTTCGCGGATGCGATCCGAGATATGTCTTTTGGTTTCTCCAATGTAGCTACTACCACAGAGGCACTTTAGTTTGTAAACGCCCGGGTACTGTATGTCTGGAAGAGCATCTTTTACAGATGGAACTAAATCACGGATTTTGTGTACTGTGTTGAATCGGACCTGGATCTTGTGTTTATTCAGGATTTTGGAGATCTTTTTAGTGACCCCTGCAATGTAGGGTAAGGTGATGGTTTTGAGTGGCTCCACAAGAGGATCCTTCTTCATGACTGGAGTGATGGCTTTGCGGATTGTGTAGTCGGAGTAGCCATTAGCCCTGAGAGCCTGGTGTACGTGTTTGAGTTCACTGGTAATGTGTTCCTGGTCGGAAATGCATTGGGCTCTATGGTATAGAGTCTTGATGAGGCAGTTCTTCTGGGATGGATGGTGGTGGGAATCCGGTTTCAAGTAAGCATCTGTATGGGTAGCTTTCCTGTAGACAGAGTGGCTCATTGAACCATCATGTCTCCTTTTAATTAAGACATCCAGAAAGGGTAGTTTGCCATCTTTTTCGACCTCCATGGTAAATCTGATGGCTGGGTGTATGGAATTGATGTGGTTGCGGAATTGGTCTAGAGCAGGCTGGCCATGTGGCCAGATGACAAAGGTGTCATCAACGTACCTCTTCCATAAGGTCGGGCGTAGAGTGGCAGTCTGGATGGCGTCAGTTTCAAATTTTTCCATGAATACGTTGGCTACAACCGGAGATAGGGGGGAGCCCATTGGGGTGCCCTCAGTTTGTAGAAAGTTCCATTCCAGGTGAAGTATGTGTTGGTTAAGCAATGTCTCACCAGGGGGGGTACATCAGTATGCAGTCCTTGATGAACCAGGTCTTCAATGATAGCGATGGTGTCAGGTACCGGGACTTTGGTGAACAAGGACACCACATCAAAACTGACAAGCAGGTCGTTTGGGGACAGGGAAATGTCTTTGATTGTCGATACCAGGTGAGTAGAATTTAGTACCGCAGAGGTGGTTTTTCCAGTGAAAGGTCGCAGTATATCAGCCAGAAAACGTGCCAGTTTGTAGGTGGGGGAGCTGATAGTAGAGACGATGGGACGAAGGGGTGTATCTTCTTTGTGTATCTTTGGAAGGCCATATAATCTTGGTGGTCTGGCAGCAGAGGGTTTCAACAAGAACTGTTTGTTCTCATCAATTAATGCTGTTGAATCAGAGATAATTTTGTTCGTTTTGGTGACCAGGATGTTGGTGGGATCTCTTTTTATTTTTGTATAGCTGCCATCGTTGAGTAGTTCTTGAATTTTGTTGTTATATTCTGTTTTGTCCATGATGACAGTGGCATTGCCTTTGTCGGCTGAGAGAACGACAATAGCATCCCTCTTTTTTAATTGAGATAATTCAAAACGTTCGTCTTTGCTGATGTTGCTAGGTGGCAACTTAGCGTTTTTGAGGGTTGCAGCGATTTCAGATCTTGCTACGTCTGCAGAGATGTGACTCAAGCCCTTGAGTGCAACGTCGACATGGGCAATGATATCATTAACCGGTAAGTGTCTCGGTGTGACAGCAAAGTTTAGACCTTTAGCTAAAACGGATTTCAGACCATCAGAAATGGAACTGTTACTGCGATTAATTACGACTTTGTTGACGTCTATCTTTTCGGTGTGTGGATCCGATTTTTTGCTGGAGAGGTGATTGAATTTGGAAATCAAATTGTCCCTACATTTGTTCGACATAGTGGCAGCCGAAGAGGTAGTCATATTGTCTACATGTTCCCAATCCGATGTAGACATTGTTGCTGTCAATTTTAAGTGTGATTTGTAGAGTGTCTTGTCTAACTGATCGAGTTCGGTGCGTGTAAGTCTGATTTTTTCCGAGATAAGAGCGAAGCTAGTTCTAGCTAGAATTCGTTTTGCATTGAGAGAAGTTGCAACAGCAGAGGTTAGTGTAAATGCGGTTGGTATTACCTTAGAGTCGCGGCATCTCTTCAGAAAGGTGAGAGACTCGATTAGTTGAACCTTCTTATCCCGAAGTCTGTTGAATGATCTTAAGGATGTGTGGAATCCCTCCCCGTAGAGGCGGTTAAATTTCGATTTAAAGCTTTCGTGACTGCAATGATTCATCTTCTTTGGTTCTTTCGGTAAAGTCACGTAGAATGAGAATAAAATAATAAATTGATAAAATAAAATAACACAATAATATTCTCACGACGTTTCGGCCACAACACAAGCGGCCTTCATCAGGTGAAGGGAGCGAGACTGTCTGGTAGGACAGCGCTGGAGTGAGAGAGCCACGTTCAGATCACGGCTTTTAAGCTGTGTGAGAGGAACAAAGAGCCTTGACGAAGGAATTAGCATAAAATTTAGCATTGAAAAGGCTGAATGATTAGCTTGTGACTGGTCACAGAAATAGCTATGTTAAAAGTTAAAGCATACACATCCACATTACCATTCACACAAACAGTATAGTATTATAGTAGTTCGAAAATTAGACTGTGGAAAATAGTCACGTGTATTGATGAAAAATACTTGAAGATAACATTTGTCATTTTCTTATTGCAATATATGAACATGTAATGGCAAATTAAAAGATGCGATACAATTTGACAATCCTTTACAGTGATACACTTAATCCAATTAAGTTGAATGTGAACGCTGAAACACGTAAATATTACTGAACATAGCGTGGATAGAAGAAACTGCTCTTTGTTTTTTTCGGTAAAGTCACGTAGAAATAAGAAATAATAAAATAAAATTACAGAATAGCATACGTTTCGATTGCAACGCAAGCAATGATCATCAGGTATAGAATAGCTAAATTTAAGAGAGGAAACACAGAGATATGGAGAAGCACGTCAAATTGAACAAGATTTAGTAAAGTTTGGAAACAATATAATGCAGCACAGAGGAACGGTCAAACTAAATATCCATACAATTAAAACATCAATGAAGCAGGTTGCTGGAATGGATGCTCCAGGCACCACTCTACGCGTGAGTGGTGCCAGTGGACTGAGAGGCCGTGCCAGGAGTCGCTGTCGCTGGCTGCTCAATGACCACCACCCTCTCGGCCGCTGCAGGGAGGGCGCGGCGCTGAGCCTTGAACTTCAGCTTCCCGTCTTCAGTCAAGCAGCAGCTCACGCTCTGCGGGTCCACGTCCCTGGGCAGCTGCGTCTCCCTGTGGAACTCCTGGCAGCTGTGGCTGTAGCTGCCGCTGCCGCTGCTGACTTCTCCGCTCTTCACCTCGCGCCGTCCGGCCACCACCAGCTTGTCTCCAGACACCTTCACGGCCAGGTCCTGTGGGGAGAAGTCCTGCACGTCCAGGGACGCGACAAACCCGCCTCCCTACTCCTGTGGATCTTCAATCTGGAACCCACTGCTCACGGCCGGCTCCTGCAGCAGTGCGTCTCCGAGGCTGCCCGGAGCCCGCGTGCGGCTGCTGAGCTGATCGACTCCACGGAAGATTCTCTCCATCCTCTCGATCTCGCTCCTCATGTCTCGCTGCAGCTGCTGGAAGAGACTTTCACCGCGGGGGTTCCAGACCGGCCAGCCTGGCCAGACGCTCCTCTCCATCACGTGCATCGCAGGGAAGTAAACACTCAGGGCCATGCTTGTTGATGTGCTTCACAGTGAGGCTCGCTTCAGCTGTGAGCGCTGCTCCCTCGTCTCCCGATGTTCTGCCAGTGCAGCTACAGGAGCTGCTTTTATAGCCCTGGCAGTAGCTACGAGCAGATGCCAGGGGGAGCCAGAAGCGTCCAGAATGACGCAGCTGCTCCCAGGGGCTTCCTCCATCCGCACAGAATCAAGAGCGTGACTCGTGTCTCAGGCTGCAGTTTGTGACAAGTTCACTACAATAGTATTTAGTTCACCCTGCCAATGTGTAAGTATCAAACTATAGCATTACGTATATTTTAAAAATAACCATTGTACAGAATTGATAGTTTTTTTATTAAGTTAAATGTAAGGGACATTCGTTGTCTTTGTGTGACTCAGTCTTTCCTGATAAGGCTGATGATGTCATTGTGCTGTGTAAGCGAGAATTTAAGTTTCGGTTTGTATCACCCTTCAACGTGTAGTAATTTCAATTAAATATAGAAGAGCACATCACTCTGTTTTACATTCATTATCAGTGCTGAGTGAATTCCATGGCAGTAAACTGCTCACAAACTGCAGCCTGAGACACGAGTCACGCTCTTGATTCTGTGCCGATGATGTAAGCCCCTGGCAGCAGCTACGTCATTCTGGACGCTTCTGGATGACCCTGGCATCTGCTCGTAGCTACTGCCAGGGCTATAAAAGCAGCTCCTGTAGCTGCACTGGCAGAACATCGGCGGAGGAGGGAGCAGCGCTCACAGCTGAAGCGAGCCTCACTGTGAAGCACATCAACAAGCATGGCCCTCAGTGTTTACTTCCCTGCGATGCACGTGATGGAGAGGAGCGTATGGCCAGGCTGGCCGGTCTGGAACCCCCGCGGTGAAAGTCTCTTCCAGCAGCTGCAGCGAGACATGAGGAGCGAGATCGAGAGAATGGAGAGAATCTTCCGTGGAGTCGATCAGCTCAGCAGCCACACGCGGGCTCCGGGCAGCCTCGGAGACGCACTGCTGCAGCAGCCGGCCGTGAGCAGTGGGTTCCAGATTGAAGATCCACAGGAGCAGGGAGGCGGGTTTGTCGCGTCCCTGGACGTGCAGGACTTCTCCCCACAGGACCTGGCCGTGAAGGTGTCTGGAGACAAGCTGGTGGTGGCCGGACGGCGCGAGGTGAAGAGCGGAGAAGTCAGCAGCGGCAGCTACAGCCACAGCTGCCAGGAGTTCCACAGGGAGACGCAGCTGCCCAGGGACGTGGACCCGCAGAGCGTGAGCTGCTGCTTGACTGAAGACGGGAAGCTGAAGTTCAAGGCTCAGCGCCGCGCCCTCCCTGCAGCGGCCGAGGGGGTGGTGGTCATTGAGCAGCCAGCGACAGCGACTCCTGGCACGGCCTCTCAGTCCACTGGCACCACTCACTAGTAGAGTGGCGCCTGGAGCATCCATTCCAGCAGCCTACTTTATTGATGTTTCAATTGTATGGATATTTAGTTAAATCAGTTTCTTCTATCCACGCTATGTTCAGTAATATTTACGTGTTTCAGCGTTTACATTCAACTTCATTGGATTAAGTGTATCGCTGTAAAGGATTGTCAAATTGTATCGCATCGTTTTAATTTGCCATTACACGTTCATATATTGCAATAAGATAATGATAAATGTTATCTTCAAGTATTTTTCATCATTACACAGAACTATTTTCCACAGTCTAATTTTCGAACTACTATAATACTATACTGTTTGTGTGAATGGTAAACGATGTTTGTTTTTTGTAATAAAATACCTTTCAATTTCCTGCAACAGTTGCAACTGTTCTTTTTTCTACATTGTGTTTGTTTCATCGTTACTGTGGATCAGAGTTCTGGACACAGAATTCCCCAAAACTAAGACAACCGGTAACGCGGCCTCATTGCTTTCTGACCATGACAACTCCCAAGGTGCCAGGCCCACGCCGTCGGCCCTGCCGAGTCACTCCGCACTCAGAATCTGGGATTGGCTTGCAATGATCTAAGATCAATCTTACCACTTCACATTTCACTTGTATCATCCTTAAATTGGTAGTAAATCCTTCGCTAAGGAATTGGTACTCAAATCGTGGGGACAAGGGTACCACAGAAAAATTATTTGCCATTTAATGTTTGCGACACAGAGAATGTAAATAGTTACATGACAACATCGCTGCTGTAGCAGTGTAAGTCACGCTGCTATTAATATATTCTATGTCTCGAGTTTCCTGGCTGTCTGCTGGCTGTGCTTCTAACCACCCCAACAATAACTCCGTTGTTAGTGGGTGCAGGAGACAATAAGGACACCAACAAGGTGGGAATAACCAGAACAGTATTTGAAGACTGACACGGATCACTTTTAATGTATGCGCCAATTAACGTCATTGTTTTTGAAAAACAACTTGTATTATCCTAGAGAATTAGAAACTTAACCTTAAGACATTAAGCTAGTACAATAAAAATGTACGATTAGTTGTACAGTTAGCAAAATAAATAAATGATCCAATCCATATACTGTTGATTTATTCACTCCATCTCCGCAGTTGACACTGCCGGTTGTGTTCCCTCCTTAGCTCCCATTCCCACGTTAGTCTCGACCACCGGCCGTCATCACTTCAAGTTGTGTGTCCTGCCTCACCCCACCTTTCTAAACTTAAATTACGTCCTTAATTTGCATATGATGTCCAATTGACGTGTCCGTCTTCCAGTATCAGTGTAATTCTTAGGATGTGCATCATCTCTACGCTTCCTTGTGCATTTCTAAACATTGGTTCTATTTTCCGTTTGTGATGCATCTGTTTGAAAAAAAACATTCTGCTTAAGGCATATGGCTCAGTTATGTTTCATTATTAAGTCAAGATAACAATAAGCACTTTGCTCTGCCCTGATACGCCTCTCTTAATCATTTTCATTCCTCTTCCCTTCAACAACCGCCCTACGTGTAGATGCACTTCTGTGTTTTCAAGGCTGTGTCCCTGTTCTTTTTGCGTTCAGTTTGTTAGTCCCCCGCACCTCCAGTAAAGCATGGTTGGCTGCGTACGGTGCGAAAGAAGTTCACCATGCAAACATACGCTGCGTTGAAAAATGATTCTACTGACTGCAGACCAAACCTGGACAGATTTCTCAATACGAGTTCAATATCGAGGGTACAGATCAATACCACCTGAACACAGATGCTAATTCCCGGACGGATGGCAACTCTAGCCATGCCCATGCAAACATACACAACATCTTGACCATGAATCGCCTATGCGGCAGATTAAATGTCAAGCATTTAACATTGAATTCCGATCTACTTTTGTTCGTTTTGATTTATTTTGGCGCAGTTTCAAGTAAGTATTTTTGATATAATTATTGTATTGTCATTTACTGTATAATTATGATAATAGACATTGCCCAGGGTTGGTCTACAATCGAAAAGGTGGCAACCCCATAGCACACCCTCATGTGTTCCAGTGTTAACACATCGTATGTTTGTAACTTGAACTTCTTTCGCACCGCACGTAGCCCACCGTGCTAATCGGAGGTATGAGATAAGGACAAGGAACTAAACACAATAAGCAATTACTTAAGAAGAGTTTTCAATTGAATATGGGATGGTTGCGAGTGCTGTCAATGTGGCGGTGTTGACAACAAGCATCCACTTGAAACGAACGCGCTTCCTTCAAATCCGCGATTTTATCATTTCATGCCGATACGTGGAGATGAGCGGGTTCACCGCGGGTCTTAAACAGCCCTTCCCCAGCCAACATGCACTGGGGGAAATTCCATCAATATTCTCATTAATCATCTGCTTTGGAAGACGAAGAAGAAAAAAACTAATCCTGCAGACATCGGGGTCCGATATTTGTGACGATGTGTGACGGGGGGTGGGGCTGAGAAATGCGACGTCACGTCAAAATACGCAACTATAAACAAATATAGACAACACGTTCTACTTAATAAATATACTTTTTAATAAATGTTTTCTCCTACAACATCAGAGTGCAGCGCCACATTAAATACGCACTACAATGACAATAGTTTAAAGCGATTTGAAGCATGTTTTATTTGGGGGGGGGGGGGGCAGAGCTTTGTGACGTCATATTTGAGGGGGGGGTCTGACTTTTTGTGACGCCGTGTGACAATGGGGGGGGGGGGGGTCAAAAATCGTCCAAAATCGCGTGACGTCATTTATGGACAGCCCCTGTGGCACCGTGCGTCGCCGAATCATTGCTCATCGGAGTGTCAGCTGTATGACAACGCGACGTGGCACGCAGTGCCAACGCACACCTGTCAACCCCTAACCATTGCCTCTCTTATTACAGACCAATTCAGACCTTATTGGTCACCCCGTGCCCCTTACAAATCTCAACGTTCATCCTACAAAGTCCCATCACAAGGGGAGAAACACAAAACATTGTTTTGCCCGTTTTGAAACGGCTCTAGTAAGCCGTATGGACCTGAGAACTCAATCTCCCTGTACACGAATACGGGGTAACCCCGTACGGGTTGACACGGCATGCCAACGTGATACTGGATCGCGCCTTCGGCTCTAAGAGATTCGTTTGTGACTTAACTGGAGATTAATGAATGATAAACCAGGCAGGGCTTCCCTCGCTGTACGCGGGTTCGGTTTGTTGCGCTATTTCACGCTGTGGGGGCCGTCCATAAATGACGTCACGCGATTTTTGACCCCCCTCCCCCATCGTCACGCGGCGTCACAAAAAGTCACACCCCCCCCAAATATGACGTCACAAAGCTCTGCCCCCCCCCAAATATAAAACATGCTTCAAATCGCTTTAAACTATCGTCATTGTAGTGCTTATTTAATGTGGCGCTGCACTCTGATGTTGTAGGAGAAAATATTTATTAAAAAGTCTATTTAATTAAGTAGAACGTGTTGTCTATATTTATTTAAAGTTGCACATTTTGAGGTGACGTCACTATTTATCAACCCCCCCCCCCCCCCATCGTCACACATCGTCACAAATGTCTGATCGCCCCCCGCCCCCCCAGGTGAGTGACGTCATTTATGGACGGCCCCAGTGCAATGCGGCTATCTCTGACCCAAAAGTCGCTCTCTGGAGTTGCTGTGCGCGTGTGTGGTGGGGGGAGCGGTGGCGCAGTGGTTAGCGCACTGCGCTACGAACTCCGACTACACGAGTTCGAATCCCGCTCACCTCATTCCTCCGATTAGCACGGTGGGTTACGTACGGTGCGAAAGAAGTTCAAGATACAAACATACGATGTGTTCATCTTCATTGTTTTTTTCGGTAAAGTCACGTCGAATGAGAAAAAATAATAAATTGATAAAATTAAATAACACAATAAAATTCTCACGATGTTTCGGCCACAACACAAGCGGCCTTCATCAGGTGAAGGGACGAGACTGTCTGGAGGACAGCGCTGGAGCGAATAAGCCACGCTCAGATCGCGACCTTTAAGCTGTGTGAGAAGAAAGAAAGCGCCTTGACAAAGGAATTAGCATAGAATTTAGCATTGAAATAGCTGAGTGATTAGCTTGTGACTGGTCACAGAAATAGCTATGTTAAAGTCAGAGCATACACATTCACAGAGGCACCTAGTACAAATCAAACAGGAGAATTTAGCATTGAAATAACTGAGTGATTAGCTTGTGACTGTTCACAGTAATGGCTATGTAGAAGTCAAAGCCTACATATCTGAGCTATTCATAGTAACTGGGTATACAGTACAATATATAATGAATACTACATAGTGAACCAATAAAAAACTAAAATATAAATTACCTCAATGTTATCAGTAAACTCTGTATATTCTCCAATCAGCTAAGCTACCAACAATACGTCGTTATATATCACAATGCTATATGGCGAAAAAATGGGTGGATTCTTACCCTCAACTTTAGCAACACGGATAGCTACGGGCCCCGTTAAGACGGACGAGTTCATTCATGGTCGGAACAGAGGAGGGGGAGAGAGACAGCTGCGAGGCGCTGTGGCCGAAACGTCGTGAGAATTTTATTGTGTTATTTTATTTTATCAATTTATTTTTTTTATTCTCATTCTACGTGACTTCACCGAAAGAACCAAAGAAGATGAATCCTTGCAGTCACGAAAGCTTTAAATCGAAATACGATGTGTTAACACTGGAACACATGAGGGTGTGCTATGGGGTTGCCACCTTTTTGATTGTAGACCAACCCTGGGCAATGTCTCAGTGCTTGGTCTATTATCATAATTATACAGTAAATGACAATACAATAATTATATTAAAAATACTTACTTGAAACTGCGCCAAAATAAATCAATGTTAAAAGCTTGATATTTAATCTGCCGCATAGGCGATTCATGGTCAAGATGTTGTGTATGTTTGCATGGGCATGGCTAGAGTTGCCACCCGTCCGGGAATTAGCATCTGTGTTCAGGTGGTATTGATCTGTACCCTCGATATTGCACTCGTATTGAGAAATCTGTCCAGGTTTGGTCTGCAGTCAATAGAATAATTTTTCAACGCAGCGTATGTTTGCATGGTGAACTTCTTTCGCACCGTACGCAGCCAACCATGCTTTAATGGAGGTGTGGGGTAATAACAAACTGAACGCAAAAAGAACAGGGACACAACTTGAAAACACAGAAGTGCATCTACACGTAGGGCGGTTGTTGAAGGGGAAGAGGGATGAAAATGATTAAGAGAAGCGTATCAGGGCAGAGCAAAGTGCTTATTATTATTATCTTAACTTAATAATGAAACGTAACTGAGCCATATGCCTTAAGCAGAACGTTTTTTTCAAACAGATGCATCACAAACGGAAAATAGAACCAATGTTTAGAAATGCACAAGGAAGCGTAGAGATGATGCACATCCTAAGAAAAACACTGATACTGGAAGACGGACACGTCAATTGCACATCATATGCAAATTAAGGACGTAATTTTAGTTTATAAAGGTGGGGTGAGGCAGGACACACAACTTGAAGTGATGACGGCCGGTGGTCGAGACTAACGTGGGAATGGGAGCTAAGGAGGGAACACAACCGGCAGTGTCAACTGCGGAGATGGAGTGAATAAATCAACAGTATCTGAATTTTGATTTGTGAGAATTTTATTGTTTTATATCTTTATTATTTTATTTTCTTTGGTTCTTTCGGTAAAGTCCCGTAGAATGAGAATAAAATAATAAAATAACACGATAAAATTCTCGCGACGTTTTGGCCACAACGCAAGCGGCCGTCTTCAGGTGAAAGGTACAGAACTGTCGGGACGACAGAGCTTAAATGAACAATGTTAAGATTCGTAGCGACTTTTAAGCTGGTTGGGAGAAGTGAGGCACCTTGACAAAGGGGTTTACATATCAATAGCTGAGGGATTAGCTTGTGACTGGTCACGGAAATGGCTATGTTAAAGTCAAAACCTACACATCCACAGACGCAACTAGTAATTTAGCATTGAAATAGCTAAGGGATTAACTTGTCACTGGTCACAGGAATGGCTATGTTAAAGTCAAAACCTACACATCCACAGAGGCAACTAGTAATTTAGCATTGAAATAGCTAAGGGATTAGCTTGTGACTAGTCACAGAAATAGATGTTAAAGTAAAGGCCTACACATCCAAAGAGCTTCAATGAACGCTGTTAAGATTCGTAGCGACTTTTAAGCTGGTTGGAAGAAGTGAGGTAACTTGACAAAGGGGTTTACATATCAAATAGCTGAGGGATTATCTTGTGGCTGGTCACGGAAATGGCTATGTTAAAGTCAAAACCTACACTTCCACAGAGGCAACTAGTAATTTAGCATTGAAATAGCTAAGGGATAAGCTTGTGACTGGTCACAGAAATAGATGTTAAAGTCAAAGCCTACACATCAACAGAGGCACTTCGTACATGGACGCCAAAGGGGGCTGCAACAACTCAACTGTCATACAGTTAAGCGAAGTGCAAACCAACCGGCTACCATGAGAGATTCGTTCATGAGGCCATCCACATATACAAATAGAGACAATTTCAACCGAGAAGATGGATTCTGGCTTAGTAACCATTGGGAAGATGTTTAAACCATTTCGGTTCTTAATTAATCGTATTTTACGAGGACCTTCAGACCGTAGCTCTTTCGCTGGCACTGACTTTTAATACCTCTCACACCACGGTTAATGGTATGGTTTATAACATGGAGTATAACAGCGCCTCACAGCTGTTTCTCCCCTCCTTCCTCCTCCGCTCCAACCATGGATGGACTCGTCCGTCTGAACGTAGCTGTCCGTGGTGAGGAAGGTAAGAATCCACCCGTTTTTTCACCATATAACATTGTGAAATAACATTGAGGTAGTTTATATTTTAGTTTGTATTGGTTTACTATATGATATTCATTATATAGTGTAGTGTATACCCAGTTAATGTTAATAGCTCAGCTTATTGAAGAATATATTGAGTACATTTATTATATTGATGTAATTTAGAATTAGGTTTTTCACATCGCTTTACTGTATGACAGTTGAGTTGTTGCAGCCCCCTTTGGCGTCCATGTACGAGGTCCCTCTGTGGATGTGTAGGCTTTGCCTTTAACATAGGTATTTCTATGACCAGTCACAAGCTTATCCCTTAGCTATTTCAATGCTAAATTCTCCTGTTTGATTTGTACTAGGTGCCTCTGTGGATGTGTAGGTTTTGACTTTAACATAGCCATTTCCGTGATCAGTCACAAGCTAACCCCTCAGCTATTTGATATGTAAACCCCTTTGTCAAGGTGCCTCACTTCTCCCAACCAGCTTAAAAGTCGCTACGAATCTTAACAGCGTTCATTGAAGCTCTGTGGATGTGTAGGCCTTTACTTTAACATCTATTTATGTGACCAGTCACAAGCTAATCCCTTAGCTATTTCAATGCTAACTTACTAGTTGCCTCTGTGGATGTGTAGGTTTTGACTTTAACATAGCCATTTCCGTGGCCAGTCACAAGCTAATCCCTCAGCTATTTGCACTAGCTAATCCCTTAGATATTTCAATGCTAAATTACTAGTTGCCTCTGTGGATGTGTAGGTTTTGACTTTAACATAGCCATTCCTGTGACCAGTCACAAGCTAATCCCTTAGCTATCTCAATGCTAAATTACTAGTTGCCTCTGTGAATGTGTAGGTTTTGACTTTAACATAGCTATTTCCGTGACCAATCACAAAGTAATCCCTCAGCTATTTGATATGTAAACCCCTTTGTCAAGGTGCCTCACTTCTCCCAACCAGCTTAATAGTCGCTACGAATTTTAACAGCGTTCATTGAAGCTCTGTGGATGTGTAGGCCTTTACTTTAACATCTATTTCTGTGACCAGTCACAAGCTAATCCCTTAGCTATTTCAATGCTAAATTACTAGTTGCCTCTGTGGATGTGTAGGTCTTTACTTTAACATAGCCATTTCTGTGACCAGTCACAAGCTAATCCCTCAGCTATTTGCACAAGCTAATCCCTTAGCTATTTCAATGCTAAATTACTAGTTGCCTCTGTGGATGTGTAGGTTTTGACTTTAACATAGCCATTCCTGTGACCAGTCCCAAGCTAATCCCTTAGCTATTTCAATGCTAAATTACTAGTTGCCTCTGTGGATGTGTAGGTTTTGACTTTAACATAGCCGTTTCCGTGACCATTCACAAGCTAATCCCTCAGCTATTTGCACAAGCTGATCCCTTAGCTATTTCAATGCTAAATTACTAGTTGCCTCTGTGGATGTGTAGATTTTGACTTTAACATAGCCATTTCCGTGACCAGTCACATGCTAATCCTTCAGCTATTGATATGTAAAACCCTTTGTCAAGGTGCCTCACTTCTCCCAACCAGCATAAAAGTCGCTACGAATCTTAACATCGTTCATTGAAGCTCTGTCGTCCCGACAGTTCTGTACCTTTCACCTGAAGACGGCCGCTTGCGTTGTGGCCGAAACGTCGTGAGAATTTTATTGTGTTTTTTTATTATTTTATTCTCATTCTACGTGACTTTACCGAAAGAACCAAAGAAGATGAATCCTTGCAGTCACGAAAGCTTCAAATCGAAAAATATGATTTTATTGTTTCCCTTCTACGTGACTTCACTGAAAGAACCAAGAATATAGTATATGAATTAGATCATTTATTTATTTTGCTAACTTTACAATGAATCGTACATTTTAATTGTACTAGTTTAATGTCTTAAGGTTTAGTTTCTAATTGTCTAGGATAAAACAAGTTATTTTGTCAAAATGAATGACGTTAATTGGCGCATACATTCAAAGTGCAATTTTAAATGAACCGTGTCAGTCTTCAAATACTGTTCCGGTTATTCCCACCTTGTTGGTGTCCCTATTGTCTCCTGCACCCACTAACAACGGAGTTATTGTTGGGGTGGAGAGAAGCACAGCCAGCAGCCAGCCAGGAAACTCGAGACATAGAATATGTTAATAGCAGCGTGACTTACACCACCCTCTCGGCTGCTGCAGGGAGGGCGCGGCGTTGAGCCTTGAACTTCAGCTTCCCGTCTTCAGTCAAGCAGCAGCTCACGCTCTGCGGGTCCACGTCCCTGGGCAGCTGCGTCTCCCTGTGGAACTCCTGGCAGCTGTGGCTGTAGCTGCCGCTGCTGACTTCTCCGCTCTCCACCTCGCGCCGTCCGGCCACCACCAGCTTGTCTCCAGACACCTTCACGGCCAGGTCCTGTGGGGAGAAGTCCTGCACGTCCAGGGACGCGACAAACCCGCCTCCCTGCTCCTGTGGATCTTCAATCTGGAACCCACTGCTCACGGCCGGCTGCTGCAGCAGTGCGTCTCCGAGGCTGCCCGGAGCCCGCGTGTGGCTGCTGAGCTGATCGACTCCACGGAAGATTCTCTCCATCCTCTCGATCTCGCTCCTCATGTCTCGCTGCAGCTGCTGGAAGAGACTTTCACCGCGGGGGTTCCAGACCGGCCAGCCTGGCCAGACGCTCCTCTCCATCACGTGCATCGCAGGGAAGTAAACACTCAGGGCCATGCTTGTTGATGTGCTTCACAGTGAGGCTCGCTTCAGCTGTGAGCGCTGCTCCATCCTCCGCCGATGTTCTGCCAGTGCAGCTACAGGAGCTGCTTTAATAGCCCTGGCAGTAGCTACGAGCAGATGCCAGGGGCAGCCAGAAGCGTCCAGAATGATGCAGCTGCTCCCAGGGCTTCCTCCATCCGCACAGAATCAAGAGCGTGACTCGTGTCTCAGGCTGCAGTTTGTGAGCAGTTTACTGCCATGGAATTCACTCAGCACTGATAATGAATGTAAAACAGTGATGTGCTCTTCTATATTTAACTGAAATTACTACACTTTGGAGGGTGATACAAACCGAAACTTAAATTCTCGCTTACACAGCACAATGACATCATCAGCCTTATCAGGAAAGACTGAGTCACACAAAGACTACAGATGTCCCTTACATTTGACTTAATACAAAACTATCAATTCTGTACCATGGTTATTTTTAAAATATACGTAATGCTATAATTTGATACTTACACATTGACAGGGTGAACTAAATGCTATTGTAGTGAACTTGTCACAAACTGCAGCCTGAGACACGAGTCACGCTCTTGATTCTGTGCGGATGATGTAAGCCGCTGGGAGCAGCTGCGTCATTCTGGAAGCTTCTGGCTCCCCCTGGCATCTGCTCGTAGCTACTGCCAGGGCTATAAAAGCAGCTCCTGTAGCTGCACTGGCAGAACATCGGCAGAGGAGGGAACCGCTCACAGCTGAAGCGAGCCTCACTGTGAAGCACATCAACAAGCATGGCCCTGAGTGTTTACTTCCCTGCGATGCACGTGATGGAGAGGAGCGTCTGGCCAGGCTGGCCGGTCTGGAACCCCCACGGTGAAAGTCTCTTCCAGCAGCTGCAGCGAGACATGAGGAGCGAGATCGAGAGGATGGAGAGAATCTTCCGTGGAGTCGATCAGCTCATCAGCCACACGCGGGCTCCGGGCAGCCTCGGAGACGCACTGCTGCAGCAGCCGGCCGTGAGCAGTGGGTTCCAGATTGAAGATCCACAGGAGCAGGGAGGCGGGTTTGTCGCGTCTCTGGACGTGCAGGACTTCTCCCCACAGGACCTGGCCGTGAAGGTGTCTGGAGACAAGCTGGTGGTGGCCGGACGGCGCGAGGTGAAGAGCGGAGAAGTCAGCAGCGGCAGCTACAGCCACAGCTGCCAGGAGTTCCACAGGGAGACGCAGCTGCCCAGGGACGTGGACCCGCAGAGCGTGAGCTGCTGCTTGACTGAAGACGGGAAGCTGAAGTTCAAGGCTCAGCGCCACGCCCTCCCTGCAGCGGCCGAGAGGGTGGTGGTCATTGAGCAGCCAGCGACAGCGACTCCTGGCACGGCCTCTCAGTCCACTGGCACCACTCACGCGTAGAGTGGCGCCTGGAGCATCCATTCCAGCAGCCTGCTTTATTGATGTTTCAATTGTATGGATATTTAGATAAATCAGTTTCTTCTATCCACGCTATGTTCAGTAATATTTACGTGTTTCAGCGTTCACATTCAACTTCATTGGATTAAGTGTATCGCTGTAAAGGATTGTGAAATCGTATCGCTTCGTTTTAATTTGCCATTACACGTTCATATATTGCAAAAAGATAATGATAAATGTTATCTTCAATTATTTTTCATCATTACACATGACTATTTTGCACAGCCTAATTTTCGAACTACTATAATACTATAGTGTTTGTGTGAATGGTAAATGATGTTTGTTTTTTGTAATAAAATGCCTTTCAATTTCCTGCAACAGTTGCAACTGTTCTTTTTTTTACATTGTGTTTGTTTCATCGTTACTGTGGATCAGAGTTCTGGACACAGAATTCCCCAAAACTACGACAACCGGTAACGCGGCCTCATTGCTCCGTGTCCGTGACAACACCGAAGGTGCCAGGCTCACGCCGTCGGCCCTGCCGAGTCACTCCGCACTCAGAATCTGGGATTGGCTTGCAATTGTCTAAGATCAATCTTACCACTTCACATTTCACTTGTATCATCCTTCAATTGGTAGTAAATCCTTCGCTAAAGAATTGGTCCTCAAATCGTGGGGACAGCGTACCACGGAAAAAATTTGTTGCCATTTAATGTTTGCGACACAGAGAATGTAAATAGTTACATGACAACATCGCTGCTGTAGCAGTGTAAGTCACGCTGCTATTAACATATTCTATGTCTCGAGTTTCCTGGCTGGCTGCTGGCTGTGATTCTCTCCACCCCAACAATAACTCCGTTGTTAGTGGGTGCAGGAGACATTACGGACACCAACAAGGTGGGAATAACCAGAACAGAATTTGAAGACTGACACGGTTCATTTAAAATTGCACTTTCAATGTATGCGCAAATTAACGTCATTCTTTTTGACAAAATAACTTGTTTTGTCCTAGAGAATTGGAAACTAAACCTTAAGACATTAAACTAGTACAATTAAAATGTACGATTAATTGTAAAGTTAGCAAAATAAATAAATGATCTAATTCATATACTATATTCTTGGTTCTTTCGGTAAAGTCACGTAGAATGAGAATAAAATAATGAAATAACACAATAAAATTCTCACGACGTTTCGGCCACAATGCAAGCGGCCGTCTTCAGGTGAAAGGTACAGAACTGTCGGGACGACAGAGCTTCAATGAACGATGTTAAGATTCGTAGCGACTTTTAAGCTGGTTGGGAGAAGTGAGGTACCTTGACAAAGGGGTTCACATATCAATAGCTGAGGGATTAGCTTGTGACTGGTCACGGAAATGGCTATGTTAAAGTCAAAACCTACACATCCACAGAGGAAACTAGTAATTTAGCATTGAAATAGCTACGGGATTAGCTTGGGACTGGTCACAGGAATGGCTATGTTAAAGTCAAAACCTACACATCCACAGAGGCAACTAGTAATTTATCATTGAAATAGCTAAGGGATTAGCTTGTGCAAATAGCTGAGGGATTAGCTTGTGACTGGTCACAGAAACAGATGTTAAAGTAAAGGCCTACACATCCACAGAGCTTCAATGAACGCTGTTAAAATTCGTAGCGACTATTAAGCTAGCTACTAGTTTAATGTCTTAAGGTTTAGTTTCCAATTCTCTAGGATAAAACAAGTTATTTTGTCAAAAAGAATGACGTTAATTGGCGCATACATTGAAAGTGCAATTTTAAATGAACCGTGTCAGTCTTCAAATACTGTTCTGGTTATTCCCACCTTGTTGGTGTCCCTATTGTCTCCTGCACCCACTAACAACGGAGTTATTGTTCGGGTGGAGAGAAGCACAGCCAGCAGCCAGCCAGGAAACTCGAGACATAGAATATGTTAATAGCAGCGTGACTTACACTGCTACACCAGCGATGTTGTCATGTAACTATTTACATTCTCTGTGTCGCAAACATTAAATGGCAACTATTTTTTTCCGTGGTACGCTGTCCCCACGATTTGAGGACCAATTCTTTAGCGAAGGATTTACTACCAATTGAAGGATGATACAAGTGAAATGTGAAGTGGTAAGATTGATCTTAGACAATTGCAAGCCAATCCCAGATTCTGAGTGCGGAGTGACTCGGCAGGGCCGACGGCGTAAGCCTGGCACCTTGGGAGTTGTCATGGTCAGGGAGCAATGAGGCCGCGTTACCGGTTGTCTTAGTTTTGGGGAATTCTGTGTCCAGAACTCTAATCCACAGTAACGATGAAACAAACACAATGTAGAAAAAAGAACAGTTGCAACTGTTGCAGGAAATTGAAAGGCATTTTATTACAAAAAACAAACATCGTTTACCATTCACACAAACAGTATAGTATTATAGTAGTTCGAAAATTAGACTGTGCAAAATAGTCGTGTGTAATGATGAAAAATAATTGAAGATAACATTTATCATTATCTTATTGCAATATATGAACGTTTAATGGCAAATTAAAACGAAGCGATACGATTTCACAATCCTTTACAGCGATACACTTAATCCAATGAAGTTGAATGTGAACGCTGAAACACGTACATATTACTGAACATAGCGTGCATAGAATAAACTGATTTATCTAAATATCCATACAATTGAAACATCAATAAAGCAGGCTGCTGGAATGGATGCTCCAGGCGCCACTCTACGCGTGAGTGGTGCCAGTGGACTGAGAGGCCGTGCCAGGAGTCGCTGTCGCTGGCTGCTCAATGACCACCACCCTCTCGGCCGCTGCAGGGAGGGCGCGGCGCTGAGCCTTGAACTTCAGCTTCCCGTCTTCAGTCAAGCAGCAGCTCACGCTCTGCGGGTCCACGTCCCTGGGCAGCTGCGTCTCCCTGTGGAACTCCTGGCAGCAGTGGCTGTAGCTGCCGCTGCTGACTTCTCCGCTCTTCACCTCGCGCCGTCCGGCCACCACCAGCTTGTCTCCAGACACCTTCACGGCCAGGTCCTGTGGGGAGAAGTCCTGCACGTCCAGGGACGCGACAAACCCGCCTCCCTGCTCCTGTGGATCTTCAATCTGGAACCCACTGCTCACGGCCGGCTGCTGCAGCAGTGCGTCTCCGAGGCTGCCCGGAGCCCGCGTGTGGCTGCTGAGCTGATCGACTCCATGGAAGATTCTCTCCATCCTCTCGATCTCGCTCCTCATGTCTCGCTGCAGCTGCTGGAAGAGACTTTCACCGCGGGGGTTCCAGACCGGCCAGCCTGGCCAGACGCTCCTCTCCATCATGTGATTCGCAGGGAAGTAAACACTCAGGGCCATGCTTGTTGATGTGCTTCACAGTGAGGCTCGCTTCAGCTGTGAGCGTTGCTCCCTCCTCTGCCGATGTTCTGCCAGTGCAGCTACAGGAGCTGCTTTTATAGCCCTGGCAGTAGCTACGAGCAGATGCCAGGGGGAGCCAGAAGCGTCCAGAATGACGCAGCTGCTCCCAGCGGCTTCCCTCATCCGAACAGAATCAAGAGCGTGACTCGTGTCTCAGGCTGCAGTTTGTGAGCAGTTTACTGCCATGGAATTCACTCAGCACTGATAATGAATGTAAAACAGAGTGATGCGCTATTCTATATTTAATTGAAATTACTACACTTTGAAGGGTGATACAAACCGAAACTTAAATTCTCGCTTACACAGCACAATGACATCATCAGCCTTATCAGGAAAGACTGAGTCACACAAAGACAACGAATGTCCCTTACATTTCACTTAATAAAAAACTATCAATTCTGTACAATGGTTATTTTTAAAATATACGTTATGCTATAGTTTGATACTTACACATTGGCAGGGTGAACTAAATGCTATTGTAGTAAACTGCTCACAAACTGCAGCCTGAGACACGAGTCACGCTCTTGATTCTGTGCGGATGGAGGAAGCCTCTGGGAGCAGCTGCGTCATTCTGGACGCTTCTGGCTCCACCTGGCATCTGCTCGTAGGTACTGCCAGGGCTATAAAAGCAGCTCCTGTAGCTGCACTGGCAGAACATCGGGGGACGAGGGAGCAGCGCTCACAGCTGAAGCGAGCCTCACTGTGAAGCACATCAACAAGCATGGCCCTGAGTGTTTACTTCCCTGCGATGCACGTGATGGAGAGGAGCGTCTGGCCAGGCTGGCCGGTCTGGAACCCCCGCGGTGAAAGTCTCTTCCAGCAGCTGCAGCGAGACATGAGGAGTGAGATCGAGAGGATGGAGAGAATCTTCCGTGGAGTCGATCAGCTCAGCAGCCACACGCGGGCTCCGGGCAGCCTCGGAGACGCACTGCTGCAGCAGCCGGCCGTGAGCAGTGGGTTCCAGATTGAAGATCCACAGGAGCAGGGAGGCGGGTTTGTCGCGTCCCTGGACGTGCAGAACTTCTCCCCACAGGACCTGGCCGTGAAGGTGTCTGGAGACAAGCTGGTGGTGGCCGGACGGCGCGAGGTGAAGAGCGGAGAAGTCAGCAGCGGCAGCTACAGCCACAGCTGCCAGGAGTTCCACAGGGAGACGCAGCTGCCCAGGGACGTGGACCCGCAGAGCGTGAGCTGCTGCTTGACTGAAGACGGGAAGCTGAAGTTCAAGGCTCAGCGCCGCGCCCTCCCTGCAGCGGCCGAGAGGGTGGTGGTCATTGAGCAGCCAGCGACAGCGACTCCTGGCACGGCCTCTCAGTCCACTGGCACCACTCACGCGTAGAGTGGCGCCTGGAGCATCCATTCCAGCAACCTGCTTCATTGATGTTTTAATTGTGTGGATACTTTGTTAAATCAGTTTCTTCTATTCACGATATGTTCACTAATATGTACGTGTTTCAGCGTTTCCAGTTAACTTAATTTGATTATGTGTATCGCTGTACAGGATTGTTAAATTGTTTCACATCGTTTTAATTTGCCATGACACTTTCATATATTGCAATAAGATAATGGTAAATGTTATCTTCAAGATTTTCATCAAATCTGCTATAGCAATGTAAGTCATACTGCTATTACAATAATGTATGCCTCGAGTTTCCTTACTGGCTGGGTTTCTCTCCACCACAAAATTAACTCTGTTAGTGGGTTCCAGCTGTTTCCACCGAAACTAACTGGGTAACTGGCTACACGGATTTTTCCGTTTACAGTCACAAATAAACATTTCACATACATGCAGGCATCGACTTACGAACCACTCGACTTACGAATTTCCGCACTTAGGAACCAGCTTCCATGAAATGTGTTTTAACATTGAGAATTGCAACGCGAACTCGCACTTGCAAACTGAACCGAGGATCTATTTTTTTTCAGCGGAGCGATCCTCTACGAGTTGTGTCATCCTCGCGCTTCCAGTGTTTGTGCTCGTGTGTGCGTGCACGCACGTGTGTACATTATTGTGTTCCCACTTACAAACCGTTTGACTCACGAACGGGTCCCAGGAACTAATTGAGTTCATAAGTCGAGGACTGTCGGGATCGTGTATGAAACATAAAATACATACAAATTTATAAAAACATTTTATGTTCAAATACCTTGCGTCCTGATGTTGGCTTGCTTGTCGTAAGGGGCGAAATGAGTCACTACAATTGCACACACACAGACAACAACCGCCACTAAGTGGCTGTGACGTTGCTACGGCACTTGTGCCAGGCTAAGTGCACTTTATGGCCACGTGATCACGGGTCAGATTCAGCTGCCATGGTTTGACAGAGATGAGTGGCAGATGCGTCAGCTGTGCCTCCCCTACTGTGCCAACTTGATGTGTTTTATCCGCCTAAGGCTCTGCTCCTTGTTGTGAGCGTCTCTCTGCTACCCTCTGTTGTTGCTGGAGGGCGACTACCTCCAACTGCCCAGTATCGTACATCATGAGTCTCCTCCACATAGGCCGCGCTTTACACTGCTGGTACCAGTCATTCGCAAGTCAATTCAGTTCCACATCCTCTTGTACCACATCATTTAATCTCTTCTCTAGCCCGTGCCGCGCCTGTTTAGCCCCCTTTAATGCAGTGGTTAGGGAGGCGTGGTACATGACCCAGCCAATGTAGCATTACCTGCTGGAGGCGCTTACCGATGGGACTTTGTCCAGATCTGTCAAGGATTGTGAGCTCACACAATCCAGCCTGGTTAAACACAGGATGGATCGTAGGAAGGCCATCCTGAATGTTTATAACCGGCGAAGATGTTCCATTAGGGGGGTCCACGTTTGGCAAGCATCGAGAAGGAAGGGCATGACCGTGGCCGAGAAGATCCGAAGACTGCTGTGGAGCGACAGATATCAGGTAGCTTCCACACAGCGTCATGCAACCGATGAAAAGATAATGCCGCTCGACTGATTCGGAGTGAGACCTCTTCTGTCAAACCGGAGTTGGTCATAAGCACACTATCCAGATGTGGAAAACTATCCAATTTACAACTGCCCCATCACCAATGGGGAGTTAAGGGGTGGAGGGTTTAATGCAGACATGGGCTGGGCTTTTTAATCCGGCCCCCTGAACGTGTCCAAATATTATTAAATTCAATTTTACCTTTCACCTGTAATGCCCTCATTTCCCCATTAGATGGAGCACTTTGACCGGGAGTGTGGTAATTGGTTTGGGCGCAGGCCTCAGATGTTTTCATGATGTTTGATCAGTCACGTTACGACATGTTTTTGTATTGTTCATGTTCGTGCAATTTGTTAAATTGCCTTGCAAATAAATGCTTTGCTACCTGTTAAAGGCCAAATCCTTTCATGTAATGATTATTACATGTCATTTATATTAGTTCACACAAACACTCCATCCATCTGTTCCTTGCCCGGCCCCTCTGTCAAATTTTAGAACCCATTGTGGCCCGCGAGTAAAAAAAATTGCCCACGCCTTGTTTAATGGCACAACATAGCGAGGCAGGTGCTTAGTTTTGGTGGGGCTGATGGTTAAGGCCCCACCTCTTAGTGCAGGGGTGGGGAACCTTTTTTGTGCCAAGGGCCATTTGAATATTTATAACATCATTCGGGGGCCATACAAAATCATCAACTTAAAAATTAGCCTATTATATTTGGTCAAACATTTAATTAACTCACCCCTAATGCGATGGCTGGAACTGCTTCTCTTTGGTGAGGCGTGTGGAGATATTAGCTGGCATTGATGATGTTAGCTGGTATTGATGATGTTAGCTGGTATTGATGATGTTGCTACTCGCAACTGCTTTTCCAGGTTTGCTCCAAGATTGATTGAATTTCGAGTCCCGCCTGCGGTTGCCTTGGCAGGGCCAGACCAAATGATTTCGCAGGCCTCATGGCTGGCGGGCCGGACGTTCCCCACCCCTGTCTAGTGGCACGCTCCAGGTCTAGATCATTTGCATACGTAACATGGATGACAAATCGGGAGCAAGCTCTCAAGCGCACCCGGGCATCAATCCGCCTCCCATTGTATCTATATCAGATATAGATTGCTCTGGTACGGACATGGAAGGTTTCTCGAACGACGTGGACCAAAAATATTTTAAACAGTGTACGGAGCCAGAGGACATTACTGTCGAACCCCAAGGTTAACGGGGAATAGCTTCGTCTTCCGGCAAAGTAGCTTTACTCGGCCCTGCTCAATATCATGGAAGTCCTTAATTATTGTGAGCAGAGAGTCAGAGACTCCGAAAGCATGAAGAACAACCCAGAGTCCAGACCTATTGATGGTATCATAGGCATTGACCAGGTCAATAAAGCAGAGATGTAAGTCCTGTCGGAATTCAACACTCCTCTGCTGTAGCAAACGGAAGGAAGATGTGGCATCTGTGGCTGCCCTGGCCTGAAACCACAATGGGGCTCCCCAATCCTCTTCTCAGCATGCCTGGCAAGGTGATGTTGAATAATCCTTGCCAGGACTTTTTCCGGCACTCTAACACAGGCACAGACTCTAACCAAAACTATCGAATAATTACACGGTTAATTTAAATTGCACTTTCAATTAATGTGCCTATTAATGTCATTATTTCGGCAAAAAATGTTTTTATCTTAAACTAGTGCAATGAAAAAAATACCCTTTATTGTAAAATTTCCAAAATAAAGACGATATAATTCCTGTACTGTTTTAGTTTATCTTTCTGAATACACATTTAATGAAAATGTGTTTTAGTGAATGGTTGTTTTTGAAGGTGATATCGTGTAAATGTTTTCCAAAGCTGCTTATGCAGCCGTCACCATCTCCAGCCGTGATTTCTCCACTTCTGTCCGAAGCCATCACCATCTCTTGCGGATTTGCAATGCAAAAATCTGTCTGGCTACTGCCCACCGGTTGATTTATTCGATCCATCTTCGCAGTGGACGCTCTATTGGTTGTGTTCCCTCCTTTAGCTCCCATTCCCACGTTAGTCACGACCACCGGCCGTCATCTCTTCAAGTTGTGTGTCCTGCCTCAACCCACCTTTCTAAACTAAAATTATGCCTTTAATTTGCATATGATGCCCAATTGACGTGTCCGTCTTCCATTCTCAGTTTAATTCCTAGCATGTGCATCTCTATGCTTCCTTGTGCACTTCTCAACATTGGTTCCATTGTCTTCGTCAATGGCCATGTTTGTGATGCATCTGTTGTTGCAGGTCATATCCACTGATTAAAAAACGTTCTGCTTTAGGAAAATGGCTTTGTTACGTTTCATGATTTAAGTTCAGATTCCAATCAGCACTGTGCTCTGCCCTGATACGCCTCTCTTAATAATTTTCATCCCTCTCCCCCTTCAACAACCGCCCCACGTATAAATGCACTTCTATGTTTTCAAGTTGTGTCCCTGTTCTTTTTGTTCAATTTGTTATTCCCCCGCACCTCCAATAAGCATGGTTGCCTGCGTACGGTGCGAAAGAAGTTCAGCATGCAAACATACGCTGCGTTGAAAACTTACTCTACAGCATATTCACACTGGAGACGCAGGAGGGTGCTGCTATGAGATTGCCACATTTTTGACTGTAGACAAAGCCCTGACAGATTTCTCAGTCAGCACTCAGTCTAGAATTATCAGAACTACACAGTAAACGACACAATGCGGGTGCTATATCTCGTAAGAATGAATACCCACAACCTAAACACAAATGGTAATTCCTGGACAGGTGACAACTCTAGCCATGCCCATGAAAAAATATATAGTGACTAACTTGGAGACGTAACTTCTTCGAGGCAATTCTTTAATTACACACCGAGCATACTGTTACACACTCTCTGCTGTAATACAACGCTCTGTCCCTCGCTTAAACGCAACTCTGCACTGGTGGCTAGCCTACAACACAACGCTCGCCATCTGACACTGACGGCGCTGAACTAAGACAGGCAACTACTGCTAGCAGCACAATTATCAAGTGGATGACAACAGCGGCGAAGGCGACGATCTTCAACAGCAACGACGACGACGACGGCGATCCCACTCCAAACGATGGCCCTCATCCCCTGCTCGGGGTCCCCTTTAATCCTGTTAGCGTGGCCTCGCTCCACTCCGGCCAGGCTCCCCTTCTAGAATCTACTAGCAGGCTCTCGACGTGTCCTACCCGAGATCCTTCTCAGGTCTATTACGTGGTCTGCTGTCAATCAGGGCTGCTTCACTCTGCAGATCCCCTTCCCTGCCAGCAGCCAGCGCTATGCTACGTAGTGACCAATTCTATGTGACTACACATACACAACATCCTGACCATCACTCGCCTATGCGGATGATAAAATATCAAGCATTGGAGATTTAATTCTGATCTACTGTTGTTCGTTTTGATTGATTTTGGCACAGTTTAAAATATATATTTTCATATCAGTACCAGCGGGAAGTACCCAGCGTTTCCCGGGGGAAAAATATATTTACAAACTTGTCTTCTCTTAAAAACATAACATATACATACACAAACACTAAGCTATTGTGCCCTTTGTCCATTTGTCCGTCAACAAAATTATAGGAGCGACACTGGAAAAACGGCGTATTCTATTATTTAATTTATTTTCTGTCAACGTGACTTTACCGAAAGAACCAAAGAGTAATTCCTGCAGTCACGAAAACTTTGAATCTAGTTTTAGCGTGTTAATGTTAAATAAACGTGTTGTCTCCTATAGAAGCCTGAGTCTCCATTTGAGCCCACTACAACTGGTGTTGGAAGTGGCCAAACGTTAGTTAATTAACTATAGATTATGGAGACTAGGCGAACAATACGTACCAGGTCTCCAGATGAAGAGGACGACGACCCACCGGCCCCGGGGATGTCGGCGCAATCCCCCAGCCCCCACTGGGGGCCTGGGGTGTCCACCTCCGGTTCCAAACCGCCCTCCAAATTGCCTTACCTACGAGTCCTACTTGGTACAGGCCGGACCCGCTATTGCCCCCTGTTGGGCCCTGACTGCAGCTACATATTTTCCAGTAGTGGTGGCGGCGTATTACGCCTGACAATTACCCACCACATTAAGAAGCACGATGGTAGCTTGCAGTTGTGTGTCGACTTTAGGAAGCTTCATAAGATATTGGTGGCTGACGCGTATCCTCTCCCTCGGATGGACGATTCCCTGGACGCTCTGGCGGGAGTACAGAACTTCTCCACCCTTGATCTCCTCTCCGGATTTTGGCATTTGCCACTAAATGAGGCCTCTAAACCCAAACGGCTTTTCGAACACCTCAAGGCCTGTTTGAATTAAATCAGCTTCCCATGGGACTCCACGCAGCACCGGCTACGTTCCAATGACTGATGGAGCTGGTGCTGGCTGGACTTCAATGGGACTCATGCTTACAATACCTCGACGATGTCATCGTCTTCAGCCGTACGTTCAAAGAACATCTTGATTGGTTATGCGCTGTCTTTCTTAAAATGCGAGCAGCCCATCTCAAATTCAAGCCGCAGAAGTGTTACCCCCTTCAGAAATCCGTGCGGTATCTCGGTCATATTGTCAGTAATTCGGGCATGGCGATAGATCCCGACAAAACCACGTGTGTTCGGACGTGGCCGACCCCCACGTTGATGATGCAGGTGCAGAGTTTTATTGGTTTTGCGTCTTATTATCGCCGGTTTGTCACTGGGTTCGCTACCTTCGCAAAACCTCTCCACGCCTTGACGGTTATGGGTCAGAGGTTTCATTGGGGGGAGGAGGAAGCCGCATTTGTTGCGCTTCGCAATTCCCCTCCGCTACTCTGACTTTGCCATGCCGTGTGTCCTTGATACTGACGCAACCAACACCAGCATTGGCGCGGTTCTGTCCCAGGTTGTCAACGGGGTGGAGTGTGTTGTTGCATACGGCAGCAGAGTGCTGTCGCCAGCCGAACAGCGTTACTGTGTCACGCGCCGGGAACTATTCAGGTCTCCCGCATTAACGAGTTGATTGCTCTGGACATCCCTGGTTCGGTTCCCGTCACCCCTCGTGGGAATAAATATTTGTTGGTTGGCGTCGAATATTTATCGCGCTGGCCGATGGCCTGGCAGCTATGGATGGGAGCCATCCGGTAGTGCCACCTAGGCACATGCCATGGTACAATGGTGAGCACACAGGACTTGTAATCAATACAGAGGTACTATGTACAGGGGCGGCAAGCAGCTAAAAAATGGTGCACGTTTATTATAAATACGACATTCTCAAATGGTTTCGAAATTAAGTGTCTTATCAGCAGAATCGTGCAGAGTTTCTGCCGAACATACACAGCATTAGTTCCTAACACACTTTGGCAGAGTTGGTGTCACTGCCTGGGAAAGGAACATTAATGGTGATTTTGTGGAAAGTCAGGTGAAATGGGTAGTTGGTCAGACTGACCAGCACCCTGTGCTGTGTGGATCGCTCGTGGTTCTGGCCACCAATCGCCAAGCAAATTGGTTGCAGAGACTTCCACGTGTAGAGTGACTTCAGTTGTGTGCAACCGAGTTGCGCAACTGCTTGCACCGGCTGTGGCCGTGTGCGGAAAGCTAACTCGGGTCAAACCTGGGTTTCGAAGCGCGGTGTAGCGTTAACCATGACACTACCGCTCCACACAATCACACACACGCGAAGATCGACACCAAATACGTGCTCTGTTGCACCACACAGCAACTCACACGCACACTGCAGTGTCCAATAACAACACAAATGTATTAATCATGACAACCACCTGCTCTGCCACTCAAAGCAATGTCCATCACATGGCCATCAACGCGACACATATAGTTCATCACGGTCACCCGACCAGCAGGAGTCACGTGTGTGAGCAGTCCGTGAATGTCGCCGGGCTATGGTGATGCAGTGGTGTGGGTTGGACAAGGGGCGGATGATGATGTCTGTCGTGGAAATCTGTGGAGCGGCACGGAACAAAAGTGGGACGGGTGGCCCAGTGTGGAGCAGGAGCCGCTCGGCTGGGACGAAGGTGGGGAGGAATCCACTGATCCGGTGGAGGCGTGGGGAGGAGGGCGGGACGCCGCGTGAAGCGCGACTCGTGGGAGTGGTGCCAGGCAGAAGGGGCACCTGGGACTCCGTACGCGGGACCCCGGCCGTTGCACCTGGGCTGGGGGGGGATCCGCTGCCCTGCAGGTGGAGCGAGGCCGGGGGGAAGGTGCTCTCGGTCCGGGTGGATGGGACGAATCAATGCGGATGGAGTTGAGGATTCGAGAGGAGGTTTGCGGAGGCGGGGAGGAAGGCGGCTGTTGCGGGACTTGCGGTAACGCTGCCGTGAAGAATAGGGAGCAAAAGACTCGTGTGCCGGGCCCGGTCTGGTATCACGGTGGCGTGGAGGAACCCAGGGCTCTGGTGGAGGTGGAGGCAGGTGGAAAGCAGGGAGCTCCCAATCCTGGGGTTTAGCTTGATTACTCATGGGTGGAGGTGATGGTGCGAGTGGCGGTGGTGGCGATAGTGGCAGTGGAAGCGATGGCAGAAGTGGAGGTTGAGGCAATGGCAGGAGTGAAGGTGGAGTCGATGTCAGCAGTGGGGGTAGAGTTGATATCAGTGGTGGAGGCAATGGCCTGAGTAGAGATGGAGGCGATGGCAGCAGTGGAGTTGAGGATTCGAGAGGAGGTTTGCGGAGGCGGGGAGGAAGGCGGCTGTTGCGGGACTTGCGGTAACGCTGCCGTGAAGAACAGGGAGCAAAAGACTCGTGTGCCGGGCCCGGTCTGGTATCACGGTGGGGTGGAGGAGCCCAGGGCTCTGGTGGAGGTGGAGGCAGGTGGAAAGCAGGGAGCTCCCAATCCTGGGGGTTAGCTTGATTACTCATGGGTGGAGGTGATGGTGCGAGTGGCGGTGGTGGCGATAGTGGCAGTGGAGGCGATGGCAGAAGTGAAGGTTGAGGCAATGGCAGGAGTGAAGGTGGAGTCGATGTCAGCAGTGGGGGTAGAGTTGATATCAGTGGTGGAGGCAATGGCCTGAGTAGAGATGGAGGCGATGGCAGCAGTGGAGCCGATGGCCCGATTGGAGGTGTAGGCGATGGCAGCAGTGGGGGCGATGTCCTGAGTAGAGATGGAGGCGATGGCCTGAGTAGAGGTGGAGGCGATGGCCCGAGTGGAGATGGAGGCGATTGCCTGAGTGGAGATGGAGGCGATGGCCTGAGTAGAGGTGGAGGCGATGGCCCGAGTGGAGGTGGAGGCGATTGCCTGAGTAGAGGTGGAGACGATGGCCTGAGTAGAGGTGGAGGCGATGGCCTGAGTAGAGGTAGAGGCGATGGCCTGAGTTGAGGTGGAGACGATGGCATGAGTAGAGGTGGAGGCGATGGCCTGAGTAGAGATGGAGGCGATGGCCTGAGTAGAGGTGGAGGCGATGGCCTGAGTGGAGGTGGAGGCGATGGCCTGAGTTGAGGTGGGGACGATGGCATGAGTGGAGGTAGAGGCGATTGCCTGAGTGGAGGTGGAGGCGATGGCCTGAGTAGAGGTGGAGGCGATGGCCTGAGTGGAGGTGGAGGCGATGGCCTGAGTAGAGGTGGAGGCGATGGCCCGAGTGGAGGTGGAGAAGATGGCCCGAGTGGAGGTGGAGGCGATGGCCTGAGTGGAGGTGGAGGCGATGGAAGCAGTGGAGGTGGAGTTGATATCAGTGGGGGAGGCGATGGCCTGAGTAGAGGTGGAGGTGATGGCCCGAGTGGAGGTGGAGGCGATGGCCTGAGTGGAGGTGGAGGCGATGGAAGCAGTGGAGGTGGAGTTGATATCAGTGGGGGAGGCGATGGCCTGAGTAGAGATGGAGACGATGTCCTGAGTGGAGGTGGAGGCGATGGCCTGAGTTGAGGTGGAGGCGATGGCCTGAGTTGAGGTGGAGACGATGGCATGAGTAGAGGTGGAGGCGATGGCCTGAGTACAGATGGAGGCGATGGCCTGAGTAGAGGTGGAGGCGATGGCCTGAGTAGAGGTGGAGGCGATGGCCCGAGTGGAGGTAGAGGCGATTGCCTGAGTGGAGGTGGAGGCGATGGCCTGAGTAGAGGTGGAGGCGATGGCCTGAGTGGAGGTGGAGGCGATGGCCTGAGTAGAGGTGGAGGCGATGGCCCGAGTGGAGGTGGAGAAGATGGCCCGAGTGGAGGTGGAGGCGATGGCCTGAGTGGAGGTGGAGGCGATGGAAGCAGTGGAGGTGGAGTTGATATCAGTGGGGGAGGCGATGGCCTGAGTAGAGATGGAGACGATGGCCTGAGTGGAGGTGGAGGCGATGGCCTGAGTAGAGGTGGAGGCGATGGCCCGAGTGGAGGTGGAGGCGATGGCCCGAGTGGAGGTGGAGGCGATGGCCCGAGTGGAGGTGGAGGCGATGGAAGCATTGGAGGTGGAGTTGATATCAGTGGGGGAGGCGATGGCCTGAGTAGAGATGGAGGCAATGGCCCGAGTGGAGGTGGAGGCGATGGCCCCAGTGGGAGCGATGGTCTGAGTGGAGCTGGATTCTTCAGGTGAGGAGCACAGCTCTGCTTGGTGCCGGGGCTGTTTCCCCTCCCCTGCGCCCGCCGCTTTCGTCTCCGCGCCGCGGCCATACGAGCCCAGGGACTCGGTGCTCGGCCGAGACCTCCACCTTTCTTTCTCTGCAGCGCCCGGGAAATCTTCCTCCTTCCGGTCCTCATCCTCATTCTCATCGCTCTCTGCAAAAGTTACGAAAAACATCAACGGCGTCATTAGCTGAATCTCCCTGCTCCGTGTCTGTGAGTGCGTTGTGACCCTGGGGACAGACTTGCGAGTTTGTTTTTTACGTTTTTGAGCCAGGAGGCCAGGATTGGGAAAAACTTGGGCCACTTTTCATCCAGGCAACTGGAGAGCAGCACAGACTAAGTCTTACTTACCAAACATTTAAACTAACAACAGCATACTCTTTGGTATCTTTCGGTAAAATCACGTAGATAGAAAAATAACTAATAAAGTGAAACCTTGGATTGCGAGCATAATTCCTTCTGGAAACGTGCTCTTAATCCAAAGCACTCGTATATCAAAGCGAATTTCCCCCATAAGAAATAATGGAAACTCAGATGATGCGTTCCACAAACCAAAAATACCGTATTCATATAAAAAATATTAATACAAAATACCTTTTTATATTTTTATTATTTAATATAAAGTAATCAAATTTATTAATTACATTTAATCGTGGCTGGTGTGAGGGAGACGAGATAGAGGATGGTTATTGTGTAGGACGACTTTCACTTGCAGTACAGTTACTAAAGAACAGTCACTACACATGGACACAAAATAAAAAAATGCTTTACGCACACACACGTATTCACAACACTACAGTACTGTAGTAAACAGTATACACGTAGTCACAACACTATAGTACTGTAGTAAACAGTATACACGTGGTCACAACACTATAGTACTATAGTAAACAAGATAGGTTCGCACGGATGTTGACTATACGAGTGAGGCACACCGACTGAGACCGAGCATGGGAGACGATTACCCACAATCCCGCAGTATACACGTGGTCACAACACTATAGTACTATAGTAAACAGTATACACGTGGTCACAACACTATAGTACTGTAGTAAACAGTACACACGGGGTCACAACACTATAGTACTGTAGTAAACAGTATACACGTGGTCACAACACTATAGTACTATAGCAAATACAGTATACACGTGGTCACAACACTACAGTACTATAGTAAACAGTATACACGTGGTCACAACACTATAGTACTGTAGTAAACAGTACACACTTGGTCACAACACTATAGTACTGTAGTAAAGAGTATACACGTGGTCACAACACTATAGTACTGTAGTAAACAGTATACACGTGGTCACACTATAGTACTATAGTAAACAGTACACACGTGGTCACAACACTATAGTACTGTATTAAACAGTATACACGTGGTCACAACACTATAGTACTGTAGTAAACATTACACACGTGATCACAACACTATAGTACTGTAGTAAACATTACACACGTGGTCACAACACTATAGTACTGTAGCAAACAGTGTACACGTGGTCACAACACTATAGTACTATAGTAAACAGTACACACGTGGTCACACCACTATAGTACTGTAGTAAACAGTATACACGTGGTCACAACATTATAGTACTATAGTAAACAGTATACACGTGGTCACAACACTATAGTACTATAGTAAACAGTATAGACGTGGTCACAACACTATAGTACTATAGTAAACAGTATACACGTGGTCACAACACTATAGTACTGTAGTAAACAGTATATACGTGGTCCCAACACTATAGTACTGTAGTAAAGAGTATACACGTGGTCCCAACACTATAGTACTGTAGTAAACAGTATACACGTGGTCACACTATAGTACTATAGTAAACAGTACACACGTGGTCACAACACTATAGTACTGTATTAAACAGTATACACGTGGTCACAACACTATAGTACTGTAGTAAACATTACACACGTGATCACAACACTATAGTACTGTAGTAAACATTACACACGTGGTCACAACACTATAGTACTGTAGCAAACAGTGTACACGTGGTCACAACACTATAGTACTATAGTAAACAGTACACACGTGGTCACACCACTATAGTACTGTAGTAAACAGTATACACGTGGTCACAACACTATAGTACTATAGTAAACAGTATACACGTGGTCACAACACTATAGTACTGTAGTAAACAGTATACACGTGGTCCCAACACTATAGTACTATAGTAAACAGTATACACGTGGTCACAAGACTATAGTACTGTAGTATACAGTATACACGTGGTCACAACACTACAGTACTATAGTAAACAGTATGCACGTGGTCACAATACTATAGTACTGTAGTAAACAGTATAGACGTGGTCACAACACTATAGTACTATAGTAAACAGTATACACTTGGTCACAACACTATAGTACTGTAGTAAACAGTATACACGTGGTCACAACACTATAGTACCATAGTAAACAGTATACACATGGTCACAACACTATAGTACTATAGTAAACAGTATACACGTGGTCACAACACGATAGTACTGTAGTATACAGTATACACGTGGTCACAACACTACAGTACTATAGTAAACAGTATGCACGTGGTCACAACACTATAGTACTGTAGTAAACAGTATAGACGTGGTCACAACACTATAGTACTATAGTAAACAGTATACACATGGTCACAACACTATAGTACTATAGTAAACAGTATACACGTGGTCACAACACTATAGTACTGTAGTAAACAGTATACACGTGGTCCCAACACTATAGTACTATAGTAAACAGTATACACGTGGTCACAACACTATAGTACTGTAGTATACAGTATACACGTGGTCACAACACTACAGTACTATAGTAAACAGTATGCACGTGGTCACAACACTATAGTACTGTAGTAAACAGTATAGACGTGGTCACAACACTATAGTACTATAGTAAACAGTATACACATGGTCACAACACTATAGTACTATAGTAAACAGTATACACGTGGTCACAACACTATAGTACTGTAGTAAACAGTATACACGTGGTCACAACACTATAGTACTATAGTAAACAGTATACACATGGTCACAACACTATAGTACTATAGTAAACAGTATGCACGTGGTCACAACACTATAGTACTGTAGTAAACAGTATACACGTGGTCCCAACACTATAGTAATGTAGTAAACATTACACACGTGGTCACAACACTATAGTACTTTAGTAAACAGTGTACACGTGGTCACAACACTATAGTACTATAGTAAACAGTAAACACGTGGTCACAACACTATAGTACTATAGTAAACAGTATACACGTGGTCACAACACTATAGTACTGTAGTAAACAATATACACGTGGTCACAACACTATAGTACTATAGTAAACAGTATACACGTGGTCACAACACTATAGTACTGTAGTAAACCGTATACACGTGGTCACAACACTATAGTACTGTAGTAAACAGTATACACATGGTCACAACACTATAGTACTATAGTAAACAGTATACACGTGGTCACAACACTATAGTACTGTAGTAAACAGTATACACGTGGTCACAACACTATAGTACTATAGTAAACAGTATACACATGGTCACAACACTATAGTACTATAGGAAACAGTATACACGTGGTTACAACACTATAGTACTGTAGCAAACAGTGTACACGTGGTCACAACACTATAGTACTATAGTAAACAGTACACACGTGGTCACACCACTATAGAACTGTAGTAAACAGTATACACGTGGTCACAACATTATAGTACTATAGTAAACAGTATACACGTGGTCACAACACTATAGTATTATAGTAAACAGTATAGACGTGGTCACAAAACTATAGTACTATAGCAAACAGTATACACGTGGTCACAACTCTACAGTACTATAGTAAACAGTATACACTTGGTCACAACACTATAGTACTGTAGTAAACAGTATACACGTGGTCACAACACTATAGTACCATAGTAAACAGTATACACATGGTCACAACACTATAGTACTATAGGAAACAGTATACACGTGGTCACAACACTATAGTACTGTAGTAAACAGTATACACGTGGTCCCAACACTATAGTACTATAGTAAACAGTATACACGTGGTCACAACACTATAGTACTATAGTAAACAGTATACACGTGGTCACAACACTATAGTACTGTAGTAAACAGTATACACGTGGTCACAACACTATAGTACCATAGTAAACAGTATACACATGGTCACAACACTATAGTACTATAGGAAACAGTATACACGTGGTCACAACACTATAGTACTGTAGTAAACAGTATACACGTGGTCACAACACTACAGTACTATAGTAAACAGTATGCACGTGGTCACAACACTATAGTACTGTAGTAAACAGTATAGACGTAGTCACAACACTATAGTACTATAGTAAACAGTATACACGTGGTCACAACACTATAATACTGTAGTAAACAGTATACACGTGGTCCCAACACTATAGTACTATAGTAAACAGTATACACGTGGTCACAACACTATAGTACTGTAGTATACAGTATACACGTGGTCACAACACTACAGTACTATAGTAAACAGTATGCACGTGGTCACAACACTATAGTACTGTAGTAAACAGTATAGACGTGGTCACAACACTATAGTACTATAGTAAACAGTATACACATGGTCACAACACTATAGTACTATAGGAAACAGTAAACACGTGGTCACAACACTATAGTACTGTAGTAAACAGTATACACGTGGTCCCAACACTATAGTAAACAGTATACACGTGGTCACAACACTATAGTACTGTAGTATACAGTATACACGTGGTCACAACACTACAGTACTATAGTAAACAGTATGCACGTGGTCACAACACTATAGTACTGTAGTAAACAGTATAGACGTGGTCACAACACTATAGTACTATAGTAAACAGTATACACATGGTCACAACACTATAGTACTATAGTAAACAGTATACACGTGGTCACAACACTATAGTACTGTAGTAAACAGTATACACGTGGTCCCAACACTATAGTACTATAGTAAACAGTATACACGTGGTCACAACACTATAGTACTGTAGTATACAGTATACACGTGGTCACACCACTACAGTACTATAGTAAACAGTATGCACGTGGTCACAACACTATAGTACTGTAGTAAACAGTATAGACGTGGTCACAACACTATAGTACTATAGTAAACAGTATACACATGTTCACAACACTATAGTACTATAGTAAACAGTATACACGTGGTCACAACACTATAGTACTGTAGTAAACAGTATATACGTGGTCCCAACACTATAGTACTATAGTAAACAGTATACACGTGGTCACAACACTATAGTACTGTAGTAAACAGTATACACGTGGTCCCAACACTATAGTACTATAGTAAACAGTATACACGTGGTCACAACACTATAGTACTGTAGTAAACAGTATACACGTGGTCCCAACACTATAGTACTATAGTAAACAGTATACACGTGGTCAAAACACTATAGTACTATAGTAAACAGTATACACGTGGTCACAACACTATAGTACTATATTAAACAGTATACACGTGGTCACAACACCATAGTACTGTAGTAAACAGTATACACGTGGTCACAACACAAGCAATCGTCTTCAGGTGAAATAATACAGCAGGCGGACTGCTGAGACAGGAAGAAATGTAGCGAGAGAGCTACTGCAACCAAAGGTTACACTATATACGTTTGTGGTGGGATTTGCAAGTAAATGTAAGATCGCAGAGCAAGCATACCCCGGCTAATCCCTCGGCTACTCCGAGGGGGAGTGGGAGCGGAGGGGCTGCCGTAACGGGCGAGATAGTGGGGGTGAAATTTACAGAGGGTACAAGCTGATAGAAAGAGGATCAAACTCAGCAAACTTAGAAATGTAATGCAACTCATTGAGTCGGCCAACACAACAAATAATACTTTGCCTGGTTGATCACCGTCCTTCTCTGCTTGTGTGTCTCCCTGTGTGTGGGGAGCGGTGGTGCAGCTGTTAGCGCTACGCTGCGCTATGAACCTGGCGACCCGGGTTCGATTCCCGCTCACGGCCAACACCAGTGACGATTATCTGAACCGGTCCCGGGCCTCCCCTAGGTCGACTCAGCCTCAAATGAGTACCTGGTGCGGTGTGTAAACATCGCCACTAGGGAGACAAAGGCGGTCGGGCGTGGTGCTGGCCACCCACCCCCTCGTGTACTGTTCCGGCCTTCACAGGTGCTCGCTAACAGCACTTGCCCCTACAGTCTGTTCAGGCTATACGGGGGATCTTTGTGTCTCCCTGTCTGTGTTTGGTCTCTCTCTCTCAAATTTAGTTTCACCTGATGACGACTGCTTGAGTTGCAATCGAAACGTCGTATTCTATTATTTTGTTTATTTTTTTCTACGTGACTTTACCGAAAGACCATTGAGTAACAACAGTGTTTTTACGAATCACAGCTAAGAGACAAACAACATTATATTTTCTATTAAACATAACATTTTAATAACATGTTAAAAATACTTTAAATCTCATCACTGCTCCTCATACTCAATCCGTGATCAGTGCCGGATTATCCTCGGAACAAAATAATCATTAGCTGTGGGCCCCGCACTTTCAAGCGCCCCGCGCTAAATGATCTCACCCTATAAATCCCCGTTCAGTGATTCTGTACTTGCTCTATTACTATAGTAAAATTACAATTACTTTACTATGCAAGTTAAAAACTTCGTGCTTTATAATTGTGTTTTTTATTTATTCTGGGCACCTTTATAATATAAGCTACAGGACCCGCACGAGCTTAATCCGGCACTGTCCGGGATACTGTTCCAGTGCCCAACCAGGCTGTTGAAGACACCCTGAGTGGAGTTGAGGGGGATCGGTGGAGGTGTGAAGGGGGTGAGTGATGCCGACGGGCTGCGAGGGGGTCATCCGAGAGGGTGCCCAGTGGGGAGATGAAGCAATGAAATCGCTCCACGTGCAGGTGCTGGGTGGATTACTGCACAGCGGCATCGTGGGAGGTGGCGACGGCTCGTGGAGGTCTCTACCCACTAGTGGATTGACCATGGCTGATGGTGGTGATGATGATGGATGTTGCTCACTCACTTGGCGACGTATGAAACGCCAGAGATGCACGGCGATGTGCAGGGTGTTCAGCAGCATGGTGGAGCTGATGGCCTCCTTGCAGCCGCTGTACAGCTGACCTACAGCGTGGAGCAGAGCAGGGAGCACGCTGTCCACAATGTCCTCACTGTGGCTACTGAACATCGGTCCCCAGGTGGCGACCCCTGCTGATGCAGAGACGTTCTTCATGAGTCCCGAGTAGTTGATCGTGGTGGTGGTGGTGTTGGAGGCGTTAATGTCCGAACCCCCACGCCGAGATCCTCCGAGGAGCTCCACCATCGGCTGCGTGAGCAGCAGAACCACAGTGAGGACAGCCGTGAAGATCGCCATGGTGGTGGTGGTGGCGAAGGTCTCTGAAGAACTCGAAGTGGAGGAGCAGCGTGGGGCGAGGTGGTTTCCTCTCCAGGAGCCGACTCCACTCTGACCTCTGCCGTGACGTCACCGGGCCATGACGTCACCGTGACGTCAGAGGTTTCCACGGCTCTTACGTCATTATAGCATTTGGAACGTGGCTGTGCAATGGAACATCAACACGTGATGCACTACAACACTGTATTGTTTATAGAATTGTAATACAATACTAATTATTCACATCTGAGACAGAACATCGGCAGAGGAGGGAGCCTCACTCCTCACTTCTCCCAACCAGCTTAAAAGTCGCTACGAATCTTAACAGCGTTCATTGAAGCTCTGTGGATGTGTAGGCCTTACTTTAACATATATTTCTGTGACCAGTCACAAGCTAATCCCTTAGCTATTTCAATGCTAAATTACTAGTTGCCTCCGTGGATGTGTAGGTTTTTACTTTAACATAGCCATTTCCGTGACCAGTCACAAGCTAATCCCTCAGCTATTTGCACAAGCTAATCCCTTAGCTATTTCAATGCTAAATTACTAGTTGCCTCTGTGGATGTGTAGGTTTTGACTTTAACATAGCCATTCCTGTGACCAGTCACAAGCTAATCCCTTAGCTATTTCAATGCTAAATTACTAGTTGCCTCTGTGGATGTGTCGGTTTTGACTTTAACATAGCCAATTCCGTGACCAGTCACAAGCTAATCCCTCAGCTATTGATATGTAAACCCCTTTGTCAAGGTGCCTTACTTCTCCCAACCAGCTTAAAAGTCGCTACGAATCTTAACATCGTTAATTGAAGCTCTGTCGTCCCGACAGTACTGTACCTTTCACCTAAAGACGGCCGCTTGCGTTGTGGCCAAAACGTCGTGAGAATTTTATTGTTTTTTTATTATTTTATTCTCATTCTACGTGACTTTACCGAAAGAACCAAAGAAAATAAAATAATAAAGATATAAAACAATAAAATTCCCCAAATCAAAATTCATATACTGTTGATTTATTCACTCCATCTCCGCAGTGGACACTGCCGGTTGTGTTCCTTCCTTAGCTCCCATTCCCACGTTAGTCTCGACCACCGGCCGTCATCACTTCAAGTTGTGTGTCCTGCCTCACCCCACCTTTCTAAACTAAAATTACGTCCTTAATTGTATGAAGTCATATGAAGTCCAATTGACGTGTCCGTCTTCCAGTATCAGTGTAATTCTTAGGATGTGCATCATCTCTACGCTTCCTTGTGCATTTCTAAACATTGGTTCTACTTTCCGTTTGTGATGCATCTGTTTGAAAAAAACGTTCTGCTTAAGGCATATGGCTCAGTTACGTTTCATTATTAAGTTAAGATAACAATAAGCACTTTGTTCTGCCCTGATACACCTCTCTTAATCATTTTCATCCGTCTTCCCCTTCAACAACCGCCCCACGTGTAGATGCACTTCTGTGTTTTCAAGGCTGTGTCCCTGTTCTTTTTGCGTTCAGTTTGTTATTCCCCCGCACCTCCAGTAAAGCATGGTTGGCTGCGTACGGTGCGAAAGAAGTTCACCATGCAAACATACGCTGCGTTGAAAAATGATTCTACTGACTGCAGACCAATCCTGGACAGATTTCTCAATACGAGTGCAATATCGAGGGTACAGATCAATACCAACTGAACACAGATGCTAATTCATGGACGGGTGGCAACTCTAGCCATGCCCATGCAAACATACACAACATCTTGACCATGAATCGCCTATGCGGCAGATTAAATGTCAAGCATTATACATTGAATTTCGATCTACTTTTGTTCGTTTTGATTTATTTTGGCGCAGTTTCAAGTAAGTATTTTAATAGAATTATTGTATTGCCATTTACTGTATAATTGTGATAATAGACCAAGCACTGAGACATTGCCCAGGGTTGGTCTACAATCGAAAAGGTTGCAACCCCATAGCACACCCTCATGTGTTCCAGTGTTAACACATCGTATGTTTGTATCTTGAAATTCTTTCGCACCGTACGTAGCCCACCGCTCCCCCCACCACACACGTGCACAGCAGCTCCAGAGAGCGACTTTTGGGTCAGAGGTAGCCGCATTGTACTGGGGCCGTCCATAAATGAGGGGGGGGGGGGGTTGAGAAATGTGACGTCACCTCAAAATGCGCAACTTTAAATAAATATAGACGACACGTTCTACTTAATTAAATAGACTTTTTAATAAATATTTTCTCCTACAACATCAGAGTGCAGCGCCACATTAAATAAGCACCACGATGACAATAGTTTAAAGCGATATGAAGCATGCTTTATTTGGGGGGGGGGGGGCACAGCTTTGTACCGTCATATTTGAGGGGGGGCTCTGACTCTTTGTGACGCCGCGTGACGATGGGAGGGGGGGTCAAAAATCGTCTAAAATCGCGTGACGTCATTTATGGACGGCCCCCACAGCGTGAAATAGCGCAACAAACCGAACCCGCGTACAGCGAGGGAAGCCCTGGCTGGTTTATCATTCATTAATCTCCAGTTCAGTCACAAACGAATCTCTTAGAGCCGAAGGCGCGATCCAGTATCACGTTGGCATGCCGTGTCAACCCGTACGGGGTTACCCCGTATTGGTGTACAGGGAGATTGAGTTCTCAGGTCCATACGGCTTACTAGAGCCGTTTCAAAACGGGCAAAACAATGTTTTGTGTTTCTCCCCTTGTGATGGGACTTTGTAGGATGAACGTTGAGATTTGTAAGGGGCACGGGGTGACCAATAAGGTCTGAATTGGTCTGTAATAAGAGAGGCAATGGTTAGGGGTTGACAGGTGTGCGTTGGCACTGCGTGCCACGTCGCGTTGTCATACAGCTGACACTCCGATGAGCAATGATTCGGCGACGCACGGTGCCAAAGGGGCCGTCCATAAATGACGTCACGCGACTTCTGACGATTTTTGACCCCAACCCCCCATTGTCACACGGCGTCACAAAAAGTCAGACCCCCCCCTCAAATATGACGTCACAAAGCTCTGGCCCCCCTCCCACCAAATAAAACATGCTTCAAATCGCTTTAAACTATTGTCATTGTAGTGCGTATTTAATGTGGCGCTGCACTCTGATGTTGTAGGAGAAAACATTTATTAAAAAGTATATTTAATTAAGTAGAACGTGTCGTCTATATTTACTTAAAGTTGCGCATTTTGATGTGACGTCACATTTCTCACCCCCCCCCCCCTCGTCACACATCGTCACAAATGTCTGATCGCCCCCCCCCCAGGTGCGTGACGTCATTTATGGACGGCCCCAAAGACGTTCAACATTCGTGCGTATCTGCCGTGATGTGGGGCGAAGTAATATTCTAATCTTATTATCCGCGATGCCTGCAGGATTAGCTTTTTTCTTCTTCGTCTTCCAAAGCAGATTATTAATGAGAATATTGATGGAATTTCCCCCAGTGCATGTTGGCTGGGGAAGGGCTGTTTAAGACCCGCGGTGAACCCGCTCATCTCCACGTATCGGCATGAAATGATAAAATCGCAGATTTTCGGAAGCGCGTTCGTTTCAAGTGGATGCTTGTTGTCAACACCGCCATATTGACAGCACTCGCAATCATCCCATACTCAATTGAAACTCTTCTTAAGTAATTGCTTATTGTGTTTAGTTCCTTGTCCTTATCTCATACCTCCGATTAGCACGGTGGGCTACGTACGGTGCGAAAGAATTTCAAGATACAAACATACGATGTGTTAACACTGGAACACATGAGGGTGTGCTATGGGGTTGCCACCTTTTCGATTGTAGACCAACCCTGGGCAATGTCTCAGTGCTTGGTCTATTATCATAATTATACAGTAAATGACAATACAATAATTGTATAAAAAATACTTACTTGAAACTGCTCCAAAATCAATCAAAACGAACAAAAGTAGATCGGAATTCAATGTAAAATGCTTGACATTTAATCTGCCGCATAGGCGATTCATGGTCAAGATGTTGTGTATGTTTGTATGGGCATGGCTAGAGTTGCCAACCGTCCGAGAAATAGCATCTGTGTTCAGGTCGTATTGATCTGTACCCTCGATATTGCACTCGTATTGAGAAATCTGTCCAGGTTTGGTCTGCTATCAGTAGAATCATTTTTCAACGCAGCGTATGTTTGCATGGTGAACTTCTTTCGCACCGTACGCTGCCAACCATGCTTTAATGGAGGTGCGGGGGAATGACAAACTGAACGCAAAAAGAACAGGGACACAGCCTTGAAAACACAGAAGTGCATTTGCACGTAGGGCGGTTGTTGAAGGGGAAGAGGGATGAAAATGATTAAGAGAGGCGTATCAGGGCAGAGCAAAGTGCTTATTATTATCTTAACTTAATAATGAAACGTAACTTAGCCATATGCCTTAAGCAGAACGTTTTTTTCAAACAGATGCATCACAAACAGAAAATATAACCAATGTTTAGAAATGCACAAGGAAGCGTAGAGATGATGCGCATCCTAAGAACAACACTGATACTGGAAGACGGACACGTCAATTGGACTTCATATGCAAATTAAGGACGTAATTTTAGTTTAGAAAGGTGGGGTGAGGCAGGACACACAACTTGAAGTGATGACGGCCGGTGGTCGAGACTAACGTGGGAATGGGAGCTAAGGAAGGAACACAACCGGCAGTGTCCACTGCGGATATGGAGTGAATAAATCAACAGTATATGAATTTTGATTTGGATAATTTTATTGTTTTATATCTTTATTATTTTATTTTCTTTGGTTCTTTCGGTAAAGTCACGTAGAATGAGAATAAAATAATAAAATGACACGATAAAATTCTCACGACGTTTTGGCCACAACGCAAGCGGCCGTCTTTAGGTGAAAGGTAACTGTCGGGACGACAGAGCTTCAATTAACGATGTTAAGATTCGTAGAGACTTTTAAGCTGGTTGGGATAAGTGAAGCACCTTGACAAAGGGGTTTACATATCAATAGCTGAGGGATTAGCTTGTGACTGGTCACGGAATTGGCTATGTTAAAGTCAAAACCTACACATCCACAGAGGCAACTAGTAATTTAGCATTGAAATAGCTAAGGGATTAGCTTGTGACTGGTCACAGGAATGGCTATGTTAAAGTCAAAACCTACACATCCACAGAGGCAACTAGTAATTTAGCATTGAAATAGCTAAGGGATTGGTTTGTGCAAATAGCTGAGGGATTATCTTTATTATTTTATTGTTTCCCTTCTACGTGACTTTACCGAAAGAACCAAGAATATAGTATATGAATTAGATCATTTATTTATTTTGCTAACTTTACAATTAATCGTACATTTAAATTGTACTAGTTTAATGTCTTCAGGTTTAGTTTCTAATTCTCTAGGATAAAACAAGTTATTTTGTCAAAAAGAATGACGTTAATTGGCGCATACATTGAAAGTGCAATTTTAAATGAACCGTGTCAGTCTTCAAATACTGTTCTGGTTATTCCCACCTTGTTGGTGTCCCTATTGTCTCCTGCACCCACTAACAACGGAGTTATTGTTGGGATGGAGAGAAGCACAGCCAGAAGCCAGCCAGGAAACTCGAGACATAGAATATATTAATAGCAGCATGACTTACACTGCTACAGCAGCGAGGTGGTCATGTAACTATTTACATTCTCTGTGTCGCAAACATTAAATGGCAACTAATCTTTCCGTGGTACGCTTGTCCCCACGATTTGAGGACCAATTCCTTAGCGAAGGATTTACTACCAATTGAAGGATGATACAAGTGAAATGTGAAGTGGTAAGATTGATCTTAGATCATTGCAAGCCAATCCCAGATTCTGAGTGCGGAGTGACTCAGCAGGGCCGACGGCATGAGCCCTGCACCTTGGGAGTTGTCATGGTCAGGGAGCAATGAGGCCGCGTTACCGGTTGGCTTAGTTTTGGGGAATTCTGTCTCCAGAACTCTGGTCCACAGTAACGATGAAACAAACACAATGTAGAAAAAAGAACAGTTGCAAATGTTGCAGGAAATTGAAAGGCATTTTATTACAAAAATCATTACCATTCACACAAACAGTATAGTATTATAGTAGTTCGAAAATTAGACTGTAGAAAATAGTCATGTGTAATGATGAAAAATACTTGAATATAACATTTATCATTATCTTATTGCAATATATGAACGGGTAATGGCAAATTAAAACGATGCGATACGATTTGACAATCCTTTACAGCGATACACTTAATCCAGTGAAGTTGAATGTGAACGCTGAAACACGTAAATATTACTGAACATAGCGTGGATAGAAGAAACTAATTTAACAAAATATCCATGCAATTAAAACATCAATGAAGCAGGTTGCTGGAATGGATGCTCCAGGCGCCACTCTACGCGTGAGTGGTGCCAGTGGACTGAGAGGCCGTGCCAGGAGTCGCTGTCGCTGGCTGCTCAATGACCACCGCCCTCTCGGCCGCTGCAGGGAGGGCGCGGCGCTGAGCCTTGAACTTCAGCTTCCCGTCTTCAGTCAAGCAGCAGCTCACGCTCTGCAGGTCCACGTCCCTGGGCAGCTGCGTCTCCCTGTGGAACTCCTGGCAGCTGTGGCTGTAGCTGCCGCTGCTGACTTCTCCGCTTTTCACCTCGCGCCGTCCGGCCACCGCCAGCTTGTCTCCAGACACCTTCACGGCCAGGTCCTGAGGGGAGAAGTCCTGCACGTCCAGGGACGCGACAAACCCGCCTCCCTGCTCCTGTGGATCTTCAATCTGGAACCCACTGCTCACGGCCGGCTGCTGCAGCAGTGCGTCTCCGAGGCTGCCCGGAGCCCGCGTGTGGCTGCTGAGCTGATCGACTCCACGGAAGATTCTCTCCATCCTCTCGATCTCGCTCCTCATGTCTCGCTGCAGCTGCTGGAAAATACTTTCACCGCGGGGGTTCCAGACCGGCCAGCCTGGCCAGACGCTCCTCTCCATCACGTGCATCGCAGGGAAGTAAACACTGAGGGCCATGCTTGTTGATGTGCTTCACAGTGAGGCTCGCTTCAGCTGTGAGCGCTGCTCCCTCCTCCGCCGATGTTCTGCCAGTGCAGCTACAGGAGCTGCTTTTATAGCCCTGGCAGTAGCTATGAGCAGATGCCAGGGGGAGCCAGAAGCGTCCAGAATGACGCAGCTGCTCCCAGGGCTTCCCTCATCCACAGCAAATAGCAGTGACTCAAACCTGGGGTTCAGCTGTGTGACGCCTTCTCTAAACTAAAAATGATATTTCCATTGGAAACAAGCAGGCAAGACACAACTTTAATACACTATAGTACACCAGGACAGTGATATTTTGAAATGTACATATTGTCAATGAGAAAACGTGGTGTGCATTTGTGTCATTCCTTCACGTAAAGTCCTGGTCACAAAAGCAAAGTTTATGGGGAATAATAATACCCATTTTATATAGTTTTGAGGCATAAGCAATTAGAAAATAACACTTACTACCCAGGAACAAAAATCGTGTTACATAGTGAATTATCAGTGCAGAGCGAATTCCATGGCAGTAAACTGCTCACAGACTGCAGCCCGAGACACGAGTCACGCTCTAGATTCTGTGCGGATGGAGGAAGCCCCTGGGAGCAGCTGCGTCATTCTGGATTCTTCTGGCTGCCCCTGGCATCTGCTCGTAGCTACTGCCAGGGCTATAAAAGCAGCTCCTGTAGCTGCACTGGCAGAACATCGGGAGAGCAGGGAGCAGCGCTAACAGCTGAAGCGAGCCTCACTGTGAAGCACATCAACATGGAAGCATGAGATGTCCTTAATTAACGCTAAGACACATTAATCAAAAACGCTAAAACACCTATTAGCAACATCAGTAAGGATGAGCGCTTTGAGCTTTCTCAATTAAGAAAGAGAGAGGGCATCGTCATCCTCTCAGCCGACAAGGGCAATGTCACTGTCATCATGGAAAAAAACACACATACAATAACAAAATTCAGGACCTACTGAATGATTGTAGCTATACCAAAGTCAATAGAGATCCCACCAACCGCCTTGTTACAAAAACCAACAATATCATCACTGATTCAACATCTTTAATCGAACCAACCAAGCAGCTTTCCTTAAAACCCTCTGAATGTTAGACCACCCAGATTTTATGGCTTACCAAAAATCCATATAGAAGATACACCTCTTCATCCTATCGTCTTCATCATTAACTCACCCACCTGCAAACTGGCCCCATTTCTGTATCAGACCTTACAACCATTCACTGGTAAGACCACCTCAGCTGTACTTAAATCAGCTCACTTGGTATCGTTAATTAAGGACATCTCACCATTTCCAGGTGATTTGCTTGTCAGTTTCGATCTAGTATCGTTGTTTACTAAAGTTCCTGTGCCTGACACCATTGCAATCATTGAAGATTTGCTCCAAACTGGAATTGAATGCTGATGTACCGGCCCTGGTTAGACACTGCCTCACCAACACTTACTTCACCTGGAATGGAACATTCTATAAACAAGGTGAAGTTACCCCAATTGGTTCTCCCTTATCTCCAGTTATAGCCAATGTTTTCATGGAAAAATGTTTTGAGACAGATGCCATCCAGGCATCCACCCTACGTCCTTGTCTAAGAGGTACATAGATGACACGTTCGTCATCTGGCCACATGGCCTACCAGATCTGGGCCAATTTTTCAACCACATCAATTCCATACACCCAGCGATCAGATTCACGATGGAGATGGAAAAGGATGGCAAATTAACATTCTTGGATGTTTTCATCGTACAGAGACCAGATGGCTCAATGGTACACTCTGTCTACAGGAAAGCCACCCATATGAATGCCTAACAAAACCTGACTCCCACCACCATCCATCCCAGAAGAATTCTCTCATCATAACTCTACACCATAGAGCTCGATGTATTTCCGACCATCACCGCCTAGCCAGTGAACTGGAACACGTACACCAAGGCCTCAAGATGAATGGATATTTAGACTACACAATCCGAAAAGCTATCACCCCATCCATTGGGAAGGAACCATCTGAGGACCCAATCAAAACCATCACCTTGCCATACATAGCAGGGGTCACCAAAAATATTTCCAAAATCATGAGCAAACACAAGATCCAGGTTCGATTCAACATAGTACATAACATTTGTGATCTGATCCCATCTGTGAAGGATGTGATCCCTGACATGCAATACCCCGACGTCTAAAAACTAAGCTGCGTCTGCGGCAGTAGTTACATTGGGGAAACTAAGTGACATGTCTCGGACCGTGTTCGTGAACATAAGGCAGATCTGAAACATGGTAGGACCAATACCTCAGCCATGGCTGATCATTGTTTTAATGCTGTGGGCATACACGAAATTGATTTTTCCAAGACGAAGTTACTCTGCAAACCCACTGCTTATCAGCAAAGATTCGTTAATGAAGCCGTCCAGATGTGTTAACACAGACACAATTTCAACCGACTTGCGTACAGACTGAGCAATCATTGGAAGGACGTTATTAACCAGTTTAAGTCATGACGGGCCATGATGTTCCCAGCCTACCACCTTGATATTAGTTGGTTTTTTCGGCTCTCTGATTTTTTACATTAACAGATGTCATTTCTCACTAACACAGCTACCTCGTGTGCCATCCTCGAGGCTGCTGCTTCAGGATCTCCCATTAACATGCTAATCTCTCACATTAACATAGACACCTTGCCGCACTCGCCGTGAAGGAGTCTCGGCGATCTTGCATTGACATGCTAATTTCTGCCTGGCAGCCCTGTGATTGGTGGAAAGCCCACCACCGCCGCGGTCGCTACCCACCACTTGCATTGGCATTGGCTGCTGACATTTGGGCCACGCCCTTTTCAAACCTTTATACCTTTATAAGCAGTTGTTTTTAGCAGCTAACCCCACTTTTCCTGATGACGACCGCTCGTGTTGCGATTGAAACGTCGTGAAATTTTTTATTATGTTTTCTTATTTTTTCTCTCTACGTGACTTTACCTAAAGACCCAAACAATATGAATTCCTGCAGTCATGAAAGCTTTGAATCAAGGTTGATTAAATGTCAAGTATTGGAGATTTAATTCTGATACAATTATGTTAGTTTTTATTGATTTTGGCGCAGTTTCAAATAATTATTTTTATATCAGTATTTACGTAACTACACTCGTTTACATTCGGCTGTACTCAGCTCACCATTCCTTTGAACTAATAAAAAACTTCTGCTTAACAATTATTAAACATCCTCAGTTGTGTGTCATTAGGTTCAGTATACAAACTGGACTAACAACATTTGGTTTTATGCAACAAAAACTTTATTTCAAAATGTATTTTTTAAAAAGTGTACTGACGAAAGCAACAAATTAAACGTTCTAAATTATATTGTACGTGTACTGCATACAATGTTAACAGTAAGAGCTCAAAGCAGGAACGTACATGTACACCAGATAACTATATTCGTGTGTAAACAATAAATTGCTTACAATATTGTACTTAATGTTGCCCGGTGAAATGAAACATTCTAAATCTAATGAGTCGCATTGAAAATAACATCCTACAGGCTGTTAATATTACTGTTTAGATACGACACATTACATGTCTTTAACATTCTCATGAAGACAAATTACAAAATGCATGACATTGTATCACACTGAATTCCAGCACGAATACTGTTAAATAGTTAGACTACTGGAATGGATGCTCCAGGCACCACTCTACGCGTGAGTGGTGCCAGTGGACTGAGAGGCCGTGCCAGGAGTCGCTGTCGCTGGCTGCTCAATGACCACCACCCTCTCGGCCGCTGCAGGGAGGGCGCGGCGCTGAGCCTTGAACTTCAGCTTCCCGTCTTCAGTCAAGCAGCAGCTCACGCTCTGCGGGTCCACGTCCCTGGGCAGCTGCGTCTCCCTGTGGAACTCCTGGCAGCTGTGGCTGTAGCTGCCGCTGCTGACTTCTCCGCTCTTCACCTCGCGCCGTCCTGCCACCACCAGCTTGTCTCCAGACACCTTCACCGCCAGGTCCTGTGGGGAGAAGTCCTGCACGTCCAGGGACGCGACAAACCCGCCTCCCTGCTCCTGTGGATCTTCAATCTGGAACCCACTGCTCACGGCCGGCTGCTGCAGCAGTGCGTCTCCGTGGCTGCCCGGGGCCCGCGTGTGGCTGCTGAGCTGATCGACTCCACGGAAGATTCTCTCCATCCTCTCGATCTAGCTCCTCATGTCTCGCTGCAGCTGCTGGAAGAGACTTTCACCGCGGGGGTTCCAGACCGGCCAGCCTGGACGTGCAGGACTTCTCCCCACAGGACCTGGCCGTGAAGGTGTCTGGAGACAAGCTGGTGGTGGCCGGACGGCGCGAGGTGAAGAGCGGAGAAGTCAGCAGCGGCAGCTACAGCCACAGCTGCCAGGAGTTCCACAGGGAGACGCAGCTGCCCAGGGACGTGGACCCGCAGAGCGTGAGCTGCTGCTTGACTGAAGACGGGAAGCTGAAGTTCAAGGCTCAGCGCCGCGCCCTCCCTGCAGCGGCCGAGAGGGTGGTGGTCATTGAGCAGCCAGCAACAGCGACTCCTGGCACGGCCTCTCAGTCCACTGGCACCACTCACGCGTAGAGTGGTGCCTGGAGCATCCATTCCAGTAGTCTAACTATTTAACAGTATTCGTGCTGGAATTCAGTGTGATACAATGTCATGCATTTTGTAATTTGTCTTCATGAGAATGTTAAAGACATGCAATGTGTCGTATCTAAACAGTAATATTAACAGCCTGTAGGATGTTATTTTCAATGCGACTCATTAGATTTAGAATGTTTCATTTCACCGGGCAACATTAAGTACAATATTGTAAGCAATTTATTGTTTACACACGAATATAGTTATTTGGTGAACATGTACGTTCCTGCTTTGAGCTCTTACTGTTAACATTGTATGCAGTACACGTACAATATAATTTAGAACGTCAAATTTGTTGCTTTCGTCAGTACATTTTTTTAAAAATACATTTTGAAATAAAGTTTTTGTTGCATAAAACCAAATGTTGTTAGTCCAGTTTGTATACTGAACCTAATGACACACAACTGAGGATGTTTAATAATTGTTAAGCAGAAATTTTTTATTAGTTCAAAGGAATGGTGAGCTGAGTACAGCCGAATGGAAATGAGTGTAGTTACGTAAATACTGATATAAAAATAATTATTATAAACTGCACCAAAATCAATAAAAACGAACATAATTGTATCAGAATTAAATCTCCAATACTTGCCATTTAATCAACCTTGACTTAAAGCGTTCATGTCTGCAGGAATTCATATTGTTTGGGTCTTTCGGTAAAGTCACGTAGAGAGAAAAAATAACCAAAAAAATAATAAAAATTTCACGACGTTTCAATCGCAACATGAGCGGTCGTCATCAGGAAAAGTGGGGTTAGCTGCTAAAGACAACTGCTTATAAAGGTTTGAAAAGGGCATAGCCCAAATGTCAGCAGCCAATGCCATTGCAAGTGGTGGGTAGCGACCGCGGCGGTGGTGGGCTTTCCACCAATCACAGGGCTGCCAGGCAGAAATTAGCATGTCAATGCAAGATCGCCGAGACTCCTTCACGGCGAGTGCGCCAAGGTGGCTATGTTAATGTGAGAGATTAGTATGTTAATGGGAGATCCTGAAGCAGCAGCCTCGAGGATGGCACACGAGGTAGCTGTGTTAGTGAGAAATGACATCTGTTAATGTAAAAAACTCAGAGACCCGAAAAAAACAACTAATATTGGAAGGTGGTAGGCTGGGAACATAATGGCCCGTTATGACTTAAACTGGTAAATAATGTCCTTCCAATGATTGCTCAGTTTGTACCCATCTTCTCGGTTGAAATTGTGTCTGTGTTTACACATCTGCATTGCTTCATGAACGAATCTTTGCTGATAGGCAGTGGGTTTGCAGAGTACCTTCGTCTTGGAAAAATCAATTTCGTGTATGCCCACAGCATTAAAACAATGATCAGCCACGGCTGAGGTATTGGTCCTACCGTGTTTCAGATCTGGCTTATGTTCACGAACATAGTCCGAGACATGTCACTTAATTTCCCCAATGTAACTACTGCCGCAGACGCAGCTTAGTTTTTAGACGCCGGGGTATTGCATGTCAGGGATCACATCCTTCACAGATGGGATCAGATCACAAATTGTATGTACTGTGTTGAATCGAACCTGGATCTTGTGTTTCCTCATGAGTTTAGAAATATTTTTGGTGACCCCTGCTATATATGGCAAGGTGATGGTTTTGATTGGTTCCTGAGATGGTTCTTTCCCAACAGTTGGGGTGATAGCTTTTCGGATTGTGTATTCTGAATATCCATTCATTTTGAGGGCTTGGTGTACGTGTTCCAGTTCACTGGCTAGGTGGTGATGGTCGGAAATACATCGAGCTCTATGGTGTAGAGTTTTGATGAGAGAATTCTTCTGGGATGGATGGTGGTGGGGGTCAGGTTTTGTTAGGCATTCGTATGGGTGGCTTTCCTGTAGACAGATTGTCCCATTGAGCCATCTGGTCTCTGTACGATGAAAACATCCAAGAATGGTAATTTGCCATCCTTTTCCACCTCCATGGTGAATTTGATCGCTGGGTGTATGGAATTGATGTGGTTGAAGAATTGGCCCAAAGCTGGTAGGCCATGTGGCCAGATGACGAACGTGTCATCTATGTACCTCTTAGACAAGGACGTAGGGTGGATGCCTGGATGGCATCTGTCTCAAAATATGTTTCCATAAAAAATTGGCTTCAACTGGAGATAAGGGCGAACCCATTGGGGTAGCTTCAACTTCTTTGTATAGTGTTCCATTCCAGGTGAAGTAAGTGTTGGTGAGGCAGTGTCCATCCAGGGCCGGTACATCAGCATTCAATCCTTGTTGGACCAAATCGTCAATGATTGCAATGGTGTAAGGCACAGGAACTTTAGTAAACAACGATACTAGATCGAAACTGACAAGCAAATCACCTGGAAATAGTGAGATGTCCTTAATTAACGATACCAAGTGAGCTGATTTAAGTACAGCTGAGGTGGTCTTACCAGTGAATGGTTGTAAGGTCTGAGACAGAAATGGGGCCCGTTTGTAGGTGAGTGAGTCAATAATGAAGACGATAGGATGAAGGGGTGTATCTTCTTTATGATTTTTGGTAAGCCATAAAGTCTGGGTGGTCTAGCAGCAGAGGGTTTTAAGGAAAGCCGCTTGGTTGGTTCGATTAAAGATGTTGAATCAGTGATGATATTGTTGGTTTTTGTAACAAGGCGGTTGGTGGGATCTCTATTGATTTTGGTAAATCTACCATCATTCAGTAGGTCCTGAATTTTGTTATTGTATGTATGACAGTGAAATTGCCCTTGTCGGCTGAGATGATGACGATGTCCTCTCTCTTTTTTTAATTGAGAAAGCAAAAAACGCTCATCCTTACTGATGTTGCTAATAGGTGTCTTAGCGTTTTTGATTAATATGTGTCTTAGCGTTAATTAAGGACATCTTATGCTTGCTTGTTGATGTGCTTCACAGTGACGCTCGCTTCACCTGTTAGCGCTGTGAGCGCTGCTCCTTCCTCTGCCGATGTTCTGCCAGTGCAGCTACAGGAGCTGCATTTATCGCCCTGGCAGTAGCTACGAGCAGATTCCAGGGGAGCCAGAAGCGTCCAGAATGACGCAGCTGCTCCCAGGGCTTCCCTCATCCACAGCAAATAGCAGTGACTCAAACCTGGGGTTCAGCTGTGTGACGTCTCTCTAAACTAGCACATCAACAAGCATGGCCCTGAGTGTTTACTTCCCTGCGATGCACGTGAAGGAGAGGAACGTCTGGCCAGGCTGGCCGGTCTGGAACCCCCGCGGTGAAAGTCTCTTCCAGCAGCTGCAGCGAGACATGAGGAGCGAGATTGAGAGGATGGAGAGAATCTTCCGTGGAGTCGATCAGCTCAGCAGCCACACGCGGGCTCCGGGCAGCCTCGGAGACGCACTGCTGCAGCAGCCGGCCGTGAGCAGTGGATTCCAGATTGAAGATCCACAGGAGCAGGGAGGCGGGTTTGTCGCGTCCCTGGACGTGCAGGACTTCTCCCCACAGGACCTGGCCGTGAAGGTGTCTGGAGACAAGCTGGTGGTGGCCGGACGGCGCGAGGTGAAGAGCGGAGAAGTCAGCAGCGGCAGCTACAGCCACAGCTGCCAGGAGTTCCACAGGGAGACGCAGCTGCCCAGGGACGTGGACCCGCAGAGCGTGAGCTGCTGCTTGACTGAAGACGGGAAGCTGAAGTTCAAGGCTCAGCGCCGCGCCCTCCCTGCAGCGGCCGAGAGGGTGGTGGTCATTGAGCAGCCAGCGACAGCGACTCCTGGCACGGCCTCTCAGTCCACTGGCACCACTCACGCGTAGAGTGGCGCCTGGAGCATACATTCCAGCAACCTGCTTCATTGATGTTTTAATTGTATGGATATTTTGTTTAATCAGTTTCTTCTATCCACGATATGTTCACTAATATGTACGTGTTTCAGCGTTTGCAATTAACTTAATTTGATTCGTGTGTCGCTGTACAGGATTGCTAAATTGTTTCGCGTCGTTTTAATTTGCCATGACACTTTAATATATTGCAATAAGATAATGATAAATGTTATATTCAAGTATTTTTCATCAACGCTGCTATAGCAATGTAAGTCATACTGCTATTACAATAATCTATGCCTCGAGTTTCCTTACTGGCTGGGTTTCTCTCCACCACAACATTAACTCTGTTAGTGGGTTCCAGCTGTTTCCACCGAAACTAGCTGGGTTACTGGCTACACGGATTTTTCCTTTTACAGTAACAAATAAACATTACACATACATGCAGGCATCGACTTACGAACACTCGACTTACGAATTTCCGCACTTAGGAACCAGCTACCATGAAACATGTTTTAACATTGAGAATTACAACGCGAACTCGCACTTGCAAACTGAACCGAGGATCTATTCTTTTTTCAGCGGAGCGATCCTCCGCGAGTTGTGTCATCCTCGTGCTTCCAGTGTTTGTGCTCGTGTGTGCGTGCGCGCACGTGTGTACATTATTGTGTTCCCACTTACAAACCGTTTGACTCACGAACGGGTCCCAGGAACTAATTGAGTTCATAAGTCGAGGACTGTCGGGATCGTTGTGTGAAACATAAAGTACATACAAATTTATAAAAACATTTTATGTTCAAATACCTTGCATCCTGATGCTGGCTTGTCGTAAGGGGCGAAATGAGTCACCACAATTGCACACACACACACGGACAACAAACGCCACTAAGTGGCGGTGACGTTGCCACGGCACTTGTGCCAGGCTAAGTGCACTTTATGGCCACGTGATCACGGGTCAGATCCAGCTGCCATGGTTTGACTGAGATGAGTGGCAGATGTGTAAGCTGTGCCTCCCCTACTGTGCCAACTTGATGTGTTTTATCCGCCTGAGGTTCTGCTCGTTGTTGTGAGCGTCTCTCTGCTGCCCTCTGTTGTTGCTGGAGGGCGACTACCTCCAACTGCCCAGTATCGTCCATCATGAGTCTCCTCCACATAGGCCGCTCTTTACACTGCTGGTACCAGTCATTCGCAAGTCAATTCAGTTCCACATCCTCTTGTACCACATCATTTAATGTCTTCTCTAGCCCGTGCCGCGCCTGTTTAGACCTCTTTAATGCAGTGGTTAGGGAGGCGTGGTACATGACCCAGCCAATGTAGCATTACCTGCTGGAGGCGCTTACCGATGGGACTTTGTCCAGATCTGTAAAGGATTGTGAGCTCACACAATCCAGCCTGGTTAAACCCAGGATGGATCGTAGGAAGGCCATCCTGAATGTTTATTACCGGCGAAGATGTTCCATTAGGGGGGTCCACGTTTGGCAAGCATCGAGAAGGAAGGGTATGACCGTGGCCGAGAAGATCCGAAGACTGCTGTGGAGCGACAGATATCAGGTAGCTTCCACACAGCGTCATGCAACCGATGAAAAGATAATGCCGCTCGACTGATTCGGAGTGATACCTCTTCTGTCAAACCGGAGTTGGTCATAAGCACACTATCCAGATGTGGAAAACCATCCAATTTACAACTGCCCCATTACCAATGGGGAGTTAAGGGGTGGAGGGTTTAATGCAGACATGGGCTGGGCTTTTTAATCCGGCCCCCCGAACTTGTCCAAATATTATTAAATTAAATTTTACCTTTCACCTGTAATGCCCTCATTTCCCCATTAGATGGAGCACTTTGTCCGGGAATGTGGTAATTGGTTTGGGCGCAGGCCTCAGATGTTTTCATGATGTTTGATCAGTCACGTTACGACATGTTTTTGTATTGTTCATGTTCGTGCAATTTGTTAAATTGCCTTGCAAATAAATGCTTTGCTACCTGTTAAAGGCCAAATCCTTTCATGTAATGATTTTTACATGTCATTTATATTAGTTCACACAAACACTCCATCCATCTGTTCCTTGCCCGGCCCCTCTGTCAAATTTTAGAACCCATTGTGGCCCGCGAGTAAAAAAAATTGCCCACCCCTTGTTTAATGGCACAACATAGCGAGGCAGGTGCTTAGTTTTGGTGGGGCTGATGGTTAAGGCCCCACCTCTTAGTGCAGGGGTGGGGAACCTTTTTTGTGCCAAGGGCCATTTGGATATTTATAACATCATTCGCGGGCCATACAAAATCATCAACTTAAAAATGAGCCTATTATATTTGGTCAAACATTTAGTTAACTCACCCCTAATGCGATGGCTGGAACTGCTTCTCTTTGGTGAGGCGTGTGGAGATATTAGCTGGCATTGATGATGTTAGCTGGTATTGATGATGTTGCTACTCGCAACTGCTTTTCCAGGTTTGCTCCAAGATTGATTGAATTTCGAGTCCCGCCTGCGGTTGCCTTGGCAGGGCCAGACCAAATGATTTCGCAGGCCTCATGGCCGGCCGGCTGGACGTTCCCCACCCCTGTCTAGTGGCACGCTCCAGGTCTAGATCATTCGCATACGTAACATGGATGACAAATCGGGAGCAAGCTCTCAAGCGCACCCGGGCATCAATCCGCCTCCCATTGTATCTATATCAGATATAGATTGCTCCGGTACGGACATGGAAGGTTTCTCGAACGACGTGGACCAAAAATATTTTAAACAGTGTATGGAGCCAGAGGACATTACTGTCGAACCCCAAGGTTAACGGGGAATAGCTTTGTCTTCCGGCCAAGTAGCTTTACTCGGCCCTGCTCAATATCATGGAAGTCCTTAATTATTGTGAGCAGAGAGTCAGAGACTCCGAAAGCATGAAGAACAACCCAGAGTCCAGACCTATTGATGGTATCATAGGCATTGACCAGGTCAATAAAGCAGAGATGTAAGTTCTGTCGGAATTCAACACTCCTCTGCTGTAGCAAACGGAAGGAAGATGTGGCATCTGTGGCTGCCCTGGCCTGAAACCACAATGGGGCTCCCCAATCCTCTTCTCAGCATGCCTGGCAAGGTGATGTTGAATAATCCTTGCCAGGACTTTTTCTGGCACTCTAACACAGGCACAGACTCTAACCAAAACTATCGAATAATTACACGGTTTATTTAAAATTGCACTTTCAATTAATGTGCCTATTAATGTCATTATTTCGGCAAAACATGTTTTTATCTTAAACTAGTGCAATGAAAAAAATACCCTTTATTGTAAAATTTGCAAAATAAAGACGATATAATTCCTGTACTGTTTTAGTTTATCTTTCTGAATACACATTTAATGAAAATGTGTTTTAGTGAATGGTTGTTTTTGAAGATGATATCGTGTAAATGTTTTCCAAAGCTGCTTATGCAGCCGTCACCATCTCCAGCCGTGATTTCTCCACTTCTGTCCGAAGCCATCACCATCTCTTGCGGATTTGCAATGCAAAAATCTGTCTGGCTACTGCCCACCGGTTGATTTATTCGATCCATCTTCGCAGTGGACGCTCTATTGGTTGTGTTCCCTCCTTTAGCTCCCATTCCCACGTTAGTCACGACCACCGGCCGTCATCTCTTCAAGTTGTGTGTCCTGCCTCACCCCACCTTTCTAAACTAAAATTACGCCTTTAATTTGCATATGATGTCCAATTGACGTGTCCGTCTTCCATTCTCAGTTTAATTCCTAGCATGTGCATCTCTATGCTTCCTTGTGCACTTCTCAACATTGGTTCCATTGTCTTCGTCAATGGCCATGTTTGTGATGCATCTGTTGTTGCAGGTCATATCCACTGATTAAAAAACGTTCTGCTTTAGGAAAATGGCTTTGTTACGTTTCATGATTTAAGTTCAGATTCCAATCAGCACTGTGCTCTGCCCTGATACGCCTCTCTTAATAATTTTCATCCCTCTCCCCCTTCAACAACCGCCCCACGTATAAATGCACTTCTATGTTTTCAAGTTGTGTCCCTGTTCTTTTTGTTCAATTTGTTATTCCCCCGCACCTCCAATAAGCATGGTTGCCTGCGTACGGTGCGAAAGAAGTTCAGCATGCAAACATACGCTGCGTTGAAAACTTACTCTACAGCATATTCACACTGGAGATGCAGGAGGGTGCTGCTATGAGATTGCCACATTTTTGACTGTAGACCAAGCCTGGACAGATTTCTCAGTCAGCACTCAGTCTAGAATTATCAGAACTACACAGTAAACGACACAATGCGGGTGCTATATCTCGTAAGAATTAATACCCACCACCTAAACACAAATGGTAATTCCTGGACAGGTGACAACTCTAGCCATGCCCATGAAAAAATATATAGTGACTAACTTGGAGACGTAACTTCTTCGAGGCAATTCTTTAATTACACACCGAGCATACTGTTACACACTCTCTGCTGTAATACAACGCTCTGTCCCTCGCTTAAACGCAACTCTCACTCGTGGCTAGCCTACAACACAACGCTCGCCATCTGACACTGACGGCGCTGAACTAAGACAGGCAACTACTGCTAGCAGCACAATAATCAAGTGGATGACGACAGCGGCGAAGGCGACGATCTTCAACAGCAACGACGACGACGGCGATCCCACTCCAAACGATGGCCCTCATCCCCTGCTCGGGGTCCCCTTTAATCCTCTTAGCGCGGCCTCGCTCCCCTCCGGCCACGCTCCAATTCTAGAATCTACTAGCAGGATCTCGACGTGTCCTACCCGAGATCCTTCTCAGGTCTATCACGTGGTCTGCTGTCAATCAGGGCTGCTTCACTCTGCAGATCCCCTTCCCTGCCAGCAGCCAGCGCTATGCTACGTAGTGACCAATTCTATGTGACTACACATACACAACATCCTGACCATCACTCGCCTATGCGGATGATAAAATATCAAGCATTGTAGATTTAATTCTGATCTACTGTTGTTCGTTTTGATTGATTTTGGCACAGTTTAAAATATATATATTTTAATATCAGTACCAGCGGGAAGTACCCAGCGTTTCCCGGGGCAAAAATATATTTACAAACTTGTCTTCTCTTAAAAACATAACATATACATACACAAACACTAAGCTATTGTGCCCTTTGTCCATTTGTCCGTCAACAAAATTATAGGAGGAGCGACACTAGAAAAACGGCGTATTCTATTATTTAATTTTTTTCCTGTCAACGTGACTTAACTGAAAAAACCAAAGAGTAATTCCTGCAGTCACGAAAACTTTGAATCTAGTTTTAGCGTGTTAATGTTAAATAAACGTGTTGTCTCCTATAGAAGCCTGAGTCTCCATTTGAGCCCACTACAACTGGTGTTGGAAGTGGCCAAACGTTAGTTAATTAACTATAGATTATGGAGACTAGGCGAACAATACGTACCAGGTCTCCAGATGAAGAGGACGACGACCCACCGGCCCCGGGGATGTCGGCGCAATCCCCCAGCCCCAACTGGGGGCCTGGGGTGTCCACCTCCGGTTCCAAACCGCCCTCCAAATTGCCTTACCTACGAGTCCTACTTGGTACAGGCCGGACCCGCTATTGCCGCCTGTTGGGCCCTGACTGCAGCTACATATTTTCCAGTAGTGGTGGCGGCGTATTACGCCTGACAATTACCCACCACATTAAGAAGCACGATGGTAGCTTGCAGTTGTGTGTCGACTTTAAGAAGCTTCATAAGATATCGGTGGCTGACGCGTATCCTCTCCCTCGGATGGACGATTCCCTGGACGCTCTGGCGGGAGCACAGAACTTCTCCACCCTTGATCTCCTGTCCGGATTTTGGCATTTGCCACTAAATGAGGCCTCTAAACCCAAACGGCTTTTCGAACACCTCAAGGCCTGTTTGAATTAAATCAGCTTCCCATGGGACTCCACGCAGCACCGGCTACGTTCCAATGACTGATGGAGCTGGTGCTGGCTGGACTTCAATGGGACTCATGCTTACAATACCTCGACGATGTCATCGTCTTCAGCCGTACGTTCAAAGAACATCTTGATTGGTTACGCGCTGTCTTTCTTAAAATGCGAGCGGCCCATCTCAAATTCAAGCCGCAGAAGTGTTACCCCCTTCAGAAATCCGTGCGGTATCTCGGTCATATTGTCAGTAAATCGGGCATTGCGATAGATCCCGACAAAACCACGTGTGTTCGGACGTGGCCGACCCCCACGTTGATGATGCAGGTGCAGAGTTTTATTGGTTTTGCGTCTTATTATCGCCGGTTTGTCACTGGGTTCGCTACCTTCGCAAAACCTCTCCACGCCTTGACGGTTATGGGTCAGAGGTTTCATTGGGGGGAGGAGGAAGCCGCATTTGTTGCGCTTCGCAATTCCCCTCCGCTACTCTGACTTTGCCATGCCGTGCGTCCTTGATACTGACGCAACCAACACCAGCATTGGCGCGGTTCTGTCCCAGGTTGTCAACGGGGTGGAGTGTGTTGTTGCATACGGCAGCAGAGTGCTGTCGCCAGCCGAACAGCGTTACTGTGTCACGCGCCGGGAACTATTCAGGTCTCCCGCATTAACGAGTTGATTGCTCTGGACATCCCTGGTTCGGTTCCCGTCACCCCTCGTGGGAATAAATATTTGTTGGTTGGCGTCGAATATTTATCGCGCTGGCCGATGGCCTGGCAGCTATGGATGGGAGCCATCCGGTAGTGCCACCTAGGCACATGCCATGGTACAATGGTGAGCACACAGGACTTGTAATCAATACAGAGGTACTATGTACAGGGGCGGCAAGCAGCTAAAAAATGGTGCACGTTTATTATAAATACGACATTCTCAAATGGTTTCGAAATTAAGTGTCTTATCAGCAGAATCGTGCAGAGTTTCTGCCGAACATACACAGCATTAGTTCCTAACACACTTTGGCAGAGTTGGTGTCACTGCCCGGGAAAGGAACATTAATGGTGATTTTGTGGAAAGTCAGGTGAAATGGGTGGTTGGTCAGACTGACCAGCACCCTGTGCTGTGTGGATCGCTCGTGGTTCTGGCCACCAATCGCCAAGCAAATTGGTTGCAGAGACTTCCACGTGTAGAGTGACTTCAGTTGTGTGCAACCGAGTTGCGCAACTGCTTGCACCGGCTGTGGCCGTGTGCGGAAAGCTAACTCGGGTCAAACCTGGGTTTCGAAGCGCGGTGTAGCGTTAACCATGACACTACCGCTCCACACAATCACACACACGCGAAGATCGACACCAAATACGTGCTCTGTTGCACCGCACAGCAACTCACACGCACACTGCAGTGTCCAATAACAACACAAATGTATTAATCATGACAACCACCTGCTCTGCCACTCAAAGCAATGTCCATCACATGGCCATCAACGCGACACATATAGTTCATCACGGTCACCCGACCAGCAGGAGTCACGTGTGTGAGCAGTCCGTGAATGTCGCCGGGCTATGGTGATGCAGTGGTGTGGGTTGGACAAGGGGCGGATGATGATGTCTGTCGTGGAAATCTGTGGAGCGGCACGGAACAAAAGTGGGACGGGTGGCCCAGTGTGGAGCAGGAGCCGCTCGGCTGGGACGAAGGTGGGGAGGAATCCACTGATCCGGTGGAGGCGTGGGGAGGAGGGCGGGACGCCGCGTGAAGCGCGACTCGTGGGAGTGGTGCCAGACAGAAGGGGCACCTGGGACTCCGTACGCGGGACCCGGGCCGTTGCACCTGGGCTGGGGGGGGATCCGCTGCCCTGCAGGTGGAGCGAGGCCGGGGGGAAGGTGCTCTCGGTCCGGGTGGATGGGACGAATCAATGCGGATGGAGTTGAGGATTCGAGAGGAGGTTTGCGGAGGCGGGGAGGAAGGCGGCTGTTGCGGGACTTGCGGTAACGCTGCCGTGAAGAATAGGGAGCAAAAGACTCGTGTGTCGGGCCCGGTCTGGTATCACGGTGGCGTGGAGGAACCCAGGGCTCTGGTGGAGGTGGAGGCAGGTGGAAAGCAGGGAGCTCCCAATCCTGGGGGTTAGCTTGATTACTCATGGGTGGAGGTGATGGTGCGAGTGGCGGTGGTGGCGATAGTGGCAGTGGAAGCGATGGCAGAAGTGGAGGTTGAGGCAATGGCAGGAGTGAAGGTAGAGTCGATGTCAGCAGTGGGGGTAGAGTTGATATCAGTGGTGGAGACAATGGCCTGAGTAGAGATGGAGGCGATGGCAGCAGTGGAGTTGAGGATTCGAGAGGAGGTTTGCGGAGGCGGGGAGGAAGGCGGCTGTTGCGGGACTTGCGGTAACGCTGCCGTGAAGAACAGGGAGCAAAAGACTCGTGTGCCGGGCCCGGTCTGGTATCACGGTGGGGTGGAGGAGCCCAGGGCTCTGGTGGAGGTGGAGGCAGGTGGAAAGCAGGGAGCTCCCAATCCTGGGGGTTAGCTTGATTACTCATGGGTGGAGGTGATGGTGCGAGTGGCGGTGGTGGCGATAGTGGCAGTGGAGGCGATGGCAGAAGTGAAGGTTGAGGCAATGGCAGGAGTGAAGGTGGAGTCGATGTCAGCAGTGGGGGTATAGTTGATATCAGTGGTGGAGGCAATGGCCTGAGTAGAGATGGAGGCGATGGCAGCAGTGGAGCCGATGGCCCGATTGGAAGTATAGGCGATGGCAGCAGTGGGGGCGATGTCCTGAGTAGAGATGGAGGCGATGGCCTGAGTAGAGGTAGAGGCGATGGCCTGAGTAGAGGTGGAGGCGATGGCCTGAGTTGAGGTGGAGACGATGGCCTGAGTAGAGGTGGAGGCGATGGCCCGAGTAGAGGTGGAGGCGATGGCCCGAGTGGAGGTGGAGGCGATGGCCTGAGTAGAGGTGGAGGCGATGGCCTGAGTAGAGGTGGAGGCGATGGCCTGAGTAGAGGTGGAGGCGATGGCCCGAGTGGAGGTGGAGAAGATGGCCCGAGTGGAGGTGGAGGCGATGGCCCGAGTGGAGGTGGAGGCGATGGCCTGAGTGGAGGTGGAGGCGATGGAAGCAGTGGAGGTGGAGTTGATATCAGTGGGGGAGGCGATGGCCTGAGTAGAGATGGAGACGATGTCCTGAGTGGAGGTGGAGGCGATGGCCTGAGTAGAGGTGGAGGCGATGGCCTGAGTTGAGGTGGAGACGATGGCATGAGTAGAGGTGGAGGCGATGGCCTGAGTAGAGATGGAGGCGATGGCCTGAGTAGAGGTGGAGGCGATGGCCTGAGTAGAGGTGGAGGCGATGGCCTGAGTAAAGGTAGAGGCAATGGCCTGAGTAGAGGTGGAGGCGATGGCCTGAGTACAGGTGGAGGCGATGGCCCGAGTGGAGGTAGAGGCGATTGCCTGAGTGGAGGTGGAGGCGATGGCCTGAGTAGAGGTGGAGGCGATGGCCTGAGTGGAGGTGGAGGCGATGGCCTGAGTAGAGGTGGAGGCGATGGCCCGAGTGGAGGTGGAGAAGATGGCCCGAGTGGAGGTGGAGGCGATGGCCTGAGTGGAGGTGGAGGCGATGGAAGCAGTGGAGGTGGAGTTGATATCAGTGGGAGAGGCGATGGCCTGAGTAGAGATGGAGGCGATGGCCTGAGTGGAGGTGGAGGCGATGGCAGCGGGGGAGGCGATGGCAGCGGTGGAGGCGATGGCCCGAGTAGAGATGGAGGCAATGGCCCGAGTGGAGGTGGAGGCGATGGCCCCAGTGGGAGCGATGGCCTGAGTGGAGCTGGATTCTTCAGGTGAGGAGCACAGCTCTGCTTGGTGCCGGGGCTGTTTCCCCTCCCCTGCGCCCGCCGCTTTCGTCTCCGCGCCGCGGCCATACGAGCCCAGGGACTCGGTGCTCGGCCGAGACCTCCACCTTTCTTTCTCTGCAGCGCCCGGGAAATCTTCCTCCTTCCGGTCCTCATCCTCATTCTCATCGCTCTCTGCAAAAGTTACGAAAAACATCAACGGCGTCATTAGCTGAATCTCCCTGCTCCGTGTCTGTGAGTGCGTTGTGACCCTGGGGACAGACTTGCGAGTTTGTTTTTTACGTTTTTGAGCCAGGAGGCCAGGATTGGGAAAAACTTGGGCCACTTTTCATCCAGGCAACTGGAGAGCAGCACAGACTAAGTCTTACTTACCAAACATTTAAACTAACAACAGCATACTCTTTGGTTTCTTTCGGTAAAATCACGTAGATAGAAAAATAACTAATAAAGTAAAACCTTGGATTGCGAGCATAATTCCTTCTGGAAACGTGATCTTAATCCAAAGCACTCGTATATCAAAGCGAATTTCCCCCATAAGAAATAATGGAAACTCAGATGATTCGTTCCACAAACCAAAAATACCGTATTCATATAAAAAATATGAATACAAAATACCTTTTTATATTTTTATTATTTAATATAAAGTAATCAAATTTATTAATTACATTTAATCGTGGCTGGTGTGAGGGAGACGAGATAGAGGATGGTTATTGTGTAGGACGACTTTCACTTGCAGTACAGTTACTAAAGAACAGTCACTACACATGGACACAAAATAAAAAAATGCTTTACGCACACACACGTATTCACAACACTACAGTACTGTAGTAAACAGTATACACGTAGTCACAACACTATAGTACTGTAGTAAACAGTATACACGTGGTCACAACACTATAGTACTATAGTAAACAAGATAGGTTCGCACGGATGTTGACTATACGAGTGAGGCACACCGACTGAGACCGAGCATGGGAGACGATTACCCAAAATCCCGCAGGATACACGTGGTCACAACACTATAGTACTATAGTAAACAGTATACACGTGGTCACAACACTATAGTACTGTAGTAAACAGTACACACGTGGTCACAACACTATAGTACTGTAGTAAACAGTATACACGTGGTCACAACACTATAGTACTATAGCAAATACAGTATACACGTGGTCACAACACTACAGTACTATAGTAAACAGTATACACGTGGTCACAACACTATAGTACTGTAGTAAACAGTACACACTTGGTCACAACACTATAGTACTGTAGTAAAGAGTATACACGTGGTCACAACACTATAGTACTGTAGTAAACAGTATACACGTGGTCACACTATAGTACTATAGTAAACAGTACACACGTGGTCACAACACTATAGTACTGTAGTAAACAGTATACACGTGGTCACAACACTATAGTACTGTAGTAAACATTACACACGTGATCACAACACTATAGTACTGTAGTAAACATTACACACGTGGTCACAACACTATAGTACTGTAGCAAACAGTGTACACGTGGTCACAACACTATAGTACTATAGTAAACAGTACACACGTGGTCACACCACTATAGTACTGTAGTAAACAGTATACACGTGGTCACAACATTATAGTACTATAGTAAACAGTATACACGTGGTCACAACACTATAGTACTATAGTAAACAGTATAGACGTGGTCACAACACTATAGTACTATAGTAAACAGTATACACGTGGTCACAACACTATAGTACTGTAGTAAACAGTATATACGTGGTCCCAACACTATAGTACTATAGTAAACAGTATACACGTGGTCCCAACATTATAGTACTATAGTAAACAGTATACACGTGGTCACAACACTACAGTACTATAGTAAACAGTATACACTTGGTCACAACACTATAGTACTGTAGTAAACAGTATACACGTGGTCACAACACTATAGTACCATAGTAAACAGTATACACATGGTCACAACACTATAGTACTATAGGAAACAGTATACACGTGGTCACAACACTATAGTACTGTAGTAAACAGTATACACGTGGTCCCAACACTATAGTACTATAGTAAACAGTATACACGTGGTCACAACACTATAGTACTATAGTAAACAGTATACACGTGGTCACAACACTATAGTACTATAGTAAACAGTATACACGTGGTCACAACACTATAGTACTGTAGTAAACAGTATACACGTGGTCCCAACACTATAGTACTATAGTAAACAGTATACACGTGGTCACAAGACTATAGTACTGTAGTATACAGTATACACGTGGTCACAACACTACAGTACTATAGTAAACAGTATGCACGTGGTCACAACACTATAGTACTGTAGTAAACAGTATAGACGTGGTCACAACACTATAGTACTATAGTAAACAGTATACACATGGTCACAACACTATAGTACTATAGGAAACAGTATACACGTGGTCACAACACTATAGTACTGTAGTAAACAGTATACACGTGGTCCCAACACTATAGTACTATAGTAAACAGTATACACGTGGTCACAACACTATAGTACTGTAGTATACAGTATACACGTGGTCACAACACTACAGTACTATAGTAAACAGTATGCACGTGGTCACAACACTATAGTACTGTAGTAAACAGTATAGACGTGGTCACAACACTATAGTACTATAGTAAACAGTATACACATGGTCACAACACTATAGTACTATAGGAAACAGTATACACGTGGTCACAACACTATAGTACTGTAGTAAACAGTATACATGTGGTCCCAACACTATAGTACTATAGTAAACAGTATACACGTGGTCACAACACTATAGTACTGTAGTATACAGTATACACGTGGTCACAACACTACAGTACTATAGTAAACAGTATGCACGTGGTCACAACACTATAGTACTGTAGTAAACAGTATAGACGTGGTCACAACACTATAGTACTATAGTAAACAGTATACACATGGTCACAACACTATAGTACTATAGTAAACAGTATACACGTGGTCACAACACTATAGTACTGTAGTAAACAGTATACACGTGGTCACAACACTATAGTACTATAGTAAACAGTATACACATGGTCACAACACTATAGTACTACAGGAAACAGTATACACGTGGTCACAACACTATAGTACTGTAGTAAACAGTATACACGTGGTCCCAACACTATAGTAATGTAGTAAACATTACACACGTGGTCACAACACTATAGTACTGTAGTAAACAGTGTACACGTGGTCACAACACTATAGTACTATAGTAAACAGTAAACACGTGGTCACAACACTATAGTACTATAGTAAACAGTATACACGTGGTCACAACACTATAGTACTGTAGTAAACAATATACACGTGGTCACAACACTATAGTACTATAGTAAACAGTAAACACGTGGTCACAACACTATAGTACTATAGTAAACAGTAAACACGTGGTCACAACACTATAGGACTATAGTAAACAGTATACACGTGGTCACAACACTATAGTACTGTAGCAAACAGTATACACGTGGTCACAACACTATAGTACTATAGTAAACAGTACACACGTGGTCACACCACTATAGAACTGTAGTAAACAGTATACACGTGGTCACAACATTATAGTACTATAGTAAACAGTATACACGTGGTCACAACACTATAGTACTATAGTAAACAGTATAGACGTGGTCACAAAACTATAGTACTATAGCAAACAGTATACACGTGGTCACAACACTATAGTACTGTAGTAAACAGTATACACGTGGTCCCAACACTATAGTACTATAGTAAACAGTATACACGTGGTCACAACACTATAGTACTGTAGTAAACAGTATACACGTGGTCACAACACTATAGTACCATAGTAAACAGTATACACATGGTCACAACACTATAGTACTATAGGAAACAGTATACACGTGGTCACAACACTATAGTACTGTAGTAAACAGTATACACGTGGTCCCAACACTATAGTACTATAGTAAACAGTATACACGTGGTCACAACACTATAGTACTGTCGTAAACAGTATACACGTGGTCACAACACTATAGTACCATAGTAAACAGTATACACATGGTCACAACACTATAGTACTATAGGAAACAGTATACACGTGGTCACAACACTATAGTACTGTAGTAAACAGTATACACGTGGTCACAACACTACAGTACTATAGTAAACAGTATGCACGTGGTCACAACACTATAGTACTGTAGTAAACAGTATAGACGTGGTCACAACACTATAGTACTATAGTAAACAGTATACACGTGGTCACAACACTATAGTACTGTAGTAAACAGTATACACGTGGTCCCAACACTATAGTACTATAGTAAACAGTATACACGTGGTCACAACACTATAGTACTGTAGTATACAGTATACACGTGGTCACAACACTACAGTACTATAGTAAACAGTATGCACGTGGTCACAACACTATAGTACTGTAGCAAACAGTGTACACGTGGTCACAACACTATAGTACTATAGTAAACAGTACACACGTGGTCACACCACTATAGAACTGTAGTAAACAGTATACACGTGGTCACAACATTATAGTACTATAGTAAACAGTATACACGTGGTCACAACACTATAGTACTATAGTAAACAGTATAGACGTGGTCACAAAACTATAGTACTATAGCAAACAGTATACACGTGGTCACAACACTATAGTACTGTAGTAAACAGTATACACGTGGTCCCAACACTATAGTACTATAGTAAACAGTATACACGTGGTCACAACACTATAGTACTGTAGTAAACAGTATACACGTGGTCCCAACACTATAGTACTATAGTAAACAGTATACACGTGGTCACAACTCTACAGTACTATAGTAAACAGTATACACTTGGTCAAAACACTATAGTACTGTAGTAAACAGTATACACGTGGTTACAACACTATAGTACCATAGTAAACAGTATACACATGGTCACAACACTATAGTACTATAGGAAACAGTATACACGTGGTCACAACACTATAGTACTGTAGTAAACAGTATACACGTGGTCCCAACACTATAGTACTATAGTAAACAGTATACACGTGGTCACAACACTATAGTACTGTAGTAAACAGTATACACGTGGTCACAACACTATAGTACCATAGTAAACAGTATACACATGGTCACAACACTATAGTACTATAGGAAACAGTATACACGTGGTCACAACACTATAGTACTGTAGTAAACAGTATACACGTGGTCACAACACTACAGTACTATAGTAAACAGTATGCACGTGGTCACAACACTATAGTACTGTAGTAAACAGTATAGACGTGGTCACAACGCTATAGTACTATAGTAAACAGTATACACGTGGTCACAACACTATAGTACTGTAGTAAACAGTATACACGTGGTCCCAACACTATAGTACTATAGTAAACAGTATACACGTGGTCACAACACTATAGTACTGTAGTATACAGTATACACGTGGTCACAACACTACAGTACTATAGTAAACAGTATGCACGTGGTCACAACACTATAGTACTGTAGTAAACAGTATAGACGTGGTCACAACACTATAGTACTATAGTAAACAGTATACACATGGTCACAACACTATAGTACTATAGGAAACAGTATACACGTGGTCACAACACTATAGTACTGTAGTAAACAGTATACACGTGGTCCCAACGCTATAGTAAACAGTATACATGTGGTCACAACACTATAGTACTGTAGTATACAGTATACACGTGGTCACAACACTATAGTACTGTAGTAAACAGTATACACGTGGTCACAACACTATAGTACCATAGTAAACAGTATACACATGGTCACAACACTATAGTACTATAGGAAACAGTATACACGTGGTCACAACACTATAGTACTGTAGTAAACAGTATACACGTGGTCACAACACTACAGTACTATAGTAAACAGTATGCACGTGGTCACAACACTATAGTACTGTAGTAAACAGTATAGACGTGGTCACAACACTATAGTACTATAGTAAACAGTATACACATGGTCACAACACTATAGTACTATAGGAAACAGTATACACGTGGTCACAACACTATAGTACTGTAGTAAACAGTATACACGTGGTCCCAACACTATAGTAAACAGTATACACGTGGTCACAACACTATAGTACTGTAGTATACAGTATACACGTGGTCACAACACTACAGTACTATAGTAAACAGTATGCACGTGGTCACAACACTATAGTACTGTAGTAAACAGTATAGACGTGGTCACAACACTATAGTACTATAGTAAACAGTATACATATGGTCACAACACTATAGTACTATAGTAAACAGTATACACGTGGTCACAACACTATAGTACTGTAGTAAACAGTATACACGTGGTCCCAACACTATAGTACTATAGTAAACAGTATACACGTGGTCACAACACTATAGTACTGTAGTATACAGTATACACGTGGTCACACCACTACAGTACTATAGTAAACAGTATGCACGTGGTCACAACACTATAGTACTGTAGTAAACAGTATAGACGTGGTCACAACACTATAGTACTATAGTAAACAGTATACACATGGTCACAACACTATAATACTATAGTAAACAGTATACACGTGGTCACAACACTATAGTACTGTAGTAAACAGTATATACGTGGTCCCAACACTATAGTACTATAGTAAACAGTATACACGTGGTCACAACACTATAGTACTGTAGTAAACAGTATACACGTGGTCCCAACACTATAGTACTATAGTAAACAGTATACACGTGGTCACAACACTATAATACTGTAGTAAACAGTATACACGTGGTCCCAACACTATAGTAAACAGTATACACGTGGTCAAAACACTATAGTACTATAGTAAACAGTATACACGTGGTCACAACACTATAGTACTATATTAAACAGTATACACGTGGTCACAACACCATAGTACTGTAGTAAACAGTATACACGTGGTCACAACACAAGCAATCGTCTTCAGGTGAAATAATACAGCAGGCGGACTGCTGAGACAGGAAGAAATGTAGCGAGAGAGCTACTGCAACCAAAGGTTACACTATATACGTTTGTGGTGGGATTTGCAAGTAAATGTAAGATCGCAGAGCAAGCATACCCCGGCTAATCCCTCGGCTACTCCGAGGGGGAGTGGGAGCGGAGGGGCTGCCGTAACGGGCGAGATAGTGGGGGTGAAATTTACAGAGGGTACAAGCTGATAGAAAGAGGATCAAACTCAGCAAACTTAGAAATGTAATGCAACTCATTGAGTCGGCCAACACAACAAATAATACTTTGCCTGGTTGATCACCGTCCTTCTCTGCTTGTGTGTCTCCCTGTGTGTGGGGAGCGGTGGTGCAGCTGTTAGCGCTACGCTGCGCTATGAACCTGGCGACCCGGGTTCGATTCCCGCTCACGGCCAACACCAGTGACGATTATCTGAACCGGTCCCGGGCCTCCCCTAGGTCGACTCAGCCTCAAATGAGTACCTGGTGCGGTGTGTAAACATCGCCACTAGGGAGACAAAGGCGGTCGGGCGTGGTGCTGGCCACCCACCCCCTCGTGTACTGTTCCGGCCTTCACAGGTGCTCGCTAACAGCACTTGCCCCTACAGTCTGTTCAGGCTATACGGGGGATCTTTGTGTCTCCCTGTCTGTGTTTGGTCTCTCTCTCTCAAATTTAGTTTCACCTGATGACGACTGCTTGAGTTGCAATCGAAACGTCGTATTCTATTATTTTGTTTATTTTTTCTACGTGACTTTACCGAAAGACCATTGAGTAACAACAGTGTTTTTACGAATCACAGCTAAGAGACAAACAACATTATATTTTCTATTAAACATAACATTTTAATAACATGTTAAAAAATACTTTAAATCTCATCACTGCTCCTCATACTCAATCCGTGATCAGTGCCGGATTATCCTCGGAACAAAATAATCATTAGCTGTGGGCCCCGCACTTTCAAGCGCCCCGCGCTAAATGATCTCACCCTATAAATCCCCGTTCAGTGATTCTGTACTTGCTCTATTACTATAGTAAAATTACAATTACTTTACTATGCAAGTTAAAAACTTCGTGCTTTATAATTGTGTTTTTTTCATTTATTCTGGGCACCTTTATAATATAAGCTACAGGACCCGCACGAGCTTAATCCGGCACTGTCCGGGATACTGTTCCAGTGCCCAACCAGGCTGTTGAAGACACCGTGAGTGGAGTTGAGGGGGATCGGTGGAGGTGTGAAGGGGGCGAGTGATGCCGACGGGCTGCGAGGGGGTCATCCGAGAGGGTGCCCAGTGGGGAGATGAAGCAATGAAATCGCTCCACGTGCAGGTGCTGGGTGGATTACTGCACAGCGGCATCGTGGGAGGTGGCGACGGCTCGTGGAGGTCTCTACCCACTAGTGGATTGACCATGGCTGATGGTGGTGATGATGATGGATGTTGCTCACTCACTTGGCGACGTATGAAACGCCAGAGATGCACGGCGATGTGCAGGGTGTTCAGCAGCATGGTGGAGCTGATGGCCTCCTTGCAGCCGCTGTACAGCTGACCTACAGCGTGGAGCAGAGCAGGGAGCACGCTGTCCACAATGTCCTCACTGTGGCTACTGAACATCGGTCCCCAGGTGGCGACCCCTGCTGATGCAGAGACGTTCTTCATGAGTCCCGAGTAGTTGATCGTGGTGGTGGTGGTGGTGTTGGAGCCGTTGATGACCGAACCCCCACGCCGAGATCCTCCGAGGAGCTCCACCATCGGCTGCGTGAGCAGCAGAACCACAGTGAGGACAGCCGTGAAGATCGCCATGGTGGTGGTGGTGGCGAGGGTCTCTGAAGAACTCGAAGTGGAGGAGCAGCGTGGGGCGAGGTGGTTTCCTCTCCAGGAGCCGACTCCACTCTGACCTCTGCCGTGACGTCACCGGGCCATGACGTCACCGTGACGTCAGAGGTTTCCACGGCTCTTACGTCATTATAGCATTTGGAACGTGGCTGTGCAATGGAACATCAACACGTGATGCACTACAACACTGTATTGTTTATAGAATTGTAATACAATACTAATTATTCACATCTGAGACAGAACATCGGCAGAGGAGGGAGCCTCACTCCTCACTTCTCCCAACCAGCTTAAAAGTCGCTACGAATCTTAACAGCGTTCATTGAAGCTCTGTGGATGTGTAGGCCTTACTTTAACATATATTTCTGTGACCAGTCACAAGCTAATCCCTTAGCTATTTCAATGCTAAATTACTAGTTGCCTCCGTGGATGTGTAGGTTTTTACTTTAACATAGCCATTTCCGTGACCAGTCACAAGCTAATCCCTCAGCTATTTGCACAAGCTAATCCCTTAGCTATTTCAATGCTAAATTACTAGTTGCCTCTGTGGATGTGTAGGTTTTGACTTTAACATAGCCATTCCTGTGACCAGTCACAAGCTAATCCCTTAGCTATTTCAATGCTAAATTACTAGTTGCCTCTGTGGATGTGTCGGTTTTGACTTTAACATAGCCAATTCCGTGACCAGTCACAAGCTAATCCCTCAGCTATTGATATGTAAACCCCTTTGTCAAGGTGCCTTACTTCTCCCAACCAGCTTAAAAGTCGCTACGAATCTTAACATCGTTAATTGAAGCTCTGTCGTCCCGACAGTACTGTACCTTTCACCTAAAGACGGCCGCTTGCGTTGTGGCCAAAACGTCGTGAGAATTTTATTGTTTTTTTATTATTTTATTCTCATTCTACGTGACTTTACCGAAAGAACCAAAGAAAATAAAATAATAAAGATATAAAACAATAAAATTCCCCAAATCAAAATTCATATACTGTTGATTTATTCACTCCATCTCCGCAGTGGACACTGCCGGTTGTGTTCCTTCCTTAGCTCCCATTCCCACGTTAGTCTCGACCACCGGCCGTCATCACTTCAAGTTGTGTGTCCTGCCTCACCCCACCTTTCTAAACTAAAATTACGTCCTTAATTATATGAAGTCATATGAAGTCCAATTGACGTGTCCGTCTTCCAGTATCAGTGTAATTCTTAGGATGTGCATCATCTCTACGCTTCCTTGTGCATTTCTAAACATTGGTTCTACTTTCCGTTTGTGATGCATCTGTTTGAAAAAAACGTTCTGCTTAAGGCATATGGCTCAGTTACGTTTCATTATTAAGTTAAGATAACAATAAGCACTTTGTTCTGCCCTGATACACCTCTCTTAATCATTTTCATCCGTCTTCCCCTTCAACAACCGCCCTACGTGTAGATGCACTTCTGTGTTTTCAAGGCTGTGTCCCTGTTCTTTTTGCGTTCAGTTTGTTATTCCCCCGCACCTCCAGTAAAGCATGGTTGGCTGCGTACGGTGCGAAAGAAGTTCACCATGCAAACATACGCTGCGTTGAAAAATGATTCTACTGACTGCAGACCAATCCTGGACAGATTTCTCAATACGAGTGCAATATCGAGGGTACAGATCAATACCAACTGAACACAGATGCTAATTCATGGACGGGTGGCAACTCTAGCCATGCCCATGCAAACATACACAACATCTTGACCATGAATCGCCTATGCGGCAGATTAAATGTCAAGCATTATACATTGAATTTCGATCTACTTTTGTTCGTTTTGATTTATTTTGGCGCAGTTTCAAGTAAGTATTTTTAATAGAATTATTGTATTGCCATTTACTGTATAATTGTGATAATAGACCAAGCACTGAGACATTGCCCAGGGTTGGTCTACAATCGAAAAGGTTGCAACCCCATAGCACACCCTCATGTGTTCCAGTGTTAACACATCGTATGTTTGTATCTTGAAATTCTTTCGCACCGTACGTAGCCCACCGCTCCCCCCACCACACACGTGCACAGCAGCTCCAGAGAGCGACTTTTGGGTCAGAGGTAGCCGCATTGTACTGGGGCCGTCCATAAATGAGGGGGGGGGGGGGGGTTGAGAAATGTGACGTCACATCAAAATGCGCAACTTTAAATAAATATAGACAACACGTTCTACGTAATTAAATAGACTTTTTAATAAATATTTTCTCCTACAACATCAGAGTGCAGCGCCACATTAAATAAGCACCACGATGACAATAGTTTAAAGCGATATGAAGCATGCTTTATTTTGGGGGGGGGGGCACAGCTTTGTACTGTCATATTTGAGGGGGGGCTCTGACTCTTTGTGACGCCGCGTGACGATGGGAGGGGGGGTCAAAAATCGTCTAAAATCGCGTGACGTCATTTATGGACGGCCCCCACAGCGTGAAATAGCGCAACAAACCGAACCCGCGTACAGCGAGGGAAGCCCTGGCTGGTTTATCATTCATTAATCTCCAGTTCAGTCACAAACGAATCTCTTAGAGCCGAAGGCGCGATCCAGTATCACGTTGGCATGCCGTGTCAACCCGTACGGGGTTACCCCGTATTGGTGTACAGGGAGATTGAGTTCTCAGGTCCATACGGCTTACTAGAGCCGTTTCAAAACGGGCAAAACAATGTTTTGTGTTTCTCCCCTTGTGATGGGATTTTGTAGGATGAACGTTGAGATTTGTAAGGGGCACGGGGTGACCAATAAGGTCTGAATTGGTCTGTAATAAGAGAGGCAATGGTTAGGGGTTGACAGGTGTGCGTTGGCACTGCGTGCCACGTCGCGTTGTCATACAGCTGACACTCCGATGAGCAATGATTCGGCGACGCACGGTGCCAAAGGGGCCGTCCATAAATGACGTCACGCGACTTCTGACGATTTTTGACCCCAACCCCCCATTGTCACACGGCGTCACAAAAAGTCAGACCCCCCCCTCAAATATGACGTCACAAAGCTTTGGCCCCCCTCCCACCAAATAAAACATGCTTCAAATCGCTTTAAACTATTGTAATTGTAGTGCGTATTTAATGTGGCGCTGCACTCTGATGTTGTAGGAGAAAACATTTATTAAAAGTATATTTAATTAAGTAGAACGTGTCGTCTATATTTATTTAAAGTTGCGCATTTTGATGTGACGTCACATTTCTCACCCCCCCCCCCTCGTCACACATCGTCACAAATGTCTGATCGCCCCCCCCCAGGTGCGTGACGTCATTTATGGACGGCCCCAAAGACGTTCAACATTCGTGCGTATCCACCGTGATGTGGGGCGAAGTAATATTCTAATCTTATTATCCGCGATGCCTGCAGGATTAGCTTTTTTCTTCTTCGTCTTCCAAAGCAGATTATTATTGAGAATATTGATGGAATTTCCCCCAGTGCATGTTGGCTGGGGAAGGGCTGTTTAAGACCCGCGGTGAACCCGCTCATCTCCACGTATCGGCATGAAATGATAAAATCGCAGATTTTCGGAAGCGCGTTCGTTTCAAGTGGATGCTTGTTGTCAACACCGCCATATTGACAGCACTCGCAATCATCCCATACTCAATTGAAACTCTTCTTAAGTAATTGCTTATTGTGTTTAGTTCCTTGTCCTTATCTCATACCTCCGATTAGCACGGTGGGCTACGTACGGTGCGAAAGAATTTCAAGATACAAACATACGATGTGTTAACACTGGAACACATGAGGGTGTGCTATGGGGTTGCCACCTTTTCGATTGTAGACCAACCCTGGGCAATGTCTCAGTGCTTGGTCTATTATCATAATTATACAGTAAATGACAATACAATAATTGTATAAAAAATACTTACTTGAAACTGCTCCAAAATCAATCAAAACGAACAAAAGTAGATCGGAATTCAATGTAAAATGCTTGACATTTAATCTGCCGCATAGGCGATTCATGGTCAAGATGTTGTGTATGTTTGTATGGGCACGGCTAGAGTTGCCAACCGTCCGAGAAATAGCATCTGTGTTCAGGTCGTATTGATCTGTACCCTCGATATTGCACTCGTATTGAGAAATCTGTCCAGGTTTGGTCTGCTATCAGTAGAATCATTTTTCAACGCAGCGTATGTTTGCATGGTGAACTTCTTTCGCACCGTACGCTGCCAACCATGCTTTAATGGAGGTGCGGGGGAATGACAAACTGAACGCAAAAAGAACAGGGACACAGCCTTGAAAACACAGAAGTGCATTTGCACGTAGGGCGGTTGTTGAAGGGGAAGAGGGATGAAAATGATTAAGAGAGGCATATCAGGGCAGAGCAAAGTGCTTATTATTATCTTAACTTAATAATGAAACGTAACTGAGCCATATGCCTTAAGCAGAACGTTTTTAACAAACAGATGCATCACAAACAGAAAATATAACCAATGTTTAGAAATGCACAAGGAAGCGTAGAGATGATGCCCATCCTAAGAACAACACTGATACTGGAAGACGGACACGTCAATTGGACTTCATATGCAAATTAAGGACGTAATTTTAGTTTAGAAAGGTGGGGTGAGGCAGGACACACAACTTGAAGTGATGACGGCCGGTGGTCGAGACTAACGTGGGAATGGGAGCTAAGGAAGGAACACAACCGGCAGTGTCCACTGCGGATATGGAGTGAATAAATCAACAGTATATGAATTTTGATTTGGATAATTTTATTGTTTTATATCTTTATTATTTTATTTTCTTTGGTTCTTTCGGTAAAGTCACGTAGAATGAGAATAAAATAATAAAATGACACGATAAAATTCTCACGACGTTTTGGCCACAACGCAAGCGGCCGTCTTTAGGTGAAAGGTAACTGTCGGGACGACAGAGCTTCAATTAACGATGTTAAGATTCGTAGAGACTTTTAAGCTGGTTGGGATAAGTGAAGCACCTTGACAAAGGGGTTTACATATCAATAGCTGAGGGATTAGCTTGTGACTGGTCACGGAATTGGCTATGTTAAAGTCAAAACCTACACATCCACAGAGGCAACTAGTAATTTAGCATTGAAATAGCTAAGGGATTAGCTTGTGACTGGTCACAGGAATGGCTATGTTAAAGTCAAAACCTACACATCCACAGAGGCAACTAGTAATTTAGCATTGAAATAGCTAAGGGATTGGTTTGTGCAAATAGCTGAGGGATTATCTTTATTATTTTATTGTTTCCCTTCTACGTGACTTTACCGAAAGAACCAAGAATATAGTATATGAATTAGATCATTTATTTATTTTGCTAACTTTACAATTAATCGTACATTTTAATTGTACTAGTTTAATGTCTTCAGGTTTAGTTTCTAATTCTCTAGGATAAAACAAGTTATTTTGTCAAAAAGAATGACGTTAATTGGCGCATACATTGAAAGTGCAATTTTAAATGAACCGTGTCAGTCTTCAAATACTGTTCTGGTTATTCCCACCTTGTTGGTGTCCCTATTGTCTCCTGCACCCACTAACAACGGAGTTATTGTTGGGGTGGAGAGAAGCACAGCCAGCAGCCAGCCAGGAAACTCGAGACATAGAATATATTAATAGCAGCATGACTTACACTGCTACAGCAGCGAGGTGGTCATGTAACTATTTACATTCTCTGTGTCGCAAACATTAAATGGCAACTAATCTTTCCGTGGTACGCTTGTCCCCACGATTTGAGGACCAATTCCTTAGCGAAGGATTTACTACCAATTGAAGGATGATACAAGTGAAATGTGAAGTGGTAAGATTGATCTTAGATCATTGCAAGCCAATCCCAGATTCTGAGTGCGGAGTGACTCGGCAGGGCCGACGGCGTGAGCCTGGCACCTTGGGAGTTGTCATGGTCAGGGAGCAATGAGGCCGCGTTACCGGTTGTCTTAGTTTTGGGGAATTCTGTCTCCAGAACTCTGATCCACAGTAACGATGAAACAAACACAATGTAGAAAAAAGAACAGTTGCAAATGTTGCAGGAAATTGAAAGGCATTTTATTACAAAAATCATTACCATTCACACAAACAGTATAGTATTATAGTAGTTCGAAAATTAGACTGTAGAAAATAGTCATGTGTAATGATGAAAAATACTTGAATATAACATTTATCATTATCTTATTAGAATATATGAACGTGTAATGGCAAATTAAAACGATGCGATACGATTTGACAATCCTTTAGAGCGATACACTTAATCCAGTTAAGTTGAATGTGAACGCTGAAACACGTAAATATTACTGAACATATCGTGAATAGAAAAAACTGATTTAACAAAATATCCATGCAATTAAAACATCAATGAAGCAGGTTGCTGGAATGGATGCTCCAGGCGCCACTCTACGCGTGAGTGGTGCCAGTGGACTGAGAGGCCGTGCCAGGAGTCGCTGTTGCTGGCTGCTCAATGACCACCACCCTCTCGGCCGCTGCAGGGAGGGCGCGGCGCTGAGCCTTGAACTTCAGCTTCCCGTCTTCAGTCAAGCAGCAGCTCACGCTCTGCGGGTCCACGTCCCTGGGCAGCTGCGTCTCCCTGTGGAACTCCTGGCAGCTGTGACTGTAGCTGCCGATGCTGACTTCTCCGCTCTTCACCTCGCGCCGTCCGGCCACCGCCAGCTTGTCTCCAGACACCTTCACGGCCAGGTCCTGTGGGGAGAAGTCCTGCACGTCCAGGGACGCGACAAACCCGCCTCCCTGCTCCTGTGGATCTTAATCTGGAACTCACTGCTCATGGCCGGCTGCTGCAGCAGTGCATCTCTGAGGCTGCCCGGAGCCCGCGTGTGGCTGCTGAGCTGATCGACTCCACGGAAGATTCTCTCCATCCTCTCGATCTCGCTCCTCATGTCTCGCTGCAGCTGCTGGAAAATACTTTGACCGCGGGGGTTCCAGACCGGCCAGCCTGGCCAGACGCTCCTCTCCATCACGTGCATCGCAGGGAAGTAAACACTGAGGGCCATGCTTGTTGATGTGCTTCACAGTGAGGCTCGCTTCAGTTGTGAGCGTTGCTTTCTCCTCCGCCGATGTTCTGCCAGTGCAGCTACAGGAGCTGCTTTTATAGCCCTGGCAGTAGCTATGAGCAGATGCCAGGGGGAGCCAGAAGCGTCCAGAATGACGCAGCTGCTCCCAGGGCTTCCCTCATCCACAGCAAATAGCAGTGACTCATACCTGGGGTTCAGCTGTGTGACGCCTTCTCTAAACTAAAAATGATATTTCCATTGGAAACAAGCAGGCAAGACACAACTTTAATACACTATAGTACACCAGGACAGTGATATTTTGAAATGTACATATTGTCAATGAGAAAACGTGGTGTGCATTTGTGTCATTCCTTCACGTAAAGTCCTGGTCACAAAAGCAAAGTTTATGGGGAATAATAATACCCATTTTATATAGTTTTGAGGCATAAGCAATTAGAAAATAACACTTACTACCCAGGAACAAAAATCGTGTTACATAGTGAATTATCAGTGCAGAGCGAATTCCATGGCAGTAAACTGCTCACAGACTGCAGCCCGAGACACGAGTCACGCTCTTGGGAGCAGCTGCGTCATTCTGGATTCTTCTGGCTGCCCCTGGCATCTGCTCGTAGCTACTGCCAGGGCTATAAAAGCAGCTCCTGTAGCTGCACTGGCAGAACATCGGAAGAGCAGGGAGCAGCGCTAACAGCTGAAGCGAGCCTCACTGTGAAGCACATCAACATGGAAGCATGAGATGTCCTTAATTAACGCTAAGACACATTAATCAAAAACGCTAAAACACCTATTAGCAACATCAGTAAGGATGAGCGCTTTGAGCTTCCTCAATTAAAAAAAAGAGAGGACATCGTCATCCTCTCAGCCGACAAGGGCAATGTCACTGTCATCATGGAAAAAAAAACACATACAATAACAAAATTCAGGACCTACTGAATGATTGTAGCTATACCAAAGTCAATAGAGATCCCACCAACCGCCTTGTTACAAAAAACAACAATATCATCACTGATTCAACATCTTTAATCGAACCAACCAAGCGGCTTTCCTTAAAACCCTCTGCTGCTAGACCACACAGATTTTATGGCTTACCAAAAATCCATAAAGAAGATACACCACTTCGTTCTATCATCTTCATCATTAACTCACCCACCCACAAACTGGCCCGATTTCTGTCTGAGACCTTACAACCATTCACTGGTAAGACCACCTCAGCTGTACTTAAATCAGCTCACTTGGCATCGTTAATTAAGGACATCTCACTATCTCCAGGTGATTTGCTTGTCACTTTCGATCTAGTATCGTTGTTTACCAAAGTTCCTGTGCCTGACACCATTACAATCATTGAAGATGTGGTCCAACAAGGATTGAATGCTGATGTACCGGCCCTGGTTAGACACTGCCTCACCAACACTTACTTCACCTGGAATGGAACATTGTACAAACAAGTTGAAGCTACCCCGATGGATTCGCCCTTATCTCCAGTTGTAGCCACTGTTTTCATGGAAAAATGTTTTGAGACGGATGCCATCCAGGCATCCACCCTACGGCTTTGTCTAAGAGGTACATAGATGACACGTTCGTCATCTGGCCACATGGCCTACCAGCTCTGGGCCAATTCTTCAACCACATCAATTCCATACACCCAGCCATCAGATTTACCATGGAGGTGGAAAAAGATGGAAAGCTACCCTTTTTGGATATCTTAATTAAAAGGAGACCTGGCGGTTCAATGAGCCACTCTGTCTACAGGAAAGCTACCCATACAGATGCTTACTTGAAACCGGATTCCCACCACCATCCATCCCAGAAGAACTCCCTCATCAAGACTCTATACCATGGAGCCCAATGCATTCCGACCAGGAACACATTACCAGTGAACTCAAACACGTACACCAGGCTCTCAGGGCTAATGGTTACTCCGACTACACAATCCGCAAAGCCATCACTCCAGTTATGAAGAAGGATCCTCTTGTGGAGCCACTCAAAACCATCACCTTACCCTACATTGCAGGGGTCACTAAAACGATCTACAAAATCCTGAATAAACACAAGATCCAGGTCCGATTCAACACAGTACATAAAATCCGTGATCTGGTTCCATCTGTAAAAGATGCTGTTCCAGACATACAGTACCCGGGTGTTTACAAACTAAAGTGCCTCTGTGGTAGTAGCTACATTGGAGAAACCAAACGACATATCTCGGACCGCATCCGCGAACATAAAGCAGACTTGAAACACATTAGAACGAACTCCTCCGCCGTGGCAGGTCACTGTTATAATTCAGTGGGCTCACATGACATTGACTTCTCAAAGACGGAGGTTCTGTGCAAGCCAACCGGCTACCATGAGAGATTCGTTCATGAGGCTATCCACATATACAAGCACAGAGACAATTTCAACCGAGAAGATGGATTCTGGCTTAGTAACCATTGGAAAGATGTTTTAAACCATTGCGGTTCTTAATTAATAATTTTATGGTGATCTTCAGACGGCAGCTCTTTCACTGGCATTGACTCTTAATACTTCTCACACCACGGTTAATGGTATGGTTTATAACATGATTATAACAGCGCCTCGCAGCTGTTTCTCTCCTCCCTCTGTTCCGACCATGGATGGACACATCAGTCTGAACGGGGCTGGTAGCTGTCCGTGGTGCTGATGTGGAGGGTAAGAATCCACCCATTTTTTCGCCATATAGCATCGTGATATATAACGACTTATTGTTGGTAGCTCAGCTGATTGGAGAATATATAGAGTTTATTGTTAACATTGAGGTAGTTTATATTTTAGTTTTTTTCATCTGTTTACTATATGGTATTCATTATATAGTGTAGTGCATACCCAGTTGCTGTTATGAGCTCTGCTTATTGAAGAATATATTGAGTACATTTATTATATTGATGTAATTTGGACTCAGGTTTTTTCACATCGGTTTACTGTATGATATTTGAGTTGTTGCATCCCCCTTTTTGCATCCTTGTACGAGGTGCCTCGGTGGATGTGTAGGCTTTGACTTTAACATAGCTATTTCGTTGACCAGTCACAAGCTAATCCCTCAGCTATTCAATGCTAAAATCTCTTGTTTCATTTGTACTAGGTGCCTCTGTTGATGTGTAGGCTTTGAATTTAACATATCTATTTTTGTGACCAGTCACAAGCTAAATCCGTCAGCTATTTCAATGATAAATTCTCCTGTTTGATATGTTAACCCCTTTGTCAAGGTGCCTCTCTTCTCTCAACCAACTTAAAAGACGCTACGAATCTTAGCAGCGTTCATTGGAGCTCTGTCGTCCCGACAGTCACAAGCTAATCCCTCAGCTATTCAATGCTAAATTCTCCCGTTTGATTTGTACTAGGTGCCTCTGTGGATGTGTAGGCTTTGACTTTAACATAGCTATTTCTGTGACCAGTCACAAGCTAAATCCATCAGCTATTTCAATGATAAATTCTCCTGTTTGATATGTTCACCCCTTTGTCAAGGTGCCTCTCTTCTCTCAACCAGCTTAAAAGACGCTACGAATCTTAGCAGCGTTCATTGGAGCTCTGTCGTCCCGACAGTTTTTTGTTCCTTCACCTGAAGAAGGCCAATTGTGTAGTGGCCGAAACGTCGTGAGAATTTAATTGTTATATTTTATTATTTTATTCTCATTCTACGTGATTTTACTGAAAGAACCAAATAAGATGAATCCTTGCAGTCACGAAAGCTTCAAATCGAAAAATGTCCTTAATTAACGCTAAGACACATATTAATCAAAAACGCTAAGACACCTATTAGCAACATCAGTAAGTATGTGCGCTTTGAGCTTTCTCAATTAAAAAAGAGAGAGGGCATCGTCATCTTCTCAGCCGACAAGGGCAATGTCACTGTCATCATGGAAAAAGAACCATACAATAACAAAATTCAGGATCTACTGAATGATGGTAGCTGTACCAAAATCAATAGAGATCCAACCAACTGCCTTGTTACAAAAACCAACAATATCATCACTGATTCAACATCTTTAATCGAACCAACCAAGCAGCTTTCCTTAAAACCCTCTGCTGTTAGACCACCCAGATTTTATGGCTTACCAAAAATCCATAAAGAAGATACACCTCTTCATCCTATCGTCTTCATCATTAACTCACCCACCTGCAAACTGGCCCCATTTCTGTATCAGACCTTACAACCATTCACTGGTAAGACCACCTCAGCTGTACTTAAATCAGCTCGCTTGGTATCGTTATTTAAGGACATCTCACCATTTCCAGGTGATTTGCTTGTCAGTTTCGATCTAGTATCGTTGTTTACCAAAGTTCCTGTGCCTGACACCATTGCAATCATTGAAGATTTGCTCCAAACTGGAATTGAATGCTGATGTACCGGCCCTGGTTAGACACTGCCTCACCAACACTTACTTCACCTGGAATGGAACATTCTATAAACAAGGTGAAGTTACCCCAATTGGTTCTCCCTTATCTCCAGTTATAGCCAATGTTTTCATGGAAAAATGTTTTGAGACAGATGCCATCCAGGCATCCACCCTACGGCTTTGTCTAAGAGGTACATAGATGACACGTTCGTCATCTGGCCACATGGCCTACCAGATCTGGGCCAATTTTTCAACCACATCAATTCCATACACCCAGCGATCAGATTCACGATGGAGATGGAAAAGGATGGCAAATTAACATTCTTGGATGTTTTAATCGTACAGAGACCAGATGGCTCAATGGTACACTATGTCTACAGGAAAGCCACCCATATGAATGCCTAACAAAACCTGACTCCCACCACCATCCATCCCAGAAGAATTCTCTCAACATAACTCTACACCATAGAGCTCGATGTATTTCCGACCATCACCGCCTAGCCAGTGAACTGGAATACGTACACCAAGGCCTCAAGATGAATGGATATTTAGACTACACAATCCGAAAAGCTATCACCCCAACCATTGGGAAGGAACCATCTGAGGACCCAATAAAAACCATCACCTTGCCATACATAGCAGGGGTCACCAAAAATATTTCCAAAATCATGAGCAAACACAAGATCCAGGTTCGATTCAACACAGTACATAACATTTGTGATCTGATCCCATCTGTGAAGGATGTGATCCCTGACATGCAATACCCCGACGTCTAAAAACTAAGCTGCGTCTGCGGCAGTAGTTACATTGGGGAAACTAAGTGACATGTCTCGGACCGTGTTCGTGAACATAAGGCAGATCTGAAACACGGTAGGACCAATACCTCAGCCATGGCTGATCATTGTTTTAATGCTGTGGGCATACACGAAATTGATTTTTCCAAGACGAAGTTACTCTGCAAACCCACTGCTTATCAGCAAAGATTCGTTAATGAAGCCGTCCAGATGGGTTAACACAGACACAATTTCAACAGACTTGGGTACAAACTGAGCAATCATTGGAAGGACGTTATTAACCAGTTTAAGTCATGACGGGCCATGATGTTCCCAACCTACCACCTTCTGATATTAGTTGTTTTTTTCGGCTCTCTGATTTTTTACATTAACAGATGTCATTTCTCACTAACACAGCTACCTCGTGTGCCATCCTCGAGGCTGCTGCTTCAGGATCTCCCATTAATATGCTAATCTCTCACATTAACATAGCCACCTTGGCGCACTCGCCGTGAAGGAGTCTCGGCGATCTTGCATTGACATGCTAATTTCTGCCTGGCAGCCCTGTGATTGGTGGAAAGCCCACCACCGCCGCGGTCGCTACCCACCACTTGCATTGGCATTGGCTGCTGACATTTGGGCCACGCCCTTTTCAAACCTTTATAAGCAGTTGTTTTTAGCAGCTAACCCCACTTTTCCTGATGACGACCGCTCGTGTTGCGATTGAAACGTCGTGATATTTTTATTATGTTTTCTTATTTTTTCTCTCTACGTGACTTTACCTAAAGACCCAAACAATATGAATTCCTGCAGTCATGAAAGCTTTGAATCAAGGTTGATTAAATGTCAAGTATTGGAGATTTAATTCTGATACAATTATGTTAGTTTTTATTGATTTTGGCGCAGTTTCAAATAATTATTTTTATATCAGTATTTACGTAACTACACTCGTTTACATTCGGCTGTACTCAGCTCACCATTCCTTTGAACTAATAAAAAACTTCTGCTTAACAATTATTAAACATCCTCAGTTGTGTGTCATTAGGTTCAGTATACAAACTGGACTAACAACATTTGGTTTTATGCAACAAAAACTTTATTTCAAAATGTATTTTTTAAAAAGTGTACTGACGAAAGCAACAAATTAAACGTTCTAAATTATATTGTACGTGTACTGCATACAATGTTAACAGTAAGAGCTCAAAGCAGGAACGTACATGTACACCAGATAACTATATTCGTGTGTAAACAATAAATTGCTTACAATATTGTACTTAATGTTGCCCGGTGAAATGAAACATTCTAAATCTAATGAGTCGCATTGAAAATAACATCCTACAGGCTGTTAATATTACTGTTTAGATACGACACATTACATGTCTTTAACATTCTCATGAAGACAAATTACAAAATGCATGACATTGTATCACACTGAATTCCAGCACGAATACTGTTAAATAGTTAGACTACTGGAATGGATGCTCCAGGCACCACTCTACGCGTGAGTGGTGCCAGTGGACTGAGAGGCCGTGCCAGGAGTCGCTGTCGCTGGCTGCTCAATGACCACCACCCTCTCGGCCGCTGCAGGGAGGGCGCGGCGCTGAGCCTTGAACTTCAGCTTCCCGTCTTCAGTCAAGCAGCAGCTCACGCTCTGCGGGTCCACGTCCCTGGGCAGCTGCGTCTCCCTGTGGAACTCCTGGCAGCTGTGGCTGTAGCTGCCGCTGCTGACTTCTCCGCTCTTCACCTCGCGCCGTCCGGCCACCACCAGCTTGTCTCCAGACACCTTCACGGCCAGGTCCTGTGGGGAGAAGTCCTGCACGTCCAGGGACGCGACAAACCCGCCTCCCTGCTCCTGTGGATCTTCAATCTGGAACCCACTGCTCACGGCCGGCTGCTGCAGCAGTGCGTCTCCGTGGCTGCCCGGGGCCCGCGTGTGGCTGCTGAGCTGATCGACTCCACGGAAGATTCTCTCCATCCTCTCGATCTCGCTCCTCATGTCTCGCTGCAGCTGCTGGAAGAGACTTTCACCGCGGGGGTTCCAGACCGGCCAGCCTGGACGTGCAGGACTTCTCCCCACAGGACCTGGCCGTGAAGGTGTCTGGAGACAAGCTGGTGGTGGCCGGACGGCGCGAGGTGAAGAGCGGAGAAGTCAGCAGCGGCAGCTACAGCCACAGCTGCCAGGAGTTCCACAGGGAGACGCAGCTGCCCAGGGACGTGGACCCGCAGAGCGTGAGCTGCTGCTTGACTGAAGACGGGAAGCTGAAGTTCAAGGCTCAGCGCCGCGCCCTCCCTGCAGCGGCCGAGAGGGTGGTGGTCATTGAGCAGCCAGCAACAGCGACTCCTGGCACGGCCTCTCAGTCCACTGGCACCACTCACGCGTAGAGTGGTGCCTGGAGCATCCATTCCAGTAGTCTAACTATTTAACAGTATTCGTGCTGGAATTCAGTGTGATACAATGTCATGCATTTTGTAATTTGTCTTCATGAGAATGTTAAAGACATGTAATGTGTCGTATCTAAACAGTAATATTAACAGCCTGTAGGATGTTATTTTCAATGCGACTCATTAGATTTAGAATTCATTTCACCGGGCAACATTAAGTACAATATTGTAAGCAATTTATTGTTTACACACGAATATAGTTATTTGGTGAACATGTACGTTCCTGCTTTGAGCTCTTACTGTTAACATTGTATGCAGTACACGTACAATATAATTTAGAACGTCAAATTTGTTGCTTTCGTCAGTACACTTTTTTAAAAATACATTTTGAAATAAAGTTTTTGTTGCATAAAACCAAATGTTGTTAGTCCAGTTTGTATACTGAACCTAATGACACACAACTGAGGATGTTTAATAATTGTTAAGCAGAAGTTTTTTATTAGTTCAAAGGAATGGTGGGCTGAGTACAGCCGAATGGAAATGAGTGTAGTTACGTAAATACTGATATAAAAATAATTATTATAAACTGCACCAAAATCAATAAAAACGAACATAATTGTATCAGAATTAAATCTCCAATACTTGCCATTTAATCAACCTTGACTTAAAGCGTTCATGTCTGCAGGAATTCATATTGTTTGGGTCTTTCGGTAAAGTCACGTAGAGAGAAAAAATAACCAAAAAAATAATAAAAATTTCACGACGTTTCAATCGCAACATGAGCGGTCGTCATCAGGAAAAGTGGGGTTAGCTGCTAAAGACAACTGCTTATAAAGCTTTGAAAAGGGCATAGCCCAAATGTCAGCAGCCAATGCCATTGCAAGTGGTGGGTAGCGACCGCGGCGGTGGTGGGCTTTCCACCAATCACAGGGCTGCCAGGCAGAAATTAGCATGTCAATGCAAGATCGCCGAGACTCCTTCACGGCGAGTGCGCCAAGGTGGCTATGTTAATGTGAGAGATTAGTATGTTAATGGGAGATCCTGAAGCAGCAGCCTCGAGGATGGCACACGAGGTAGCTGTGTTAGTGAGAAATGACATCTGTTAATGTAAAAAACTCAGAGAACCGAAAAAAACAACTAATATTGGAAGGTGGTAGGCTGGGAACATAATGGCCCGTTATGACTTAAACTGGTTAACAATGTCCTTCCAATTATTGCTCAGTTTGTACCCATCTTCTCGGTTGAAATTGTGTCTGTGTTTACACATCTGCATTGCTTCATGAACGAATCTTTGCTGATAGGCAGTGGGTTTGCAGAGTACCTTCGTCTTGGAAAAATCAATTTCGTGTATGCCCACAGCATTAAAACAATGATCAGCCACGGCTGAGGTATTGGTCCTACCGTGTTTCAGATCTGGCTTATGTTCACGAACATAGTCCGAAACATGTCACTTAATTTCCCCAATGTAACTACTGCCGCAGACACAGCTTAGTTTTTAGACGCCGGGGTATTGCATGTCAGGGATCACATCCTTCACAGATGGGATCAGATCACAAATTGTATGTACTGTGTTGAATCGAACCTGGATCTTGTGTTTCCTCATGAGTTTAGAAATATTTTGGTGACCCCTGCTATATATGGCAAGGTGATGGTTTTGATTGGTTACTGAGATGGTTCTTTCCCAACAGTTGGGGTGATAGCTTTTCGGATTGTGTATTCTGAATATCCATTCATTTTGAGGGCTTGGTGTACGTGTTCCAGTTCACTGGCTAGGTGGTGATGGTCGGAAATACATCGAGCTCTATGGTGTAGAGTTTTGATGAGAGAATTCTTCTGGGATGGATGGTGGTGGGAGTCAGGTTTTGTTAGGCATTCGTATGGGTGGCTTTCCTGTAGACAGATTGTCCCATTGAGCCATCTGGTCTCTGTACGATGAAAACATCCAAGAATGGTAATTTGCCATCCTTTTCCACCTCCATGGTGAATTTGATCGCTGGGTGTATGGAATTGATGTGGTTGAAGAATTGGCCCAAAGCTGGTAGGCCATGTGGCCAGATGAGGAACGTGTCATCTATGTACCTCTTAGACAAGGACGTAGGGTGGATGCCTGGATGGCATCTGTCTCAAAATATGTTTCCATTAAAAATTGGCTTCAACTGGAGATAAGGGCGAACCCATTGGGGTAGCTTCAACTTCTTTGTATAGTGTTCCATTCCAGGTGAAGTAAGTGTTGGTGAGGCAGTGTCCAACCAGGGCCGGTACATCAGCATTCAATCCTTGTTGGACCAAATCGTCAATGATTGCAATGGTGTAAGGCACAGGAACTTTAGTAAACAACGATACTAGATCGAAACTGACAAGCAAATCACCTGGAAATAGTGAGATGTCATTAATTAACGATACCAAGTGAGCTGATTTAAGTACAGCTGAGGTGGTCTTACCAGTGAATTGTTGTAAGGTCTGAGACAGAAATGGGGCCCGTTTGTAGGTGAGTGAGTCAATAATGAAGACGATAGGATGAAGGGGTGTATCTTCTTTATGATTTTTGGTAAGCCATAAAGTCTGGGTGGTCTAGCAGCAGAGGGTTTTAAGGAAAGCCGCTTGGTTGGTTCGATTAAAGATGTTGAATCAGTGATGATATTGTTGGTTTTTGTAACAAGGCGGTTGGTGGGATCTCTATTGATTTTGGTAAATCTACCATCATTCAGTAGGTCCTGAATTTTGTTATTGTATTTTTTTTTCCATGAGGACAGTGAAATTGCCCTTGTCGGCTGAGATGATGACGATGTCCTCTCTCTTTTTTAATTGAGAAAGCAAAAAACGCTCATCCTTACTGATGTTGCTAATAGGTGTCTTAGCGTTATTGATTAATATGTGTCTTAGCGTTAATTAAGGACATCTTATGCTTGCTTGTTGATGTGCTTCACAGTGACGCTCGCTTCACCTGTTAGCGCTGTGAGCGCTGCTCCTTCCTCTGCCGATGTTCTGCCAGTGCAGCTACAGGAGCTGCTTTTATCGCCCTGGCAGTAGCTACGAGCAGATTCCAGGGGAGCCAGAAGCGTCCAGAATGACGCAGCTGCTCCCAGGGCTTCCCTCATCCACAGCAAATAGCAGTGACTCAAACCTGGGGTTCAGCTGTGTGACGTCTTCTCTAAACTAGCACATCAACAAGCATGGCCCTGAGTGTTTACTTTCCTGCGATGCACGTGAAGGAGAGGAACGTCTGGCCAGGCTGGCCGGTCTGGAACCCCCGCGGTGAAAGTCTCTTCCAGCAGCTGCAGCGAGACATGAGGAGCGAGATTGAGAGGATGGAGAGAATCTTCCGTGGAGTCGATCAGCTCAGCAGCAACACGCGGGCTCCGGGCAGCCTCGGAGACGCACTGCTGCAGCAGCCGGCCGTGAGCAGTGGGTTCCAGATTGAAGATCCACAGGAGCAGGGAGGCGGGTTTGTCGCGTCCCTGGACGTGCAGGACTTCTCCCCACAGGACCTGGCCGTGAAGGTGTCTGGAGACAAGCTGGTGGTGGCCGGACGGCGCGAGGTGAAGAGCGGAGAAGTCAGCAGCGGCAGCTACAGCCACAGCTGCCAGGAGTTCCACAGGGAGACGCAGCTGCCCAGGGACGTGGACCCGCAGAGCGTGAGCTGCTGCTTGACTGAAGACGGGAAGCTGAAGTTCAAGGCTCAGCGCCGCGCCCTCCCTGCAGCGGCCGAGAGGGTGGTGGTCATTGAGCAGCCAGCGACAGCGACTCCTGGCACGGCCTCTCAGTCCACTGGTACCACTCACGCGTAGAGTGGCGCCTGGAGCATCCATTCCAGCAACCTGCTTCATTGATGTTTTAATTGTATGGATATTTTGTTTAATCAGTTTCTTCTATCCACGATATGTTCACTAATATGTACGTGTTTCAGCGTTTGCAATTAACTTAATTTGATTACGTGTATCGCTGTACAGGATTGCTAAATTGTTTCGCGTCGTTTTAATTTGCCATTACACTTTAATATATTGCAATAAGATAATGCTAAATGTGTTATTCAAGTATTTTTCATCAACGCTGCTATAGCAATGTAAGTCATACTACTATTACAATAATCTATGCCTCGAGTTTCCTTACTGGCTGGGTTTCTCTCCACCACAACATTAACTCTGTTAGTGGGTTCCAGCTGTTTCCACCGAAACTAGCTGGGTTACTGGCTACACGGATTTTTCCGTTTACAGTAACAAATAAACATTACACATACATGCAGGCATCGACTTACGAACACTCGACTTACGAATTTCCGCACTTAGGAACCAGCTACCATGAAACATGTTTTAACATTGAGAATTACAACGCGAACTCGCACTTGCAAACTGAACCGAGGATCTATTCTTTTTTCAGCGGAGCGATCCTCCACGAGTTGTGTCATCCTCGCGCTTCCAGTGTTTGTGCTCGTGTGTGCGTGCGCGCACGTGTGTACATTATTGTGTTCCCACTTACAAACCGTTTGACTCACGAACGGGTCCCAGGAACTAATTGAGTTCATAAGTCGAGGACTGTCGGGATCGTTGTGTGAAACATAAAATACATACCAATTTATAAAAACATTTTATGTTCAAATACCTTGCATCCTGATGCTGGCTTGTCGTAAGGGGCGAAATGAGTCACCACAATTGCACACACACAGACAACAAACGCCACTAATTGGCGGTGACGTTGCTACGGCACTTGTGCCAGGCTAAGTGCACTTTATGGCCACGTGATCACGGGTCAGATTCAGCTGCCATGGTTTGACAGAGATGAGTGGCAGATGCGTTAGCTGTGCCTCCCCTACTGTGCCAACTTGATGTGTTTTATCCGCCTAAGGCTCTGCTCCTTGTTGTGAGCGTCTCTCTGCTGCCCTATGTTGTTGCTGGAGGGCGACTACCTCCAACTGCCCAGTATCGTACATCATGAGTCTCCTCCACATAGGCCGCGCTTTACACTGCTGGTACCAGTCATTCGCAAGTCAATTCAGTTCCACATCCTCTTGTACCACATCATTTAATCTCTTCTCTAGCCCGTGCCGCGCCTGTTTAGCCCCCTTTAATGCAGTGGTTAGGGAGGCGTGGTACATGACCCAGCCAATGTAGCATTACCTGCTGGAGGCGCTTACCGATGGGACTTTGTCCAGATCTGTCAAGGATTGTGAGCTCACACAATCCAGCCTGGTTAAACACAGGATGGATCGTAGGAAGGCCATCCTGAATGTTTATAACCGGCGAAGATGTTCCATTAGGGGGGTCCACGTTTGGCAAGCATCGAGAAGGAAGGGCATGACCGTGGCCGAGAAGATCCGAAGACTGCTGTGGAGCGACAGATATCAGGTAGCTTCCACACAGCGTCATGCAACCGATGAAAAGATAATGCCGCTCGACTGATTCGGAGTGAGACCTCTTCTGTCAAACCGGAGTTGGTCATAAGCACACTATCCAGATGTGGAAAACCATCCAATTTACAACTGCCCCATTACCAATGGGGAGTTAAGGGGTGGAGGGTTTAATGCAGACATGGGCTGGGCTTTTTAATCCGGCCCCCCGAACTTGTCCAAATATTATTAAATTAAATTTTACCTTTCACCTGTAATGCCCTCATTTCCCCATTAGATGGAGCACTTTGTCCGGGAATGTGGTAATTGGTTTGGGCGCAGGCCTCAGATGTTTTCATGATGTTTGATCAGTCACGTTACGACATGTTTTTGTATTGTTCATGTTCGTGCAATTTGTTAAATTGCCTTGCAAATAAATGCTTTGCTACCTGTTAAAGGCCAAATCCTTTCATGTAATGATTATTACATGTCATTTATATTAGTTCACACAAACACTCCATCCATCTGTTCCTTGCCCGGCCCCTCTGTCAAATTTTAGAACCCATTGTGGTCCGCGAGTAAAAAAAATTGCCCACCCCTTGTTTAATGGCACAACATAGCGAGGCAGGTGCTTAGTTTTGGTGGGGCTGATGGTTAAGGCCCCACCTCTTAGTGCAGGGGTGGGGAACCTTTTTTGTGCCAAGGGCCATTTGGATATTTATAACATCATTCGCGGGCCATACAAAATCATCAACTTAAAAATGAGCCTATTATATTTGGTCAAACATTTAGTTAACTCACCCCTAATGCGATGGCTGGAACTGCTTCTCTTTGGTGAGGCGTGTGGAGATATTAGCTGGCATTGATGATGTTAGCTGGTATTGATGATGTTAGCTGGTATTGATGATGTTGCTACTCGTAACTGCTTTTCCAGGTTTGCTCCAAGATTGATTGAATTTCGAGTCCCGCCTGCGGTTGCCTTGGCAGGGCCAGACCAAATGATTTCGCAGGCCTCATGGCCGGCCGGCCGGACGTTCCCCACCCCTGTCTAGTGGCACGCTCCAGGTCTAGATCATTCGCATACGTAACATGGATGACAAATCGGGAGCAAGCTCTCAAGCGCACCCGGGCATCAATCCGCCTCCCATTGTATCTATATCAGATATAGATTGCTCTGGTACGGACATGGAAGGTTTCTCGAACGATGTGGACCAAAAATATTTTAAACAGTGTACGGAGCCAGAGGACATTACTGTCGAACCCCAAGGTTAACGGGGAATAGCTTCGTCTTCCGGCAAAGTAGCTTTACTCGGCCCTGCTCAATATCATGGAAGTCCTTAATTATTGTGAGCAGAGAGTCAGAGACTCCGAAAGCATGAAGAACAACCCAGAGTCCAGACCTATTGATGGTATCATAGGCATTGACCAGGTCAATAAAGCAGAGATGTAAGTCCTGTCGGAATTCAACACTCCTCTGCTGTAGCAAACGGAAGGAAGATGTGGCATCTGTGGCTGCCCTGGCCTGAAACCACAATGGGGCTCCCCAATCCTCTTCTCAGCATGCCTGGCAAGGTGATGTTGAATAATCCTTGCCAGGACTTTTTCCGGCACTCTAACACAGGCACAGACTCTAACCAAAACTATCGAGTAATTACACGGTTAATTTAAAATTGCACTTTCAATTAATGTGCCTATTAATGTCATTATTTCGGCAAAAATTTTTTTTATCTTAAACTAGTGCAATGAAAAAAATACCCTTTATTGTAAAATTTGCAAAATAAAGACAATATAATTCCTGTACTGTTTTAGTTTATCTTTCTGAATACACATTTAATGAAAATGTGTTTTAGTGAATGGTTGTTTTTGAAGGTGATATCGTGTAAATGTTTTCCAAAGCTGCTTATGCAGCCGTCACCATCTCCAGCCGTGATTTCTCCACTTCTGTCCGAAGCCATCACCATCTCTTGCGGATTTGCAATGCAAAAATCTGTCTGGCTACTGCCCACCGGTTGATTTATTCGATCCATCTTCGCAGTGGACGCTCTATTGGTTGTGTTCCCTCCTTTAGCTCCCATTCCCACGTTAGTCACGACCACCGGCCGTCATCTCTTCAAGTTGTGTGTCCTGCCTCACCCCACCTTTCTAAACTAAAATTATGCCTTTAATTTGCATATGATGCCCAATTGACGTGTCCGTCTTCCATTCTCAGTTTAATTCCTAGCATGTGCATCTCTATGCTTCCTTGTGCACTTCTCAACATTGGTTCCATTGTCTTCGTCAATGGCCATGTTTGTGATGCATCTGTTGTTGCAGGTCATATCCACTGATTAAAAAACGTTCTGCTTTAGGAAAATGGCTTTGTTACGTTTCATGATTTAAGTTCAGATTCCAATCAGCACTGTGCTCTGCCCTGATACGCCTCTCTTAATAATTTTCATCCCTCTCCCCCTTCAACAACCGCCCCACGTATAAATGCACTTCTATGTTTTCAAGTTGTGTCCCTGTTCTTTTTGTACAATTTGTTATTCCCCCGCACCTCCAATAAGCATGGTTGCCTGCGTACGGTGCGAAAGAAGTTCAGCATGCAAACATACGCTGCGTTGAAAACTTACTCTACAGCATATTCACACTGGAGACGCAGGAGGGTGCTGCTATGAGATTGCCACATTTTTGACTGTAGACAAAGCCTGGACAGATTTCTCAGTCAGCACTCAGTCTAGAATTATCAGAACTACACAGTAAACGACACAATGCGGGTGCTATATCTCGTAAGAATGAATACCCACCACCTAAACACAAATGGTAATTCCTGGACAGGTGACAACTCTAGCCATGCCCATGAAAAAATATATAGTGACTAACTTGGAGACGTTACTTCTTTGAGGCAATTCTTTAATTACACACCGAGCATACTGTTACACACTCTCTGCTGTAATACAACGCTCTGTCCCTCGCTTAAACGCAACTCTGCACTGGTGGCTAGCCTACAACACAATGCTCGCCATCTGACACTGACGGCGCTGAACTAAGACAGGCAACTACTGCTAGCAGCACAATTATCAAGTGGATGACAACAGCGGCGAAGGCGACGATCTTCAACAGCAACGACGACGACGACGGCGATCCCACTCCAAACGATGGCCCTCATCCCCTGCTCGGGGTCCCCTTTAATCCTGTTAGCGTGGCCTCGCTCCACTCCGGCCACGCTCCCCTTCTAGAATCTACTAGCAGGCTCTCGACGTGTCCTACCCGAGATCCTTCTCAGGTCTATTACGTGGTCTGCTGTCAATCAGGGCTGCTTCACTCTGCAGATCCCCTTCCCTGCCAGCAGCCAGCGCTATGCTACGTAGTGACCAATTCTATGTGACTACACATACACAACATCCTGACCATCACTCGCCTATGCGGATGATAAAATATCAAGCATTGGAGATTTAATTCTGATCTACTGTTGTTCGTTTTGATTGATTTTGGCACAGTTTAAAATATATATTTTCATATCAGTACCAGCGGGAAGTACCCAGCGTTTCCCGGGGGAAAAATATATTTACAAACTTGTCTTCTCTTAAAAACATAACATATACATACACAAACACTAAGCTATTGTGCCCTTTGTCCATTTGTCCATCAACAAAATTATAGGAGCGACACTGGAAAAACGGCGTATTCTATTATTTAATTTATTTTCTGTCAACGTGACTTTACCGAAAGAACCAAAGAGTAATTCCTACAGTCACGAAAACTTTGAATCTAGTTTTAGCGTGTTAATGTTAAATAAACGTGTTGTCTCCTATAGAAGCCTGAGTCTCCATTTGAGCCCACTACAACTGGTGTTGGAAGTGGCCAAACGTTAGTTAATTAACTATAGATTATGGAGACTAGGCGAACAATACGTACCAGGTCTCCAGATGAAGAGGACGACGACCCACCGGCCCCGGGGATGTCGGCGCAATCCCCCAGCCCCCACTGGGGGCCTGGGGTGTCCACCTCCGGTTCCAAACCGCCCTCCAAATTGCCTTACCTACGAGTCCTACTTGGTACAGGCCGGACCCGCTATTGCCCCCTGTTGGGCCCTGACTGCAGCTACATATTTTCCAGTAGTGGTGGCGGCGTATTACGCCTGACAATTACCCACCACATTAAGAAGCACGATGGTAGCTTGCAGTTGTGTGTCGACTTTAGGAAGCTTCATAAGATATCGGTGGCTGACGCGTATCCTCTCCCTCGGATGGACGATTCCCTGGACGCTCTGGCGGGAGTACACAACTTCTCCACCCTTGATCTCCTGTCCGGATTTTGGCATTTGCCACTAAATGAGGCCTCTAAACCCAAACGGCTTTTCGAACACCTCAAGGCCTGTTTGAATTAAATCAGCTTCCCATTGGACTCCACGCAGCACCGGCTACGTTCCAATGACTGATGGAGCTGGTGCTGGCTGGACTTCAATGGGACTCATGCTTACAATACCTCGACGATGTCATCGTCTTCAGCCGTACGTTCAAAGAACATCTTGATTGGTTACGCACTGTCTTTCTTAAAATGCGAGCGGCCCATCTCAAATTCAAGCCGCAGAAGTGTTACCCCCTTCAGAAATCCGTGCGGTATCTCGGTCATATTGTCAGTAAATCGGGCATGGCGATAGATCCCGACAAAACCACGTGTGTTCGGACGTGGCTGACCCCCACGTTGATGATGCAGATGCAGAGTTTTATTGGTTTTGCATCTTATTATCGCCGGTTTGTCACTGGGTTCGCTACCTTCGCAAAACCTCTCCACGCCTTGACGGTTATGGGTCAGAGGTTTCATTGGGGGGAGGAGGAAGCTGCATTTGTTGCGCTTCGCAATTCCCCTCCGCTACTCTGACTTTGCCATGCCGTGTGTCCTTGATACTGACGCAACCAACACCAGTATTGGCGCGGTTCTGTCCCAGGTTGTCAACGGGGTGGAGTGTGTTGTTGCATACGGCAGCAGAGTGCTGTCGCCAGCCGAACAGCGTTACTGTGTCACGCGCCGGGAACTATTCAGGTCTCCCGCATTAACGAGTTGATTGCTCTGGACATCCCTGGTTCGGTTCCCGTCACCCCTCGTGGGAATAAATATTTGTTGGTTGGCGTCGAATATTTATCGCGCTGGCCGATGGCCTGGCAGCTATGGATGGGAGCCATCCGGTAGTGCCACCTAGGCACATGCCATGGTACAATGGTGAGCACACAGGACTTGTAATCAATACAGAGGTACTATGTACAGGGGCGGCAAGCAGCTAAAAAATGGTGCACGTTTATTATAAATACGACATTCTCAAATGGTTTCGAAATTAAGTGTCTTATCAGCAGAATCGTGCAGAGTTTCTGCCGAACATACACAGCATTAGTTCCTAACACACTTTGGCAGAGTTGGTGTCACTGCCTGGGAAAGGAACATTAATGGTGATTTTGTGGAAAGTCAGGTGAAATGGGTGGTTGGTCAGACTGACCAGCACCCTGTGCTGTGTGCATCGCTCGTGGTTCTGGCCACCAATCGCCAAGCAAATTGGTTGCAGAGACTTCCACGTGTAGAGTGACTTCAGTTGTGTGCAACCGAGTTGCGCAACTGCTTGCACCGGCTGTGGCCGTGTGCGGAAAGCTAACTCGGGTCAAACCTGGGTTTCGAAGCGCGGTGTAGCGTTAACCATGACACTACCGCTCCACACAATCACACACACGCGAAGATCGACACCAAATACGTGCTCTGTTGCACCGCACAGCAACTCACACGCACACTGCAGTGTCCAATAACAACACAAATGTATTAATCATGACAACCACCTGCTCTGCCACTCAAGGCAATGTCCATCACATGGCCATCAACGCGACACATATAGTTCATCACGGTCACCCGACCAGCAGGAGTCACGTGTGTGAGCAGTCCGTGAATGTCGCCGGGCTATGGTGATGCAGTGGTGTGGGTTGGACAAGGGGCGGATGATGATGTCTGTCGTGGAAATCTGTGGAGCGGCACGGAACAAAAGTGGGACGGGTGGCCCAGTGTGGAGCAGGAGCCGCTCGGCTGGGACGAAGGTGGGGAGGAATCCACTGATCCGGTGGAGGCGTGGGGAGGAGGGCGGGACGCCGCGTGAAGCGCGACTCGTGGGAGTGGTGCCAGGCAGAAGGGGCACCTGGGACTCCGTACGCGGGACCCCGGCCGTTGCACCTGGGCTAGGGGGGGATCCGCTGCCCTGCAGGTGGAGCGAGGCCGGGGGGAAGGTGCTCTCGGTCCGGGTGGATGGGACGAATCAATGCGGATGGAGTTGAGGATTCGAGAGGAGGTTTGCGGAGGCGGGGAGGAAGGCGGCTGTTGCGGGACTTGCGGTAACGCTGCCGTGAAGAATAGGGAGCAAAAGACTCGTGTGCCGGGCCCGGTCTGGTATCACGGTGGCGTGGAGGAACCCAGGGCTCTGGTGGAGGTGGAGGCAGGTGGAAAGCAGGGAGCTCCCAATCCTGGGGTTTAGCTTGATTACTCATGGGTGGAGGTGATGGTGCGAGTGGCGGTGGTGGCGATAGTGGCAGTGGAAGCGATGGCAGAAGTGGAGGTTGAGGCAATGGCAGGAGTGAAGGTGGAGTCGATGTCAGCAGTGGGGGTAGAGTTGATATCAGTGGTGGAGGCAATGGCCTGAGTAGAGATGGAGGCGATGGCAGCAGTGGAGTTGAGGATTCGAGAGGAGGTTTGCGGAGGCGGGGAGGAAGGCGGCTGTTGCGGGACTTGCGGTAACGCTGCCGTGAAGAACAGGGAGCAAAAGACTCGTGTGCCGGGCCCGGTCTGGTATCACGGTGGGGTGGAGGAGCCCAGGGCTCTGGTGGAGGTGGAGGCAGGTGGAAAGCAGGGAGCTCCCAATCCTGGGGGTTAGCTTGATTACTCATGGGTGGAGGTGATGGTGCGAGTGGCGGTGGTGGCGATAGTGGCAGTGGAGGCGATGGCAGAAGTGAAGGTTGAGGCAATGGCAGGAGTGAAGGTGGAGTCGATGTCAGCAGTGGGGGTAGAGTTGATATCAGTGGTGGAGGCAATGGCCTGAGTAGAGATGGAGGCGATGGAAGCAGTGGAGCCGATGGCCCGATTGGAGGTGTAGGCGATGGCAGCAGTGGGGGCGATGTCCTGAGTAGAGATGGAGGCGATGGCCTGAGTAGAGGTGGAGACGATGGCCTGAGTAGAGGTGGAGGCGATGGCCTGAGTAGAGGTAGAGGCGATGGCCTGAGTTGAGGTGGAGACGATGGCATGAGTAGAGGTGGAGGCGATGGCCTGAGTAGAGATGGAGGCGATGGCCTGAGTAGAGGTGGAGGCGATGGCCTGAGTGGAGGTGGAGGCGATGGCCTGAGTAGAGGTGGAGGCGATGGCCTGAGTGGAGGTGGAGGCGATGGCCTGAGTAGAGGTGGAGGCGATGGCCCGAGTGGAGGTGGAGAAGATGGCCCGAGTGGAGGTGGAGGCGATGGCCTGAGTGGAGGTGGAGGCGATGGAAGCAGTGGAGGTGGAGTTGATATCAGTGGGGGAGGCGATGGCCTGAGTAGAGATGGAGACGATGTCCTGAGTGGAGGTGGAGGCGATGGCCTGAGTAGAGATGGAGGCGATGGCCTGAGTTGAGGTGGAGACGATGGCATGAGTAGAGGTGGAGGCGATGGCCTGAGTAGAGATGGAGGCGATGGCCTGAGTAGAGGTGGAGGCGATGGCCTGAGTAGAGGTGGAGGCGATGGCCCGAGTGGAGGTAGAGGCGATTGCCTGAGTGGAGGTGGAGGCGATGGCCTGAGTAGAGGTGGAGGCGATGGCCTGAGTGGAGGTGGAGGCGATGGCCTGAGTAGAGGTGGAGGCGATGGCCCGAGTGGAGGTGGAGAAGATGGCCCGAGTGGAGGTGGAGGCGATGGCCTGAGTGGAGGTGGAGGCGATGGAAGCAGTGGAGGTGGAGTTGATATCAGTGGGGGAGGCGATGGCCTGAGTAGAGATGGAGACGATGGCCTGAGTGGAGGTGGAGGCGATGGCCTGAGTAGAGGTGGAGGCGATGGCCTGAGTAGAGGTGGAGGCGATGGCCCGAGTGGAGGTGGAGGCGATGGCCCGAGTGGAGGTGGAGGCGATGGCCCGAGTGGAGGTGGAGGCGATGGAAGCATTGGAGGTGGAGTTGATATCAGTGGGGGAGGCGATGGCCTGAGTAGAGATGGAGGCGATGGCCTGAGTGGAGGTGGAGGCGATGGCAGCGGGGGAGGCGATGGCAGCGGTGGAGGCGATGGCCCGAGTAGAGATGGAGGCAATGGCCCGAGTGGAGGTGGAGGCGATGGCCCCAGTGGGAGCGATGGCCTGAGTGGAGCTGGATTCTTCAGGTGAGGAGCACAGCTCTGCTTGGTGCCGGGGCTGTTTCCCCTCCCCTGCGCCCGCCGCTTTCGTCTCCGCGCCGCGGCCATACGAGCCCAGGGACTCGGTGCTCGGCCGAGACCTCCACCTTTCTTTCTCTGCAGCGCCCGGGAAATCTTCCTCCTTCTGGTCCTCATCCTCATTCTCATCGCTCTCTGCAAAAGTTACGAAAAACATCAACGGCGTCATTAGCTGAATCTCCCTGCTCCGTGTCTGTGAGTGCGTTGTGACCCTGGGGACAGACTTGCGAGTTTGTTTTTTACGTTTTTGAGCCAGGAGGCCAGGATTGGGAAAAACTTGGGCCACTTTTCATCCAGGCAACTGGAGAGCAGCACAGACTAAGTCTTACTTACCAAACATTTAAACTAACAACAGCATACTCTTTGGTATCTTTCGGTAAAATCACGTAGATAGAAAAATAACTAATAAAGTGAAACCTTAGATTGCGAGCATAATTCCTTATGGAAACGTGCTCTTAATCCAAAGCACTCGTATATCAAAGCGAATTTCCCCCATAAGAAATAATGGAAACTCAGATGATTCGTTCCACAAACCAAAAATACCGTATTCATATAAAAAATATTAATACAAAATACCTTTTTATATTTTTATTATTTAATATAAAGTAATCAAATTTATTAATTACATTTAATCGTGGCTGGTGTGAGGGAGACGAGATAGAGGATGGTTATTGTGTAGGACGACTTTCACTTGCAGTACAGTTACTAAAGAACAGTCACTACACATGGACACAAAATAAAAAAATGCTTTACGCACACACACGTATTCACAACACTACAGTACTGTAGTAAACAGTATACACGTAGTCACAACACTATAGTACTGTAGTAAACAGTATACACGTGGTCACAACACTATAGTACTATAGTAAACAAGATAGGTTCGCACGGATGTTGACTATACGAGTGAGGCACACCGACTGAGACCGAGCATGGGAGACGATTACCCACAATCCCGTAGTATACACGTGGTCACAACACTATAGTACTATAGTAAACAGTATACACGTGGTCACAACACTATAGTACTGTAGTAAACAGTACACACGTGGTCACAACACTATAGTACTGTAGTAAACAGTATACACGTGGTCACAACACTATAGTACTATAGCAAATACAGTATACACGTGGTCACAACACTACAGTACTATAGTAAACAGTATACACGTGGTCACAACACTATAGTACTGTAGTAAACAGTACACACTTGGTCACAACACTATAGTACTGTAGTAAAGAGTATACACGTGGTCACAACACTATAGTAATGTAGTAAACAGTATACACGTGGTCACACTATAGTACTATAGTAAACAGTACACACGTGGTCACAACACTATAGTACTGTAGTAAACAGTATACACGTGGTCACAACACTATAGTACTGTAGTAAACATTACACACGTGATCACAACACTATAGTACTGTAGTAAACATTACACACGTGGTCACAACACTATAGTACTGTAGCAAACAGTGTACACGTGGTCACAACACTATAGTACTATAGTAAACAGTACACACGTGGTCACACCACTATAGTACTGTAGTAAACAGTATACACGTGGTCACAACACTATAGTACTGTAGTAAACAGTATATACGTGGTCCCAACACTATAGTACTATAGTAAACAGTATACACGTGGTCCCAACACTATAGTACTATAGTAAACAGTATACACGTGGTCACAACACTACAGTACTATAGTAAACAGTATACACTTGGTCACAACACTATATTACTGTAGTAAACAGTATACACGTGGTCACAACACTATAGTACCATAGTAAACAGCATACACATGGTCACAACACTATAGTACTATAGGAAACAGTATACACGTGGTCACAACACTATAGTACTGTAGTAAACAGTATACACGTGGTCCCAACACTATAGTACTATAGTAAACAGTATACACGTGGTCACAACACTATAGTACTATAGTAAACAGTATACACGTGGTCACAACACTATAGTACTGTAGTAAACAGTATACACGTGGTCCCAACACTATAGTACTATAGTAAACAGTATACACGTGGTCACAAGACTATAGTACTATAGTATACAGTAAACACGTGGTCACAACACTATAGTACTATAGTAAACAGTATACACGTGGTCACAACACTATAGTACTGTAGTAAACAGTATAGACGTGGTCACAACACTATAGTACTATAGTAAACAGTATACACATGGTCACAACACTATAGTACTATAGGAAACAGTATACACGTGGTCACAACACTATAGTACTGTAGTAAACAGTATACACGTGGTCCCAACACTATAGTACTATAGTAAACAGTATACACGTGGTCACAACACTATAGTACTGTAGTATACAGTATACACGTGGTCACAACACTACAGTACTATAGTAAACAGTATGCACGTGGTCACAACACTATAGTACTGTAGTAAACAGTATAGACGTGGTCACAACACTATAGTACTATAGTAAACAGTATACACATGGTCACAACACTATAGTACTATAGTAAACAGTATACACGTGGTCACAACACTATAGTACTGTAGTAAACAGTATACACGTGGTCCCAACACTATAGTACTATAGTAAACAGTATACACGTGGTCACAACACTATAGTACTGTAGTATACAGTATACACGTGGTCACAACACTACAGTACTATAGTAAACAGTATGCACGTGGTCACAACACTATAGTACTGTAGTAAACAGTATAGACGTGGTCACAACACTATAGTTCTATAGTAAACAGTATACACATGGTCACAACACTATAGTACTATAGTAAACAGTATACACGTGGTCACAACACTATAGTACTGTAGTAAATAGTATACACGTGGTCACAACACTATAGTACTATAGTAAACAGTATACACATGGTCACAACACTATAGTACTATAGGAAACAGTATACACGTGGTCACAACACTATAGTACTGTAGTAAACAGTATACACGTGGTCCCAACACTATAGTAATGTAGTAAACATTACACACGTGGTCACAACACTATAGTACTGTAGTAAACAGTGTACACGTGGTCACAACACTATAGTACTATAGTAAACAGTAAACACGTGGTCACAACACTATAGTACTATAGTAAACAGTATACACGTGGTCACAACACTATAGTACTGTAGTAAACAATATACACGTGGTCACAACACTATAGTACTATAGTAAACAGTAAACACGTGGTCACAACACTATAGTACTATAGTAAACAGTATACACGTGGTCACAACACTATAGTACTGTAGTAAACAGTATACACGTGGTCACAACACTATAGTACTGTAGTAAACCGTATACACGTGGTCACAACACTATAGTACTATAGTAAACAGTATACACGTGGTCACAACACTATAGTACTGTAGTAAACAGTATACACGTGGTCACAACACTATAGTACTGTAGTAAACATTACACACGTGATCACAACACTATAGGACTGTAGTAAACATTACACACGTGGTCACAACACTATAGTACTGTAGCAAACAGTGTACACGTGGTCACAACACTATAGTACTATAGTAAACAGTACACACGTGGTCACAACACTATAGTACTGTAGTAAACAGTATACACGTGGTCCCAACACTATAGTACTATAGTAAACAGTATACACGTGGTCACAACACTATAGTACTATAGTAAACAGTATAGACGTGGTCACAAAACTATAGTACTATAGCAAACAGTATACACGTGGTCACAACACTATAGTACTGTAGTAAACAGTATACACGTGGTCCCAACACTATAGTACTATAGTAAACAGTATACACGTGGTCACAACACTATAGTACTGTAGTAAACAGTATACACGTGGTCCCAACACTATAGTACTATAGTAAACAGTATACACGTGGTCACAACTCTACAGTACTATAGTAAACAGTATACACTTGGTCACAACACTATAGTACTGTAGTAAATAGTATACACGTGGTCACAACACTATAGTACCATAGTAAACAGTATACACATGGTCACAACACTATAGTACTATAGGAAACAGTATACACGTGGTCACAACACTATAGTACTGTAGTAAACAGTATACACGTGGTCCCAACACTATAGTACTATAGTAAACAGTATACACGTGGTCACAACACTATAGTACTATAGTATACAGTATACACGTGGTCACAACACTACAGTACTATAGTAAACAGTATGCACGTGGTCACAACACTATAGTACTGTAGTAAACAGTATAGACGTGGTCACAACACTATAGTACTATAGTAAACAGTATACACATGGTCACAACACTATAGTACTATAGTAAACAGTATACACGTGGTCACAACACTATAGTACTGTAGTAAACAGTATACACGTGGTCCCAACACTATAGTACTATAGTAAACAGTATACACGTGGTCACAACACTATAGTACTGTAGTATACAGTATACACGTGGTCACAACACTACAGTACTATAGTAAACAGTATGCACGTGGTCACAACACTATAGTACTGTAGTAAACAGTATAGACGTGGTCACAACACTATAGTTCTATAGTAAACAGTATACACATGGTCACAACACTATAGTACTATAGTAAACAGTATACACGTGGTCACAACACTATAGTACTGTAGTAAATAGTATACACGTGGTCACAACACTATAGTACTATAGTAAACAGTATACACATGGTCACAACACTATAGTACTATAGGAAACAGTATACACGTGGTCACAACACTATAGTACTGTAGTAAACAGTATACACGTGGTCCCAACACTATAGTAATGTAGTAAACATTACACACGTGGTCACAACACTATAGTACTGTAGTAAACAGTGTACACGTGGTCACAACACTATAGTACTATAGTAAACAGTAAACACGTGGTCACAACACTATAGTACTATAGTAAACAGTATACACGTGGTCACAACACTATAGTACTGTAGTAAACAATATACACGTGGTCACAACACTATAGTACTATAGTAAACAGTAAACACGTGGTCACAACACTATAGTACTATAGTAAACAGTATACACGTGGTCACAACACTATAGTACTGTAGTAAACAGTATACACGTGGTCACAACACTATAGTACTGTAGTAAACCGTATACACGTGGTCACAACACTATAGTACTATAGTAAACAGTATACACGTGGTCACAACACTATAGTACTGTAGTAAACAGTATACACGTGGTCACAACACTATAGTACTGTAGTAAACATTACACACGTGATCACAACACTATAGGACTGTAGTAAACATTACACACGTGGTCACAACACTATAGTACTGTAGCAAACAGTGTACACGTGGTCACAACACTATAGTACTATAGTAAACAGTACACACGTGGTCACAACACTATAGTACTGTAGTAAACAGTATACACGTGGTCCCAACACTATAGTACTATAGTAAACAGTATACACGTGGTCACAACACTATAGTACTATAGTAAACAGTATAGACGTGGTCACAAAACTATAGTACTATAGCAAACAGTATACACGTGGTCACAACACTATAGTACTGTAGTAAACAGTATACACGTGGTCCCAACACTATAGTACTATAGTAAACAGTATACACGTGGTCACAACACTATAGTACTGTAGTAAACAGTATACACGTGGTTCCAACACTATAGTACTATAGTAAACAGTATACACGTGGTCACAACTCTACAGTACTATAGTAAACAGTATACACTTGGTCACAACACTATAGTACTGTAGTAAATAGTATACACGTGGTCACAACACTATAGTACCATAGTAAACAGTATACACATGGTCACAACACTATAGTACTATAGGAAACAGTATACACGTGGTCACAACACTATAGTACTGTAGTAAACAGTATACACGTGGTCCCAACACTATAGTACTATAGTAAACAGTATACACGTGGTCACAACACTATAGTACTATAGTAAACAGTATACACGTGGTCACAACACTATAGTACTGTAGTAAACAGTATACACGTGGTCACAACACTATAGTAGCATAGTAAACAGTATACACATGGTCACAACACTATAGTACTATAGGAAACAGTATACACGTGGTCACAACACTATAGTACTGTAGTAAACAGTATACACGTGGTCACAACACTACAGTACTATAGTAAACAGTATGCACGTGGTCACAACACTATAGTACTGTAGTAAACAGTATAGACTTGGTCACAACACTATAGTACTATAGTAAACAGTATACACGTGGTCACAACACTATAGTACTGTAGTAAACAGTACACACGTGGTCACAACACTATAGTACTGTAGTAAACAGTATACACGTGGTCACAACACTATAGTACTATAGCAAATACAGTATACACGTGGTCACAACACTACAGTACTATAGTAAACAGTATACACGTGGTCACAACACTATAGTACTGTAGTAAACAGTATAGACTTGGTCACAACACTATAGTACTATAGTAAACAGTATACACGTGGTCACAACACTATAGTACTGTAGTAAACAGTATAGACGTGGTCACAACACTATAGTACTATAGTAAACAGTATACACATGGTCACAACACTATAGTACTATAGGAAACAGTATACACGTGGTCACAACACTATAGTACTGTAGTAAACAGTATACACGTGGTCCCAACACTATAGTAAAGAGTATACACGTGGTCACAACACTATAGTACTGTAGTATACAGTATACACGTGGTCACAACACTACAGTACTATAGTAAACAGTATGCACGTGGTCACAACACTATCGTACTGTAGTAAACAGTATAGACGTGGTCACAACACTATAGTACTATAGTAAACAGTATACACATGGTCACAACACTATAGTACTATAGTAAACAGTATACACGTGGTCACAACACTATAGTACTGTAGTAAACAGTATACACGTGGTCCCAACACTATAGTACTATAGTAAACAGTATAGACGTGGTCACAACACTATAGTACTGTAGTATACAGTATACACGTGGTCACACCACTACAGTACTATAGTAAACAGTATGCACGTGGTCACAACACTATAGTACTATAGTAAACAGTATACACGTGGTCACAACACTATAGTACTGTAGTAAACAGTATATACGTGGTCCCAACACTATAGTACTATAGTAAACAGTATACACGTGGTCACAACACTATAGTACTGTAGTAAACAGTATACACGTGGTCCCAACACTATAGTACTATAGTAAACAGTATACACGTGGTCACAACACTATAGTACTGTAGTAAACAGTATACACGTGGTCCCAACACTATAGTACTATAGTAAACAGTATACACGTGGTCAAAACACTATAGTACTATAGTAAACAGTATACACGTGGTCACAACACTATAGTACTATATTAAACAGTATACACGTGGTCACAACACCATAGTACTGTAGTAAACAGTATACACGTGGTCACAACACAAGCAATCGTCTTCAGGTGAAATAATACAGCGGGCGGACTGCTGAGACAGGAAGAAATGTAGCGAGAGAGCTACTGCAACCAAAGGTTACACTATATACGTTTGTGGTGGGATTTGCAAGTAAATGTAAGATCGCAGAGCAAGCATACCCCGGCTAATCCCTCGGCTACTCCGAGGGGGAGTGGGAGCGGAGGGGCTGCCGTAACGGGCGAGATAGTGGGGGTGAAATTTACAGAGGGTACAAGCTGATAGAAAGAGGATCAAACTCAGCAAACTTAGAAATGTAATGCAACTCATTGAGTCGGCCAACACAACAAATAATACTTTGCCTGGTTGATCACCGTCCTTCTCTGCTTGTGTGTCTCCCTGTGTGTGGGGAGCGGTGGTGCAGCTGTTAGCGCTACGCTGCGCTATGAACCTGGCGACCCGGGTTCGATTCCCGCTCACGGCCAACACCAGTGACGATTATCTGAACCGGTCCCGGGCCTCCCCTAGGTCGACTCAGCCTCAAATGAGTACCTGGTGCGGTGTGTAAACATCGCCACTAGGGAGACAAAGGCGGTCGGGCGTGGTGCTGGCCACCCACCCCCTCGTGTACTGTTCCGGCCTTCACAGGTGCTCGCTAACAGCACTTGCCCCTACAGTCTGTTCAGGCTATACGGGGGATCTTTGTGTCTCCCTGTCTGTGTTTGGTCTCTCTCTCTCAAATTTAGTTTCACCTGATGACGACTGCTTGAGTTGCAATCGAAACGTCGTATTCTATTATTTTGTTTATTTTTTCTACGTGACTTTACCGAAAGACCATTGAGTAACAACAGTGTTTTTACGAATCACAGCTAAGAGACAAACAACATTATATTTTCTATTAAACATAACATTTTAATAACATGTTAAAAAATACTTTAAATCTCATCACTGCTCCTCATACTCAATCCGTGATCAGTGCCGGATTATCCTCGGAACAAAATAATCATTAGCTGTGGGCCCCGCACTTTCAAGCGCCCCGCGCTAAATGATCTCACGCTATAAATCCCCGTTCAGTGATTCTGTACTTGCTCTATTACTATAGTAAAATTACAATTACTTTACTATGCAAGTTAAAAACTTCGTGCTTTATAATTGTGTTTTTTATTTATTCTGGGCACCTTTATAATATAAGCTACAGGACCCGCACGAGCTTAATCCGGCACTGTCCGGGATACTGTTCCAGTGCCCAACCAGGCTGTTGAAGACACCGTGAGTGGAGTTGAGGGGGATCGGTGGAGGTGTGAAGGGGGCGAGTGATGCCGACGGGCTGCGAGGGGGTCATCCGAGAGGGTGCCCAGTGGGGAGATGAAGCAATGAAATCGCTCCACGTGCAGGTGCTGGGTGGATTACTGCACAGCGGCATCGTGGGAGGTGGCGACGGGTCGTGGAGGTCTCTACCCACTAGTGGATTGACCATGGCTGATGGTGGTGATGATGATGGATGTTGCTCACTCACTTGGCGACGTATGAAACGCCAGAGATGCACGGCGATGTGCAGGGTGTTCAGCAGCACGGTGGAGCTGATGGCCTCCTTGCAGCCGCTGTACAGCTGACCTACAGCGTGGAGCAGAGCAGGGAGCGCGCTGTCCACTATGGCCTGGCAGCTGCTGCTCAGCTCACCCATAGCCTGCAGGAGGGCAGGGAGCACGCTGTCCACAATGTCCTCACTGTGGCTACTGAACATCGGTCCCCAGGTGGCGACCCCTGCTGATGCAGAGACGTTCTTCACGAGTCCCGAGTAGTTGATCGTGGTGGTGGTGGTGTTGGAGGCGTTAATGTCCGAACCCCCACGCCGAGATCCTCCGAGGAGCTCCACCATCGGCTGCGTGAGCAGCAGAACCACAGTGAGGACAGCCGTGAAGATCGCCATGGTGGTGGTGGTGGCGAAGGTCTCTGAAGAACTCGAAGTGGAGGAGCAGCGTGGGGCGAGGTGGTTTCCTCTCCAGGAGCCGACTCCACTCTGACCTCTGCCGTGACGTCACCGGGCCATGACGTCACCGTGACGTCAGAGGTTTCCACGGCTCTTACGTCATTATAGCATTTGGAACGTGGCTGTGCAATGGAACATCAACACGTGATGCACTACAACACTGTATTGTTTATAGAATTGTAATACAATACTAATTATTCACATCTGAGACAGAACATCGGCAGAGGAGGGAGCCTCACTCCTCACTTCTCCCAACCAGCTTAAAAGTCGCTACGAATCTTAACAGCGTTCATTGAAGCTCTGTGGATGTGTAGGCCTTACTTTAACATATATTTCTGTGACCAGTCACAAGCTAATCCCTTAGCTATTTCAATGCTAAATTACTAGTTGCCTCCGTGGATGTGTAGGTTTTTATTTTTCGATTTAAAGCTTTCGTGACTGCAATTATTCATCTTCTTTGGTTCTTTCGGTAAAGTCACGTAGAATGAGAATAAAATAATAAATTTATAAAATAAAATAACACAATAATATTCTCACGACGTTCCGGCCACAACACAAGCGGCCTTCATCAGGTGAAGGGGGCGAGACTGTCTGGTAGGACAGCGCTGGAGTGAGAGAGCCACGTTCAGATCACGGCTTTTAAGCTGTGTGAGAGGAACAAAGAGCCTTGACAAAGGGATGAGCATAAAATTTAGCATTGAAATGGCTGAATGATTAGCTTGTGACTGGTCACAGAAATAGCTATGTTAAAAGTTAAAGCACACACATCCGCAGAGGCCCCCATTGTTAAAAGGAATTAGCATAGAATTTAGCATTGAAATAGCTAAGTTAAGGCATACACATCCGCAGAGGCACCCCTTGACAATGGGATTAGCATAGAATTTAGCATTGAAATGGCTGAGTAACTCGCTTGTAACTGCTACAGAAATAGTTACGTTGAAGTAAGTGCCTCGGTGAATGTGTATGCTCTGACTTCAACGTAACTATTTCTGTAGCAGTTACAAGCGAGTCACTCAGCCATTTCAATGCTAAATTCTATGCTAATCCCATTGTCAAGAGGTGCCTCTGCGGATGTGTATGCCTTAACTTAGCTATTTCAATGCTAAATTCTATGCTAATTCCTTTTAACAATGGGGGCCTCTGCGGATGTGTATGCTTTAACTTTTAACATAGCTATTTCTGTGACCAGTCACAAGCTAATCATTCAGCCATTTCAATGCTAAATTTTATGCTAATTCCTTCGTCAAGGCTCTTTGTTCCTCTCACACAGCTTAAAAGCCGTGATCTGAACGTGGCTCTCTCACTCCAGCGCTGTCCTACCAGACAGTCTCGCCCCCTTCACCTGATGAAGGCCGCTTGTGTTGTGGCCGAAACGTCGTGAGAATATTATTGTGTTATTTTATTTTATAAATTTATTATTTTATTCTCATTCTACGTGACTTTACCGAAAGAACCAAAGAAGATGTAGGTTTTTACTTTAACATAGCCATTTCCGTGACCAGTCACAAGCTAATCCCTCAGCTATTTGCACAAGCTAATCCCTTAGCTATTTCAATGCTAAATTACTAGTTGCCTCTGTGGATGTGTAGGTTTTGACTTTAACATAGCCATTCCTGTGACCAGTCACAAGCTAATCCCTTAGCTATTTCAATGCTAAATTACTAGTTGCCTCTGTGGATGTGTCGGTTTTGACTTTAACATAGCCAATTCCGTGACCAGTCACAAGCTAATCCCTCAGCTATTGATATGTAAACCCCTTTGTCAAGGTGCCTTACTTCTCCCAACCAGCTTAAAAGTCGCTACGAATCTTAACATCGTTAATTGAAGCTCTGTCGTCCCGACAGTACTGTACCTTTCACCTAAAGACGGCCGCTTGCGTTGTGGCCAAAACGTCGTGAGAATTTTATTGTGTTTTTTTATTATTGTATTCTCATTCTACGTGACTTTACCGAAAGAACCAAAGAAAATAAAATAATAAAGATATAAAACAATAAAATTCCCCAAATCAAAATTCATATACTGTTGATTTATTCACTCCATCTCCGCAGTGGACACTGCCGGTTGTGTTCCTTCCTTAGCTCCCATTCCCACGTTAGTCTCGACCACCGGCCGTCATCACTTCAAGTTGTGTGTCCTGCCTCACCCCACCTTTCTAAACTAAAATTACGTCCTTAATTATATGAAGTCATATGAAGTCCAATTGACGTGTCCGTCTTCCAGTATCAGTGTAATTCTTAGGATGTGCATCATCTCTACGCTTCCTTGTGCATTTCTAAACATTGGTTCTATTTTCCGTTTGTGATGCATCTGTTTGAAAAAAAACGTTCTGCTTAAGGCATATGGCTCAGTTACGTTTCATTATTAAGTTAAGATAACAATAAGCACTTTGTTCTGCCCTGATACACCTCTCTTAATCATTTTCATCCGTCTTCCCCTTCAACAACCGCCCTACGTGTAGATGCACTTCTGTGTTTTCAAGGCTGTGTCCCTGTTCTTTTTGCGTTCAGTTTGTTATTCCCCCGCACCTCCAGTAAAGCATGGTTGGCTGCGTACGGTGCGAAAGAAGTTCACCATGCAAACATACGCTGCGTTGAAAAATGATTCTACTGACTGCAGACCAATCCTGGACAGATTTCTCAATACGAGTGCAATATCGAGGGTACAGATCAATACCAACTGAACACAGATGCTAATTCATGGACGGGTGGCAACTCTAGCCATGCCCATGCAAACATACACAACATCTTGACCATGAATCGCCTATGCGGCAGATTAAATGTCAAGCATTATACATTGAATTTCGATCTACTTTTGTTCGTTTTGATTTATGTTGGCGCAGTTTCAAGTAAGTATTTTTAATAGAATTATTGTATTGCCATTTACTGTATAATTGTGATAATAGACCAAGCACTGAGACATTGCCCAGGGTTGGTCTACAATCGAAAAGGTGGCAACCCCATAGCACACCTTCATGTGTTCCAGTGTTAACACATCGTATGTTTGTATCTTGAAATTCTTTCGCACCGTACGTAGCCCACCGCTCCCCCCACCACACACGTGCACAGCAGCTCCAGAGAGCGACTTTTGGGTCAGAGGTAGCCGCATTGTACTGGGGCCGTCCATAAATGAGGGGGGGGGGGGGGGTGAGAAATGTGACGTCACATCAAAATGCGCAACTTTAAATAAATATAGACAACACGTTCTACGTAATTAAATAGACTTTTTAATAAATATTTTCTCCTACAACATCAGAGTGCAGCGCCACATTAAATAAGCACCACGATGACAATAGTTTAAAGCGATATGAAGCATGCTTTATTTTGGGGGGGGGGGGCACAGCTTTGTACCGTCATATTTGAGGGGGGGCTCTGACTCTTTGTGACGCCGCGTGACGATGGGAGGGGGGGTCAAAAATCGTCTAAAATCGCGTGACGTCATTTATGGACGGCCCCCACAGCGTGAAATAGCGCAACAAACCGAACCCGCGTACAGCGAGGGAAGCCCTGGCTGGTTTATCATTCATTAATCTCCAGTTCAGTCACAAACGAATCTCTTAGAGCCGAAGGCGCGATCCAGTATCACGTTGGCATGCCGTGTCAACCCGTACGGGGTTACCCCGTATTGGTGTACAGGGAGATTGAGTTCTCAGGTCCATACGGCTTGCTAGAGCCGTTTCAAAACGGGCAAAACAATGTTTTGTGTTTCTCCCCTTGTGATGGGATTTTGTAGGATGAACGTTGAGATTTGTAAGGGGCACGGGGTGACCAATAAGGTCTGAATTGGTCTGTAATAAGAGAGGCAATGGTTAGGGGTTGAGAGGTGTAAGTTGGCACTGCGTGCCACGTCGCGTTGTCATACAGCTGACACTCCGATGAGCAATGATTCGGCGACGCACGGTGCCAAAGGGGCCGTCCATAAATGACGTCACGCGACTTCTGACGATTTTTGACCCCACCCCCCCATTGTCACACGGCGTCACAAAAAGTCAGACCCCCCCCTCAAATATGACGTCACAAAGCTCTGGCCCCCCTCCCACCAAATAAAACATGCTTCAAATCGCTTTAAACTATTGTCATTGTAGTGCGTATTTAATGTGGCGCTGCACTCTGATGTTGTAGGAGAAAACATTTATTAAAAGTATATTTAATTAAGTAGAACGTGTCGTCTATATTTATTTAAAGTTGCGCATTTTGATGTGACGTCACATTTCTCACCCCCCCCCCCCCCCTCGTCACACATCGTCACAAATGTCTGATCGCCCCCCCCCCAGGTGCGTGACGTCATTTATGGACGGCCCCAAAGACGTTCAACATTCGTGCGTATCCGCCGTGATGTGGGGCGAAGTAATATTCTAATCTTATTATCCGCGATGCCTGCAGGATTAGCTTTTTTCTTCTTCGTCTTCCAAAGCAGATTATTAATGAGAATATTGATGGAATTTCCCCCAGTGCATGTTGGCTGGGGAAGGGCTGTTTAAGACCCGCGGTGAACCCGCTCATCTCCACGTATCGGCATGAAATGATAAAATCGCAGATTTTCGGAAGCGCGTTCGTTTCAAGTGGATGCTTGTTGTCAACACCGCCATATTGACAGCACTCGCAATCATCCCATACTCAATTGAAACTCTTCTTAAGTAATTGCTTATTGTGTTTAGTTCCTTGTCCTTATCTCATACCTCCGATTAGCACGGTGGGCTACGTACGGTGCGAAAGAATTTCAAGATACAAACATACGATGTGTTAACACTGGAACACATGAGGGTGTGCTATGGGGTTGCCACCTTTTCGATTGTAGACCAACCCTGGGCAATGTCTCAGTGCTTGGTCTATTATCATAATTATACAGTAAATGACAATACAATAATTGTATAAAAAATACTTACTTGAAACTGCTCCAAAATCAATCAAAACGAACAAAAGTAGATCGGAATTCAATGTAAAATGCTTGACATTTAATCTGCCGCATAGGCGATTCATGGTCAAGATGTTGTGTATGTTTGTATGGGCATGGCTAGAGTTGCCAACCGTCCGAGAAATAGCATCTGTGTTCAGGTCGTATTGATCTGTACCCTCGATATTGCACTCGTATTGAGAAATCTGTCCAGGTTTGGTCTGCTATCAGTAGAATCATTTTTCAACGCAGCGTATGTTTGCATGGTGAACTTCTTTCGCACCGTACGCTGCCAACCATGCTTTAATGGAGGTGCGGGGGAATGACAAACTGAACGCAAAAAGAACAGGGACACAGCCTTGAAAACACAGAAGTGCATTTGCACGTAGGGCGGTTGTTGAAGGGGAAGAGGGATGAAAATGATTAAGAGAGGCGTATCAGGGCAGAGCAAAGTGCTTATTATTATCTTAACTTAATAATGAAACGTAACTGAGCCATATGCCTTAAGCAGAACGTTTTTTTCAAACAGATGCATCACAAACAGAAAATATAACCAATGTTTAGAAATGCACAAGGAAGCGTAGAGATGATGCGCATCCTAAGAACAACACTGATACTGGAAGACGGACACGTCAATTGGACTTCATATGCAAATTAAGGACGTAATTTTAGTTTAGAAAGGTGGGGTGAGGCAGGACACACAACTTGAAGTGATGACGGCCGGTGGTCGAGACTAACGTGGGAATGGGAGCTAAGGAAGGAACACAACCGGCAGTGTCCACTGCGGATATGGAGTGAATAAATCAACAGTATATTAATTTTGATTTGGATAATTTTATTGTTTTATATCTTTATTATTTTATTTTCTTTGGTTCTTTCGGTAAAGTCACGTAGAATGAGAATAAAATAATAAAATGACACGATAAAATTCTCACGACGTTTTGGCCACAACGCAAGCGGCCGTCTTTAGGTGAAAGGTAACTGTCGGGACGACAGAGCTTCAATTAACGATGTTAAGATTCGAAGAGACTTTTAAGCTGGTTGGGATAAGTGAAGCACCTTGACAAAGGGGTTTACATATCAATAGCTGAGGGATTAGCTTGTGACTGGTCACGGAATTGGCTATGTTAAAGTCAAAACCTACACATCCACAGAGGCAACTAGTAATTTAGCATTGAAATAGCTAAGGGATTAGCTTGTGACTGGTCACAGGAATGGCTATGTTAAAGTCAAAACCTACACATCCACAGAGGCAACTAGTAATTTAGCATTGAAATAGCTAAGGGATTGGTTTGTGCAAATAGCTGAGGGATTATCTTTATTATTTTATTGTTTCTCTTCTACGTGACTTTACCGCAAGAACCAAGAATATAGTATATGAATTAGATCATTTATTTATTTTGCTAACTTTACAATTAATCGTACATTTTAATTGTACTAGTTTAATGTCTTCAGGTTTAGTTTCTAATTCTCTAGGATAAAACAAGTTATTTTGTCAAAAAGAATGACTTTAATTGGCGCATACATTGAAAGTGCAATTTTAAATGAACCGTGTCAGTCTTCAAATACTGTTCTGGTTATTCCCACCTTGTTGGTGTCCCTATTGTCTCCTGCACCCACTAACAACGGAGTTATTGTTGGGATGGAGAGAAGCACAGCCAGCAGCCAGCCAGGAAACTCGAGACATAGAATATATTAATAGCAGCATGACTTACACTGCTACAGCAGCGAGGTGGTCATGTAACTATTTACATTCTCTGTATCGCAAACATTAAATGGCAACTAATCTTTCCGTGGTACGCTTGTCCCCACGATTTGAGGACCAATTCCTTAGCGAAGGATTTACTACCAATTGAAGGATGATACAAGTGAAATGTGAAGTGGTAAGATTGATCTTAGATCATTGCAAGCCAATCCCAGATTCTGAGTGCGGAGTGACTCGGCAGGGCCGACGGCGTGAGCCTGGCACCTTGGGAGTTGTCATGGACAGGGAGCAATGAGGCCGCGTTACCGGTTGTCTTAGTTTTGGGGAATTCTGTGTCCAGAACTCTGGTCCACAGTAACGATGAAACAAACACAATGTAGAAAAAAAGATCAGTTGCAACTCTTGCAGGAAAATGAAAGGCATTTTATTACAAAAAACAAACATCATTACCATTCACACAAACAGTATAGTATTATAGTAGTTCGAAAATTAGACTGTGGAAAATAGTCATGTGTAATGATGAAAAATACTTGAAGATAACATTTATCATTATCTTTTTGCAATATATGAACTTTTAATGGCAAATTAAAAGATGCGATACAATTTGACAATCCTTTACAGCGATACACTTAATCCAATGAAGTTGAATGTGAACGCTGAAACACGTAAATATTACTGAACATAGCGTGGATAGAAGAAACCGCTCTTTGGTTTTGTCGGTAAAGTCACGTAGAAATAAGAAATAATAAAATACAATTACAGAATAGCATACGACGTTTCGATTGCAACGCAAGCAATCATCATCAGGTATAGAATAGCTAAATTTAAGAGAGAGAGGAAACACACAGGGATGAAGAAGCACGTCAAATTGAACAAGATTTAGTAAAGTTTGGAAACAATATAATGCAGCACAGAGGGTCGGTCAAACTAAATATCCACACAATTGAAACGTCAATAAAGCAGGTTGCTGGAACGGATGCTCCAGGCGCCACTCTACGCGTGAGTGGTGCCAGTGGACTGAGAGGCCGTGCCAGGAGTCGCTGTCGCTGGCTGCTCAATGACCACCACCCTCTCGACTGCTGCAGGGAGGGCGCGGCGTTGAGCCTTGAACTTCAGCTTCCCGTCTTCAGTCAAGCAGCAGCTCACGCTCTGCGGGTCCACGTCCCTGGGCAGCTGCGTCTCCCTGTGGAACTCCTGGCAGCTGTGGCTGTAGCTGCCGCTGCTGACTTCTCCGCTCTTCACCTCGCGCCGTCCGGCCACCACCAGCTTGTCTCCAGACACCTTCACGGCCAGGTCCTGTGGGGAGAAGTCCTGCACGTCCAGGGACGCGACAAACCCGCCTCCCTGCTCCTGTGGATCTTCAATCTGGAACCCATTGCTCACGGCCGGCTGCTGCAGCAGTGCGTCTCCGAGGCTGCCCGGAGCCCGCGTGTGGCTGCTGAGCTGATCGACTCCACGGAAGATTCTCTCCATCCTCTCGATCTCGCTCCTCATGTCTCGCTGCAGCTGCTGGAAGAGACTTTCACCGCGGGGGTTCCAGACCGGCCAGCCTGGCCAGGCGCTCCTCTCCATCACGTGCATCGCAGGGAAGTAAACACTCAGGGCCATGCTTGTTGATGTGCTTCACAGTGAGGCTCGCTTCAGCTGTGAGCGCTGCTCCCTCCTCCGCCGATGTTCTGCCAGTGCAGCTACAGGAGCTGCTTTAATAGCCCTGGCAGTAGCTACGAGCAGATGCCAGGGGCAGCCAGAAGCGTCCAGAATGATGCAGCTGCTCCCAGGGCTTCCTCCATCCGCACAGAATCAAGAGCGTGACTCGTGTCTCAGGCTGCAGTTTGTGAGCAGTTTACTGCCATGGAATTCACTCAGCACTGATAATGAATGTAAAACAGTGATGTGCTCTTCTATATTTAACTGAAATTACTACACTTTGAAGGGTGATACAAACCGAAACTTAAATTCTCGCTTACACAGCACAATGACATCATCAGCCTTATCAGGAAAGACTGAGTCACACAAAGACTACAAATGTCCCTTACATTTGACTTAATAAAAAACTATCAATTCTGTACCATGGTTATTTTTAAAATATACGTAATGCTATAATTTGATACTTACACATTGACAGGGTGAACTAAATGCTATTGTAGTGAACTTGTCACAAACTGCAGCCTGAGACACGAGTCACGCTCTTGATTCTGTGCGGATGATGTAAGCCGCTGGGAGCAGCTGCGTCATTCTGGAAGCTTCTGGCTCCCCCTGGCATCTGCTCGTAGCCACTGCCAGGGCTATAAAAGCAGCTCCTGTAGCTGCACTGGCAGAACATCGGCAGAGGAGGGAACAGCGCTCACAGCTGAAGCGAGCCTCACTGTGAAGCACATCAACAAGCATGGCCCTGAGTGTTTACTTCCCTGCGATGCACGTGATGGAGAGGAGCGTCTGGCCAGGCTGGCCGGTCTGGAACCCCCACGGTGAAAGTCTCTTCCAGCAGCTGCAGCGAGACATGAGGAGCGAGATCGAGAGGATGGAGAGAATCTTCCGTGGAGTCGATCAGCTCATCAGCCACACGCGGGCTCCGGGCAGCCTCGGAGACGCACTGCTGCAGCAGCCGGCCGTGAGCAGTGGGTTCCAGATTGAAGATCCACAGGAGCAGGGAGGCGGGTTTGTCGCGTCCCTGGACGTGCAGGACTTCTCCCCACAGGACCTGGCCGTGAAGGTGTCTGGAGACAAGCTGGTGGTGGCCGGACGGCGCGAGGTGAAGAGCGGAGAAGTCAGCAGCGGCAGCTACAGCCACTGCTGCCAGGAGTTCCACAGGGAGACGCAGCTGCCCAGGGACGTGGACCCGCAGAGCGTGAGCTGCTGCTTGACTGAAGACGGGAAGCTGAAGTTCAAGGCTCAGCGCCGCGCCCTCCCTGCAGCGGCCGAGAGGGTGGTGGTCATTGAGCAGCCAGCGACAGCGACTCCTGGCACGGCCTCTCAGTCCTCTGGCACCACTCACGCGTAGAGTGGCGCCTGGAGCATCCATTCCAGCAGCCTGCTTTATTGATGTTTCAATTGTATGGATATTTAGATAAATCAGTTTCTTCTATCCACGCTATGTTCAGTAATATTTACGTGTTTCAGCGTTCACATTCAACTTCATTGGATTAAGTGTATCGCTGTAAAGGATTGTGAAATCGTATCGCTTCGTTTTAATTTGCCATTACACGTTCATATATTGCAAAAAGATAATGACAAATGTTATCTTCAATTATTTTTCATCATTACACATGACTATTTTGCACAGTCTAATTTTCGAACTACTATAATACTATAGTGTTTGTGTGAATGGTAAATGATGTTTGTTTTTTGTAATAAAATGCCTTTCAATTTCCTGCAACAGTTGCAACTGTTCTTTTTTCTACATTGTGTTTGTTTCATCGTTACTGTGGATTAGAGTTCTGGACACAGAATTCCCCAAAACTAAGACAACCGGTAACGCGGCCTCATTGCTCCCTGTCCGTGACAACTCCCAAGGTGCCAGGCTTACGCCGTCGGCCCTGCCGAGTCACTCCGCACTCAGAATCTGGGATTGGCTTGCAATTGTCTAAGATCAATCTTACCACTTCACATTTCACTTGTATCATCCTTCAATTGGTAGTAAATCCTTCGCTAAAGAATTGGTCCTCAAATCGTGGGGACAGCGTACCACGGAAAAAAATAGTTGCCATTTAATGTTTGCGACACAGAGAATGTAAATAGTTACATGACCACCTCGCTGCTGTAGCAGTGTAAGTCACGCTGCTATTAACATATTCTATGTCTCGAGTTTCCTGGCTGGCTGCTGGCTGTGCTTCTCTCCACCCGAACAATAACTCCGTTGTTAGTGGGTGCAGGAGACAATAGGGACACCAACAAGGTGGGAATAACCAGAACAGTATTTGAAGACTGACACGGTTCATTTAAAATTGCACTTTCAATGTATGCGCCAATTAACGTCATTCTTTTTGACAAAATAACTTGTTTTATCCTAGAGAATTGGAAACTAAACCTTAAGACATTAAACTAGTACAATTAAAATGTACGATTAATTGTAAAGTTAGCAAAATAAATAAATGATCTTATTCATATACTATATTCTTGGTTCTTTCGGTGAAGTCACGTAGAAGGGAAACAATAAAATAATATTTTTTGATTTGAAGCTTTCGTGACTGCAAGGATTCATCTTCTTTGGTTCTTTCGGTAAAGTCACGTAGAATGAGAATAAAATAATAAAATAACACAATAAAATTCTCACGACGTTTCGGCCACAACGCAAGCGGCCGTCTTCAGGTGAAAGGTACATAACTGTCGGGACGACATAGCTTCAATGAACGATGTTAAGATTCGTAGCGACTTTTAAGCTGGTTGGGAGAAGTGAGGCACCTTGACAAAGGGGTTTACATATCAATAGCTGAGGGATTAGCTTGTGACTGGTCACGGAAATGGCTATGTTAAAGTCAAAACCTACACATCCACAGAGGCAACTAGTAATTTAGCATTGAAATAGCTAAGGGATTAGCTTGGGACTGGTCACAGGAATGGCTATGTTAAAGTCAAAACCTACACATCCACAGAGGCAACTAGTAATTTATCATTGAATTAGCTAAGGGATTAGCTTGTGCAAATAGCTGAGGGATTAGCTTGTGACTGGTCACAGAAATAGATGTTAAAGTAAAGGCCTACACATCCACAGAGCTTCAATGAACGCTGTTAAAATTCGTAGCGACTATTAAGCTGGTTGGGAGAAGTGAGGCACCTTGACAAAGGGGTTTACATGTCAAATAGCTGAGGGATTAGCTTGTGACTGGTCACGGAAATAGCTATGTTAAAGTCAAAACCTACACATTCACAGAGGCAAATAGTAATTTAGCATTGAGATAGCTAATGGATTAGCTTGTGACTGGTCACAGGAATGGCTATGTTAAAGTCAAAACCTACACATCCACAGAGGCAACTAGTAATTTAACATTGAAATAGCTAAGGGATTAGCTAGTGCATTTAGCTGAGGGATTAGCTTGTGACTGGTCACGGAAATGGCTATGTTAAAGTCAAAACCTACACATCCACAGAGGCAACTAGTAATTTAGCATTGAAATAGCTAAGGGATTAGCTTGTGACTGGTCACAGAAATAGATGTTCAAGTCAAAGCCTACACATCCACAGAGGCACCTCGTACATGGACGCCAAAGGGGGCTGCAACAACTCAACTGTCATACAGTAAAGCGATGTGAAAAACCTAATTCTAAATTACATCAATATAATAAATGTACTCAATATATTCTTCAATAAGCTGAGCTATTAACATTAACTGGGTATACACTACACTATATAATGAATATCATATAGTAAACCAATAAAAACTAAAATATAAACTACCTCAATATGCTTAGTTCTTTCGGTAAAGTCACGTTGAAGGGAAACAATAAAGTAATAAAATATATATATACCTCGACAATGTCATCGTCTTCAGCCGTACGTTCAAAGAACATCTTGATTGGTTACGCGCTGTCTTTCTTAAAATGTGAGCGGCCCATCTCAAATTCAAGCCGCAGAAGTGTTACCCCCTTCAGAAATCCGTGCGGTATCTCGGTCATATTGTCAGTAAATCGGGCATTGCGATAGATCCCGACAAAACCACGTGTGTTCGGACGTGGCCGACCCCCACGTTGATGATGCAGGTGCAGAGTTTTATTGGTTTTGCGTCTTATTATCGCCGGTTTGTCACTGGGTTCGCTACCTTCGCAAAACCTCTCCACGCCTTGACGGTTATGGGTCAGAGGTTTCATTGGGGGGAGGAGGAAGCTGCATTTGTTGCGCTTCGCAATTCCCCTCCGCTACTCTGACTTTGCCATGCCGTGTGTCCTTGATACTGACGCAACCAACACCAGTATTGGCGCGGTTCTGTCCCAGGTTGTCAACGGGGTGGAGTGTGTTGTTGCATACGGCAGCAGAGTGCTGTCGCCAGCCGAACAGCGTTACTGTGTCACGCGCCGGGAACTATTCAGGTCTCCCGCATTAACGAGTTGATTGCTCTGGACATCCCTGGTTCGGTTCCCGTCACCCCTCGTGGGAATAAATATTTGTTGGTTGGCGTCGAATATTTATCGCGCTGGCCGATGGCCTGGCAGCTATGGATGGGAGCCATCCGGTAGTGCCACCTAGGCACATGCCATGGTACAATGGTGAGCACACAGGACTTGTAATCAATACAGAGGTACTATGTACAGGGGCGGCAAGCAGCTAAAAAATGGTGCACGTTTATTATAAATACGACATTCTCAAATGGTTTCGAAATTAAGTGTCTTATCAGCAGAATCGTGCAGAGTTTCTGCCGAACATACACAGCATTAGTTCCTAACACACTTTGGCAGAGTTGGTGTCACTGCCTGGGAAAGGAACATTAATGGTGATTTTGTGGAAAGTCAGGTGAAATGGGTGGTTGGTCAGACTGACCAGCACCCTGTGCTGTGTGCATCGCTCGTGGTTCTGGCCACCAATCGCCAAGCAAATTGGTTGCAGAGACTTCCACGTGTAGAGTGACTTCAGTTGTGTGCAACCGAGTTGCGCAACTGCTTGCACCGGCTGTGGCCGTGTGCGGAAAGCTAACTCGGGTCAAACCTGGGTTTCGAAGCGCGGTGTAGCGTTAACCATGACACTACCGCTCCACACAATCACACACACGCGAAGATCGACACCAAATACGTGCTCTGTTGCACCGCACAGCAACTCACACGCACACTGCAGTGTCCAATAACAACACAAATGTATTAATCATGACAACCACCTGCTCTGCCACTCAAAGCAATGTCCATCACATGGCCATCAACGCGACACATATAGTTCATCACGGTCACCCGACCAGCAGGAGTCACGTGTGTGAGCAGTCCGTGAATGTCGCCGGGCTATGGTGATGCAGTGGTGTGGGTTGGACAAGGGGCGGATGATGATGTCTGTCGTGGAAATCTGTGGAGCGGCACGGAACAAAAGTGGGACGGGTGGCCCAGTGTGGAGCAGGAGCCGCTCGGCTGGGACGAAGGTGGGGAGGAATCCACTGATCCGGTGGAGGCGTGGGGAGGAGGGCGGGACGCCGCGTGAAGCGCGACTTGTGGGAGTGGTGCCAGGCAGAAGGGGCACCTGGGACTCCGTACGCGGGACCCCGGCCGTTGCACCTGGGCTGGTGGGGGATCCGCTGCCCTGCAGGTGGAGCGAGGCCGGGGGGAAGGTGCTCTCGGTCCGGGTGGATGGGACGAATCAATGCGGATGGAGTTGAGGATTCGAGAGGAGGTTTGCGGAGGCGGGGAGGAAGGCGGCTGTTGCGGGACTTGCGGTAACGCTGCCGTGAAGAATAGGGAGCAAAAGACTCGTGTGCCGGGCCCGGTCTGGTATCACGGTGGCGTGGAGGAACCCAGGGCTCTGGTGGAGGTGGAGGCAGGTGGAAAGCAGGGAGCTCCCAATCCTGGGGGTTAGCTTGATTACTCATGGGTGGAGGTGATGGTGCGAGTGGCGGTGGTGGCGATAGTGGCAGTGGAAGCGATGGCAGAAGTGGAGGTTGAGGCAATGGCAGGAGTGAAGGTGGAGTCGATGTCAGCAGTGGGGGTAGAGTTGATATCAGTGGTGGAGGCAATGGCCTGAGTAGAGATGGAGGCGATGGCAGCAGTGGAGTTGAGGATTCGAGAGGAGGTTTGCGGAGGCGGGGAGGAAGGCGGCTGTTGCGGGACTTGCGGTAACGCTGCCGTGAAGAACAGGGAGCAAAAGACTCGTGTGCCGGGCCCGGTCTGGTATCACGGTGGGGTGGAGGAGCCCAGGGCTCTGGTGGAGGTGGAGGCAGGTGGAAAGCAGGGAGCTCCCAATCCTGGGGGTTAGCTTGATTACTCATGGGTGGAGGTGATGGTGCGAGTGGCGGTGGTGGCGATAGTGGCAGTGGAGGCGATGGCAGAAGTGAAGGTTGAGGCAATGGCAGGAGTGAAGGTGGAGTCGATGTCAGCAGTGGGGGTAGAGTTGATATCAGTGGTGGAGGCAATGGCCTGAGTAGAGATGGAGGCGATGGCAGCAGTGGAGCCGATGGCCCGATTGGAGGTGTAGGCGATGGCAGCAGTGGGGGCGATGTCCTGAGTAGAGATGGAGGCGATGGCCTGAGTAGAGGTGGAGACGATGGCCTGAGTAGAGGTGGAGGCGATGGCCTGAGTAGAGGTAGAGGCGATGGCCTGAGTTGAGGTGGAGACGATGGCATGAGTAGAGGTGGAGGCGATGGCCTGAGTAGAGATGGAGGCGATGGCCTGAGTAGAGGTGGAGGCGATGGCCTGAGTGGAGGTGGAGGCGATGGCCTGAGTAGAGGTGGAGGCGATGGCCTGAGTGGAGGTGGAGGCGATGGCCTGAGTAGAGGTGGAGGCGATGGCCCGAGTGGAGGTGGAGAAGATGGCCCGAGTGGAGGTGGAGGCGATGGCCTGAGTGGAGGTGGAGGCGATGGAAGCAGTGGAGGTGGAGTTGATATCAGTGGGGGAGGCGATGGCCTGAGTAGAGATGGAGACGATGTCCTGAGTGGAGGTGGAGGCGATGGCCTGAGTAGAGATGGAGGCGATGGCCTGAGTTGAGGTGGAGACGATGGCATGAGTAGAGGTGGAGGCGATGGCCTGAGTAGAGATGGAGGCGATGGCCTGAGTAGAGGTGGAGGCGATGGCCTGAGTAGAGGTGGAGGCGATGGCCCGAGTGGAGGTAGAGGCGATTGCCTGAGTGGAGGTGGAGGCGATGGCCTGAGTAGAGGTGGAGGCGATGGCCTGAGTGGAGGTGGAGGCGATGGCCTGAGTAGAGGTGGAGGCGATGGCCCGAGTGGAGGTGGAGAAGATGGCCCGAGTGGAGGTGGAGGCGATGGCCTGAGTGGAGGTGGAGGCGATGGAAGCAGTGGAGGTGGAGTTGATATCAGTGGGGGAGGCGATGGCCTGAGTAGAGATGGAGACGATGGCCTGAGTGGAGCTGGATTCTTCAGGTGAGGAGCACAGCTCTGCTTGGTGCCGGGGCTGTTTCCCCTCCCCTGCGCCCGCCGCTTTCGTCTCCGCGCCGCGGCCATACGAGCCCAGGGACTCGGTGCTCGGCGCAACTTTAAATAAATATAGACAACACGTTCTACGTAATTAAATAGACTTTTTAATAAATATTTTCTCCTACAACATCAGAGTGCAGCGCCACATTAAATAAGCACCACGATGACAATAGTTTAAAGCGATATGAAGCATGCTTTATTTTGGGGGGGGCACAGCTTTGTACCGTCATATTTGAGGGGGGGCTCTGACTCTTTGTGACGCCACGTGACGATGGGAGGGGGGGTCAAAAATCGTCTAAAATCGCGTGACGTCATTTATGGACGGCCCCCACAGCGTGAAATAGCGCAACAAACCGAACCCGCGTACAGCGAGGGAAGCCCTGGCTGGTTTATCATTCATTAATCTCCAGTTCAGTCACAAACGAATCTCTTAGAGCCGAAGGCGCGATCCAGTATCACGTTGGCATGCCGTGTCAACCCGTACGGGGTTACCCCGTATTGGTGTACAGGGAGATTGAGTTCTCAGGTCCATACGGCTTACTAGAGCCGTTTCAAAACGGGCAAAACAATGTTTTGTGTTTCTCCCCTTGTGATGGGACTTTGTAGGATGAACGTTGAGATTTGTAAGGGGCACGGGGTGACCAATAAGGTCTGAATTGGTCTGTAATAAGAGAGGCAATGGTTAGGGGTTGAGAGGTGTGCGTTGGCACTGCGTGCCACGTCGCGTTGTCATACAGCTGACACTCCGATGAGCAATGATTCGGCGACGCACGGTGCCAAAGGGGCCGTCCATAAATGACGTCACGCGACTTCTGACGATTTTTGACCCCAACCCCCCATTGTCACACGGCGTCACAAAAAGTCAGACCCCCCCCTCAAATATGACGTCACAAAGCTTTGGCCCCCCTCCCACCAAATAAAACATGCTTCAAATCGCTTTAAACTATTGTCATTGTAGTGCGTATTTAATGTGGCGCTGCACTCTGATGTTGTAGGAGAAAACATTTATTAAAAAGTATATTTAATTAAGTAGAACGTGTCGTCTATATTTATTTAAAGTTGCGCATTTTGATGTGACGTCACATTTCTCACCCCCCCCCCCCCTCGTCACACATCGTCACAAATGTCTGATCGCCCCCCCCCCAGGTGCGTGACGTCATTTATGGACGGCCCCAAAGACGTTCAACATTCGTGCGTATCCGCCGTGATGTGGGGCGAAGTAATATTCTAATCTTATTATCCGCGATGCCTGCAGGATTAGCTTTTTTCTTCTTCGTCTTCCAAAGCAGATTATTAATGAGAATATTGATGGAATTTCCCCCAGTGCATGTTGGCTGGGGAAGGGCTGTTTAAGACCCGCGGTGAACCCGCTCATCTCCACGTATCGGCATGAAATGATAAAATCGCAGATTTTCGGAAGCGCGTTCGTTTCAAGTGGATGCTTGTTGTCAACACCGCCATATTGACAGCACTCGCAATCATCCCATACTCAATTGAAACTCTTCTTAAGTAATTGCTTATTGTGTTTAGTTCCTTGTCCTTATCTCATACCTCCGATTAGCACGGTGGGCTACGTACGGTGCGAAAGAATTTCAAGATACAAACATACGATGTGTTAACACTGGAACACATGAGGGTGTGCTATGGGGTTGCCACCTTTTCGATTGTAGACCAACCCTGGGCAATGTCTCAGTGCTTGGTCTATTATCATAATTATACAGTAAATGACAATACAATAATTGTATAAAAATACTTACTTGCAACTGCTCCAAAATCAATCAAAATGAACAAAAGTAGATCGGAATTCAATGTAAAATGCTTGACATTTAATCTGCCGCATAGGCGATTCATGGTCAAGATGTTGTGTATGTTTGTATGGGCATGGCTAGAGTTGCCAACCGTCCGAGAAATAGCATCTGTGTTCAGGTCGTATTGATCTGTACCCTCGATATTGCACTCGTATTGAGAAATCTGTCCAGGTTTGGTCTGCTATCAGTAGAATCATTTTTCAACGCAGCGTATGTTTGCATGGTGAACTTCTTTCGCACCGTACGCTGCCAACCATGCTTTAATGGAGGTGCGGGGGAATGACAAACTGAACGCAAAAAGAACAGGGACACAGCCTTGAAAACACAGAAGTGCATTTGCACGTAGGGCGGTTGTTGAAGGGGAAGAGGGATGAAAATGATTAAGAGAGGCGTATCAGGGCAGAGCAAAGTGCTTATTATTATCTTAACTTAATAATGAAACGTAACTGAGCCATATGCCTTAAGCAGAACGTTTTTTTCAAACAGATGCATCACAAACAGAAAATATAACCAATGTTTAGAAATGCACAAGGAAGCGTAGAGATGATGCGCATCCTAAGAACAACACTGATACTGGAAGACGGACACGTCAATTGGACTTCATATGCAAATTAAGGACGTAATTTTAGTTTAGAAAGGTGGGGTGAGGCAGGACACACAACTTGAAGTGATGACGGCCGGTGGTCGAGACTAACGTGGGAATGGGAGCTAAGGAAGGAACACAACCGGCAGTGTCCACTGCGGATATGGAGTGAATAAATCAACAGTATATGAATTTTGATTTGGATAATTTTATTGTTTTATATCTTTATTATTTTATTTTCTTTGGTTCTTTCGGTAAAGTCACGTAGAATGAGATTAAAATAATAAAATGACACGATAAAATTCTCACGACGTTTTGGCCACAACGCAAGCGGCCGTCTTTAGGTGAAAGGTAACTGTCGGGACGACAGAGCTTCAATTAACGATGTTAAGATTCGTAGAGACTTTTAAGCTGGTTGGGATAAGTGAAGCACCTTGACAAAGGGGTTTACATATCAATAGCTGAGGGATTAGCTTGTGACTGGTCACGGAATTGGCTATGTTAAAGTCAAAACCTACACATCCACAGAGGCAACTAGTAATTTAGCATTGAAATAGCTAAGGGATTAGCTTGTGACTGGTCACAGGAATGGCTATGTTAAAGTCAAAACCTACACATCCACAGAGGCAACTAGTAATTTAGCATTGAAATAGCTAAGGGATTGGTTTGTGCAAATAGCTGAGGGATTATCTTTATTATTTTATTGTTTCCCTTCGACGTGACTTTACCGAAAGAACCAAGAATATAGTATATGAATTAGATCATTTATTTATTTTGCTAACTTTACAATTAATCGTACATTTTAATTGTACTAGTTTAATGTCTTCAGGTTTAGTTTCTAATTCTCTAGGATAAAACAAGTTATTTTGTCAAAAAGAATGACGTTAATTGGCGCATACATTGAAAGTGCAATTTTAAATGAACCGTGTCAGTCTTCAAATACTGTTCTGGTTATTCCCACCTTGTTGGTGTCCCTATTGTCTCCTGCACCCACTAACAACGGAGTTATTGTTGGGATGGAGAGAAGCACAGCCAGCAGCCAGCCAGGAAACTCGAGACATAGAATATATTAATAGCAGCATGACTTACACTGCTACAGCAGCGAGGTGGTCATGTAACTATTTACATTCTCTGTGTCGCAAACATTAAATGGCAACTAATCTTTCCGTGGTACGCTTGTCCCCACGATTTGAGGACCAATTCCTTAGCGAAGGATTTACTACCAATTGAAGGATGATACAAGTGAAATGTGAAGTGGTAAGATTGATCTTAGATCATTGCAAGCCAATCCCAGATTCTGAGTGCGGAGTGACTCGGCAGGGCCGACGGCGTGAGCCTGGCACCTTGGGAGTTGTCATGGACAGGGAGCAATGAGGCCGCGTTACCGGTTGTCTTAGTTTTGGGGAATTCTGTGTCCAGAACTCTGGTCCACAGTAACGATGAAACAAACACAATGTAGAAAAAAAGAACAGTTGCAACTCTTGCAGGAAAATGAAAGGTATTTTATTACAAAAAACAAACATCATTTACCATTCACACAAACAGTATAGTATTATAGTAGTTCGAAAATTAGACTGTGGAAAAGTCATATGTAATGATGAAAAATAATTAAAGATAACATTTATCATTATCTTATTGCAATATATGAACGTGTAATGGCAAATTAAAACGATGCGATACAATTTGACACTCCTTTACAGCGATACACTTAATCCAATGAAGTTGAATGTGAACGCTGAAACACGTAAATATTACTGAACATAGCGTGGATAAAAGAAACTGCTCTTTGGTTTTTTCGGTAAAGTCACGTAGAAATAAGAAATAATAAAATAAAATTACAGAATAGCATATTCCCTGGCAGTAGCTACGAGCAGATGCCAGGGGCAGCCAGAAGCGTCCAGAATGACGCAGCTGCTCCCAGGGGCTTACATCATCCGCCCAGAATCAAGAGCGTGACTCGTGTCTCAGGCTGCAGTTTATGACAAGTTCACTACAATAGCATTTAGTTCACCCTGCCAATGTGTAAGTATCAAACCATAACATTACGTATATTTTAAAAATAACCATTGTACAGAATTGATAGTTTTTTATTAATTAAGTTAAATGTAAGGGACATTCGTTGTTTTTGTGTGACTCAGTCTTTCCTGATAAGGCTGATGATGTCATTGTGCTGTGTAAGCGAGAATTTAAGTTTCGGTTTGTATCACCCTTCAAAGTGTAGTAATTTCAGTTAAATATAGAAGAGCACATCACTCTGTTTTACATTCATTATGAGTGCTGAGTGAATTCCATGGCAGTAAACTGCTCACAAACTGCACCCTGAGACACGAGTCACGCTCTAGATTCTGTGCGGATGGAGGAAGCCCCTGGGAGCAGCTGCGTCATTCTGGACGCTTCTGGCTCCCCCTGGCATCTGCTCGTAGCTACTGCCAGGGCTATAAAAGCAGCTCCTGTAGCTGCACTGGCAGAACATCGGCGGAGGAGGGAGCAGCGCTCACAGCTGAAGCGAGCCTCACTGTGAAGCACATCAACAAGCATGGCCCTGAGTGTTTACTTCCCTGCGATGCACGTGATGGAGAGGAGCGTCTGGCCAGGCTGGCCGGTCTGGAACCCCCGCGGTGAAAGTCTCTTCCAGCAGCTGCAGCGAGACATGAGGAGCGAGATCGAGAGGATGGAGAGAATCTTCCGTGGAGTCGATCAGCTCAGCAGCCACACTCGGGCCCCGGGCAGCCACGGAGACGCACTGCTGCAGCAGCCGGCCGTGAGCAGTGGGTTCCAGATTGAAGATCCACAGGAGCAGGGAGGCGGGTTTGTCGCGTCCCTGGACGTGCAGGACTTCTCCCCACAGGACCTGGCCGTGAAGGTGTCTGGAGACAAGCTGGTGGTGGCCGGACGGCGCGAGGTGAAGAGCGGAGAAGTCAGCAGCGGCAGCTACAGCCACAGCTGCCAGGAGTTCCACAGGGAGACGCAGCTGCCCAGGGACGTGGACCCGCAGAGCGTGAGCTGCTGCTTGACTGAAGACGGGAAGCTGAAGTTCAAAGCTCAGCGCCGCGCCCTCCCTGCAGCGGCCGAGAGGGTGGTGGTCATTGAGCAGCCAGCGACAGCGACTCCTGGCACGGCCTCTCAGTCCTCTGGCACCACTCACGCGTAGAGTGGCGCCTGGAGCATCCATTCCAACAACCTGCTTCATTGATGTTTTAATTGTGGATATTTAGTTAAATCAGTTTCTTCTATCCACGCTATGTTCAGTAATATTTACGTGTTTCAGCGTTTACATTCAACTTCATTGGATTAAGTGTATCGCTGTAAAGGATTGTCAAATTGTATCGCATCGTTTTAATTTGCCATTACCCGTTCATATATTGCAATAAGATAATGATAAATGTTATCTTCAAGTATTTTTCATCATTACACATGACTATTTTCCACAGTCTAATTTTCGAACTACTATAATACTATAGTGTTTGTGTGAATTTTAATGATGTTTGTTTTTTGTAATAAAATGCCTTTCAATTTCCGTATTCGTGTACAGGGAAATTGATTTTTCAGGTCCATACGGCTTACTACAGCCGTTTTATAACGGGCAAAACAATGTTTTGTGTTTTTCCCCTTGTGATGGGACTTTGTAGGATGAACGTTGAGATTTGTAAGGGGCACGGGGTGACCAATAAGGTCTGAATTGGTCTGTAATAAGAGAGGCAATGGTTAGGGGTTGAGAGGTGTGCGTTGGCACTGCGTGCCACGTCGCGTTGTCATACAGCTGGCACTCCGATGAGCAATGATTCAGCGACGCACGGTGCCAAAGGGGCCGTCCATAAATGACGTCACGCGATTTTTGACCCCCCCCCCCCATCGTCACACGGCGTAACAAAAAGTCAGACCCCCCCCCTCAAATATGACGTCACAAAGCTCTGCCCCCCCCAAAAAAAACATACTTCCCCACGTAACATGGCTGACTCTGTCTCCACAGTGTTTACATAACATGGCTGACTCTGTCTCCACGGTGTTTACTTCCCCACGTAACATGGCTGACTGCCTCCACAGTGTTCACTTCCCCACGTAACATGGCTGACTGCCTCCACAGTGTTCACTTCCCCACGTAACATGGCTGACTACCTCCACAGTGTTCACTTCCCCACGTAACATGGCTGACTGCCTCCACGGTGTTCACTTCCCCACGTAACATGGCTGACTGCCTCCACGGTGTTCACTTCCCCACGTAACATGGCTGACTACCTCCACAGTGTTCACTTCCCCACGTAACATGGCTGACTACCTCCAGTGTTCACTTCCCCACGTAACATGGCTGACTGTGCCTCCACGGTGTTCACTTCCCCACGTAACATGGCTGACTACCTCCACGGTGTTTACTTCCCCACGTAACATGGCTGACTGCCTCCACGGTGTTCACTTCCCCACGTAACATGGCTGACTGTGCCTCCACGGTGTTTACTTCCCCACGTGACATGGCTGACTGCCTCCAGTGTTCACTTCCCCACGTAACATGGCTGACTCTGTCTCCACGGTGTTCACTTCCCCACGTAACATGGCTGACTGTGCCTCCACGGTGTTCACTTCCCCACGTAACATGGCTGACTGTGCCTCCACGGTGTTCACTTCTCCACGTAACATGGCTGACTCTGTCGCCACAGTGTTTTACTTCCCCACGTAACATGGCTGACTGCCTCCACAGTGTTCACTTCCCCACGTAACATGGCTGACTGTGCCTCCACGGTATTTACTTCCCCACGTAACATGGCTGACTGTGCCTCTACGGTGTTCACTTCCCCACGTAACATGGCTGACTCTGTCTCCACAGTGTTTACTTCCCCACGTAACATGGCTGACTGTGCCTCTACGGTGTTTACTTCCCCACGTAACATGGCTGACTGTGCCTCCACACACTCGCGCGTCCCGCTCCCCTCCTTTTGCGTGTGCCGATCCCGCCTGATAGCCTCCTCGCTTACGGCCTCCACAGGGATGGAGGCGAGGAAAGAGGAGGACGAGGAGGAGATTAAGAAGGAGGACGGCGGGGAGGAGATGGCAGCGCCCGGGGCCCCGAGGAAGAGGGAGCCAGGCGCGGCTCCCCACGGGAACTTCATCAACTAGGCGGCCTTCAACCCCCCGGCTCGACGCGTCGCGCTGCTGCCCCGCGAGCTTCTGAGGCGGCTCCTGCCGGAGTCCGCGCCGCCGTTCCTCGCCCTGGACATGGGCTGCAACAGCGGGGTGAGCGCAACTCCACGTTACCACGGACGGGGCTGAGGACGTCGACCGCTGGGGAAGGTTCTGAAACTCTCGGGACGTTCACTCGAACAAAGCCGTGGCTGTGAGACTCGTCCAGTCCCAGTGTGGTATAGTGTACTAGTCACTATGGTAGTGTACTAGTCACTGTGGTAGTGTGGTAGTGTACTAGTCACTGTGTAGTAGTGTGGTAGTGTACTAGTCACTGTGTGGTAGTGTGGTAGTGTACTAGTCACTATGGTAGTGTACTAGTCACTGTGGTAGTGTGGTAGTGTACTAGTCACTGTGGTAGTGTGGTAGTGTACTAGTCACTGTGGTAGTGTACTAGTCACTGTGGTAGTGTGGTAGTGTACTAGTCACTGTGGTAGTGTACTAGTCACTGTGTGGTAGTGTACTAGTCACTGTGTGGTAGTGTGGGGGTGTACTAGTCACTGTGTGGTAGTGTACTAGTCACTGTGTGGTAGTGTGGTAGTGTACTAGTCACTGTGTGGTAGTGTACTAGTCACGGTGTGGTAGTGTACTAGTCACTGTGTAGTAGTGTGGTAGTGTACTAGTCACTGTGTGGTAGTGTGGTAGTGTACTAGTCACTGTGTGGTGGTGTACTAGTCACTGTGTGGTAGTGTACTAGTCACTGTGTAGTAGTGTGGTAGTGTACTAGTCACTGTGTGCTAGTGTGGTAGTGTACTAGTCACTGTGTGGTAGTGTACTAGTCACTGTCTGGTAGTGTACTAGTCACGGTGTGGTAGTGTACTAGTCACTGTGTGGTAGTGTGGTAGTGAACTAGTCACTGTGTAGTAGTGTGGTAGTGTACTAGTCACTGTGTGGTAGTGTGGTAGTGTACTAGTCACTGTGTGGTAGTGTACTAGTCACTGTGTAGTAGTGTGGTAGTGTACTAGTCACTGTGTGGTAGTGTGGTAGTGTACTAGTCACTGTGCGGTAGTGTACTAGTCACTGTCTGGTAGTGTACTAGTCACGGTGTGGTAGTGTACTAGTCACTGTGTGGTAGTGTGGTAGTGTACTAGTCACTGTGTAGTAGTGTGGTAGTGTACTAGTCACTGTGTGGTAGTGTGGTAGTGTACTAGTCACTGTGTGGTAGTGTACTAGTCACTGTGTATTAGTGTGGTAGTGTACTAGTCACTGTGTGGTAGTGGGGGGGTGTACTAGTCACTGTGTGGTAGTGTGGTAGTGTACTAGTCACTGTGTGGTAGTGTACTAGTCACTGTGTAGTGTGGTAGTGTACTAGTCACTGTGTGGTAGTGTACTAGTCACTGTGTAGTAGTGTGGTAGTGTACTAGTCACTGTGTGGTAGTGTACTAGTCACTCTGTGGGGGTGTACTAGTCACTATGGTAGTGTGGTAGTGTACTAGTCACTGTGGTAGTGTGGTAATGTACTAGTCACTGTGTGGTAGTGTACTAGTCACTGTGTGGTAGTGTGGTAGTGTACTAGTCACTGTGTGGTAGTGTACTAGTCACTGTGTGGTAGTGTACTAGTCACTGTGTGGGGGTGTACTAGTCACTATGGTAGTGTACTACTCACTGTGGTAGTGTGGTAGTGTACTAGTCACTGTGTGGTAGTGTACTAGTCACTGTGTGGTAGTGTACTAGTCACTGTGTGGTAGTGTGGTAGTGTACTAGTCACTGTGTGGTAGTGTGGTAGTGTACTAGTCACTGTGGTAGTGTACTAGTCACTGTGGTAGTGTGGTAGTGTACTAGTCACTGTGTGGTAGTGTACTAGTCACTGTGTGGGGGTGTACTAGTCACTATGGTAGTGTGTTAGTGTACTAGTCACTGTGAGGTAGTGTGGTAGTGTACTAGTCACTGTGTAGTAGTGTGTTAGTGTACTAGTCACTGTGTGATAGTGTGGTAGTGTACTAGTCATTGTGTAGTAGTGTGGGGGTGTACTAGTCACTGTGTGGTAGTGTGGTAGTGTACTAGTCACTGTGTAGTAGTGTGGTAGTGTACTAGTCACTGTGTAGTAGTGTGGTAGTGTACTAGTCACTGTGTGGTAGTGTACTAGTCACTGTGTAGTAGTGTGGTATAGTACTAGTCACTGTGTGGGGGTGTACTAGTCACTATGGTAGTGTGGTAGTGTACTAGTCACTGTGGTAGTGTGGTAGTGTACTAGTCACTGTGTGGTAGTGTACTAGTCACTGTGTGGTAGTGTACTAGTCACTGCGGTAGTGTACTAGTCACTGTGTGGTAGTGTACTAGTCACTGTGTAGTAGTGTGGTATAGTACTAGTCACTGTGTGGGGGTGTACTAGTCACTATGGTAGTGTGGTAGTGTACTAGTCACTGTGGTAGTGTGGTAGTGTACTAGTCACTGTGTGGTAGTGTACTAGTCACTATGGTAGTGTACTAGTCACTGTGGTAGTGTGGTAGTGTACTAGTCACTGTGTGGTAGTGTGGTAGTGTACTAGTCACTGTGTGGTAGTTTACTAGTCACTGTGGTAGTGTGGTAGTGTACTAGTCACTGTGTGGTAGTGTACTAGTCACTGTGTGGGGGTGTACTAGTCACTATGGTAGTGTGTTAGTGTACTAGTCACTGTGAGGTAGTGTGGTAGTGTACTAGTCACTGTGTAGTAGTGTGTTAGTGTACTAGTCACTGTGTGATAGTGTGGTAGTGTACTAGTCACTGTGTAGTAGTGTGGGGGTGTACTAGTCACTGTGTGGTAGTGTGGTAGTGTACTAGTCACTGTGTAGTAGTGTGGTTGTGTACTAGTCACTGTGTGGTAGTGTGGGGGTGTACTAGTCACTGTGCGGTAGTGTGGGGGTGTACTAGTCACTGTGTGGTAGTGTGTGCGTGTACTAGTCACTGTGTGGTAGTGTCGGGGTGTACTAGTCACTGTGTGGTAGTGTAGTAGTGTACTAGTCACTGTGTGGTAGTGTGGGGGTGTACTAGTCACTGTGTGGTAGTGTACTAGTCACTGTGTGGTAGTGTGGTAGTGTACTAGTCACTGTGTGGTAGTGTGGTAGTGTACTAGTCACTGTGTGGTAGTGTGGTAGTGTACTAGTCACTGTGTGGGGGTGTACTAGTCACTGTGTGGTAGTGTGGTAGTGTACTAGTCACTGTGTGGTAGTGTGGGGGTGTACTAGTCACTGTGAGGTAGTGTGGGGGTGTACTAGTCACTGTGTGGTAGTGTGGGGGTGTACTAGTCACTGTGTGGTAGTGTACTAGTCACTGTGGTAGTGTGGTAGTGTAATAGTCACTGTGGTAGTGTGGTAGTGTACTAGTCCCTGTGGTAGTGTGGTAGTGTACTAGTCACTGTGTGGTAGTGTGTTGGTGTACTAGTCACTGTGTGGTAGTGTGGTAGTGTACTAGTCACTGTGTGGTAGTGTACTAGTCACTGTGGTAGTGTGGGGGTGTACTAGTCACTGTGTGGTAGTGTGGGGGTGTACTAGTCACTGTGTGGTAGTGTGTTGGTGTACTAGTCACTGTGTGGTGGTGTACTAGTCACTGTGTGGTAGTGTGGGGGTGTACTATTCACTGTGTGGTAGTGTACTAGTCACTGTGTGGTAGTGTGGGGGTGTACTAGTCACTGTGTGGTAGTGTGAGGGTGTACTAGTCACTGTGTGGTAGTGTGGGGGTGTACTAGTCACTGTGTGGTAGTGTGGTAGTGTACTAGTCATTGTGTGGTAGTGTGGGGGTGTACTAGTCACTGTGTGGTAGTGTGGTAGTGTACTATTCACTGTAGGGTAGTGTGGTAGTGTACTAGTCACTGTGTGGTAGTGTGGTAGTGTACTAGTCACTGTGTGGTAGTGTACTAGTCACTGTGGTAGTGTGGTAGTGTACTAGTCACTGTGTGGTAGTGTTGAGGTGTACTAGTCACTGTGTGGTAGTGTGGGGGTGTACTAGTCACTGTGTGGTAGTGTGGTAGTGTACTAGTCACTGTGTGGTAGTGTTGAGGTGTACTAGTCACTGTGTGGTAGTGTTGAGGTGTACTAGTCACTGTGTGGTAGTGTGGTAGTGTACTAGTCACTGTGTGGTAGTGTGGGGGTGTACTAGTCATTGTGTGGTAGTGTGGTAGTGTACTAGTCACTGTGTGGTAGTGTACTAGTCACTGTGTGGTAGTGTACTAGTCACTGTGTGGTAGTGTGGTAGTGTACTAGTCACTGTGTGGTCGTGTAGGGGTGTACTAGTCACAGTGGGGTAGTGCGGGTGGCCATGGGCCTGAGACATGTTTACAAAAATGCATTTTCACCTTTCTCCCACAGATGGAATACACTACCCCATATGCGCGTTGTTCATCAAACACGTGAGTCATGGAAATTCATCATTAGCTCCAGACTTTTTGTCAATTAACTGCTGGATGAAGGCCTATGCCATGCCATGTTGGTCACGGGTGGTTTTGGCAATCAAGGTTGCTGAAGGTGCGTGTCAAGGACTGGTTCAGACATATCACCGGTTTGAGGCGTTTATTAGATATTTAAAGTTGCATTCATGTCAGTAGCTGAACATCGAACTTGGTCTCGTTGGATTTTTTGACCTAGAATCACTGCGTCATAGGTTTGTATTGAATAAAGTTGCATCTAATACTGTGGCCAGAATCAAAATATTCATACTGGAGGAATGCGATGAGCGATAAAGCTCTTTTTCGCAGACGTCCAGTAGAAGGAGGGTAAGAACGTTACAACAACAAAAAATACAAAACATGATAGTAGTCCAAAGTGCAAGAGAGGTAAACACATCACCCAAACACATACAAATAAAACTAAACCATCCCCATCCTACCGGGCAAAGCCCACTGAGGTATTAACTTATTTTCATTTTGAATAATGAAGTACTCCATCCTCGCATCACGTCTGTTTTTTTACGACATTCTCCAGCAAAGAAACAAACCCGCCACCGGTGTCCTCGTGTTTTCTCGCAGGAGCTGACGGTGGCTGTGTATCGGCACCTGACGGGGCTGGACCAGCCCGAGGGTGCACGCTCTGGGCAGGTTGCCCGCGTGCTGCCGCTGTCTGTGCTGGCGTGCGACCTGGACGCCGATCTGGTGGAGCGTGCGCGGGGCGACAATCCTCACCCGGAGGTCATCGCCTACGAGGCGTTTGACTTCATGGACACCGCAGCACGAGACGCCGCGCTGGACGCCTTCCTGCGACGCCACGGCCGGGCGCGCTTTGACCTGTGCCTGTGCATGTCGGTGACGATGTGGATTCACCTGCACCACGGCGATGCCGGCCTGCGGCGTTTCCTCGCGGCCGCCGCGCGCACCGCCACCTTCCTGTTGGTCGAGCCGCAGCCGTGGAGGTGCTACCGAGCGGCCGCGCGCCGCCTGCGCCGTCTGGGGCTGGCCGAGTTCCCCCTCCTGCCGGATCTGCGGCTCCTGCGTGGGGCTGGCGGCGGTGGCGGCCGCGCGGAGGCCGATGAGCTGGCCGCCTTGCTGGGAGAGGAGGGAGACATGCGCTTGCTGTCCAGCCTGGGCAGCACCGAGTGGGGGCGGTCCCTGCTGCTGTTTGGACGAACGGGAGTGGCCTTGGGATGCATTGACAAAAGTACCGATTGAAACTGCGTTGCTGCTGTGGCCTTCGAGGATCTGTTGCCTATTTGGAGAGAATTCGTGGTCGGAAATGTTAAGTGTTTGTCAGTTTTTAACACCTTTATTTGTTGATGGTACATTGTTTTCTCGTCGTGCGTGTAAATGCAGCATGTTGTTGAAAACGTGTTATAATTTATCAGAATATTATATATATAAAGTGACAACAATGCACAACGTACCTTTTTTGTACCTCTGAAAATAAAATTGTATGCAAAAAGAGTTGTCAGTTTTGAAGGACCCAACCAGAATCATTTATGATAAAGGGAATGAATGTTTTTTTTTAATAAATGGGACAACAGCATCTCATAAAATGGAAAATGAATATCACCAACTTCAAGTCATTGTTTGGAGGAGGCATTTTGAAAATTATATCAAACCCAGCCCATGGAAGACATACAGAAATATTTCCTCTTCACATGCGATTTTCCTCAAATAATTTAAGGCAGCTCATGATGTGACAGTGGAGGCTGCTTTGTAAAGGTGAACTATGTCCCTGTTTCCTTTGGATTTCCACGTGCATCTGAAATATTATTGAAATGCACATGTAAATGTTTTGGATACGCCACTTTTATATTTATTGTGAAATAAAATCTGAACATTGTAAATAGTTGATGGGTGCATTGTAATTGTGTGAAGTCATAATTGCCATTCATCCTCCCATTAACCACAACATCTGGTATGGAGGCAATCCATCCCATGTTCCTGTCCAGTGAGCTCCCTCCGCTCCATAAATATCTTTGTTGTGTTGTCTATATGCACGGTTTGCAGAGTGCACTCAGACTGACATAAGTGCCGTTGCGATATCACCACGACCAAGTGGCAACTAGCGTGCAATGCTCTGTTTGATAGATATGTTTCAGCAGTTAAGGGTGAAAAGTTAGACAAGCGGGATTTGATTGCTGAAAAAAAAATCTTCGGATTGGCCATCGCAAACCATGATGACTGCCGAGAAGAGCTGCTCGTAGCATTTTCCTGCACGCTGGTGGGAAGAGCCCAGCAACTTGAGCGGAAGCATCGATCGCACTGTCGGCAAGAGTTGCTCGTCTGCTGAATGGGACTTGTGTTGTGCCGTTACTGGTGTTGATGCCGATGGGCTCTTTCACGTTTTTCTTTAATCCGCTTGGCTGAGTCGGCTATGGAACTTCACTGCTTACAGCTGCTCTCAAAGTAAACATCTAGAAAAAATATCTACGGACAAAAATAATGCTTACCCAATGTTACTGATAATCTTGGACCAATATCTTTAAATGGTAACTGTTTGAGGCCAAACCAGTGTGATGAGACCCATGGAGATGACACTTCTCCGTTGTACCTACTGCAAACAGGGTACGCAGCAGCATTGGTGCCTGATTAGATTGCTTGAAGTGGGATCTGATCATTTGCTGTAACTGCTGCAATGGAACAATCTTTGCGGTGGCGGAATGTTATGACACGTCTGTTATTCATAGCCATGCACTTAGTGTCCTGCCTCGCACAAGCATACAATGTCACCGACCATCCAAAATTATAATTTCAATCATGAAAGAATCTTACAAGTTAGTGAGTTTTTTTTCGTACATACGTCAGGAAGCAGCTGGTTGTGTATGGAGCTGGTTAAGCATGGGGCTGGTTATGCATGGGGCTGGTTATGCATGGGGCTGGTTATGCATGGGGCTGCTTATGCATGGGGCTGGTTATGCATGGGGCTGGTTATGCATGGGGCTGGTTATGCATGGGGCTGGTTATGCATGGGGCTGGTTATGCATTGGGCTGGTTATGCATGGGGCTGGTTATGCATGGGGCTGGTTATGCATGGGGCTGGTTAAGCAGGTGTGAATTATCGTGTGTGGGAGGGAGGGGAGTCAGTCTAATTTCCAGTTTAGTCAAGTAAACTCAGGGTCTCTGGAGTGGCATTCATGAGGGGGCCCCAGATATGGGACAACTCCCCTTCCCTATTCCTCAGTTTAAGACTCGTGTTCTAAAGCTACTACACCGTTGTCTCGTGAGTAGAGCTCTGAGTAGTGTTCTACCCACCTGGCCATTTGCTCTTGTTTATCAGTGATGATGGCCCCTGTGCTGGATTTAAGGGGGGCAGTCCTCCTGATGTTTGGACCAAAGGCTGTCTTGATGCCTTCATACATGGCACGGATATTGCCAGTGTCAGAGGCGAGTTGGATCCTACTACTGAGATTCACCCAGTAGTTGTTGGCACAGCGTCTGGCGGTCGTTTGAGCTGCACTGCGAGCAGCTTTCAGTGCCCTTAACGATCCTGTACTTGGGACTTGCTTGTACTTCAAGAGCGCCATGCGTTTGGCTTGGAGGATGGGTTCCAATATAGCCAGGTGTTCCTCAAACCAGTCTTGTGTTCCGCCTTGTCTGCTTGCCGAAGCTATTGATGGCTGCATTAAAGATGGCGTCTCTGATGTATGCCCACTTTGTCTCCACGCTTCCATCTGGTGTGTCGTGTAGGGACTGCTCAAGGCTGTGTTGGAAAATTGAGGGAGCTCTGGGAGGGATGTCTTGGCAGAGTTGATGCGTAGGTAGCGCTTTTGTTTGAGTCTGTGTATCTTTTTGGGGCGTAGTCTGACCTTGCTGGATACCAGCGAGTGATCGGTGTCACAGACTGCACTGTGGTAGCTGCGTGTGATGAGTACCGAGTTGAGGAGGGCTCGTCGGGTGATGACGAGGTCCAGTTGGTGCCAATTAAGAGACCTTGGATGTCTCCATGATACTTTATGTCATGGTTTTGTGAGAAAGAATGAGTTTCTGATACAGAGATTGTGGTATGAACAAAGTTCCAGTAGTCTTTGGCCACTGGCATTTATCTTTCCAATGCCATGATAGCCATGGCATGCAGGCCACGCGTCGTGGTCAGCCCCAACCCTTGCATTGAAGTCTCCCAACAGAAACATGTGCTCAGAGCTGGGGATTTTGCGAATAATATTGTGAAGCTCTTCATTGAATTGGTCATGAATCTCCGGAGGTGAGTAGAGTGTTGGGGCGTAGACACTCAGGATGTTTACATGGCCAGAAGCAGTGAGCAATCTCATGAGTAGAATCCGCTCGGAGCCTGCAGTCGGTGGTTCTATCATGCCAAGGAGTGTGTTTTTGACAGCGAACCCAACACCATGTTGCCTTGGTTCGTTCTGCTGTTTTCCTTGCCAGTAGAAAGTGTAGTCACTCTCTCGTAGTGAGCCACTGCCAGCAAGCCGGGTCTCCTGCAGTGCCGCAATATCGACATGGAGTCTCGCCAACTCCCTGTCGATAACTCCAGTCTTGCGGATGTCCTCAATCTGCAATAGATCTTCGGAGAGTCCAGAACACATTGTGCGTACATTCCAGCTTGCAAAATGAAGGGCTGGAACCTTCTTTCGTTTTGCTTTTGTCTGGTGCAAGTTTTGCAGCCCACTTGTCTGGTGCTGAACCATAAGGTCCAAGCACCCATTGGAGCAGGTGAGCCGTGGCGGGAAAGGACCTTATTGGCCGGGGGCTGCCCAGCCTGAGGCGGGTGGCGGTAGCTATCCATTGGGGTGCAATGACCCCTCCCACCGACGATGGCAACCCGTGGCGCCCATTTTTTACGCCAATCTAAAATGAGCTTATAACCCGTGACTGCTGCCATCCGTGTTTCTTGGCCACGATTAGGTGGCCGAGGAGTGTCCTCTCCCCATTTTTGCACCTCTTGTTAGTGCAAAGCCCGGGCAGGTTATTCTGGAAATCCTGGGTTGCCCATGCGTCAGGATCCCCCCTCGGCCTTGCCGGTGATGTCCAAAGGAGTGCGTAGCACGACGTTTGGTACCAGTTTGGCTGCAGGGGCTGCCGGGAATGTGCCGCAGTGCGTCACAAAACCGCCTGAGGGGCCCCACTCCTGATTTTCTGTCGGGGTTTACTCCCTTAGCCATTGACTCTCCCGAGACACTCACAAGGCAGTGAGAAAACCGCGTAACCCTGGGAGGGGCCCTTACCAGCTACTGACAGCCGGGCCAGCTGTGCCTGGGACTCGCGTAAGGCAGGGTCGTCACGCCCTGAGGTAGTTTATCACAAACTACCCGCTACCACACCGCGGGGCCAAATTGGTCACCCCGTGCCCCTTACAAATCTCAAGGTTCATCTTTAACATCTTTAACATCTATTTCTGTGACCAGTCACAAGCTAATCCCTTAGCTATTTCAATGCTAAATTACTAGTTGCCTCTGTGGATGTGTAGGTCTTTACTTTAACATAGCTATTTCTGTGACCAGTCACAAGCTAATCCCTCAGCTATTTGCACAAGCTAATCCCTTTGCTATTTCAATGCTAAAATTACTAGTTGCCTCTGTGGATGTGTAGGTTTTGACTTTAACATAGCCATTCCTGTGACCAGTCACAAGCTAATCCCTTAGCTATTTCAATGCTAAATTACTAGTTGCCTCTGTGGATGTGTAGGTTTTGACTTTAACATAGCCATTTCCGTGACCATTCACAAGCTAATCCCTCAGCTATTTGCACAAGCTGATCCTTTAGCTATTTCAATGCTAAATTACTAGTTGCCTCTGTGGATGCGTAGGTCTTTACTTTAACATAGCCATTTCTGTGACCAGTCACAAGCTAATCCCTCAGCTATTTGCACAAGCTAATCCCTTAGCTATTTCAATGCTAAATTACTAGTTGCCTCTGTGGATGTGTAGGTTTTGACTTTAACATAGCCATTCCTGTGACCAGTCACAAGCTAATCCCTTAGCTATTTCAATGCTAAATTACTAGTTGCCTCTGTGGATGTGTAGGTTTTGACTTTAACATAGCCATTTCCGTGACCATTCACAAGCTAATCCCTCAGCTATTTGCACAAGCTGATCCTTTAGCCATTTCAATGCTAAATTACTAGTTGCCTCTGTGGATGTGTAGGTTTTGACTTTAACATAGCCATTCCTGTGACCAGTCACAAGCGAATCCATTATCTATTTCAATGCTAAATTACTAGTTGCCTCTGTGGATGTGTAGGTTTTGATTTTAACATAGCCATTTCCGTGACCAGTAACAAGCTAATCCCTCAGCTATTGATATGTAAACCCCTTTGTAAAGGTGCCTCACTTCTCCCAACCAGCTTAAAAGTCGCTACGAATCTTAACATCGTTCATTGAAGCTCTGTCGTCCCGACAGTTCTGTACCTTTCACCTGAAGACGGCCGCTTGCGTTGTGGCCGAAACGTCGTGGGAATTTTATTGTGTTTTTTTATTATTTTATTCTAATTCTACGTGACTTTACCGAAAGAACCAAAGAGGATGAATCCTTGCAGTCACGAAAGCTTCAAATCGAAAAATATAATTTTATTGTTTCCCTTCTATGTGACTTCACCGAAAGAACCAAGAATATAGTATATGAATTAGATCATTTATTTATTTTGCTAACTTTATAATTAATCGTACACTTTTATTGCACTAGTTTAATGTCTTAAGGTTTAGTTTCTAATTCTCTAGGATAAAACAAGTTATTTTTCAAAAAGAATGTCATTCATTGGCGCATACATTGAAAGTGCAATTTTAAATGAACCGTGTCAGTCTTCAAATACTGTTCTGGTTATTCCCACCTTGTTTGTGTCTCTATTGTCTCCTGCACCCACTAACAACGGAGTTATTGTTGGGGTGGAGAGAATCACAGCCAGCAGCCAGCCAGGAAACTCGAGACATAGAATATGTTAATAGCAGCGTGACTTACACTGCTACAGCAGCGATGTTGTCATGTAACTATTTACATTCTCTGTGTCGCAAACATTAAATGGCAACAATTTTTTTCCGTGGTACGCTGTCCCCACGATTTGAGGACCAATTCTTTAGCGAAGGATTTACTACCAATTGAAGGATGATACAAGTGAAATGTGAAGTGGTAAGATTGATCTTAGACAATTGCAAGCCAATCCCAGATTCTGAGTGCGGAGTGACTCGGCAGGGCCGACGGCGTGAGCCTGGCACCTTCGGTGTTGTCACGGACACGGAGCAATGAGGCCGCGTTACCGGTTGTCTTAGTTTTGGGGAATTCTGTGTCCAGAACTCTGATCCACAGTAACGATGAAACAAACACAATGTAGAAAAAATAACAGTTGCAACTGTTGCAGGAAATTGAAAGGCATTTTATTACAAAAAACAAACATCATTACCATTTTTTTCTTCTTTGGTTCTTTCGGTAAAGTCACGTAGAATGAGAATAAAATAATAAATTGATAAAATAAAATAACACAATAATATTCTCACGACGTTTCGGCCACAACACAAGCGGCCTTCATCAGGTGAAGGGAGCGAGACTGTCTGGTAGGACAGCGCTGGAGTGAGAGAGCCACGTTCAGATCACGGCTTTTAAGCTGTGTGAGAGGAACAAAGAGCCTTGACGAAGGAATTAGCATAAAATTTAGCATTGAAAAGGCTGAATGATTAGCTTGTGACTGGTCATAGAAATAGCTATGTTAAAAGTTAAAGCATACACATCCGCAGAGGCACCCATTGTTAAAAGGAATTAGCATAGAATTTAGCATTGAAATAGCTACATTAAGGCATTCGCTTGTAACTGCTACAGAAATAGTTACGTTGAAGTCAGAGCATACACATTCACCGAGGCACTTAGTACAAATCAAAACAGGAGAATTTAGCATTGAAATAACTAGGCGAATTTAGCATTGAAATAACTGGGTGATTTGCTAGTGACTGGTCACAGAAATGACTACAAATCTGAGCTATTCACAGTACTATATAGTGAACCAATAAAAACTAAAATATAAATTACCTTCATGTTATCAATAAACTCTATATTCTCCAATCAGCTAAGCTACCAACCATAAGTCGTTATATATCACAATGCTATATGGCGAAAAAATGGGTGGATTCTTACCCTCAAATTTCCGTACCACGGATAGCTACGGGCCCCGTTCAGACGGACGAGTTCGTCCATGGTCGGAACAGAGGAGGGGGAGAGAGACAGCTGCGAAGCCCTAGTATACTCCATGTTGTAAACCATACCATTAACCGTGGTGTGAGAGGTATTAAGAGGCAATGCTGGCGAAAGAGCTGCGGTCTGAAGGTCATCGTAAAATTACAATTAATTAAGAACAGAAATTATTTAACACATCTTTCCAGTGGTTACTGAGCCTGAATCCATCTTCTCGGTTGAAATTGTCTCTGTGCTTGTATATGTGAATGGCCTCATGAACGAATCTCTCATGGTAGCCAGTTGGTTTGCAAAGAACCTCTGTCTTGGAGAAGTCAATGTCATGTGAGCCCAGTGAATTGTAACAGTGATCTGCCACGGCAGAGGAGTTCGTCTTACCGTGTTTCAAGTCTGCTTTATGTTCGCGGATGCGATCCGAGATATGTCTTTTGGTTTCTCCAATGTAGCTACTACCACAGAGGCACTTTAGTTTGTAAACGCCCGGGTACTGTATGTCTGGAAGAGCATCTTTTACAGATGGAACTAAATCACGGATTTTGTGTACTGTGTTGAATCGGACCTGGATCTTGTGTTTATTCAGGATTTTGGAGATCTTTTTAGTGACCCCTGCAATGTAGGGTAAGGTGATGGTTTTGAGTGGCTCCACAAGAGGATCCTTCTTCATGACTGGAGTGATGGCTTTGCGGATTGTGTAGTCGGAGTAGCCATTAGCCCTGAGAGCCTGGTGTACGTGTTTGAGTTCACTGGTAATGTGTTCCTGGTCGGAAATGCATTGGGCTCTATGGTATAGAGTCTTGATGAGGCAGTTCTTCTGGGATGGATGGTGGTGGGAATCCGGTTTCAAGTAAGCATCTGTATGGGTAGCTTTCCTGTAGACAGAGTGGCTCATTGAACCATCATGTCTCCTTTTAATTAAGACATCCAGAAAGGGTAGTTTGCCATCTTTTTCGACCTCCATGGTAAATCTGATGGCTGGGTGTATGGAATTGATGTGGTTGCGGAATTGGTCTAGAGCAGGCTGGCCATGTGGCCAGATGACAAAGGTGTCATCAACGTACCTCTTCCATAAGGTCGGGCGTAGAGTGGCAGTCTGGATGGCGTCAGTTTCAAATTTTTCCATGAATACGTTGGCTACAACCGGAGATAGGGGGGAGCCCATTGGGGTGCCCTCAGTTTGTAGAAAGTTCCATTCCAGGTGAAGTATGTGTTGGTTAAGCAATGTCTCACCAGGGGGGGTACATCAGTATGCAGTCCTTGATGAACCAGGTCTTCAATGATAGCGATGGTGTCAGGTACCGGGACTTTGGTGAACAAGGACACCACATCAAAACTGACAAGCAGGTCGTTTGGGGACAGGGAAATGTCTTTGATTGTCGATACCAGGTGAGTAGAATTTAGTACCGCAGAGGTGGTTTTTCCAGTGAAAGGTCGCAGTATATCAGCCAGAAAACGTGCCAGTTTGTAGGTGGGGGAGCTGATAGTAGAGACGATGGGACGAAGGGGTGTATCTTCTTTGTGTATCTTTGGAAGGCCATATAATCTTGGTGGTCTGGCAGCAGAGGGTTTCAACAAGAACTGTTTGTTCTCATCAATTAATGCTGTTGAATCAGAGATAATTTTGTTCGTTTTGGTGACCAGGATGTTGGTGGGATCTCTTTTTATTTTTGTATAGCTGCCATCGTTGAGTAGTTCTTGAATTTTGTTGTTATATTCTGTTTTGTCCATGATGACAGTGGCATTGCCTTTGTCGGCTGAGAGAACGACAATAGCATCCCTCTTTTTTAATTGAGATAATTCAAAACGTTCGTCTTTGCTGATGTTGCTAGGTGGCAACTTAGCGTTTTTGAGGGTTGCAGCGATTTCAGATCTTGCTACGTCTGCAGAGATGTGACTCAAGCCCTTGAGTGCAACGTCGACATGGGCAATGATATCATTAACCGGTAAGTGTCTCGGTGTGACAGCAAAGTTTAGACCTTTAGCTAAAACGGATTTCAGACCATCAGAAATGGAACTGTTACTGCGATTAATTACGACTTTGTTGACATCTATCTTTTCGGTGTGTGGATCCGATTTTTTGCTGGAGAGGTGATTGAATTTGGAAATCAAATTGTCCCTACATTTGTTCGACATAGTGGCAGCCGAAGAGGTAGTCATATTGTCTACATGTTCCCAATCCGATGTAGACATTGTTGCTGTCAATTTTAAGTGTGATTTGTAGAGTGTCTTGTCTAACTGATCGAGTTCGGTGCGTGTAAGTCTGATTTTTTCCGAGATAAGAGCGAAGCTAGTTCTAGCTAGAATTCGTTTTGCATTGAGAGAAGTTGCAACAGCAGAGGTTAGTGTAAATGCGGTTGGTATTACCTTAGAGTCGCGGCATCTCTTCAGAAAGGTGAGAGACTCGATTAGTTGAACCTTCTTATCCCGAAGTCTGTTGAATGATCTTAAGGATGTGTGGAATCCCTCCCCGTAGAGGCGGTTAAATTTCGATTTAAAGCTTTCGTGACTGCAATGATTCATCTTCTTTGGTTCTTTCGGTAAAGTCACGTAGAATGAGAATAAAATAATAAATTGATAAAATAAAATAACACAATAATATTCTCACGACGTTTCGGCCACAACACAAGCGGCCTTCATCAGGTGAAGGGAGCGAGACTGTCTGGTAGGACAGCGCTGGAGTGAGAGAGCCACGTTCAGATCACGGCTTTTAAGCTGTGTGAGAGGAACAAAGAGCCTTGACGAAGGAATTAGCATAAAATTTAGCATTGAAAAGGCTGAATGATTAGCTTGTGACTGGTCACAGAAATAGCTATGTTAAAAGTTAAAGCATACACATCCGCATTACCATTCACACAAACAGTATAGTATTATAGTAGTTCGAAAATTAGACTGTGGAAAATAGTCACGTGTATTGATGAAAAATACTTGAAGATAACATTTATCATTTTCTTATTGCAATATATGAACATGTAATGGCAAATTAAAAGATGCGATACAATTTGACAATCCTTTACAGTGATACACTTAATCCAATTAAGTTGAATGTGAACGCTGAAACACGTAAATATTACTGAACATAGCGTGGATAGAAGAAACTGCTCTTTGTTTTTTTCGGTAAAGTCACGTAGAAATAAGAAATAATAAAATCAAATTACAGAATAGCATACGTTTCGATTGCAACGCAAGCAATGATCATCAGGTATAGAATAGCTAAATTTAAGAGAGGAAACACAGAGATATGGAGAAGCACGTCAAATTGAACAAGATTTAGTAAAGTTTGGAAACAATATAATGCAGCACAGAGGAACGGTCAAACTAAATATCCATACAATTAAAACATCAATGAAGCAGGTTGCTGGAATGGATGCTCCAGGCACCACTCTACGCGTGAGTGGTGCCAGTGGACTGAGAGGCCGTGCCAGGAGTCGCTGTCGCTGGCTGCTCAATGACCACCACCCTCTCGGCCGCTGCAGGGAGGGCGCGGCGCTGAGCCTTGAACTTCAGCTTCCCGTCTTCAGTCAAGCAGCAGCTCACGCTCTGCGGGTCCACGTCCCTGGGCAGCTGCGTCTCCCTGTGGAACTCCTGGCAGCTGTGGCTGTAGCTGCCGCTGCCGCTGCTGACTTCTCCGCTCTTCACCTCGCGCCGTCCGGCCACCACCAGCTTGTCTCCAGACACCTTCACGGCCAGGTCCTGTGGGGAGAAGTCCTGCACGTCCAGGGACGCGACAAACCCGCCTCCCTGCTCCTGTGGATCTTCAATCTGGAACCCACTGCTCACGGCCGGCTCCTGCAGCAGTGCGTCTCCGAGGCTGCCCGGAGCCCGCGTGCGGCTGCTGAGCTGATCGACTCCACGGAAGATTCTCTCCATCCTCTCGATCTCGCTCCTCATGTCTCGCTGCAGCTGCTGGAAGAGACTTTCACTGCGGGGGTTCCAGACCGGCCAGCCTGGCCAGACGCTCCTCTCCATCACGTGCATCGCAGGGAAGTAAACACTCAGGGCCATGCTTGTTGATGTGCTTCACAGTGAGGCTCGCTTCAGCTGTGAGCGCTGCTCCCTCGTCCCCCGATGTTCTGCCAGTGCAGCTACAGGAGCTGCTTTTATAGCCCTGGCAGTAGCTACGAGCAGATGCCAGGGGGAGCCAGAAGCGTCCAGAATGACGCAGCTGCTCCCAGGGGCTTCCTCCATCCGCACAGAATCAAGAGCGTGACTCGTGTCTCAGGCTGCAGTTTGTGACAAGTTCACTACAATAGTATTTAGTTCACCCTGCCAATGTGTAAGTATCAAACTATAGCATTACGTATATTTTAAAAATAACCATTGTACAGAATTGATAGTTTTTTTATTAAGTTAAATGTAAGGGACATTCGTTGTCTTTGTGTGACTCAGTCTTTCCTGATAAGGCTGATGATGTCATTGTGCTGTGTAAGCGAGAATTTAAGTTTCGGTTTGTATCACCCTTCAACGTGTAGTAATTGCAATTAAATATAGAAGAGCACATCACTCTGTTTTACATTCATTATCAGTGCTGAGTGAATTCCATGGCAGTAAACTGCTCACAAACTGCAGCCTGAGACACGAGTCACGCTCTTGATTCTGTGCCGATGATGTAAGCCCCTGGCAGCAGCTACGTCATTCTGGACGCTTCTGGATGACCCTGGCATCTGCTCGTAGCTACTGCCAGGGCTATAAAAGCAGCTCCTGTAGCTGCACTGGCAGAACATCGGCGGAGGAGGGAGCAGCGCTCACAGCTGAAGCGAGCCTCACTGTGAAGCACATCAACAAGCATGGCCCTCAGTGTTTACTTCCCTGCGATGCACGTGATGGAGAGGAGCGTATGGCCAGGCTGGCCGGTCTGGAACCCCCGCGGTGAAAGTCTCTTCCAGCAGCTGCAGCGAGACATGAGGAGCGAGATCGAGAGAATGGAGAGAATCTTCCGTGGAGTCGATCAGCTCAGCAGCCACACGCGGGCTCCGGGCAGCCTCGGAGACGCACTGCTGCAGCAGCCGGCCGTGAGCAGTGGGTTCCAGATTGAAGATCCACAGGAGCAGGGAGGCGGGTTTGTCGCGTCCCTGGACGTGCAGGACTTCTCCCCACAGGACCTGGCCGTGAAGGTGTCTGGAGACAAGCTGGTGGTGGCCGGACGGCGCGAGGTGAAGAGCGGAGAAGTCAGCAGCGGCAGCTACAGCCACAGCTGCCAGGAGTTCCACAGGGAGACGCAGCTGCCCAGGGACGTAGACCCGCAGAGCGTGAGCTGCTGCTTGACTGAAGACGGGAAGCTGAAGTTCAAGGCTCAGCGCCGCGCCCTCCCTGCAGCGGCCGAGGGGGTGGTGGTCATTGAGCAGCCAGCGACAGCGACTCCTGGCACGGCCTCTCAGTCCACTGGCACCACTCACTAGTAGAGTGGCGCCTGGAGCATCCATTCCAGCAGCCTACTTTATTGATGTTTCAATTGTATGGATATTTAGTTAAATCAGTTTCTTCTATCCACGCTATGTTCAGTAATATTTACGTGTTTCAGCGTTTACATTCAACTTCATTGGATTAAGTGTATCGCTGTAAAGGATTGTCAAATTGTATCGCATCGTTTTAATTTGCCATTACACGTTCATATATTGCAATAAGATAATGATAAATGTTATCTTCAAGTATTTTTCATCATTACACAGAACTATTTTCCACAGTCTAATTTTCGAACTACTATAATACTATACTGTTTGTGTGAATGGTAAACGATGTTTGTTTTTTGTAATAAAATACCTTTCAATTTCCTGCAACAGTTGCAACTGTTCTTTTTTCTACATTGTGTTTGTTTCATCGTTACTGTGGATCAGAGTTCTGGACACAGAATTCCCCAAAACTAAGACAACCGGTAACGCGGCCTCATTGCTCCCTGTCCATGACAACTCCCAAGGTGCCAGGCTCACGCCGTCGGCCCTGCCGAGTCACTCCGCACTCAGAATCTGGGATTGGCTTGCAATGATCTAAGATCAATCTTACCACTTCACATTTCACTTGTATCATCCTTAAATTGGTAGTAAATCCTTCGGTAAGGAATTGGTACTCAAATCGTGGGGACAAGGGTACCACAGAAAAATTATTTGCCATTTAATGTTTGCGACACAGAGAATGTAAATAGTTACATGACAACATCGCTGCTGTAGCAGTGTAAGTCACGCTGCTATTAATATATTCTATGTCTCGAGTTTCCTGGCTGTCTGCTGGCTGTGCTTCTAACCACCCCAACAATAACTCCGTTGTTAGTGGGTGCAGGAGACAATAAGGACACCAACAAGGTGGGAATAACCAGAACAGTATTTGAAGACTGACACGGATCACTTTTAATGTATGCGCCAATTAACGTCATTGTTTTTGAAAAACAACTTGTATTATCCTAGAGAATTAGAAACTTAACCTTAAGACATTAAGCTAGTACAATTAAAATGTACGATTAGTTGTACAGTTAGAAAAATAAATAAATGATCCAATCCATATACTGTTGATTTATTCACTCCATCTCCGCAGTTGACACTGCCGGTTGTGTTCCCTCCTTAGCTCCCATTCCCACGTTAGTCTCGACCACCGGCCGTCATCACTTCAAGTTGTGTGTCCTGCCTCACCCCACCTTTCTAAACTTAAATTACGTCCTTAATTTGCATATGATGTCCAATTGACGTGTCCGTCTTCCAGTATCAGTGTCATTCTTAGGATGTGCATCATCTCTACGCTTCCTTGTGCATTTCTAAACATTGGTTCTATTTTCCGTTTGTGATGCATCTGTTTGAAAAAAAACATTCTGCTTAAGGCATATGGCTCAGTTATGTTTCATTATTAAGTCAAGATAACAATAAGCACTTTGCTCTGCCCTGATACGCCTCTCTTAATCATTTTCATTCCTCTTCCCTTCAACAACCGCCCTACATGTAGATGCACTTCTGTGTTTTCAAGGCTGTGTCCCTGTTCTTTTTGCGTTCAGTTCGTTAGTCCCCCGCACCTCCAGTAAAGCATGGTTGGCTGCGTACGGTGCGAAAGAAGTTCACCATGCAAACATACGCTGCGTTGAAAAATGATTCTACTGACTGCAGACCAAACCTGGACAGATTTCTCAATACGAGTTCAATATCGAGGGTACAGATCAATACCACCTGAACACAGATGCTAATTCCCGGACGGATGGCAACTCTAGCCATGCCCATGCAAACATACACAACATCTTGACCATGAATCGCCTATGCGGCAGATTAAATGTCAAGCATTTAACATTGAATTCCGATCTACTTTTGTTCGTTTTGATTTATTTTGGCGCAGTTTCAAGTAAGTATTTTTGATATAATTATTGTATTGTTATTTACTGTATAATTATGATAATAGACATTGCCCAGGGTTGGTCTACAATCGAAAAGGTGGCAACCCCATAGCACACCCTCATGTGTTCCAGTGTTAACACATCGTATGTTTGTAACTTGAACTTCTTTCGCACCGCACGTAGCCCACCGTGCTAATCGGAGGTATGAGATAAGGACAAGGAACTAAACACAATAAGCAATTACTTAAGAAGAGTTTTCAATTGAATATGGGATGGTTGCGAGTGCTGTCAATGTGGCGGTGTTGACAACAAGCATCCACTTGAAACGAACGCGCTTCCTTCAAATCCGCGATTTTATCATTTCATGCCGATACGTGGAGATGAGCGGGTTCACCGCGGGTCTTAAACAGCCCTTCCCCAGCCAACATGCACTGGGGGAAATTCCATCAATATTCTCATTAATCATCTGCTTTGGAAGACGAAGAAGAAAAAAACTAATCCTGCAGACATCGGGGTCCGATATTTGTGACGATGTGTGACGGGGGGTGGGGCTGAGAAATGCGACGTCACGTCAAAATACGCAACTATAAACAAATATAGACAACACGTTCTACTTAATAAATATACTTTTTAATAAATGTTTTCTCCTACAACATCAGAGTGCAGCGCCACATTAAATACGCACTACAATGACAATAGTTTAAAGCGATTTGAAGCATGTTTTATTTGGGGGGGGGGGGGGGGGGCAGAGCTTTGTGACGTCATATTTGAGGGGGGGGTCTGACTTTTTGTGACGCCGTGTGACAATGGGGGGGGGGGGGGGTCAAAAATCGTCCAAAATCGCGTGACGTCATTTATGGACAGCCCCTGTGGCACCGTGCGTCGCCGAATCATTGCTCATCGGAGTGTCAGCTGTATGACAACGCGACGTGGCACGCAGTGCCAACTTACACCTGTCAACCCCTAACCATTGCCTCTCTTATTACAGACCAATTCAGACCTTATTGGTCACCCCGTGCCCCTTACAAATCTCAACGTTCATCCTACAAAGTCCCATCAAACAAAACATTGGTTTGCCCGTTTTGAAACGGCTCTAGTAAGCCGTATGGACCTGAGAACTCAATCTCCCTGTACACGAATACGGGGTAACCCCGTACGGGTTGACACGGCATGCCAACGTGATACTGGATCGCGCCTTCGGCTCTAAGAGATTCGTTTGTGACTTAACTGGAGATTAATGAATGATAAACCAGGCAGGGCTTCCCTCGCTGTACGCGGGTTCGGTTTGTTGCGCTATTTCACGCTGTGGGGGCCGTCCATAAATGACGTCACGCGATTTTTGACCCCCCTCCCCCATCGTCACGCGGCGTCACAAAAAGTCACACCCCCCCCAAATATGACGTCACAAAGCTCTGCCCCCCCCCAAATATAAAACATGCTTCAAATCGCTTTAAACTATCGTCATTGTAGTGCGTATTTAATGTGGCGCTGCACTCTGATGTTGTAGGAGAAAATATTTATTAAAAAGTCTATTTAATTAAGTAGAACGTGTTGTCTATATTTATTTAAAGTTGCACATTTTGAGGTGACGTCACTATTTATCAACCCCCCCCCCCCCCATCGTCACACATCGTCACAAATGTCTGATCGCCCCCCGCCCCCCCAGGTGAGTGACGTCATTTATGGACGGCCCCAGTGCAATGCGGCTATCTCTGACCCAAAAGTCGCTCTCTGGAGTTGCTGTGCGCGTGTGTGGTGGGGGGAGCGGTGGCGCAGTGGTTAGCGCACTGCGCTACGAACTCCGACTACACGAGTTCGAATCCCGCTCACCTCATTCCTCCGATTAGCACGGTGGGTTACGTACGGTGCGAAAGAAGTTCAAGATACAAACATACGATGTGTTCATCTTCATTGTTTTTTTCGGTAAAGTCACGTCGAATGAGAAAAAATAATAAATTGATAAAATTAAATAACACAATAAGATTCTCACGATGTTTCGGCCACAACACAAGCGGCCTTCATCAGGTGAAGGGACGAGACTGTCTGGAGGACAGCGCTGGAGCGAATAAGCCACGCTCAGATCGCGACCTTTAAGCTGTGTGAGAAGAAAGAAAGCGCCTTGACAAAGGAATTAGCATAGAATTTAGCATTGAAATAGCTGAGTGATTAGCTTGTGACTGGTCACAGAAATAGCTATGTTAAAGTCAGAGCATACACATTCACAGAGGCACCTAGTACAAATCAAACAGGAGAATTTAGCATTGAAATAACTGAGTGATTAGCTTGTGACTGTTCACAGTAATGGCTATGTAGAAGTCAAAGCCTACATATCTGAGCTATTCATAGTAACTGGGTATACAGTACAATATATAATGAATACTACATAGTGAACCAATAAAAAACTAAAATATAAATTACCTCAATGTTATCAGTAAACTCTGTATATTCTCCAATCAGCTAAGCTACCAACAATACGTCGTTATATATCACAATGCTATATGGCGAAAAAATGGGTGGATTCTTACCCTCAACTTTAGCAACACGGATAGCTACGGGCCCCGTTAAGACGGACGAGTTCATTCATGGTCGGAACAGAGGAGGGGGAGAGAGACAGCTGCGAGGCGCTGTGGCCGAAACGTCGTGAGAATTTTATTGTGTTATTTTATTTTATCAATTTATTTTTTTTATTCTCATTCTACGTGACTTCACCGAAAGAACCAAAGAAGATGAATCCTTGCAGTCACGAAAGCTTTAAATCGAAATACGATGTGTTAACACTGGAACACATGAGGGTGTGCTATGGGGTTGCCACCTTTTTGATTGTAGACCAACCCTGGGCAATGTCTCAGTGCTTGGTCTATTATCATAATTATACAGTAAATGACAATACAATAATTATATTAAAAATACTTACTTGAAACTGCGCCAAAATAAATCAATGTTAAAAGCTTGATATTTAATCTGCCGCATAGGCGATTCATGGTCAAGATGTTGTGTATGTTTGCATGGGCATGGCTAGAGTTGCCACCCGTCCGGGAATTAGCATCTGTGTTCAGGTGGTATTGATCTGTACCCTCGATATTGCACTCGTATTGAGAAATCTGTCCAGGTTTGGTCTGCAGTCAATAGAATAATTTTTCAACGCAGCGTATGTTTGCATGGTGAACTTCTTTCGCACCGTACGCAGCCAACCATGCTTTAATGGAGGTGTGGGGTAATAACAAACTGAACGCAAAAAGAACAGGGACACAACTTGAAAACACAGAAGTGCATCTACACGTAGGGCGGTTGTTGAAGGGGAAGAGGGATGAAAATGATTAAGAGAAGCGTATCAGGGCAGAGCAAAGTGCTTATTATTATTATCTTAACTTAATAATGAAACGTAACTGAGCCATATGCCTTAAGCAGAACGTTTTTTTCAAACAGATGCATCACAAACGGAAAATAGAACCAATGTTTAGAAATGCACAAGGAAGCGTAGAGATGATGCACATCCTAAGAAAAACACTGATACTGGAAGACGGACACGTCAATTGCACATCATATGCAAATTAAGGACGTAATTTTAGTTTATAAAGGTGGGGTGAGGCAGGACACACAACTTGAAGTGATGACGGCCGGTGGTCGAGACTAACGTGGGAATGGGAGCTAAGGAGGGAACACAACCGGCAGTGTCAACTGCGGAGATGGAGTGAATAAATCAACAGTATCTGAATTTTGATTTGTGAGAATTTTATTGTTTTATATCTTTATTATTTTATTTTCTTTGGTTCTTTCGGTAAAGTCCCGTAGAATGAGAATAAAATAATAAAATAACACGATAAAATTCTCGCGACGTTTTGGCCACAACGCAAGCGGCCGTCTTCAGGTGAAAGGTACAGAACTGTCGGGACGACAGAGCTTAAATGAACAATGTTAAGATTCGTAGCGACTTTTAAGCTGGTTGGGAGAAGTGAGGCACCTTGACAAAGGGGTTTACATATCAATAGCTGAGGGATTAGCTTGTGACTGGTCACGGAAATGGCTATGTTAAAGTCAAAACCTACACATCCACAGACGCAACTAGTAATTTAGCATTGAAATAGCTAAGGGATTAACTTGTCACTGGTCACAGGAATGGCTATGTTAAAGTCAAAACCTACACATCCACAGAGGCAACTAGTAATTTAGCATTGAAATAGCTAAGGGATTAGCTTGTGACTAGTCACAGAAATAGATGTTAAAGTAAAGGCCTACACATCCAAAGAGCTTCAATGAACGCTGTTAAGATTCGTAGCGACTTTTAAGCTGGTTGGGAGAAGTGAGGTAACTTGACAAAGGGGTTTACATATCAAATAGCTGAGGGATTATCTTGTGGCTGGTCACGGAAATGGCTATGTTAAAGTCAAAACCTACACTTCCACAGAGGCAACTAGTAATTTAGCATTGAAATAGACTAAGGGATAAGCTTGTGACTGGTCACAGAAATAGATGTTAAAGTCAAAGCCTACACATCAACAGAGGCACTTCGTACATGGACGCCAAAGGGGGCTGCAACAACTCAACTGTCATACAGTTAAGCGAAGTGCAAACCAACCGGCTACCATGAGAGATTCGTTCATGAGGCCATCCACATATACAAATAGAGACAATTTCAACCGAGAAGATGGATTCTGGCTTAGTAACCATTGGGAAGATGTTTAAACCATTTCGGTTCTTAATTAATCGTATTTTACGAGGACCTTCAGACCGTAGCTCTTTCGCTGGCACTGACTTTTAATACCTCTCACACCACGGTTAATGGTATGGTTTATAACATGGAGTATAACAGCGCCTCGCAGCTGTTTCTCCCCTCCTTCCTCCTCCGCTCCAACCATGGATGGACTCGTCCGTCTGAACGTAGCTGTCCGTGGTGAGGAAGGTAAGAATCCACCCGTTTTTTCACCATATAACATTGTGAAATAACATTGAGGTAGTTTATATTTTAGTTTGTATTGGTTTACTATATGATATTCATTATATAGTGTAGTGTATACCCAGTTAATGTTAATAGCTCAGCTTATTGAAGAATATATTGAGTACATTTATTATATTGATGTAATTTAGAATTAGGTTTTTCACATCGCTTTACTGTATGACAGTTGAGTTGTTGCAGCCCCCTTTGGCGTCCATGTACGAGGTCCCTCTGTGGATGTGTAGGCTTTGCCTTTAACATAGGTATTTCTATGACCAGTCACAAGCTTATCCCTTAGCTATTTCAATGCTAAATTCTCCTGTTTGATTTGTACTAGGTGCCTCTGTGGATGTGTAGGTTTTGACTTTAACATAGCCATTTCCGTGATCAGTCACAAGCTAACCCCTCAGCTATTTGATATGTAAACCCCTTTGTCAAGGTGCCTCACTTCTCCCAACCAGCTTAAAAGTCGCTACGAATCTTAACAGCGTTCATTGAAGCTCTGTGGATGTGTAGGCCTTTACTTTAACATCTATTTATGTGACCAGTCACAAGCTAATCCCTTAGCTATTTCAATGCTAACTTACTAGTTGCCTCTGTGGATGTGTAGGTTTTGACTTTAACATAGCCATTTCCGTGGCCAGTCACAAGCTAATCCCTCAGCTATTTGCACTAGCTAATCCCTTAGATATTTCAATGCTAAATTACTAGTTGCCTCTGTGGATGTGTAGGTTTTGACTTTAACATAGCCATTCCTGTGACCAGTCACAAGCTAATCCCTTAGCTATCTCAATGCTAAATTACTAGTTGCATCTGTGAATGTGTAGGTTTTGACTTTAACATAGCTATTTCCGTGACCAATCACAAAGTAATCCCTCAGCTATTTGATATGTAAACCCCTTTGTCAAGGTGCCTCACTTCTCCCAACCAGCTTAATAGTCGCTACGAATTTTAACAGCGTTCATTGAAGCTCTGTGGATGTGTAGGCCTTTACTTTAACATCTATTTCTGTGACCAGTCACAAGCTAATCCCTTAGCTATTTCAATGCTAAATTACTAGTTGCCTCTGTGGATGTGTAGGTCTTTACTTTAACATAGCCATTTCTGTGACCAGTCACAAGCTAATCCCTCAGCTATTTGCACAAGCTAATCCCTTAGCTATTTCAATGCTAAATTACTAGTTGCCTCTGTGGATGTGTAGGTTTTGACTTTAACATAGCCATTCCTGTGACCAGTCCCAAGCTAATCCCTTAGCTATTTCAATGCTAAATTACTAGTTGCCTCTGTGGATGTGTAGGTTTTGACTTTAACATAGCCGTTTCCGTGACCATTCACAAGCTAATCCCTCAGCTATTTGCACAAGCTGATCCCTTAGCTATTTCAATGCTAAATTACTAGTTGCCTCTGTGGATGTGTAGATTTTGACTTTAACATAGCCATTTCCGTGAACAGTCACATGCTAATCCTTCAGCTATTGATATGTAAAACCCTTTGTCAAGGTGCCTCACTTCTCCCAACCAGCATAAAAGTCGCTACGAATCTTAACATCGTTCATTGAAGCTCTGTCGTCCCGACAGTTCTGTACCTTTCACCTGAAGACGGCCGCTTGCGTTGTGGCCGAAACGTCGTGAGAATTTTATTGTGTTTTTTTATTATTTTATTCTCATTCTACGTGACTTTACCGAAAGAACCAAAGAAGATGAATCCTTGCAGTCACGAAAGCTTCAAATCGAAAAATATGATTTTATTGTTTCCCTTCTACGTGACTTCACTGAAAGAACCAAGAATATAGTATATGAATTAGATCATTTATTTATTTTGCTAACTTTACAATGAATCGTACATTTTAATTGTACTAGTTTAATGTCTTAAGGTTTAGTTTCTAATTGTCTAGGATAAAACAAGTTATTTTGTCAAAATGAATGACGTTAATTGGCGCATACATTCAAAGTGCAATTTTAAATGAACCGTGTCAGTCTTCAAATACTGTTCCGGTTATTCCCACCTTGTTGGTGTCCCTATTGTCTCCTGCACCCACTAACAACGGAGTTATTGTTGGGGTGGAGAGAAGCACAGCCAGCAGCCAGCCAGGAAACTCGAGACATAGAATATGTTAATAGCAGCGTGACTTACACCACCCTCTCGGCTGCTGCAGGGAGGGCGCGGCGTTGAGCCTTGAACTTCAGCTTCCCGTCTTCAGTCAAGCAGCAGCTCACGCTCTGCGGGTCCACGTCCCTGGGCAGCTGCGTCTCCCTGTGGAACTCCTGGCAGCTGTGGCTGTAGCTGCCGCTGCTGACTTCTCCGCTCTTCACCTCGCGCCGTCCGGCCACCACCAGCTTGTCTCCAGACACCTTCACGGCCAGGTCCTGTGGGGAGAAGTCCTGCACGTCCAGGGACGCGACAAACCCGCCTCCCTGCTCCTGTGGATCTTCAATCTGGAACCCACTGCTCACGGCCGGCTGCTGCAGCAGTGCGTCTCCGAGGCTGCCCGGAGCCCGCGTGTGGCTGCTGAGCTGATCGACTCCACGGAAGATTCTCTCCATCCTCTCGATCTCGCTCCTCATGTCTCGCTGCAGCTGCTGGAAGAGACTTTCACCGCGGGGGTTCCAGACCGGCCAGCCTGGCCAGACGCTCCTCTCCATCACGTGCATCGCAGGGAAGTAAACACTCAGGGCCATGCTTGTTGATGTGCTTCACAGTGAGGCTCGCTTCAGCTGTGAGCGCTGCTCCCTCCTCCGCCGATGTTCTGCCAGTGCAGCTACAGGAGCTGCTTTAATAGCCCTGGCAGTAGCTACGAGCAGATGCCAGGGGCAGCCAGAAGCGTCCAGAATGATGCAGCTGCTCCCAGGGCTTCCTCCATCCGCACAGAATCAAGAGCGTGACTCGTGTCTCAGGCTGCAGTTTGTGAGCAGTTTACTGCCATGGAATTCACTCAGCACTGATAATGAATGTAAAACAGTGATGTGCTCTTCTATATTTAACTGAAATTACTACACTTTGAAGGGTGATACAAACCGAAACTTAAATTCTCGCTTACACAGCACAATGACATCATCAGCCTTATCAGGAAAGACTGAGTCACACAAAGACTACAAATGTCCCTTACATTTGACTTAATAAAAAACTATCAATTCTGTACCATGGTTATTTTTAAAATATACGTAATGCTATAATTTGATACTTACACATTGACAGGGTGAACTAAATGCTATTGTAGTGAACTTGTCACAAACTGCAGCCTGAGACACGAGTCACGCTCTTGATTCTGTGCGGATGATGTAAGCCGCTGGGAGCAGCTGCGTCATTCTGGAAGCTTCTGGCTCCCCCTGGCATCTGCTCGTAGCTACTGCCAGGGCTATAAAAGCAGCTCCTGTAGCTGCACTGGCAGAACATCGGCAGAGGAGGGAACCGCTCACAGCTGAAGCGAGCCTCACTGTGAAGCACATCAACAAGCATGGCCCTGAGTGTTTACTTCCCTGCAATGCACGTGATGGAGAGGAGCGTCTGGCCAGGCTGGCCGGTCTGGAACCCCCACGGTGAAAGTCTCTTCCAGCAGCTGCAGCGAGACATGAGGAGCGAGATCGAGAGGATGGAGAGAATCTTCCGTGGAGTCGATCAGCTCATCAGCCACACGCGGGCTCCGGGCAGCCCCGGAGACGCACTGCTGCAGCAGCCGGCCGTGAGCAGTGGGTTCCAGATTGAAGATCCACAGGAGCAGGGAGGCGGGTTTGTCGCGTCTCTGGACGTGCAGGACTTCTCCCCACAGGACCTGGCCGTGAAGGTGTCTGGAGACAAGCTGGTGGTGGCCGGACGGCGCGAGGTGAAGAGCGGAGAAGTCAGCAGCGGCAGCTACAGCCACAGCTGCCAGGAGTTCCACAGGGAGACGCAGCTGCCCAGGGACGTGGACCCGCAGAGCGTGAGCTGCTGCTTGACTGAAGACGGGAAGCTGAAGTTCAAGGCTCAGCGCCACGCCCTCCCTGCAGCGGCCGAGAGGGTGGTGGTCATTGAGCAGCCAGCGACAGCGACTCCTGGCACGGCCTCTCAGTCCACTGGCACCACTCACGCGTAGAGTGGCGCCTGGAGCATCCATTCCAGCAGCCTGCTTTATTGATGTTTCAATTGTATGGATATTTAGATAAATCAGTTTCTTCTAGCCACGCTATGTTCAGTAATATTTACGTGTTTCAGCGTTCACATTCAACTTCATTGGATTAAGTGTATCGCTGTAAAGGATTGTGAAATCGTATCGCTTCGTTTTAATTTGCCATTACACGTTCATATATTGCAAAAAGATAATGATAAATGTTATCTTCAATTATTTTTCATCATTACACATGACTATTTTGCACAGCCTAATTTTCGAACTACTATAATACTATAGTGTTTGTGTGAATGGTAAATGATGTTTGTTTTTTGTAATAAAATGCCTTTCAATTTCCTGCAACAGTTGCAACTGTTCTTTTTTCTACATTGTGTTTGTTTCATCGTTACTGTGGATCAGAGTTCTGGACACAGAATTCCCCAAAACTACGACAACCGGTAACGCGGCCTCATTGCTCCGTGTCCGTGACAACACCGAAGGTGCCAGGCTCACGCCGTCGGCCCTGCCGAGTCACTCCGCACTCAGAATCTGGGATTGGCTTGCAATTGTCTAAGATCAATCTTACCACTTCACATTTCACTTGTATCATCCTTCAATTGGTAGTAAATCCTTCGCTAAAGAATTGGTCCTCAAATTGTGGGGACAGCGTACGACGGAAAAAATTTGTTGCCATTTAATGTTTGCGACACAGAGAATGTAAATAGTTACATGACAACATCGCTGCTGTAGCAGTGTAAGTCACGCTGCTATTAACATATTCTATGTCTCGAGTTTCCTGGCTGGCTGCTGGCTGTGATTCTCTCCACCCGAACAATAACTCCGTTGTTAGTGGGTGCAGGAGACATTACGGACACCAACAAGGTGGGAATAACCAGAACAGAATTTGAAGACTGACACGGTTCATTTAAAATTGCACTTTCAATGTATGCGCAAATTAACGTCATTCTTTTTGACAAAATAACTTGTTTTGTCCTAGAGAATTGGAAACTAAACCTTAAGACATTAAACTAGTACAATTAAAATGTACGATTAATTGTAAAGTTAGCAAAATAAATAAATGATCTAATTCATATACTATATTCTTGGTTCTTTCGGTAAAGTCACGTAGAATGAGAATAAAATAATGAAATAACACAATAAAATTCTCACGACGTTTCGGCCACAATGCAAGCGGCCGTCTTCAGGTGAAAGGTACAGAACTGTCGGGACGACAGAGCTTCAATGAACGATGTTAAGATTCGTAGCGACTTTTAAGCTGGTTGGGAGAAGTGAGGTACCTTGACAAAGGGGTTCACATATCAATAGCTGAGGGATTAGCTTGTGACTGGTCACGGAAATGGCTATGTTAAAGTCAAAACCTACACATCCACAGAGGAAACTAGTAATTTAGCATTGAAATAGCTACGGGATTAGCTTGGGACTGGTCACAGGAATGGCTATGTTAAAGTCAAAACCTACACATCCACAGAGGCAACTAGTAATTTATCATTGAAATAGCTAAGGGATTAGCTTGTGCAAATAGCTGAGGGATTAGCTTGTGACTGGTCACAGAAACAGATGTTAAAGTAAAGGCCTACACATCCACAGAGCTTCAATGAACGCTGTTAAAATTCGTAGCGACTATTAAGCTAGCTACTAGTTTAATGTCTTAAGGTTTAGTTTCCAATTCTCTAGGATAAAACAAGTTATTTTGTCAAAAAGAATGACGTTAATTGGCGCATACATTGAAAGTGCAATTTTAAATGAACCGTGTCAGTCTTCAAATACTGTTCTGGTTATTCCCACCTTGTTGGTGTCCCTATTGTCTCCTGCACCCACTAACAACGGAGTTATTGTTCGGGTGGAGAGAAGCACAGCCAGCAGCCAGCCAGGAAACTCGAGACATAGAATATGTTAATAGCAGCGTGACTTACACTGCTACACCAGCGATGTTGTCATGTAACTATTTACATTCTCTGTGTCGCAAACATTAAATGGCAACTATTTTTTTCCGTGGTACGCTGTCCCCACGATTTGAGGACCAATTCTTTAGCGAAGGATTTACTGCCAATTGAAGGATGATACAAGTGAAATGTGAAGTGGTAAGATTGATCTTAGACAATTGCAAGCCAATCCCAGATTCTGAGTGCGGAGTGACTCGGCAGGGCCGACGGCGTAAGCCTGGCACCTTGGGAGTTGTCACGGACAGGGAGCAATGAGGCCGCGTTACCGGTTGTCTTAGTTTTGGGGAATTCTGTGTCCAGAACTCTAATCCACAGTAACGATGAAACAAACACAATGTAGAAAAAAGAACAGTTGCAACTGTTGCAGGAAATTGAAAGGCATTTTATTACAAAAAACAAACATCGTTTACCATTCACACAAACAGTATAGTATTATAGTAGTTCGAAAATTAGACTGTGCAAAATAGTCGTGTGTAATGATGAAAAATAATTGAAGATAACATTTATCATTATCTTATTGCAATATATGAACGTTTAATGGCAAATTAAAACGAAGCGATACGATTTCACAATCCTTTACAGCGATACACTTAATCCAATGAAGTTGAATGTGAACGCTGAAACACGTACATATTACTGAACATAGCGTGCATAGAATAAACTGATTTATCTAAATATCCATACAATTGAAACATCAATAAAGCAGGCTGCTGGAATGGATGCTCCAGGCGCCACTCTACGCGTGAGTGGTGCCAGTGGACTGAGAGGCCGTGCCAGGAGTCGCTGTCGCTGGCTGCTCAATGACCACCACCCTCTCGGCCGCTGCAGGGAGGGCGCGGCGCTGAGCCTTGAACTTCAGCTTCCCGTCTTCAGTCAAGCAGCAGCTCACGCTCTGCGGGTCCACGTCCCTGGGCAGCTGCGTCTCCCTGTGGAACTCCTGGCAGCAGTGGCTGTAGCTGCCGCTGCTGACTTCTCCGCTCTTCACCTCGCGCCGTCCGGCCACCACCAGCTTGTCTCCAGACACCTTCACGGCCAGGTCCTGTGGGGAGAAGTCCTGCACGTCCAGGGACGCGACAAACCCGCCTCCCTGCTCCTGTGGATCTTCAATCTGGAACCCACTGCTCACGGCCGGCTGCTGCAGCAGTGCGTCTCCGAGGCTGCCCGGAGCCCGCGTGTGGCTGCTGAGCTGATCGACTCCATGGAAGATTCTCTCCATCCTCTCGATCTCGCTCCTCATGTCTCGCTGCAGCTGCTGGAAGAGACTTTCACCGCGGGGGTTCCAGACCGGCCAGCCTGGCCAGACGCTCCTCTCCATCATGTGATTCGCAGGGAAGTAAACACTCAGGGCCATGCTTGTTGATGTGCTTCACAGTGAGGCTCGCTTCAGCTGTGAGCGTTGCTCCCTCCTCTGCCGATGTTCTGCCAGTGCAGCTACAGGAGCTGCTTTTATAGCCCTGGCAGTAGCTACGAGCAGATGCCAGGGGGAGCCAGAAGCGTCCAGAATGACGCAGCTGCTCCCAGCGGCTTCCCTCATCCGAACAGAATCAAGAGCATGACTCGTGTCTCAGGCTGCAGTTTGTGAGCAGTTTACTGCCATGGAATTCACTCAGCACTGATAATGAATGTAAAACAGAGTGATGTGCTATTCTATATTTAATTGAAATTACTACACTTTGAAGGGTGATACAAACCGAAACTTAAATTCTCGCTTACACAGCACAATGACATCATCAGCCTTATCAGGAAAGACTGAGTCACACAAAGACAACGAATGTCCCTTACATTTCACTTAATAAAAAACTATCAATTCTGTACAATGGTTATTTTTAAAATATACGTTATGCTATAGTTTGATACTTACACATTGGCAGGGTGAACTAAATGCTATTGTAGTAAACTGCTCACAAACTGCAGCCTGAGACACGAGTCACGCTCTTGATTCTGTGCGGATGGAGGAAGCCTCTGGGAGCAGCTGCGTCATTCTGGACGCTTCTGGCTCCACCTGGCATCTGCTCGTAGGTACTGCCAGAGCTATAAAAGCAGCTCCTGTAGCTGCACTGGCAGAACATCGGGGGACGAGGGAGCAGCGCTCACAGCTGAAGCGAGCCTCACTGTGAAGCACATCAACAAGCATGGCCCTGAGTGTTTACTTCCCTGCGATGCACGTGATGGAGAGGAGCGTCTGGCCAGGCTGGCCGGTCTGGAACCCCCGCGGTGAAAGTCTCTTCCAGCAGCTGCAGCGAGACATGAGGAGTGAGATCGAGAGGATGGAGAGAATCTTCCGTGGAGTCGATCAGCTCAGCAGCCACACGCGGGCTCCGGGCAGCCTCGGAGACGCACTGCTGCAGCAGCCGGCCGTGAGCAGTGGGTTCCAGATTGAAGATCCACAGGAGCAGGGAGGCGGGTTTGTCGCGTCCCTGGACGTGCAGGACTTCTCCCCACAGGACCTGGCCGTGAAGGTGTCTGGAGACAAGCTGGTGGTGGCCGGACGGCGCGAGGTGAAGAGCAGAGAAGTCAGCAGCGGCAGCTACAGCCACAGCTGCCAGGAGTTCCACAGGGAGACGCAGCTGCCCAGGGACGTGGACCCGCAGAGCGTGAGCTGCTGCTTGACTGAAGACGGGAAGCTGAAGTTCAAGGCTCAGCGCCGCGCCCTCCCTGCAGCGGCCGAGAGGGTGGTGGTCATTGAGCAGCCAGCGACAGCGACTCCTGGCACGGCCTCTCAGTCCACTGGCACCACTCACGCGTAGAGTGGCGCCTGGAGCATCCATTCCAGCAACCTGCTTCATTGATGTTTTAATTGTGTGGATACTTTGTTAAATCAGTTTCTTCTATTCACGATATGTTCACTAATATGTACGTGTTTCAGCGTTTCCAGTTAACTTAATTTGATTATGTGTATCGCTGTACAGGATTGTTAAATTGTTTCACATCGTTTTAATTTGCCATGACACTTTCATATATTGCAATAAGATAATGGTAAATGTTATCTTCAAGATTTTCATCAAATCTGCTATAGCAATGTAAGTCATACTGCTATTACAATAATGTATGCCTCGAGTTTCCTTACTGGCTGGGTTTCTCTCCACCACAAAATTAACTCTGTTAGTGGGTTCCAGCTGTTTCCACCGAAACTAACTGGGTAACTGGCTACACGGATTTTTCCGTTTACAGTCACAAATAAACATTTCACATACATGCAGGCATCGACTTACGAACCACTCGACTTACGAATTTCCGCACTTAGGAACCAGCTTCCATGAAATGTGTTTTAACATTGAGAATTGCAACGCGAACTCGCACTTGCAAACTGAACCGAGGATCTATTTTTTTTCAGCGGAGCGATCCTCTACGAGTTGTGTCATCCTCGCGCTTCCAGTGTTTGTGCTCGTGTGTGCGTGCACGCACGTGTGTACATTATTGTGTTCCCACTTACAAACCGTTTGACTCACGAACGGGTCCCAGGAACTAATTGAGTTCATAAGTCGAGGACTGTCGGGATCGTGTATGAAACATAAAATACATACAAATTTATAAAAACATTTTATGTTCAAATACCTTGCGTCCTGATGTTGGCTTGCTTGTCGTAAGGGGCGAAATGAGTCACTACAATTGCACACACACAGACAACAACCGCCACTAAGTGGCTGTGACGTTGCTACGGCACTTGTGCCAGGCTAAGTGCACTTTATGGCCACGTGATCACGGGTCAGATTCAGCTGCCATGGTTTGACAGAGATGAGTGGTAGATGCGTCAGCTGTGCCTCCCCTACTGTGCCAACTTGATGTGTTTTATCCGCCTAAGGCTCTGCTCCTTGTTGTGAGCGTCTCTCTGCTACCCTCTGTTGTTGCTGGAGGGCGACTACCTCCAACTGCCCAGTATCGTACATCATGAGTCTCCTCCACATAGGCCGCGCTTTACACTGCTGGTACCAGTCATTCGCAAGTCAATTCAGCTCCACATCCTCTTGTACCACATCATTTAATCTCTTCTCTAGCCCGTGCCGCGCCTGTTTAGCCCCCTTTAATGCAGTGGTTAGGGAGGCGTGGTACATGACCCAGCCAATGTAGCATTACCTGCTGGAGGCGCTTACCGATGGGACTTTGTCCAGATCTGTCAAGGATTGTGAGCTCACACAATCCAGCCTGGTTAAACACAGGATGGATCGTAGGAAGGCCATCCTGAATGTTTATAACCGGCGAAGATGTTCCATTAGGGGGGTCCACGTTTGGCAAGCATCGAGAAGGAAGGGCATGACCGTGGCCGAGAAGATCCGAAGACTGCTGTGGAGCGACAGATATCAGGTAGCTTCCACACAGCGTCATGCAACCGATGAAAAGATAATGCCGCTCGACTGATTCGGAGTGAGACCTCTTCTGTCAAACCGGAGTTGGTCATAAGCACACTATCCAGATGTGGAAAACTATCCAATTTACAACTGCCCCATCACCAATGGGGAGTTAAGGGGTGGAGGGTTTAATGCAGACATGGGCTGGGCTTTTTAATCCGGCCCCCTGAACGTGTCCAAATATTATTAAATTAAATTTTACCTTTCACCTGTAATGCCCTCATTTCCCCATTAGATGGAGCACTTTGACTGGGAGTGTGGTAATTGGTTTGGGCGCAGGCCTCAGATGTTTTCATGATGTTTGATCAGTCACGTTACGACATGTTTTTGTATTGTTCATGTTCGTGCAATTTGTTAAATTGCCTTGCAAATAAATGCTTTGCTACCTGTTAAAGGCCAAATCCTTTCATGTAATGATTATTACATGTCATTTATATTAGTTCACACAAACACTCCATCCATCTGTTCCTTGCCCGGCCCCTCTGTCAAATTTTAGAACCCATTGTGGCCCGCGAGTAAAAAAAATTGCCCACGCCTTGTTTAATGGCACAACATAGCGAGGCAGGTGCTTAGTTTTGGTGGGGCTGATGGTTAAGGCCCCACCTCTTAGTGCAGGGGTGGGGAACCTTTTTTGTGCCAAGGGCCATTTGGATATTTATAACATCATTCGGGGGCCATACAAAATCATCAACTTAAAAATTAGCCTATTATATTTGGTCAAACATTTAATTAACTCACCCCTAATGCGATGGCTGGAACTGCTTCTCTTTGGTGAGGCGTGTGGAGATATTAGCTGGCATTGATGATGTTAGCTGGTATTGATGATGTTAGCTGGTATTGATGATGTTGCTACTCGCAACTGCTTTTCCAGGTTTGCTCCAAGATTGATTGAATTTCGAGTCCCGCCTGCGGTTGCCTTGGCAGGGCCAGACCAAATGATTTCGCAGGCCTCATGGCCGGCCGGTCGGACGTTCCCCACCCCTGTCTAGTGGCACGCTCCAGGTCTAGATCATTCGCATACGTAACATGGATGACAAATCGGGAGCAAGCTCTCAAGCGCACCCGGGCATCAATCCGCCTCCCATTGTATCTATATCAGATATAGATTGCTCTGGTACGGACATGGAAGGTTTCTCGAACGACGTGGACCAAAAATATTTTAAACAGTGTACGGAGCCAGAGGACATTACTGTCGAACCCCAAGGTTAACGGGGAATAGCTTCGTCTTCCGGCAAAGTAGCTTTACTCGGCCCTGCTCAATATCATGGAAGTCCTTAATTATTGTGAGCAGAGAGTCAGAGACTCCGAAAGCATGAAGAACAACCCAGAGTCCAGACCTATTGATGGTATCATAGGCATTGACCAGGTCAATAAAGCAGAGATGTAAGTCCTGTCGGAATTCAACACTCCTCTGCTGTAGCAAACGGAAGGAAGATGTGGCATCTGTGGCTGCCCTGGCCTGAAACCACAATGGGGCTCCCCAATCCTCTTCTCAGCATGCCTGGCAAGGTGATGTTGAATAATCCTTGCCAGGACTTTTTCCGGCACTCTAACACAGGCACAGACTCTAACCAAAACTATCGAATAATTACACGGTTAATTTAAATTGCACTTTCAATTAATGTGCCTATTAATGTCATTATTTCGGCAAAAAATGTTTTTATCTTAAACTAGTGCAATGAAAAAAATACCCTTTATTGTAAAATTTGCAAAATAAAGACGATATAATTCCTGTACTGTTTTAGTTTATCTTTCTGAATACACATTTAATGAAAATGTGTTTTAGTGAATGGTTGTTTTTGAAGGTGATATCGTGTAAATGTTTTCCAAAGCTGCTTATGCAGCCGTCACCATCTCCAGCCGTGATTTCTCCACTTCTGTCCGAAGCCATCACCATCTCTTGCGGATTTGCAATGCAAAAATCTGTCTGGCTACTGCCCACCGGTTGATTCATTCGATCCATCTTCGCAGTGGACGCTCTATTGGTTGTGTTCCCTCCTTTAGCTCCCATTCCCACGTTAGTCACGACCACCGGCCGTCATCTCTTCAAGTTGTGTGTCCTGCCTCACCCCACCTTTCTAAACTAAAATTATGCCTTTAATTTGCATATGATGCCCAATTGACGTGTCCGTCTTCCATTCTCAGTTTAATTCCTAGCATGTGCATCTCTATGCTTCCTTGTGCACTTCTCAACATTGGTTCCATTGTCTTCGTCAATGGCCATGTGTGTGATGCATCTGTTGTTGCAGGTCATATCCACTGATTAAAAAACGTTCTGCTTTAGGAAAATGGCTTTGTTACGTTTCATGATTTAAGTTCAGATTCCAATCAGCACTGTGCTCTGCCCTGATACGCCTCTCTTAATAATTTTCATCCCTCTCCCCCTTCAACAACCGCCCCACGTATAAATGCACTTCTATGTTTTCAAGTTGTGTCCCTGTTCTTTTTGTTCAATTTGTTATTCCCCCGCACCTCCAATAAGCATGGTTGCCTGCGTACGGTGCGAAAGAAGTTCAGCATGCAAACATACGCTGCGTTGAAAACTTACTCTACAGCATATTCACACTGGAGACGCAGGAGGGTGCTGCTATGAGATTGCCACATTTTTGACTGTAGACAAAGCCCTGACAGATTTCTCAGTCAGCACTCAGTCTAGAATTATCAGAACTACACAGTAAACGACACAATGCGGGTGCTATATCTCGTAAGAATGAATACCCACAACCTAAACACAAATGGTAATTCCTGGACAGGTGACAACTCTAGCCATGCCCATGAAAAAATATATAGTGACTAACTTGGAGACGTAACTTCTTCGAGGCAATTCTTTAATTACACACCGAGCATACTGTTACACACTCTCTGCTGTAATACAACGCTCTGTCCCTCGCTTAAACGCAACTCTGCACTGGTGGCTAGCCTACAACACAACGCTCGCCATCTGACACTGACGGCGCTGAACTAAGACAGGCAACTACTGCTAGCAGCACAATTATCAAGTGGATGACAACAGCGGCGAAGGCGACGATCTTCAACAGCAACGACGACGACGACGGCGATCCCACTCCAAACGATGGCCCTCATCCCCTGCTCGGGGTCCCCTTTAATCCTGTTAGCGTGGCCTCGCTCCACTCCGGCCAGGCTCCCCTTCTAGAATCTACTAGCAGGCTCTCGACGTGTCCTACCCGAGATCCTTCTCAGGTCTATTACGTGGTCTGCTGTCAATCAGGGCTGCTTCACTCTGCAGATCCCCTTCCCTGCCAGCAGCCAGCGCTATGCTACGTAGTGACCAATTCTATGTGACTACACATACACAACATCCTGACCATCACTCGCCTATGCGGATGATAAAATATCAAGCATTGGAGATTTAATTCTGATCTACTGTTGTTCGTTTTGATTGATTTTGGCACAGTTTAAAATATATATTTTCATATCAGTACCAGCGGGAAGTACCCAGCGTTTCCCGGGGGAAAAATATATTTACAAACTTGTCTTCTCTTAAAAACATAACATATACATACACAAACACTAAGCTATTGTGCCCTTTGTCCATTTGTCCGTCAACAAAATTATAGGAGCGACACTGGAAAAACGGCGTATTCTATTATTTAATTTATTTTCTGTCAACGTGACTTTACCGAAAGAACCAAAGAGTAATTCCTGCAGTCACGAAAACTTTGAATCTAGTTTTAGCGTGTTAATGTTAAATAAACGTGTTGTCTCCTATAGAAGCCTGAGTCTCCATTTGAGCCCACTACAACTGGTGTTGGAAGTGGCCAAACGTTAGTTAATTAACTATAGATTATGGAGACTAGGCGAACAATACGTACCAGGTCTCCAGATGAAGAGGACGACGACCCACCGGCCCCGGGGATGTCGGCGCAATCCCCCAGCCCCCACTGGGGGCCTGGGGTGTCCACCTCCGGTTCCAAACCGCCCTCCAAATTGCCTTACCTATGAGTCCTACTTGGTACAGGCCGGACCCGCTATTGCCCCCTGTTGGGCCCTGACTGCAGCTACATATTTTCCAGTAGTGGTGGCGGCGTATTACGCCTGACAATTACCCACCACATTAAGAAGCATGATGGTAGCTTGCAGTTGTGTGTCGACTTTAGGAAGCTTCATAAGATATCGGTGGCTGACGCGTATCCTCTCCCTCGGATGGACGATTCCCTGGACGCTCTGGCGGGAGTACAGAACTTCTCCACCCTTGATCTCCTCTCCGGATTTTGGCATTTGCCACTAAATGAGGCCTCTAAACCCAAACGGCTTTTCGAACACCTCAAGGCCTGTTTGAATTAAATCAGCTTCCCATGGGACTCCACGCAGCACCGGCTACGTTCCAATGACTGATGGAGCTGGTGCTGGCTGGACTTCAATGGGACTCATGCTTACAATACCTCGACGATGTCATCGTCTTCAGCCGTACGTTCAAAGAACATCTTGATTGGTTACGCGCTGTCTTTCTTAAAATGCGAGCAGCCCATCTCAAATTCAAGCCGCAAAAGTGTTACCCCCTTCAGAAATCCGTGCGGTATCTCGGTCATATTGTCAGTAATTCGGGCATGGCGATAGATCCCGACAAAACCACGTGTGTTCGGACGTGGCCGACCCCCACGTTGATGATGCAGGTGCAGAGTTTTATTGGTTTTGCATCTTATTATCGCCGGTTTGTCACTGGGTTCGCTACCTTCGCAAAACCTCTCCACGCCTTGACGGTTATGGGTCAGAGGTTTCATTGGGGGGAGGAGGAAGCCGCATTTGTTGCGCTTCGCAATTCCCCTCCGCTACTCTGACTTTGCCATGCCGTGTGTCCTTGATACTGACGCAACCAACACCAGCATTGGCGCGGTTCTGTCCCAGGTTGTCAACGGGGTGGAGTGTGTTGTTGCATACGGCAGCAGAGTGCTGTCGCCAGCCGAACAGCGTTACTGTGTCACGCGCCGGGAACTATTCAGGTCTCCCGCATTAACGAGTTGATTGCTCTGGACATCCCTGGTTCGGTTCCCGTCACCCCTCGTGGGAATAAATATTTGTTGGTTGGCGTCGAATATTTATCGCTCTGGCCGATGGCCTGGCAGCTATGGATGGGAGCCATCCGGTAGTGCCACCTAGGCACATGCCATGGTACAATGGTGAGCACACAGGACTTGTAATCAATACAGAGGTACTATGTACAGGGGCGGCAAGCAGCTAAAAAATGGTGCACGTTTATTATAAATACGACATTCTCAAATGGTTTCGAAATTAAGTGTCTTATCAGCAGAATCGTGCAGTTTCTGCCGAACATACACAGCATTAGTTCCTAACACACTTTGGCAGAGTTGGTGTCACTGCCTGGGAAAGGAACATTAATGGTGATTTTGTGGAAAGTCAGGTGAAATGGGTGGTTGGTCAGACTGACCAGCACCCTGTGCTGTGTGGATCGCTCGTGGTTCTGGCCACCAATCGCCAAGCAAATTGGTTGCAGAGACTTCCACGTGTAGAGTGACTTCAGTTGTGTGCAACCGAGTTGCGCAACTGCTTGCACCGGCTGTGGCCGTGTGCGGAAAGCTAACTCGGGTCAAACCTGGGTTTCGAAGCGCGGTGTAGCGTTAACCATGACACTACCGCTCCACACAATCACACACACGCGAAGATCGACACCAAATACGTGCTCTGTTGCACCACACAGCAACTCACACGCACACTGCAGTGTCCAATAACAACACAAATGTATTAATCATGACAACCACCTGCTCTGCCACTCAAAGCAATGTCCATCACATGGCCATCAACGCGACACATATAGTTCATCACGGTCACCCGACCAGCAGGAGTCACGTGTGTGAGCAGTCCGTGAATGTCGCCGGGCTATGGTGATGCAGTGGTGTGGGTTGGACAAGGGGCGGATGATGATGTCTGTCGTGGAAATCTGTGGAGCGGCACGGAACAAAAGTGGGACGGGTGGCCCAGTGTGGAGCAGGAGCCGCTCGGCTGGGACGAAGGTGGGGAGGAATCCACTGATCCGGTGGAGGCGTGGGGAGGAGGGCGGGACGCCGCGTGAAGCGCGACTCGTGGGAGTGGTGCCAGGCAGAAGGGGCACCTGGGACTCCGTACGCGGGACCCCGGCCGTTGCACCTGGGCTGGGGGGGGATCCGCTGCCCTGCAGGTGGAGCGAGGCCGGGGGGAAGGTGCTCTCGGTCCGGGTGAATGGGACGAATCAATGCGGATGGAGTTGAGGATTCGAGAGGAGGTTTGCGGAGGCGGGGAGGAAGGCGGCTGTTGCGGGACTTGCGGTAACGCTGCCGTGAAGAATAGGGAGCAAAAGACTCGTGTGCCGGGCCCGGTCTGGTATCACGGTGGCGTGGAGGAACCCAGGGCTCTGGTGGAGGTGGAGGCAGGTGGAAAGCAGGGAGCTCCCAATCCTGGGGTTTAGCTTGATTACTCATGGGTGGAGATGATGGTGCGAGTGGCGGTGGTGGCGATAGTGGCAGTGGAAGCGATGGCAGAAGTGGAGGTTGAGGCAATGGCAGGAGTGAAGGTGGAGTCGATGTCAGCAGTGGGGGTAGAGTTGATATCAGTGGTGGAGGCAATGGCCTGAGTAGAGATGGAGGCGATGGCAGCAGTGGAGTTGAGGATTCGAGAGGAGGTTTGCGGAGGCGGGGAGGAAGGCGGCTGTTGCGGGACTTGCGGTAACGCTGCCGTGAAGAACAGGGAGCAAAAGACTCGTGTGCCGGGCCCGGTCTGGTATCACGGTGGGGTGGAGGAGCCCAGGGCTCTGGTGGAGGTGGAGGCAGGTGGAAAGCAGGGAGCTCCCAATCCTGGGGGTTAGCTTGATTACTCATGGGTGGAGGTGATGGTGCGAGTGGCGGTGGTGGCGATAGTGGCAGTGGAGGCGATGGCAGAAGTGAAGGTTGAGGCAATGGCAGGAGTGAAGGTGGAGTCGATGTCAGCAGTGGGGGTAGAGTTGATATCAGTGGTGGAGGCAATGGCCTGAGTAGAGATGGAGGCGATGGCAGCAGTGGAGCCGATGGCCCGATTGGAGGTGGAGGCGATGGCAGCAGTGGGGGCGATGTCCTGAGTAGAGATGGAGGCGATGGCCTGAGTAGAGGTGGAGACGATGGCCTGAGTAGAGGTGGAGGCGATGGCCTGAGTAGAGGTAGAGGCGATGGCCTGAGTTGAGGTGGAGATGATGGCATGAGTAGAGGTGGAGGCGATGGCCTGAGTAGAGATGGAGGCGATGGCCTGAGTAGAGGTGGAGGCGATGGCCTGAGTGGAGGTGGAGGCGATGGCCTGAGTAGAGGTGGAGGCGATGGCCTGAGTGGAGGTGGAGGCGATGGCCTGAGTAGAGGTGGAGGCGATGGCCCGAGTGGAGGTGGAGAAGATGGCCCGAGTGGAGGTGGAGGCGATGGCCTGAGTGGAGGTGGAGGCGATGGAAGCAGTGGAGGTGGAGTTGATATCAGTGGGGGAGGCGATGGCCTGAGTAGAGATGGAGACGATGTCCTGAGTGGAGGTGGAGGCGATGGCCTGAGTAGAGGTGGAGGCGATGGCCTGAGTTGAGGTGGAGACGATGGCATGAGTAGAGGTGGAGGCGATGGCCTGAGTAGAGATGGAGGCGATGGCCTGAGTAGAGGTGGAGGCGATGGCCTGAGTAGAGGTGGAGGCGATGGCCCGAGTGGAGGTAGAGGCGATTGCCTGAGTGGAGGTGGAGGCGATGGCCTGAGTAGAGGTGGAGGCGATGGCCTGAGTGGAGGTGGAGGCGATGGCCTGAGTAGAGGTGGAGGCGATGGCCCGAGTGGAGGGGGAGAAGATGGCCCGAGTGGAGGTGGAGGCGATGGCCTGAGTGGAGGTGGAGGCGATGGAAGCAGTGGAGGTGGAGTTGATATCAGTGGGGGAGGCGATGGCCTGAGTAGAGATGGAGACGATGGCCTGAGTGGAGGTGGAGGCGATGGCCTGAGTAGAGGTGGAGGCGATGGCCTGAGTAGAGGTGGAGGCGATGGCCCGAGTGGAGGTGGAGGCGATGGCCCGAGTGGAGGTGCAGGCGATGGCCCGAGTGGAGGTGGAGGCGATGGAAGCATTGGAGGTGGAGTTGATATCAGTGGGGGAGGCGATGGCCTGAGTAGAGATGGAGGCGATGGCCTGAGTGGAGGTGGAGGCGATGGCAGCGGGGGAGGCGATGGCAGCGGTGGAGGCGATGGCCCGAGTAGAGATGGAGGCAATGGCCCGAGTGGAGGTGGAGGCGATGGCCCCAGTGGGAGCGATGGCCTGAGTGGAGCTGGATTCTTCAGGTGAGGAGCACAGCTCTGCTTGGTGCCGGGGCTGTTTCCCCTCCCCTGCGCCCGCCGCTTTCGTCTCCGCGCCGCGGCCATACGAGCCCAGGGACTCGGTGCTCGGCCGAGACCTCCACCTTTCTTTCTCTGCAGCGCCCGGGAAATCTTCCTCCTTCTGGTCCTCATCCTCATTCTCATCGCTCTCTGCAAAAGTTACGAAAAACATCAACGGCGTCATTAGCTGAATCTCCCTGCTCCGTGTCTGTGAGTGCGTTGTGACCCTGGGGACAGACTTGCGAGTTTGTTTTTTACGTTTTTGAGCCAGGAGGCCAGGATTGGGAAAAACTTGGGCCACTTTTCATCCAGGCAACTGGAGAGCAGCACAGACTAAGTCTTACTTACCAAACATTTAAACTAACAACAGCATACTCTTTGGTATCTTTCGGTAAAATCACGTAGATAGAAAAATAACTAATAAAGTGAAACCTTGGATTGCGAGCATAATTCCTTCTGGAAACGTGCTCTTAATCCAAAGCACTCGTATATCAAAGCGAATTTCCCCCATAAGAAATAATGGAAACTCAGATGATTTGTTCCACAAACCAAAAATACCGTATTCATATAAAAAATATTAATACAAAATACCTTTTTATATTTTTATTATTTAATATAAAGTAATCAAATTTATTAATTACATTTAATCGTGGCTGGTGTGAGGGAGACGAGATAGAGGATGGTTATTGTGTAGGACGACTTTCACTTGCAGTACAGTTACTAAAGAACAGTCACTACACATGGACACAAAATAAAAAAATGCTTTATGCACACACACGTATTCACAACACTACAGTACTGTAGTAAACAGTATACACGTAGTCACAACACTATAGTACTGTAGTAAACAGTATACACGTGGTCACAACACTATAGTACTATAGTAAACAAGATAGGTTCGCACGGATGTTGACTATACGAGTGAGGCACACCGACTGAGACCGAGCATGGGAAGACGATTACCCACAATCCCGCAGTATACACGTGGTCACAACACTATAGTACTATAGTAAACAGTATACACGTGGTCACAACACTATAGTACTGTAGTAAACAGTACACACGTGGTCACAACACTATAGTACTGTAGTAAACAGTATACACGTGGTCACAACACTATAGTACTATAGCAAATACAGTATACACGTGGTCACAACACTACAGTACTATAGTAAACAGTATACACGTGGTCACAACACTATAGTACTGTAGTAAACAGTACACACTTGGTCACAACACTATAGTACTGTAGTAAAGAGTATACACGTGGTCACAACACTATAGTACTGTAGTAAACAGTATACACGTGGTCACACTATAGTACTATAGTAAACAGTACACACGTGGTCACAACACTATAGTACTGTAGTAAACAGTATACACGTGGTCACAACACTATAGTACTGTAGTAAACATTACACACGTGATCACAACACTATAGTACTGTAGTAAACATTACACACGTGGTCACAACACTATAGTACTGTAGCAAACAGTGTACACGTGGTCACAACACTATAGTACTATAGTAAACAGTACACACGTGGTCACACCACTATAGTACTGTAGTAAACAGTATACACGTGGTCACAACATTATAGTACTATAGTAAACAGTATACACGTGGTCACAACACTATAGTACTATAGTAAACAGTATAGACGTGGTCACAACACTATAGTACTATAGTAAACAGTATACACGTGGTCACAACACTATAGTACAGTAGTAAACAGTATACACGTGGTCCCAACACTATAGTACTATAGTAAACAGTATACACGTGGTCCCAACACTATAGTACTATAGTAAACAGTATACACGTGGTCACAACACTACAGTACTATAGTAAACAGTATACACTTGGTCACAACACTATAGTACTGTAGTAAACAGTATACACGTGGTCACAACACTATAGTACCATAGTAAACAGTATACACATGGTCACAACACTATAGTACTATAGGAAACAGTATACACGTGGTCACAACACTATAGTACTGTAGTAAACAGTATACACGTGGTCCCAACACTATAGTACTATAGTAAACAGTATACACGTGGTCACAACACTATAGTACTATAGTAAACAGTATACACGTGGTCACAACACTATAGTACTATAGTAAACAGTATACACGTGGTCACAACAATATAGTACTGTAGTAAACAGTATACACGTGGTCCCAACACTATAGTACTATAGTAAACAGTATACACGTGGTCACAAGACTATAGTACTGTAGTATACAGTATACACGTGGTCACAACACTACAGTACTATAGTAAACAGTATGCACGTGGTCACAACACTATAGTACTGTAGTAAACAGTATAGACGTGGTCACAACACTATAGTACTATAGTAAACAGTATACACATGGTCACAACACTATAGTACTATAGGAAACAGTATACACGTGGTCACAACACTATAGTACTGTAGTAAACAGTATACACGTGGTCCCAACACTATAGTACTATAGTAAACAGTATACACGTGGTCACAACACTATAGTACTGTAGTATACAGTATACACGTGGTCACAACACTACAGTACTATAGTAAACAGTATGCACGTGGTCACAACACTATAGTACTGTAGTAAACAGTATAGACGTGGTCACAACACTATAGTACTATAGTAAACAGTATACACATGGTCACAACACTATAGTACTATAGTAAACAGTATACACGTGGTCACAACACTATAGTACTGTAGTAAACAGTATACACGTGGTCACAACACTATAGTACTATAGTAAACAGTATACACATGGTCACAACACTATAGTACTATAGGAAACAGTATACACGTGGTCACAACACTATAGTACTGTAGTAAACAGTATACACGTGGTCCCAACACTATAGTAATGTAGTAAACATTACACACGTGGTCACAACACTATAGTACTGTAGTAAACAGTGTACACGTGGTCACAACACTATAGTACTATAGTAAACAGTAAACACGTGGTCACAACACTATAGTACTATAGTAAACAGTATACACGTGGTCACAACACTATAGTACTGTAGTAAACAATATACACGTGGTCACAACACTATAGTACTATAGTAAACAGTATACACGTGGTCACAACACTATAGTACTGTAGTAAACAGTATAGACGTGGTCACAACACTATAGTACTGTAGTAAACAGTATACACGTGGTCCCAACACTATAGTAATGTAGTAAACATTACACACGTGGTCACAACACTATAGTACTGTAGTAAACAGTGTACACGTGGTCACAACACTATAGTACTATAGTAAACAGTAAACACGTGGTCACAACACTATAGTACTATAGTAAACAGTATACACGTGGTCACAACACTATAGTACTGTAGTAAACAATATACACGTGGTCACAACACTATAGTACTATAGTAAACAGTATACACGTGGTCACAACACTATAGTACTGTAGTAAACAGTATAGACGTGGTCACAACACTATAGTACTGTAGTAAACAGTATACACGTGGTCACAACACTATAGTACTGTAGTAAACAGTATACACGTGGTCACACTATAGTACTATAGTAAACAGTATACACGTGGTCACAACACTATAGTACTGTAGTAAACAGTATACACGTGGTCACAACACTATAGTACTGTAGTAAACATTACACACGTGATCACAACACTATAGTACTGTGGTAAACATTACACACGTGGTCACAACACTATAGTACTGTAGCAAACAGTGTACACGTGGTCACAACACTATAGTACTATAGTAAACAGTACACACGTGGTCACACCACTATAGAACTGTAGTAAACAGTATACACGTGGTCACAACATTATAGTACTATAGTAAACAGTATACACGTGGTCACAACACTATAGTACTATAGTAAACAGTATAGACGTGGTCACAAAACTATAGTACTATAGTAAACAGTATACACGTGGTCACAACACTATAGTACTGTAGTAAACAGTATACACGTGGTCCCAACACTATAGTACTATAGTAAACAGTATACACGTGGTCACAACACTATAGTACTGTAGTAAACAGTATACACGTGGTCCCAACACTATAGTACTATAGTAAACAGTATACACGTGGTCACAACTCTACAGTACTATAGTAAACAGTATACACTTGGTCTCAACACTATAGTACTGTAGTAAACAGTATGCACGTGGTCACAACACTATAGTACTGTAGTAAACAGTATACACGTGGTCCCAACACTATAGTACTATAGTAAACAGTATACACGTGGTCACAACACTATAGTACTGTAGTATACAGTATACACGTGGTCACAACACTACAGTACTATAGTAAACAGTATGCACGTGGTCACAACACTATAGTACTGTAGTAAACAGTATAGACGTGGTCACAACACTATAGTACTATAGTAAACAGTATACACATGGTCACAACACTATAGTACTATAGGAAACAGTATACACGTGGTCACAACACTATAGTACTGTAGTAAACAGTATACACGTGGTCCCAACACTATAGTACTATAGTAAACAGTATACACGTGGTCACAACACTATAGTACTGTAGTATACAGTATACACATGGTCACAACACTATAGTACTATAGTAAACAGTATACACGTGGTCACAACACTATAGTACTGTAGTAAACAGTATACACGTGGTCCCAACACTATAGTACTATAGTAAACAGTATACACGTGGTCACAACACTATAGTACTGTAGTATACAGTATACACGTGGTCACACCACTACAGTACTATAGTAAACAGTATGCACGTGGTCACAACACTATAGTACTATAGTAAACAGTAAACACGTGGTCACAACACTATAGTACTATAGTAAACAGTATACACATGGTCACAACACTATAGTACTATAGTAAACAGTATAGACGTGGTCACAACACTATAGTACTGTAGTAAACAGTATATACGTGGTCCCAACACTATAGTACTATAGTAAACAGTATACACGTGGTCACAACACTATAGTACTGTAGTAAAGAGTATACACGTGGTCCCAACACTATAGTACTATAGTAAACAGTATACACGTGGTCACAACACTATAGTACTGTAGTAAACAGTATACACGTGGTCCCAACACTATAGTACTATAGTAAACAGTATACACGTGGTCAAAACACTATAGTACTATAGTAAACAGTATACACGTGGTCACAACACTATAGTACTATATTAAACAGTATACACGTGGTCACAACACCATAGTACTGTAGTAAACAGTATACACGTGGTCACAACACAAGCAATCGTCTTCAGGTGAAATAATACAGCAGGCGGACTGCTGAGACAGGAAGAAATGTAGCGAGAGAGCTACTGCAACCAAAGGTTACACTATATACGTTTGTGGTGGGATTTGCAAGTAAATGTAAGATCGCAGAGCAAGCATACCCCGGCTAATCCCTCGGCTACTCCGAGGGGGAGTGGGAGCGGAGGGGCTGCCGTAACGGGCGAGATAGTGGGGGTGAAATTTACAGAGGGTACAAGCTGATAGAAAGAGGATCAAACTCAGCAAACTTAGAAATGTAATGCAACTCATTGAGTCGGCCAACACAACAAATAATACTTTGCCTGGTTGATCACCGTCCTTCTCTGCTTGTGTGTCTCCCTGTGTGTGGGGAGCGGTGGTGCGGCTGTTAGCGCTACACTGCGCTATGAACCTGGCGACCCGGGTTCGATTCCCGCTCACGGCCAACACCAGTGACGATTATCTGAACCGGTCCCGGGCCTCCCCTAGGTCGACTCAGCCTCAAATGAGTACCTGGTGCGGTGTGTAAACATCGCCACTAGGGAGACAAAGGCGGTCGGGCGTGGTGCTGGCCACCCACCCCCTCGTGTACTGTTCCGGCCTTCACAGGTGCTCGCTAACAGCACTTGCCCCTACAGTCTGTTCAGGCTATACGGGGGATCTTTGTGTCTCCCTGTCTGTGTTTGGTCTCTCTCTCTCAAATTTAGTTTCACCTGATGATGACTGCTTGAGTTGCAATCGAAACGTCGTATTCTATTATTTTGTTTATTTTTTCTACGTGACTTTACCGAAAGACCATTGAGTAACAACAGTGTTTTTACGAATCACAGCTAAGAGACAAACAACATTATATTTTCTATTAAACATAACATTTTAATAACATGTTAAAAAATACTTTAAATCTCATCACTGCTCCTCATACTCAATCCGTGATCAGTGCCGGATTATCCTCGGAACAAAATAATCATTAGCTGTGGGCCCCGCACTTTCAAGCGCCCCGCGCTAAATGATCTCACCCTATAAATCCCCGTTCAGTGATTCTGTACTTGCTCTATTACTATAGTAAAATTACAATTACTTTACTATGCAAGTTAAAAACTTCGTGCTTTATAATTGTGTTTTTTATTTATTCTGGGCACCTTTATAATATAAGCTACAGGACCCGCACGAGCTTAATCCGGCACTGTCCGGGATACTGTTCCAGTGCCCAACCAGGCTGTTGAAGACACCGTGAGTGGAGTTGAGGGGGATCGGTGGAGGTGTGAAGGGGGCGAGTGATGCCGACGGGCTGCGAGGGGGTCATCCGAGAGGGTGCCCAGTGGGGAGATGAAGCAATGAAATCGCTCCACGTGCAGGTGCTGGGTGGATTACTGCACAGCGGCATCGTGGGAGGTGGCGACGGGTCGTGGAGGTCTCTACCCACTAGTGGATTGACCATGGCTGATGGTGGTGATGATGATGGATGTTGCTCACTCACTTGGCGACGTATGAAACGCCAGAGATGCACGGCGATGTGCAGGGTGTTCAGCAGCACGGTGGAGCTGATGGCCTCCTTGCAGCCGCTGTACAGCTGACCTACAGCGTGGAGCAGAGCAGGGAGCGCGCTGTCCACTATGGCCTGGCAGCTGCTGCTCAGCTCACCCATAGCCTGCAGGAGGGCAGGGAGCACGCTGTCCACAATGTCCTCACTGTGGCTACTGAACATCGGTCCCCAGGTGGCGACCCCTGCTGATGCAGAGACGTTCTTCACGAGTCCCGAGTAGTTGATCGTGGTGGTGGTGGTGTTGGAGGCGTTAATGTCCGAACCCCCACGCCGAGATCCTCCGAGGAGCTCCACCATCGGCTGCGTGAGCAGCAGAACCACAGTGAGGACAGCCGTGAAGATCGCCATGGTGGTGGTGGTGGCGAAGGTCTCTGAAGAACTCGAAGTGGAGGAGCAGCGTGGGGTGAGGTGGTTTCCTCTCCAGGAGCCGACTCCACTCTGACCTCTGCCGTGACGTCACCGGGCCATGACGTCACCGTGACGTCAGAGGTTTCCACGGCTCTTACGTCATTATAGCATTTGGAACGTGGCTGTGCAATGGAACATCAACACGTGATGCACTACAACACTGTATTGTTTATAGAATTGTAATACAATACTAATTATTCACATCTGAGACAGAACATCGGCAGAGGAGGGAGCCTCACTCCTCACTTCTCCCAACCAGCTTAAAAGTCGCTACGAATCTTAACAGCGTTCATTGAAGCTCTGTGGATGTGTAGGCCTTACTTTAACATATATTTCTGTGACCAGTCACTAGCAAATCACCCAGTTATTTCAATGCTAAATTCGCCTAGTTATTTCAATGCTAAATTCTCCTGTTTTGATTTGTACTAAGTGCCTCGGTGAATGTGTATGCTCTGACTTCAACGTAACTATTTCTGTAGCAGTTACAAGCGAGTCACTCAGCCATTTCAATGCTAAATTCTATGCTAATCCCATTGTCAAGGGGTGCCTCTGCGGATGTGTATGCCTTAACTTAGCTATTTCAATGCTAAATTCTATGCTAATTCCTTTTAACAATGGGGGCCTCTGCGGATGTGTATGCTTTAACTTTTAACATAGCCCTTTCTGTGACCAGTCACAAGCTAATCATTCAGCCATTTCAATGCTAAATTTTATGCTAATTCCTTCGTCAAGGCTCTTTGTTCCTCTCACACAGCTTAAAAGCCGTGATCTGAACGTGGCTCTTTCACTCCAGCGCTGTCCTACCAGACAGTCTCGCCCCCTTCACCTGATGAAGGCCGCTTGTGTTGTGGCCGAAACGTCGTGAGAATATTATTGTGTTATTTTATTTTATAAATTTATTATTTTATTCTCATTCTACGTGACTTTACCGAAAGAACCAAAGAAGATGTAGGTTTTTACTTTAACATAGCCATTTCCGTGACCAGTCACAAGCTAATCCCTCAGCTATTTGCACAAGCTAATCCCTTAGCTATTTCAATGCTAAATTACTAGTTGCCTCTGTGGATGTGTAGGTTTTGACTTTGACATAGCCATTCCTGTGACCAGTCACAAGCTAATCCCTTAGCTATTTCAATGCTAAATTACTAGTTGCCTCTGTGGATGTGTCGGTTTTGACTTTAACATAGCCAATTCCGTGACCAGTCACAAGCTAATCCCTCAGCTATTGATATGTAAACCCCTTTGTCAAGGTGCCTTGCTTCTCCCAACCAGCTTAAAAGTCGCTACGAATCTTAACATCGTTAATTGAAGCTCTGTCGTCCCGACAGTACTGTACCTTTCACCTAAAGACGGCCGCTTGCATTGTGGCCAAAACGTCGTGAGAATTTTATTGTGTTTTTTTATTATTTTATTCTCATTCTACGTGACTTTACCGAAAGAACCAAAGAAAATAAAATAATAAAGATATAAAACAATAAAATTCCCCAAATCAAAATTCATATACTGTTGATTTATTCACTCCATCTCCGCAGTGGACACTGCCGGTTGTGTTCCTTCCTTAGCTCCCATTCCCACGTTAGTCTCGACCACCGGCCGTCATCACTTCAAGTTGTGTGTCCTGCCTCACCCCACCTTTCTAAACTAAAATTACGTTCTTAATTATATGAAGTCATATGAAGTCCAATTGACGTGTCCGTCTTCCAGTATCAGTGTAATTCTTAGGATGTGCATCATCTCTACGCTTCCTTGTGCATTTCTAAACATTGGTTCTATTTTCCGTTTGTGATGCATCTGTTTGAAAAAAACGTTCTGCTTAAGGCATATGGCTCAGTTACGTTTCATTATTAAGTTAAGATAACAATAAGCACTTTGTTCTGCCCTGATACACCTCTCTTAATCATTTTCATCCGTCTTCCCCTTCAACAACCGCCCTACGTGTAGATGCACTTCTGTGTTTTCAAGGCTGTGTCCCTGTTCTTTTTGCGTTCAGTTTGTTATTCCCCCGCACCTCCAGTAAAGCATGGTTGGCTGTGTACGGTGCGAAAGAAGTTCACCATGCAAACATACGCTGCGTTGAAAAATGATTCTACTGACTGCAGACCAATCCTGGACAGATTTCTCAATACGAGTGCAATATCGAGGGTACAGATCAATACCAACTGAACACAGATGCTAATTCATGGACGGGTGGCAACTCTAGCCATGCCCATGCAAACATACACAACATCTTGACCATGAATCGCCTATGCGGCAGATTAAATGTCAAGCATTATACATTGAATTTCGATCTACTTTTGTTCGTTTTGATTTATTTTGGCGCAGTTTCAAGTAAGTATTTTTAATAGAATTATTATATTGCCATTTACTGTATAATTGTGATAATAGACCAAGCACTGAGACATTGCCCAGGGTTGGTCTACAATCGAAAAGGTGGCAACCCCATAGCACACCCTCATGTGTTCCAGTGTTAACACATCGTATGTTTGTATCTTGAAATTCTTTCGCACCGTACGTAGCCCACCGCTCCCCCCACCACACACGTGCACAGCAGCTCCAGAGAGCGACTTTTGGGTCAGAGGTAGCCGCATTGTACTGGGGCCGTCCATAAATGAGGGGGGGGGGGGTGAGAAATGTGACGTCACATCAAAATGCGCAACTTTAAATAAATATAGACAACACGTTCTACGTAATTAAATAGACTTTTTAATAAATATTTTCTCCTACAACATCAGAGTGCAGCGCCACATTAAATAAGCACCACGATGACAATAGTTTAAAGCGATATGAAGCATGTTTTATTTTGGGGGGGGGGCACAGCTTTGTACCGTCATATTTGAGGGGGGGCTCTGACTCTTTGTGACGCCGCGTGACGATGGGAGGGGGGGTCAAAAATCGTCTAAAATCGCGTGACGTCATTTATGGACGGCCCCCACAGCGTGAAATAGCGCAAAAAACCGAACCCGCGTACAGCGAGGGAAGCCCTGGCTGGTTTATCATTCATTAATCTCCAGTTCAGTCACAAACGAATCTCTTAGAGCCGAAGGCGCGATTCAGTATCACGTTGGCATGCCGTGTCAACCCGTACGGGGTTACCCCGTATTGGTGTACAGGGAGATTGAGTTCTCAGGTCCATACGGCTTACTAGAGCCGTTTCAAAACGGGCAAAACAATGTTTTGTGTTTCTCCCCTTGTGATGGGATTTTGTAGGATGAACGTTGAGATTTGTAAGGGGCACGGGGTGACCAATAAGGTCTGAATTGGTCTGTAATAAGAGAGGCAATGGTTAGGGGTTGACAGGTGTGCGTTGGCACTGCGTGCCACGTCGCGTTGTCATACAGCTGACACTCTGATGAGCAATGATTCGGCGACGCACGGTGCCAAAGGGGCCGTCCATAAATGACGTCACGCAACTTCTGACGATTTTTGACCCCACCCCCCCATTGTCACACGGCGTCACAAAAAGTCAGACCCCCCCCTCAAATATGACGTCACAAAGCTCTGGCCCCCCTCCCACCAAATAAAACATGCTTCAAATCGCTTTAAACTATTGTCATTGTAGTGCGTATTTAATGTGGCGCTGCACTCTGATGTTGTAGGAGAAAACATTTATTAAAAAGTATATTTAATTAAGTAGAACGTGTCGTCTATATTTACTTAAAGTTGCGCATTTTGATGTGACGTCACATTTCTCACCCCCCCCCCTCGTCACACATCGTCACAAATGTCTGATCGCCCCCCCCCCCAGGTGCGTGACGTCATTTATGGACGGCCCCAAAGACGTTCAACATTCGTGCGTATCCGCCGTGATGTGGGGCGAAGTAATATTCTAATCTTATTATCCGCGATGCCTGCAGGATTAGCTTTTTTCTTCTTCGTCTTCCAAAGCAGATTATTAATGAGAATATTGATGGAATTTCCCCCAGTGCATGTTGGCTGGGGAAGGGCTGTTTAAGACCCGCGGTGAACCCGCTCATCTCCACGTATCGGCATGAAATGATAAAATCGCAGATTTTCGGAAGCGCGTTCGTTTCAAGTGGATGCTTGTTGTCAACACCGCCATATTGACAGCACTCGCAATCATCCCATACTCAATTGAAACTCTTCTTAAGTAATTGCTTATTGTGTTTAGTTCCTTGTCCTTATCTCATACCTCCGATTAGCACGGTGGGCTACGTACGGTGCGAAAGAATTTCAAGATACAAACATACGATGTGTTAACACTGGAACACATGAGGGTGTGCTATGGGGTTGCCACCTTTTCGATTGTAGACCAACCCTGGGCAATGTCTCAGTGCTTGGTCTATTATCATAATTATACAGTAAATGACAATACAATAATTGTATAAAAAATACTTACTTGAAACTGCTCCAAAATCAATCAAAACGAACAAAAGTAGATCGGAATTCAATGTAAAATGCTTGACATTTAATCTGCCGCATAGGCGATTCATGGTCAAGATGTTGTGTATGTTTGTAGGGGCATGGCTAGAGTTGCCAACTGTCCGAGAAATAGCATCTGTGTTCAGGTCGTATTGATCTGTACCCTCGATATTGCACTCGTATTGAGAAATCTGTCCAGGTTTGGTCTGCTATCAGTAGAATCATTTTTCAACGCAGCGTATGTTTGCATGGTGAACTTCTTTCGCACCGTACGCTGCCAACCATGCTTTAATGGAGGTGCGGGGGAATGACAAACTGAACGCAAAAAGAACAGGGACACAGCCTTGAAAACACAGACGTGCATTTGCACGTAGGGCGGTTGTTGAAGGGGAAGAGGGATGAAAATGATTAAGAGAGGCGTATCAGGGCAGAGCAAAGTGCTTATTATTATCTTAACTTAATAATGAAACGTAACTGAGCCATATGCCTTAAGCAGAACGTTTTTTTCAAACAGATGCATCACAAACAGAAAATATAACCAATGTTTAGAAATGCACAAGGAAGCGTAGAGATGATGCGCATCCTAAGAACAACACTGATACTGGAAGACGGACACGTCAATTGGACTTCATATGCAAATTAAGGACGTAATTTTAGTTTAGAAAGGTGGGGTGAGGCAGGACACACAACTTGAAGTGATGACGGCCGGTGGTCGAGACTAACGTGGGAATGGGAGCTAAGGAAGGAACACAACTGGCAGTGTCCACTGCGGATATGGAGTGAATAAATCAACAGTATATGAATTTTGATTTGGATAATTTTATTGTTTTATATCTTTATTATTTTATTTTCTTTGGTTCTTTCGGTAAAGTCACGTAGAATGAGAATAAAATAATAAAATGACACGATAAAATTCTCACGACGTTTTGGCCACAATGCAAGCGGCCGTCTTTAGGTGAAAGGTAACTGTCGGGACGACAGAGCTTCAATTAACGATGTTAAGATTCGTAGAGACTTTTAAGCTGGTTGGGATAAGTGAAGCACCTTGACAAAGGGGTTTACATATCAATAGCTGAGGGATTAGCTTGTGACTGGTCACGGAATTGGCTATGTTAAAGTCAAAACCTACACATCCACAGAGGCAACTAGTAATTTAGCATTGAAATAGCTAAGGGATTAGCTTGTGACTGGTCACAGGAATGGCTATGTTAAAGTCAAAACCTACACATCCACAGAGGCAACTAGTAATTTAGCATTGAAATAGCTAAGGGATTGGTTTGTGCAAATAGCTGAGGGATTATCTTTATTATTTTATTGTTTCCCTTCTACGTGACTTTACCGAAAGAACCAAGAATATAGTATATGAATTAGATCATTTATTTATTTTGCTAACTTTACAATTAATCGTACATTTTAATTGTACTAGTTTAATGTCTTCAGGTTTAGTTTCTAATTCTCTAGGATAAAACAAGTTATTTTGTCAAAAAGAATGACGTTAATTGGCGCATACATTGAAAGTGCAATTTTAAATGAACCGTGTCAGTCTTCAAATACTGTTCTGGTTATTCCCACCTTGTTGGTGTCCCTATTGTCTCCTGCACCCACTAACAACGGAGTTATTGTTGGGATGGAGAGAAGCACAGCCAGCAGCCAGCCAGGAAACTCGAGACATAGAATATATTAATAGCAGCATGACTTACACTGCTACAGCAGCGAGGTGGTCATGTAACTATTTACATTCTCTGTGTCGCAAACATTAAATGGCAACTAATCTTTCCGTGGTACGCTTGTCCCCACGATTTGAGGACCAATTCCTTAGCGAAGGATTTACTACCAATTGAAGGATGATACAAGTGAAATGTGAAGTGGTAAGATTGATCTTAGATCATTGCAAGCCAATCCCAGATTCTGAGTGCGGAGTGACTCGGCAGGGCCGACGGCGTGAGCCTGGCACCTTGGGAGTTGTCATGGTCAGGGAGCAATGAGGCCGCGTTACCGGTTGTCTTAGTTTTGGGGAATTCTGTCTCCAGAACTCTGATCCACAGTAACGATGAAACAAACACAATGTAGAAAAAAGAACAGTTGCAAATGTTGCAGGAAATTGAAAGGCATTTTATTACAAAAATCATTACCATTCACACAAACAGTATAGTATTATAGTAGTTCGAAAATTAGACTGTAGAAAATAGTCATGTGTAATGATGAAAAATACTTGAATATAACATTTATCATTATCTTATTAGAATATATGAACGTGTAATGGCAAATTAAAACGATGCGATACGATTTGACAATCCTTTAGAGCGATACACTTAATCCAGTTAAGTTGAATGTGAACGCTGAAACACGTAAATATTACTGAACATATCGTGAATAGAAAAAAACTGATTTAACAAAATATCCATGCAATTAAAACATCAATGAAGCAGGTTGCTGGAATGGATGCTCCAGGCGCCACTCTACGCGTGAGTGGTGCCAGTGGACTGAGAGGCCGTGCCAGGAGTCGCTGTTGCTGGCTGCTCAATGACCACCACCCTCTCGGCCGCTGCAGGGAGGGCGCGGCGCTGAGCCTTGAACTTCAGCTTCCCGTCTTCAGTCAAGCAGCAGCTCACGCTCTGCGGGTCCACGTCCCTGGGCAGCTGCGTCTCCCTGTGGAACTCCTGGCAGCTGTGACTGTAGCTGCCGATGCTGACTTCTCCGCTCTTCACCTCGCGCCGTCCGGCCACCGCCAGCTTGTCTCCAGACACCTTCACGGCCAGGTCCTGTGGGGAGAAGTCCTGCACGTCCAGGGACGCGACAAACCCGCCTCCCTGCTCCTGTGGATCTTAATCTGGAACCCACTGCTCACGGCCGGCTGCTGCAGCAGTGCATCTCCGAGGCTGCCCGGAGCCCGCGTGTGGCTGCTGAGCTGATCGACTCCACGGAAGATTCTCTCCATCCTCTCGATCTCGCTCCTCATGTCTCGTTGCAGCTGCTGGAAAATACTTTGACCGCGGGGGTTCCAGACCGGCCAGCCTGGCCAGACGCTCCTCTCCATCACGTGCATCGCAGGGAAGTAAACACTGAGGGCCATGCTTGTTGATGTGCTTCACAGTGAGGCTCGCTTCAGTTGTGAGCGCTGCTCCCTCCTCCGCCGATGTTCTGCCAGTGCAGCTACAGGAGCTGCTTTTATAGCCCTGGCAGTAGCTATGAGCAGATGCCAGGGGGAGCCAGAAGCGTCCAGAATGACGCAGTTGCTCCCAGGGCTTCCCTCATCCACAGCAAATAGCAGTGACTCATACCTGGGGTTCAGCTGTGTGACGCCTTCTCTAAACTAAAAATGATATTTCCATTGGAAACAAGCAGGCAAGACACAACTTTAATACACTATAGTACACCAGGACAGTGATATTTTGAAATGTACATATTGTCAATGAGAAAACGTGGTGAGCATTTGTGTCATTCCTTCACGTAAAGTCCTGGTCACAAAAGCAAAGTTTATGGGGAATAATAATACCCATTTTATATAGTTTTGAGGCATAAGCAATTAGAAAATAACACTTACTACCCAGGAACAAAAATCGTGTTACATAGTGAATTATCAGTGCAGAGCGAATTCCATGGCAGTAAACTGCTCACAGACTGCAGCCCGAGACACGAGTCACGCTCTTGGGAGCAGCTGCGTCATTCTGGATTCTTCTGGCTGCCCCTGGCATCTGCTCGTAGCTACTGCCAGGGCTATAAAAGCAGCTCCTGTAGCTGCACTGGCAGAACATCGGAAGAGCAGGGAGCAGCGCTAACAGCTGAAGCGAGCCTCACTGTGAAGCACATCAACATGGAAGCATGAGATGTCCTTAATTAACGCTAAGACACATTAATCAAAAACGCTAAAACACCTATTAGCAACATCAGTAAGGATGAGCGCTTTGAGCTTCCTCAATTAAAAAAAAGAGAGGACATCGTCATCCTCTCAGCCGACAAGGGCAATGTCACTGTCATCATGGAAAAAAAAACACATACAATAACAAAATTCAGGACCTACTGAATGATTGTAGCTATACCAAAGTCAATAGAGATCCCACCAACCGCCTTGTTACAAAAACCAACAATATCATCACTGATTCAACATCTTTAATCGAACCAACCAAGCGGCTTTCCTTAAAACCCTCTGCTGCTAGACCACACAGATTTTATGGCTTACCAAAAATCCATAAAGAAGATACACCACTTCGTTCTATCATCTTCATCATTAACTCACCCACCCACAAACTGGCCCGATTTCTGTCTGAGACCTTACAACCATTCACTGGTAAGACCACCTCAGCTGTACTTAAATCAGCTCACTTGGTATCGTTAATTAAGGACATCTCACTATCTCCAGGTGATTTGCTTGTCACTTTCGATCTAGTATCGTTGTTTACCAAAGTTCCTGTGCCTGCCACCATTACAATCATTGAAGATGTGGTCCAACAAGGATTGAATGCTGATGTACCGGCCCTGGTTAGACACTGCCTCACCAACACTTACTTCACCTGGAATGGAACATTGTACAAACAAGTTGAAGCTACCCCGATGGATTCGCCCTTATCTCCAGTTGTAGCCACTGTTTTCATGGAAAAATGTTTTGAGACGGATGCCATCCAGGCATCCACCCTACGGCTTTGTCTAAGAGGTACATAGATGACACGTTCGTCATCTGGCCACATGGCCTACCAGCTCTGGGCCAATTCTTCAACCACATCAATTCCATACACCCAGCCATCAGATTTACCATGGAGGTGGAAAAGGATGGCAAATTACCATTCTTGGATGTTTTCATCGTACAGAGAAAGCTACCCTTTTTGGATATCTTAATTAAAAGGAGACCTGGCGGTTCAATGAGCCACTCTGTCTACAGGAAAGCTACCCATACAGATGCTTACTTGAAACCGGATTCCCACCACCATCCATCCCAGAAGAACTCCCTCATCAAGACTCTATACCATGGAGCCCAATGCATTCCGACCAGGAACACATTACCAGTGAACTCAAACACGTACACCAGGCTCTCAGGGCTAATGGTTACTCCGACTACACAATCCGCAAAGCCATCACTCTAGTTATGAAGAAGGATCCTCTTGTGGAGCCACTCAAAACCATCACCTTACCCTACATTGCAGGGGTCACTAAAACGATCTACAAAATCCTGAATAAACACAAGATCCAGGTCCGATTCAACACAGTACATAAAATCCGTGATCTGGTTCCATCTGTAAAAGATGCTGTTCCAGACATACAGTACCCGGGTGTTTACAAACTAAAGTGCCTCTGTGGTAGTAGCTACATTGGAGAAACCAAACGACATATCTCGGACCGCATCCGCGAACATAAAGCAGACTTGAAACACATTAGAACGAACTCCTCCGCCGTGGCAGATCACTGTTATAATTCAGTGGGCTCACATGACATTGACTTCTCAAAGACGGAGGTTCTGTGCAAGCCAACCGGCTACCATGAGAGATTCGTTCATGAGGCTATCCACATATACAAGCACAGAGACAATTTCAACCGAGAAGATGGATTCTGGCTTAGTAACCATTGGAAAGATGTTTTAAACCATTGCGGTTCTTAATTAATAATTTTATGGTGATCTTCACACGGCAGCTCTTTCACTGGCATTGACTCTTAATACTTCTCACACCACGGTTAATGGTATGGTTTATAACATGATTATAACAGCGCCTCGCAGCTGTTTCTCTCCTCCCTCTGTTCCGACCATGGATGGACACATCAGTCTGAACGGGGCTGGTAGCTGTCCGTGGTGCTGATGTGGAGGGTAAGAATCCACCCATTTTTTCGCCATATAGCATCGTGATATATAACGACTTATTGTTGGTAGCTCAGCTGATTGGAGAATATATAGAGTTTATTGTTAACATTGAGGTAGTTTATATTTTAGTTTTTTTCATCTGTTTACTATATGGTATTCATTATATAGTGTAGTGCATACCCAGTTGCTGTTATGAGCTCTGCTTATTGAAGAATATATTGAGTACATTTATTATATTGATGTAATTTGGACTCAGGTTTTTTCACATCGGATTACTGTATGATATTTGAGTTGTTGCATCCCCCTTTTTGCATCCTTGTACAAGGTGCCTCGGTGGATGTGTAGGCTTTGACTTTAACATAGCTATTTCGTTGACCAGTCACAAGCTAATCCCTCAGCTATTCAATGCTAAAATCTCTTGTTTGATTTGTACTAGGTGCCTCTGTTGATGTGTAGGCTTTGAATTTAACATATCTATTTTTGTGACCAGTCACAAGCTAAATCCGTTAGCTATTTCAATGATAAATTCTCCTGTTTGATATGTTAACCCCTTTGTCAAGGTGCCTCTCTTCTCTCAACCAACTTAAAAGACGCTACGAATCTTAGCAACGTTCATTGGAGCTCTGTCGTCCCGACAGTCACAAGCTAATCCCTCAGCTATTCAATGCTAAATTCTCCCGTTTGATTTGTACTAGGTGCCTCTGTGGATGTGTAGGCTTTGACTTTAACATAGCTATTTCTGTGACCAGTCACAAGCTAAATCCATCAGCTATTTCAATGATAAATTCTCCTGTTTGATATGTTCACCCCTTTGTCAAGGTGCCTCTCTTCTCTCAACCAGCTTAAAAGACGCTACGAATCTTAGCAGCGTTCATTGGAGCTCTGTCGTCCCGACAGTTTTTTGTTCCTTCACCTGAAGAAGGCCAATTGTGTAGTGGCCGAAACGTCGTGAGAATTTAATTGTTATATTTTATTATTTTATTCTCATTCTACGTGATTTTACTGAAAGAACCAAATAAGATGAATCCTTGCAGTCACGAAAGCTTCAAATCGAAAAATGTCCTTAATTAACGTTAAGACACATATTAATCAAAAACGCTAAGACACCTATTAGCAACATCAGTAAGTATGTGCGCTTTGAGCTTTCTCAATTAAAAAAGAGAGAGGGCATCGTCATCTTCTCAGCCGACAAGGGCAATGTCACTGTCATCATGGAAAAAAAACCATACAATAACAAAATTCAGGATCTACTGAATGATGGTAGCTGTACCAAAATCAATAGAGATCCAACCAACTGCCTTGTTACAAAAACCAACAATATCATCACTGATTCAACATCTTTAATCGAACCAACCAAGCAGCTTTCCTTAAAACCCTCTGCTGTTAGACCACCCAGATTTTATGGCTTACCAAAAATCCATAAAGAAGATACACCTCTTCATCCTATCGTCTTCATCATTAACTCACCCACCTGCAAACTGGCCCCATTTCTGTATCAGACCTTACAACCATTCACTGGTAAGACCACCTCAGCTGTACTTAAATCAGCTCACTTGGTATCGTTATTTAAGGACATCTCACCATTTCCAGGTGATTTGCTTGTCAGTTTCGATCTAGTATCGTTGTTTACCAAAGTTCCTGTGCCTGACACCATTGCAATCATTGAAGATTTGCTCCAAACTGGAATTGAATGCTGATGTACCGGCCCTGGTTAGACACTGCCTCACCAACACTTACTTCACCTGGAATGGAACATTCTATAAACAAGGTGAAGTTACCCCAATTGGTTCTCCCTTATCTCCAGTTATAGCCAATGTTTTCATGGAAAAATGTTTTGAGACAGATGCCATCCAGGCATCCACCCTACGGCTTTGTCTAAGAGGTACATAGATGACACGTTCGTCATCTGGCCACATGGCCTACCAGATCTGGGCCAATTTTTCAACCACATCAATTCCATACACCCAGCGATCAGATTCACGATGGAGATGGAAAAGGATGGCAAATTAACATTCTTGGATGTTTTAATCGTACAGAGACCAGATGGCTCAATGGTACACTATGTCTACAGGAAAGCCACCCATATGAATGCCTAACAAAACCTGACTCCCACCACCATCCATCCCAGAAGAATTCTCTCAACATAACTCTACACCATAGAGCTCGATGTATTTCCGACCATCACCGCCTAGCCAGTGAACTGGAACACGTACACCAAGGCCTCAAGATGAATGGATATTTAGACTACACAATCCGAAAAGCTCTCACCCCAACCATTGGGAAGGAACCATCTGAGGACCCAATAAAAACCATCACCTTGCCATACATAGCAAGGGTCACCAAAAATATTTCCAAAATCATGAGCAAACACAAGATCCAGGTTCGATTCAACACAGTACATAACATTTGTGATCTGATCCCATCTGTGAAGGATGTGATCCCTGACATGCAATACCCCGACGTCTAAAAACTAAGCTGCGTCTGCGGCAGTAGTTACATTGGGGAAACTAAGTGACATGTCTCGGACCGTGTTCGTGAACATAAGGCAGATCTGAAACACGGTAGGACCAATACCTCAGCCATGGCTGATCATTGTTTTAATGCTGTGGGCATACACGAAATTGATTTTTCCAAGACGAAGTTACTCTGCAAACCCACTGCTTATCAGCAAAGATTCGTTAATGAAGCCGTCCAGATGGGTTAACACAGACACAATTTCCACAGACTTGGGTACAAACTGAGCAATCATTGGAAGGACGTTATTAACCAGTTTAAGTCATGACGGGCCATGATGTTCCCAGCCTACCACCTTCTGATATTAGTTGTTTTTTTCGGCTCTCTGATTTTTTACATTAACAGATGTCATTTCTCACTAACACAGCTACCTCGTGTGCCATCCTCGAGGCTGCTGCTTCAGGATCTCCCATTAACATGCTAATCTCTCACATTAACATAGCCACCTTGGCGCACTCGCCGTGAAGGAGTCTCGGCGATCTTGCATTGACATGCTAATTTCTTCCTGGCAGCCCTGTGATTGGTGGAAAGCCCACCACCGCCGCGGTCGCTACCCACCACTTGCATTGGCATTGGCTGCTGACATTTTGGCCACGCCCTTTTCAAACCTTTATACCTTTATAAGCAGTTGTTTTTAGCAGCTAACCCCACTTTTCCTGATGACGACCGCTCGTGTTGCGATTGAAACGTCGTGATATTTTTATTATGTTTTCTTATTTTTTCTCTCTACGTGACTTTACCTAAAGACCCAAACAATATGAATTCCTGCAGTCATGAAAGCTTTGAATCAAGGTTGATTAAATGTCAAGTATTGGAGATTTAATTCTGATACAATTATGTTAGTTTTTATTGATTTTGGCGCAGTTTCAAATAATTATTTTTATATCAGTATTTACGTGACTACACTCGTTTACATTCGGCTGTACTCAGCTCACCATTCCTTTGAACTAATAAAAAACTTCTGCTTAACAATTATTAAACATCCTCAGTTGTGTGTCATTAGGTTCAGTATACAAACTGGACTAACAACATTTGGTTTTATGCAACAAAAACTTTATTTCAAAATGTATTTTTTAAAAAGTGTACTGACGAAAGCAACAAATTAAACGTTCTAAATTATATTGTACGTGTACTGCATACAATGTTAACAGTAAGAGCTCAAAGCAGGAACGTACATGTACACCAGATAACTATATTCGTGTGTAAACAATAAATTGCTTACAATATTGTACTTAATGTTGCCCGGTGAAATGAAACATTCTAAATCTAATGAGTCGCATTGAAAATAACATCCTACAGGCTGTTAATATTACTGTTTAGATACGACACATTACATGTCTTTAACATTCTCATGAAGACAAATTACAAAATGCATGACATTGTATCACACTGAATTCCAGCACGAATACTGTTAAATAGTTAGACTACTGGAATGGATGCTCCAGGCACCACTCTACGCGTGAGTGGTGCCAGTGGACTCAGAGGCCGTGCCAGGAGTCGCTGTCGCTGGCTGCTCAATGACCACCACCCTCTCGGCCGCTGCAGGGAGGGCGCGGCGCTGAGCCTTGAACTTCAGCTTCCCGTCTTCAGTCAAGCAGCAGCTCACGCTCTGCGGGTCCACGTCCCTGGGCAGCTGCGTCTCCCTGTGGAACTCCTGGCAGCTGTGGCTGTAGCTGCCGCTGCTGACTTCTCCGCTCTTCACCTCGCGCCGTCCGGCCACCACCAGCTTGTCTCCAGACACCTTCACGGCCAGGTCCTGTGGGGAGAAGTCCTGCACGTCCAGGGACGCGACAAACCCGCCTCCCTGCTCCTGTGGATCTTCAATCTGGAACCCACTGCTCACGGCCGGCTGCTGCAGCAGTGCGTCTCCGTGGCTGCCCGGGGCCCGCGTGTGGCTGCTGAGCTGATCGACTCCACGGAAGATTCTCTCCATCCTCTCGATCTCGCTCCTCATGTCTCGCTGCAGCTGCTGGAAGAGACTTTCACCGCGGGGGTTCCAGACCGGCCAGCCTGGACGTGCAGGACTTCTCCCCACAGGACCTGGCCGTGAAGGTGTCTGGAGACAAGCTGGTGGTGGCCGGACGGCGCGAGGTGAAGAGCGGAGAAGTCAGCAGCGGCAGCTACAGCCACAGCTGCCAAGAGTTCCACAGGGAGACGCAGCTGCCCAGGGACGTGGACCCGCAGAGCGTGAGCTGCTGCTTGACTGAAGACGGGAAGCTGAAGTTCAAGGCTCAGCGCCGCGCCCTCCCTGCAGCGGCCGAGAGGGTGGTGGTCATTGAGCAGCCAGCAACAGCGACTCCTGGCACGGCCTCTCAGTCCACTGGCACCACTCACGCGTAGAGTGGTGCCTGGAGCATCCATTCCAGTAGTCTAACTATTTAACAGTATTCGTGCTGGAATTCAGTGTGATACAATGTCATGCATTTTGTAATTTGTCTTCATGAGAATGTTAAAGACATGTAATGTGTCGTATCTAAACAGTAATATTAACAGCCTGTAGGATGTTATTTTCAATGCGACTCATTAGATTTAGAATTCATTTCACCAGGCAACATTAAGTACAATATTGTAAGCAATTTATTGTTTACACACGAATATAGTTATTTGGTGAACATGTACGTTCCTGCTTTGAGCTCTTACTGTTAACATTGTATGCAGTACACGTACAATATAATTTAGAACGTCAAATTTGTTGCTTTCGTCAGTACACTTTTTTAAAAATACATTTTGAAATAAAGTTTTTGTTGCATAAAACCAAATGTTGTTAGTCCAGTTTGTATACTGAACCTAATGACACACAACTGAGGATGTTTAATAATTGTTAAGCAGAAGTTTTTTATTAGTTCAAAGGAATGGTGAGCTGAGTACAGCCGAATGGAAATGAGTGTAGTTACGTAAATACTGATATAAAAATAATTATTATAAACTGCACCAAAATCAATAAAAACGAACATAATTGTATCAGAATTAAATCTCCAATACTTGCCATTTAATCAACCTTGACTTAAAGCGTTCATGTCTGCAGGAATTCATATTGTTTGGGTCTTTCGGTAAAGTCACGTAGAGAGAAAAAATAACCAAAAAAATAATAAAAATTTCACGACGTTTCAATCGCAACATGAGCGGTCGTCATCAGGAAAAGTGGGGTTAGCTGCTAAAGACAACTGCTTATAAAGCTTTGAAAAGGGCATAGCCCAAATGTCAGCAGCCAATGCCATTGCAAGTGGTGGGTAGCGACCGCGGCGGTGGTGGGCTTTCCACCAATCACAGGGCTGCCAGGCAGAAATTAGCATGTCAATGCAAGATCGCCGAGACTCCTTCACGGCGAGTGCGCCAAGGTGGCTATGTTAATGTGAGAGATTAGTATGTTAATGGGAGATCCTGAAGCAGCAGCCTCGAGGATGGCACACGAGGTAGCTGTGTTAGTGAGAAATGACATCTGTTAATGTAAAAAACTCAGAGAGCCGAAAAAAACAACTAATATTGGAAGGTGGTAGGCTGGGAACATAATGGCCCGTTATGACTTAAACTGGTTAACAATGTCCTTCCAATGATTGCTCAGTTTGTACCCATCTTCTCGGTTGAAATTGTGTCTGTGTTTACACATCTGCATTGCTTCATGAACGAATCTTTGCTGATAGGCAGTGGGTTTGCAGAGTACCTTCGTCTTGGAAAAATCAATTTCGTGTATGCCCACAGCATTAAAACAATGATCAGCCACGGCTGAGGTATTGGTCCTACCGTGTTTCAGATCTGGCTTATGTTCACGAACATAGTCCGAAACATGTCACTTAATTTCCCCAATGTAACTACTGCCGCAGACACAGCTTAGTTTTTAGACGCCGGGGTATTGCATGTCAGGGATCACATCCTTCACAGATGGGATCAGATCACAAATTGTATGTACTGTGTTGAATCGAACCTGGATCTTGTGTTTCCTCATGAGTTTAGAAATATTTTGGTGACCCCTGCTATATATGGCAAGGTGATGGTTTTGATTGGTTACTGAGATGGTTCTTTCCCAACAGTTGGGGTGATAGCTTTTCGGATTGTGTATTCTGAATATCCATTCATTTTGAGGGCTTGGTGTACGTGTTCCAGTTCACTGGCTAGGTGGTGATGGTCGGAAATACATCGAGCTCTATGGTGTAGAGTTTTGATGAGAGAATTCTTCTGGGATGGATGGTGGTGGGAGTCAGGTTTTGTTAGGCATTCGTATGGGTGGCTTTCCTGTAGACAGATTGTCCCATTGAGCCATCTGGTCTCTGTACGATGAAAACATCCAAGAATGGTAATTTGCCATCCTTTTCCACCTCCATGGTGAATTTGATCGCTGGGTGTATGGAATTGATGTGGTTGAAGAATTGGCCCAAAGCTGGTAGGCCATGTGGCCAGATGAGGAACGTGTCATCTATGTACCTCTTAGACAAGGACGTAGGGTGGATGCCTGGATGGCATCTGTCTCAAAATATGTTCCCATTAAAAATTGGCTTCAACTGGAGATAAGGGCGAACCCATTGGGGTAGCTTCAACTTCTTTGTATAGTGTTCCATTCCAGGTGAAGTAAGTGTTGGTGAGGCAGTGTCCAACCAGGGCCGGTACATCAGCATTCAATCCTTGTTGGACCAAATCGTCAATGATTGCAATGGTGTAAGGCACAGGAACTTTAGTAAACAACGATACTAGATCGAAACTGACAAGCAAATCACCTGGAAATAGTGAGATGTCATTAATTAACGATACCAAGTGAGCTGATTTAAGTACAGCTGAGGTGGTCTTACCAGTGAATGGTTGTAAGGTCTGAGACAGAAATGGGGCCCGTTTGTAGGTGAGTGAGTCAATAATGAAGACGATAGGATGAAGGGGTGTATCTTCTTTATGATTTTTGGTAAGCCATAAAGTCTGGGTGGTCTAGCAGCAGAGGGTTTTAAGGAAAGCCGCTTGGTTGGTTCGATTAAAGATGTTGAATCAGTGATGATATTGTTGGTTTTTGTAACAAGGCGGTTGGTGGGATCTCTATTGATTTTGGTAAATCTACCATCATTAAGTAGGTCCTGAATTTTGTTATTGTATTTTTTTTTTCCATGAGGACAGTGAAATTGCCCTTGTCGGCTGAGATGATGACGATGTCCTCTCTCTTTTTTAATTGAGAAAGCAAAAAACGCTCATCCTTACTGATGTTGCTAATAGGTGTCTTAGCGTTTTTGATTAATATGTGTCTTAGCGTTAATTAAGGACATCTTATGCTTGCTTGTTGGTGTGCTTCACAGTGACGCTCGCTTCACCTGTTAGCGCTGTGAGCGCTGCTCCTTCCTCTGCCGATGTTCTGCCAGTGCAGCTACAGGAGCTGCTTTTATCGCCCTGGCAGTAGCTACGAGCAGATTCCAGGGGAGCCAGAAGCGTCCAGAATGACGCAGCTGCTCCCAGGGCTTCCCTCATCCACAGCAAATAGCAGTGACTCAAACCTGGGGTTCAGCTGTGTGACGTCTTCTCTAAACTAGCACATCAACAAGCATGGCCCTGAGTGTTTACTTTCCTGCGATGCACGTGAAGGAGAGGAACGTCTGGCCAGGCTGGCCGGTCTGGAACCCCCGCGGTGAAAGTCTCTTCCAGCAGCTGCAGCGAGACATGAGGAGCGAGATTGAGAGGATGGAGAGAATCTTCCGTGGAGTCGATCAGCTCAGCAGCCACACGCGGGCTCCGGGCAGCCTCGGAGACGCACTGCTGCAGCAGCCGGCCGTGAGCAGTGGGTTCCAGATTGAAGATCCACAGGAGCAGGGAGGCGGGTTTGTCGCGTCCCTGGACGTGCAGGACTTCTCCCCACAGGACCTGGCCGTGAAGGTGTCTGGAGACAAGCTGGTGGTGGCCGGACGGCGCGAGGTGAAGAGCGGAGAAGTCAGCAGCGGCAGCTACAGCCACAGCTGCCAGGAGTTCCACAGGGAGACGCAGCTGCCCAGGGACGTGGACCCGCAGAGCGTGAGCTGCTGCTTGACTGAAGACGGGAAGCTGAAGTTCAAGGCTCAGCGCCGCGCCCTCCCTGCAGCGGCCGAGAGGGTAGTGGTCATTGAGCAGCCAGCGACAGCGACTCCTGGCACGGCCTCTCAGTCCACTGGCACCACTCACGCGTAGAGTGGCGCCTGGAGCATCCATTCCAGCAACCTGCTTTATTGATGTTTTAATTGTATGGATATTTTGTTTAATCAGTTTCTTCTATCCACGATATGTTCACTAATATGTACGTGTTTCAGCGTTTGCAATTAACTTAATTTGATTACGTGTATCGCTGTACAGGATTGCTAAATTGTTTCGCGTCGTTTTAATTTGCCATTACACTTTAATATATTGCAATAAGATAATGCTAAATGTGTTATTCAAGTATTTTTCATCAACGCTGCTATAGCAATGTAAGTCATACTACTATTACAATAATCTATGCCTCGAGTTTCCTTACTGGCTGGGTTTCTCTCCACCACAACATTAACTCTGTTAGTGGGTTCCAGCTGTTTCCACCGAAACTAGCTGGGTTACTGGCTACACGGATTTTTCCGTTTACAGTAACAAATAAACATTACACATACATGCAGGCATCGACTTACGAACACTCGACTTACGAATTTCCGCACTTAGGAACCAGCTACCATGAAACATGTTTTAACATTGAGAATTACAACGCGAACTCGCACTTGCAAACTGAACCGAGGATCTATTCTTTTTTCAGCGGAGCGATCCTCCACGAGTTGTGTCATCCTCGCGCTTCCAGTGTTTGTGCTCGTGTGTGCGTGCGCGCACGTGTGTACATTATTGTGTTCCCACTTACAAACCGTTTGACTCACGAACGGGTCCCAGGAACTAATTGAGTTCATAAGTCGAGGACTGTCGGGATCGTTGTGTGAAACATAAAATACATACAAATTTATAAAAACATTTTATGTTCAAATACCTTGCATCCTGATGCTGGCTTGTCGTAAGGGGCAAAATGAGTCACCACAATTGCACACACACACACGGACAACAAACGCCACTAAGTGGCGGTGACGTTGCCACGGCACTTGTGCCAGGCTAAGTGCACTTTATGGCCACGTGATCACGGGTCAGATCCAGCTGCCATGGTTTGACTGAGATGAGTGGCAGATGTGTAAGCTGTGCCTCCCCTACTGTGCCAACTTGATGTGTTTTATCCGCCTGAGGCTCTGCTCGTTGTTGTGAGCGTCTCTCTGCTGCCCTCTGTTGTTGCTGGAGGGCGACTACCTCCAACTGCCCAGTATCGTCCATCATGAGTCTCCTCCACATAGGCCGCTCTTTACACTGCTGGTACCAGTCATTCGCAAGTCAATTCAGTTCCACATCCTCTTGTACCACATCATTTAATCTCTTCTCTAGCCCGTGCCGCGCCTGTTTAGCCCCCTTTAATGCAGTGGTTAGGGAGGCGTGGTACATGACCCAGCCAATGTAGCATTACCTGCTGGAGGCGCTTACCGATGGGACTTTGTCCAGATCTGTCAAGGATTGTGAGCTCACACAATCCAGCCTGGTTAAACACAGGATGGATCGTAGGAAGGCCATCCTGAATGTTTATTACCGGCGAAGATGTTCCATTAGGGGGGTCCACGTTTGGCAAGCATCGAGAAGGAAGGGCATGACCGTGGCCGAGAAGATCCGAAGACTGCTGTGGAGCGACAGATATCAGGTAGCTTCCACACAGCGTCATGCAACCGATGAAAAGATAATGCCGCTCGACTGATTCGGAGTGAGACCTCTTCTGTCAAACCGGAGTTGGTCATAAGCACACTATCCAGATGTGGAAAACCATCCAATTTACAACTGCCCCATTACCAATGGGGAGTTAAGGGGTGGAGGGTTTAATGCAGACATGGGCTGGGCTTTTTAATCCGGCCCCCCGAACTTGTCCAAATATTATTAAATTAAATTTTACCTTTCACCTGTAATGCCCTCATTTCCCCATTAGATGGAGCACTTTGTCCGGGAATGTGGTAATTGGTTTGGGCGCAGGCCTCAGATGTTTTCATGATGTTTGATCAGTCACGTTACGACATGTTTTTGTATTGTTCATGTTCGTGCAATTTGTTAAATTGCCTTGCAAATAAATGCTTTGCTACCTGTTAAAGGCCAAATCCTTTCATGTAATGATTATTACATGTCATTTATATTAGTTCACACAAACACTCCATCCATCTGTTCCTTGCCCGGCCCCTCTGTCAAATTTTAGAACCCATTGTGGCCCGCGAGTAAAAAAAATTGCCCACCCCTTGTTTAATGGCACAACATAGCGAGGCAGGTGCTTAGTTTTGGTGGGGCTGATGGTTAAGGCCCCACCTCTTAGTGCAGGGGTGGGGAACCTTTTTTGTGCCGAGGGCCATTTGGATATTTATAACATCATTCGCGGGCCATACAAAATCATCAACTTAAAAATGAGCCTATTATATTTGGTCAAACATTTAGTTAACTCACCCCTAATGCGATGGCTGGAACTGCTTCTCTTTGGTGAGGCGTGTGGAGATATTAGCTGGCATTGATGATGTTAGCTGGTATTGATGATGTTGCTACTCGCAACTGCTTTTCCAGGTTTGCTCCAAGATTGATTGAATTTCGAGTCCCGCCTGCGGTTGCCTTGGCAGGGCCAGACCAAATGATTTCGCAGGCCTCATGGCCGGCCGGCCGGACGTTCCCCACCCCTGTCTAGTGGCACGCTCCAGGTCTAGATCATTCGCATACGTAACATGGATGACAAATCGGGAGCAAGCTCTCAAGCGCACCCGGGCATCAATCCGCCTCCCATTGTATCTATATCAGATATAGATTGCTCCGGTACGGACATGGAAGGTTTCTCGAACGACGTGGACCAAAAATATTTTAAACAGTGTACGGAGCCAGAGGACATTACTGTCGAATCCCAAGGTTAACGGGGAATAGCTTTGTCTTCCGGCCAAGTAGCTTTACTCGGCCCTGCTCAATATCATGGAAGTCCTTAATTATTGTGAGCAGAGAGTCAGAGACTCCGAAAGCATGAAGAACAACCCAGAGTCCAGACCTATTGATGGTATCATAGGCATTGACCAGGTCAATAAAGCAGAGCTGTAAGTCCTGTCGGAATTCAACACTCCTCTGCTGTAGCAAACGGAAGGAAGATGTGGCATCTGTGGCTGCCCTGGCCTGAAACCACAATGGGGCTCCCCAATCCTCTTCTCAGCATGCCTGGCAAGGTGATGTTGAATAATCCTTGCCAGGACTTTTTCTGGCACTCTAACACAGGCACAGACTCTAACCAAAACTATCGAATAATTACACGGTTTATTTAAAATTGCACTTTCAATTAATGTGCCTATTAATGTCATTATTTCGGCAAAAAATGTTTTTATCTTAAACTAGTGCAATGAAAAAAATACCCTTTATTGTAAAATTTGCAAAATAAAGACGATATAATTCCTGTACTGTTTTAGTTTATCTTTCTGAATACACATTTAATGAAAGTGTTTTAGTGAATGGTTGTTTTTGAAGGTGATATCGTGTAAATGTTTTCCAAAGCTGCTTATGCAGCCGTCACCATCTCCAGCCGTGATTTCTCCACTTCTGTCCGAAGCCATCACCATCTCTTGCGGATTTGCAATGCAAAAATCTGTCTGGCTACTGCCCACCGGTTGATTCATTCGATCCATCTTCGCAGTGGACGCTCTATTGGTTGTGTTCCCTCCTTTAGCTCCCATTCCCACGTTAGTCACGACCACCGGCCGTCATCTCTTCAAGTTGTGTGTCCTGCCTCACCCCACCTTTCTAAACTAAAATTATGCCTTTAATTTGCATATGATGCCCAATTGACGTGTCCGTCTTCCATTCTCAGTTTAATTCCTAGCATGTGCATCTCTATGCTTCCTTGTGCACTTCTCAACATTGGTTCCATTGTCTTCGTCAATGGCCATGTTTGTGATGCATCTGTTGTTGCAGGTCATATCCACTGATTAAAAAACGTTCTGCTTTAGGAAAATGGCTTTGTTACGTTTCATGATTTAAGTTCAGATTCCAATCAGCACTGTGCTCTGCCCTGATACGCCTATCTTAATAATTTTCATCCCTCTCCCCCTTCAACAACCGCCCCACGTATAAATGCACTTCTATGTTTTCAAGTTGTGTCCCTGTACTTTTTGTTCAATTTGTTATTCCCCCGCACCTCCAATAAGCATGGTTGCCTGCGTACGGTGCGAAAGAAGTTCAGCATGCAAACATACGCTGCGTTGAAAACTTACTCTACAGCATATTCACACTGGAGACGCAGGAGGGTGCTGCTATGAGATTGCCACATTTTTGACTGTAGACAAAGCCTGGACAGATTTCTCAGTCAGCACTCAGTCTAGAATTATCAGAACTACACAGTAAACGACACAATGCGGGTGCTATATCTCGTAAGAATGAATACCCACCACCTAAACACAAATGGTAATTCCTGGACAGGTGACAACTCTAGCCATGCCCATGAAAAAATATATAGTGACTAACTTGGAGACGTAACTTCTTTGAGGCAATTCTTTAATTACACACCGAGCATACTGTTACACACTCTCTGCTGTAATACAACGCTCTGTCCCTCGCTTAAACGCAACTCTGCACTGGTGGCTAGCCTACAACACAACGCTCGCCATCTGACACTGACGGCGCTGAACTAAGACAGGCAACTACTGCTAGCAGCACAATTATCAAGTGGATGACAACAGCGGCGAAGGCGACGATCTTCAACAGCAACGACGACGACGACGGCGATCCCACTCCAAACGATGGCCCTCATCCCCTGCTCGGGGTCCCCTTTAATCCTGTTAGCGTGGCCTCGCTCCACTCCGGCCACGCTCCCCTTCTAGAATCTACTAGCAGGCTCTCGACGTGTCCTACCCGAGATCCTTCTCAGGTCTATTACGTGGTCTGCTGTCAATCAGGGCTGCTTCACTCTGCAGATCCCCTTCCCTGCCAGCAGCCAGCGCTATGCTACGTAGTGACCAATTCTATGTGACTACACATACACAACATCCTGACCATCACTCGCCTATGCGGATGATAAAATATCAAGCATTGGAGATTTAATTCTGATCTACTGTTGTTCGTTTTGATTGATTTTGGCACAGTTTAAAATTTATATTTTCATATCAGTACCAGCGGGAAGTACCCAGCGTTTCCCGGGGGAAAAATATATTTACAAACTTATCTTCTCTTAAAAACATAACATATACATACACAAACACTAAGCTATTGTGCCCTTTGTCCATTTGTCCGTCAACAAAATTATAGGAGCGACACTGGAAAAACGGCGTATTCTATTATTTAATTTATTTTCTGTCAACGTGACTTTACCGAAAGAACCAAAGAGTAATTCCTGCAGTCACGAAAACTTTGAATCTAGTTTTAGCGTGTTAATGTTAAATAAACGTGTTGTCTCCTATAGAAGCCTGAGTCTCCATTTGAGCCCACTACAACTGGTGTTGGAAGTGGCCAAACGTTAGTTAATTAACTATAGATTATGGAGACTAGGCGAACAATACGTACCAGGTCTCCAGATGAAGAGGACGACGACCCACCGGCCCCGGGGATGTCGGCGCAATCCCCCAGCCCCCACTGGGGACCTGGGGTGTCCACCTCCGGTTCCAAACCGCCCTCCAAATTGCCTTACCTACGAGTCCTACTTGGTACAGGCCGGACCCGCTATTGCCCCCTGTTGGGCCCTGACTGCAGCTACATATTTTCCAGTAGTGGTGGCGGCGTATTACGCCTGACAATTACCCACCACATTAAGAAGCACGATGGTAGCTTGCAGTTGTGTGTCGACTTTAGGAAGCTTCATAAGATATCGGTGGCTGACGCGTATCCTCTCCCTCGGATGGACGATTCCCTGGACGCTCTGGCGGGAGTACACAACTTCTCCACCCTTGATCTCCTGTCCGGATTTTGGCATTTGCCACTAAATGAGGCCTCTAAACCCAAACGGCTTTTCGAACACCTCAAGGCCTGTTTGAATTAAATCAGCTTCCCATTGGACTCCACGCAGCACCGGCTACGTTCCAATGACTGATGGAGCTGGTGCTGGCTGGACTTCAATGGGACTCATGCTTACAATACCTCGACGATGTCATCGTCTTCAGCCGTACGTTCAAAGAACATCTTGATTGGTTACGCGCTGTCTTTCTTAAAATGCGAGCGGCCCATCTCAAATTCAAGCCGCAGAAGTGTTACCCCCTTCAGAAATCCGTGCGGTATCTCGGTCATATTGTCAGTAAATCGGGCATGGCGATAGATCCCGACAAAACCACGTGTGTTCGGACGTGGCCGACCCCCACGTTGATGATGCAGGTGCAGAGTTTTATTGGTTTTGCGTCTTATTATCGCCGGTTTGTCACTGGGTTCGCTACCTTCGCAAAACCTCTCCACGCCTTGACGGTTATGGGTCAGAGGTTTCATTGGGGGGAGGAGGAAGCTGCATTTGTTGCGCTTCGCAATTCCCCTCCGCTACTCTGACTTTGCCATGCCGTGTGTCATTGATACTGACGCAACCAACACCAGCATTGGCGCGGTTCTGTCCCAGGTTGTCAACGGGGTGGAGTGTGTTGTTGCATACGGCAGCAGAGTGCTGTCGCCAGCCGAACAGCGTTACTGTGTCACGCGCCGGGAACTATTCAGGTCTCCCGCATTAACGAGTTGATTGCTCTGGACATCCCTGGTTCGGTTCCCGTCACCCCTCGTGGGAATAAATATTTGTTGGTTGGCGTCGAATATTTATCGCGCTGGCCGATGGCCTGGCAGCTATGGATGGGAGCCATCCGGTAGTGCCACCTAGGCACATGCCATGGTACAATGGTGAGCACACAGGACTTGTAATCAATACAGAGGTACTATGTACAGGGGCGGCAAGCAGCTAAAAAATGGTGCACGTTTATTATAAATACGACATTCTCAAATGGTTTCGAAATTAAGTGTCTTATCAGCAGAATCGTGCAGAGTTTCTGCCGAACATACACAGCATTAGTTCCTAACACACTTTGGCAGAGTTGGTGTCACTGCCTGGGAAAGGAACATTAATGGTGATTTTGTGGAAAGTCAGGTGAAATGGGTGGTTGGTCAGACTGACCAGCACCCTGTGCTGTGTGGATCGCTCGTGGTTCTGGCCACCAATCGCCAAGCAAATTGGTTGCAGAGACTTCCACGTGTAGAGTGACTTCAGTTGTGTGCAACCGAGTTGCGCAACTGCTTGCACCGGCTGTGGCCGTGTGCGGAAAGCTAACTCGGGTCAAACCTGGGTTTCGAAGCGCGGTGTAGCGTTAACCATGACACTACCGCTCCACACAATCACACACACGCGAAGATCGACACCAAATACGTGCTCTGTTGCACCGCACAGCAACTCACACGCACACTGCAGTGTCCAATAACAACACAAATGTATTAATCATGACAACCACCTGCTCTGCCACTCAAAGCAATGTCCATCACATGGCCATCAACGCGACACATATAGTTCATCACGGTCACCCGACCAGCAGGAGTCACGTGTGTGAGCAGTCCGTGAATGTCGCCGGGCTATGGTGATGCAGTGGTGTGGGTTGGACAAGGGGCGGATGATGATGTCTGTCGTGGAAATCTGTGGAGCGGCACGGAACAAAAGTGGGACGGGTGGCCCAGTGTGGAGCAGGAGCCGCTCGGCTGGGACGAAGGTGGGGAGGAATCCACTGATCCGGTGGAGGCGTGGGGAGGAGGGCGGGACGCCGCGTGAAGCGCGACTCGTGGGAGTGGTGCCAGGCAGAAGGGGCACCTGGGACTCCGTACGCGGGACCCCGGCCGTTGCACCTGGGCTGGGGGGGGATCCGCTGCCCTGCAGGTGGAGCGAGGCCGGGGGGAAGGTGCTCTCGGTCCGGGTGGATGGGACGAATCAATGCGGATGGAGTTGAGGATTCGAGAGGAGGTTTGCGGAGGCGGGGAGGAAGGCGGCTGTTGCGGGACTTGCGGTAACGCTGCCGTGAAGAATAGGGAGCAAAAGACTCGTGTGCCGGGCCCGGTCTGGTATCACGGTGGCGTGGAGGAACCCAGGGCTCTGGTGGAGGTGGAGGCAGGTGGAAAGCAGGGAGCTCCCAATCCTGGGGTTTAGCTTGATTACTCATGGGTGGAGGTGATGGTGCGAGTGGCGGTGGTGGCGATAGTGGCAGTGGAAGCGATGGCAGAAGTGGAGGTTGAGGCAATGGCAGGAGTGAAGGTGGAGTCGATGTCAGCAGTGGGGGTAGAGTTGATATCAGTGGTGGAGGCAATGGCCTGAGTAGAGATGGAGGCGATGGCAGCAGTGGAGTTGAGGATTCGAGAGGAGGTTTGCGGAGGCGGGGAGGAAGGCGGCTGTTGCGGGACTTGCGGTAACGCTGCCGTGAAGAACAGGGAGCAAAAGACTCGTGTGCCGGGCCCGGTCTGGTATCACGGTGGGGTGGAGGAGCCCAGGGCTCTGGTGGAGGTGGAGGCAGGTGGAAAGCAGGGAGCTCCCAATCCTGGGGGTTAGCTTGATTACTCATGGGTGGAGGTGATGGTGCGAGTGGCGGTGGTGGCGATAGTGGCAGTGGAGGCGATGGCAGAAGTGAATGTTGAGGCAATGGCAGGAGTGAAGGTGGAGTCGATGTCAGCAGTGGGGGTAGAGTTGATATCAGTGGTGGAGGCAATGGCCTGAGTAGAGATGGAGGCGATGGCAGCAGTGGAGCCGATGGCCCGATTGGAGGTGTAGGCGATGGCAGCAGTGGGGGCGATGTCCTGAGTAGAGATGGAGGCGATGGCCTGAGTAGAGGTGGAGACGATGGCCTGAGTAGAGGTGGAGGCGATGGCCTGAGTAGAGGTAGAGGCGATGGCCTGAGTTGAGGTGGAGACGATGGCATGAGTAGAGGTGGAGGCGATGGCCTGAGTAGAGATGGAGGCGATGGCCTGAGTAGAGGTGGAGGCGATGGCCTGAGTGGAGGTGGAGGCGATGGCCTGAGTAGAGGTGGAGGCGATGGCCTGAGTGGAGGTGGAGGCGATGGCCTGAGTAGAGGTGGAGGCGATGGCCCGAGTGGAGGTGGAGAAGATGGCCCGAGTGGAGGTGGAGGCGATGGCCTGAGTGGAGGTGGAGGCGATGGAAGCAGTGGAGGTGGAGTTGATATCAGTGGGGGAGGCGATGGCCTGAGTAGAGATGGAGACGATGTCCTGAGTGGAGGTGGAGGCGATGGCCTGAGTAGAGGTGGAGGCGATGGCCTGAGTTGAGGTGGAGACGATGGCATGAGTAGAGGTGGAGGCAATGGCCTGAGTAGAGATGGAGGCGATGGCCTGAGTAGAGGTGGAGGCGATGGCCTGAGTAGAGGTGGAGGCGATGGCCCGAGTGGAGGTAGAGGCGATTGCCTGAGTGAAGGTGGAGGCGATGGCCTGAGTAGAGGTGGAGGCGATGGCCTGAGTGGAGGTGGAGGCGATGGCCTGAGTAGAGGTGGAGGCGATGGCCCGAGTGGAGGTGGAGAAGATGGCCCGAGTGGAGGTGGAGGCGATGGCCTGAGTGGAGGTGGAGGCGATGGAAGCAGTGGAGGTGGAGTTGATATCAGTGGGGGAGGCGATGGCCTGAGTAGAGATGGAGACAATGGCCTGAGTGGAGGTGGAGGCGATGGCCTGAGTAGAGGTGGAGGCGATGGCCTGAGTAGAGGTGGAGGCGATGGCCCGAGTGGAGGTGGAGGCGATGGCCCGAGTGGAGGTGGAGGCGATGGCCCGAGTGGAGGTGGAGGCGATGGAAGCATTGGAGGTGGAGTTGATATCAGTGGGGGAGGCGATGGCCTGAGTAGAGATGGAGGTGATGGCCTGAGTGGAGGTGGAGGCGATGGCAGCGGGGGAGGCGATGGCAGCGGTGGAGGCGATGGCCCGAGTAGAGATGGAGGCAATGGCCCGAGTGGAGGTGGAGGCGATGGCCCCAGTGGGAGCGATGGCCTGAGTGGAGCTGGATTCTTCAGGTGAGGAGCACAGCTCTGCTTGGTGCCGGGGCTGTTTCCCCTCCCCTGCGCCCGCCGCTTTCGTCTCCGCGCCGCGGCCATACGAGCCCAGGGACTCGGTGCTCGGCCGAGACCTCCACCTTTCTTTCTCTGCAGCGCCCGGGAAATCTTCCTCCTTCCGGTCCTCATCCTCATTCTCATCGCTCTCTGCAAAAGTTACGAAAAACATCAACGGCGTCATTAGCTGAATCTCCCTGCTCCGTGTCTGTGAGTGCGTTGTGACCCTGGGGACAGACTTGCGAGTTTGTTTATAACGTTTTTGAGCCAGGAGGCCAGGATTGGGAAAAACTTGGGCCACTTTTCATCCAGGCAACTGGAGAGCAGCACAGACTAAGTCTTACTTACCAAACATTTAAACTAACAACAGCATACTCTTTGGTATCTTTCGGTAAAATCACGTAGATAGAAAAATAACTAATAAAGTGAAACCTTGGATTGCGAGCATAATTCCTTCTGGAAACGTGCTCTTAATCCAAAGCACTCGTATATCAAAGCGAATTTCCCCCATAAGAAATAATGGAAACTCAGATGATTCGTTCCACAAACCAAAAATACCGTATTCATATAAAAAAATATTAATACAAAATACCTTTTTATATTTTTATTATTTAATATAAAGTAATCAAATTTATTAATTACATTTAATCGTGGCTGGTGTGAGGGAGACGAGATAGAGGATGGTTATTGTGTAGGACGACTTTCACTTGCAGTACAGTTACTAAAGAACAGTCACTACACATGGACACAAAATAAAAAAATGCTTTACGCACACACACGTATTCACAACACTACAGTACTGTAGTAAACAGTATACACGTAGTCACAACACTATAGTACTGTAGTAAACAGTATACACGTGGTCACAACACTATAGTACTATAGTAAACAAGATAGGTTCGCACGGATGTTGACTATACGAGTGAGGCACACCGACTGAGACCGAGCATGGGAGACGATTACCCACAATCCCGCAGTATACACGTGGTCACAACACTATAGTACTATAGTAAACAGTATACACGTGGTCACAACACTATAGTACTGTAGTAAACAGTACACACGTGGTCACAACACTATAGTACTGTAGTAAACAGTATACACGTGGTCACAACACTATAGTACTATAGCAAATACAGTATACACGTGGTCACAACACTACAGTACTATAGTAAACAGTATACACGTGGTCACAACACTATAGTACTGTAGTAAACAGTACACACTTGGTCACAACACTATAGTACTGTAGTAAAGAGTATACACGTGGTCACAACACTATAGTACTGTAGTAAACAGTATACACGTGGTCACACTATAGTACTATAGTAAACAGTACACACGTGGTCACAACACTATAGTACTGTAGTAAACAGTATACACGTGGTCACAACACTATAGTACTGTAGTAAACATTACACACGTGATCACAACACTATAGTACTGTAGTAAACATTACACACGTGGTCACAACACTATAGTACTGTAGCAAACAGTGTACACGTGGTCACAACACTATAGTACTATAGTAAACAGTACACACGTGGTCACACCACTATAGTACTGTAGTAAACAGTATACACGTGGTCACAACATTATAGTACTGTAGTAAACAGTATACACGTGGTCACAACACTATAGTACCATAGTAAACAGTATACACATGGTCACAACACTATAGTACTATAGGAAACAGTATACACGTGGTCACAACACTATAGTACTGTAGTAAACAGTATACACGTGGTCCCAACACTATAGTACTATAGTAAACAGTATACACGTGGTCACAACACTATAGTACTATAGTAAACAGTATAAACGTGGTCACAACACTATAATACTATAGTAAACAGTATACACGTGGTCACAACAATATAGTACTGTAGTAAACAGTATACACGTGGTCCCAACACTATAGTACTATAGTAAACAGTATACACGTGGTCACAAGACTATAGTACTGTAGTATACAGTATACACGTGGTCACAACACTACAGTACTATAGTAAACAGTATGCACGTGGTCACAACACTATAGTACTGTAGTAAACAGTATAGACGTGGTCACAACACTATAGTACTATAGTAAACAGTATACACATGGTCACAACACTATAGTACTATAGGAAACAGTATACACGTGGTCACAACACTATAGTACTGTAGTAAACAGTATACACGTGGTCCCAACACTATAGTACTATAGTAAACAGTATACACGTGGTCACAACACTATAGTACTGTAGTATACAGTATACACGTGGTCACAACACTACAGTACTATAGTAAACAGTATGCACGTGGTCACAACACTATAGTACTGTAGTAAACAGTATAGACGTGGTCACAACACTATAGTACTATAGTAAACAGTATACACATGGTCACAACACTATAGTACTATAGTAAACAGTATACACGTGGTCACAACACTATAGTACTGTAGTAAACAGTATACACGTGGTCCCAACACTATAGTACTATAGTAAACAGTATACACGTGGTCACAACACTATAGTACTGTAGTATACAGTATACACGTGGTCACAACACTACAGTACTATAGTAAACAGTATGCACGTGGTGACAACACTATAGTACTGTAGTAAACAGTATAGACGTGGTCACAACACTATAGTACTATAGTAAACAGTATACACATGGTCACAACACTATAGTACTATAGTAAACAGTATACACGTGGTCACAACACTATAGTACTGTAGTAAACAGTATACACGTGGTCACAACACTATAGTACTATAGTAAACAGTATACACATGGTCACAACACTATAGTACTATAGGAAACAGTATACACGTGGTCACAACACTATAGTACTGTAGTAAACAGTATACACGTGGTCCCAACACTATAGTAATGTAGTAAACATTACACACGTGGTCACAACACTATAGTACTATAGTAAACAGTATACACGTGGTCACAACACTATAGTACTGTAGTAAACAATATACACGTGGTCACAACACTATAGTACTATAGTAAACAGTATACACGTGGTCACAACACTATAGTACTGTAGTAAACAGTATAGACGTGGTCACAACACTATAGTACTGTAGTAAACAGTATACACGTGGTCACAACACTATAGTACTGTAGTAAACAGTATACACGTGGTCACAACACTATAGTACTGTAGTAAACAGTATAGACGTGGTCACAACACTATAGTACTGTAGTAAACAGTATACACGTGGTCACAACACTATAGTACTGTAGTAAACAGTATACACGTGGTCACAACACTATAGTACTGTAGTAAACAGTATACACGTGGTCACACTATAGTACTATAGTAAACAGTATACACGTGGTCACAACACTATAGTACTGTAGTAAACAGTATACACGTGGTCACAACACTATAGTACTGTAGTAAACAGTATACACGTGGTCACAACACTATAGTACTGTAGTAAACATTACACACGTGATCACAACACTATAGTACTGTGGTAAACATTACACACGTGGTCACAACACTATAGTACTGTAGCAAACAGTGTACACGTGGTCACAACACTATAGTACTATAGTAAACAGTACACACGTGGTCACACCACTATAGAACTGTAGTAAACAGTATACACGTGGTCACAACACTATAGTACTGTAGTAAACAGTATACACGTGGTCACAACACTATAGTACTATAGTAAACAGTATAGACGTGGTCAACAAAACTATAGTACTATAGTAAACAGTATACACGTGGTCACAACACTATAGTACTGTAGTAAACAGTATACACGTGGTCCCAACACTATAGTACTATAGTAAACAGTATACACGTGGTCACAACACTATAGTACTGTAGTATACAGTATACACGTGGTCACACCACTACAGTACTATAGTAAACAGTATGCACGTGGTCACAACACTATAGTACTGTAGTAAACAGTATAGACGTGGTCACAACACTATAGTACTATAGTAAACAGTATACACATGGTCACAACACTATAGTACTATAGTAAACAGTATACACGTGGTCACAACACTATAGTACTGTAGTAAACAGTATATACGTGGTCCCAACACTGTAGTACTATAGTAAACAGTATACACGTGGTCACAACACTATAGTACTGTAGTAAAGAGTATACATGTGGTCCCAACACTATAGTACTATAGTAAACAGTATACACGTGGTCACAACACTATAGTACTGTAGTAAACAGTATACACGTGGTCCCAACACTATAGTACTATAGTAAACAGTATACACGTGGTCAAAACACTATAGTACTATAGTAAACAGTATACACGTGGTCACAACACTATAGTACTATATTAAACAGTATACACGTGGTCACAACACCATAGTACTGTAGTAAACAGTATACACGTGGTCACAACACAAGCAATCGTCTTCAGGTGAAATAATACAGCAGGCGGACTGCTGAGACAGGAAGAAATGTAGCGAGAGAGCTACTGCAACCAAAGGTTACACTATATACGTTTGTGGTGGGATTTGCAAGTAAATGTAAGATCGCAGAGCAAGCATACCCCGGCTAATCCCTCGGCTACTCCGACGGGGAGTGGGAGCGGAGGGGCTGCCGTAACGGGCGAGATAGTGGGGGTGAAATTTACAGAGGGTACAAGCTGATAGAAAGAGGATCAAACTCAGCAAACTTAGAAATGTAATGCAACTCATTGAGTCGGCCAACACAACAAATAATACTTTGCCTGGTTGATCACCGTCCTTCTCTGCTTGTGTGTCTCCCTGTGTGTGGGGAGCGGTGGTGCAGCTGTTAGCGCTACGCTGCGCTATGAACCTGGCGACCCGGGTTCGATTCCCGCTCACGGCCAACACCAGTGACGATTATCTGAACCGGTCCCGGGCCTCCCCTAGGTCGACTCAGCCTCAAATGAGTACCTGGTGCGGTGTGTAAACATCGCCACTAGGGAGACAAAGGCGGTCGGGCGTGGTGCTGGCCACCCACCCCCTCGTGTACTGTTCCGGCCTTCACAGGTGCTCGCTAACAGCACTTGCCCCTACAGTCTGTTCAGGCTATACGGGGGATCTTTGTGTCTCCCTGTCTGTGTTTGGTCTCTCTCTCTCAAATTTAGTTTCACCTGATGACGACTGCTTGAGTTGCAATCGAAACGTCGTATTCTATTATTTTGTTTATTTTTTCTACGTGACTTTACCGAAAGACCATTGAGTAACAACAGTGTTTTTACGAATCACAGCTAAGAGACAAACAACATTATATTTTCTATTAAACATAACATTTTAATAACATGTTAAAAAATACTTTAAATCTCATCACTGCTCCTCATACTCAATCCGTGATCAGTGCCGGATTATCCTCGGAACAAAATAATCATTAGCTGTGGGCCCCGCACTTTCAAGCGCCCCGCGCTAAATGATCTCACCCTATAAATCCCCGTTCAGTGATTCTGTACTTGCTCTATTACTATAGTAAAATTACAATTACTTTACTATGCAAGTTAAAAACTTCGTGCTTTATAATTGTGTTTTTTATTTATTCTGGGCACCTTTATAATATAAGCTACAGGACCCGCACGAGCTTAATCCGGCACTGTCCGGGATACTGTTCCAGTGCCCAACCAGGCTGTTGAAGACACCGTGAGTGGAGTTGAGGGGGATCGGTGGAGGTGTGAAGGGGGCGAGTGATGCCGACGGGCTGCGAGGGGGTCATCCGAGAGGGTGCCCAGTGGGGAGATGAAGCAATGAAATCGCTCCACGTGCAGGTGCTGGGTGGATTACTGCACAGCGGCATCGTGGGAGGTGGCGACGGCTCGTGGAGGTCTCTACCCACTAGTGGATTGACCATGGCTGATGGTGGTGGTGATGATGATGGATGTTGCTCACTCACTTGGCGACGTATGAAACGCCAGAGATGCACGGCGATGTGCAGGGTGTTCAGCAGCACGGTGGAGCTGATGGCCTCCTTGCAGCCGCTGTACAGCTGACCTACAGCGTGGAGCAGAGCAGGGAGCGCGCTGTCCACTATGGCCTGGCAGCTGCTGCTCAGCTCACCCATAGCCTGCAGGAGGGCAGGGAGCACGCTGTCCACAATGTCCTCACTGTGGCTACTGAACATCGGTCCCCAGGTGGCGACCCCTGCTGATGCAGAGACGTTCTTCACGAGTCCCGAGTAGTTGATCGTGGTGGTGGTGGTGTTGGAGGCGTTAATGTCCGAACCCCCACGCCGAGATCCTCCGAGGAGCTCCACCATCGGCTGCGTGAGCAGCAGAACCACAGTGAGGACAGCCGTGAAGATCGCCATGGTGGTGGTGGTGGCGAAGGTCTCTGAAGAACTCGAAGTGGAGGAGCAGCGTGGGGTGAGGTGGTTTCCTCTCCAGGAGCCGACTCCACTCTGACCTCTGCCGTGACGTCACCGGGCCATGACGTCACCGTGACGTCAGAGGTTTCCACGGCTCTTACGTCATTATAGCATTTGGAACGTGGCTGTGCAATGGAACATCAACACGTGATGCACTACAACACTGTATTGTTTATAGAATTGTAATACAATACTAATTATTCACATCTGAGACAGAACATCGGCAGAGGAGGGAGCCTCACTCCTCACTTCTCCCAACCAGCTTAAAAGTCGCTACGAATCTTAACAGCGTTCATTGAAGCTCTGTGGATGTGTAGGCCTTACTTTAACATATATTTCTGTGACCAGTCACTAGCAAATCACCCAGTTATTTCAATGCTAAATTTGCCTAGTTATTTCAATGCTAAATTCTCCTGTTTTGATTTGTACTAAGTGCCTCGGTGAATGTGTATGCTCTGACTTCAACGTAACTATTTCTGTAGCAGTTACAAGCGAGTCACTCAGCCATTTCAATGCTAAATTATATGCTAATCCCATTGTCAAGGGGTGCCTCTGCGGATGTGTATGCCTTAACTTAGCTATTTCAATGCTAAATTCTATGCTAATTCCTTTTAACAATGGGGGCCTCTGCGGATGTGTATGCTTTAACTTTTAACATAGCTATTTCTGTGACCAGTCACAAGCTAATCATTCAGCCATTTCAATGCTAAATTTTATGCTAATTCCTTCGTCAAGGCTCTTTGTTCCTCTCACACAGCTTAAAAGCCGTGATCTGAACGTGGCTCTTTCACTCCAGCGCTGTCCTACCAGACAGTCTCGCCCCCTTCACCTGATGAAGGCCGCTTGTGTTGTGGCCGAAACGTCGTGAGAATATTATTGTGTTATTTTATTTTATAAATTTATTATTTTATTCTCATTCTACGTGACTTTACCGAAAGAACCAAAGAAGATGTAGGTTTTTACTTTAACATAGCCATTTCCGTGACCAGTCACAAGCTAATCCCTCAGCTATTTGCACAAGCTAATCCCTTAGCTATTTCAATGCTAAATTACTAGTTGCCTCTGTGGATGTGTAGGTTTTGACTTTAACATAGGCATTCCTGTGACCAGTTACAAGCTAATCCCTTAGCTATTTCAATGCTAAATTACTAGTTGCCTCTGTGGATGTGTCGGTTTTGACTTTAACATAGCCAATTCCGTGACCAGTCACAAGCTAATCCCTCAGCTATTGATATGTAAACCCCTTTGTCAAGGTGCCTTACTTCTCCCAACCAGCTTAAAAGTCGCTACGAATCTTAACATCGTTAATTGAAGCTCTGTCGTCCCGACAGTACTGTACCTTTCACCTAAAGACGGCCACTTGCGTTGTGGCCAAAACGTCGTGAGAATTTTATTGTGTTTTTTTATTATTTTATTCTCATTCTACGTGACTTTACCGAAAGAACCAAAGAAAATAAAATAATAAAGATATAAAACAATAAAATTCCCCAAATCAAAATTCATATACTGTTGATTTATTCACTCCATCTCCGCAGTGGACACTGCCGGTTGTGTTCCTTCCTTAGCTCCCATTCCCACGTTAGTCTCGACCACCGGCCGTCATCACTTCAAGTTGTGTGTCCTGCCTCACCCCACCTTTCTAAACTAAAATTACGTCCTTAATTATATGAAGTCATATGAAGTCCAATTGACGTGTCCGTCTTCCAGTATCAGTGTAATTCTTAGGATGTGCATCATCTCTACGCTTCCTTGTGCATTTCTAAACATTGGTTCTATTTTCCGTTTGTGATGCATCTGTTTGAAAAAAAACGTTCTGCTTAAGGCATATGGCTCAGTTACGTTTCATTATTAAGTTAAGATAACAATAAGCACTTTCTTCTGCCCTGATACACCTCTCTTAATCATTTTCATCCGTCTTCCCCTTCAACAACCGACCTACGTGTAGATGCACTTCTGTGTTTTCAAGGCTGTGTCCCTGTTCTTTTTGCGTTCAGTTTGTTATTCCCCCGCACCTCCAGTAAAGCATGGTTGGCTGCGTACGGTGCGAAAGAAGTTCACCATGCAAACATACGCTGCGTTGAAAAATGATTCTACTGACTGCAGACCAATCCTGGACAGAGTTCTCAATACGAGTGCAATATCGAGGGTACAGATCAATACCAACTGAACACAGATGCTAATTCATGGACGGGTGGCAACTCTAGCCATGCCCATGCAAACATACACAACATCTTGACCATGAATCGCCTATGCGGCAGATTAAATGTCAAGCATTATACATTGAATTTCGATCTACTTTTGTTCGTTTTGATTTATTTTGGCGCAGTTTCAAGTAAGTATTTTTAATAGAATTATTGTATTGCCATTTACTGTATAATTGTGATAATAGACCAAGCACTGAGACATTGCCCAGGGTTGGTCTACAATCGAAAAGGTTGCAACCCCATAGCACACCCTCATGTGTTCCAGTGTTAACACATCGTATGTTTGTATCTTGAAATTCTTTCGCACCGTACGTAGCCCACCGCTCCCCCCACCACACACGTGCACAGCAGCTCCAGAGAGCGACTTTTGGGTCAGAGGTAGCCGCATTGTACTGGGGCCGTCCATAAATGAGGGGGGGGGGGGGGGGTTGAGAAATGTGACGTCACATCAAAATGCGCAACTTTAAATAACTATAGACAACACGTTCTACGTAATTAAATAGACTTTTTAATAAATATTTTCTCCTACAACATCAGAGTGCAGCGCCACATTAAATAAGCACCACGATGACAATAGTTTAAAGCGATATGAAGCATGCTTTATTTTGGGGGGGGGCACAGCTTTGTACCGTCATATTTGAGGGGGGGCTCTGACTCTTTGTGACGCCGCGTGACGATGGGAGGGGGGGTCAAAAATCGTCTAAAATCGCGTGACGTCATTTATGGACGGCCCCCACAGCGTGAAATAGCGCAACAAACCGAACCCGCGTACAGCGAGGGAAGCCCTGGCTGGTTTATCATTCATTAATCTCCAGTTCAGTCACAAACGAATCTCTTAGAGCCGAAGGCGCGATTCAGTATCACGTTGGCATGCCGTGTCAACCCGTACGGGGTTACCCCGTATTGGTGTACAGGGAGATTGAGTTCTCAGGTCCATACGGCTTACTAGAGCCGTTTCAAAACGGGCAAAACAATGTTTTGTGTTTCTCCCCTTGTGATGGGATTTTGTAGGATGAACGTTGAGATTTGTAAGGGGCACGGGGTGACCAATAAGGTCTGAATTGGTCTGTAATAAGAGAGGCAATGGTTAGGGGTTGACAGGTGTGCGTTGGCACTGCGTGCCACGTCGCGTTGTCATACAGCTGACACTCCGATGAGCAATGATTCGGCGACGCACGGTGCCAAAGGGGCCGTCCATAAATGACGTCACGCGACTTCTGACGATTTTTGACCCCACCCCCCCATTGTCACACGGCGTCACAAAAAGTCAGACCCCCCCCTCAAATATGACGTCACAAAGCTCTGGCCCCCCTCCCACCAAATTAAACATGCTTCAAATCGCTTTAAACTATTGTCATTGTAGTGCGTATTTAATGTGGCGCTGCACTCTGATGTTGTAGGAGAAAACATTTATTAAAAAGTATATTTAATTAAGTAGAACGTGTCGTCTATATTTACTTAAAGTTGCGCATTTTGATGTGACGTCACATTTCTCACCCCCCCCCCCTCGTCACACATCGTCACAAATGTCTGATCGCCCCCCCCCCCCCCCCCAGGTGCGTGACGTCATTTATGGACGGCCCCAAAGACGTTCAACATTCGTGCGTATCCGCCGTGATGTGGGGCGAAGTAATATTCTAATCTTATTATCCGCGATGCCTGCAGGAATAGCTTTTTTCTTCTTCGTCTTCCAAAGCAGATTATTAATGAGAATATTGATGGAATTTTTCCCAGTGCATGTTGGCTGGGGAAGGGCTGTTTAAGACCCGCGGTGAACCCGCTCATCTCCACGTATCGGCATGAAATGATAAAATCGCAGATTTTCGGAAGCGCGTTCGTTTCAAGTGGATGCTTGTTGTCAACACCGCCATATTGACAGCACTCGCAATCATCCCATACTCAATTGAAACTCTTCTTAAGTAATTGCTTATTGTGTTTAGTTCCTTGTCCTTATCTCATACCTCCGATTAGCACGGTGGGCTACGTACGGTGCGAAAGAATTTCAAGATACAAACATACGATGTGTTAACACTGGAACACATGAGGGTGTGCTATGGGGTTGCCACCTTTTCGATTGTAGACCAACCCTGGGCAATGTCTCAGTGCTTGGTCTATTATCATAATTATACAGTAAATGACAATACAATAATTGTATAAAAAATACTTACTTGAAACTGCTCCAAAATCAATCAAAACGAACAAAAGTAGATCGGAATTCAATGTAAAATGCTTGACATTTAATCTGCCGCATAGGCGATTCATGGTCAAGATGTTGTGTATGTTTGTATGGGCATGGCTAGAGTTGCCAACCGTCCGAGAAATAGCATCTGTGTTCAGGTCGTATTGATCTGTACCCTCGATATTGCACTCGTATTGAGAAATCTGTCCAGGTTTGGTCTGCTATCAGTAGAATCATTTTTCAACGCAGCGTATGTTTGCATGGTGAACTTCTTTCGCACCGTACGCTGCCAACCATGCTTTAATGGAGGTGCGGGGGAATGACAAACTGAACGCAAAAAGAACAGGGACACAGCCTTGAAAACACAGAAGTGCATTTGCACGTAGGGCGGTTGTTGAAGGGGAAGAGGGATGAAAATGATTAAGAGAGGCGTATCAGGGCAGAGCAAAGTGCTTATTTTTATCTTAACTTAATAATGAAACGTAACTGAGCCATATGCCTTAAGCAGAACGTTTTTTTCAAACAGATGCATCACAAACAGAAAATATAACCAATGTTTAGAAATGCACAAGGAAGCGTAGAGATGATGCGCATCCTAAGAACAACACTGATACTGGAAGACGGACACGTCAATTGGACTTCATATGCAAATTAAGGACGTAATTTTAGTTTAGAAAGGTGGGGTGAGGCAGGACACACAACTTGAAGTGATGACGGCCGGTGGTCGAGACTAACGTGGGAATGGGAGCTAAGGAAGGAACACAACCGGCAGTGTCCACTGCGGATATGGAGTGAATAAATCAACAGTATCTGAATTTTGATTTGGATAATTTTATTGTTTTATATCTTTATTATTTTATTTTCTTTGGTTCTTTCGGTAAAGTCACATAGAATGAGAATAAAATAATAAAATGACACGATAAAATTCTCACGACGTTTTGGCCACAACGCAAGCGGCCGTCTTTAGGTGAAAGGTAACTGTCGGGACGACAGAGCTTCAATTAACGATGTTAAGATTCGTAGAGACTTTTAAGCTGGTTGGGATAAGTGAAGCACCTTGACAAAGGGGTTTACATATCAATAGCTGAGGGATTAGCTTGTGACTGGTCACGGAATTGGCTATGTTAAAGTCAAAACCTACACATCCACAGAGGCAACTAGTAATTTAGCATTGAAATAGCTAAGGGATTAGCTTGTGACTGGTCACAGGAATGGCTATGTTAAAGTCAAAACCTACACATCCACAGAGGCAACTAGTAATTTAGCATTGAAATAGCTAAGGGATTGGTTTGTGCAAATAGCTGAGGGATTATCTTTATTATTTTATTGTTTCACTTCTACGTGACTTTACCGAAAGAACCAAGAATATAGTATATGAATTAGATCATTTATTTATTTTGCTAACTTTACAATTAATCGTACATTTTAATTGTACTAGTTTAATGTCTTCAGGTTTAGTTTCTAATTCTCTAGGATAAAACAAGTTATTTTGTCAAAAAGAATGACGTTAATTGGCGCATACATTGAAAGTGCAATTTTAAATGAACCGTGTCAGTCTTCAAATACTGTTCTGGTTATTCCCACCTTGTTGGTGTCCCTATTGTCTCCTGCACCCACTAACAACGGAGTTATTGTTGGGATGGAGAGAAGCACAGCCAGCAGCCAGCCAGGAAACTCGAGACATAGAATATATTAATAGCAGCATGACTTACACTGCTACAGCAGCGAGGTGGTCATGTAACTATTTACATTCTCTGTGTCGCAAACATTAAATGGCAACTAATCTTTCCGTGGTACGCTTGTCCCCACGATTTGAGGACCAATTCCTTAGCGAAGGATTTACTACCAATTGAAGTATGATACAAGTGAAATGTGAAGTGGTAAGATTGATCTTAGATCATTGCAAGCCAATCCCAGATTCTGAGTGCGGAGTGACTCGGCAGGGCCGACGGCGTGAGCCTGGCACCTTGGGAGTTGTCATGGTCAGGGAGCAATGAGGCCGCGTTACCGGTTGTCTTAGTTTTGGGGAATTCTGTGTCCAGAACTCTGATCCACAGTAACGATGAAACAAACACAATGTAGAAAAAAGAACAGTTGCAAATGTTGCAGGAAATTGAAAGGCATTTTATTACAAAAATCATTACCATTCACACAAACAGTATAGTATTATAGTAGTTCGAAAATTAGACTGTAGAAAATAGTCATGTGTAATGATGAAAAATACTTGAATATAACATTTATCATTATCTTATTCGAATATATGAACGTGTAATGGCAAATTAAAACGATGCGATACGATTTGACAATCCTTTACAGCGATACACTTAATCCAGTGAAGTTGAATGTGAACGCTGAAACACGTAAATATTACTGAACATATCGTGAATAGAAGAAACTGATTTAACAAAATATCCATACAATTAAAACATCAATGAAGCAGGTTGCTGGAATGGATGCTCCAGGCGCCACTCTACGCATGAGTGGTGCCAGTGGACTGAGAGGCCGTGCCAGGAGTCGCTGTCGCTGGCTGCTCAATGACCACCACCCTCTCGGCCGCTGCAGGGAGGGCGCTGCGCTGAGCCTTGAACTTCAGCTTCCCGTCTTCAGTCATGCAGCAGCTCACGCTCTGCGGGTCCACGTCCCTGGGCAGCTGCGTCTCCCTGTGGAACTCCTGGCAGCTGTGGCTGTAGCTGCCGCTGCTGACTTCTCCGCTCTTCACCTCGCGCCGTCCGGCCACCACCAGCTTGTCTCCAGACATCTTCACGGCCAGGTCCTGTGGGGAGAAGTCCTGCACGTCCAAGGACGCGACAAACCCGCCTCCCTGCTTCTGTGGATCTTCAATCTGGAACCCACTGCTCACGGCCGGCTGCTGCAGCAGTGCGTCTCCGAGGCTGCCCGGAGCCCGCGTGTGGCTGCTGAGCTGATCGACTCCACGGAAGATTCTCTCCATCCTCTCGATCTCGCTCCTCATGTCTCGCTGCAGCTGCTGGAAAATACTTTCACCGCGGGGGTTCCAGACCGGCCAGCCTGGCCAGACGCTCCTCTCCATCACGTGCATCGCAGGGAAGTAAACACTGAGGGCCATGCTTGTTGATGTGCTTCACAGTGAGGCTCGCTTCAGCTGTGAGCGCTGCTCCCTCCTCCGCCGATGTTCTGCCAGTGCAGCTATAGGAGCTGCTTTTATAGCCCTGGCAGTAGCTATGAGCAGATGCCAGGGGGAGCCAGAAGCGTCCAGAATGACGCAGCTGCTCCCAGGGCTTCCCTCATCCACAGCAAATAGCAGTGACTCAAACCTGGGGTTCAGCTGTGTGACGTCTTCTCTAAACTAAAAATGATATTTCCATTGGAAACAAGCAGGCAAGACACAACTTTAATACACTATAGTACACCAGGACAGTGATATTTTGAAATGTACATATTGTCAATGAGAAAACGTGGTGTGCATTTGTGTAATTCCTTCACGTAAAGTCCTGGTCACAAAAGCAAAGTTTATGGGGAATAATAATACCCATTTTATATAGTTTTGAGGCATAAGCAATTAGAAAATAACACTTACTACCCAGGAACAAAAATCGTGTTACATAGTGAATTATCAGTGCAGAGCGAATTCCATGGCAGTAAACTGCTCACAGACTGCAGCCCGAGACACGAGTCACGCTCTTGATTCTGTGCGGATGGAGGAAGCCCCTGGGAGCAGCTGCGTCATTCTGGACGCTTCTGGCTGCCCCTGGCATCTGCTCGTAGCTACTGCCAGGGCTATAAAAGCAGCTCCTGTAGCTGCACTGGCAGAACATCGGAAGAGCAGGGAGCAGCGCTAACAGCTGAAGCGAGCCTCACTGTGAAGCACATCAACATGGAAGCATGAGATGTCCTTAATTAACGCTAAGACACATTAATCAAAAACGCTAAAACACCTATTAGCAACATCAGTAAGGATGAGCGCTTTGAGCTTCCTCAATTAAAAAAGAGAGAGGACATCGTCATCCTCTCAGCCGACAAGGGCAATGTCACTGTCATCATGGAAAAAAAAAACATACAATAACAAAATTCAGGACCTACTGAATGATTGTAGCTATACCAAAGTCAATAGAGATCCCACCAACCGCCTTGTTACAAAAAACAACAATATCATCACTGATTCAACATCTTTAATCGAACCAACCAAGCGGCTTTCCTTAAAACCCTCTGCTGCTAGACCACACAGATTTTATGGCTTACCAAAAATCCATAAAGAAGATACACCACTTCGTTCTATCATCTTCATCATTAACTCACCCACCCACAAACTGGCCCGATTTCTGTCTGAGACCTTACAACCATTCACTGGTAAGACCACCTCAGCTGTACTTAAATCAGCTCACTTGGTATCGTTAATTAAGGACATCTCACTATCTCCAGGTGATTTGCTTGTCACTTTCGATCTAGTATCGTTGTTTACCAAAGTTCCTGTGCCTGACACCATTACAATCATTGAAGATGTGGTCCAACAAGGATTGAATGCTGATGTACCGGCCCTGGTTAGACACTGCCTCACCAACACTTACTTCACCTGGAATGGAACATTGTACAAACAAGTTGAAGCTACCCCAATGGATTCGCCCTTATCTCCAGTTGTAGCCAATGTTTTCATGGAAAAATGTTTTGAGACGGATGCCATCCAGGCATCCACCCTACGTCCTTGTCTAAGAGGTACATAGATGACACGTTCGTCATCTGGCCACATGGCCTACCAGCTCTGGGCCAATTCTTCAACCACATCAATTCCATACACCCAGCCATCAGATTTACCATGGAGGTGGAAAAAGATGGAAAGCTACCCTTTTTGGATATCTTAATTAAAAGGAGACCTGACGGTTCAATGAGCCACTCTGTCTACAGGAAAGCTACCCATACAGATGCTTACTTGAAACCGGATTCCCACCACCATCCATCCCAGAAGAACTCCCTCATCAAGACTCTATACCATGGAGCCCAATGCATTCCGACCAGGAACACATTACCAGTGAACTCAAACACGTACACCAGGCTCTCAGGGCTAATGGTTACTCCGACTACACAATCCGCAAAGCCATCACTCCAGTCATGAAGAAGGATCCTCTTGTGGAGCCACTCAAAACCATCACCTTACCCTACATTGCAGGGGTCACTAAAACGATCTCCAAAATCCTGAATAAACACAAGATCCAGGTCCGATTCAACACAGTACATAAAATCCGTGATCTGGTTCCATCTGTAAAAGATGCTGTTCCAGACATACAGTACCCGGGTGTTTACAAACTAAAGTGCCTCTGTGGTAGTAGCTACATTGGAGAAACCAAACGACATATCTCGGACCGCATCCGCGAACATAATGCAGACTTGAAACACATTAGAACGAACTCCTCCGCCGTGGCAGATCACTGTTATAATTCAGTGGGCTCACATGACATTGACTTCTCAAAGACGGAGGTTCTGTGCAAGCCAACCGGCTACCATGAGAGATTCGTTCATGAGGCTATCCACATATACAAGCACAGAGACAATTTCAACCGAGAAGATGGATTCTGGCTTAGTAACCATTGGAAAGATGTTTTAAACCATTGCGGTTCTTAATTAATAATTTTATGGTGATCTTCAGACGGCAGCTCTTTCACTGGCATTGACTCTTAATACTTCTCACACCACGGTTAATGGTATGGTTTATAACATGATTATAACAGCGCCTCGCAGCTGTTTCTCTCCTCCCTCTGTACCGACCATGGATGGACTCATCCGTCTGAACGGGGCTGGTAGCTGTCCGTGGTGCTGATGTGGAGGGTAAGAATCCACCCATTTTTTCGCCATATAGCATCGTGATATATAACGACTTATTGTTGGTAGCTCAGCTGATTGGAGAATATATAGAGTTTATTGTTAACATTGAGGTAGATTATATTTTAGTTTTTTTTTATCTGTTTACTATATGGTATTCATTATATAGTGTAGTGCATACCCAGTTGCTGTTATGAGCTCTGCTTATTGAAGAATATATTGAGTACATTTATTATATTGATGTAATTTGGACTCAGGTTTTTTCACATCGGTTTACTGTATGATATTTGAGTTGTTGCATCCCCCTTTTTGCATCCTTGTACGAGGTACCTCGGTGGATGTGTAGGCTTTGACTTTAACATAGCTATTTCGTTGACCAGTCACAAGCTAATCCCTCAGCTATTCAATGCTAAAATCTCTTGTTTGATTTGTACTAGGTGCCTCTGTTGATGTGTAGGCTTTGAATTTAACATATCTATTTTTGTGACCAGTCACAAGCTAAATCCGTCAGCTATTTCAATGATAAATTATCCTGTTTGATATGTTAACCCCTTTGTCAAGGTGCCTCTCTTCTCTCAACCAACTTAAAAGACGCTACGAATCTTAGCAGCGTTCATTGGAGCTCTGTCGTCCCGACAGTCACAAGCTAATCCCTCAGCTATTCAATGCTAAATTCTCCCGTTTGATTTGTACTAGGTGCCTCTGTGGATGTGTAGGCTTTGACTTTAACATAGCTATTTCTGTGACCAGTCACAAGCTAAATACATCAGCTATTTCAATGATAAATTCTCCTATTTGATATGTTAACCCCTTTGTCAAGGTGCCTCTCTTCTCTCAACCAGCTTAAAAGACGCTACGAATCTTAGCAGCGTTCATTGGAGCTCTGTCGTCCCGACAGTTTTTTGTTCCTTCACCTGAAGAAGGCCAATTGTGTTGTGGCCGAAACGTCGTGAGAATTTAATTGTTATATTTTATTATTTTATTCTCATTCTACGTGATTTTACTGAAAGAACCAAATAAGATGAATCCTTGCAGTCACGAAAGCTTCAAATCGAAAAATGTCCTTAATTAACGCTAAGACACATATTAATCAAAAACGCTAAGACACCTATTAGCAACATCAGTAAGTATGTGCGCTTTGAGCTTTCTCAATTAAAAAAGAGAGAGGGCATCGTCATCCTCTCAGCCGACAAGGGCAATGTCACTGTCATCATGGAAAAAAACCCATAAAATAACAAAATTCAGGATCTACTGAATGATGGTAGCTGTACCAAAATCAATAGAGATCCCACCAACCGCCTTGTTACAAAAACCAACAATATCATCACTGATTCAACATCTTTAATCGAACCAACCAAGCAGCTTTCCTTAAAACCCTCTGCTGTTAGACCACCCAGATTTTATGGCTTACCAAAAATCCATATAGAAGATACACCCCTTCATCCTATCGTCTTCATCATTAACTCACCCACCTGCAAACTGGCCCCATTTCTGTATCAGACCTTACAACCATTCACTGGTAAGACCACCTCAGCTGTACTTAAATCAGCTCACTTGGTATCGTTATTTAAGGACATCTAACCATTTCCAGGTGATTTGCTTGTCAGTTTCGATCTAGTATCGTTGTTTACCAAAGTTCCTGTGCCTGACACCATTGCAATCATTGAAGATTTGCTCCAAACTGGAATTGAATGCTGATGTACCGGCCCTGGTTAGACACTGCCTCACCAACACTTACTTCACCTGGAATGGAACATTCTATAAACAAGGTGAAGTTACCCCAATTGGTTCTCCCTTATCTCCAGTTATAGCCAATGTTTTCATGGAAAAATGTTTTGAGACAGATGCCATCCAGGCATCCACCCTACGTCTTTGTCTAAGAGGTACATAGATGACACGTTCGTCATCTGGCCACATGGCCTACCAGATCTGGGCCAATTTTTCAACCACATCAATTCCATACACCCAGCGATCAGATTCACGATGGAGATGGAAAAGGATGGCAAATTAACATTCTTGGATGTTTTAATCGTACAGAGACCAGATGGCTCAATGGTACACTCTGTCTACAGGAAAGCCACCCATATGAATGCCTAACAAAACCTGACTCCCACCACCATCCATCCCAGAAGAATTCTCTCATCATAACTCTACACCATAGAGCTCGATGTATTTCCGACCATCACCGCCTAGCCAGTGAACTGGAACACGTACACCAAGGCCTCAAGATGAATGGATATTTAGACTACACAATCCGAAAAGCTATCACCCCAACCATTGGGAAGGAACCATCTGAGGACCCAATCAAAACCATCACCTTGCCATACATAGCAGGGGTCACCAAAAATATTTCCAAAATCATGAGCAAACACAAGATCCAGGTTCGATTCAACACAGTACATAACATTTGTGATCTGATCCCATCTGTGAAGGATGTGATCCCTGACATGCAATACCCCGACGTCTAAAAACTAAGCTGCGTCTGCGGTAGTAGTTACATTGGGGAAACTAAGTGACATGTCTCGGACCGTGTTCGTGAACATAAGGCAGATCTGAAACATGGTAGGACCAATACCTCAGCCATGGCTGATCATTGTTTTAATGCTGTGGGCATACACGAAATTTATTTTTCCAAGACGAAGTTACTCTGCAAACCCACTGCTTATCAGCAAAGATTCGTTAATGAAGCCGTCCAGATGGGTTAACACAGACACAATTTCAACCGACTTGGGTACAAACTGAGCAATCATTGGAAGGACGTTATTAACCAGTTTAAGTCATGACGGGCCATGATGTTCCCAGCCTACCACCTTCTGATATTAGTTGTTTTTTTCGGCTCTCTGATTTTTTACATTAACAGATGTCATTTCTCACTAACACAGCTACCTCGTGTGCCATCCTCGAGGCTGCTGCTTCAGGATCTCCCATTAACATGCTAATCTCTCACATTAACATAGCCACCTTGGCGCACTCGCCGTGAAGGAGTCTCGGCGATCTTGCATTGACATGCTAATTTCTGCCTGGCAGCCCTGTGATTGGTGGAAAGCCCACCACCGCCGCGGTCGCTACCCACCACTTGCAATGGCATTGGCTGCTGACATTTGGGCTATGCCCTTTTCAAAGCTTTATAAGCAGTTGTCTTTAGCAGCTAACCCCACTTTTCCTGATGACGACCGCTCATGTTGCGATTGAAACGTCGTGAAATTTTTATTAGGGGACGCGACAAACCCGCCTCCCTGCTCCTGTGGATCTTCAATCTGGAACCCACTGCTCACGGCCGGCTGCTGCAGCAGTGCGTCTCCGTGGCTGCCCGGGGCCCGCGTGTGGCTGCTGAGCTGATCGACTCCACGGAAGATTCTCTCCATCCTCTCGATCTCGCTCCTCATGTCTCGCTGCAGCTGCTGGAAGAGACTTTCACCGCGGGGGTTCCAGACCGGCCAGCCTGGACGTGCAGGACTTCTCCCCACAGGACCTGGCCGTGAAGGTGTCTGGAGACAAGCTGGTGGTGGCCGGACGGCGCGAGGTGAAGAGCGGAGAAGTCAGCAGCGGCAGCTACAGCCACAGCTGCCAAGAGTTCCACAGGGAGACGCAGCTGCCCAGGGACGTGGACCCGCAGAGCGTGAGCTGCTGCTTGACTGAAGACGGGAAGCTGAAGTTCAAGGCTCAGCGCCGCGCCCTCCCTGCAGCGGCCGAGAGGGTGGTGGTCATTGAGCAGCCAGCAACAGCGACTCCTGGCACGGCCTCTAAGTCCACTGGCACCACTCACGCGCAGAGTGGTGCCTGGAGCATCCATTCCAGTAGTCTAACTATTTAACAGTATTCGTGCTGGAATTCAGTGTGATACAATGTCATGCATTTTGTAATTTGTTTTCATGAGAATGTTAAAGACATGTAATGTGTCGTATCTAAACAGTAATATTAACAGCCTGTAGGATGTTATTTTCAATGCGACTCATTAGATTTAGAATTCATTTCACCGGGCAACATTAAGTACAATATTGTAAGCAATTTATTGTTTACACACGAATATAGTTATTTGGTGAACATGTACGTTCCTGCTTTGAGCTCTTACTGTTAACATTGTATGCAGTACACGTACAATATAATTTAGAACGTCAAATTTGTTGCTTTCGTCAGTACACTTTTTAAAAAATACATTTTGAAATAAAGTTTTTGTTGCATAAAACCAAATGTTGTTAGTCCAGTTTGTATACTGAACCTAATGACACACAACTGAGGATGTTTAATAATTGTTAAGCAGAAGTTTTTTTATTAGTTCAAAGGAATGGTGAGCTGAGTACAGCCGAATGGAAATGAGTGTAGTTACGTAAATACTGATATAAAAATAATTATTATAAACTGCACCAAAATCAATAAAAACGAACATAATTGTATCAGAATTAAATCTCCAATACTTGCCATTTAATCAACCTTGACTTAAAGCGTTCATGTCTGCAGGAATTCATATTGTTTGGGTCTTTCGGTAAAGTCACGTAGAGAGAAAAAATAACCAAAAAAATAATAAAAATTTCACGACGTTTCAATCGCAACATGAGCGGTCGTCATCAGGAAAAGTGGGGTTAGCTGCTAAAGACAACTGCTTATAAAGCTTTGAAAAGGGCATAGCCCAAATGTCAGCAGCCAATGCCATTGCAAGTGGTGGGTAGCGACCGCGGCGGTGGTGGGCTTTCCACCAATCACAGGGCTGCCAGGCAGAAATTAGCATGTCAATGCAAGATCGCCGAGACTCCTTCACGGCGAGTGCGCCAAGGTGGCTATGTTAATGTGAGAGATTAGTATGTTAATGGGAGATCCTGAAGCAGCAGCCTCGAGGATGGCACACGAGGTAGCTGTGTTAGTGAGAAATGACATCTGTTAATGTAAAAAACTCAGAGAGCCGAAAAAAACAACTAATATTGGAAGGTGGTAGGCTGGGAACATAATGGCCCGTTATGACTTAAACTGGTTAACAATGTCCTTCCAATGATTGCTCAGTTTGTACCCATCTTCTCGGTTGAAATTGTGTCTGTGTTTACACATCTGCATTGCTTCATGAACGAATCTTTGCTGATAGGCAGTGGGTTTGCAGAGTACCTTTGTCTTGGAAAAATCAATTTCGTGTATGCCCACAGCATTAAAACAATGATCAGCCACGGCTGAGGTATTGGTCCTACCGTGTTTCAGATCTGGCTTATGTTCACGAACATAGTCCGAAACATGTCACTTAATTTCGCCAATGTAACTACTGCCACAGACACAGCTTAATTTTTAGACGCCGGGGTATTGCATGTCAGGGATCACATCCTTCACAGATGGGATCAGATCACAAATTGTATGTACTGTGTTGAATCGAACCTGGATCTTGTGTTTCCTCATGAGTTTAGAAATATTTTTGGTGACCCCTGCTATATATGGCAAGGTGATGGTTTTGATTGGTTCCTGAGATGGTTCTTTCCCAACAGTTGGGGTGATAGCTTTTCGGATTGTGTATTCTGAATATCCATTCATGTTGAGGGCTTGGTGTACGTGTTCCAGTTCACTGGCTAGGTGGTGATGGTCGGAAATACATCGAGCTCTATGGTGTAGAGTTTTGATGAGAGAATTCTTCTGGGATGGATGGTGGTGGGAGTCAGGTTTTGTTAGGCATTCGTATGGGTGGCTTTCCTGTAGACAGATTGTCCCATTGAGCCATCTGGTCTCTGTACGATGAAAACATCCAAGAATGGTAATTTGCCATCCTTTTCCACCTCCATGGTGAATTTGATCGCTGGGTGTATGGAATTGATGTGTTTGAAGAATTGGCCCAAAGCTGGTAGGCCATGTGGCCAGATGAGGAACGTGTCATCTATGTACCTCTTAGACAAGGACGTAGGGTGGATGCCTGGATGGCATCTGTCTCAAAATATGTTTCCATTAAAAATTGGCTTCAACTGGAGATAAGGGCGAACCCATTGGGGTAGCTTCAACTTCTTTGTATAGTGTTCCATTCCAGGTGAAGTAAGTGTTGGTGAGGCAGTATCCAACCAGGGCCGGTACATCAGCATTTAATCCTTGTTGGACCAAATCGTCAATGATTGCAATGGTGTAAGGCACAGGAACTTTAGTAAACAACGATACTAGATCGAAACTGACAAGCAAATCACCTGGAAATAGTGAGATGTCATTAATTAACGATACCAAGTGAGCTGATTTAAGTACAGCTGAGGTGGTCTTACCAGTGAATGGTTGTAAGGTCTGAGACAGAAATGGGGCCCGTTTGTAGGTGAGTGAGTCAATAATGAAGACGATAGGATGAAGGGGTGTATCTTCTTTATGATTTTTGGTAAGCCATAAAGTCTGAGTGGTCTAGCAGCAGAGGGTTTTAAGGAAAGCCGCTTGGTTGGTTCGATTAAAGATGTTGAATCAGTGATGATATTGTTGTTTTTTGTAACAAGGCGGTTGGTGGGATCTCTATTGATTTTGGTAAATCTACCATCATTCAGTAGGTCCTGAATTTTGTTATTGTATGTGTTTTTTTTTTTCCATGAGGACAGTGAAATTGCCCTTGTCGGCTGAGATGATGACGATGTCCTCTCTCTTTTTTAATTGAGAAAGCAAAAAACGCTCATCCTTACTGATGTTGCTAATAGGTGTCTTAGCGTTTTTGATTAATATGTGTCTTACGTTAATTAAGGACATCTTATGCTTGCTTGTTGATGTGCTTCACAGTGACGCTCGCTTCACTTGTTAGCGCTGTGAGCGCTGCTCCTTCCTCTGCCGATGTTCTGCCAGTGCAGCTACAGGAGCTGCTTTTATCGCCCTGGCAGTAGCTACGAGCAGATTCCAGGGGAGCCAGAAGCGTCCAGAATGACGCAGCTGCTCCCAGGGCTTCCCTCATCCACAGCAAATAGCAGTGACTCAAACCTGGGGTTCAGCTGTGTGACGTCTTCTCTAAACTAGCACATCAACAAGCATGGCCCTGAGTGTTTACTTTCCTGCGATGCACGTGAAGGAGAGGAACGTCTGGCCAGGCTGGCCGGTCTGGAACCCCCGCGGTGAAAGTCTCTTCCAGCAGCTGCAGCGAGACATGAGGAGCGAGATTGAGAGGATGGAGAGAATCTTCCGTGGAGTCGATCAGCTCAGCAGCCACACGCGGGCTCCGGGCAGCCTCGGAGACGCACTGCTGCAGCAGCCGGCCGTGAGCAGTGGGTTCCAGATTGAAGATCCACAGGAGCAGGGAGGCGGGTTTGTCGCGTCCCTGGACGTGCAGGACTTCTCCCCACAGGACCTGGCCGTGAAGGTGTCTGGAGACAAGCTGGTGGTGGCCGGACGGCGCGAGGTGAAGAGCGGAGAAGTCAGCAGCGGCAGCTACAGCCACAGCTGCCAGGAGTTCCACAGGGAGACGCAGCTGCCCAGGGACGTGGACCCGCAGAGCGTGAGCTGCTGCTTGACTGAAGACGGGAAGCTGAAGTTCAAGGCTCAGCGCCGCGCCCTCCCTGCAGCGGCCGAGAGGGTGGTGGTCATTGAGCAGCCAGCGACAGCGACTCCTGGCACGGCCTCTCAGTCCACTGGCACCACTCACGCGTAGAGTGGCGCCTGGAGCATCCATTCCAGCAACCTGCTTCATTGATGTTTTAATTGTATGGATATTTTGTTTAATCAGTTTCTTCTATCCACGATATGTTCACTAATATGTACGTGTTTCAGCGTTTGCAATTAACTTAATTTGATTACGTGTATCGCTGTACAGGATTGCTAAATTGTTTCGCGTCGTTTTAATTTGCCATTACACTTTAATATATTGCAATAAGATAATGCTAAATGTGTTATTCAAGTATTTTTCATCAACGCTGCTATAGCAATGTAAGTCATACTACTATTACAATAATCTATGCCTCGAGTTTCCTTACTGGCTGGGTTTCTCTCCACCACAACATTAACTCTGTTAGTGGGTTCCAGCTGTTTCCACCGAAACTAGCTGGGTTACTGGCTACACGGATTTTTCCGTTTACAGTAACAAATAAACATTACACATACATGCAGGCATCGACTTACGAACACTCGACTTACGAATTTCCGCACTTAGGAACCAGCTACCATGAAACATGTTTTAACATTGACAATTACAACGCGAACTCGCACTTGCAAACTGAACCGAGGATCTATTCTTTTTTCAGCGGAGCGATCCTCCACGAGTTGTGTCATCCTCGCGCTTCCAGTGTTTGTGCTCGTGTGTGCGTGCGCGCACGTGTGTACATTATTGTGTTCCCACTTACAAACCGTTTGACTCACGAACGGGTCCCAGGAACTAATTGAGTTCATAAGTCGAGGACTGTCGGGATCGTTGTGTGAAACATAAAATACATACAAATTTATAAAAACATTTTATGTTCAAATACCTTGCATCCTGATGCTGGCTTGTCGTAAGGGGCGAAATGAGTCACCACAATTGCACACACACACACGGACAACAAACGCCACTAAGTGGCGGTGACGTTGCCACGGCACTTGTGCCAGGCTAAGTGCACTTTATGGCCACGTGATCACGGGTCAGATCCGCTGCCATGGTTTGACTGAGATTAGTGGCAGATGTGTAAGCTGTGCCTCCCCTACTGTGCCAACTTGATGTGTTTTATCCGCCTGAGGCTCTGCTCGTTGTTGTGAGCGTCTCTCTGCTGCCCTCTGTTGTTGCTGGAGGGCGACTACCTCCAACTGCCCAGTATCGTCCATCATGAGTCTCCTCCACATAGGCCGCTCTTTACACTGCTGGTACCAGTCATTCGCAAGTCAATTCAGTTCCACATCCTCTTGTACCACATCATTTAATCTCTTCTCTAGCCCGTGCCGCGCCTGTTTAGACCCCTTTAATGCAGTGGTTAGGGAGGCGTGGTACATGACCCAGCCAATGTAGCATTACCTGCTGGAGGCGCTTACCGATGGGACTTTGTCCAGATCTGTAAAGGATTGTGAGCTCACACAATCCAGCCTGGTTAAACACAGGATGGATCGTAGGAAGGCCATCCTGAATGTTTATTACCGGCGAAGATGTTCCATTAGGGGGGTCCACGTTTGGCAAGCATCGAGAAGGAAGGGCATGACCGTGGCCGAGAAGATCCGAAGACTGCTGTGGAGCGACAGATATCAGGTAGCTTCCACACAGCGTCATGCAACCGATGAAAAGATAATGCCGCTCGACTGATTCGGAGTGAGACCTCTTCTGTCAAACCGGAGTTGGTCATAAGCACACTATCCAGATGTGGAAAACCATCCAATTTACAACTGCCCCATTACCAATGGGGAGTTAAGGGGTGGAGGATTTAATGCAGACATGGGCTGGGCTTTTTAATCCGGCCCCCCGAACTTGTCCAAATATTATTAAATTAAATTTTACCTTTCACCTGTAATGCCCTCATTTCCCCATTAAATGGAGCACTTTGACCGGGAGTGTGGTAATTGGTTTGGGCGCAGGCCTCAGATGTTTTCATGATGTTTGATCAGTCACGTTACGACATGTTTTTGTATTGTTCATGTTCGTGCAATTTGTTAAATTGCCTTGCAAATAAATGCTTTGCTACCTGTTAAAGGCCAAATACTTTCATGTAATGATTTTTACATGTCATTTATATTAGTTCACACAAACACTCCATCCATCTGTTCCTTGCCCGGCCCCTCTGTCAAATTTTAGAACCCATTGTGGCCCGCGAGTAAAAAAAATTGCCCACCCCTTGTTTAATGGCACAACATAGCGAGGCAGGTGCTTAGTTTTGGTGGGGCTGATGGTTAAGGCCCCACCTCTTAGTGCAGGGGTGGGGAACCTTTTTTGTGCCAAGGGCCATTTGGATATTTATAACATCATTCGCGGGCCATACAAAATCATCAACTTAAAAATGAGCCTATTATATTTGGTCAAACATTTAGTTAACTCACCCCTAATGCGATGGCTGGAACTGCTTCTCTTTGGTGAGGCGTGTGGAGATATTAGCTGGCATTGATGATGTTAGCTGGTATTGATGATGTTGCTACTCGCAACTGCTTTTCCAGGTTTGCTCCAAGATTGATTGAATTTCGAGTCCCGCCTGCGGTTGCCTTGGCACGGCCAGACCAAATGATTTCGCAGGCCTCATGGCCGGCCGGCCGGACGTTCCCCACCCCTGTCTAGTGGCACGCTCCAGGTCTAGATCATTCGCATACGTAACATGGATGACAAATCGGGAGCAAGCTCTCAAGCGCACCCGGGCATCAATCCGCCTCCCATTGTATCTATATCAGATATAGATTGCTCCGGTACGGACATGGAAGGTTTCTCGAACGACGTGGACCAAAAATATTTTAAACAGTGTACGGAGCCAGAGGACATTACTGTCGAACCCCAAGGTTAACGGGGAATAGCTTTGTCTTCCGGCCAAGTAGCTTTACTCGGCCCTGCTCAATATCATGGAAGTCCTTAATTATTGTGAGCAGAGAGTCAGAGACTCCGAAAGCATGAAGAACAACCCAGAGTCCAGACCTATTGATGGTATCATAGGCATTGACCAGGTCAATAAAGCAGAGATGTAAGTCCTGTCGGAATTCAACACTCCTCTGCTGTAGCAAACGGAAGGAAGATGTGGCATCTGTGGCTGCCCTGGCCTGAAACCACAATGGGGCTCCCCAATTCTCTTCTCAGCATGCCTGGCAAGGTGATGTTGAATAATCCTTGCCAGGACTTTTTCTGGCACTCTAACACAGGCACAGACTCTAACCAAAACTATCGAATAATTACACGGTTTATTTAAAATTGCACTTTCAATTAATGTGCCTATTAATGTCATTATTTCGGCAAAAAATGTTTTTATTTTAAACTAGTGCAATGAAAAAAATACCCTTTATTGTAAAATTTGCAAAATAAAGACGATATAATTCCTGTACTGTTTTAGTTTATCTTTCTGAATACACATTTAATGAAAATGTGTTTTAGTGAATGGTTGTTTTTGAAGGTGATATCGTGTAAATGTTTTCCAAAGCTGCTTATGCAGCCGTCACCATCTCCAGCCGTGATTTCTCCACTTCTGTCCGAAGCCATCACCATCTCTTGCGGATTTGCAATGCAAAAATCTGTCTGGCTACTGCCCACCGGTTGATTTATTCGATCCATCTTCGCAGTGGACGCTCTATTGGTTGTGTTCCCTCCTTTAGCTCCCATTCCCACGTTAGTCACGACCACCGGCCGTCATCTCTTCAAGTTGTGTGTCCTGCCTCACCCCACCTTTCTAAACTAAAATTATGCCTTTAATTTGCATATGATGTCCAATTGACGTGTCCGTCTTCCATTCTCAGTTTAATTCCTAGCATGTGCATCTCTATGCTTCCTTGTGCACTTCTCAACATTGGTTCCATTGTCTTCGTCAATGGCCATGTTTGTGATGCATCTGTTGTTGCAGGTCATATCCACTGATTAAAAAACGTTCTGCTTTAGGAAAATGGCTTTGTTACGTTTCATGATTTAAGTTCAGATTCCAATCAGCACTGTGCTCTGCCCTGATACGCCTCTCTTAATAATTTTCATCCCTCTCCCCCTTCAACAACCGCCCCACGTATAAATGCACTTCTATGTTTTCAAGTTGTGTCCCTGTTCTTTTTGTTCAATTTGTTATTCCCCCGCACCTCCAATAAGCATGGTTGCCTGCGTACGGTGCGAAAGAAGTTCAGCATGCAAACATACGCTGCGTTGAAAACTTACTCTACAGCATATTCACACTGGAGACGCAGGAGGGTGCTGCTATGAGATTGCCACATTTTTGACTGTAGACCAAGCCTGGACAGATTTCTCAGTCAGCACTCAGTCTAGAATTATCAGAACTACACAGTAAACGACACAATGCGGGTGCTATATCTCGTAAGAATGAATACCCACCACCTAAACACAAATGGTAATTCCTGGACAGGTGACAACTCTAGCCATGCCCATGAAAAAATATATAGTGACTAACTTGGAGACGTAACTTCTTCGAGGCAATTCTTTAATTACACACCGAGCATACTGTTACACACTCTCTGCTGTAATACAACGCTCTGTCCCTCGCTTAAACGCAACTCTCACTCGTGGCTAGCCTACAACACAACGCTCGCCATCTGACACTGACGGCGCTGAACTAAGACAGGCAACTACTGCTAGCAGCACAATTATCAAGTGGATGACGACAGCGGCGAAGGCGACGATCTTCAACAGCAACGACGACGACGACGACGGCGATCCCACTCCAAACGATGGCCCTCATCCCCTGCTCGGGGTCCCCTTTAATCCTCTTAGCGCGGCCTCGCTCCACTCCGGCCACGCTCCCCTTCTAGAATCTACTAGCAGGATCTCGACGTGTCCTACCCGAGATCCTTCTCAGGTCTATCACGTGGTCTGCTGTCAATCAGGGCTGCTTCACTCTGCAGATCCCCTTCCCTGCCAGCAGCCAGCGCTATGCTACGTAGTGACCAATTCTATGTGACTACACATACACAACATCCTGACCATCACTCGCCTATGCGGATGATAAAATATCAAGCATTGTAGATTTAATTCTGATCTACTGTTGTTCGTTTTGATTGATTTTGGCACAGTTTAAAATATATATTTTAATATCAGTACCAGCGGGAAGTACCCAGCGTTTCCCGGGGGAAAAATATATTTACAAACTTGTCTTCTCTTAAAAACATAACATATACATACACAAACACTAAGCTATTGTGCCCTTTGTCCATTTGTCCATCAACAAAATTATAGGAGGAGCGACACTAGAAAAACGGCGTATTCTATTATTTAATTTTTTTTCTGTCAACGTGACTTAACCGAAAAAACCAAAGAGTAATTCCTGCAGTCACGAAAACTTTGAATCTAGTTTTAGCGTGTTAATGTTAAATAAACGTGTTGTCTCCTATAGAAGCCTGAGTCTCCATTTGAGCCCACTACAACTGGTGTTGGAAGTGGCCAAACGTTAGTTAATTAACTATAGATTATGGAGACTAGGCGAACAATACGTACCAGGTCTCCAGATGAAGAGGACGACGACCCACCGGCCCCGGGGATGTCGGCGCAATCCCCCAGCCCCCACTGGGGGCCTGGGGTGTCCACCTCCGGTTCCAAACCGCCCTCCAAATTGCCTTACCTACGAGTCCTACTTGGTACAGGCCGGACCCGCTATTGCCGCCTGTTGGGCCCTGACTGCAGCTACATATTTTCCAGTAGTGGTGGCGGCGTATTACGCCTGACAATTACCCACCACATTAAGAAGCACGATGGTAGCTTGCAGTTGTGTGTCGACTTTAGGAAGCTTCATAAGATATCGGTGGCTGACGCGTATCCTCTCCCTCGGATGGACGATTCCCTGGACGCTCTGGCGGGAGCACAGAACTTCTCCACCCTTGATCTCCTGTCCGGATTTTGGCATTTGCCACTAAATGAGGCCTCTAAACCCAAACGGCTTTTCGAACACCTCAAGGCCTGTTTGAATTAAATCAGCTTCCCATGGGACTCCACGCAGCACCGGCTACGTTCCAATGACTGATGGAGCTGGTGCTGGCTGGACTTCAATGGGACTCATGCTTACAATACCTCGACGATGTCATCGTCTTCAGCCGTACGTTCAAAGAACATCTTGATTGGTTACGCGCTGTCTTTCTTAAAATGCGAGCGGCCCATCTCAAATTCAAGCCGCAGAAGTGTTACCCCCTTCAGAAATCCGTGCGGTATCTCGGTCATATTGTCAGTAAATCGGGCATTGCGATAGATCCCGACAAAACCACGTGTGTTCGGACGTGGCCGACCCCCACGTTGATGATGCAGGTGCAGAGTTTTATTGGTTTTGCGTCTTATTATCGCCGGTTTGTCACTGGGTTCGCTACCTCCGCAAAACCTCTCCACGCCTTGACGGTTATGGGTCAGAGGTTTCATTGGGGGGAGGAGGAAGCCGCATTTGTTGCGCTTCGCAATTCCCCTCCGCTACTCTGACTTTGCCATGCCGTGCGTCCTTGATACTGACGCAACCAACACCAGAATTGGCGCGGTTCTGTCCCAGGTTGTCAACGGGGTGGAGTGTGTTGTTGCATACGGCAGCAGAGTGCTGTCGCCAGCCGAACAGCGTTACTGTGTCACGCGCCGGGAACTATTCAGGTCTCCCGCATTAACGAGTTGATTGCTCTGGACATCCCTGGTTCGGTTCCCGTCACCCCTCGTGGGAATAAATATTTGTTGGTTGGCGTCGAATATTTATCGCGCTGGCCGATGGCCTGGCAGCTATGGATGGGAGCCATCCGGTAGTGCCACCTAGGCACATGCCATGGTACAATGGTGAGCACACAGGACTTGTAATCAATACAGAGGTACTATGTACAGGGGCGGCAAGCAGCTAAAAAATGGTGCACGTTTATTATAAATACGACATTCTCAAATGGTTTCGAAATTAAGTGTCTTATCAGCAGAATCGTGCAGAGTTTCTGCCGAACATACACAGCATTAGTTCCTAACACACTTTGGCAGAGTTGGTGTCACTGCCCGGGAAAGGAACATTAATGGTGATTTTGTGGAAAGTCAGGTGAAATGGGTGGTTGGTCAGACTGACCAGCACCCTGTGCTGTGTGGATCGCTCGTGGTTCTGGCCACCAATCGCCAAGCAAATTGGTTGCAGAGACTTCCACGTGTAGAGTGACTTCAGTTGTGTGCAACCGAGTTGCGCAACTGCTTGCACCGGCTGTGGCCGTGTGCGGAAAGCTAACTCGGGTCAAACCTGGGTTTCGAAGCGCGGTGTAGCGTTAACCATGACACTACCGCTCCACACAATCACACACACGCGAAGATCGACACCAAATACGTGCTCTGTTGCACCGCACAGCAACTCACACGCACACTGCAGTGTCCAATAACAACACAAATGTATTAATCATGACAACCACCTGCTCTGCCACTCAAAGCAATGTCCATCACATGGCCATCAACGCGACACATATAGTTCATCACGGTCACCCGACCAGCAGGAGTCACGTGTGTGAGCAGTCCGTGAATGTCGCCGGGCTATGGTGATGCAGTGGTGTGGGTTGGACAAGGGGCGGATGATGATGTCTGTCGTGGAAATCTGTGGAGCGGCACGGAACAAAAGTGGGACGGGTGGCCCAGTGTGGAGCAGGAGCCGCTCGGCGGGGACGAAGGTGGGGAGGAATCCACTGATCCGGTGGAGGCGTGGGGAGGAGGGCGGGACGCCGCGTGAAGCGCGACTCGTGGGAGTGGTGCCAGGCAGAAGGGGCACCTGGGACTCCGTACGCGGGACCCCGGCCGTTGCACCTGGGCTGGGGGGGGATCCGCTGCCCTGCAGGTGGAGCGAGGCCGGGGGGAAGGTGCTCTCGGTCCGGGTGGATGGGACGAATCAATGCGGATGGAGTTGAGGATTCGAGAGGAGGTTTGCGGAGGCGGGGAGGAAGGCGGCTGTTGCGGGACTTGCGGTAACGCTGCCGTGAAGAATAGGGAGCAAAAGACTCGTGTGCCGGGCCCGGTCTGGTATCACGGTAGCGTGGAGGAACCCAGGGCTCTGGTGGAGGTGGAGGCAGGTGGAAAGCAGGGAGCTCCCAATCCTGGGGGTTAGCTTGATTACTCATGGGTGGAGGTGATGGTGCGAGTGGCGGTGGTGGCGATAGTGGCAGTGGAAGCGATGGCAGAAGTGGAGGTTGAGGCAATGGCAGGAGTGAAGGTGGAGTCGATGTCAGCAGTGGGGGTAGAGTTGATATCAGTGGTGGAGGCAATGGCCTGAGTAGAGATGGAGGCGATGGCAGCAGTGGAGTTGAGGATTCGAGAGGAGGTTTGCGGAGGCGGGGAGGAAGGCGGCTGTTGCGGGACTTGCGGTAACGCTGCCGTGAAGAACAGGGAGCAAAAGACTCGTGTGCCGGGCCCGGTCTGGTATCACGGTGGGGTGGAGGAGCCCAGGGCTCTGGTGGAGGTGGAGGCAGGTGGAAAGCAGGGAGCTCCCAATCCTGGGGGTTAGCTTGATTACTCATGGGTGGAGGTGATGGTGCGAGTGGCGGTGGTGGCGATAGTGGCAGTGGAGGCGATGGCAGAAGTGAAGGTTGAGGCAATGGCAGGAGTGAAGGTGGAGTCGATGTCAGCAGTGGGGGTAGAGTTGATATCAGTGGTGGAGGCAATGGCCTGAGTAGAGATGGAGGCGATGGCAGCAGTGGAGCCGATGGCCCGATTGGAGGTGTAGGCGATGGCAGCAGTGGGGGCGATGTCCTGAGTAGACATGGAGGCGATGGCCTGAGTAGAGGTAGAGGCGATGGCCTGAGTAGAGGTGGAGGCGATGGCATGAGTAGAGGTGGAGGCGATGGCCCGAGTAGAGGTGGAGGCGATGGCCCGAGTGGAGGTGGAGGCGATTGCCTGAGTGGAGATGGAGGCGATGGCCTGAGTAGAGGTGGAGGCGATGGCCTGAGTAGAGGTAGAGGCGATGGCCTGAGTTGAGGTGGAGACGATGGCATGAGTAGAGGTGGAGGCGATGGCCTGAGTAGAGGTGGAGGCGATGGCCTGAGTGGAGGTGGAGGCGATGGCCTGAGTAGAGGTGGAGGCGATGGCCCGAGTGGAGGTAGAGGCGATTGCCTGAGTGGAGGTGGAGGCGATGGCCTGAGTAGAGGTGGAGGCGATGGCCTGAGTGGAGGTGGAGGCGATGGCCTGAGTAGAGGTGGAGGCGATGGCCCGAGTGGAGGTGGAGAAGATGGCCCGAGTGGAGGTGGAGGCGATGGCCTGAGTGGAGGTGGAGGCGATGGAAGCAGTGGAGGTGGAGTTGATATCAGTGGGGGAGGCGATGGCCTGAGTAGAGATGGAGACGATGTCCTGAGTGGAGGTGGAGGCGATGGCCTGAGTAGAGGTGGAGGCGATGGCCTGAGTTGAGGTGGAGACGATGGCATGAGTAGAGGTGGAGGCGATGGCCTGAGTAGAGATGGAGGCGATGGCCTGAGTAGAGGTGGAGGCGATGGCCTGAGTAGAGGTGGAGGCGATGGCCCGAGTGGAGGTAGAGGCGATTGCCTGAGTGGAGGTGGAGGCGATGGCCTGAGTAGAGGTGCAGGCGATGGCCTGAGTAGAGGTGGAGGCGATGGCCTGAGTGGAGGTGGAGGCGATGGCCTGAGTAGAGGTGGAGGCGATGGCCCGAGTGGAGGTGGAGAAGATGGCCCGAGTGGAGGTGGAGGCGATGGCCTGAGTGGAGGTGGAGGCGATGGAAGCAGTGGAGGTGGAGTTGATATCAGTGGGGGAGGCGATGGCCTGAGTAGAGATGGAGACGATGGCCTGAGTGGAGGTGGAGGCGATGGCCTGAATAGAGGTGGAGGCGATGGCCCGAGTGGAGGTGGAGGCGATGGCCCGAGTGGAGGTGGAGGCGATGGCCCGAGTGGAGGTGGAGGCGATGGCCCGAGTGGAGGTGGAGGCGATGGAAGCATTGGAGGTGGAGTTGATATCAGTGGGGGAGGCGATGGCCTGAGTAGAGATGGAGGCGATGGCCTGAGTGGAGGTGGAGGCGATGGCAGCGGGGGAGGCGATGGCAGCGGTGGAGGCGATGGCCCGAGTAGAGATGGAGGCAATGGCCCGAGTGGAGGTGGAGGCGATGGCCCCAGTGGGAGCGATGGCCTGAGTGGAGCTGGATTCTTCAGGTGAGGAGCACAGCTCTGCTTGGTGCCGGGGCTGTTTCCCCTCCTCTGCGCCCGCCGCTTTCGTCTCCGCGCCGCGGCCATACGAGCCCAGGGACTCGGTGCTCGGCCGAGACCTCCACCTTTCTTTCTCTGCAGCGCCCGGGAAATCTTCCTCCTTCCGGTCCTCATTCTCATCGCTCTCTGCAAAAGTTACGAAAAACATCAACGGCGTCATTAGCTGAATCTCCCTGCTCCGTGTCTGTGAGTGCGTTGTGATCCTGGGGACAGACTTGCGAGTTTGTTTTTTACGTTTTTGAGCCAGGAGGCCAGGATTGGGAAAAACTTGGGCCACTTTTCATCCAGGCAACTGGAGAGCAGCACAGACTAAGTCTTACTTACCAAACATTTAAACTAACAACAGCATACTCTTTGGTTTCTTTCGGTAAAATCACGTAGATAGAAAAATAACTAATAAAGTGAAACCTTGGATTGCGAGCATAATTCCTTCTGGAAAAGTGCTCTTAATCCAAAGCACTCATATATCAAAGCGAATTTCCCCCATAAGAAATAATGGAAACTCAGATGATTCGTTCCACAAACCAAAAATACCGTATTCATATAAAAAATATTAATACAAAATACCTTTTTATATTTTTATTATTTAATATAAAGTAATCAAATTTATTAATTACATTTAATCGTGGCTGGTGTGAGGGAGACGAGATAGAGGATGGTTATTGTGTAGGACGACTTTCACTTGCAGTACAGTTACTAAAGAACAGTCACTACACATGGACACAAAATAAAAAAATGCTTTACGCACACACACGTATTCACAACACTACAGTACTGTAGTAAACAGTATACACGTAGTCACAACACTATAGTACTGTAGTAAACAGTATACACGTGGTCACAACACTATAGTACTATAGTAAACAAGATAGGTTCGCACGGATGTTGACTATACGAGTGAGGCACACCGACTGAGACCGAGCATGGGAGACGATTACCCACAATCCCGCAGTATACACGTGTCACAACACTATAGTACTATAGTAAACAGTATACACGTGGTCACAACACTATAGTACTGTAGTAAACAGTACACACGTGGTCACAACACTATAGTACTGTAGTAAACAGTATACACGTGGTCACAACACTATAGTACTATAGCAAATACAGTATACACGTGGTCACAACACTACAGTACTATAGTAAACAGTATACACGTGGTCACAACACTATAGTACTGTAGTAAACAGTACACACTTGGTCACAACACTATAGTACTGTAGTAAAGAGTATACACGTGGTCACAACACTATAGTACTGTAGTAAACAGTATACACGTGGTCACACTATAGTACTATAGTAAACAGTACACACGTGGTCACAACACTATAGTACTGTAGTAAACAGTATACACGTGGTCACAACACTATAGTACTGTAGTAAACATTACACACGTGATCACAACACTATAGAACTGTAGTAAACATTACACACGTGGTTACAACACTATAGTACTGTAGCAAACAGTGTACACGTGGTCACAACACTATAGTACTATAGTAAACAGTATACACGTGGTCCCAACACTATAGTACTATAGTAAACAGTATACACGTGGTCCCAACACTATAGTACTATAGTAAACAGTATACACGTGGTCACAACACTACAGTACTATAGTAAACAGTATACACTTGGTCACAACACTATAGTACTGTAGTAAACAGTATACACGTGGTCACAACACTATAGTACCATAGTAAACAGTATACACATGGTCACAACACTATAGTACTATAGGAAACAGTATACACGTGGTCACAACACTATAGTACTATAGTAAACAGTATACACGTGGTCACAACACTATAGTACTGTAGTAAACAGTATACACGTGGTCCCAACACTATAGTACTATAGTAAACAGTATACACGTGGTCACAAGACTATAGTACTGTAGTATACAGTATACACGTGGTCACACCACTACAGTACCATAGTAAACAGTATGCACGTGGTCACAACACTATAGTACTGTAGTAAACAGTATAGACGTGGTCACAACACTATAGTACTATAGTAAACAGTATACACATGGTCACAACACTATAGTACTATAGGAAACAGTATACACGTGGTCACAACACTATAGTACTGTAGTAAACAGTATACACGTGGTCCCAACACTATAGTACTATAGTAAACAGTATACACGTGGTCACAACACTATAGTACTGTAGTATACAGTATACACGTGGTCACAACACTACAGTACTATAGTAAACAGTATGCACGTGGTCACAACACTATAGTACTGTAGTAAACAGTATAGACGTGGTCACAACACTATAGTACTATAGTAAACAGTATACACATGGTCACAACAATATAGTACTATAGTAAACAGTATACACGTGGTCACAACACTATAGTACTGTAGTAAACAGTATACACGTGGTCCCAACACTATAGTACTATAGTAAACAGTATACACGTGGTCACAACACTATAGTACTGTAGTATACAGTATACACGTGGTCACAACACTACAGTACTATAGTAAACAGTATGCACGTGGTCACAACACTATAGTACTGTAGTAAACAGTATAGACGTGGTCACAACACTATAGTACTATAGTAAACAGTATACACATGGTCACAACACTATAGTACTATAGTAAACAGTATACACGTGGTCACAACACTATAGTACTGTAGTAAACAGTATACACGTGGTCACAACACTATAGTACTATAGTAAACAGTATACACATGGTCACAACACTATAGTACTATAGGAAACAGTATACACGTGGTCACAACACTATAGTACTGTAGTAAACAGTATACACGTGGTCCCAACACTATAGTAATGTAGTAAACATTACACACGTGGTCACAACACTATAGTACTGTAGTAAACAGTGTACACGTGGTCACAACACTATAGTACTATAGTAAACAGTAAACACGTGGTCACAACACTATAGTACTATAGTAAACAGTATACACGTGGTCACAACACTATAGTACTGTAGTAAACAATATACACGTGGTCACAACACTATAGTACTATAGTAAACAGTATACACGTGGTCACAACACTATAGTACTGTAGTAAACAGTATACACGTGGTCACAACACTATAGTACTGTAGTAAACAGTATACACGTGGTCACAACACTATAGTACTGTAGTAAACAGTATACACGTGGTCACAACACTATAGTACTGTAGTAAACAGTATAGACGTGGTCACACCACTATAGTACTGTAGTAAACAGTATACACGTGGTCACAACACTATAGTACTGTAGTAAACAGTATACACGTGGTCACACTATAGTACTATAGTAAACAGTATACACGTGGTCACAACACTATAGTACTGTAGTAAACAGTATACACGTGGTCACAACACTATAGTACTGTAGTAAACATTACACACGTGATCACAACACTATAGTACTGTAGTAAACATTACACACGTGGTCACAACACTATAGTACTGTAGCAAACAGTGTACACGTGGTCACAACACTATAGTACTATAGTAAACAGTACACACGTGGTCACACCACTATAGAACTGTAGTAAACAGTATACACGTGGTCACAACATTATAGTACTATAGTAAACAGTATACACGTGGTCACAACACTATAGTACTATAGTAAACAGTATAGACGTGGTCACAAAACTATAGTACTATAGTAAACAGTATACACGTGGTCACAACACTATAGTACTGTAGTAAACAGTATACACGTGGTCCCAACACTATAGTACTATAGTAAACAGTATACACGTGGTCACAACACTATAGTACTGTAGTAAACAGTATACACGTGGTCCCAACACTATAGTACTATAGTAAACAGTATACACGTGGTCACAACTCTACAGTACTATAGTAAACAGTATACACTTGGTCTCAACACTATAGTACTGTAGTAAACAGTATACACGTGGTCACAACACTATAGTACCATAGTAAACAGTATACACATGGTCACAACACTATAGTACTATAGGAAACAGTATACACGTGGTCACAACACTATAGTACTGTAGTAAACAGTATACACGTGGTCCCAACACTATAGTACTATAGTAAACAGTATACACGTGGTCACAACACTATAGTACTATAGTAAACAGTATACACGTGGTCACAACACTATAGTACTATAGTAAACAGTATACACGTGGTCACAACACTATAGTACTGTAGTAAACAGTATACACGTGGTCCCAACACTATAGTACTATAGTAAACAGTATACACGTGGTCACAACACTATAGTACTGTAGTATACAGTATACACGTGGTCACAACACTACAGTACTATAGTAAACAGTATGCACGTGGTCACAACACTATAGTACTGTAGTAAACAGTATAGACGTGGTCACAACACTATAGTACTATAGTAAACAGTATACACATGGTCACAACACTATAGTACTATAGTAAACAGTATACACGTGGTCACAACACTATAGTACTGTAGTAAACAGTATACTCGTGGTCCCAACACTATAGTACTATAGTAAACAGTATACACGTGGTCACAACACTATAGTACTGTAGTATACAGTATACACGTGGTCACACCACTACAGTACTATAGTAAACAGTATGCACGTGGTCACAACACTATAGTACTGTAGTAAACAGTATAGACGTGGTCACAACACTATAGTACTATAGTAAACAGTATACACATGGTCACAACACTATAGTACTATAGTAAACATTATACACGTGGTCACAACACTATAGTACTGTAGTAAACAGTATATACGTGGTCCCAACACTATAGTACTATAGTAAACAGTATACACGTGGTCACAACACTATAGTACTGTAGTAAACAGTATACACGTGGTCCCAACACTATAGTAAACAGTATACACGTGGTCAAAACACTATAGTACTATAGTAAACAGTATACACGTGGTCACAACACTATAGTACTATATTAAACAGTATACACGTGGTCACAACACCATAGTACTGTAGTAAACAGTATACACGTGGTCACAACACAAGCAATCGTCTTCAGGTGAAATAATACAGCAGGCAGACTGCTGAGACAGGAAGAAATGTAGCGAGAGAGCTACTGCAACCAAAGGTTACACTATATACGTTTGTGGTGGGATTTGCAAGTAAATGTAAGATCGCAGAGCAAGCATACCCCGGCTAATCCCTCGGCTACTCCGAGGGGGAGTGGGAGCGGAGGGGCTGCCGTAACGGGCGAGATAGTGGGGGTGAAATTTACAGAGGGTACAAGCTGATAGAAAGAGGATCAAACTCAGCAAACTTAGAAATGTAATGCAACTCATTGAGTCGGCCAACACAACAAATAATACTTTGCCTGGTTGATCACCGTCCTTCTCTGCTTGTGTGTCTCCCTGTGTGGGGAGCGGTGGTGCAGCTGTTAGCGCTACGCTGCGCTATGAACCTGGCGACCCGGGTTCGATTCCCGCTCACGGCCAACACCAGTGACGATTATCTGAACCGGTCCCGGGCCTCCCCTAGGTCGACTCAGCCTCAAATGAGTACCTGGTGCGGTGTGTAAACATCGCCACTAGGGAGACAAAGGCGGTCGGGCGTGGTGCTGGCCACCCACCCCCTCGTGTACTGTTCCGGCCTTCACAGGTGCTCGCTAACAGCACTTGCCCCTACAGTCTGTTCAGGCTATACGGGGGATCTTTGTGTCTCCCTGTCTGTGTTTGGTCTCTCTCTCTCAAATTTAGTTTCACCTGATGACGACTGCTTGAGTTGCAATCGAAACGTCGTATTCTATTATTTTGTTTATTTTTTCTACGTGACTTTACCGAAAGACCATTGAGTAACAACAGTGTTTTTACGAATCACAGCTAAGAGACAAACAACATTATATTTTCTATTAAACATAACATTTTAATAACATGTTAAAAAATACTTTAAATCTCATCACTGCTCCTCATACTCAATCCGTGATCAGTGCCGGATTATCCTCGGAACAAAATAATCATTAGCTGTGGGCCCCGCACTTTCAAGCGCCCCGCGCTAAATGATCTCACCCTATAAATCCCCGTTCAGTGATTCTGTACTTGCTCTATTACTATAGTAAAATTACAATTACTTTACTATGCAAGTTAAAAACTTCGTGCTTTATAATTGTGTTTTTTATTTATTCTGGGCACCTTTATAATATAAGCTACAGGACCCGCACGAGCTTAATCCGGCACTGTCCGGGATACTGTTCCAGTGCCCAACCAGGCTGTTGAAGACACCGTGAGTGGAGTTGAGGGGGATCGGTGGAGGTGTGAAGGGGGCGAGTGATGCCGACGGGCTGCGAGGGGGTCATCCGAGAGGGTGCCCAGTGGGGAGATGAAGCAATGAAATCGCTCCACGTGCAGGTGCTGGGTGGATTACTGCACAGCGGCATCGTGGGAGGTGGCGACGGCTCGTGGAGGTCTCTACCCACTAGTGGATTGACCATGGCTGATGGTGGTGATGATGATGGATGTTGCTCACTCACTTGGCGACGTATGAAACGCCAGAGATGCACGGCGATGTGCAGGGTGTTCAGCAGCATGGTGGAGCTGATGGCCTCCTTGCAGCCGCTGTACAGCTGACCTACAGCGTGGAGCAGAGCAGGGAGCACGCTGTCCACAATGTCCTCACTGTGGCTACTGAACATCGGTCCCCAGGTGGCGACCCCTGCTGATGCAGAGACGTTCTTCACGAGTCCCGAGTAGTTGATCGTGGTGGTGATGGTGTTGGAGGCGTTAATGTCCGAACCCCCACGCCGAGATCCTCCGAGGAGCTCCACCATCGGCTGCGTGAGCAGCAGAACCACAGTGAGGACAGCCGTGAAGATCGCCATGGTGGTGGTGGTGGCGAAGGTCTCTGAAGAACTCGAAGTGGAGGAGCAGCGTGGGGTGAGGTGGTTTCCTCTCCAGGAGCCGACTCCACTCTGACCTCTGCCGTGACGTCACCGGGCCATGACGTCACCGTGACGTCAGAGGTTTCCACGGCTCTTACGTCATTATAGCATTTGGAACGTGGCTGTGCAATGGAACATCAACACGTGATGCACTACAACACTGTATTGTTTATAGAATTGTAATACAATACTAATTATTCACATCTGAGACAGAACATCGGCAGAGGAGGGAGCCTCACTCCTCACTTCTCCCAACCAGCTTAAAAGTCGCTACGAATCTTAACAGCGTTCATTGAAGCTCTGTGGATGTGTAGGCCTTACTTTAACATATATTTCTGTGACCAGTCACTAGCAAATCACCCAGTTATTTCAATGCTAAATTCGCCTAGTTATTTCAATGCTAAATTCTCCTGTTTTGATTTGTACTAAGTGCCTCGGTGAATGTGTATGCTCTGACTTCAACGTAACTATTTCTGTAGCAGTTACAAGCGAGTCACTCAGCCATTTCAATGCTAAATTCTATGCTAATCCCATTGTCAAGGGGTGCCTCTGCGGATGTGTATGCCTTAACTTAGCTATTTCAATGCTAAATTCTATGCTAATTCCTTTTAACAATGGGGGCCTCTGCGGATGTGTATGCTTTAACTTTTAACATAGCTATTTCTGTGACCAGTCACAAGCTAATCATTCAGCCATTTCAATGCTAAATTTTATGCTAATTCCTTCGTCAAGGCTCTTTGTTCCTCTCACACAGCTTAAAAGCCGTGATCTGAACGTGGCTCTTTCACTCCAGCGCTGTCCTACCAGACAGTCTCGCCCCCTTCACCTGATGAAGGCCGCTTGTGTTGTGGCCGAAACGTCGTGAGAATATTATTGTGTTATTTTATTTTATAAATTTATTATTTTATTCTCATTCTACGTGACTTTACCGAAAGAACCAAAGAAGATGTAGGTTTTTACTTTAACATAGCCATTTCCGTGACCAGTCACAAGCTAATCCCTCAGCTATTTGCACAAGCTAATCCCTTAGCTATTTCAATGCTAAATTACTAGTTGCCTCTGTGGATGTGTAGGTTTTGACTTTAACATAGCCATTCCTGTGACCAGTCACAAGCTAATCCCTTAGCTATTTCAATGCTAAATTACTAGTTGCCTCTGTGGATGTGTCGGTTTTGACTTTAACATAGCCAATTCCGTGACCAGTCACAAGCTAATCCCTCAGCTATTGATATGTAAACCCCTTTGTCAAGGTGCCTTACTTCTCCCAACCAGCTTAAAAGTCGCTACGAATCTTAACATCGTTAATTGAAGCTCTGTCGTCCCGACAGTACTGTACCTTTCACCTAAAGACGGCCGCTTGCGTTGTGGCCAAAACGTCGTGAGAATTTTATTGTGTTTTTTTTATTATTTTATTCTCATTCTACGTGACTTTACCGAAAGAACCAAAGAAAATAAAATAATAAAGATATAAAACAATAAAATTCCCCAAATCAAAATTCATATACTGTTGATTTATTCACTCCATCTCCGCAGTGGACACTGCCGGTTGTGTTCCTTCCTTAGCTCCCATTCCCACGTTAGTCTCGACCACCGGCCGTCATCACTTCAAGTTGTGTGTCCTGCCTCACCCCACCTTTCTAAACTAAAATTACGTCCTTAATTATATGAAGTCATATGAAGTCCAATTGACGTGTCCGTCTTCCAGTATCAGTGTAATTCTTAGGATGTGCATCATCTCTACGCTTCCTTGTGCATTTCTAAACATTGGTTCTATTTTCCGTTTGTGATGCATCTGTTTGAAAAAAACGTTCTGCTTAAGGCATATGGCTCAGTTACGTTTCATTATTAAGTTAAGATAACAATAAGCACTTTGTTCTGCCCTGATACACCTCTCTTAATCATTTTCATCCGTCTTCCCCTTCAACAACCGCCCTACGTGTAGATGCACTTCTGTGTTTTCAAGGCTGTGTCCCTGTTCTTTTTGCGTTCAGTTTGTTATTCCCCCGCACCTCCAGTAAAGCATGGTTGGCTGCGTACGGTGCGAAAGAAGTTCACCATGCAAACATACGCTGCGTTGAAAAATGATTCTACTGACTGCAGACCAATCCTGGACAGATTTCTCAATACGAGTGCAATATCGAGGGTACAGATCAATACCAACTGAACACAGATGCTAATTCATGGACGGGTGGCAACTCTAGCCATGCCCATGCAAACATACACAACATCTTGACCATGAATCGCCTATGCGGCAGATTAAATGTCAAGCATTATACATTGAATTTCGATCTACTTTTGTTCGTTTTGATTTATTTTGGCGCAGTTTCAAGTAAGTATTTTTAATAGAATTATTATATTGCCATTTACTGTATAATTGTGATAATAGACCAAGCACTGAGACATTGCCCAGGGTTGGTCTACAATCGAAAAGGTGGCAACCCCATAGCACACCCTCATGTGTTCCAGTGTTAACACATCGTATGTTTGTATCTTGAAATTCTTTCGCACCGTACGTAGCCCACCGCTCCCCCCACCACACACGTGCACAGCAGCTCCAGAGAGCGACTTTTGGGTCAGAGGTAGCCGCATTGTACTGGGGCCGTTCATAAATGAGGGGGGGGGGGGTGAGAAATGTGACGTCACATCAAAATGCGCAACTTTAAATAAATATAGACAACACGTTCTACGTAATTAAATAGACTTTTTAATAAATATTTTCTCCTACAACATCAGAGTGCAGCGCCACATTAAATAAGCACCACGATGACAATAGTTTAAAGCGATATGAAGCATGTTTTATTTTGGGGGGGGGGCACAGCTTTGTACCGTCATATTTGAGGGGGGGCTCTGACTCTTTGTGACGCCGCGTGACGATGGGAGGGGGGGTCAAAAATCGTCTAAAATCGCGTGACGTCATTTATGGACGGCCCCCACAGCGTGAAATAGCGCAACAAACCGAACCCGCGTACAGCGAGGGAAGCCCTGGCTGGTTTATCATTCATTAATCTCCAGTTCAGTCACAAACGAATCTCTTAGAGCCGAAGGCGCGATCCAGTATCACGTTGGCATGCCGTGTCAACCCGTACGGGGTTACCCCGTATTGGTGTACAGGGAGATTGAGTTCTCAGGTCCATACGGCTTACTAGAGCCGTTTCAAAACGGGCAAAACAATGTTTTGTGTTTCTCCCCTTGTGATGGGACTTTGTAGGATGAACGTTGAGATTTGTAAGGGGCACGGGGTGACCAATAAGGTCTGAATTGGTCTGTAATAAGAGAGGCAATGGTTAGGGGTTGACAGGTGTGCGTTGGCACTGCGTGCCACGTCGCGTTGTCATACAGCTGACACTCCGATGAGCAATGATTCGGCGACGCACGGTGCCAAAGGGGCCGTCCATAAATGACGTCACGCGACTTCTGACGATTTTTGACCCCACCCCCCCATTGTCACACGGCGTCACAAAAAGTCAGACCCCCCCCTCAAATATGACGTCACAAAGCTCTGGCCCCCCTCCCACCAAATAAAACATGCTTCAAATCGCTTTAAACTATTGTCATTGTAGTGCGTATTTAATGTGGCGCTGCACTCTGATGTTGTAGGAGAAAACATTTATTAAAAAGTATATTTAATTAAGTAGAACGTGTCGTCTATATTTACTTAAAGTTGCGCATTTTGATGTGACGTCACATTTCTCACCCCCCCCCCCCCCTCGTCACACATCGTCACAAATGTCTGATCGCCCCCCCCCCCAGGTGCGTGACGTCATTTATGGACGGCCCCAAAGACGTTCAACATTCGTGCGTATCCGCCGTGATGTGGGGCGAAGTAATATTCTAATCTTATTATCCGCGATGCCTGCAGGATTAGCTTTTTTCTTCTTCGTCTTCCAAAGCAGATTATTAATGAGAATATTGATGGAATTTCCCCCAGTGCATGTTGGCTGGGGAAGGGCTGTTTAAGACCCGCGGTGAACCCGCTCATCTCCACGTATCGGCATGAAATGATAAAATCGCAGATTTTCGGAAGCGCGTTCGTTTCAAGTGGATGCTTGTTGTCAACACCGCCATATTGACAGCACTCGCAATCATCCCATACTCAATTGAAACTCTTCTTAAGTAATTGCTTATTGTGTTTAGTTCCTTGTCCTTATCTCATACCTCCGATTAGCACGGTGGGCTACGTACGGTGCGAAAGAATTTCAAGATACAAACATACGATGTGTTAACACTGGAACACATGAGGGTGTGCTATGGGGTTGCCACCTTTTCGATTGTAGACCAACCCTGGGCAATGTCTCAGTGCTTGGTCTATTATCATAATTATACAGTAAATGACAATACAATAATTGTATAAAAAATACTTACTTGAAACTGCTCTAAAATCAATCAAAACGAACAAAAGTAGATCGGAATTCAATGTAAAATGCTTGACATTTAATCTGCCGCATAGGCGATTCATGGTCAAGATGTTGTGTATGTTTGTATGGGCATGGCTAGAGTTGCCAACCGTCCGAGAAATAGCATCTGTGTTCAGGTCGTATTGATCTGTACCCTCGATATTGCACTCGTATTGAGAAATCTGTCCAGGTTTGGTCTGCTATCAGTAGAATCATTTTTCAACGCAGCGTATGTTTGCATGGTGAACTTCTTTCGCACCGTACGCTGCCAACCATGCTTTAATGGAGGTGCGGGGGAATGACAAACTGAACGCAAAAAGAACAGGGACACAGCCTTGAAAACACAGAAGTGCATTTGCACGTAGGGCGGTTGTTGAAGGGGAAGAGGGATGAAAATGATTAAGAGAGGCGTATCAGGGCAGAGCAAAGTGCTTATTATTATCTTAACTTAATAATGAAACGTAACTGAGCCATATGCCTTAAGCAGAACGTTTTTTTCAAACAGATGCATCACAAACAGAAAATATAACCAATGTTTAGAAATGCACAAGGAAGCGTAGAGATGATGCGCATCCTAAGAACAACACTGATACTGGAAGACGGACACGTCAATTGGACTTCATATGCAAATTAAGGACGTAATTTTAGTTTAGAAAGGTGGGGTGAGGCAGGACACACAACTTGAAGTGATGACGGCCGGTGGTCGAGACTAACGTGGGAATGGGAGCTAAGGAAGGAACACAACCGGCAGTGTCCACTGCGGATATGGAGTGAATAAATCAACAGTATATGAATTTTGATTTGGAGAATTTTATTGTTTTATATCTTTATTATTTTATTTTCTTTGGTTCTTTCGGTAAAGTCACGTAGAATGAGAATAAAATAATAAAATGACACGATAAAATTCTCACGACGTTTTGGCCACAACGCAAGCGGCCGTCTTTAGGTGAAAGGTACAGAACTGTCGGGACGACAGAGCTTCAATTAACGATGTTAAGATTCGTAGAGACTTTTAAGCTGGTTGGGATAAGTAAGGCACCTTGACAAAGGGGTTTACATATCAATAGCTGAGGGATTAGCTTGTGACTGGTCACGGAATTGGCTATGTTAAAGTCAAAACCTACACATCCACAGAGGCAACTAGTAATTTAGCATTGAAATAGCTAAGGGATTAGCTTGTGACTGGTCACAGGAATGGCTATGTTAAAGTTAAAACCTACACATCCACAGAGGCAACTAGTAATTTAGCATTGAAATAGCTAAGGGATTGGTTTGTGCAAATAGCTGAGGGATTATCTTTATTATTTTATTGTTTCCCTTCTACGTGACTTTACCGAAAGAACCAAGAATATAGTATATGAATTAGATCATTTATTTATTTTGCTAACTTTACAATTAATCGTACATTTTAATTGTACTAGTTTAATGTCTTCAGGTTTAGTTTCTAATTCTCTAGGATAAAACAAGTTATTTTGTCAAAAAGAATGACGTTAATTGGCGCATACATTGAAAGTGCAATTTTAAATGAACCGTGTCAGTCTTCAAATACTGTTCTGGTTATTCCCACCTTGTTGGTGTCCCTATTGTCTCCTGCACCCACTAACAACGGAGTTATTGTTGGGATGGAGAGAAGCACAGCCAGCAGCCAGCCAGGAAACTCGAGACATAGAATATATTAATAGCAGCATGACTTACACTGCTACAGCAGCGAGGTGGTCATGTAACTATTTACATTCTCTGTGTCGCAAACATTAAATGGCAACTAATCTTTCCGTGGTACGCTTGTCCCCACGATTTGAGGACCAATTCCTTAGCGAAGGATTTACTACCAATTGAAGGATGATACAAGTGAAATGTGAAGTGGTAAGATTGATCTTAGATCATTGCAAGCCAATCCCAGATTCTGAGTGCGGAGTGACTCGGCAGGGCCGACGGCGTGAGCCTGGCACCTTGGGAGTTGTCATGGACAGGGAGCAATGAGGCCGCGTTACCGGTTGTCTTAGTTTTGGGGAATTCTGTGTCCAGAACTCTGGTCCACAGTAACGATGAAACAAACACAATGTAGAAAAAAAGAACAGTTGCAACTCTTGCAGGAAAATGAAAGGTATTTTATTACAAAAAACAAACATCATTTACCATTCACACAAACAGTATAGTATTATAGTAGTTCGAAAATTAGACTGTGGAAAAGTCATATGTAATGATGAAAAATAATTAAAGATAACATTTATCATTATCTTATTGCAATATATGAACGTGTAATGGCAAATTAAAACGATGCGATACAATTTGACACTCCTTTACAGCGATAGACTTAATCCAATGAAGTTGAATGTGAACGCTGAAACACGTAAATATTACTGAACATAGCGTGGATAGAAGAAACTGCTCTTTGTTTTTTTCGGTAAAGTCACGTAGAAATAAGAAATAATAAAATAAAATTACAGAATAGCATATTCCCTGGCAGTAGCTACGAGCAGATGCCAGGGGCAGCCAGAAGCGTCCAGAATGACGCAGCTGCTCCCAGGGGCTTACATCATCCGCCCAGAATCAAGAGCGTGACTCGTGTCTCAGGCTGCAGTTTATGACAAGTTCACTACAATAGCATTTAGTCCACCCTGCCAATGTGTAAGTATCAAACCATAACATTACGTATATTTTAAAAATAACCATTGTACAGAATTGATAGTTTTTTATTAATTAAGTTAAATGAAAGGGACATTCGTTGTTTTTGTGTGACTCAGTCTTTCCTGATAAGGCTGATGATGTCATTGTGCTGTGTAAGCGAGAATTTATGTTTCGGTTTGTATCACCCTTCAAAGTGTAGTAATTTCAGTTAAATATAGAAGAGCACATCACTCTGTTTTACATTCATTATGAGTGCTGAGTGAATTCCATGGCAGTAAACTGCTCACAAACTGCACCCTGAGACACGAGTCACGCTCTAGATTCTGTGCGGATGGAGGAAGTCCCTGGGAGCAGCTGCGTCATTCTGGACGCTTCTGGCTCCCCCTGGCATCTGCTCGTAGCTACTGCCAGGGCTATAAAAGCAGCTCCTGTAGCTGCACTGGCAGAACATCGGCGGAGGAGGGAGCAGCGCTCACAGCTGAAGCGAGCCTCACTGTGAACCACATCAACAAGCATGGCCCTGAGTGTTTACTTCCCTGCGATGCACGTGATGGAGAGGAGCGTCTGGCCAGGCTGGCCGGTCTGGAACCCCCGCGGTGAAAGTCTCTTCCAGCAGCTGCAGCGAGACATGAGGAGCGAGATCGAGAGGATGGAGAGAATCTTCCGTGGAGTCGATCAGCTCAGCAGCCACACGCGGGCCCCGGGCAGCCACGGAGACGCACTGCTGCAGCAGCCGGCCGTGAGCAGTGGGTTCCAGATTGAAGATCCACAGGAGCAGGGAGGCGGGTTTGTCGCGTCCCTGGACGTGCAGGACTTCTCCCCACAGGACCTGGCCGTGAAGGTGTCTGGAGACAAGCTGGTGGTGGCCGGACGGCGCGAGGTGAAGAGCGGAGAAGTCAGCAGCGGCAGCTACAGCCACAGCTGCCAGGAGTTCCACAGGGAGACGCAGCTGCCCAGGGACGTGGACCCGCAGAGCGTGAGCTGCTGCTTGACTGAAGACGGGAAGCTGAAGTTCAAGGCTCAGCGCCGCGCCCTCCCTGCAGCGGCCGAGAGGGTGGTGGTCATTGAGCAGCCAGCGACAGCGACTCCTGGCACGGCCTCTCAGTCCACTGGCACCACTCACGCGTAGAGTGGCGCCTGGAGGATCCATTCCAGCAACCTGCTTTATTGATGTTTTAATTGTATTGATATTTAGTTAAATCAGTTTCTTCTATCCACGCAATGTTCAGTAATATTTACGTGTTTCAGCGTTCACATTCAACTTCATTGGATTAGGTGTTTATTTTCCACAGTCTAATTTTCGAACTACTATAATATATACTGTTTGTGTGAATGGTAATGATGTTTGTTTTTTGTATTAAAATGCCTTTCAATTTCCTGTAACAGTTGCAACTGTTCTTTTTTCTACATTGTGTTTGTTTCATCGTTACTGTGGATCAGAGTTCTGGACACAGAATTCCCCAAAACTAAGACAACCGGTAAAACGGCCTCATTGCTCCCTGTCCATGACAACTCCCAAGGTGCCAGGCTCACGCCGTCGGCCCTGCCGAGTCACTCCGAACTCAGAATCTGGGATTGGCTTGCAATGATCTAAGGTCAATCTTACCACTTCACATTTCACTTTTATCATCCTTCAATTGGTAGTAAATCCGTCGCTAAGGAATTGGCCCTCAAATCGTGGGGACAATCGTACCACAGAAAAATTAGTTTCCATTTAATGTTTGCGGCACAGAGAATGTAACTAGTTACATGATAACATCGCTGCTGTAGCAGTGTAAGTCACGCTGCTATTAAAATATTCTATGTCTCGAGTTTCCTGGCTGGCTGCTGGCTGTGCTTCTCTCCACCCCAACAATAACTCCGTTGTTAGTGGGTGCAGGAGACAATAGGGACACCAACAAGGTGGGAATAACCAGAACAGTATTTGAAGACTCACACGGTTAATTTAAAATTTCACTTTCAATGTATGCGACAATTAACGTCATTATTTTTGACAAAATAACTTGTTTTATCCTAGAGAATTAGAAACTAAAGCTGAAGACATTAAACTAGCGCAATTAAAATGTACGATTGATTGTAAAGTTAGCAAAATAAATAAATGATCTAATTCATATACTATATTCTTGGTTCTTTCGGTAAAGTCACCAAGAAGGGAAACAATACATTAATAAAGATATAAAACAATAAAATTCTCACAAATCAAAATTCATATACTGTTGATTTATTCACTCCATCTCCGCACTTGACACTGCCGGTTGTGTCCCTCCTTAGCTCCCATTCCCACGTTAGTCTCGACCACCGGCCGTCATCACTTCAAGTTGTGTGTCCTGCCTCACCCCACCTTTCTAAACTAAAATTACGTCCTTAATTTGCATATGATGTCCAATTGACTTGTCCCTCTTCCAGTATCAGTGTAATTCTTAGGATGTGCATCATCTCTACGCTTCCTTGTGCATTTCTAAACATTGGTTCTATTTTCCGTTTGTGATGAATCTGTTTGAAAAAAACGTTGTGCTTAAGGTATATGGCTCAGTTATGTTTCATTATTAAGTTAAGATAACAATAAGCACTTTGCTCTGCCCTGATACACCTCTCTTAATCATTTTCATTCCTCTTCCCTTCAACAACCGCCCTACGTGTAGATGCACTTCTGTGTTTTCAAGGCTGTGTCCCTGTTCTTTTTGCGTTCAGTTTGTTATTCACCCGCACCTCCAGTAAAGCATGGTTGGCTGCGTACGGTGCGAAAGAAGTTCACCATGCAAACATACGCTGCGTTGAAAAATTATTCTACTGACTGCAGACCAAACCTGGACAGATTTCTCAATACGAGTGCAATATCGAGGGTACAGATCAATACCACCTGAACACAGATGCTAATTCCCGGACGGGTTGCAACTCTAGCCATGCCCATGCAAACATACACAACATCTTGACCATGAATCGCCTATGCGGCAGATTAAATGTCAAGCATTTAACATTGAATTCCGATCTACTTTTGTTCGTTTTGATTTATTTTGGCGCAGCTTCAAGTAAGTATTTTTGATATAATTATTGTATTGTCATTTACTGTATAATTATGATAATAGACCAAGCACTGAGACATTTTCCAGGGTTGGTCTACAATCGAAAAGGTGGCAACCCCATAGCACACCCTCGTGTTCCACTGTGAAGCACATCAACAAGCATGGCCCTGAGTGTTTTCTTCCCTGCGATGCACGTGATGGAGAGGAGCGTCTGGCCAGGCTGGCCGATCTGGAACCCCCGCGGTGAAAGTCTCTTCCAGCAGCTGCAGCGAGACATGAGGAGCGAGATCGAGAGGATGGAGAGAATCTTCCGTGGAGTCGATCAGCTCAGCAGCCACACGCGGGCTCCGGGCAGCCTCGGAGACGCACTGCTGCAGCAGCCGGCCGTGAGCAGTGGGTTCCAGATTGAAGATCCACAGGAGCAGAGAGGCGGGTTTGTCGCGTCCCTGGACGTGCAGGACTTCTCCCCACTTGACCTGGCCGTGAAGGTGTCTGGAGACAAGCTGGTGGTGGCCGGATGGCGCGAGGTGAAGAGCGGAGAAGTCAGCAGCGGCAGCTACAGCCACAGCTGCCAGGAGTTCCACAGGGAGACGCAGCTGCCCAGGGACGTGGACCCGCAGAGCGTGAGCTGCTGCTTGACTGAAGACGGGAAGCTGAAGTTCAAGGCTCAGCGCCGCGCCCTCCCTGCAGCGGCCGAGAGGGTGGTGGTCATTGAGCAGCCAGCGACAGCGACTCCTGGCACGGCCTCTCAGTCCACTGGCACCACTCACGCGTAGAGTGACGCCTGGAGCATCCGTTCCAGCAACCTGCTATATTGACGTTTCAATTGTGTGGATATTTAGTTTGACCGTCCCTCTGTGCTGCATTATATTGTTTCCAAACTTGACTAAATCTTGTTCAATTTGACGTGCTTCTCCATCTCTCTGTGTTTCCTCTCTCTCTTAAATTTAGCTATTCTATACCTGATGATGATTGCTTGCGTTGCAATCGAAACGTCGTATGCTATTCTGTAATTTTATTTTATTATTTCTTATTTCTACGTGACTTTACCGAAAAAACCAAAGAGCAGTTTCTTCTATCCACGTTATGTTCAGTAATATTTACGTGTTTCAGCGTTCACATTCAACTTCATTGGATTAAGTGTATCGTTGTAAAGGATTGTCAAATTGTGTCGCATCTTTTAATTTGCCATTACACGTTCATATATTGCAATAAGATAATGATAAATGTTATCTTCAATTATTTTTCATCATTACACATGACTATTTTCCACAGTCTAATTTTCGAACTGCTATAATACTATACTGTTTGTGTGAATGGTAAATGATGTTTGTTTTTTGTAATAAAATACCTTTCAATTTCCTGCAACAGTTGCAACTGTTTTTTTTCTACATTGTGTTTGATTCATCGTTACTGTGGATCACAGTTCTGGACACATAATTCCCCAAAACTAAGACAACCGGTAACGCGGCCTCATTGTTCCCTGTCCATGACAACTCCCAAGGTGCCAGGCTCACGCCGTCGGCCCTGCCGAGTCACTCCGCACTCAGAATTTGGGATTGGCTTGCAATGATCTAAGATCAATCTTACCACTTCACATTTCACTTTTATCATCCTTCAATTGGTAGTAAATCCTTCGCTAAGGAATTGGTCCTCAAATCGTGGGGACAAGCGTACCACAGAAAGATTAGTTGCCATTTAATGTTTGCGAGACAGAGAATGTAAATAGTTACATGACAACATCGCTGGTGTAGCAGTGTAAGTCACGCTGCTATTAATATGTTCTATGTCTCGAGTTTCCTGGCTGGCTGATGGCTGTGCTTCTCTCCAGCCCAACAATAACTCCGTTGTTAGTGGGTGCAGGAGACAATAGGGACACCAACAAGGTGGGCATAACCAGAACAGTATTTGAAGACTGACACGGTTCATTTAAAATTGCACTTTCAATGTATGCGCCAATTAACGTCATTCTTTTTGACAAAATAACTTGTTTTATCCTAGAGAATTAGAAACTAAACCTGAAGACATTAAACTAGCACAATTAAAATGTACGAATGAATGTAAAGTTAGCAAAATAAATAAATTATCTAATTCATATACTATATTCTTGGTTATTTCGGTAAAGTCACGTAGAAGGGAAACAATAAAATAATAAAGATATAAAACAATAAAATTCTCACAAATCACAATTCATATATTGTTGATTTATTCACTCCATCTCCGCAGTGGACACTGCCGGTTGTGTTCCCTCCTTAGCTCCCATTCCCACGTTAGTCTCGACCACCGGCCGTCATCACTTCAAGTTGTGTGTCCTGCCTCACCCCACCTTTATAAACTAAAATTACGTCCTTAATTTGCATATGATGTCCAATTGACGTGTCCGTCTTCCAGTATCAGTGTTATTCTGAGGATGTGCATCATGTCTAGGCTTCCTTTTGCATTTCTCAACATTGGTTCTATTTTCCGTTTGTGATGCATCTGTTTGAAAAAAACGTTCTGCTTAAGGCATGTGGCTCAGTTACGTTTCATTATTAAGTTAAGATAACAATAAGCACTTTGCTCTGCCCTGATACGCCTCTCTTGATCATTTTCATCCCTCTTCCCTTTCAACAACCGCCCTACGTGTAGATGCACTTCTGTGTTTTCAAGGCTGTGTCCCTGTTCTTTTTGCGTTCAGTTTGTTATTCCCCCGCACCTCCAGTAAAGCATGGTTGGCTGCGTACGGTGCGAAAGAAGTTCACCATGCAAACATACGCTGCGTTGAAAAATTATTCTACTGACTGCAGACCAAACCTGGACAGATTTCTCAATACGAGTGCAATATCGAGGGTACAGATCAATACCACCTGAACACAGATGCTAATTCCCGGACGGGTTGCAACTCTAGCCATGCCCATGCAAACATACACAACATCTTGACCATGAATCACCTATGCGGCAGATTAAATGTCAAGCATTTTACATTGAATTCCGATCTACTTTTGTTCGTTTTGATTTATTTTGCGCAGCTTCAAGTAAGTATTTTTGATATAATTATTGTATTGCCATTTACTGTATAATTATGATAATAGACCAAGCACTGAGACATTTCGCAGGGTTGGTCTACAATCGAAAAGGTGGCAACCCCATAGCACACCCTCATGTGTTCCAGTGTTAACACATCGTATGTTTGTATCTTGAACTTCTTTCGCACCGTACGTAGCCCACCGTGCTAATCGGAGGAATGAGGTGAGCGGGAATCGAACTCGTGTAGTCGGGGTTCGTAGCGCAGTGCGCTAACCGCTGCGCCACCGCTCCCCCCACCACACACGCGCACAGCAACTCCAGAGAGCGACTTTTGGGTCAGAGGTAGCCGCATTGCACTGGGGCCGTCCATAAATGACGTCACGCACCTGGGGGGGGGGGTCAGACATTTGTGACGATGTGTGACGATGGGGGGGGGGGGTGGATTGAGAAATGTGACGTCACATCAAAATGCGCAACTTTAAATAAATATAGACTACACGTTCTACATAATTAAATAGACTTTTTAAATAAATATTTTCTCCCATAACATCAGAGTGCAGCGCCACATTAAATACGCACTACAATGACAATAGTTTAAAGCGATTTGAAACATGTTTTATATTTGGGGCGTGGGGGGGGGCAGAGCTTTGTGACGTCATATTTGAGGGGGGGTCTGATTTTTTGTGACGCCGCGTGACGATGGGGGGGGGGGGGTCAAAAATCGCGTGACGTCATTTATGGACAGCCCCCACAGCGTGAAATAGCGCAACAAACCAAACCCGCGTACAGCGAGGAAGCCCTGGCTGGTTTATCATTCATTAATCTCCAGTTCAGTCACAAACGAATCTCTTAGAGCCGAAGGCGCGATCCAGTATTACCTTGGCATGCCGTGTCAACCCGTGCCGGGTTACACCGTATTGGTGTACAGGGAGATTGAGTTCTCAGGTCCATACGGCTTACTAGAGCCGTTTCAAAACGGGCAAAACAATGTTTTATGTTTCTCCCCTTGTAATGGGACTTTGTAGGATGAACGTTGAGATTTGTAAGGGGCACGGGGTGACCAATAAGGTCTGAATTGGTCTGTAATAAGAGAGGCAATGGTTAGGGGTTGACAGGTGTGCGTTGGCACTGCGTGCCACGTCGCGTTGTCATACAGCTGACACTCCGATGAGCAATGATTCGGAGACGCACGGTGCCAATGGGGCCGTCCATAAATGACGTCACGCGATTTTGGACGATTTTTGACCCCCACCCCCCCCCCCCCCATTGTCACACGGCGTCACAAAAAGTCAGACCCCCCCCTCAAATATGACGTCACAAAGCTCTGCCCCCCCCCAAAAAAAATATATGTATAAAACACGCTTCAAATCGCTTTAAACTATTGTCATTGTATTCTTGGTTCTTTCGGTAAAGTCACGTAGAAGGGAAACAATAAAATAAATAAAATATGAAACGATAATCATTGTTTTTTTGTTTCCCTTCTACGTGACTTTACCGAAAGAACCAAGAATATGAATCCCTGCAGTCACGAAAGCTTTAAATCAAAATTTATTGTCATTGTAGTGCGCTTTTAATGTGGCGCTGCACTGATGTTGTAGGAGAAACCATTTATTAAAAAGTCTATTTAATTAAGTAGAACGTGTTGTCTATATTTATTTAAAGTTGCGCATTTTGAGGTGACGTCACATTTCTCAGCCCCCCCCCCCCGTCACACATCGTCACAAATATCTGACCCCGATGCCTGCAGGATTAGCTTTTTTCTTCTTCGTCTTCCAAAGCAGATAAGTAATGAGAATATTGATGGAATTTCCCCCAGTGCATGTTGGCTGTGGAAGGGGCTGTTTAAGACCAGCGGTGAACCCGCTCATCTCCACGTATCCGCATGAAATGATAAAATCGCGGATTTTAGGAAGCGCGTTCGTTTCAAGTGGATGCTTGTTGTCAACACCGCCACATTGACAGCACTCGCAACCATCCCATACTCAATTGAAAACTCTTCTTAAGTAATTGCTCATTGTGTTTAGTTTCTTGTCCTTACCTCATACCTCCGATTAGCACGGTGGGCTACGTACGGTGCGAAAGAAGTTCAAGTTACAAACATACGATGTGTTAACACTGGAACACATGAGGGTGTGCTATGGGGTTGCCACCTATTCGATTGTAGACCAACCCTGGGCAATGTCTCAGTGCTTGGTCTATTATCATAATTATACAGTAAATGACTATACAATAATTTTATCAAACATACTTACTTGAAACTGCGCCAAAATAAATCAAAACGAACAAAAGTAGATCGGAATTCAATGTAAAATGCTTGACATTTAATCTGCCGCATAGGCGATTCATGGTCAAGATGTTGTGTATGTTTGCATTGGCACCCGTCCGGTAATTAGCATCTGTGTTCAGGTGGTATTGATCTGTACCCTCGATATTGCACTCGTATTGAGAAATGTGTCCAGGTTTGGTCTGCAGTCAGTAGAATCATTTTTCAACGCAGCGTATGTTTGCATGGTGAACTTCTTTCGCACCGTACGCAGCCAACCATGCTTTAATGGAGGTGCGGGGGAGTAACAAACTGAACGCAAAAAGAACAGGGACACAGCCTTGAAAACACAGAAGTGCATTTACACGTAGGGCGGTTGTTGAATGGGAAGAGGGATGAAAATTATTAAGAGAGGCGTATCAGGGCAGAGCAAAGTGCTTATTGTTATCTTAACTTAATAATGAAACGTAACTGAGCCACATGCCTTAAGCAGAACGTTTTTTTTCAAACAGATGCATCATAAACGGAAAATAGAACCAATGTTTAGAAATGCACAAGGAAGCGTAGAGATGATGCACATCCTAAGAAAAACACTGATACTGGAAGACGGACACGTCAATTGGACATCATATGCAAATTAAGGACGTAATTTTAGTTTAGAAAGGTGGGGTGAGGCAGGACACACAACTTGAAGTGATGACGGCCGGTGGTCGAGACTAACGTGGGAATGGGAGCTAAGGAGGGAACACAACCGGCAGCGTCAACTGCGAAGATGGAGTGAATAAATCAACGTTATATGAATTTTGATTTGTGAGAATTTTATTGTTTGTATTTTTATTATTTTATTTTCTTTGGTTCTTTCCGTAAAGTCACGTAGAATGAGAATAAAATAATAATATAACACAATAAAATTCTCACGACGTTTTGGCCACAGCGCAAGCGGCCGTCTTCAGGTGAACGGTACAGAAGTGTCGGTACGTCAGAGCTTCAATGAACGCTGTTAAGATTCGTAGCGACTTTTAAGCTGGTTGGGAGAAGTGAGGCACCTTGACAAAGGGGTTTACATATCAATAGCTGAGGGATTAGCTTGTGACTGGTCACGGAAATGGCTATGTTAAAGTCAAAACCTACACATCCACAGAGGCAAATAGTAATTTAGCATTGAAATAGCTAAGGGATTAGCTTGTGACTGGTCACAGGCATGGCTATGTTAAAGTCAAAACCTACACATCCACAGAGGCAACTAGTAATTTAGCATTGAAATAGCTAAGGGATTAGCTTGTGACTGGTCACAGGAATGGCTATGTTAAAGTAAAGGCCTACACATCCACAGAGGCAACTAGTAATTTAGCATTGAAATCGCTAAGGGATTAGCTTGTGACTTGTCACAGAAATAGATGTTAAAGTCAAAGCCTACACATCCACAGAGGCACCTCGTTCATGGACGCCAAAGGGGGCTGCAACAACTCAACTGTCATACAGTAAAGCGATGTGCAAACCAACCGGCTACCATGAGAGATTCGTTCATGAGTCCATCCACATATGAGTCCATCCGCAGCTCTTTCGCTGGCACTGACTTTTAATACCTCTCACACCACGGTTAATGGTATGGTTTATAACATGGAGTATAACAGCGCCTCGCAGCTGTTTCTCCCCTCCCTCCGCCGCTCCAACCATGGATGGACTCGTCCGTCTGAACGTAGCTGTCCGTGGTGAGGAAGGTAAGAATCCACCCGTTTTTTCACCATATAACATTGTGATATAACATTGAGGTAGTTTATATTTAGTTTTTATTGGTTTACTATATGATATTCATTATATGGTGTAGTGTATACCCAGTGAATGTTAATAGCTCAGCTTATTGAAGAATATATTGAGTACATTTATTATATTGATGTAATTTAGAATTAGGTTTTTCACATCGCTTTACTGTATGACAGTTGAGTTGTTGCAGCCCCCTTTGGCGTCCATGTACGAGGTGCCTCTGTGGATGTGTAGGCTTTGACTTTAACATAGGTATTTATATGACCAGTCACAAGCTTATCCCTTATCTATTTCAATGCTAAATTCTCCTGTTTGATTTGTACTAGGTGCCTCTGTGGATGTGTAGGTTTTTACTTTAACATAGCCATTTCCGTGACCAGTCACAAGCTAACCCCTCAGCTATTTGATATGTAAACCCCTTTGTCAAGGTGCCTCACTTCTCCCAACCAGCTTAAAAGTCGCTACGAATCTTAGCAGCGTTCATTGAAGCTCTGTGGTTGTGTAGGCCTTTACTTTAACATCTATTTCTGTGACCAGTCACAAGCTAATCCCTTAGCTATTTCAATGCTAAATTACTAGTTGCCTCTGTGGATGTGTAGGTTTTGACTTTAACATAGCCATTTCCATGACCAGTCACAAGCTAATCCCACAGCTATTTGCACTAGCTAATCCCTTAGCTATTTCAATGCTAAATTACTAGTTGCCTCTGTGGATGTGTAGGTTTTGACTTTAACATAGCCATTCCTGTGACCAGTCATAAGCTAATCCCTTACCTATCTCAATGCTAAATTACAAGTTGCCTCTGTGAATGTGTCGGTTTTGACTTTAACATAGCTATTTCCGTGACCAGTCACAAGCTAATCCCTCAGCTATTTGATATGTAAACCCCTTTGTCAAGGTGCCTCACTTCTCCCAACCAGCTTAATAGTCGCTACGAATTTTAACAGCGTTCATTGAAGCTCTGTGGATGTGTAGGCCTTTACTTTAACATCTAATTCCGTGACCAGTCACAAGCTAATCCCTTAGCTATTTCAATGCTAAATTACTAGTTGCCTCTGTGGATGTGTAGGTCTTTACTTTAACATAGCCATTTCTGTGACCAGTCACAAGCTAATCCCTCAGCTATTTGCACAAGCTAATCCCTTAGCTATTTCAATGCTAAATTACTAGTTGCATCTGTGGATGTGTAGGTTTTGACTTTAACATAGCCATTCCTGTGACCAGTCACAAGCGAATCCATTATCTATTTCAATGCTAAATTACTAGTTGCCTCTGTGGATGTGTAGGTTTTGACTTTAACATAGCCATTTCCGTGACCAGTCACAAGCTAATCCCTCAGCTATTGATATGTAAACCCCTTTGTCAAGGTGCCTCACTTCTCCCAACCAGCTTAAAAGTCGCTACGAATCTTAACATCATTCATTGAAGATCTGTCGTCCAGACAGTTCTTTACCTTTCACCTGAAGACGGCCGCTTGCGTTGTGGCCAAAACGTCGTGAGAATTTTATTGTGTTTTTTTAATTATTTTATTCTCATTCTACGTAACTTTACCGAAAGAACCAAAGAAGATGAATCCTTGCAGTCACGAAAGCTTCAAATCGAAAAATATAACTTTATTGTTTCCCTTCTACGTGACTTCACCGAAAGAACCAAGAATATAGTATATGAATTAGATCATTTATTTATTTTGCTAACTTTATAATTAATCGTACACTTTAATTGCACTAGTTTAATATCTTAAGGTTTAGTTTCTAATTCTCTAGGATAAAACAAGTTATTTTGTCAAAAACAATGACGTTAATTGGCGCATACATTGAAAGTGCATTTTTAAATTAACCGTGTCAGTCTTCAAATACTGTTCTGGTTATTCCCACATTGTTGGTGTCTCTATTGTCTCCTGCACCCACTAACAACGGAGTTATTGTTGGGGTGGAGAGAAGCACAGCCAGCAGCCAGCCAGGAAAATCGAGACATAGAATATTTTAATAGCAGCGTGACTTACACTGCTACAGCAGCAATGTTGTCATGTAACTATTTACATTCTCTGTGTCGCAAACATTAAATGGAAACTAATTTTATCTGTGGTACGCTTGTCCCCACGATTTGAGGGCCAATTCCTTAGCGAAGGATTTACTACCAATTGAAGGATGATACAAGTGAAATGTGAAGTTGTAAGATTGATCTTAGATCATTGCAAGCCAATCCCAAATTCTGAGTGCGGAGTGACTCGGCAGGGCCGAAGGCGTGAGCCCTGCACCTTGGGAGTTGTCATGGATAGGGAGCAATGAGGCCGCGTTACCGGTTGTCTTAGTTTTGGGGAATTCTGTCTCCAGAACTCTGGTCCACAGTAACGATGAAACAAACACAATGTAGAAAAAAGAACAGTTGCAAATGTTGCAGGAAATTGAAAGGCATTTTATTACAAAAATCATTACCATTCACACAAACAGTATAGTATTATAGTAGTTTGAAAATTAGACTGTAGAAATAGTCATGTGTAATGATGAAAAATACTTGAAAATAACATTTATCATTATCTTATTAGAATATATGAACGTGTAATGGCAAATTAAAAGATGCGACACAATTTGACAATCCTTTACAGCGATACACTTAATCCAATGAAGTTGAATGTAAACGCTGAAACACGTAAATATTACTGAACATAGCGTGGATAGAAGAAACTGATTTAACTAAATATCCATACAATTAAAACATCAATGAAGCAGGTTGTTGGAATGGATGCTCCAGGCGCCACTCTACGCGTGAGTGGTGCCAGTGGACTGAGAGGCCGTGCCAGGAGTCGCTGTCGCTGGCTGCTCAATGACCACCACCCTCTCGGCCGCTGCAGGGAGGGCGCGGCGCTGAGCCTTGAACTTCAGCTTCCCGTCTTCAGTCAAGCAGCAGCTCACGCTCTGCGGGTCCACGTCCCTGGGCAGCTGCGTCTCCCTGTGGAACTCCTGGCAGCTGTGGCTGTAGCTGCCGCTGCTGACTTCTCCGCTCTTCACCTCGCGCCGTCCGGCCACCACCAGCTTGTCTCCAGACACCTTCACGGCCAGGTCCTGTGGGGAGAAGTCCTGCACGTCCAGGGACGCGACAAACCCGCCTCCCTGCTCCTGTGGATCTTCAATCTGGAACCCACTGCTCACGGCCGGCTGCTGCAGCAGTGCGTCTCCGAGGCTGCCCGGAGCCCGCGTGTGGCTGCTGAGCTGATCGACTCCACGGAAGATTCTCTCCATCCTCTCGATCTCGCTCCTCATGTCTCGCTGCAGCTGCTGGAAAATACTTTCACCGCGGGGGTTCCAGACCGGCCAGCCTGGCCAGACGCTCCTCTCCATCACGTGCATCGCAGGGAAGTAAACACTGAGGGCCATGCTTGTTGATGTGCTTCACAGTGAGGCTCGCTTCAGCTGTGAGCGCTGCTCCCTCCTCCGCCGATGTTCTGCCAGTGCAGCTACAGGAGCTGCTTTTATAGCCCTGGCAGTAACTACGAGCAGATGCCAGGGGGAGCCAGAAGCGTCCAGAATGACGCAGCTGCTCCCAGGGCTTCCCTCATCCACAGCAAATAGCAGTGACTCATACCTGGGGTTCAGCTGTGTGACGCCTTCTCTAAACTAAAAATGATATTTCCATTGGAAACAAGCAGGCAAGACACAACTTTAATACACTATAGTACACCAGGACAGTGATATTTTGAAATGTACATATTGTCAATGAGAAAACGTGGTGTGCATTTGTGTCATTCCTTCACGTAAAGTCCTGGTCACAAAAGCAAAGTTTATGGGGAATAATAATACCCATTTTATATAGTTTTGAGGCATAAGCAATTAGAAAATAACACTTACTACCCAGGAACAAAAATCGTGTTACATAGTGAATTATCAGTGCAGAGCGAATTCCATGGCAGTAAACTGCTCACAGACTGCAGCCCGAGACACGAGTCACGCTCTTGATTCTGTGCGGATGGAGGAAGCCCCTGGGAGCAGCTGCGTCATTCTGGATTCTTCTGGCTGCCCCTGGCATCTGCTCGTAGCTACTGCCAGGGCTATAAAAGCAGCTCCTGTAGCTGCACTGGCAGAACATCGGAAGAGCAGGGAGCAGCGCTAACAGCTGAAGCGAGCCTCACTGTGAAGCACATCAACATGGAAGCATGAGATGTCCTTAATTAAGGCTAAGACACATTAATCAAAAACGCTAAAACACCTATTAGCAACATCAGTAAGGATGAGCGCTTTGAGCTTCCTCAATTAAAAAAGAGAGAGGACATCGTCATCCTCTCAGCCGACAAGGGCAATGTCACTGTCATCATGGAAAAAAAAAACACATACAATAACAAAATTCAGGACCTACTGAATGATTGTAGCTATACCAAAGTCAATAGAGATCCCACCAACCGCCTTGTTACAAAAACCAACAATATCATCACTGATTCAACATCTTTAATCGAACCAACCAAGCGGCTTTCCTTAAAACCCTCTGCTGCTAGACCACACAGATTTTATGGCTTACCACAAATCCATAAAGAAGATACACCACTTCATCCTATCTTCTTCATCATTAACTCACCCACCTACAAACTGGCCCGATTTCTGTCTGAGACCTTACAACCATTCACTGGTAAGACCACCTCAGCTGTACTTAAATCAGCTCACTTGGTATCGTTAATTAAGGACATCTCACTATCTCCAGGTGATTTGCTTGTCACTTTCGATCTAGTATCGTTGTTTACCAAAGTTCCTGTGCCTGACACCATTACAATCATTGAAGATTTGGTCCAACAAGGATTGAATGCTGATGTACCGGCCCTGGTTAGACACTGCCTCACCAACACTTACTTCACCTGGAATGGAACATTGTACAAACAAGTTGAAGCTACCCCAATGGATTCGCCCTTATCTCCAGTTGTAGCCAATGTTTTCATGGAAAAATGTTTTGAGACAGATGCCATCCAGGCATCCACCCTACGTCCTTGTCTAAGAGGTGCATAGATGACACGTTCGTCATCTGGCCACATGGCCTACCAGCTCTGGGCCAATTCTTCAACCACATCAATTCCATACACCCAGTGATCAAATTCACCATGGAGGTGGAAAAAGATGGAAAGCTACCCTTTTTGGATATCTTAATTAAAAGGAGACCTGATGGTTCAATGAGCCACTCTGTCTACAGCAAAGCTACCCATACAGATGCTTACTTGAAACCGGATTCCCACCACCATCCATCTCAGAAGAGCTCCCTCATCAAGACTCTATACCATGGAGCCCAATGCATTTCCGACCAGGAACACATTACCAGTGAACTCAAACACGTACACCAGGCTCTCAGGGCTAATGGTTACTCCGACTACACAATCTGCAAAGCCATCACTCCAGTCATGAAGAAGGATCCTTTTGCGGAGCCACTCAAAACCATCACCTTACCCTACATTGCAGGGGTCACTAAAAAGATCTCCAAAATCCTGAATAAACACAAGATCCAGATCCGATTCAACACAGTACATAAAATCCGTGATCTGGTTCCATCTGTAAAAGATGCTGTTCCAGACATACAGTAACCGGGTGTTTACAAACTAAAGTGCCTCTGTGGTAGTAGCTACATTGGAGAAACCAAACGACATATCTCGGACCGCATCCGCGAACATAAAGCAGACTTGAAACACAGTAGAACGAACTCCTCCGCCGTGGCAGATCACTGTTATAATTCAGTGGGCTCACATGACATTGACTTCTCCAAGACGGAGGTTCTTTGCAAGCCAACCGGCTACCATGAGAGATTCGTTCATGAGGCTATCCACATTTACAAGCACAGAGACAATTTCAACCGAGAAGATGGATTCTGGCTTAGTAACCATTGGAAAGATGTTTTAAACCATTTCGGTTCTTAATTAATTATTTTATGGTGACCTTCAGACCGCAGCTCTTTCGCTGGCATTGACTCTTAATACTTCTCACACCACGGTTAATGGTATGGTTTATAACATGATTATAACAGCGCCTCGTAGCTGTTTCTCTCCTCCCTCTGTTCCGACCATGGATGGACTCATCCGTCTGAACGGGGCTGGTAGCTGTCCGTGGTGCTGATGTGGAGGGTAAGAATCCACCCATTTTTTCGCCATATAGCATCGTGATATATAACGACTTATTGTTGGTAGCTCAGCTGATTGGAGAATATATAGAGTTTATTGTTAACATTGAGGTAGTTTATATTTTAGTTTTTTTTATCTGTTTACTATATGGTATTCATTATATAGTGTAGTGCATACCCAGTTGCTGTTATGAGCTCTGCTTATTGAAGAATATATTGAGTACATTTATTATATTGATGTAATTTGGACTCAGGTTTTTTCACATCGGTTTACTGTATGATATTTGAGTTGTTGCATCCCCCTTTTTGCATCCTTGTACGAGGTGCCTCGGTGGATGTGTAGGCTTTGACTTTAACATAGCTATTTCGTTGACCAGTCACAAGCTAATCCCTCAGCTATTCAATGCTAAAATCTCTTGTTTGATTTGTAGTAGGTGCCTCTGTTGATGTGTAGGCTTTGAATTTAACATATCTATTTTTGTGACCAGTCACAAGCTAAATCCGTCAGCTATTTCAATGATAAATTCTCCTGTTTGATATGTTAACCCCTTTGTCAAGGTGCCTCTCTTCTCTCAACCAACTTAAAAGACGCTACGAATCTTAGCAGCGTTCATTGGAGCTCTGTCGTCCAGACAGTCACAAGCTAATCCCTCAGCTATTCAATGCTAAATTCTCCCGTTTGATTTGTACTAGGTGCCTCTGTGGATGTGTAGGCTTTGACTTTAACATAGCTATTTCTGTGACCAGTCACAAGCTAAATCCCTCAGCTATTTCAATGATAAATTCTCCTGTTTGATATGTTAACCCCTTTGTCAAGGTGCCTCTCTTCTCTCAACCAGCTTAAAAGACGCTACGAATCTTAGCAGCGTTCATTGGAGCTCTGTCGTCCCGACAGTTTTTTGTTCCTTCACCTGAAGAAGGCCAATTGTGTTGTGGCCGAAACGTCGTGAGAATTTAATTGTTGTATTTTATTATTTTATTCTCATTCTACGTGATTTTACTGAAAGAACCAAATAAGATGAATCCTTGCAGTCACGAAAGCTTCAAATCGAAAAATGTCCTTAATTAACGCTAAGACACATATTAATCAAAAACGCTAAGACACCTATTAGCAACATCAGTAAGTATGTGCGCTTTGAGCTTTCTCAATTAAGAAAGAGAGAGGGCATCGTCATCCTCTCAGCCGACAAGGGCAATGTCACTGTCATCATGGAAAAAAAAACATACAATAACAAAATTCAGGATCTACTGAATGATGGTAGCTGTACCAAAATCAATAGAGATCCCACCAACCGCCTTGTTACAAAAACCAACAATATCATCACTGATTCAACATCTTTAATCGAACCAACCAAGCGGCTTTCCTTAAAACCCTCTGAATGTTAGACCACCCAGATTTTATGGCTTACCAAAAATCCATATAGAAGATACACCTCTTCATCCTATCGTCTTCATCAATAACTCACCCACCTGCAAACTGGCCCCATTTCTGTCTCAGACCTTACAACCATTCATTGGTAAGACCACCTCAGCTGTACTTAAATCAGCTCACTTGGTATCGTTATTTAAGGACATCTCACCATTTCCAGGTGATTTGCTTGTCAGTTTCGATCTAGTATCGTTGTTTACCAAAGTTCCTGTGCCTGACACCATTGCAATCATTGAAGATTTGCTCCAAACTGGAATTGAATGCTGATGTACCGGCCCTGGTTAGACACTGCCTCACCAACACTTACTTCACCTGGAATGGAACATTCTATAAACAAGGTGAAGTTAGCCCAATTGGTTCTCCCTTATCTCCAGTTATAGCCAATGTTTTCATGGAAAAATGTTTTGAGACAGATGCCATCCAGGCATCCACCCTACGTCTTTGTCTAAGAGGTACATAGATGACACGTTCGTCATCTGGCCACATGGCCTACCAGATCTGGGCCAATTTTTCAACCACATCAATTCCATACACCCAGCGATCAGATTCACGATGGAGATGGAAAAGGATGGCAAATTAACATTCTTGGATGTTTTAATCGTACAGAGACCAGATGGCTCAATGGTACACTCTGTCTACAGGAAAGCCACCCATACGAATGCCTAACAAAACCTGACTCCCACCACCATCCATCCCAGAAGAATTCTCTCATCATAACTCTACACCATAGAGCTCGATGTATTTCCGACCATCACCGCCTAGCCAGTGAACTGGATCACGTACACCAAGGCCTCAAGATGAATGGATATTTAGACTACACAATCCGAAAAGCTATCACCCCAACCATTGGGAAGGAACCATCTGAGGACCCAATCAAAACCATCACCTTGCCATACATAGCAGGGGTCACCAAAAATATTTCCAAAATCATGAGCAAACACAAGATCCAGGTTCGATTCAACACAGTACATAACATTTGTGATCTGATCCCATCTGTGAAGGATGTGATCCCTGACATGCAATACCCCGACGTCTAAAAACTAAGCTGCGTCTGCGGCAGTAGTTACATTGGGGAAACTAAGTGACATGTCTCGGACCGTGTTCGTGAACATAAGGCAGATCTGAAACACGGTAGGACCAATACCTCAGCCATGGCTGATCATTGTTTTAATGCTGTGGGCATACACGAAATTGAATTTTCCAAGACGAAGTTACTCTGCAAACCCACTGCTTATCAGCAAAGATTCGTTAATGAAGCCGTCCAGATGTGTTAACACAGACACAATTTCAACCGACTTGCGTACAAACTGAGCAATCATTGGAAGGACGTTATTAACCAGTTTAAGTCATGACGGGCCATGATGTTCCCAGCCTACCACCTTGATATTAGTTGTTTTTTTCGGCTCTCTGATTTTTTACATTAACAGATGTCATTTCTCACTAACACAGCTACCTCGTGTGCCATCCTCGAGGCTGCTGCTTCAGGATCTCCCATTAACATGCTAATCTCTCACATTAACATAGACACCTTGGCGCACTCGCCGTGAAGGAGTCTCGGCGATCTTGCATTGACATGCTAATTTCTGCCTGGCAGCCCTGTGATTGGTGGAAAGCCCACCACCGCCGCGGTCGCTACCCACCACTTGCATTGGCATTGGCTGCTGACATTTGGGCCACGCCCTTTTCAAACCTTTATACCTTTATAAGCAGTTGTTTTTAGCAGCTAACCCCACCTTTCCTGATGACGACCGCTCGTGTTGCGATTGAAACGTCGTGAAATTTTTTATTATGTTTTCTTATTTTTTCTCTCTACGTGACTTTACCTAAAGACCCAAACAATATGAATTCCTGCAGTCATGAAAGCTTTGAATCAAGGTTGATTAAATGTCAAGTATTGGAGATTTAATTCTGATACAATTATGTTAGTTTTTATTGATTTTGGCGCAGTTTCAAATAATTATTTTTATATCAGTATTTACGTAACTACACTCGTTTACATTCGGCTGTACTCAGCTCACCATTCCTTTGAACTAATAAAAAACTTCTGCTTAACAATTATTAAACATCCTCAGTTGTGTGTCATTAGGTTCAGTATACAAACTGGACTAACAACATTTGGTTTTATGCAACAAAAACTTTATTTCAAAATGTATTTTTTAAAAAGTGTACTGACGAAAGCAACAAATTAAACGTTCTTAATTATATTGTACGTGTACTGCATACAATGTTAACAGTAAGAGCTCAAAGCAGGAACGTACATGTACACCAGATAACTATATTCGTGTGTAAACAATAAATTGCTTACAATATTGTACTTAATGTTGCCCGGTGAAATGAAACATTCTAAATCTAATGAGTCGCATTGAAAATAACATCCTACAGGCTGTTAATATTACTGTTTAGATACGACACATTACATGTCTTTAACATTCTCATGAAGACAAATTACAAAATGCATGACATTGTATCACACTGAATTCCAGCACGAATACTGTTAAATAGTTAGACTACTGGAATGGATGCTCCAGGCACCACTCTACGCGTGAGTGGTGCCAGTGGACTGAGAGGCCGTGCCAGGAGTCGCTGTTGCTGGCTGCTCAATGACCACCACCCTCTCGGCCGCTGCAGGGAGGGCGCGGCGCTGAGCCTTGAACTTCAGCTTCCCGTCTTCAGTCAAGCAGCAGCTCACGCTCTGCGGGTCCACGTCCCTGGGCAGCTGCGTCTCCCTGTGGAACTCCTGGCAGCTGTGGCTGTAGCTGCCGCTGCTGACTTCTCCGCTCTTCACCTCGCGCCGTCCGGCCACCACCAGCTTGTCTCCAGACACCTTCACGGCCAGGTCCTGTGGGGAGAAGTCCTGCACGTCCAGGGACGCGACAAACCCGCCTCCCTGCTCCTGTGGATCTTCAATCTGGAACCCACTGCTCACGGCCGGCTGCTGCAGCAGTGCGTCTCCGTGGCTGCCCGGGGCCCGCGTGTGGCTGCTGAGCTGATCGACTCCACGGAAGATTCTCTCCATCCTCTCGATCTCGCTCCTCATGTCTCGCTGCAGCTGCTGGAAGAGACTTTCACCGCGGGGGTTCCAGACCGGCCAGCCTGGACGTGCAGGACTTCTCCCCACAGGACCTGGCCGTGAAGGTGTCTGGAGACAAGCTGGTGGTGGCCGGACGGCGCGAGGTGAAGAGCGGAGAAGTCAGCAGCGGCAGCTACAGCCACAGCTGCCAGGAGTTCCACAGGGAGACGCAGCTGCCCAGGGACGTGGACCCGCAGAGCGTGAGCTGCTGCTTGACTGAAGACGGGAAGCTGAAGTTCAAGGCTCAGCGCCGCGCCCTCCCTGCAGCGGCCGAGAGGGTGGTGGTCATTGAGCAGCCAGCAACAGCGACTCCTGGCACGGCCTCTCAGTCCACTGGCACCACTCACGCGTAGAGTGGTGCCTGGAGCATCCATTCCAGTAGTCTAACTATTTAACAGTATTCGTGCTGGAATTCAGTGTGATACAATGTCATGCATTTTGTAATTTGTCTTCATGAGAATGTTAAAGACATGTAATGTGTCGTATCTAAACAGTAATATTAACAGCCTGTAGGATGTTATTTTCAATGCGACTCATTAGATTTAGAATGTTTCATTTCACCGGGCAACATTAAGTACAATATTGTAAGCAATTTATTGTTTACACACGAATATAGTTATTTGGTGAACATGTACGTTCCTGCTTTGAGCTCTTACTGTTAACATTGTATGCAGTACACGTACAATATAATTTAGAACGTCAAATTTGTTGCTTTCGTCAGTACACTTTTTTAAAAATACATTTTGAAATAAAGTTTTTGTTGCATAAAACCAAATGTTGTTAGTCCAGTTTGTACACTGAACCTAATGACACGCAACTGAGGATGTTTAATAATTGTTAAGCAGAAGTTTTTTATTAGTTCAAAGGAATGGTGAGCTGAGTACAGCCGAATGGAAATGAGTGTAGTTACGTAAATACTGATATAAAAATAATTATTATAAACTGCACCAAAATCAATAAAAACGAACATAATTGTATCAGAATTAAATCTCCAATACTTGCCATTTAATCAACCTTGACTTAAAGCGTTCATGTCTGCAGGAATTCATATTGTTTGGGTCTTTCGGTAAAGTCACGTAGAGAGAAAAAATAACCAAAAAAATAATAAAAATTTCACGACGTTTCAATCGCAACATGAGCGGTCGTCATCAGGAAAAGTGGGGTTAGCTGCTAAAGACAACTGCTTATAAAGGTTTGAAAAGGGCATAGCCCAAATGTCAGCAGCCAATGCCATTGCAAGTGGTGGGTAGCGACCGCGGCGGTGGTGGGCTTTCCACCAATCACAGTGCTGCCAGGCAGAAATTAGCATGTCAATGCAAGATCGCCGAGACTCCTTCACGGCGAGTGCGCCAAGGTGGCTATGTTAATGTGAGAGATTAGTATGTTAATGGGAGATCCTGAAGCAGCAGCCTCGAGGATGGCACACGAGGTAGCTGTGTTAGTGAGAAATGACATCTGTTAATGTAAAAAACTCAGAGAGCCGAAAAAAACAACTAATATTGGAAGGTGGTAGGCTGGGAACATAATGGCCCGTTATGACTTAAACTGGTTAATAATGTCCTTCCAATGATTGCTCAGTTTGTACCCATCTTCTCGGTTGAAATTGTGTCTGTGTTTACACATCTGCATTGCTTCATGAACGAATTTTTGCTGATAGGCAGTGGGTTTGCAGAGTACCTTCGTCTTGGAAAAATCAATTTCGTGTATGCCCACAGCATTAAAACAATGATCAGCCACGGCTGAGGTATTGGTCCTACCGTGTTTCAGATCTGGCTTATGTTCACGAACATAGTCCGAAACATGTCACTTAATTTCCCCAATGTAACTACTGCCGCAGACGCAGCTTAGTTTTTAGACGCCGGGGTATTGCATGTCAGGGATCACATCCTTCACAGATGGGATCAGATCACAAATTGTATGTACTGTGTTGAATCGAACCTGGATCTTGTGTTTCCTCATGAGTTTAGAAATATTTTTGGTGACCCCTGCTATATATGGCAAGGTGATGGTTTTGATTGGTTCCTGAGATGGTTCTTTCCCAACAGTTGGGGTGATAGCTTTTCGGATTGTGTATTCTGAATATCCATTCATTTTGAGGGCTTGGTGTACGTGTTCCAGTTCACTGGCTAGGTGGTGATGGTCGGAAATACATCGAGCTCTATGGTGTAGAGTTTTGATGAGAGAATTCTTCTGGGATGGATGGTGGTGGGAGTCAGGTTTTGTTAGGCATTCGTATGGGTGGCTTTCCTGTAGACAGATTGTCCCATTGAGCCATCTGGTCTCTGTACGATGAAAACATCCAAGAATGGTAATTTGCCATCCTTTTCCACCTCCATGGTGAATTTGATCGCTGGGTGTATGGAATTGATGTAGTTGAAGAATTGGCCCAAAGCTGGTAGGCCATGTGGCCAGATGACGAACGTGTCATCTATGTACCTCTTAGACAAGGACGTAGGGTGGATGCCTGGATGGCATCTGTCTCAAAATATGTTTCCATTAAAAATTGGCTTCAACTGGAGATAAGGGCGAACCTATTGGGGTAGCTTCAACTTCTTTGTATAGTGTTCCATTCCAGGTGAAGTAAGTGTTGGTGAGGCAGTGTCCAACCAGGGCCGGTACATCAGCATTCAATCCTTGTTGGACCAAATCGTCAATGATTGCAATGGTGTAAGGCACAGGAACTTTAGTAAACAACGATACTAGATCGAAACTGACAAGCAAATCACCTGGAAATAGTGAGATGTCCTTAATTAACGATACCAAGTGAGCTGATTTAAGTACAGCTGAGGTGGTCTTACCAGTGAATGGTTGTAAGGTCTGAGACAGAAATGGGGCCCGTTTGTAGGTGAGTGAGTCAATAATGAAGACGATAGGATGAAGGGGTGTATCTTCTTTATGATTTTTGGTAAGCCATAAAGTCTGGGTGGTCTAGCAGCAGAGGGTTTTAAGGAAAGCCGCTTGGTTGGTTCGATTAAAGATGTTGAATCAGTGATGATATTGTTGGTTTTTGTAACAAGGCGGTTGGTGGGATCTCTATTGATTTTGGTAAATCTACCATCATTCAGTAGGTCCTGAATTTTGTTATTGTATGTGTTTTTTTTTCCATGAGGACAGTGAAATTGCCCTTGTCGGCTGAGATGATGACGATGTCCTCTCTCTTTTTTAATTGAGAAAGCAAAAAACGCTCATCCTTACTGATGTTGCTAATAGGTGTCTTAGCGTTTTTGATTAATATGTGTCTTAGCGTTAATTAAGGACATCTTATGCTTGCTTGTTGATGTGCTTCACAGTGACGCTCGCTTCACCTGTTAGCGCTGTGAGCGCTGCTCCTTCCTCTGCCGATGTTCTGCCAGTGCAGCTACAGGAGCTGCTTTTATCGCCCTGGCAGTAGCTACGAGCAGATTCCAGGGGAGCCAGAAGCGTCCAGAATGACGCAGCTGCTCCCAGGGCTTCCCTCATCCACAGCAAATAGCAGTGACTCAAACCTGAGGTTCAGCTGTGTGACGTCTTCTCTAAACTAGCACATCAACAAGCATGGCCCTGAGTGTTTACTTTCCTGCGATGCACGTGAAGGAGAGGAACGTCTGGCCAGGCTGGCCGGTCTGGAACCCCCGCGGTGAAAGTCTCTTCCAGCAGCTGCAGCGAGACATGAGGAGCGAGATCGAGAGGATGGAGAGAATCTTCCGTGGAGTCGATCAGCTCAGCAGCCACACGCGGGCTCCGGGCAGCCTCGGAGACGCACTGCTGCAGCAGCCGGCCGTGAGCAGTGGGTTCCAGATTGAAGATCCACAGGAGCAGGGAGGCGGGTTTGTCGCGTCCCTGGACGAGCAGGACTTCTCCCCACAGGACCTGGCCGTGAAGGTGTCTGGAGACAAGCTGGTGGTGGCCGGACGGCGCGAGGTGAAGAGCGGAGAAGTCAGCAGCGGCAGCTACAGCCACAGCTGCCAGGAGTTCCACAGGGAGACGCAGCTGCCCAGGGACGTGGACCCGCAGAGCGTGAGCTGCTGCTTGACTGAAGACGGGAAGCTGAAGTTCAAGGCTCAGCGCCGCGCCCTCCCTGCAGCGGCCGAGAGGGTGGTGGTCATTGAGCAGCCAGCGACAGCGACTCCTGGCACGGCCTCTCAGTCCACTGGCACCACTCACGCGTAGAGTGGCGCCTGGAGCATCCATTCCAGCAACCTGCTTCATTGATGTTTTAATTGTATGGATATTTTGTTTAATCAGTTTCTTCTATCCACGATATGTTCATTAATATGTACGTGTTTCAGCGTTTGCAATTAACTTAATTTGATTACGTGTATCGCTGTACAGGATTGCTAAATTGTTTCGCGTCGTTTTAATTTGCCATTACACTTTAATATATTGCAATAAGATAATGCTAAATGTGTTACTCAAGTATTTTTCATCAACGCTGCTATAGCAATGTAAGTCATACTACTATTACAATAATCTATGCCTCGAGTTTCCTTACTGGCTGGGTTTCTCTCCACCACAACATTAACTCTGTTAGTGGGTTCCAGCTGTTTCCACCGAAACTAGCTGGGTTACTGGCTACACGGATTTTTCCGTTTACAGTAACAAATAAACATTACACATACATGCAGGCATCGACTTACGAACACTCGACTTACGAATTTCCGCACTTAGGAACCAGCTATCATGAAACATGTTTTAACATTGAGAATTACAACGCGAACTCGTTCTTGCAAACTGAACCGAGGATCTATTCTTTTTTCAGCGGAGCGATCCTCCACGAGTTGTGTCATCCTCGCGCTTCCAGTGTTTGTGCTCGTGTGTGCGTGCGCGCACGTGTGTACATTATTGTGTTCCCACTTACAAACCGTTTGACTCACGAACGGGTCCCAGGAACTAATTGAGTTCATAAGTCGAGGACTGTCGGGATCGTTGTGTGAAACATAAAATACATACAAATTTATAAAAACATTTTATGTTCAAATACCTTGCATCCTGATGCTGGCTTGTCGTAAGGGGCGAAATGAGTCACCACAATTGCACACACACACACGGACAACAAACGCCACTAAGTGGCGGTGACGTTGCCACGGCACTTGTGCCAGGCTAAGTGCACTTTATGGCCACGTGATCACGGGTCAGATTCAGCTGCCATGGTTTGACAGAGATGAGTGGCAGATGCGTCAGCTGTGCCTCCCCTACTGTGCCAACTTGATGTGTTTTATCCGCCTGAGGCTCTGCTCGTTGTTGTGAGCGTCTCTCTGCTGCCCTCTGTTGTTGCTGGAGGGCGACTACCTCCAACTGCCCAGTATCGTCCATCATGAGTCTCCTCCACATAGGCCGCTCTTTACACTGCTGGTACCAGTCATTCGCAAGTCAATTCAGTTCCACATCCTCTTGTACCACATCATTTAATCTCTTCTCTAGCCCGTGCCGCGCCTGTTTAGACCCCTTTAATGCAGTGGTTAGGGAGGCGTGGTACATGACCCAGCCAATGTAGCATTACCTGCTGGAGGCGCTTACCGATGGGACTTTGTCCAGATCTGTAAAGGATTGTGAGCTCACACAATCCAGCCTGGTTAAACACAGGATGGATCGTAGGAAGGCCATCCTGAATGTTTATTACCGGCGAAGATGTTCCATTAGGGGGGTCCACGTTTGGCAAGCATCGAGAAGGAAGGGCATGACCGTGGCCGAGAAGATCCGAAGACTGCTGTGGAGCGACAGATATCAGGTAGCTTCCACACAGCGTCATGCAACCGATGAAAAGATAATGCCGCTCGACTGATTCGGAGTGAGATCTCTTCTGTCAAACCGGAGTTGGTCATAAGCACACTATCCAGATGTGGAAAACCATCCAATTTACAACTGCCCCATTACCAATGGGGAGTTAAGGGGTGGAGGGTTTAATGCAGACATGGGCTGGGCTTTTTAATCCGGCCCCCCGAACTTGTCCAAATATTATTAAATTAAATTTTACTTTTCACCTGTAATGCCCTCATTTCCCCATTAGATGGAGCACTTTGTCCGGGAATGTGGTAATTGGTTTGGGCTCAGGCCTCAGATGTTTTCATGATGTTTGATCAGTCACGTTACGACATGTTTTTGTATTGTTCATGTTCGTGCAATTTGTTAAATTGCCTTGCAAATAAATGCTTTGCTACCTGTTAAAGGCCAAATCCTTTCATGTAATGATTTTTACATGTCATTTATATTAGTTCACACAAACACTCCATCCATCTGTTCCTTGCCCGGCCCCTCTGTCAAATTTTAGAACCCATTGTGGCCCGCGAGTAAAAAAAATTGCCCACCCCTTGTTTAATGGCACAACATAGCGAGGCAGGTGCTTAGTTTTGGTGGGGCTGATGGTTAAGGCCCCACCTCTTAGTGCAGGGGTGGGGAACCTTTTTTGTGCCAAGGGCCATTTGGATATTTATAACATCATTCGCGGGCCATACAAAATCATCAACTTAAAAATGAGCCTATTATATTTGGTCAAACATTTAGTTAACTCACCCCTAATGCGATGGCTGGAACTGCTTCTCTTTGGTGAGGCGTGTGGAGATATTAGCTGGCATTGATGATGTTAGCTGGTATTGATGATGTTGCTACTCGCAACTGCTTTTCCAGGTTTGCTCCAAGATTGATTGAATTTCGAGTCCCGCCTGCGGTTGCCTTGGCAGGGCCAGACCAAATGATTTCGCAGGCCTCATGGCCGGCCGGCCGGACGTTCCCCACCCCTGTCTAGTGGCACGCTCCAGGTCTAGATCATTCGCATACGTAACATGGATGACAAATCGGGAGCAAGCTCTCAAGCGCACCCGGGCATCAATCCGCCTCCCATTGTATCTATATCAGATATAGATTGCTCCGGTACGGACATGGAAGGTTTCTCGAACGACGTGGACCAAAAATATTTTAAACAGTGTATGGAGCCAGAGGACATTACTGTCGAACCCCAAGGTTAACGGGGAATAGCTTTGTCTTCCGGCCAAGTAGCTTTACTCGGCCCTGCTCAATATCATGGAAGTCCTTAATTATTGTGAGCAGAGAGTCAGAGACTCCGAAAGCATGAAGAACAACCCAGAGTCCAGACCTATTGATGGTATCATAGGCATTGACCAGGTCAATAAAGCAGAGATGTAAGTCCTGTCGGAATTCAACACTCCTCTGCTGTAGCAAACGGAAGGAAGATGTGGCATCTGTGGCTGCCCTGGCCTGAAACCACAATGGGGCTCCCCAATCCTCTTCTCAGCATGCCTGGCAAGGTGATGTTGAATAATCCTTGCCAGGACTTTTTCTGGCACTCTAACACAGGCACAGACTCTAACCAAAACTATCGAATAATTACACGGTTTATTTAAAATTGCACTTTCAATTAATGTGCCTATTAATGTCATTATTTCGGCAAAAAATGTTTTTATCTTAAACTAGTGCAATGAAAAAAATACCCTTTATTGTAAAATTTGCAAAATATAGACGATATAATTCCTGTACTGTTTTAGTTTATCTTTCTGAATACACATTTAATGAAAATGTGTTTTAGTGAATGGTTGTTTTTGAAGGTAATATCGTGTAAATGTTTTCCAAAACTGCTTATGCAGCCGTCACCATCTCCAGCCGTGATTTCTCCACTTCTGTCCGAAGCCATCACCATCTCTTGCGGATTTGCAATGCAAAAATCTGTCTGGCTACTGCCCACCGGTTGATTTATTCGATCCATCTTCGCAGTGGACGCTCTATTGGTTGTGTTCCCTCCTTTAGCTCCCATTTCCACGTTAGTCACGACCACCGGCCGTCATCTCTTCAAGTTGTGTGTCCTGCCTCACCCCACCTTTCTAAACTAAAATTATGCCTTTAATTTGCATATGATGTCCAATTGACGTGTCCGTCTTCCATTCTCAGTTTAATTCCTAGCATGTGCATCTCTATGCTTCCTTGTGCACTTCTCAACATTGGTTCCATTGTCTTCGTCAATGGCCATGTTTGTGATGCATCTGTTGTTGCAGGTCATATCCACTGATTAAAAAACGTTCTGCTTTAGGAAAATGGCTTTGTTACGTTTCATGATTTAAGTTCAGATTCCAATCAGCACTGTGCTCTGCCCTGATACGCCTCTCTTAATAATTTTCATCCCTCTCCCCCTTCAACAACCGCCCCACGTATAAATGCACTTCTATGTTTTCAAGTTGTGTCCCTGTTCTTTTTGTTCAATTTGTTATTCCCCCGCACCTCCAATAAGCATGGTTGCCTGCGTACGGTGCGAAAAAAGTTCAGCATGCAAACATACGCTGCGTGAAAACTTACTCTACAGCATATTCACACTGGAGACGCAGGAGGGTGCTGCTATGAGATTGCCACATTTTTGACTGTAGACCAAGCCTGGACAGATTTCTCAGTCAGCACTCAGTCTAGAATTATCAGAACTACACAGTAAACGACACAATGCGGGTGCTATATCTCGTAAGAATGAATACCCACCACCTAAACACAAATGGTAATTCCTGGACAGGTGACAACTCTAGCCATGCCCATGAAAAAATATATAGTGACTAACTTGGAGACGTAACTTCTTCGAGGCAATTCTTTAATTACACACCGAGCATACTGTTACACACTCTCTGCTGTAATACAACGCTCTGTCCCTCGCTTAAACGCAACTCTCACTCGTGGCTAGCCTACAACACAACGCTCGCCATCTGACACTGACGGCGCTGAACTAAGACAGGCAACTACTGCTAGCAGCACAATTATCAAGTGGATGACGACAGCGGCGAAGGCGACGATCTTCAACAGCAACGACGACGACGACGACGGCGATCCCACTCCAAACGATGGCCCTCATCCCCTGCTCGGGGTCCCCTTTAATCCTCTTAGCGCGGCCTCGCTCCCCTCCGGCCACGCTCCCCTTCTAGAATCTACTAGCAGGATCTCGACGTGTCCTACCCGAGATCCTTCTCAGGTCTATCACGTGGTCTGCTGTCAATCAGGGCTGCTTCACTCTGCAGATCCCCTTCCCTGCCAGCAGCCAGCGCTATGCTACGTAGTGACCAATTCTATGTGACTACACATACACAACATCCTGACCATCACTCGCCTATGCGGATGATAAAATATCAAGCATTGTAGATTTAATTCTGATCTACTGTTGTTCGTTTTGATTGATTTTGGCACAGTTTAAAATATATATTTTAATATCAGTACCAGCGGGAAGTACCCAGCATTTCCCGGGGCAAAAATATATTTACAAACTTGTCTTCTCTTAAAAACATAACATATACATACACAAACACTAAGCTATTGTGCCCTTTGTCCATTTGTCCGTCAACAAAATTATAGGAGGAGCGACACTAGAAAAACGGCGTATTCTATTATTTAATTTTTTTCTGTCAACGTGACTTAACCGAAAAAACCAAAGAGTAATTCCTGCAGTCACGAAAACTTTGAATCTAGTTTTAGCGTGTTAATGTTAAATAAACGTGTTGTCTCCTATAGAAGCCTGAGTCTCCATTTGAGCCCACTACAACTGGTGTTGGAAGTGGCCAAACGTTAGTTAATTAACTATAGATTATGGAGACTAGGCGAACAATACGTACCAGGTCTCCAGATGAAGAGGACGACGACCCACCGGCCCCGGGGATGTCGGCGCAATCCCCCAGCCCCAACTGGGGGCCTGGGGTGTCCACCTCCGGTTCCAAACCGCCCTCCAAATTGCCTTACCTACGAGTCCTACTTGGTACAGGCCGGACCCGCTATTGCCGCCTGTTGGGCCCTGACTGCAGCTACATATTTTCCAGTAGTGGTGGCGGCGTATTACGCCTGACAATTACCCACCACATTAAGAAGCACGATGGTAGCTTGCAGTTGTGTGTCGACTTTAGGAAGCTTCATAAGATATCGGTGGCTGACGCGTATCCTCTCCCTCGGATGGACGATTCCCTGGACGCTCTGGCGGGAGCACAGAACTTCTCCACCCTTGATCTCCTGTCCGGATTTTGGCATTTGCCACTAAATGAGGCCTCTAAACCCAAACGGCTTTTCGAACACCTCAAGGCCTGTTTGAATTAAATCAGCTTCCCATGGGACTCCACGCAGCACCGGCTACGTTCCAATGACTGATGGAGCTGGTGCTGGCTGGACTTCAATGGGACTCATGCTTACAATACCTCGACGATGTCATCGTCTTCAGCCGTACGTTCAAAGAACATCTTGATTGGTTACGCGCTGTCTTTCTTAAAATGCGAGCGGCCCATCTCAAATTCAAGCCGCAGAAGTGTTACCCCCTTCAGAAATCCGTGCGGTATCTCGGTCATATTGTCAGTAAATCGGGCATTGCGATAGATCCCGACAAAACCACGTGTGTTCGGACGTGGCCGACCCCCACGTTGATGATGCAGGTGCAGAGTTTTATTGGTTTTGCGTCTTATTATCGCCGGTTTGTCACTGGGTTCGCTACCTTCGCAAAACCTCTCCACGCCTTGACGGTTATGGGTCAGAGGTTTCATTGGGGGGAGGAGGAAGCCGCATTTGTTGCGCTTCGCAATTCCCCTCCGCTACTCTGACTTTGCCATGCCGTGCGTCCTTGATACTGACGCAACCAACACCAGCATTGGCGCGGTTCTGTCCCAGGTTGTCAACGGGGTGGAGTGTGTTGTTGCATACGGCAGCAGAGTGCTGTCGCCAGCCGAACAGCGTTACTGTGTCACGCGCCGGGAACTATTCAGGTCTCCCACATTAACGAGTTGATTGCTCTGGACATCCCTGGTTCGGTTCCCGTCACCCCTCGTGGGAATAAATATTTGTTGGTTGGCGTCGAATATTTATCGCGCTGGCCGATGGCCTGGCAGCTATGGATGGGAGCCATCCGGTAGTGCCACCTAGGCACATGCCATGGTACAATGGTGAGCACACAGGACTTGTAATCAATACAGAGGTACTATGTACAGGGGCGGCAAGCAGCTAAAAAATGGTGCACGTTTATTATAAATACGACATTCTCAAATGGTTTCGAAATTAAGTGTCTTATCAGCAGAATCGTGCAGAGTTTCTGCCGAACATACACAGCATTAGTTCCTAACACACTTTGGCAGAGTTGGTGTCACTGCCCGGGAAAGGAACATTAATGGTGATTTTGTGGAAAGTCAGGTGAAATGGGTGGTTGGTCAGACTGACCAGCACCCTGTGCTGTGTGGATCGCTCGTGGTTCTGGCCACCAATCGCCAAGCAAATTGGTTGCAGAGACTTCCACGTGTAGAGTGACTTCAGTTGTGTGCAACCGAGTTGCGCAACTGCTTGCACCGGCTGTGGCCGTGTGCGGAAAGCTAACTCGGGTCAAACCTGGGTTTCGAAGCGCAGTGTAGCGTTAACCATGACACTACCGCTCCACACAATCACACACACGCGAAGATCGACACCAAATACGTGCTCTGTTGCACCGCACAGCAACTCACACGCACACTGCAGTGTCCAATAACAACACAAATGTATTAATCATGACAACCACCTGCTCTGCCACTCAAAGCAATGTCCATCACATGGCCATCAACGCGACACATATAGTTCATCACGGTCACCCGACCAGCAGGAGTCACGTGTGTGAGCAGTCCGTGAATGTCGCCGGGCTATGGTGATGCAGTGGTGTGGGTTGGACAAGGGGCGGATGATGATGTCTGTCGTGGAAATCTGTGGAGCGGCACGGAACAAAAGTGGGACGGGTGGCCCAGTGTGGAGCAGGAGCCGCTCGGCTGGGACGAAGGTGGGGAGGAATCCACTGATCCGGTGGAGGCGTGGGGAGGAGGGCGGGACGCCGCGTGAAGCGCGACTCGTGGGAGTGGTGCCAGGCAGAAGGGGCACCTGGGACTCCGTACGCGGGACCCCGGCCGTTGCACCTGGGCTGGGGGGGGATCCGCTGCCCTGCAGGTGGAGCGAGGCCGGGGGGAAGGTGCTCTCGGTCCGGGTGGATGGGACGAATCAATGCGGATGGAGTTGAGGATTCGAGAGGAGGTTTGCGGAGGCGGGGAGGAAGGCGGCTGTTGCGGGACTTGCGGTAACGCTGCCGTGAAGAATAGGGAGCAAAAGACTCGTGTGTCGGGCCCGGTCTGGTATCACGGTGGCGTGGAGGAACCCAGGGCTCTGGTGGAGGTGGAGGCAGGTGGAAAGCAGGGAGCTCCCAATCCTGGGGGTTAGCTTGATTACTCATGGGTGGAGGTGATGGTGCGAGTGGCGGTGGTGGCGATAGTGGCAGTGGAAGCGATGGCAGAAGTGGAGGTTGAGGCAATGGCAGGAGTGAAGGTGGAGTCGATGTCAGCAGTGGGGGTAGAGTTGATATCAGTGGTGGAGACAATGGCCTGAGTAGAGATGGAGGCGATGGCAGCAGTGGAGTTGAGAATTCGAGAGGAGGTTTGCGGAGGCGGGGAGGAAGGCGGCTGTTGCGGGACTTGCGGTAACGCTGCCGTGAAGAACAGGGAGCAAAAGACTCGTGTGCCGGGCCCGGTCTGGTATCACGGTGGGGTGGAGGAGCCCAGGGCTCTGGTGGAGGTGGAGGCAGGTGGAAAGCAGGGAGCTCCCAATCCTGGGGGTTAGCTTGATTACTCATGGGTGGAGGTGATGGTGCGAGTAGCGGTGGTGGCGATAGTGGCAGTGGAGGCGATGGCAGAAGTGAAGGTTGAGGCAATGGCAGGAGTGAAGGTGGAGTCGATGTCAGCAGTGGGGGTAGAGTTGATATCAGTGGTGGAGGCAATGGCCTGAGTAGAGATGGAGGCGATGGCAGCAGTGGAGCCGATGGCCCGATTGGAGGTGTAGGCGATGGCAGCAGTGGGGGCGATGTCCTGAGTAGAGATGGAGGCGATGGCCTGAGTAGAGGTAGAGGCGATGGCCTGAGTAGAGGTGGAGGCGATGGCCTGAGTTGAGGTGGAGACGATGGCCTGAGTAGAGGTGGAGGCGATGGCCCGAGTAGAGGTGGAGGCGATGGCCCGGGTGGAGGTGGAGGCGATTGCCTGAGTGGAGATGGAGGCGATGGCCTGAGTAGAGGTGGAGGCGATGGCCTGAGTAGAGGTAGAGGCGATGGCCTGAGTTGAGGTGGAGACGATGGCATGAGTAGAGGTGGAGGCGATGGCCTGAGTAGAGGTGGAGGCGATGGCCTGAGTGGAGGTGGAGGCGATGGCCTGAGTAGAGGTGGAGGCGATGGCCCGAGTGGAGGTGGAGAAGATGGCCCGAGTGGAGGTGGAGGCGATGGCCTGAGTGGAGGTGGAGGCGATGGAAGCAGTGGAGGTGGAGTTGATATCAGTGGGGGAGGCGATGGCCTGAGTAGAGATGGAGACGATGTCCTGAGTGGAGGTGGAGGCGATGGCCTGAGTAGAGGTGGAGGCGATGGCCTGAGTTGAGGTGGAGACGATGGCATGAGTAGAGGTGGAGGCGATGGCCTGAGTAGAGATGGAGGCGATGGCCTGAGTAGAGGTGGAGGCGATGGCCTGAGTAGAGGTGGAGGCGATGGCCTGAGTAAAGGTAGAGGCAATGGCCTGAGTAGAGGTGGAGGCGATGGCCTGAGTAGAGGTGGAGGCGATGGCCCGAGTGGAGGTAGAGGCGATTGCCTGAGTGGAGGTGGAGGCGATGGCCTGAGTAGAGGTGGAGGCGATGGCCTGAGTGGAGGTGGAGGCGATGGCCTGAGTAGAGGTGGAGGCGATGGCCCGAGTGGAGGTGGAGAAGATGGCCCGAGTGGAGGTGGAGGCGATGGCCTGAGTGGAGGTGGAGGCGATGGAAGCAGTGGAGGTGGAGTTGATATCAGTGGGGGAGGCGATGGCCTGAGTAGAGATGGAGACGATGGCCTGAGTGGAGGTGGAGGCGATGGCCTGAGTAGAGGTGGAGGCGATGGCCTGAGTAGAGGTGGAGGCGATGGCCCGAGTGGAGGTGGAGGCGATGGCCCGAGTGGAGGTGGAGGCGATGGCCCGAGTGGAGGTGGAGGCGATGGAAGCATTGGAGGTGGAGTTGATATCAGTGGGGGAGGCGATGGCCTGAGTAGAGATGGAGGCGATGGCCTGAGTGGAGGTGGAGGCGATGGCAGCGGGGGAGGCGATGGCAGCGGTGGAGGCGATGGCCCGAGTAGAGATGGAGGCAATGGCCCGAGTGGAGGTGGAGGCGATGGCCCCAGTGGGAGCGATGGCCTGAGTGGAGCTGGATTCTTCAGGTGAGGAGCACAGCTCTGCTTGGTGCCGGGGCTGTTTCCCCTCCCCTGCGCCCGCCGCTTTCGTCTCCGCGCCGCGGCCATACGAGCCCAGGGACTCGGTGCTCGGCCGAGACCTCCACCTTTCTTTCTCTGCAGCGCCCGGGAAATCTTCCTCCTTCCGGTCCTCATCCTCATTCTTATCGCTCTCTGCAAAAGTTACGAAAAACATCAACGGCGTCATTAGCTGAATCTCCCTGCTCCGTGTCTGTGAGTGCGTTGTGACCCTGGGGACAGACTTGCGAGTTTGTTTTTTACGTTTTTGAGCCAGGAGGCCAGGATTGGGAAAAACTTGGGCCACTTTTCATCCAGGCAACTGGAGAGCAGCACAGACTAAGTCTTACTTACCAAACATTTAAACTAACAACAGCATACTCTTTGGTTTCTTTCGGTAAAATCACGTAGATAGAAAAATAACTAATAAAGTGAAACCTTGGATTGCGAGCATAATTCCTTCTGGAAACGTGCTCTTAATCCAAAGCACTCGTATATCAAAGCGAATTTCCCCCATAAGAAATAATGGAAACTCAGATGATTCGTTCCACAAACCAAAAATACCGTATTCATATAAAAAAGATTAATACAAAATACCTTTTTATATTTTTATTATTTAATATAAAGTAATCAAATTTATTAATTACATTTAATCGTGGCTGGTGTGAGGGAGACGAGATAGAGGATGGTTATTGTGTAGGACGACTTTCACTTGCAGTACAGTTACTAAAGAACAGTCACTACACATGGACACAAAATAAAAAAATGCTTTACGCACACACACGTATTCACAACACTACAGTACTGTAGTAAACAGTATACACGTAGTCACAACACTATAGTACTGTAGTAAACAGTATACACGTGGTCACAACACTATAGTACTATAGTAAACAAGATAGGTTCGCACGGATGTTGACTATACGAGTGAGGCACACCGACTGAGACCGAGCATGGGAGACGATTACCCACAATCCCGCAGTATACACGTGGTTACAACACGATAGTACTATAGTAAACAGTATACACGTGGTCACAACACTATAGTACTGTAGTAAACAGTACACACGTGGTCACAACACTATAGTACTGTAGTAAACAGTATACACGTGGTCACAACACTATAGTACTATAGCAAATACAGTATACACGTGGTCACAACACTACAGTACTATAGTAAACAGTATACACGTGGTCACAACACTATAGTACTGTAGTAAACAGTACACACTTGGTCACAACACTATAGTACTGTAGTAAAGAGTATACACGTGGTCACAACACTATAGTACTGTAGTAAACAGTATACACGTGGTCACACTATAGTACTATAGTAAACAGTACACACGTGGTCACAACACTATAGTACTGTAGTAAACAGTATACACGTGGTCACAACACTATAGTACTATAGTAAACAGTATAGACGTGGTCACAACACTATAGTACTATAGTAAACAGTATACACGTGGTCACAACACTATAGTACTGTAGTAAACAGTATATACGTGGTCCCAACACTATAGTACTATAGTAAACAGTATACACGTGGTCCCAACACTATAGTACTATAGTAAACAGTATACACGTGGTCACAACACTACAGTACTATAGTAAACAGTATACACTTGGTCACAACACTATAGTACTGTAGTAAACAGTATACACGTGGTCACAACACTATAGTACCATAGTAAACAGTATACACATGGTCACAACACTATAGTACTGTAGTAAACAGTATACACGTGGTCCCAACACTATAGTACTATAGTAAACAGTATACACGTGGTCACAACACTATAGTACTATAGTAAACAGTATACACGTGGTCACAACACTATAGTACTATAGTAAACAGTATACATGTGGTCACAACACTATAGTACTGTAGTAAACAGTATACACGTGGTCCCAACACTATAGTACTATAGTAAACAGTATACACGTGGTCACAAGACTATAGTACTGTAGTATACAGTATATACGTGGTCACAACACTACAGTACTATAGTAAACAGTATGCACGTGGTCACAACACTATAGTACTGTAGTAAACAGTATAGACGTGGTCACAACACTATAGTACTATAGTAAACAGTATACACATGGTCACAACACTATAGTACTATAGGAAACAGTATACACGTGGTCACAACACTATAGTACTGTAGTAAACAGTATACACGTGGTCCCAACACTATAGTACTATAGTAAACAGTATACACGTGGTCACAACACTATAGTACTGTAGTATACAGTATACACGTGGTCACAACACTACAGTACTATAGTAAACAGTATGCACGTGGTCACAACACTATAGTACTGTAGTAAACAGTATAGACGTGGTCACAACACTATAGTACTATAGTAAACAGTATACACATGGTCACAACACTATAGTACTATAGTAAACAGTATACACGTGGTCACAACACTATAGTACTGTAGTAAACAGTATACACGTGGTCCCAACACTATAGTACTATAGTAAACAGTATACACGTGGTCACAACACTATAGTACTGTAGTATACAGTATACACGTGGTCACAACACTACAGTACTATAGTAAACAGTATGCACGTGGTCACAACACTATAGTACTGTAGTAAACAGTATAGACGTGGTCACAACACTATAGTACTATAATAAACAGTATACACATGGTCACAACACTATAGTACTATAGTAAACAGTATACACGTGGTCACAACACTATAGTACTGTAGTAAACAGTATACACGTGGTCACAACACTATAGTACTATAGTAAACAGTATACACATGGTCACAACACTATAGTACTATAGGAAACAGTATACACGTGGTCACAACACTATAGTACTGTAGTAAACAGTATACACGTGGTCCCAACACTATAGTAATGTAGTAAACATTACACACGTGGTCACAACACTATAGTACTGTAGTAAACAGTGTACACGTGGTCACAACACTATAGTACTATAGTAAACAGTATACACGTGGTCACAACACTATAGTACTGTAGTAAACAGTATACACGTGGTCACAACACTATAGTACTGTAGTAAACCGTATACACGTGGTCACAACACTATAGTACTGTAGTAAACAGTATACACGTGGTCACACTATAGTACTATAGTAAACAGTATACACGTGGTCACAACACTATAGTACTGTAGTAAACAGTATACACGTGGTCACAACACTATAGTACTGTAGTAAACATTACACACGTGATCACAACACTATAGGACTGTAGTAAACATTACACACGTGGTCACAACACTATAGTACTGTAGCAAACAGTGTACACGTGGTCACAACACTATAGTACTATAGTAAACAGTACACACGTGGTCACACCACTATAGAACTGTAGTAAACAGTATACACGTGGTCACAACATTATAGTACTATAGTAAACAGTATACACGTGGTCACAACACTATAGTACTATAGTAAACAGTATAGACGTGGTCACAAAACTATAGTACTATAGGAAACAGTATACACGTGGTCCCAACACTATAGTACTATAGTAAACAGTATACACGTGGTCACAGCACTATAGTACTGTAGTATACAGTATACACGTGGTCACAACACTACAGTACTATAGTAAACAGTATGCACGTGGTCACAACACTATAGTACTGTAGTAAACAGTATAGACGTGGTCACAACACTATAGTACTATAGTAAACAGTATACACATGGTCACAACACTATAGTACTATAGTAAACAGTATACACGTGGTCACAACACTATAGTACTGTAGTAAACAGTATACACGTGGTCACAACACTATAGTACTATAGTAAACAGTATACACATGGTCACAACAATATAGTACTATAGGAAACAGTATACACGTGGTCACAACACTATAGTACTGTAGTAAACAGTATACACGTGGTCCCAACACTATAGTAATGTAGTAAACATTACACACGTGGTCACAACACTATAGTACTGTAGTAAACAGTGTACACGTGGTCACAACACTATAGTACTATAGTAAACAGTAAACACGTGGTCACAACACTATAGTACTATAGTAAACAGTATACACGTGGTCACAACACTATAGTACTGTAGTAAACAATATACACGTGGTCACAACACTATAGTACTATAGTAAACAGTAAACACGTGGTCACAACACTATAGTACTATAGTAAACAGTATACACGTGGTCACAACACTATAGTACTGTAGTAAACAGTATACACGTGGTCACAACACTATAGTACTGTAGTAAACCGTATACACGTGGTCACAACACTATAGTACTGTAGTAAACAGTATACACGTGGTCACACTATAGTACTATAGTAAACAGTATACACGTGGTCACAACACTATAGTACTGTAGTAAACAGTATACATGTGGTCACAACACTATAGTACTGTAGTAAACATTACACACGTGATCACAACACTATAGGACTGTAGTAAACAGTACACACGTGGTCACACCACTATAGAACTGTAGTAAACAGTATACACGTGGTCACAACATTATAGTACTATAGTAAACAGTATACACGTGGTCACAACACTATATTACTATAGTAAACAGTATAGACGTGGTCACAAAACTATAGTACTATAGCAAACAGTATACACGTGGTCACAACACTATAGTACTGTAGTAAACAGTATGCACGTGGTCCCAACACTATAGTACTATAGTAAACAGTATACACGTGGTCACAACACTATAGTACTGTAGTAAACAGTATACACGTGGTCCCAACACTATAGTACTATAGTAAACAGTATACACGTGGTCACAACTCTACAGTACTATAGTAAACAGTATACACTTGGTCACAACACTATAGTACTGTAGTAAACAGTATACACGTGGTCACAACACTATAGTACCATAGTAAACAGTATACACATGGTCACAACACTATAGTACTATAGGAAACAGTATACACGTGGTCACAACACTATAGTACTGTAGTAAACAGTATACACGTGGTCCCAACACTATAGTACTATAGTAAACAGTATACACGTGGTCACAACACTATAGTACTATAGTATACAGTATACACGTGGTCACAACACTACAGTACTATAGTAAACAGTATGCACGTGGTCACAACACTATAGTACTGTAGTAAACAGTATACACGTGGTCACAACACTATAGTACTATAGTAAACAGTATACACATGGTCACAACACTATAGTACTATAGTAAACAGTATACACGTGGTCACAACACTATAGTACTGTAGTAAACAGTATACACGTGGTCACAACACTATAGTACTATAGTAAACAGTATACACATGGTCACAACAATATAGTACTATAGGAAACAGTATACACGTGGTCACAACACTATAGTACTGTAGTAAACAGTATACACGTGGTCCCAACACTATAGTAATGTAGTAAACATTACACACGTGGTCACAACACTATAGTACTGTAGTAAACAGTGTACACGTGGTCACAACACTATAGTACTATAGTAAACAGTAAACACGTGGTCACAACACTATAGTACTATAGTAAACAGTAAACACGTGGTCACAACACTATAGTACTGTAGTAAACAATATACACGTGGTCACAACACTATAGTACTATAGTAAACAGTAAACACGTGGCCACAACACTATAGTACTGTAGCAAACAGTGTACACGTGGTCACAACACTATAGTACTATAGTAAACAGTACACACGTGGTCACACCACTATAGAACTGTAGTAAACAGTATACACGTGGTCACAACATTATAGTACTATAGTAAACAGTATACACGTGGTCACAACACTATAGTACTATAGTAAACAGTATAGACGTGGTCACAAAACTATAGTACTATAGGAAACAGTATACACGTGGTCCCAACACTATAGTACTATAGTAAACAGTATACACGTGGTCACAACACTATAGTACTGTAGTATTCAGTATACACGTGGTCACAACACTACAGTACTATAGTAAACAGTATGCACGTGGTCACAACACTATAGTACTGTAGTAAACAGTATAGACGTGGTCACAACACTATAGTACTATAGTAAACAGTATACACATGGTCACAACACTATAGTACTATAGTAAACAGTATACACGTGGTCACAACACTATAGTACTGTAGTAAACAGTATACACGTGGTCACAACACTATAGTACTATAGTAAACAGTATACACATGGTCACAACAATATAGTACTATAGGAAACAGTATACACGTGGTCACAACACTATAGTACTGTAGTAAACAGTATACACGTGGTCCCAACACTATAGTAATGTAGTAAACATTACACACGTGGTGACAACACTATAGTACTGTAGTAAACCGTATACACGTGGTCACAACACTATAGTACTGTAGTAAACAGTATACACGTGGTCACACTATAGTACTATAGTAAACAGTATACACGTGGTCACAACACTATAGTACTGTAGTAAACAGTATACACGTGGTCACAACACTATAGTACTGTAGTAAACATTACACACGTGATCACAACACTATAGGACTGTAGTAAACAGTACACACGTGGTCACACCACTATAGAACTGTAGTAAACAGTATACACGTGGTCACAACATTATAGTACTATAGTAAACAGTATACACGTGGTCACAACACTATAGTACTATAGTAAACAGTATAGACGTGGTCACAAAACTATAGCACTATAGCAAACAGTATACACGTGGTCACAACACTATAGTACTGTAGTAAACAGTATGCACGTGGTCCCAACACTATAGTACTATAGTAAACAGTATACACGTGGTCACAACACTATAGTACTGTAGTAAACAGTATACACGTGGTCCCAACACTATAGTACTATAGTAAACAGTATACACGTGGTCACAACTCTACAGTACTATAGTAAACAGTATACACTTGGTCACAACACTATAGTACTGTAGTAAACAGTATACACGTGGTCACAACACTATAGTACCATAGTAAACAGTATACACATGGTCACAACACTATAGTACTATAGGAAACAGTATACACGTGGTCACAACACTATAGTACTGTAGTAAACAGTATACACGTGGTCCCAACACTATAGTACTATAGTAAACAGTATACACGTGGTCACAACACTATAGTACTGTAGTATACAGTATACACGTGGTCACAACACTACAGTACTATAGTAAACAGTATGCACGTGGTCACAACACTATAGTACTGTAGTAAACAGTATAGACGTGGTCACAACACTATAGTACTATAGTAAACAGTATACACATGGTCACAACACTATAGTACTATAGTAAACAGTATACACGTGGTCACAACACTATAGTACTGTAGTAAACAGTATACACGTGGTCCCAACACTATAGTACTATAGTAAACAGTATACACGTGGTCACAACACTATAGTACTGTAGTATACAGTATACACGTGGTCACAACACTACAGTACTATAGTAAACAGTATGCACGTGGTCACAACACTATAGTACTGTAGTAAACAGTATAGACGTGGTCACAACACTATAGTACTATAATAAACAGTATACACATGGTCACAACACTATAGTACTATAGTAAACAGTATACACGTGGTCACAACACTATAGTACTGTAGTAAACAGTATACACGTGGTCACAACACTATAGTACTATAGTAAACAGTATACACATGGTCACAACACTATAGTACTATAGGAAACAGTATACACGTGGTCACAACACTATAGTACTGTAGTAAACAGTATACACGTGGTCCCAACACTATAGTAATGTAGTAAACATTACACACGTGGTCACAACACTATAGTACTGTAGTAAACAGTGTACACGTGGTCACAACACTATAGTACTATAGTAAACAGTATACACGTGGTCACAACACTATAGTACTGTAGTAAACAGTATACACGTGGTCACAACACTATAGTACTGTAGTAAACCGTATACACGTGGTCACAACACTATAGTACTGTAGTAAACAGTATACACGTGGTCACACTATAGTACTATAGTAAACAGTATACACGTGGTCACAACACTATAGTACTGTAGTAAACAGTATACACGTGGTCACAACACTATAGTACTGTAGTAAACATTACACACGTGATCACAACACTATAGGACTGTAGTAAACATTACACACGTGGTCACAACACTATAGTACTGTAGCAAACAGTGTACACGTGGTCACAACACTATAGTACTATAGAAAACAGTACACACGTGGTCACACCATTATAGAACTGTAGTAAACAGTATACACGTGGTCACAACATTATAGTACTATAGTAAACAGTATACACGTGGTCACAACACTATAGTACTATAGTAAACAGTATAGACGTGGTCACAAAACTATAGTACTATAGGAAACAGTATACACGTGGTCCCAACACTATAGTACTATAGTAAACAGTATACACGTGGTCACAACACTATAGTACTGTAGTATACAGTATACACGTGGTCACAACACTACAGTACTATAGTAAACAGTATGCACGTGGTCACAACACTATAGTACTGTAGTAAACAGTATAGACGTGGTCACAACACTATAGTACTATAGTAAACAGTATACACATGGTCACAACACTATAGTACTATAGTAAACAGTATACACGTGGTCACAACACTATAGTACTGTAGTAAACAGTATACACGTGGTCACAACACTATAGTACTATAGTAAACAGTATACACATGGTCACAACAATATAGTACTATAGGAAACAGTATACACGTGGTCACAACACTATAGTACTGTAGTAAACAGTATACACGTGGTCCCAACACTATAGTAATGTAGTAAACATTACACACGTGGTCACAACACTATAGTACTGTAGTAAACAGTGTACACGTGGTCACAACACTATAGTACTATAGTAAACAGTAAACACGTGGTCACAACACTATAGTACTATAGTAAACAGTATACACGTGGTCACAACACTATAGTACTGTAGTAAACAATATACACGTGGTCACAACACTATAGTACTATAGTAAACAGTAAACACGTGGTCACAACACTATAGTACTATAGTAAACAGTATACACGTGGTCACAACACTATAGTACTGTAGTAAACAGTATACACGTGGTCACAACACTATAGTACTGTAGTAAACCGTATACACGTGGTCACAACACTATAGTACTGTAGTAAACAGTATACACGTGGTCACACTATAGTACTATAGTAAACAGTATACACGTGGTCACAACACTATAGTACTGTAGTAAACAGTATACACGTGGTCACAACACTATAGTACTGTAGTAAACATTACACACGTGATCACAACACTATAGGACTGTAGTAAACAGTACACACGTGGTCACACCACTATAGAACTGTAGTAAACAGTATACACGTGGTCACAACATTATAGTACTATAGTAAACAGTATACACGTGGTCACAACACTATAGTACTATAGTAAACAGTATAGACGTGGTCACAAAACTATAGTACTATAGCAAACAGTATACACGTGGTCACAACACTATAGTACTGTAGTAAACAGTATGCACGTGGTCCCAACACTATAGTACTATAGTAAACAGTATACACGTGGTCACAACACTATAGTACTGTAGTAAACAGTATACACGTGGTCCCAACACTATAGTACTATAGTAAACAGTATACACGTGGTCACAACTCTACAGTACTATAGTAAACAGTATACACTTGGTCACAACACTATAGTACTGTAGTAAACAGTATACACGTGGTCACAACACTATAGTACCATAGTAAACAGTATACACATGGTCACAACACTATAGTACTATAGGAAACAGTATACACGTGGTCACAACACTATAGTACTGTAGTAAACAGTATACACGTGGTCCCAACACTATAGTACTATAGTAAACAGTATACACGTGGTCACAACACTATAGTACTATAGTAAACAGTATACACGTGGTCACAACACTATAGTACTGTAGTAAACAGTATACACGTGGTCACAACACTATAGTACCATAGTAAACAGTATACACATGGTCACAACACTATAGTACTGTAGTAAACAGTATACACGTGGTCACAACACTATAGTACTATAGCAAATACAGTATACACGTGGTCACAACACTACAGTACTATAGTAAACAGTATACACGTGGTCACAACACTATAGTACTGTAGTAAACAGTACACACTTGGTCACAACACTATAGTACTGTAGTAAAGAGTATACACGTGGTCACAACACTATAGTACTGTAGTAAACAGTATACACGTGGTCACACTATAGTACTATAGGAAACAGTACACACGTGGTCACAACACTATAGTACTGTAGTAAACAGTATACACGTGGTCACAACACTATAGTACTGTAGTAAACATTACACACGTGATCACAACACTATAGTACTGTAGTAAACATTACACACGTGGTCACAACACTATAGTACTGTAGCAAACAGTGTACACGTGGTCACAACACTATAGTACTATAGTAAACAGTACACACGTGGTCACACCACTATAGTACTGTAGTAAACAGTATACACGTGGTCACAACATTATAGTACTATAGTAAACAGTATACACGTGGTCACAACACTATAGTACTATAGTAAACAGTATAGACGTGGTCACAACACTATAGTACTATAGTAAACAGTATACACGTGGTCACAACACTATAGTACTGTAGTAAACAGTATATACGTGGTCCCAACACTATAGTACTATAGTAAACAGTATACACGTGGTCCCAACACTATAGTACTATAGTAAACAGTATACACGTGGTCACAACACTACAGTACTATAGTAAACAGTATACACTTGGTCACAACACTATAGTACTGTAGTAAACAGTATACACGTGGTCACAACACTATAGTACCATAGTAAACAGTATACACATGGTCACAACACTATAGTACTGTAGTAAACAGTATACACGTGGTCCCAACACTATAGTACTATAGTAAACAGTATACACGTGGTCACAACACTATAGTACTATAGTAAACAGTATACACGTGGTCACAAAACTATAGTACTATAGTAAACAGTATACATGTGGTCACAACACTATAGTACTGTAGTAAACAGTATACACGTGGTCCCAACACTATAGTACTATAGTAAACAGTATACACGTGGTCACAAGACTATAGTACTGTAGTAAACAGTATACACGTGGTCCCAACACTATAGTACTATAGTAAACAGTATACACGTGGTCACAACACTATAGTACTGTAGTATACAGTATACACGTGGTCACAACACTACAGTACTATAGTAAACAGTATGCACGTGGTCACAACACTATAGTACTGTAGTAAACAGTATAGACGTGGTCACAACACTATAGTACTATAGTAAACAGTATACACATGGTCACAACACTATAGTACTATAGTAAACAGTATACACGTGGTCACAACACTATAGTACTGTAGTAAACAGTATACACGTGGTCCCAACACTATAGTACTATAGTAAACAGTATACACGTGGTCACAACACTATAGTACTGTAGTATACAGTATACACGTGGTCACAACACTACAGTACTATAGTAAACAGTATGCACGTGGTCACAACACTATAGTACTGTAGCAAACAGTATAGACGTGGTCACAACACTATAGTACTATAATAAACAGTGTACACATGGTCACAACACTATAGTACTATAGTAAACAGTATACACGTGGTCACAACACGATAGTACTGTAGTAAACAGTATACACGTGGTCACAACACTATAGTACTATAGTAAACAGTATACACATGGTCACAACACTATAGTACTATAGGAAACAGTATACACGTGGTCACAACACTATAGTACTGTAGTAAACAGTATACACGTGGTCCCAACACTATAGTAATGTAGTAAACATTACACACGTGGTCACAACACTATAGTACTGTAGTAAACAGTGTACACGTGGTCACAACACTATAGTACTATAGTAAACAGTATACACGTGGTCACAACACTATAGTACTGTAGTAAACAGTATACACGTGGTCACAACACTATAGTACTGTAGTAAACCGTATACACGTGGTCACAACACTATAGTACTGTAGTAAACAGTATACACGTGGTCACACTATAGTACTATAGTAAACAGTATACACGTGGTCACAACACTATAGTACTGTAGTAAACAGTATACACGTGGTCACAACACTATAGTACTGTAGTAAACATTACACACGTGATCACAACACTATAGGACTGTAGTAAACATTACACACGTGGTCACAACACTATAGTACTGTAGCAAACAGTGTACACGTGGTCACAACACTATAGTACTATAGTAAACAGTACACACGTGGTCACACCACTATAGAACTGTAGTAAACAGTATACACGTGGTCACAACATTATAGTACTATAGTAAACAGTATACACGTGGTCACAACACTATAGTGCTATAGTAAACAGTATAGACGTGGTCACAAAACTATAGTACTATAGGAAACAGTATACACGTGGTCCCAACACTATAGTACTATAGTAAACAGTATACACGTGGTCACAACACTATAGTACTGTAGTATACAGTATACACGTGGTCACAACACTACAGTACTATAGTAAACAGTATGCACGTGGTCACAACACTATAGTACTGTAGTAAACAGTATAGACGTGGTCACAACACTATAGTACTATAGTAAACAGTATACACATGGTCACAACACTATAGTACTATAGTAAACAGTATACACGTGGTCACAACACTATAGTACTGTAGTAAACAGTATACACGTGGTCACAACACTATAGTACTATAGTAAACAGTATACACATGGTCACAACAATATAGTACTATAGGAAACAGTATACACGTGGTCACAACACTATAGTACTGTAGTAAACAGTATACACGTGGTCCCAACACTATAGTAATGTAGTAAACATTACACACGTGGTCACAACACTATAGTACTGTAGTAAACAGTGTACACGTGGTCACAACACTATAGTACTATAGTAAACAGTAAACACGTGGTCACAACACTATAGTACTATAGTAAACAGTATACACGTGGTCACAACACTATAGTACTGTAGTAAACAATATACACGTGGTCACAACACTATAGTACTATAGTAAACAGTATACACGTGGTCACAACACTATAGTACTATAGCAAATACAGTATACACGTGGTCACAACACTACAGTACTATAGTAAACAGTATACACGTGGTCACAACACTATAGTACTGTAGTAAACAGTACACACTTGGTCACAACACTATAGTACTGTAGTAAAGAGTATACACGTGGTCACAACACTATAGTACTGTAGTAAACAGTATACACGTGGTCACACTATAGTACTATAGGAAACAGTACACACGTGGTCACAACACTATAGTACTGTAGTAAACAGTATACACGTGGTCACAACACTATAGTACTGTAGTAAACATTACACACGTGATCACAACACTATAGTACTGTAGTAAACATTACACACGTGGTCACAACACTATAGTACTGTAGCAAACAGTGTACACGTGGTCACAACACTATAGTACTATAGTAAACAGTACACACGTGGTCACACCACTATAGTACTGTAGTAAACAGTATACACGTGGTCACAACATTATAGTACTATAGTAAACAGTATACACGTGGTCACAACACTATAGTACTATAGTAAACAGTATAGACGTGGTCACAACACTATAGTACTATAGTAAACAGTATACACGTGGTCACAACACTATAGTACTGTAGTAAACAGTATATACGTGGTCCCAACACTATAGTACTATAGTAAACAGTATACACGTGGTCCCAACACTATAGTACTATAGTAAACAGTATACACGTGGTCACAACACTACAGTACTATAGTAAACAGTATACACTTGGTCACAACACTATAGTACTGTAGTAAACAGTATACACGTGGTCACAACACTATAGTACCATAGTAAACAGTATACACATGGTCACAACACTATAGTACTGTAGTAAACAGTATACACGTGGTCCCAACACTATAGTACTATAGTAAACAGTATACACGTGGTCACAACACTATAGTACTATAGTAAACAGTATACACGTGGTCACAACACTATAGTACTATAGTAAACAGTATACATGTGGTCACAACACTATAGTACTGTAGTAAACAGTATACACGTGGTCCCAACACTATAGTACTATAGTAAACAGTATACACGTGGTCACAAGACTATAGTACTGTAGTATACAGTATACACGTGGTCACAACACTACAGTACTATAGTAAACAGTATGCACGTGGTCACAACACTATAGTACTGTAGTAAACAGTATAGACGTGGTCACAACACTATAGTACTATAGTAAACAGTATACACATGGTCACAACACTATAGTACTATAGGAAACAGTATACACGTGGTCACAACACTATAGTACTGTAGTAAACAGTATACACGTGGTCCCAACACTATAGTACTATAGTAAACAGTATACACGTGGTCACAACACTATAGTACTGTAGTATACAGTATACACGTGGTCACAACACTACAGTACTATAGTAAACAGTATGCACGTGGTCACAACACTATAGTACTGTAGTAAACAGTATAGACGTGGTCACAACACTATAGTACTATAGTAAACAGTATACACATGGTCACAACACTATAGTACTATAGTAAACAGTATACAAGTGGTCACAACACTATAGTACTGTAGTAAACAGTATACACGTGGTCCCAACACTATAGTACTATAGTAAACAGTATACACGTGGTCACAACACTATAGTACTGTAGTATACAGTATACACGTGGTCACAACACTACAGTACTATAGTAAACAGTATAGACGTGGTCACAAAACTACAGTACTATAGCAAACAGTATACACGTGGTCACAACACTATAGTACTGTAGTAAACAGTATGCACGTGGTCCCAACACTATAGTACTATAGTAAACAGTATACACGTGGTCACAACACTATAGTACTGTAGTAAACAGTATACACGTGGTCCCAACACTATAGTACTATAGTAAACAGTATACACGTGGTCACAACTCTACAGTACTATAGTAAACAGTATACACTTGGTCACAACACTATAGTACTGTAGTAAACAGTATACACGTGGTCACAACACTATAGTACCATAGTAAACAGTATACACATGGTCACAACACTATAGTACTATAGGAAACAGTATACACGTGGTCACAACACTATAGTACTGTAGTAAACAGTATACACGTGGTCCCAACACTATAGTACTATAGTAAACAGTATACACGTGGTCACAACACTATAGTACTATAGTAAACAGTATACACGTGGTCACAACACTATAGTACTGTAGTAAACAGTATACACGTGGTCACAACACTATAGTACCATAGTAAACAGTATACACATGGTCACAACACTATAGTACTATAGGAAACAGTATACACGTGGTCACAACACTATAGTACTGTAGTAAACAGTATAGACGTGGTCACAACACTATAGTACTATAGTAAACAGTATACACGTGGTCACAACACTATAGTACTGTAGTAAACAGTATACACGTGGTCCCAACACTATAGTAATGTAGTAAACATTACACACGTGGTCACAACACTATAGTACTGTAGTAAACAGTGTACACGTGGTCACAACACTATAGTACTATAGTAAACAGTAAACACGTGGTCACAACACTATAGTACTATAGTAAACAGTATACACGTGGTCACAACACTATAGTACTGTAGTAAACAATATACACGTGGTCACAACACTATAGTACTATAGTAAACAGTATACACGTGGTCACAACACTATAGTACTATAGCAAATACAGTATACACGTGGTCACAACACTACAGTACTATAGTAAACAGTATACACGTGGTCACAACACTATAGTACTGTAGTAAACAGTACACACTTGGTCACAACACTATAGTACTGTAGTAAAGAGTATACACGTGGTCACAACACTATAGTACTGTAGTAAACAGTATACACGTGGTCACACTATAGTACTATAGGAAACAGTACACACGTGGTCACAACACTATAGTACTGTAGTAAACAGTATACACGTGGTCACAACACTATAGTACTGTAGTAAACATTACACACGTGATCACAACACTATAGTACTGTAGTAAACATTACACACGTGGTCACAACACTATAGTACTGTAGCAAACAGTGTACACGTGGTCACAACACTATAGTACTATAGTAAACAGTACACACGTGGTCACACCACTATAGTACTGTAGTAAACAGTATACACGTGGTCACAACATTATAGTACTATAGTAAACAGTATACACGTGGTCACAACACTATAGTACTATAGTAAACAGTATAGACGTGGTCACAACACTATAGTACTATAGTAAACAGTATACACGTGGTCACAACACTATAGTACTGTAGTAAACAGTATATACGTGGTCCCAACACTATAGTACTATAGTAAACAGTATACACGTGGTCCCAACACTATAGTACTATAGTAAACAGTATACACGTGGTCACAACACTACAGTACTATAGTAAACAGTATACACTTGGTCACAACACTATAGTACTGTAGTAAACAGTATACACGTGGTCACAACACTATAGTACCATAGTAAACAGTATACACATGGTCACAACACTATAGTACTGTAGTAAACAGTATACACGTGGTCCCAACACTATAGTACTATAGTAAACAGTATACACGTGGTCACAACACTATAGTACTATAGTAAACAGTATACACGTGGTCACAACACTATAGTACTATAGTAAACAGTATACATGTGGTCACAACACTATAGTACTGTAGTAAACAGTATACACGTGGTCCCAACACTATAGTACTATAGTAAACAGTATACACGTGGTCACAAGACTATAGTACTGTAGTATACAGTATACACGTGGTCACAACACTACAGTACTATAGTAAACAGTATGCACGTGGTCACAACACTATAGTACTGTAGTAAACAGTATAGACGTGGTCACAACACTATAGTACTATAGTAAACAGTATACACATGGTCACAACACTATAGTACTATAGGAAACAGTATACACGTGGTCACAACACTATAGTACTGTAGTAAACAGTATACACGTGGTCCCAACACTATAGTACTATAGTAAACAGTATACACGTGGTCACAACACTATAGTACTGTAGTATACAGTATACACGTGGTCACAACACTACAGTACTATAGTAAACAGTATGCACGTGGTCACAACACTATAGTACTGTAGTAAACAGTATAGACGTGGTCACAACACTATAGTACTATAGTAAACAGTATACACATGGTCACAACACTATAGTACTATAGTAAACAGTATACAAGTGGTCACAACACTATAGTACTGTAGTAAACAGTATACACGTGGTCCCAACACTATAGTACTATAGTAAACAGTATACACGTGGTCACAACACTATAGTACTGTAGTATACAGTATACACGTGGTCACAACACTACAGTACTATAGTAAACAGTATAGACGTGGTCACAAAACTATAGTACTATAGCAAACAGTATACACGTGGTCACAACACTATAGTACTGTAGTAAACAGTATGCACGTGGTCCCAACACTATAGTACTATAGTAAACAGTATACACGTGGTCACAACACTATAGTACTGTAGTAAACAGTATACACGTGGTCCCAACACTATAGTACTATAGTAAACAGTATACACGTGGTCACAACTCTACAGTACTATAGTAAACAGTATACACTTGGTCACAACACTATAGTACTGTAGTAAACAGTATACACGTGGTCACAACACTATAGTACCATAGTAAACAGTATACACATGGTCACAACACTATAGTACTATAGGAAACAGTATACACGTGGTCACAACACTATAGTACTGTAGTAAACAGTATACACGTGGTCCCAACACTATAGTACTATAGTAAACAGTATACACGTGGTCACAACACTATAGTACTATAGTAAACAGTATACACGTGGTCACAACACTATAGTACTGTAGTAAACAGTATACACGTGGTCACAACACTATAGTACCATAGTAAACAGTATACACATGGTCACAACACTATAGTACTATAGGAAACAGTATACACGTGGTCACAACACTATAGTACTGTAGTAAACAGTATAGACGTGGTCACAACACTATAGTACTATAGTAAACAGTATACACGTGGTCACAACACTATAGTACTGTAGTAAACAGTATACACGTGGTCCCAACACTATAGTACTATAGTAAACAGTATACACGTGGTCACAACACTATAGTACTGTAGTATACAGTATACACGTGGTCACAACACTACTCTACTATAGTAAACAGTATGCACGTGGTCACAACACTATAGTACTGTAGTAAACAGTATAGACGTGGTCACAACACTATAGTACTATAGTAAACAGTATACACATGGTCACAACACTATAGTACTATAGGAAACAGTATACACGTGGTCACAACACTATAGTACTGTAGTAAACAGTATACACGTGGTCCCAACACTATAGTAAACAGTATACACGTGGTCACAACACTATAGTACTGTAGTATACAGTATACACGTGGTCACAACACTACAGTACTATAGTAAACAGTATGCACGTGGTCACAACACTATAGTACTGTAGTAAACAGTATAGACGTGGGCACAACACTATAGTACTATAGTAAACAGTATACACATGGTCACAACACTATAGTACTATAGTAAACAGTATACACGTGGTCACAACACTATAGTACTGTAGTAAACAGTATACACGTGGTCCCAACACTATAGTACTATAGTAAACAGTATACACGTGGTCACAACACTATAGTACTGTAGTATACAGTATACACGTGGTCACACCACTACAGTACTATAGTAAACAGTATGCACGTGGTCACAACACTATAGTACTGTAGTAAACATTATAGACGTGGTCACAACACTATAGTACTATAGTAAACAGTATACACATGTTCACAACACTATAGTACTATAGTAAACAGTATACACGTGGTCACAACACTATAGTACTGTAGTAAACAGTATATACGTGGTCCCAACACTATAGTACTATAGTAAACAGTATACACGTGGTCACAACACTATAGTACTGTAGTAAACAGTATACACGTGGTCCCAACACTATAGTACTATAGTAAACAGTATACACGTGGTCACAACACTATAGTACTGTAGTAAACAGTATACACGTGGTCCCAACACTATAGTACTATAGTAAACAGTATACACGTGGTCAAAACACTATAGTACTATAGTAAACAGTATACACGTGGTCACAACACTATAGTACTATATTAAACAGTATACACGTGGTCACAACACCATAGTACTGTAGTAAACAGTATACACGTGGTCACAACACAAGCAATCGTCTTCAGGTGAAATAATACAGCAGGCGGACTGCTGAGACAGGAAGAAATGTAGCGAGAGAGCTACTGCAACCAAAGGTTACACTATATACGTTTGTGGTGGGATTTGCAAGTAAATGTAAGATCGCAGAGCAAGCATACCCCGGCTAATCCCTCGGCTACTCCGAGGGGGAGTGGGAGCGGAGGGGCTGCCGTAACGGGCGAGATAGTGGGGGTGAAATTTACAGAGGGTACAAGCTGATAGAAAGAGGATCAAACTCAGCAAACTTAGAAATGTAATGCAACTCATTGAGTCGGCCAACACAACAAATAATACTTTGCCTGGTTGATCACCGTCCTTCTCCGCTTGTGTGTCTCCCTGTGTGTGGGGAGCAGTGGTGCAGCTGTTAGCGCTACGCTGCGCTATGAACCTGGCGACCCGGGTTCGATTCCCGCTCACGGCCAACACCAGTGACGATTATCTGAACCGGTCCCGGGCCTCCCCTAGGTCGACTCAGCCTCAAATGAGTACCTGGTGCGGTGTGTAAACATCGCCACTAGGGAGACAAAGGCGGTCGGGCGTGGTGCTGGCCACCCACCCCCTCGTGTACTGTTCCGGCCTTCACAGGTGCTCGCTAACAGCACTTGCCCCTACAGTCTGTTCAGGCTATACGGGGGATCTTTGTGTCTCCCTGTCTGTGTTTGGTCTCTCTCTCTCAAATTTAGTTTCACCTGATGACGACTGCTTGAGTTGCAATCGAAACGTCGTATTCTATTATTTTGTTTATTTTTTCTACGTGACTTTACCGAAAGACCATTGAGTAACAACAGTGTTTTTACGAATCACAGCTAAGAGACAAACAACATTATACTTTCTATTAAACATAACATTTTAATAACATGTTAAAAATACTTTAAATCTCATCACTGCTCCTCATACTCAATCCGTGATCAGTGCCGGATTATCCTCGGAACAAAATAATCATTAGCTGTGGGCCCCGCACTTTCAAGCGCCCCGCGCTAAATGATCTCACCCTATAAATCCCCGTTCAGTGATTCTGTACTCGCTCTATTACTATAGTAAAATTACAATTACTTTACTATGCAAGTTAAAAACTTCGTGCTTTATAATTGTGTTTTTTTATTTATTCTGGGCACCTTTATAATATAAGCTACAGGACCCGCACGAGCTTAATCCGGCACTGTCCGGGATACTGTTCCAGTGCCCAACCAGGCTGTTGAAGACACCCTGAGTGGAGTTGAGGGGGATCGGTGGAGGTGTGAAGGGGGTGAGTGATGCCGACGGGCTGCGAGGGGGTCATCCGAGAGGGTGCCCAGTGGGGAGATGAAGCAATGAAATCGCTCCACGTGCAGGTGCTGGGTGGATTACTGCACAGCGGCATCGTGGGAGGTGGCGACGGCTCGTGGAGGTCTCTACCCACTAGTGGATTGACCATGGCTGATGGTGGTGATGATGATGGATGTTGCTCACTCACTTGGCGACGTATGAAACGCCAGAGATGCACGGCGATGTGCAGGGTGTTCAGCAGCATGGTGGAGCTGATGGCCTCCTTGCAGCCGCTGTACAGCTGACCTACAGCGTGGAGCAGAGCAGGGAGCACGCTGTCCACAATGTCCTCACTGTGGCTACTGAACATCGGTCCCCAGGTGGCGACCCCTGCTGATGCAGAGACGTTCTTCATGAGTCCCGAGTAGTTGATCGTGGTGGTGGTGTTGGAGCCGTTGATGACCGAACCCCCACGCCGAGATCCTCCGAGGAGCTCCACCATCGGCTGCGTGAGCAGCAGAACCACAGTGAGGACAGCCGTGAAGATCGCCATGGTGGTGGTGGTGGCGAAGGTCTCTGAAGAACTCGAAGTGGAGGAGCAGCGTGGGGCGAGGTGGTTTCCTATCCAGGAGCCGACTCCACTCTGACCTCTGCCGTGACGTCACCGGGCCATGACGTCACCGTGACGTCAGAGGTTTCCACGGCTCTTACGTCATTATAGCATTTGGAACGTGGCTGTGCAATGGAACATCAACACGTGATGCACTACAACACTGTATTGTTTATAGAATTGTAATACAATACAAATTATTCACATCTGAGACAGAACATCGGCAGAGGAGGGAGCCTCACTCCTCACTTCTCCCAACCAGCTTAAAAGTCGCTACGAATCTTAACAGCGTTCATTGAAGCTCTGTGGATGTGTAGGCCTTACTTTAACATATATTTCTGTGACCAGTCACAAGCTAATCCCTTAGCTATTTCAATGCTAAATTACTAGTTGCCTCCGTGGATGTGTAGGTTTTTACTTTAACATAGCCATTTCCGTGACCAGTCACAAGCTAATCCCTCAGCTATTTGCACAAGCTAATCCCTTAGCTATTTCAATGCTAAATTACTAGTTGCCTCTGTGGATGTGTAGGTTTTGACTTTAACATAGCCATTCCTGTGACCAGTCACAAGCTAATCCCTTAGCTATTTCAATGCTAAATTACTAGTTGCCTCTGTGGATGTGTCGGTTTTGACTTTAACATAGCCAATTCCGTGACCAGTCACAAGCTAATCCCTCAGCTATTGATATGTAAACCCCTTTGTCAAGGTGCCTTACTTCTCCCAACCAGCTTAAAAGTCGCTACGAATCTTAACATCGTTAATTGAAGCTCTGTCGTCCCGACAGTACTGTACCTTTCACCTAAAGACGGCCGCTTGCGTTGTGGCCAAAACGTCGTGAGAATTTTATTGTTTTTTTATTATTTTATTCTCATTCTACGTGACTTTACCGAAAGAACCAAAGAAAATAAAATAATAAAGATATAAAACAATAAAATTCCCCAAATCAAAATTCATATACTGTTGATTTATTCACTCCATCTCCGCAGTGGACACTGCCGGTTGTGTTCCTTCCTTAGCTCCCATTCCCACGTTAGTCTCGACCACCGGCCGTCATCACTTCAAGTTGTGTGTCCTGCCTCACCCCACCTTTCTAAACTAAAATTACGTCCTTAATTATATGAAGTCATATGAAGTCCAATTGACGTGTCCGTCTTCCAGTATCACTGTAATTCTTAGGATGTGCATCATCTCTACGCTTCCTTGTGCATTTCTAAACATTGGTTCTACTTTCCGTTTGTGATGCATCTGTTTGAAAAAAACGTTCTGCTTAAGGCATATGGCTCAGTTACGTTTCATTATTAAGTTAAGATAACAATAAGCACTTTGTTCTGCCCTGATACACCTCTCTTAATCATTTTCATCCGTCTTCCCCTTCAACAACCGCCCTACGTGTAGATGCACTTCTGTGTTTTCAAGGCTGTGTCCCTGTTCTTTTTGCGTTCAGTTTGTTATTCCCCCGCACCTCCAGTAAAGCATGGTTGGCTGCGTACGGTGCGAAAGAAGTTCACCATGCAAACATACGCTGCGTTGAAAAATGATTCTACTGACTGCAGACCAATCCTGGACAGATTTCTCAATACGAGTGCAATATCGAGGGTACAGATCAATACCAACTGAACACAGATGCTAATTCATGGACGGGTGGCAACTCTAGCCATGCCCATGCAAACATACACAACATCTTGACCATGAATCGCCTATGCGGCAGATTAAATGTCAAGCATTATACATTGAATTTCGATCTACTTTTGTTCGTTTTGATTTATTTTGGCGCAGTTTCAAGTAAGTATTTTTAATAGAATTATTGTATTGCCATTTACTGTATAATTGTGATAATAGACCAAGCACTGAGACATTGCCCAGGGTTGGTCTACAATCGAAAAGGTTGCAACCCCATAGCACACCCTCATGTGTTCCAGTGTTAACACATCGTATGTTTGTATCTTGAAATTCTTTCGCACCGTACGTAGCCCACCGCTCCCCCCACCACACACGTGCACAGCAGCTCCAGAGAGCGACTTTTGGGTCAGAGGTAGCCGCATTGTACTGGGGCCGTCCATAAATGAGGGGGGGGGTTGAGAAATGTGACGTCACATCAAAATGCGCAACTTTAAATAAATATAGACAACACGTTCTACGTGATTAAATAGACTTTTTAATAAATATTTTCTCCTACAACATCAGAGTGCAGCGCCACATTAAATAAGCACCACGATGACAATAGTTTAAAGCGATATGAAGCATGCTTTATTTTGGGGGGGGGGCACAGCTTTTTGAGGGGGGGCTCTGACTCTTTGTGACGCCGCGTGACGATGGGAGGGGGGGTCAAAAATCGTCTAAAATCGCGTGACGTCATTTATGGACGGCCCCCACAGCGTGAAATAGCGCAACAAACCGAACCCGCGTACAGCGAGGGAAGCCCTGGCTGGTTTATCATTCATTAATCTCCAGTTCAGTCACAAACGAATCTCTTAGAGCCGAAGGCGCGATCCAGTATCACGTTGGCATGCCGTGTCAACCCGTACGGGGTTACCCCGTATTGGTGTACAGGGAGATTGAGTTCTCAGGTCCATACGGCTTACTAGAGCCGTTTCAAAACGGGCAAAACAATGTTTTGTGTTTCTCCCCTTGTGATGGGACTTTGTAGGATGAACGTTGAGATTTGTAAGGGGCACGGGGTGACCAATAAGGTCTGAATTGGTCTGTAATAAGAGAGGCAATGGTTAGGGGTTGACAGGTGTGCGTTGGCACTGCGTGCCACGTCGCGTTGTCATACAGCTGACACTCTGATGAGCAATGATTCGGCGACGCACGGTGCCAAAGGGGCCGTCCATAAATGACGTCACGCGACTTCTGACGATTTTTGACCCCAACCCCCCATTGTCACACGGCGTCACAAAAAGTCAGACCCCCCCCTCAAATATGACGTCACAAAGCTCTGGCCCCCCTCCCACCAAATAAAACATGCTTCAAATCGCTTTAAACTATTGTCATTGTAGTGCGTATTTAATGTGGCGCTGCACTCTGATGTTGTAGGAGAAAACATTTATTAAAAAGTATATTTAATTAAGTAGAACGTGTCGTCTATATTTACTTAAAGTTGCGCATTTTGATGTGACGTCACATTTCTCACCCCCCCCCCCCCCCTCGTCACACATCGTCACAAATGTCTGATCGCCCCCCCCCCCCCAGGTGCGTGACGTCATTTATAGACGGCCCCAAAGACGTTCAACATTCGTGCGTATCCGCCGTGATGTGGGGCGAAGTAATATTCTAATCTTATTATCCGCGATGCCTGCAGGATTAGCTTTTTTCGTCTTCCAAAGCAGATTATTAATGAGAATATTGATGGAATTTCCCCCAGTGCATGTTGGCTGGGGAAGGGCTGTTTAAGACCCGCGGTGAACCCGCTCATCTCCACGTATCGGCATGAAATGATAAAATCGCAGATTTTCGGAAGCGCGTTCGTTTCAAGTGGATGCTTGTTGTCAACACCGCCATATTGACAGCACTCGCAATCATCCCATACTCAATTGAAACTCTTCTTAAGTAATTGCTTATTGTGTTTAGTTCCTTGTCCTTATCTCATACCTCCGATTAGCACGGTGGGCTACGTACGGTGCGAAAGAATTTCAAGATACAAACATACGATGTGTTAACACTGGAACACATGAGGGTGTGCTATGGGGTTGCCACGTTTTCGATTGTAGACCAACCCTGGGCAATGTCTCAGTGCTTGGTCTATTATCATAATTATACAGTAAATGACAATACAATAATTGTATAAAAAATACTTACTTGAAACTGCTCCAAAATCAATCAAAACGAACAAAAGTAGATCGGAATTCAATGTAAAATGCTTGACATTTAATCTGCCGCATAGGCAATTCATGGTCAAGATGTTGTGTATGTTTGTATGGGCATGGCTAGAGTTGCCAACCGTCCGAGAAATAGCATCTGTGTTCAGGTCGTATTGATCTGTACCCTCGATATTGCACTCGTATTGAGAAATCTGTCCAGGTTTGGTCTGCTATCAGTAGAATCATTTTTCAACGCAGCGTATGTTTGCATGGTGAACTTCTTTCGCACCGTACGCTGCCAACCATGCTTTAATGGAGGTGCGGGGGAATGACAAACTGAACGCAAAAAGAACAGGGACACAGCCTTGAAAACACAGAAGTGCATTTGCACGTAGGGCGGTTGTTGAAGGGGAAGAGGGATGAAAATGATTAAGAGAGGCGTATCAGGGCAGAGCAAAGTGCTTATTATTATCTTAACTTAATAATGAAACGTAACTGAGCCATATGCCTTAAGCAGAACGTTTTTTTCAAACAGATGCATCACAAACAGAAAATATAACCAATGTTTAGAAATGCACAAGGAAGCGTAGAGATGATGCGCATCCTAAGAACAACACTGATACTGGAAGACGGACACGTCAATTGGACTTCATATGCAAATTAAGAACGTAATTTTAGTTTAGAAAGGTGGGGTGAGGCAGGACACACAACTTGAAGTGATGACGGCCGGTGGTCGAGACTAACGTGGGAATGGGAGCTATGGAAGGAACACAACCGGCAGTGTCCACTGCGGATATGGAGTGAATAAATCAACAGTATATGAATTTTGATTTGGATAATTTTATTGTTTTATATCTTTATTATTTTCTTTTCTTTGGTTCTTTCGGTAAAGTCACGTAGAATGAGAATAAAATAATAAAATGACACGATAAAATTCTCACGACGTTTTGGCCACAACGCAAGCGGCCGTCTTTAGGTGAAAGGTAACTGTCGGGACGACAGAGCTTCAATTAACGATGTTAAGATTCGTAGAGACTTTTAAGCTGGTTGGGATAAGTGAAGCACCTTGACAAAGGGGTTTACATATCAATAGCTGAGGGATTAGCTTGTGACTGGTCACGGAATTGGCTATGTTAAAGTCAAAACCTACACATCCACAGAGGCAACTAGTAATTTAGCATTGAAATAGCTAAGGGATTAGCTTGTGACTGGTCACAGGAATGGCTATGTTAAAGTCAAAACCTACACATCCACAGAGGCAACTAGTAATTTAGCATTGAAATAGCTAAGGGATTGGTTTGTGCAAATAGCTGAGGGATTATCTTTATTATTTTATTGTTTCCCTTCTACGTGACTTTACCGAAAGAACCAAGAATATAGTATATGAATTAGATCATTTATTTATTTTGCTAACTTTATAATTAATCGTACACTTTAATTGCACTAGTTTAATATCTTAAGGTTTAGTTTCTAATTCTCTAGGATAAAACAAGTTATTTTGTCAAAAAGAATGACGTTAATTGGCGCATACATTGAAAGTGCAATTTTAAATGAACCGTGTCAGTCTTCAAATACTGTTCTGGTTATTCCCACCTTGTTGGTGTCCCTATTGTCTCCTGCACCCACTAACAACGGAGTTATTGTTGGGATGGAGAGAAGCACAGCCAGCAGCCAGCCAGGAAACTCGAGACATAGAATATATTAATAGCAGCATGACTTACACTGCTACAGCAGCGAGGTGGTCATGTAACTATTTACATTCTCTGTGTTGCAAACATTAAATGGCAACTAATCTTTCCGTGGTACGCTTGTCCCCACGATTTGAGGACCAATTCCTTAGCGAAGGATTTACTACCAATTTAAGGATGATACAAGTGAAATGTGAAGTGGTAAGATTGACCTTAGATCATTGCAAGCCAATCCCAAATTCTGAGTGCGGAGTGACTCGGCAGGGCCGACGGCGTGAGCCCTGCACCTTGGGAGTTGTCATGGACAGGGAGCAATGAGGCCGCGTTACCGGTTGTCTTAGTTTTGGGGAATTCTGTCTCCAGAACTCTGGTCCACAGTAACGATGAAACAAACACAATGTAGAAAAAAGAACAGTTGCAAATGTTGCAGGAAATTGAAAGGAATTTTAGTACAAAAATCATTACCATTCACACAAACAGTATAGTATTATAGTAGTTCGAAAATTAGACTGTAGAAAATAGTCATGTGTAATGATGAAAAATACTTGAATATAACATTTATCATTATCTTATTAGAATATATGAACGTGTAATGGCAAATTAAAACGATGCGATACGATTTGACAATCCTTTACAGCGATACACTTAATCCAGTGAAGTTGAATGTGAACGCTGAAACACGTAAATATTACTGAACATAGCGTGGATAGAAGAAACTGATTTAACAAAATATCCATGCAATTAAAACATCAATGAAGCAGGTTGCTGGAATGGATGCTCCAGGCGCCACTCTACGCGTGAGTGGTGCCAGTGGACTGAGAGGCCGTGCCAGGAGTCGCTGTCGCTGGCTGCTCAATGACCACCACCCTCTCGGCCGCTGCAGGCAGGGCGCGGCGCTGAGCCTTGAACTTCAGCTTCCCGTCTTCAGTCAAGCAGCAGCTCACGCTCTGCGGGTCCACGTCCCTGGGCAGCTGCGTCTCCCTGTGGAACTCCTGGCAGCTGTGGCTGTAGCTGCCGCTGCTGACTTCTCCGCTCTTCACCTCGCGCCGTCCGGCCACCGCCAGCTTGTCTCCAGACACCTTCACGGCCAGGTCCTGTGGGGAGAAGTCCTGCACGTCCAGGGACGCGACAAACCCGCCTCCCTGCTCCTGTGGATCTTCAATCTGGAACCCACTGCTCACGGCCGGCTGCTGCAGCAGTGCGTCTCCGAGGCTGCCCGGAGCCCGCGTGTGGCTGCTGAGCTGATCGACTCCACGGAAGATTCTCTCCATCCTCTCGATCTCGCTCCTCATGTCTCGCTGCAGCTGCTGGAAAATACTTTCACCGCGGGGGTTCCAGACCGGCCAGCCTGGCCAGACGCTCCTCTCCATCACGTGCATCGCAGGGAAGTAAACACTGAGGGCCATGCTTGTTGATGTGCTTCACAGTGAGGCTCGCTTCAGCTGTGGGCGCTGCTCCCTCCTCCGCCGATGTTCTGCCAGTGCAGCTACAGGAGCTGCTTTTATAGCCCTGGCAGTAACTACGAGCAGATGCCAGGGGGAGCCAAAAGCGTCCAGAATGACGCAGCTGCTCCCAGGGCTTCCCTCATCCACAGCAAATAGCATTGACTCATACCTGGGGTTCAGCTGTGTGACGCCTTCTCTAAACTAAAAATGATATTTCCATTGGAAACAAGCAGGCAAGACACAACTTTAATACACTATAGTACACCAGGACAGTGATATTTTGAAATGTACATATTGTCAATGAGAAAACGTGGTGTGCATTTGTGTCATTCCTTCATGTAAAGTCCTGGTCACAAAAGCAAAGTTTATGGGGAATAATACCCATTTTATATAGTTTTGAGGCATAAGCAATTAGAAAATAACACTTACTACCCAGGAACAAAAATCGTGTTACATAGTGAATTATCAGTGCAGAGCGAATTCCATGGCAGTAAACTGCTCACAGACTGCAGCCCGAGACACGAGTCACGCTCTTGATTCTGTGCGGATGGAGGAAGCCCCTGGGAGCAGCTGCGTCATTCTGGATTCTTCTGGCTGCCCCTGGCATCTGCTCGTAGCTACTGCCAGGGCTATAAAAGCAGCTCCTGTAGCTGCACTGGCAGAACATCGGAAGAGCAGGGAGCAGTGCTAACAGCTGAAGCGAGCCTCACTGTGAAGCACATCAACATGGACGCATGAGATGTCCTTAATTAACGCTAAGACACATTAATCAAAAACGCTAAAACACCTATTAGCAACATCAGTAAGGATGAGCGCTTTGAGCTTCCTCAATTAAAAAAGAGAGAGGACATCGTCATCCTCTCAGCCGACAAGGGCAATGTCACTGTCATCATGGAAAAAAAAACATACAATAACAAAATTCATGATCTACTGAATGATGGTAGCTGTACCAAAATCAAAAGAGATCCCACCAACCGCCTTGTTACAAAAACCAACAATATCATCACTGATTCAACATCTTTAATCGAACCAACCAAGCGGCTTTCCTTAAAACCCTCTGCTGCTAGACCACACAGATTTTATGGCTTACCACAAATCCATAAAGAAGATACACCCCTTCATCCTATCTTCTTCATCATTAACTCACCCACATACAAACTGGCCCCATTTCTGTCTCAGACCTTACAACCATTCACTGGTAAGACCACCTCAGCTGTACTTAAATCAGCTCACTTGGTATCGTTAATTAAGGACATCTCACTATCTCCAGGTGATTTGCTTGTCACTTTCGATCTAGTATCGTTGTTTACCAAAGTTCCTGTGCCTGACACCATTACAATCATTGAAGATTTGGTCCAACAAGGATTGAATGCTGATGTACCGGCCCTGGTTAGACACTGCCTCACCAACACTTACTTCACCTGGAATGGAACATTGTACAAACAAGTTGAAGCTACCCCAATGGATTCGCCCTTATCTCCAGTTGTTGCCAATGTTTTCATGGAAAAATGTTTTGAGACAGATGCCATCCAGGCATCCACCCTACGTCCTTGTCTAAGAGGTGCATAGATGACACGTTCGTCATCTGGCCACATGGCCTACCAGCTCTGGGCCAATTCTTCAACCACATCAATTCCATACACCCAGCGATCAAATTCACCATGGAGGTGGAAAAAGATGGAAAGCTACCCTTTTTGGATATCTTAATTAAAAGGAGACCTGATGGTTCAATGAGCCACTCTGTCTACAGGAAAGCTACCCATACAGATGCTTACTTGAAACCGGATTCCCACCACCATCAATCCCAGAAGAGCTCCCTCATCAAGACTCTATACCATGGAGCCCAATGCATTTCCGACCAGGAACACATTACCAGTGAACTCAAACACGTACACCAGGCTCTCAGGGCTAATGGTTACTCCGACTACACAATCTGCAAAGCCATCACTCCAGTCATGAAGAAGGATCCTCTTGCGGAGCCACTCAAAACCATCACCTTACCCTACATTGCAGGGGTCACTAAAAAGATCTCCAAAATCCTGAATAAACACAAGATCCAGATCCGATTCAACACAGTACATAAAATCCGTGATCTGGTTCCATCTGTAAAAGATGCTGTTCCAGACATACAGTAACCGGGTGTTTACAAACTAAAGTGCCTCTGTGGTAGTAGCTACATTGGAGAAACCAAACGACATATCTCGGACCGCATCCGCGAACATAAAGCAGACTTGAAACACAGTAGAACGAACTCCTCCGCCGTGGCAGATCACTGTTATAATTCAGTGGGCTCACATGACATTGACTTCTCCAAGACGGAGGTTCTTTGCAAGCCAACCGGCTACCATGAGAGATTCGTTCATGAGGCTATCCACATTTACAAGCACAGAGACAATTTCAACCGAGAAGATGGATTCTGGCTTAGTAACCATTGGAAAGATGTTTTAAACCATTTCGGTTCTTAATTAATTATTTTATGGTGACCTTCAGACCGCAGCTCTTTCGCTGGCATTGACTCTTAATACTTCTCACACCACGGTTAATGGTATGGTTTATAACATGATTATAACAGCGCCTCGTAGCTATTTCTCTCCTCCTTCTGTTCCGACCATGGATGGACTCATCCGTCTGAACGGGGCTGGTAGCTGTCCGTGGTGCTGATGTGGAGGGTAAGAATCCACCCATTTTTTCGCCATATAGCATCGTGATATATAACGACTTATTGTTGGTAGCTCAGCTGATTGGAGAATATATAGAGTTTATTGTTAACATTGAGGTAGTTTATATTTTAGTTTTTTTTATCTGTTTACTATATGGTATTCATTATATAGTGTAGTGCATACCCAGTTGCTGTTATGAGCTCTGCTTATTGAAGAATATATTGAGTACATTTATTATATTGATGTAATTTGGACTCAGGTTTTTTCACATCGGTTTACTGTATGATATTTGAGTTGTTGCATCCCCCTTTTTGCATCCTTGTACGAGGTGCCTCGGTGGATGTGTAGGCTTTGACTTTAACATAGCTATTTCGTTGACCAGTCACAAGCTAATCCCTCAGCTATTCAATGCTAAAATCTCTTGTTTGATTTGTACTAGGTGCCTCTGTTGATGTGTAGGCTTTGAATTTAACATATCTATTTTTGTGACCAGTCACAAGCTAAATCCGTCAGCTATTTCAATGATAAATTCTCCTGTTTGATATGTTAACCCCTTTGTCAAGGTGCCTCTCTTCTCTCAACCAACTTAAAAGACGCTACGAATCTTAGCAGCGTTCATTGGAGCTCTGTCGTCCCGACAGTCACAAGCTAATCCCTCAGCTATTCAATGCTAAATTCTCCCGTTTGATTTGTACTAGGTGCCTCTGTGGATGTGTAGGCTTTGACTTTAACATAGCTATTTCTGTGACCAGTCACAAGCTAAATCCCTCAGCTATTTCAATGATAAATTCTCCTGTTTGATATGTTAACCCCTTTGTCAAGGTGCCTCTCTTCTCTCAACCAGCTTAAAAGACGCTACGAATCTTAGCAGCGTTCATTGGAGCTCTGTCGTCCCGACTGTTTTTTGTTCCTTCACCTGAAGAAGGCCAATTGTGTTGTGGCCGAAACGTCGTGAGAATTTTATTGTTATATTTTATTATTTTATTCTCATTCTACGTGATTTTACTGAAAGAACCAAATAAGATGAATCCTTGCAGTCACGAAAGCTTCAAATCGAAAAATGTCCTTAATTAACGCTAAGACACATATTAATCAAAAACGCTAAGACACCTATTAGCAACATCAGTAAGTATGTGCGCTTTGAGCTTTCTCAATTAAGAAAGAGAGAGGGCATCGTCATCCTCTCAGCCGACAAGGGCAATGTCACTGTCATCATGGAAAAAAAAAACATACAATAACAAAATTCAGGATCTACTGAATGATGGTAGCTGTACCAAAATCAATAGAGATCCCACCAACCGCCTTGTTACAAAAACCAACAATATCATCACTGATTCAACATCTTTAATCGAACCAACCAAGCGGCTTTCCTTAAAACCCTCTGAATGTTAGACCACCCAGATTTTATGGCTTACCAAAAATCCATATAGAAGATACACCCCTTCATCCTATCGTCTTCATCATTAACTCACCCACCTGCAAACTGGCCCCATTTCTGTATCAGACCTTACAACCATTCACTGGTAAGACCACCTCAGCTGTACTTAAATCAGCTCACTTGGTATCGTTATTTAAGGACATCTCACCATTTCCAGGTGATTTGCTTGTCAGTTTCGATCTAGTATCGTTGTTTACCAAAGTTCCTGTGCCTGACACCATTGCAATCATTGAAGATTTGCTCCAAACTGGAATTGAATGCTGATGTACCGGCCCTGGTTAGACACTGCCTCACCAACACTTACTTCACCTGGAATGGAACATTCTATAAACAAGGTGAAGTTACCCCAATTGGTTCTCCCTTATCTCCAGTTATAGCCAATGTTTTCATGGAAAAATGTTTTCAGACAGATGCCATCCAGGCATCCACCCTACGTCTTTGTCTAAGAAGTACATAGATGACACGTTCGTCATCTGGCCACATGGCCTACCAGATCTGGGCCAATTTTTCAACCACATCAATTCCATACACCCAGCGATCAGATTCACGATGGAGATGGAAAAGGATGGCAAATTACCATTCTTGGATGTGTTAATCGTACAGAGACCAGATGGCTCAATGGTACACTCTGTCTACAGGAAAGCCACCCATATGAATGCCTAACAAAACCTGACTCCCACCACCATCCATCCCAGAAGAATTCTCTCATCATAACTCTACACCATAGAGCTCGATGTATTTCCGACCATCACCGCCTAGCCAGTGAACTGGAACACGTACACCAAGGCCTCAAGATGAATGGATATTTAGACTACACAATCCGAAAAGCTATCACCCCAACCATTGGGAAGGAACCATCTGAGGACCCAATCAAAACCATCACCTTGCCATACATAGCAGGGGTCACCAAAAATATTTCCAAAATCATGAGCAAACACAAGATCCAGGTTCGATTCAACACAGTACATAACATTTGTGATCTGATCCCATCTGTGAAGGATGTGATCCCTGACATGCAATACCCCGACGTTTAAAAACTAAGCTGCGTCTGCGGAAGTAGTTACATTGGGGAAACTAAGTGACATGTCTCGGACCGTGTTCGTGAACATAAGGCAGATCTGAAACACGGTAGGACCAATACCTCAGCCATGGCTGATCATTGTTTTAATGCTGTAGGCATACACGAAATTGATTTTTCCAAGACGAAGTTACTCTGCAAACCGACTGCTTATCAGCAAAGATTCGTTAATGAAGCCGTCCAGATGTGTTAACACAGACACAATTTCAACCGACTTGCGTACAAACTGAGCAATCATTGGAAGGACGTTATTAACCAGTTTAAGTCATGACGGGCCATGATGTTCCCAGCCTACCACCTTGATATTAGTTGGTTTTTTCGGCTCTCTGATTTTTTACATTAACAGATGTCATTTCTCACTAACACAGCTACCTCGTGTGCCATCCTCGAGGCTGCTGCTTCAGGATCTCCCATTAACATGCTAATCTCTCACATTAACATAGCCACCTTGGCGCACTCGCCGTGAAGGAGTCTCGGCGATCTTGCATTGACATGCTAATTTCTGCCTGGCAGCCCTGTGATTGGTGGAAAGCCCACCACCGCCGCGGTCGCTACCCACCACTTGCATTGGCATTGGCTGCTGACATTTGGGCCACGCCCTTTTCAAACCTTTATACCTTTATAAGCAGTTGTTTTTAGCAGCTAACCCCACTTTTCCTGATGACGACCGCTCGTGTTGCGATTGAAACGTCGTGATATTTTTTATTATGTTTTGTTATTTTTTCTCTCTACGTGACTTTACCGAAAGACCCAAACAATATGAATTCCTGCAGTCATGAAAGCTTTGAATCAAGGTTGATTAAATGGCAAGTATTGGAGATTTAATTCTGATACAATTATGTTAGTTTTTATTGATTTTGGCGCAGTTTCAAATGATTATTTTTATATCAGTATTTACGTAACTACACTCGTTTACATTCGGCTGTACTCAGCTCACCATTCCTTTGAACTAATAAAAAACTTCTGCTTAACAATTATTAAACATCCTCAGTTGTGTGTCATTAGGTTCAGTATACAAACTGGACTAACAACATTTGGTTTTATGCAACAAAAACTTTATTTCAAAATGTATTTTTTTAAAAGTGTACTGACGAAAGCAACAAATTAAACGTTCTAAATTATATTGTACGTGTACTGCATACAATGTTAACAGTAAGAGCTCAAAGCAGGAACGTACATGTACACCAGATAACTATATTCGTGTGTAAACAATAAATTGCTTACAATATTGTACTTAATGTTGCCCGGTGAAATGAAACATTCTAAATCTAATGAGTCGCATTGAAAATAACATCCTACAGGCTGTTAATATTACTGTTTAGATACGACACATTACATGTCTTTAACATTCTCATGAAGACAAATTACAAAATGCATGACATTGTATCACACTGAATTCCAGCACGAATACTGTTAAATAGTTAGACTACTGGAATGGATGCTCCAGGCACCACTCTACGCGTGAGTGGTGCCAGTGGACTGAGAGGCCGTGCCAGGAGTCGCTGTCGCTGGCTGCTCAATGACCACCACCCTCTCGGCCGCTGCAGGGACGGCGCGGCGCTGAGCCTTGAACTTCAGCTTCCCGTCTTCAGTCAAGCAGCAGCTCACGCTCTGCGGGTCCACGTCCCTGGGCAGCTGCGTCTCCCTGTGGAACTCCTGGCAGCTGTGGCTGTAGCTGCCGCTGCTGACTTCTCCGCTCTTCACCTCGCGCCGTCCGGCCACCACCAGCTTGTCTCCAGACACCTTCACGGCCAGGTCCTGTGGGGAGAAGTCCTGCACGTCCAGGGACGCGACAAACCCGCCTCCCTGCTCCTGTGGATCTTCAATCTGGAACCCACTGCTCACGGCCGGCTGCTGCAGCAGTGCGTCTCCGTGGCTGCCCGGGGCCCGCGTGTGGCTGCTGAGCTGATCGACTCCACGGAAGATTCTCTCCATCCTCTCGATCTCGCTCCTCATGTCTCGCTGCAGCTGCTGGAAGAGACTTTCACCGCGGGGGTTCCAGACCGGCCAGCCTGGACGTGCAGGACTTCTCCCCACAGGACCTGGCCGTGAAGGTGTCTGGAGACAAGCTGGTGGTGGCCGGACGGCGCGAGGTGAAGAGCGGAGAAGTCAGCAGCGGCAGCTACAGCCACAGCTGCCAAGAGTTCCACAGGGAGACGCAGCTGCCCAGGGACGTGGACCCGCAGAGCGTGAGCTGCTGCTTGACTGAAGACGGGAAGCTGAAGTTCAAGGCTCAGCGCCGCGCCCTCCCTGCAGCGGCCGAGAGGGTGGTGGTCATTGAGCAGCCAGCAACAGCGACTCCTGGCACGGCCTCTCAGTCCACTGGCACCACTCACGCGTAGAGTGGTGCCTGGAGCATCCATTCCAGTAGTCTAACTATTTAACAGTATTCGTGCTGGAATTCAGTGTGATACAATGTCATGCATTTTGTAATTTGTCTTCATGAGAATGTTAAAGACATGTAATGTGTCGTATCTAAACAGTAATATTAACAGCCTGTAGGATGTTATTTTCAATGCGACTCATTAGATTTAGAATTCATTTCACCGGGCAACATTAAGTACAATATTGTAAGCAATTTATTGTTTACACACGAATATAGTTATTTGGTGAACATGTACGTTCCTGCTTTGAGCTCTTACTGTTAACATTGTATGCAGTACACGTACAATATAATTTAGAACGTCAAATTTGTTGCTTTCGTCAGTACACTTTTTTAAAAATACATTTTGAAATAAAGTTTTTGTTGCATAAAACCAAATGTTGTTAGTCCAGTTTGTATACTGAACCTAATGACACACAACTGAGGATGTTTAATAATTGTTAAGCAGAAGTTTTTTATTAGTTCAAAGGAATGGTGAGCTGAGTACAGCCGAATGGAAATGAGTGTAGTTACGTAAATACTGATATAAAATAATTATTATAAACTGCACCAAAATCAATAAAAACGAACATAATTGTATCAGAATTAAATCTCCAATACTTGCCATTTAATCAACCTTGACTTAAAGCGTTCATGTCTGCAGGAATTCATATTGTTTGGGTCTTTCGGTAAAGTCACGTAGAGAGAAAAAATAACCAAAAAAATAATAAAAATTTCACGACGTTTCAATCGCAACATGAGCGGTCGTCATCAGGAAAAGTGGGGTTAGCTGCTAAAGACAACTGCTTATAAAGGTTTGAAAAGGGCATAGCCCAAATGTCAGCAGCCAATGCCATTGCAAGTGGTGGGTAGCGACCGCGGCGGTGGTGGGCTTTCCACCAATCACAGGGCTGCCAGGCAGAAATTAGCATGTCAATGCAAGATCGCCGAGACTCCTTCACGGCAAGTGCGCCAAGGTGGCTATGTTAATGTGAGAGATTAGTATGTTAATGGGAGATCCTGAAGCAGCAGCCTCGAGGATGGCACACGAGGTAGCTGTGTTAGTGAGAAATGACATCTGTTAATGTAAAAAACTCAGAGAGCCGAAAAAAACAACTAAAATTGGAAGGTGGTAGGCTGGGAACATAATGGCCCGTTATGACTTAAACTGATTAATAATGTCCTTCCAATGATTGCTCAGTTTGTACCCATCTTCTCGGTTGAAATTGTGTCTGTGTTTACACATCTGCATTGATTCATGAACGAATCTTTGCTGATAGGCAGTGGGTTTGAAGAGTACCTTCGTCTTGGAAAAATCAATTTCGTGTATGCCCACAGCATTAAAACAATGATCAGCCACGGCTGAGGTATTGGTCCTACCGTGTTTCAGATCTGGCTTATGTTCACGAACATAGTCCGAGACATGTCACTTAGTTTCCCCAATGTAACTACTGCCGCAGACGCAGCTTAGTTTTTAGACGCCGGGGTATTGCATGTCAGGGATCACATCCTTCACAGATGGGATCAGATCACAAATTGTATGTACTGTGTTGAATCGAACCTGGATCTTGTGTTTCCTCATGAGTTTAGAAATATTTTTGGTGACCCCTGCTATATATGGCAAGGTGATGGTTTTGATTGGTTCCTGAGATGGTTCTTTCCCAACAGTTGGGGTGATAGCTTTTCGGATTGTGTATTCTGAATATCCATTCATTTTAAGGGCTTGGTGTACGTGTTCCAGTTCACTGGCTAGGTGGTGATGGTCGGAAATACATCGAGCTCTATGGTGTAGAGTTTTGATGAGAGAATTCTGCTGGGATGGATGGTGGTGGGAGTCAGGTTTTGTTAGGCATTCGTATGGGTGGCTTTCCTGTAGACAGATTGTCCCATTGAGCCATCTGGTCTCTATACGATGAAAACATCCAAGAATGGTAATTTGCCATCCTTTTCCACCTCCATGGTGAATTTGATCGCTGGGTGTATGGAATTGATGTGGTTGAAGAATTGGCCCAAAGCTGGTAGGCCATGTGGCCAGATGACGAACGTGTCATCTATGTACCTCTTAGACAAGGACGTAGGGTGGATGCCTGGATGGCATCTGTCTCAAAATATGTTTCCATTAAAAATTGGCTTCAACTGGAGATAAGGGCGAACCCATTGGGGTAGCTTCAACTTCTTTGTATAGTGTTCCATTCCAGGTGAAGTAAGTGTTGGTGAGGCAGTGTCCAACCAGGGCCGGTACATCAGCATTCAATCCTTGTTGGACCAAATCGTCAATGATTGCAATGGTGTAAGGCACAGGAACTTTAGTAAACAACGATACTAGATCGAAACTGACAAGCAAATCACCTGGAAATAGTGAGATGTCCTTAATTAACGATACCAAGTGAGCTGATTTAAGTACAGCTGAGGTGGTCTTACCAGTGAATGGTTGTAAGGTCTGAGACAGAAATGGGGCCCGTTTGTAGGTGAGTGAGTCAATAATGAAGACGATAGGATGAAGGGGTGTATCTTCTTTATGATTTTTGGTAAGCCATAAAGTCTGGGTGGTCTAGCAGCAGAGGGTTTAAGGAAAGCCGCTTGGTTGGTTCGATTAAAGATGTTGAATCAGTGATGATATTGTTGGTTTTTGTAACAAGGCGGTTGGTGGGATCTCTATTGATTTTGGTAAATCTACCATCATTCAGTAGGTCCTGAATTTTGTTATTGTATGTGTTTTTTTTCCATGAGGACAGTGAAATTGCCCTTGTCGGCTGAGATGATGACGATGTCCTCTCTCTTTTTTAATTGAGAAAGCAAAAAACGCTCATCCTTACTGATGTTGCTAATAGGTGTCTTGCGTTTTTGATTAATATGTGTCTTAGCGTTAATTAAGGACATCTTATGCTTGCTTGTTGATGTGCTCCACAGTGACGCTTGCTTCACCTGTTAGCGCTGTGAGCGCTGCTCCTTCCTCTGCCGATGTTCTGCCAGTGCAGCTACAGGAGCTGCTTTTATAGCCCTGGCAGTAGCTACGAGCAGATTCCAGGGGAGCCAGAATCGTCCAGAATGACGCAGCTGCTCCCAGGGCTTCCCTCATCCACAGCAAATAGCAGTGACTCAAACCTGGGGTTCAGCTGTGTGACGTCTTCTCTAAACTAGCACATCAACAAGCATGGCCCTGAGTGTTTACTTCCCTGCGATGCACGTGAAGGAGAGGAACGTCTGGCCAGGCTGGCCGGTCTGGAACCCCCGCGGTGAAAGTCTCTTCCAGCAGCTGCAGCGAGACATGAGGAGCGAGATTGAGAGGATGGAGAGAATCTTCCGTGGAGTCGATCAGCTCAGCAGCCACACGCGGGCTCCGGGCAGCCTCGGAGATGCACTGCTGCAGCAGCCGGCCGTGAGCAGTGGGTTCCAGATTGAAGATCCACAGGAGCAGGGAGGCGGGTTTGTCGCGTCCCTGGACGTGCAGGACTTCTCCCCACAGGACCTGGCCGTGAAGGTGTCTGGAGACAAGCTGGTGGTGGCCGGACGGCGCGAGGTGAAGAGCGGAGAAGTCAGCAGCGGCAGCTACAGCCACAGCTGCCAGGAGTTCCACAGGGAGACGCAGCTGCCCAGGGACGTGGACCCGCAGAGCGTGAGCTGCTGCTTGACTGAAGACGGGAAGCTGAAGTTCAAGGCTCAGCGCCGCGCCCTCCCTGCAGCGGCCGAGAGGGTGGTAGTCATTGAGCAGCCAGCGACAGCGACTCCTGGCACGGCCTCTCAGTCCACTGGCACCACTCACGCGTAGAGTGGCGCCTGGAGCATCCATTCCAGCAACCTGCTTCATTGATGTTTTAATTGTATGGATATTTTGTTTAATCAGTTTCTTCTATCCACGATATGTTCACTAATATGTACGTGTTTCAGCGTTTGCAATTAACTTAATTTGATTACGTGTATCGCTGTACAGGATTGCTAAATTGTTTCGCGTCGTTTTAATTTGCCATTACACTTTAATATATTGCAATAAGATAATGCTAAATGTGTTATTCAAGTATTTTTCATCAACGCTGCTATAGCAATGTAAGTCATACTACTATTACAATAATCTATGCCTCGAGTTTCCTTACTGGCTGGGTTTCTCTCCACCACAACATTAACTCTGTTAGTGGGTTCCAGCTGTTTCCACCGAAACTAGCTGGGTTACTGGCTACACGGATTTTTCCGTTTACAGTAACAAATAAACATTACACATACATGCAGGCATCGACTTACGAACACTCGACTTACGAATTTCCGCACTTAGGAACCAGCTACCATGAAACATGTTTTAACATTGAGAATTACAACGCGAACTCGCACTTGCAAACTGAACCGAGGATCTATTCTTTTTTCAGCGGAGCGATCCTCCACGAGTTGTGTCATCCTCGCGCTTCCAGTGTTTGTGCTCGTGTGTGCGTGCGCGCACGTGTGTACATTATTGTGTTCCCACTTACAAACCGTTTGACTCACGAACGGGTCCCAGGAACTAATTGAGTTCATAAGTCGAGGACTGTCGGGATCGTTGTGTGAAACATAAAATACATACAAATTTATAAAAACATTTTATGTTCAAATACCTTGCATCCTGATGCTGGCTTGTCGTAAGGGGCGAAATGAGTCACCACAATTGCACACACACACACGGACAACAAACGCCACTAAGTGGCGGTGACGTTGCCACGGCACTTGTGCCAGGCTAAGTGCACTTTATGGCCACGTGATCACGGGTCAGATTCAGCTGCCATGGTTTGACAGAGATGAGTGGCAGATGCGTCAGCTGTGCCTCCCCTACTGTGCCAACTTGATGTGTTTTATCCGCCTGAGGCTCTGCTCGTTGTTGTGAGCGTCTCTCTGCTGCCCTCTGTTGTTGCTGGAGGGCGACTACCTCCAACTGCCCAGTATCGTCCATCATGAGTCTCCTCCACATAGGCCGCTCTTTACACTGCTGGTACCAGTCATTCGCAAGTCAATTCAGTTCCACATCCTCTTGTACCACATCATTTAATCTCTTCTCTAGCCCGTGCCGCGCCTGTTTAGACCCCTTTAATGCAGTGGTTAGGGAGGCGTGGTACATGACCCAGCCAATGTAGCATTACCTGCTGGAGGCGCTTACCGATGGGACTTTGTCCAGATCTGTAAAGGATTGTGAGCTCACACAATCCAGCCTGGTTAAACACAGGATGGATCGTAGGAAGGCCATCCTGAATGTTTATTACCGGCGAAGATGTTCCATTAGGGGGGTCCACGTTTGGCAAGCATCGAGAAGGAAGGGCATGACCGTGGCCGAGAAGATCCGAAGACTGCTGTGGAGCGACAGATATCAGGTAGCTTCCACACAGCGTCATGCAACCGATGAAAAGATAATGCCGCTCGACTGATTCGGAGTGAGATCTCTTCTGTCAAACCGGAGTTGGTCATAAGCACACTATCCAGATGTGGAAAACCATCCAATTTACAACTGCCCCATTACCAATGGGGAGTTAAGGGGTGGAGGGTTTAATGCAGACATAGGCTGGGCTTTTTAATCCGGCCCCCCGAACTTGTCCAAATATTATTAAATTAAATTTTACCTTTCACCTGTAATGCCCTCATTTCCCCATTAGATGGAGCACTTTGTCCGGGAATGTGGTAATTGGTTTGGGCGCAGGCCTCAGATGTTTTCATGATGTTTGATCAGTCACGTTACGACATGTTTTTGTATTGTTCATGTTCGTGCAATTTGTTAAATTGCCTTGCAAATAAATGCTTTGCTACCTGTTAAAGGCCAAATCCTTTCATGTAATGATTTTTACATGTCATTTATATTAGTTCACACAAACACTCCATCCATCTGTTCCTTGCCCGGCCCCTCTGTCAAATTTTAGAACCCATTGTGGCCCGCGAGTAAAAAAAATTGCCCACCCCTTGTTTAATGGCACAACATAGCGAGGCAGGTGCTTAGTTTTGGTGGGGCTGATGGTTAAGGCCCCACCTCTTAGTGCAGGGGTGGGGAACCTTTTTTGTGCCAAGGGCCATTTGGATATTTATAACATCATTCGCGGGCCATACAAAATCATCAACTTAAAAATGAGCCTATTATATTTGGTCAAACATTTAGTTAACTCACCCCTAATGCGATGGCTGGAACTGCTTCTCTTTGGTGAGGCGTGTGGAGATATTAGCTGGCATTGATGATGTTAGCTGGTATTGATGATGTTGCTACTCGCAACTGCTTTTCCAGGTTTGCTCCAAGATTGATTGAATTTCGAGTCCCGCCTGCGGTTGCCTTGGCAGGGCCAGACCAAATGATTTCGCAGGCCTCATGGCCGGCCGGCCGGACGTTCCCCACCCCTGTCTAGTGGCACGCTCCAGGTCTAGATCATTCGCATACGTAACATGGATGACAAATCGGGAGCAAGCTCTCAAGCGCACCCGGGCATCAATCCGCCTCCCATTGTATCTATATCAGATATAGATTGCTCCGGTACGGACATGGAAGGTTTCTCGAACGACGTGGACCAAAAATATTTTAAACAGTGTATGGAGCCAGAGGACATTACTGTCGAACCCCAAGGTTAACGGGGAATAGCTTTGTCTTCCGGCCAAGTAGCTTTACTCGGCCCTGCTCAATATCATGGAAGTCCTTAATTATTGTGAGCAGAGAGTCAGAGACTCCGAAAGCATGAAGAACAACCCAGAGTCCAGACCTATTGATGGTATCATAGGCATTGACCAGGTCAATAAAGCAGAGATGTAAGTCCTGTCGGAATTCAACACTCCTCTGCTGTAGCAAACGGAAGGAAGATGTGGCATCTGTGGCTGCCCTGGCCTGAAACCACAATGGGGCTCCCCAATCCTCTTCTCAGCATGCCTGGCAAGGTGATGTTGAATAATCCTTGCCAGGACTTTTTCTGGCACTCTAACACAGGCACAGACTCTAACCAAAACTATCGAATAATTACACGGTTTATTTAAAATTGCACTTTCAATTAATGTGCCTATTAATGTCATTATTTCGGCAAAAAATGTTTTTATCTTAAACTAGTGCAATGAAAAAAATACCCTTTATTGTAAAATTTGCAAAATAAAGACGATATAATTCCTGTACTGTTTTAGTTTATCTTTCTGAATACACATTTAATGAAAATGTGTTTTAGTGAATGGTTGTTTTTGAAGGTGATATCGTGTAAATGTTTTCCAAAGCTGCTTATGCAGCCGTCACCATCTCCAGCCGTGATTTCTCCACTTCTGTCCGAAGCCATCACCATCTCTTGCGGATTTGCAATGCAAAAATCTGTCTGGCTACTGCCCACCGGTTGATTTATTCGATCCATCTTCGCAGTGGATGCTCTATTGGTTGTGTTCCCTCCTTTAGCTCCCATTCCCACGTTAGTCACGACCACCGGCCGTCATCTCTTCAAGTTGTGTGTCCTGCCTCACCCCACCTTTCTAAACTAAAATTATGCCTTTAATTTGCATATGATGTCCAATTGACGTGTCCGTCTTCCATTCTCAGTTTAATTCCTAGCATGTGCATCTCTATGCTTCCTTGTGCACTTCTCAACATTGGTTCCATTGTCTTCGTCAATGGCCATGTTTGTGATGCATCTGTTGTTGCAGGTCATATCCACTGATTAAAAAACGTTCTGCTTTAGGAAAATGGCTTTGTTACGTTTCATGATTTAAGTTCAGATTCCAATCAGCACTGTGCTCTGCCCTGATACGCCTCTCTTAATAATTTTCATCCCTCTCCCCCTTCAACAACCGCCCCACGTATAAATGCACTTCTATGTTTTCAAGTTGTGTCCCTGTTCTTTTTGTTCAATTTGTTATTCCCCCGCACCTCCAATAAGCATGGTTGCCTGCGTACGGTGCGAAAGAAGTTCAGCATGCAAACATACGCTGCGTTGAAAACTTACTCTACAGCATATTCACACTGGAGACGCAGGAGGGTGCTGCTATGAGATTGCCACATTTTTGACTGTAGACCAAGCCTGGACAGATTTCTCAGTCAGCACTCAGTCTAGAATTATCAGAACTACACAGTAAACGACACAATGTGGGTGCTATATCTCGTAAGAATGAATACCCACCACCTAAACACAAATGGTAATTCCTGGACAGGTGACAACTCTAGCCATGCCCATGAAAAAATATATAGTGACTAACTTGGAGATGTAACTTCTTCGAGGCAATTCTTTAATTACACACCGAGCATACTGTTACACACTCTCTGCTGTAATACAACGCTCTGTCCCTCGCTTAAACGCAACTCTCACTCGTGGCTAGCCTACAACACAACGCTCGCCATCTGACACTGACGGCGCTGAACTAAGACAGGCAACTACTGCTAGCAGCACAATTATCAAGTGGATGACAACAGCGGCGAAGGCGACGATCTTCAACAGCAACGACGACGACGACGACGGCGATCCCACTCCAAACGATGGCCCTCATCCCCTGCTCGGGGTCCCCTTTAATCCTCTTAGCGCGGCCTCGCTCCCCTCCGGCCACGCTCCCCTTCTAGAATCTACTAGCAGGATCTCGACGTGTCCTACCCGAGATCCTTCTCAGGTCTATCACGTGGTCTGCTGTCAATCAGGGCTGCTTCACTCTGCAGATCCCCTTCCCTGCCAGCAGCCAGCGCTATGCTACGTAGTGACCAATTCTATGTGACTACACATACACAACATCCTGACCATCACTCGCCTATGCGGATGATAAAATATCAAGCATTGTAGATTTAATTCTGATCTACTGTTGTTCGTTTTGATTGATTTTGGCACAGTTTAAAATATATATTTTAATATCAGTACCAGCGGGAAGTACCCAGCGTTTCCCGGGGCAAAAATATATTTACAAACTTGTCTTCTCTTAAAAACATAACATATACATACACAAACACTAAGCTATTGTGCCCTTTGTCCATTTGTCCGTCAACAAAATTATAGGAGGAGCGACACTAGAAAAACGGCGTATTCTATTATTTAATTTTTTTTCTGTCAACGTGACTTAACCGAAAAAACCAAAGAGTAATTCCTGCAGTCACGAAAACTTTGAATCTAGTTTTAGCGTGTTAATGTTAAATAAACGTGTTGTCTCCTATAGAAGCCTGAGTCTCCATTTGAGCCCACTACAACTGGTGTTGAAAGTGGCCAAACGTTAGTTAATTAACTATAGATTATGGAGACTAGGCGAACAATACGTACCAGGTCTCCAGATGAAGAGGACGACGACCCACCGGCCCCGGGGATGTCGGCGCAATCCCCCAGCCCCAACTGGGGGCCTGGGGTGTCCACCTCCGGTTCCAAACCGCCCTCCAAATTGCCTTACCTACGAGTCCTACTTGGTACAGGCCGGACCCGCTATTGCCGCCTGTTGGGCCCTGACTGCAGCTACATATTTTCCAGTAGTGGTGGCGGCGTATTACGCCTGACAATTACCCACCACATTAAGAAGCACGATGGTAGCTTGCAGTTGTGTGTCGACTTTAGGAAGCTTCATAAGATATCGGTGGCTGACGCGTATCCTCTCCCTCGGATGGACGATTCCCTGGACGCTCTGGCGGGAGCACAGAACTTCTCCACCCTTGATCTCCTGTCCGGATTTTGGCATTTGCCACTAAATGAGGCCTCTAAACCCAAACGGCTTTTCGAACACCTCAAGGCCTGTTTGAATTAAATCAGCTTCCCATGGGACTCCACGCAGCACCGGCTACGTTCCAATGACTGATGGAGCTGGTGCTGGCTGGACTTCAATGGGACTCATGCTTACAATACCTCGACGATGTCATCGTCTTCAGCCGTACGTTCAAAGAACATCTTGATTGGTTACGCGCTGTCTTTCTTAAAATGCGAGCGGCCCATCTCAAATTCAAGCCGCAGAAGTGTTACCCCCTTTAGAAATCCGTGCGGTATCTCGGTCATATTGTCAGTAAATCGGGCATTGCGATAGATCCCGACAAAACCACGTGTGTTCGGACGTGGCCGACCCCCACGTTGATGATGCAGGTGCAGAGTTTTATTGGTTTTGCGTCTTATTATCGCCGGTTTGTCACTGGGTTCGCTACCTTCGCAAAACCTCTCCACGCCTTGACGGTTATGGGTCAGAGGTTTCATTGGGGGGAGGAGGAAGCCGCATTTGTTGCGCTTCGCAATTCCCCTCCGCTACTCTGACTTTGCCATGCCGTGCGTCCTTGATACTGACGCAACCAACACCAGCATTGGCGCGGTTCTGTCCCAGGTTGTCAACGGGGTGGAGTGTGTTGTTGCATACGGCAGCAGAGTGCTGTCGCCAGCCGAACAGCGTTACTGTGTCACGCGCCGGGAACTATTCAGGTCTCCCGCATTAACGAGTTGATTGCTCTGGACATCCCTGGTTCGGTCCCCGTCACCCCTCGTGGGAATAAATATTTGTTGGTTGGCGTCGAATATTTATCGCGCTGGCCGATGGCCTGGCAGCTATGGATGGGAGCCATCCGGTAGTGCCACCTAGGCACATGCCATGGTACAATGGTGAGCACACAGGACTTGTAATCAATACAGAGGTACTATGTACAGGGGCGGCAAGCAGCTAAAAAATGGTGCACGTTTATTATAAATACGACATTCTCAAATGGTTTCGAAATTAAGTGTCTTATCAGCAGAATCGTGCAGAGTTTCTGCCGAACATACACAGCATTAGTTCCTAACACACTTTGGCAGAGTTGGTGTCACTGCCCGGGAAAGGAACATTAATGGTGATTTTGTGGAAAGTCAGGTGAAATGGGTGGTTGGTCAGACTGACCAGCACCCTGTGCTGTGTGGATCGCTCGTGGTTCTGGCCACCAATCGCCAAGCAAATTGGTTGCAGAGACTTCCACGTGTAGAGTGACTTCAGTTGTGTGCAACCGAGTTGCGCAACTGCTTGCACCGGCTGTGGCCGTGTGCGGAAAGCTAACTCGGGTCAAACCTGGGTTTCGAAGCGCGGTGTAGCGTTAACCATGACACTACCGCTCCACACAATCACACACACGCGAAGATCGACACCAAATACGTGCTCTGTTGCACCGCACAGCAACTCACACGCACACTGCAGTGTCCAATAACAACACAAATGTATTAATCATGACAACCACCTGCTCTGCCACTCAAAGCAATGTCCATCACATGGCCATCAACGCGACACATATAGTTCATCACGGTCACCCGACCAGCAGGAGTCACGTGTGTGAGCAGTCCGTGAATGTCGCCGGGCTATGGTGATGCAGTGGTGTGGGTTGGACAAGGGGCGGATGATGATGTCTGTCGTGGAAATCTGTGGAGCGGCACGGAACAAAAGTGGGACGGGTGGCCCAGTGTGGAGCAGGAGCCGCTCGGCTGGGACGAAGGTGGGGAGGAATCCACTGATCCGGTGGAGGCGTGGGGAGGAGGGCGGGACGCCGCGTGAAGCGCGACTCGTGGGAGTGGTGCCAGACAGAAGGGGCACCTGGGACTCCGTACGCGGGACCCCGGCCGTTGCACCTGGGCTGGGGGGGGATCCGCTGCCCTGCAGGTGGAGCGAGGCCGGGGGGAAGGTGCTCTCGGTCCGGGTGGATGGGACGAATCAATGCGGATGGAGTTGAGGATTCGAGAGGAGGTTTGCGGAGGCGGGGAGGAAGGCGGCTGTTGCGGGACTTGCGGTAACGCTGCCGTGAAGAATAGGGAGCAAAAGACTCGTGTGCCGGGCCCGGTCTGGTATCACGGTGGGGTGGAGGAACCCAGGGCTCTGGTGGAGGTGGAGGCAGGTGGAAAGCAGGGAGCTCCCAATCCTGGGGGTTAGCTTGATTACTCATGGGTGGAGGTGATGGTGCGAGTGGCGGTGGTGGCGATAGTGGTAGTGGAAGCGATGGCAGAAGTGGAGGTTGAGGCAATGGCAGGAGTGAAGGTGGAGTTGATGTCAGCAGTGGGGGTAGAGTTGATATCAGTGGTGGAGACAATGGCCTGAGTAGAGATGGAGGCGATGGCAGCAGTGGAGTTGAGGATTCGAGAGGAGGTTTGCGGAGGCGGGGAGGAAGGCGGCTGTTGCGGGACTTGCGGTAACGCTGCCGTGAAGAACAGGGAGCAAAAGACTCGTGTGCCGGGCCCGGTCTGGTATCACGGTGGGGTGGAGGAGCCCAGGGCTCTGGTGGAGGTGGAGGCAGGTGGAAAGCAGGGAGCTCCCAATCCTGGGGGTTAGCTTGATTACTCATGGGTGGAGGTGATGGTGCGAGTGGCGGTGGTGGCGATAGTGGCAGTGGAGGCGATGGCAGAAGTGAAGGTTGAGGCAATGGCAGGAGTGAAGGTGGAGTCGATGTCAGCAGTGGGGGTAGAGTTGACATCAGTGGTGGAGGCAATGGCCTGAGTAGAGATGGAGGCGATGGCAGCAGTGGAGCCGATGGCCCGATTGGAGGTGTAGGCGATGGCAGCAGTGGGGGCGATGTCCTGAGTAGAGATGGAGGCGATGGCCTGAGTAGAGGTAGAGGCGATGGCCTGAGTAGAGGTGGAGGCGATGGCCTGAGTTGAGGTGGAGACGATGGCCTGAGTAGAGGTGGAGGCGATGGCCCGAGTAGAGGTGGAGGCGATGGCCCGAGTGGAGGTGGAGGCGATGGCCTGAGTAGAGGTGGAGGCGATGGCCTGAGTAGAGGTGGAGGCGATGGCCTGAGTAGAGGTGGAGGCGATGGCCCGAGTGGAGGTGGAGGCGATGGCCTGAGTGGAGGTGGAGGCGATGGAAGCAGTGGAGGTGGAGTTGATATCAGTGGGGGAGGCGATGGCCTGAGTAGAGATGGAGACGATGTCCTGAGTGGAGGTGGAGGCGATGGCCTGAGTAGAGGTGGAGGCGATGGCCTGAGTTGAGGTGGAGACGATGGCATGAGTAGAGGTGGAGGCGATGGCCTGAGTAGAGATGGAGGCGATGGCCTGAGTAGAGGTGGAGGCGATGGCCTGAGTAGAGGTGGAGGCGATGGCCTGAGTAAAGGTAGAGGCAATGGCCTGAGTAGAGGTGGAGGCGATGGCCTGAGTAGAGGTGGAGGCGATGGCCCGAGTGGAGGTAGAGGCGATTGCCTGAGTGGAGGTGGAGGCGATGGCCTGAGTAGAGGTGGAGGCGATGGCCTGAGTGGAGGTGGAGGCGATGGCCTGAGTAGAGGTGGAGGCGATGGCCCGAGTGGAGGTGGAGAAGATGGCCCGAGTGGAGGTGGAGGCGATGGCCTGAGTGGAGGTGGAGGCGATGGAAGCAGTGGAGGTGGAGTTGATATCAGTGGGGGAGGCGATGGCCTGAGTAGAGATGGAGACGATGGCCTGAGTGGAGGTGGAGGCGATGGCCTGAGTAGAGGTGGAGGCGATGGCCTGAGTAGAGGTGGAGGCGATGGCCCGAGTGGAGGTGGAGGCGATGGCCCGAGTGGAGGTGGAGGCGATGGCCCGAGTGGAGGTGGAGGCGATGGAAGCATTGGAGGTGGAGTTGATATCAGTGGGGGAGGCGATGGCCTGAGTAGAGATGGAGGCGATGGCCTGAGTGGAGGTGGAGGCGATGGCAGCGGAGGAGGCGATGGCAGCGGTGGAGGCGATGGCCCGAGTAGAGATGGAGGCAATGGCCCGAGTGGAGGTGGAGGCGATGGCCTGAGTAGAGGTGGAGGCGATGGCCTGAGTAGAGGTGGAGGCGATGGCCTGAGTGGAGGTGGAGGCGATGGCCTGAGTAGAGGTGGAGGCGATGGCCCGAGTGGAGGTGGAGAAGATGGCCCGAGTGGAGGTGGAGGCGATGGCCTGAGTGGAGGTGGAGGCGATGGAAGCAGTGGAGGTGGAGTTGATATCAGTGGGGGAGGCGATGGCCTGAGTAGAGATGGAGGCAATGGCCCGAGTGGAGGTGGAGGCGATGGCCCCAGTGGGAGCGATGGCCTGAGTGGAGCTGGATTCTTCAGGTGAGGAGCACATCTCTGCTTGGTGCCGGGGCTGTTTCCCCTCCCCTGCGCCCGCCGCTTTCGTCTCCGCGCCGCGGCCATACGAGCCCAGGGACTCGGTGCTCGGCCGAGACCTCCACCTTTCTTTCTCTGCAGCGCCCGGGAAATCTTCCTCCTTCCGGTCCTCATCCTCATTCTCATCGCTCTCTGCAAAAGTTACGAAAAACATCAACGGCGTCATTAGCTGAATCTCCCTGCTCCGTGTCTGTGAGTGCGTTGTGACCCTGGGGACAGACTTGCGAGTTTGTTTTTTACGTTTTTGAGCCAGGAGGCCAGGATTGGGAAAAACTTGGGCCACTTTTCATCCAGGCAACTGGAGAGCAGCACAGACTAAGTCTTACTTACCAAACATTTAAACTAACAACAGCATACTCTTTGGTTTCTTTCGGTAAAATCACGTAGATAGAAAAATAACTAATAAAGTGAAACCTTGGATTGCGAGCATAATTCCTTCTGGAAACGTGCTCTTAATCCAAAGCACTCGTATATCAAAGCGAATTTCCCCCATAAGAAATAATGGAAACTCAGATGATTTGTTCCACAAACCAAAAATACCGTATTCATATAAAAAATATTAATACAAAATACCTTTTTATATTTTTATTATTTAATATAAAGTAATCAAATTTATTAATTACATTTAATCGTGGCTGGTGTGAGGGAGACGAGATAGAGGATGGTTATTGTGTAGGACGACTTTCACTTGCAGTACAGTTACTAAAGAACAGTCACTACACATGGACACAAAATAAAAAAATGCTTTACGCACACACACGTATTCACAACACTACAGTACTGTAGTAAACAGTATACACGTAGTCACAACACTATAGTACTGTAGTAAACAGTATACACGTGGTCACAACACTATAGTACTATAGTAAACAAGATAGGTTCGCACGGATGTTGACTATACGAGTGAGGCACACCGACTTAGACCGAGCATGGGAGACGATTACCCACAATCCCGCAGTATACACGTGGTCACAACACTATAGTACTATAGTAAACAGTATACACGTGGTCACAACACTATAGTACTGTAGTAAACAGTACACACGTGGTCACAACACTATAGTACTGTAGTAAACAGTATACACGTGGTCACAACACTATAGTACTATAGCAAATACAGTATACACGTGGTCACAACACTACAGTACTATAGTAAACAGTATACACGTGGTCACAACACTATAGTACTGTAGTAAACAGTACACACTTGGTCACAACACTATAGTACTGTAGTAAAGAGTATACACGTGGTCACAACACTATAGTACTGTAGTAAACAGTATACACGTGGTCACACTATAGTACTATAGTAAACAGTACACACGTGGTCACAACACTATAGTACTGTAGTAAACAGTATACACGTGGTCACAACACTATAGTACTGTAGTAAACATTACACACGTGATCACAACACTATAGTACTGTAGTAAACATTACACACGTGGTCACAACATTATAGTACTGTAGCAAACAGTGTACACGTGGTCACAACACTATAGTACTATAGTAAACAGTACACACGTGGTCACACCACTATAGTACTGTAGTAAACAGTATACACGTGGTCACAACATTATAGTACTATAGTAAACAGTATACACGTGGTCACAACACTATAGTACTATAGTAAACAGTATAGACGTGGTCACAACACTATAGTACTATAGTAAACAGTATACACGTGGTCACAACACTATAGTACTGTAGTAAACAGTATATACGTGGTCTCAACACTATAGTACTATAGTAAACAGTATACACGTGGTCACAACACTATAGTACTATAGTAAACAGTATACACGTGGTCACAACACTACAGTACTATAGTAAACAGTATACACTTGGTCACAACACTATAGTACTGTAGTAAACAGTATACACGTGGTCACAACACTATAGTACCATAGTAAACAGTATACACATGGTCACAACACTATAGTACTATAGGAAACAGTATACACGTGGTCACAACACTATAGTACTGTAGTAAACAGTATACACGTGGTCCCAACACTATAGTACTATAGTAAACAGTATACACGTGGTCACAACACTATAGTACTATAGTAAACAGTATACACGTGGTCACAACACTATAGTACTATAGTAAACAGTATACACGTGGTCACAACACTATAGTACTGTAGTAAACAGTATACACGTGGTCCCAACACTATAGTACTATAGTAAACAGTATACACGTGGTCACAAGACTATAGTACTGTAGTATACAGTATACACGTGGTCACAACACTACAGTACTATAGTAAACAGTATGCACGTGGTCACAACACTATAGTACTGTAGTAAACAGTATAGACGTGGTCACAACACTATAGTACTATAGTAAACAGTATACACATGGTCACAACAATATAGTACTATAGGAAACAGTATACACGTGGTCACAACACTATAGTACTGTAGTAAACAGTATACACGTGGTCCCAACACTATAGTACTATAGTAAACAGTATACACGTGGTCACAACACTATAGTACTGTAGTATACAGTATACACGTGGTCACAACACTACAGTACTATAGTAAACAGTATGCACGTGGTCACAACACTATAGTACTGTAGTAAACAGTATAGACGTGGTCACAACACTATAGTACTATAGTAAACAGTATACACATGGTCACAACACTATAGTACTATAGTAAACAGTATACACGTGGTCACAACACTATAGTACTGTAGTAAACAGTATACACGTGGTCCCAACACTATAGTACTATAGTAAACAGTATACACGTGGTCACAACACTATAGTACTGTAGTATACAGTATACACGTGGTCACAACACTACAGTACTATAGTAAACAGTATGCACGTGGTCACAACACTATAGTACTGTAGTAAACAGTATAGACGTGGTCACAACACTATAGTACTATAGTAAACAGTATACACATGGTCACAACACTATAGTACTATAGTAAACAGTATACACGTGGTCACAACACTATAGTACTGTAGTAAACAGTATACACGTGGTCACAACACTATAGTACTATAGTAAACAGTATACACATGGTCACAACACTATAGTACTATAGGAAACAGTATACACGTGGTCACAACACTATAGTACTGTAGTAAACAGTATGCACGTGGTCCCAACACTATAGTAATGTAGTAAACATTACACACGTGGTCACAACACTATAGTACTGTAGTAAACAGTGTACACGTGGTCACAACACTATAGTACTATAGTAAACAGTAAACACGTGGTCACAACACTATAGTACTATAGTAAACAGTATACACGTGGTCACAACACTATAGTACTGTAGTAAACAATATACACGTGGTCACAACACTATAGTACTATAGTAAACAGTAAACACGTGGTCACAACACTATAGTACTATAGTAAACAGTATACACGTGGTCACAACACTATAGTACTGTAGTAAACAGTATACACGTGGTCACAACACTATAGTACTGTAGTAAACCGTATACACGTGGTCACAACACTATAGTACTGTAGTAAGCAGTATACACGTGGTCACACTATAGTACTATAGTAAACAGTATACACGTGGTCACAACACTATAGTACTATAGTAAACAGTATACACGTGGTCACAACACTATAGTACTGTAGTAAACATTACACACGTGATCACAATACTATAGGACTGTAGTAAACATTACACACGTGGTCACAACACTATAGTACTGTAGCAAACAGTGTACACGTGGTCACAACACTATAGTACTATAGTAAACAGTACACACGTGGTCACACCACTATAAAACTGTAGTAAACAGTATACACGTGGTCACAACATTATAGTACTATAGTAAACAGTATACACGTGGTCACAACACTATAGTACTGTAGCAAACAGTATACACGTGGTCACAACACTATAGTACTGTAGTAAACAGTATACACGTGGTCCCAACACTATAGTACTATAGTAAACAGTATACACGTGGTCACAACACTATAGTACTGTAGTAAACAGTATACACGTGGTCCCAACACTATAGTACTATAGTAAACAGTATACACGTGGTCACAACTCTACAGTACTATAGTAAACAGTATACACTTGGTCACAACACTATAGTACTGTAGTAAACAGTATACACGTGGTCACAACACTATAGTACCATAGTAAACAGTATACACATGGTCACAACACTATAGTACTATAGGAAACAGTATACACGTGGTCACAACACTATAGTACTGTAGTAAACAGTATACACGTGGTCCCAACACTATAGTACTATAGTAAACAGTATACACGTGGTCACAGCACTATAGTACTATAGTAAACAGTATACACGTGGTCACAACACTATAGTACTGTAGTAAACAGTATACACGTGGTCACAACACTATAGTACCATAGTAAACAGTATACACATGGTCACAACACTATAGTACTATAGGAAACAGTATACACGTGGTCACAACACTATAGTACTGTAGTAAACAGTATACACGTGGTCACAACACTACAGTACTATAGTAAACAGTATGCACGTGGTCACAACACTATAGTACTGTAGTAAACAGTATAGACGTGGTCACAACACTATAGTACTATAGTAAACAGTATACACGTGGTCACAACACTATAGTACTGTAGTAAACAGTATACACGTGGTCCCAACACTATAGTACTATAGTAAACAGTATACACGTGGTCACAACACTATAGTACTGTAGTATACAGTATACACGTGGTCACAACACTACAGTACTATAGTAAACAGTATGCACGTGGTCACAACACTATAGTACTGTAGTAAACAGTATAGACGTGGTCACAAAACTATAGTACTATAGTAAACAGTATACACATGGTCACAACACTATAGTACTATAGGAAACAGTATACACGTGGTCACAACACTATAGTACTGTAGTAAACAGTATACACGTGGTCCCAACACTATAGTAAACAGTATACACGTGGTCACAACACTATAGTACTGTAGTATACAGTATACACGTGGTCACAACACTACAGTACTATAGTAAACAGTATGCACGTGGTCACAACACTATAGTACTGTAGTAAACAGTATAGACGTGGTCACAACACTATAGTACTATAGTAAACAGTATACACATGGTCACAACACTATAGTACTATAGTAAACAGTATACACGTGGTCACAACACTATAGTACTGTAGTAAACAGTATACACGTGGTCCCAACACTATAGTACTATAGTAAACAGTATACACGTGGTCACAACACTATAGTACTGTAGTATACAGTATACACGTGGTCACACCACTACAGACCTATAGTAAACAGTATGCACGTGGTCACAACACTATAGTACTGTAGTAAACAGTATAGACGTGGTCACAACACTATAGTACTATAGTAAACAGTATACACATGTTCACAACACTATAGTACTATAGTAAACAGTATACACGTGGTCACAACACTATAGTACTGTAGTAAACAGTATATACGTGGTCCCAACACTATAGTACTATAGTAAACAGTATACACGTGGTCACAACACTATAGTACTGTAGTAAACAGTATACACGTGGTCCCAACACTATAGTACTATAGTAAACAGTATACACGTGGTCACAACACTATAGTACTGTAGTAAACAGTATACACGTGGTCCCAACACTATAGTACTATAGTAAACAGTATACACGTGGTCAAAACACTATAGTACTATAGTAAACAGTATACACGTGGTCACAACACTATAGTACTATATTAAACAGTATACACGTGGTCACAACACCATAGTACTGTAGTAAACAGTATACACGTGGTCACAACACAAGCAATCGTCTTCAGGTGAAATAATACAGCAGGCGGACTGCTGAGACAGGAAGAAATGTAGCGAGAGAGCTACTGCAACCAAAGGTTACACTATATACGTTTGTGGTGGGATTTGCAAGTAAATGTAAGATCGCAGAGCAAGCACACCCCGGCTAATCCCTCGGCTACTCCGAGGGGGAGTGGGAGCGGAGGGGCTGCCGTAACGGGCGAGATAGTGGGGGTGAAATTTACAGAGGGTACAAGCTGATAGAAAGAGGATCAAACTCAGCAAACTTAGAAATGTAATGCAACTCATTGAGTCGGCCAACACAACAAATAATACTTTGCCTGGTTGATCACCGTCCTTCTCTGCTTGTGTGTCTCCCTGTGTGTGGGGAGCGGTGGTGCAGCTGTTAGCGCAACGCTGCGCTATGAACCTGGCGACCCGGGTTCGATTCCCGCTCACGGCCAACACCAGTGACGATTATCTGAACCGGTCCCGGGCCTCCCCTAGGTCGACTCAGCCTCAAATGAGTACCTGGTGCGGTGTGTAAACATCGCCACTAGGGAGACAAAGGCGGTCGGGCGTGGTGCTGGCCACCCACCCCCTCGTGTACTGTTCCGGCCTTCACAGGTGCTCGCTAACAGCACTTGCCCCTACAGTCTGTTCAGGCTATACGGGGGATCTTTGTGTCTCCCTGTCTGTGTTTGGTCTCTCTCTCTCAAATTTAGTTTCACCTGATGACGACTGCTTGAGTTGCAATCGAAACGTCGTATTCTATTATTTTGTTTATTTTTTCTACGTGACTTTACCGAAAGACCATTGAGTAACAACAGTGTTTTTACGAATCACAGCTAAGAGACAAACAACATTATATTTTCTATTAAACATAACATTTTAATAACATGTTAAAAATACTTTAAATCTCATCACTGCTCCTCATACTCAATCCGTGATCAGTGCCGGATTATCCTCGGAACAAAATAATCATTAGCTGTGGGCCCCGCACTTTCAAGCGCCCCGCGCTAAATGATCTCACCCTATAAATCCCCGTTCAGTGATTCTGTACTTGCTCTATTACTATAGTAAAATTACAATTACTTTACTATGCAAGTTAAAAACTTCGTGCTTTATAATTGTGTTTTTTATTTATTCTGGGCACCTTTATAATATAAGCTACAGGACCCGCACGAGCTTAATCCGGCACTGTCCGGGATACTGTTCCAGTGCCCAACCAGGCTGTTGAAGACACCGTGAGTGGAGTTGAGGGGGATCGGTGGAGGTGTGAAGGGGGCGAGTGATGCCGACGGGCTGCGAGGGGGTCATCCGAGAGGGTGCCCAGTGGGGAGATGAAGCAATGAAATCGCTCCACGTGCAGGTGCTGGGTGGATTACTGCACAGCGGCATCGTGGGAGGTGGCGACGGCTCGTGGAGGTCTCTACCCACTAGTGGATTGACCATGGCTGATGGTGGTGATGATGATGGATGTTGCTCACTCACTTGGCGACGTATGAAACGCCAGAGATGCACGGCGATGTGCAGGGTGTTCAGCAGCATGGTGGAGCTGATGGCCTCCTTGCAGCCGCTGTACAGCTGACCTACAGCGTGGAGCAGAGCAGGGAGCACGCTGTCCACAATGTCCTCACTGTGGCTACTGAACATCGGTCCCCAGGTGGCGACCCCTGCTGATGCAGAGACGTTCTTCATGAGTCCCGAGTAGTTGATCGTGGTGGTGGTGGTGGTGTTGGAGCCGTTGATGACCGAACCCCCACGCCGAGATCCTCCGAGGAGCTCCACCATCGGCTGCGTGAGCAGCAGAACCACAGTGAGGACAGCCGTGAAGATCGCCATGGTGGTGGTGGTGGCGAAGGTCTCTGAAGAACTCGAAGTGGAGGAGCAGCGTGGGGCGAGGTGGTTTCCTCTCCAGGAGCCGACTCCACTCTGACCTCTGCCGTGACGTCACCGGGCCATGACGTCACCGTGACGTCAGAGGTTTCCACGGCTCTTACGTCATTATAGCGTTTGGAACGTGGCTGTGCAATGGAACATCAACACGTGATGCACTACAACACTGTATTGTTTATAGAATTGTAATACAATACTAATTATTCACATCTGAGACAGAACATCGGCAGAGGAGGGAGCCTCACTCCTCACTTCTCCCAACCAGCTTAAAAGTCGCTACGAATCTTAACAGCGTTCATTGAAGCTCTGTGGATGTGTAGGCCTTACTTTAACATATATTTCTGTGACCAGTCACAAGCTAATCCCTTAGCTATTTCAATGCTAAATTACTAGTTGCCTCCGTGGATGTGTAGGTTTTTACTTTAACATAGCCATTTCCATGACCAGTCACAAGCTAATCCCTCAGCTATTTGCACAAGCTAATCCCTTAGCTATTTCAATGCTAAATTACTAGTTGCCTCTGTGGATGTGTAGGTTTTGACTTTAACATAGCCATTCCTGTGACCAGTCACAAGCTAATCCCTTAGCTATTTCAATGCTAAATTACTAGTTGCCTCTGTGGATGTGTCGGTTTTGACTTTAACATAGCCAATTCCGTGACCAGTCACAAGCTAATCCCTCAGCTATTGATATGTAAACCCCTTTGTCAAGGTGCCTTACTTCTCCCAACCAGCTTAAAAGTCGCTACGAATCTTAACATCGTTAATTGAAGCTCTGTCGTCCCGACAGTACTGTACCTTTCACCTAAAGACGGCCGCTTGCGTTGTGGCCAAAACGTCGTGAGAATTTTATTGTTTTTTTATTATTTTATTCTCATTCTACGTGACTTTACCGAAAGAACCAAAGAAAATAAAATAATAAAGATATAAAACAATAAAATTCCCCAAATCAAAATTCATATACTGTTGATTTATTCACTCCATCTCCGCAGTGGACACTGCCGGTTGTGTTCCTTCCTTAGCTCCCATTCCCACGTTAGTCTCGACCACCGGCCGTCATCACTTCAAGTTGTGTGTCCTGCCTCACCCCACCTTTGTAAACTAAAATTACGTCCTTAATTATATGAAGTCATATGAAGTCCAATTGACGTGTCCGTCTTCCAGTATCAGTGTAATTCTTAGGATGTGCATCATCTCTACGCTTCCTTGTGCATTTCTAAACATTGGTTCTACTTTCCGTTTGTGATGCATCTGTTTGAAAAAAACGTTCTGCTTAAGGCATATGGCTCAGTTACGTTTCATTATTAAATTAAGATAACAATAAGCACTTTGTTCTGCCCTGATACACCTCTCTTAATCATTTTCATCCGTCTTCCCCTTCAACAACCGCCCTACGTGTAGATGCACTTCTGTGTTTTCAAGGCTGTGTCCCTGTTCTTTTTGCGTTCAGTTTGTCATTCCCCCGCACCTCCAGTAAAGCATGGTTGGCTGCGTACGGTGCGAAAGAAGTTCACCATGCAAACATACGCTGCGTTGAAAAATGATTCTACTGACTGCAGACCAATCCTGGACAGATTTCTCAATACGAGTGCAATATCGAGGGTACAGATCAATACCAACTGAACACAGATGCTAATTCATGGACGGGTGGCAACTCTAGCCATGCCCATGCAAACATACACAACATCTTGACCATGAATCGCCTATGCGGCAGATTAAATGTCAAGCATTATACATTGAATTTCGATCTACTTTTGTTCGTTTTGATTTATTTTGGCGCAGTTTCAAGTAAGTATTTTTAATAGAATTATTGTATTGCCATTTACTGTATAATTGTGATAATAGACCAAGCACTGAGACATTGCCCAGGGTTGGTCTACAATCGAAAAGGTTGCAACCCCATAGCACACCCTCATGTGTTCCAGTGTTAACACATCGTATGTTTGTATCTTGAAATTCTTTCGCACCGTACGTAGCCCACCGCTCCCCCCACCACACACGTGCACAGCAGCTCCAGAGAGCGACTTTTGGGTCAGAGGTAGCCGCATTGTACTGGGGCCGTCCATAAATGAGGGGGGGGGGGGTTGAGAAATGTGACGTCACATCAAAATGCGCAACTTTAAATAAATATAGACAACACGTTCTACGTAATTAAATAGACTTTTTAATAAATATTTTCTCCTACAACATCAGAGTGCAGCGCCACATTAAATAAGCACCACGATGACAATAGTTTAAAGCGATATGAAGCATGCTTTATTTTGGGGGGGGGGCACAGCTTTGTACCGTCATATTTGAGGGGGGGCTCTGACTCTTCGTGACGCCGCGTGACGATGGGAGGGGGGGTCAAAAATCGTCTAAAATCGCGTGACGTCATTTATGGACGGCCCCCACAGCGTGAAATAGCGCAACAAACCGAACCCGCGTACAGCGAGGGAAGCCCTGGCTGGTTTATCATTCATTAATCTCCAGTTCAGTCACAAACGAATCTTTTAGAGCCGAAGGCGCGATCCAGTATCACGTTGGCATGCCGTGTCAACCCGTACGGGGTTACCCCGTATTGGTGTACAGGGAGATTGAGTTCTCAGGTCCATACGGCTTACTAGAGCCGTTTCAAAACGGGCAAAACAATGTTTTGTGTTTCTCCCCTTGTGATGGGACTTTGTAGGATGAACGTTGAGATTTGTAAGGGGCACGGGGTGACCAATAAGGTCTGAATTGGTCTGTAATAAGAGAGGCAATGGTTAGGGGTTGAGAGGTGTGCGTTGGCACTGCGTGCCACGTCGCGTTGTCATACAGCTGACACTCCGATGAGCAATGATTCGGCGACGCACGGTGCCAAAGGGGCCGTCCATAAATGACGTCACGCGACTTCTGACGATTTTTGACCCCAACCCCCCATTGTCACACGGCGTCACAAAAAGTCAGACCCCCCCCTCAAATATGACGTCACAAAGCTTTGGCCCCCCTCCCACCAAATAAAACATGCTTCAAATCGCTTTAAACTATTGTAATTGTAGTGCGTATTTAATGTGGCGCTGCACTCTGATGTTGTAGGAGAAAACATTTATTAAAAAGTATATTTAATTAAGTAGAACGTGTCGTCTATATTTATTTAAAGTTGCGCATTTTGATGTGACGTCACATTTCTCACCCCCCCCCCCCCTCGTCACACATCGTCACAAATGTCTGATCGCCCCCCCCCCAGGTGCGTGACGTCATTTATGGACGGCCCCAAAGACGTTCAACATTCGTGCGTATCCGCCGTGATGTGGGGCGAAGTAATATTCTAATCTTATTATCCGCGATGCCTGCAGGATTAGCTTTTTTCTTCTTCGTCTTCCAAAGCAGATTATTAATGAGAATATTGATGGCATTTCCCCCAGTGCATGTTGGCTGGGGAAGGGCTGTTTAAGACCCGCGGTGAACCCGCTCATCTCCACGTATCGGCATGAAATGATAAAATCGCAGATTTTCGGAAGCGCGTTCGTTTCAAGTGGATGCTTGTTGTCAACACCGCCATATTGACAGCACTCGCAATCATCCCATACTCAATTGAAACTCTTCTTAAGTAATTGCTTATTGTGTTTAGTTCCTTGTCCTTATCTCATACCTCCGATTAGCACGGTGGGCTACGTACGGTGCGAAAGAATTTCAAGATACAAACATACGATGTGTTAACACTGGAACACATGAGGGTGTGCTATGGGGTTGCCACCTTTTCGATTGTAGACCAACCCTGGAAAATGTCTCAGTGCTTGGTCTATTATCATAATTATACAGTAAATGACAATACAATAATTGTATAAAAAATTCTTACTTGAAACTGCTCCAAAATCAATCAAAACGAACAAAAGTAGATTGGAATTCAATGTAAAATGCTTGACATTTAATCTGCCGCATAGGCGATTCATGGTCAAGATGTTGTGTATGTTTGTATGGGCATGGCTAGAGTTGCCAACCGTCCGAGAAATAGCATCTGTGTTCAGGTCGTATTGATCTGTACCCTCGATATTGCACTCGTATTGAGAAATCTGTCCAGGTTTGGTCTGCTATCAGTAGAATCATTTTTCAACGCAGAGTATGTTTGCATGGTGAACTTCTTTCGCACCGTGCGCTGCCAACCATGCTTTAATGGAGGTGCGGGGGAATGACAAACTGAACGCAAAAAGAACAGGGACACAGCCTTGAAAACACAGAAGTGCATTTGCACGTAGGGCGGTTGTTGAAGGGGAAGAGGGATGAAAATTATTAAGAGAGGCGTATCAGGGCAGAGCAAAGTGCTTATTATTATCTTAACTTAATAATGAAACGTAACTGAGCCATATGCCTTAAGCAGAACGTTTTTTTTCAAACAGATGCATCACAAACAGAAAATAGAACCAATGTTTAGAAATGCACAAGGAAGCGTAGAGATGATGCGCATCCTAAGAACAACACTGATACTGGAAGACGGACACGTCAATTGGACTTCATATGCAAATTAAGGACGTAATTTTAGTTTAGAAAGGTGGGGTGAGGCAGGACACACAACTTGAAGTGATGACGGCCGGTGGTCGAGACTAACGTGGGAATGGGAGCTAAGGAAGGAACACAACCGGCAGTGTCCACTGCGGAGATGGAGTGAATAAATCAACAGTATATGAATTTTGATTTGGAGAATTTTATTGTTTTATATCTTTATTATTTTATTTTCTTTGGTTCTTTCGGTAAAGTCACGTAGAATGAGAATAAAATAATAAAATGACACGATAAAATTCTCACGACGTTTTGGCCACAACGCAAGCGGCCGTCTTTAGGTGAAAGGTACAGAACTGTCGGGACGACAGAGCTTCAATTAACGATGTTAAGATTCGTAGAGACTTTTAAGCTGGTTGGGATAAGTGAAGCACCTTGACAAAGGGGTTTACATATCAATAGCTGAGGGATTAGCTTGTGACTGGTCACGGAATTGGCTATGTTAAAGTCAAAACCTACACATCCACAGAGGCAACTAGTAATTTAGCATTGAAATAGCTAAGGGATTAGCTTGTGACTGGTCACAGGAATGGCTATGTTAAAGTCAAAATCTACACATCCACAGAGGCAACTAGTAATTTAGCATTGAAATAGCTAAGGGATTGGCTTGTGCAAATAGCTGAGGGATTATCTTTATTATTTTATTGTTTCCCTTCTACGTGACTTTACCGAAAGAACCAAGAATATAGTATATGAATTAGATCATTTATTTATTTTGCTAACTTTACAATTAATCGTACATTTTAATTGTACTAGTTTAATGTCTTCAGGTTTAGTTTCTAATTCTCTAGGATAAAACAAGTTATTTTGTCAAAAAGAATGACGTTAATTGGCGCATACATTGAAAGTGCAATTTTAAATTAACTGTGTCAGTCTTCAAATACTGTTCTGGTTATTCCCACCTTGTTGGTGTCCCTATTGTCTCCTGCACCCACTAACAACGGAGTTATTGTTGGGATGGAGAGAAGCACAGCCAGCAACCAGCCACGAAACTCGAGACATAGAATATATTAATAGCAGCATGACTTACACTGCTACAGCAGCGAGGTGGTCATGTAACTATTTACATTCTCTGTGTCGCAAACATTAAATGGCAACTAATCTTTCCGTGGTACGCTTGTCCCCACGATTTGAGGACCAATTCCTTAGCGAAGGATTTACTACCAATTGAAGGATGATACAAGTGAAATGTGAAGTGGTAAGATTGATCTTAGATCATTGCAAGCCAATCCCAGATTCTGAGTGCGGAGTGACTCGGCAGGGCCGACGGCGTGAGCCTGGCACCTTGGGAGTTGTCATGGTCAGGGAGCAATGAGGCCGCGTTACCGGTTGTCTTAGTTTTGGGGAATTCTGTGTCCAGAACTCTGGTCCACAGTAACGATGAAACAAACACAATGTAGAAAAAAAGAACAGTTGCAACTCTTGCAGGAAAATGAAAGGTATTTTATTACAAAAAACAAACATCATTTACCATTCACACAAACAGTATAGTATTATAGTAGTTCGAAAATTAGACTGTGGAAAATAGTCATGTGTAATGATGAAAAATAATTAAAGATAACATTTATCATTATCTTATTGCAATATATGAACGTGTAATGGCAAATTAAAACGATGCGATACAATTTGACAATCCTTTACAGCGATACACTTAATCCAATGAAGTTGAATGTGAACGCTGAAACACGTAAATATTACTGAACATAGCGTGGATAGAAGAAACTGCTCTTTGTTTTTTTCGGTAAAGTCACGTAGAAATAAGAAATAATAAAATAAAATTACAGAATAGCATATTCCCTGGCAGTAGCTACGAGCAGATGCCAGGGGCAGCCAGAAGCGTCCAGAATGACGCAGCTGCTCCCAGGGGCTTACATCATCCGCCCAGAATCAAGAGCGTGACTCGTGTCTCAGGCTGCAGTTTATGACAAGTTCACTACAATAGCATTTAGTTCACCCTGCCAATGTGTAAGTATCAAACCATAACATTACGTATATTTTAAAAATAACCATTGTACAGAATTGATAGTTTTTTATTAATTAAGTTAAATGTAAGGGACATTCGTTGTTTTTGTGTGACTCAGTCTTTCCTGATAAGGCTGATGATGTCATTGTGCTGTGTAAGCGAGAATTTAAGTTTCGGTTTGTATCACCCTTCAAAGTGTAGTAATTTCAGTTAAATATAGAAGAGCACATCACTCTGTTTTACATTCATTATGAGTGCTGAGTGAATTCCATGGCAGTAAACTGCTCACAAACTGCACCCTGAGACACGAGTCACGCTCTAGATTCTGTGCGGATGGAGGAAGCCCCTGGGAGCAGCTGCGTCATTCTGGACGCTTCTGGCTCCCCCTGGCATCTGCTCGTAGCTACTGCCAGGGCTATAAAAGCAGCTCCTGTAGCTGCACTGGCAGAACATCGGCGGAGGAGGGAGCAGCGCTCACAGCTGAAGCGAGCCTCACTGTGAAGCACATCAACAAGCATGGCCCTGAGTGTTTACTTCCCTGCGATGCACGTGATGGAGAGGAGCGTCTGGCCAGGCTGGCCGGTCTGGAACCCCCGCGGTGAAAGTCTCTTCCAGCAGCTGCAGCGAGACATGAGGAGCGAGATCGAGAGGATGGAGAGAATCTTCCGTGGAGTCGATCAGCTCAGCAGCCACACTCGGGCCCCGGGCAGCCACGGAGACGCACTGCTGCAGCAGCCGGCCGTGAGCAGTGGGTTCCAGATTGAAGATCCACAGGAGCAGGGAGGCGGGTTTGTCGCGTCCCTGGACGTGCAGGACTTCTCCCCACAGGACCTGGCCGTGAAGGTGTCTGGAGACAAGCTGGTGGTGGCCGGACGGCGCGAGGTGAAGAGCGGAGAAGTCAGCAGCGGCAGCTACAGCCACAGCTGCCAGGAGTTCCACAGGGAGACGCAGCTGCCCAGGGACGTGGACCCGCAGAGCGTGAGCTGCTGCTTGACTGAAGACGGGAAGCTGAAGTTCAAGGCTCAGCGCCGCGCCCTCCCTGCAGCGGCCGAGAGGGTGGTGGTCATTGAGCAGCCAGCGACAGCGACTCCTGGCACGGCCTCTCAGTCCACTGGCACCACTCACGCGTAGAGTGGCGCCTGGAGCATCCATTCCAACAACCTGCTTCATTGATGTTTTAATTGTGTGGATATTTAGTTAAATCAGTTTCTTCTATCCACGCTCTGTTCAGTAATATATACGTGTTTCAGCGTTTACATTCAACTTCATTGGATTAAGTGTATCGCTGTAAAGGATTGTCAAATTGTATCGCATCGTTTTAATTTGCCATTACACGTTCATATATTGCAATAAGATAATGATAAATGTTATCTTCAAGTATTTTTCATCATTACACATGACTATTTTCCACAGTCTAATTTTCGAACTACTATAATACTATAGTGTTTGTGTGAATTTTAATGATGTTTGTTTTTTGTAATAAAATGCCTTTCAATTTCCGTATTCGTGTACAGGGAAATTGATTTTTCAGGTCCATACGGCTTACTACAGCCGTTTTATAACGGGCAAAACAATGTTTTGTGTTTTTCCCCTTGTGATGGGACTTTGTAGGATGAACGTTGAGATTTGTAAGGGGCACGGGGTGACCAATAAGGTCTGAATTGGTCTGTAATAAGAGAGGCAATGGTTAGGGGTTGACAGGTGTAAGTTGGCACTGCGTGCCACGTCGCGTTGTCATACAGCTGGCACTCCGATGAGCAATGATTCAGCGACGCACGGTGCCAAAGGGGCCGTCCATAAATGACGTCACGCGATTTTTGACCCCCCCCCCCCATCGTCACACGGCGTCACAAAAAGTCAGACCCCCCCCTCAAATATGACGTCACAAAGCTTTGGCCCCCCTCCCACCAAATAAAACATGCTTCAAATCGCTTTAAACTATTGTAATTGTAGTGCGTATTTAATGTGGCGCTGCACTCTGATGTTGTAGGAGAAAACATTTATTAAAAAGTATATTTAATTAAGTAGAACGTGTCGTCTATATTTATTTAAAGTTGCGCATTTTGATGTGACGTCACATTTCTCACCCCCCCCCCCCCTCGTCACACATCGTCACAAATGTCTGATCGCCCCCCCCCCAGGTGCGTGACGTCATTTATGGACGGCCCCAAAGACGTTCAACATTCGTGCGTATCCGCCGTGATGTGGGGCGAAGTAATATTCTAATCTTATTATCCGCGATGCCTGCAGGATTAGCTTTTTTCTTCTTCGTCTTCCAAAGCAGATTATTAATGAGAATATTGATGGCATTTCCCCCAGTGCATGTTGGCTGGGGAAGGGCTGTTTAAGACCCGCGGTGAACCCGCTCATCTCCACGTATCGGCATGAAATGATAAAATCGCAGATTTTCGGAAGCGCGTTCGTTTCAAGTGGATGCTTGTTGTCAACACCGCCATATTGACAGCACTCGCAATCATCCCATACTCAATTGAAACTCTTCTTAAGTAATTGCTTATTGTGTTTAGTTCCTTGTCCTTATCTCATACCTCCGATTAGCACGGTGGGCTACGTACGGTGCGAAAGAATTTCAAGATACAAACATACGATGTGTTAACACTGGAACACATGAGGGTGTGCTATGGGGTTGCCACCTTTTCGATTGTAGACCAACCCTGGAAAATGTCTCAGTGCTTGGTCTATTATCATAATTATACAGTAAATGACAATACAATAATTGTATAAAAAATTCTTACTTGAAACTGCTCCAAAATCAATCAAAACGAACAAAAGTAGATTGGAATTCAATGTAAAATGCTTGACATTTAATCTGCCGCATAGGCGATTCATGGTCAAGATGTTGTGTATGTTTGTATGGGCATGGCTAGAGTTGCCAACCGTCCGAGAAATAGCATCTGTGTTCAGGTCGTATTGATCTGTACCCTCGATATTGCACTCGTATTGAGAAATCTGTCCAGGTTTGGTCTGCTATCAGTAGAATCATTTTTCAACGCAGAGTATGTTTGCATGGTGAACTTCTTTCGCACCGTGCGCTGCCAACCATGCTTTAATGGAGGTGCGGGGGAATGACAAACTGAACGCAAAAAGAACAGGGACACAGCCTTGAAAACACAGAAGTGCATTTGCACGTAGGGCGGTTGTTGAAGGGGAAGAGGGATGAAAATTATTAAGAGAGGCGTATCAGGGCAGAGCAAAGTGCTTATTATTATCTTAACTTAATAATGAAACGTAACTGAGCCATATGCCTTAAGCAGAACGTTTTTTTTTTCAAACAGATGCATCACAAACAGAAAATAGAACCAATGTTTAGAAATGCACAAGGAAGCGTAGAGATGATGCGCATCCTAAGAACAACACTGATACTGGAAGACGGACACGTCAATTGGACTTCATATGCAAATTAAGGACGTAATTTTAGTTTAGAAAGGTGGGGTGAGGCAGGACACACAACTTGAAGTGATGACGGCCGGTGGTCGAGACTAACGTGGGAATGGGAGCTAAGGAAGGAACACAACCGGCAGTGTCCACTGCGGAGATGGAGTGAATAAATCAACAGTATATGAATTTTGATTTGGAGAATTTTATTGTTTTATATCTTTATTATTTTATTTTCTTTGGTTCTTTCGGTAAAGTCACGTAGAATGAGAATAAAATAATAAAATGACACGATAAAATTCTCACGACGTTTTGGCCACAACGCAAGCGGCCGTCTTTAGGTGAAAGGTACAGAACTGTCGGGACGACAGAGCTTCAATTAACGATGTTAAGATTCGTAGAGACTTTTAAGCTGGTTGGGATAAGTGAAGCACCTTGACAAAGGGGTTTACATATCAATAGCTGAGGGATTAGCTTGTGACTGGTCACGGAATTGGCTATGTTAAAGTCAAAACCTACACATCCACAGAGGCAACTAGTAATTTAGCATTGAAATAGCTAAGGGATTAGCTTGTGACTGGTCACAGGAATGGCTATGTTAAAGTCAAAATATACACATCCACAGAGGCAACTAGTAATTTAGCATTGAAATAGCTAAGGGATTGGCTTGTGCAAATAGCTGAGGGATTATCTTTATTATTTTATTGTTTCCCTTCTACGTGACTTTACCGAAAGAACCAAGAATATAGTATATGAATTAGATCATTTATTTATTTTGCTAACTTTACAATTAATCGTACATTTTAATTGTACTAGTTTAATGTCTTCAGGTTTAGTTTCTAATTCTCTAGGATAAAACAAGTTATTTTGTCAAAAAGAATGACGTTAATTGGCGCATACATTGAAAGTGCAATTTTAAATTAACTGTGTCAGTCTTCAAATACTGTTCTGGTTATTCCCACCTTGTTGGTGTCCCTATTGTCTCCTGCACCCACTAACAACGGAGTTATTGTTGGGATGGAGAGAAGCACAGCCAGCAACCAGCCACGAAACTCGAGACATAGAATATATTAATAGCAGCATGACTTACACTGCTACAGCAGCGAGGTGGTCATGTAACTATTTACATTCTCTGTGTCGCAAACATTAAATGGCAACTAATCTTTCCGTGGTACGCTTGTCCCCACGATTTGAGGACCAATTCCTTAGCGAAGGATTTACTACCAATTGAAGGATGATACAAGTGAAATGTGAAGTGGTAAGATTGATCTTAGATCATTGCAAGCCAATCCCAGATTCTGAGTGCGGAGTGACTCGGCAGGGCCGACGGCGTGAGCCTGGCACCTTGGGAGTTGTCATGGTCAGGGAGCAATGAGGCCGCGTTACCGGTTGTCTTAGTTTTGGGGAATTCTGTGTCCAGAACTCTGGTCCACAGTAACGATGAAACAAACACAATGTAGAAAAAAAGAACAGTTGCAACTCTTGCAGGAAAATGAAAGGTATTTTATTACAAAAAACAAACATCATTTACCATTCACACAAACAGTATAGTATTATAGTAGTTCGAAAATTAGACTGTGGAAAATAGTCATGTGTAATGATGAAAAATAATTAAAGATAACATTTATCATTATCTTATTGCAATATATGAACGTGTAATGGCAAATTAAAACGATGCGATACAATTTGACAATCCTTTACAGCGATACACTTAATCCAATGAAGTTGAATGTGAACGCTGAAACACGTAAATATTACTGAACATAGCGTGGATAGAAGAAACTGCTCTTTGTTTTTTTCGGTAAAGTCACGTAGAAATAAGAAATAATAAAATAAAATTACAGAATAGCATATTCCCTGGCAGTAGCTACGAGCAGATGCCAGGGGCAGCCAGAAGCGTCCAGAATGACGCAGCTGCTCCCAGGGGCTTACATCATCCGCCCAGAATCAAGAGCGTGACTCGTGTCTCAGGCTGCAGTTTATGACAAGTTCACTACAATAGCATTTAGTTCACCCTGCCAATGTGTAAGTATCAAACCATAACATTACGTATATTTTAAAAATAACCATTGTACAGAATTGATAGTTTTTTATTAATTAAGTTAAATGTAAGGGACATTCGTTGTTTTTGTGTGACTCAGTCTTTCCTGATAAGGCTGATGATGTCATTGTGCTGTGTAAGCGAGAATTTAAGTTTCGGTTTGTATCACCCTTCAAAGTGTAGTAATTTCAGTTAAATATAGAAGAGCACATCACTCTGTTTTACATTCATTATGAGTGCTGAGTGAATTCCATGGCAGTAAACTGCTCACAAACTGCACCCTGAGACACGAGTCACGCTCTAGATTCTGAGCGGATGGAGGAAGCCCCTGGGAGCAGCTGCGTCATTCTGGACGCTTCTGGCTCCCCCTGGCATCTGCTCGTAGCTACTGCCAGGGCTATAAAAGCAGCTCCTGTAGCTGCACTGGCAGAACATCGGCGGAGGAGGGAGCAGCGCTCACAGCTGAAGCGAGCCTCACTGTGAAGCACATCAACAAGCATGGCCCTGAGTGTTTACTTCCCTGCGATGCACGTGATGGAGAGGAGCGTCTGGCCAGGCTGGCCGGTCTGGAACCCCCGCGGTGAAAGTCTCTTCCAGCAGCTGCAGCGAGACATGAGGAGCGAGATCGAGAGGATGGAGAGAATCTTCCGTGGAGTCGATCAGCTCAGCAGCCACACTCGGGCCCCGGGCAGCCACTGAGACGCACTGCTGCAGCAGCCGGCCGTGAGCAGTGGGTTCCAGATTGAAGATCCACAGGAGCAGGGAGGCGGGTTTGTCGCGTCCCTGGACGTGCAGGACTTCTCCCCACAGGACCTGGCCGTGAAGGTGTCTGGAGACAAGCTGGTGGTGGCCGGACGGCGCGAGGTGAAAAGCGGAGAAGTCAGCAGCGGCAGCTACAGCCACAGCTGCCAGGAGTTCCACAGGGAGACGCAGCTGCCCAGGGACGTGGACCCGCAGAGCGTGAGCTGCTGCTTGACTGAAGACGGGAAGCTGAAGTTCAAGGCTCAGCGCCGCGCCCTCCCTGCAGCGGCCGAGAGGGTGGTGGTCATTGAGCAGCCAGCGACAGCGACTCCTGGCACGGCCTCTCAGTCCACTGGCACCACTCACGCGTAGAGTGGCGCCTGGAGCATCCATTCCAACAACCTGCTTCATTGATGTTTTAATTGTGTGGATATTTAGTTAAATCAGTTTCTTCTATCCACGCTCTGTTCAGTAATATTTACGTGTTTCAGCGTTTACATTCAACTTCATTGGATTAAGTGTATCGCTGTAAAGGATTGTCAAATTGTATCGCATCGTTTTAATTTGCCATTACACGTTCATATATTGCAATAAGATAATGATAAATGTTATCTTCAAGTATTTTTCATCATTACACATGACTATTTTCCACAGTCTAATTTTCGAACTACTATAATACTATAGTGTTTGTGTGAATTTTAATGATGTTTGTTTTTTGTAATAAAATGCCTTTCAATTTCCGTATTCGTGTACAGGGAAATTGATTTTTCAGGTCCATACGGCTTACTACAGCCGTTTTATAACGGGCAAAACAATGTTTTGTGTTTTTCCCCTTGTGATGGGACTTTGTAGGATGAACGTTGAGATTTGTAAGGGGCACGGGGTGACCAATAAGGTCTGAATTGGTCTGTAATAAGAGAGGCAATGGTTAGGGGTTGACAGGTGTAAGTTGGCACTGCGTGCCACGTCGCGTTGTCATACAGCTGGCACTCCGATGAGCAATGATTCAGCGACGCACGGTGCCAAAGGGGCCGTCCATTAATGACGTCACGCGATTTTTGACCCCCCCCCCCCCATCGTCACACGGCGTAACAAAAAGTCAGACCCCCCCCCCCTCAAATATGACGTCACAAAGCTCTGCCCCCCCCCAAAAAAACATGCTTCAAATCGCTTTAAACTATTGTCATTGTAGTGCGTATTTAATGTGGCGCTGCACTCTGATGTTGTAGGAGAAAACATTTATTAAAAAGTATATTTATTAAGTAGAACGTGTTGTCTGTATTTATTTAAAGTTGCGCATTTTGATGTGACGTCACATTTCTCAGCCCCCCCCCTCGTCACACATCGTCACAAATATCTGACCCCCCCCCGCCCCCCCTAGGTGCGTGATGTCATTTATGGACGGCGCCAGTACAATGCGGCTACCTCTGACCCAAAAGTCGCTCTCTGGAGTTGCTGTGCGCGTGTGTGGTGGGGGGAGCGGTGGCGCAGCGGTTAGCGCACTGCACTCTGAACCCCGACTACACGAGTTCGAATCCTGGGTCCCCCTTCCCCCTAGGTCGACTCAGCCTCAAATGAGTACCTGGTGCGCGGTGTGTAGTAAACATCGCCACTGGGGGAGACAAAGGCGGCCGGGCGTGGTGTTGGCCAACCACCCCGTCGTGTGCCACAGTGCCGATCTTAATCGGTGCTGCCACTCGCTAACAGCACTTGCCCCAACAGTCTGTCACAGGCTACACGGGGGATCTTTGTCTTTGTTGGACTGTGAGCGCTGTGCCCCAGTGTTTTTATGTATTTGGAACGTCGCCGGCTGTGTCCACGCTGTTCACTTCCCGACGTAACATGGCGGAATGTTCCTCCACGTCGTTGACTTCCCCACATAACATGGCTGACTCTGTCTCCACGGTGTTTACTTCCCCACGTAACATGGCTGACTGCCTCCACAGTGTTCACTTCCCCACGTAACATGGCTGACTACCTCCACAGTGTTCACTTCCCCACGTAACATGGCTGACTGCCTCCACGGTGTTCACTTCCCCACGTAACATGGCTGACTGCCTCCACGGTGTTCACTTCCCCACGTAACATGGCTGACTGCCTCCACGGTGTTCACTTCCCCACGTAACATGGCTGACTACCTCCACAGTGTTCACTTCCCCACGTAACATGGCTGACTGCCTCCACAGTGTTCATTTCCCCACGTAACATGGCTGACTGCCTCCACGGTGTTCACTTCCCCACGTAACATGGCTGACTACCTCCACAGTGTTCACTTCCCCACGTAACATGGCTGACTGCCTCCACAGTGTTCATTTCCCCACGTAACATGGCTGACTGCCTCCACGGTGTTTACTTCCCCACGTAACATGGCTGACTACCTCCACGGTGTTTACTTCCCCACGTAACATAACTGACTGCCTCCACAGTGTTCACTTCCCCACGTAACATGGCTGACTCTGTCTCCACAGTGTTTTACTTCCCCACGTAACATGGCTGACTGCCTCCACAGTGTTCACTTCCCCACGTAACATGGCTGACTGTGCCTCCACGGTATTTACTTCCCCACGTAACATGGCTAACTGTGCCTCCACGGTGTTTACTTCCCCACGTAACATGGCTGACTGTGCCTCTACGGTGTTCACTTCCCCACGTAACATGGCTGACTCTGTCTCCACAGTGTTTACTTCCCCACGTAACATGGCTGACTGTGCCTCTACGGTGTTCAATTCCCCACGTAACATGGCTGACTCTGTCTCCACAGTGTTTACTTCCCCACGTAACATGGCTGACTGTGCCTCTACGGTGTTCACTTCCCCACGTAACATGGCTGACTCTGTCTCCACAGTGTTTACTTCCCCACGTAACATGGCTGACTGTGCCTCTACGGTGTTCAATTCCCCACGTAACATGGCTGACTGTGCCTCCACACACTCGCGCGTCCCGCTCCCCTCCTTTTGCTTGTGCCGCTCCCGCCTGACAGCCTCCTCGCTTACGGCCTCCACAGGGATGGAGGCGAGGAAAGAGGAGGACGAGGAGGAGATTAAGAAGGAGGACGGCGGGGAGGAGATGGCAGCGCCCGGGGCCCCGAGGAAGAGGGAGCCAGGCGCGGCTCCCCACGGGAACTTCATCAACTACGCGGCCTTCAACCCCCCGGCTCGACGCGTCGCGCTGCTGCCCCGCGAGCTTCTGAGGCGGCTCCTGCCGGAGTCCGCGCCGCCGTTCCTCGCCCTGGACATGGGCTGCAACAGCGGGGTGAGCGCAACTCCACGTTACCACGGACGGGGCTGAGGACGTCGACCGCTGGGGAAGGTTCTGAAACTCTCGGGACGTTCACTCGAACAAAGCCGTGGCTGTGAGACTCGTCCAGTCCCAGTGTGGTATAGTGTACTAGTCACTATGGTAGTGTACTAGTCACTGTGGTAGTGTGGTAGTGTACTAGTCACTGTGTAGTAGTGTGGTAGTGTACTAGTCACTGTGTGGTAGTGTGGTAGTGTACTAGTCACTATGGTAGTGTACTAGTCACTGTGGTAGTGTGGTAGTGTACTAGTCACTGTGGTAGTGTGGTAGTGTACTAGTCACTGTGGTAGTGTACTAGTCACTGTGGTAGTGTGGTAGTGTACTAGTCACTGTGGTAGTGTGGTAGTGTACTAGTCACTGTGTGGTAGTGTGGTAGTGTACTAGTCACTGTGTGGTAGTGTACTAGTCACTGTGTAGTAGTGTGGTAGTGTACTAGTCACTGTGTGGTAGTGTACTAGTCACTGTGTAGTAGTGTGGTAGTGTACTAGTCACTGTGTGGTAGTGTACTAGTCACTGTGTGGGGGTGTACTAGTCACTATGGTAGTGTGGTAGTGTACTAGTCGCTGTGGTAGTGTGGTAGTGTACTAGTCACTGTGTGGTAGTGTACTAGTCACTGTGTGGTAGTGTGGTAGTGTACTAGTCACTGTGTGGTAGTGTACTAGTCACTGTGTGGTAGTGTACTAGTCACTGTGTGGGGGTGTACTAGTCACTATGGTAGTGTGGTAGTGTACTAGTCACTGTGGTAGTGTGGTAGTGTACTAGTCACTGTGTGGTAGTGTACTAGTCACTGTGTGGTAGTGTACTAGTCACTGTGTGGTAGTGTGGTAGTGTACTAGTCACTGTGTGGTAGTGTGGTAGTGTACTAATCACTGTGTGGTAGTGTGGGGGTGTACTAGTCACTGTGTAGTAGTGTGGTAGTGTACTAGTCACTGTGTGGTAGTGTACTAGTCACTGTGTAGTAGTGTGGTAGTGTACTAGTCACTGTGTGGTAGTGTACTAGTCACTGTGTGGGGGTGTACTAGTCACTATGGTAGTGTGGTAGTGTACTAGTCGCTGTGGTAGTGTGGCAGTGTACTAGTCACTGTGTGGTAGTGTACTAGTCACTGTGTGGTAGTGTGGTAGTGTACTAGTCACTGTGTGGTAGTGTACTAGTCACTGTGTGGGGGTGTACTAGTCACTATGGTAGTGTGGTAGTGTACTAGTCACTGTGGTAGTGTGGTAGTGTACTAGTCACTGTGTGGTAGTGTTCTAGTCACTGTGTGGTAGTGTACTAGTCACTGTGTGGTAGTGTGGTAGTGTACTAGTCACTGTGTGGTAGTGTGGTAGTGTACTAATCACTGTGTGGTAGTGTGGGGGTGTACTAGTCACTGTGTGGTGGTGTGGTAGTGTACTAGTCACTGTGTGGGGGTGTACTAGTCACTGTGTGGTGGTGTGGTAGTGTACTAGTCACTGTGTGGTAGTGTGGGGGTGTACTAGTCACTGTGTGGTAGTGTGGGGGTGTACTAGTCACTGTGAGGTAGTGTGGGGGTGTACTAGTCACTGTGTGGTAGTGTGGGGGTGTACTAGTCACTGTGTGGTAGTGTGGGGGTGTACTAGTCACTGTGTGGTAGTGTACTAGTCACTGTGGTAGTGTGGTAGTGTACTAGTCACTGTGGTAGTGTGGTAGTGTACTAGTCACTGTGTGGTAGTGTGTTGGTGTACTAGTCACTGTGTGGTAGTGTACTAGTCACTGTGTGGTAGTGTACTAGTCACTGTGGTAGTGTGGGGGTGTACTAGTCGCTGTGTGGTAGTGTGGGGGTGTACTAGTCACTGTGTGGTAGTGTGTTGGTGTACTAGTCACTGTGTGGTGGTGCACTAGTCATTGTGTGGTAGTGTGGGGGTGTACTAGTCACTGTGTGGTAGTGTACTAGTCACTGTGTGGTAGTGTGGGGGTGTACTAGTCACTGTGTGGTAGTGTGGGGGTGTACTAGTCACTGTGTGGTAGTGTGGGGGTGTACTAGTCACTGTGTGGTAGTGTGGGGGTGTACTAGTCACAGTGTGGTAGTGTGGGGGTGTACTAGTCACTGTAGGGTAGTGTGGTAGTGTACTAGTCACTGTGTGGTAGTGTGGGGGTGTACTAGTCACTGTGTGGTAGTGTGGTAGTGTACTAGTCACTGTAGGGTAGTGTGGTAGTGTACTAGTCACTGTGTGGTAGTGTGGGGGTGTACTAATCACTGTGTGGTAGTGTACTAGTCACTGTGGTAGTGTGGTAGTGTACTAATCACTGTGTGGTAGTGTTGAGGTGTACTAGTCACTGTGTGGTAGTGTGGGGGTGTACTAGTCACTGTGTGGTAGTGTGGTAGTGTACTAGTCACTGTGTGGTAGTGTTGAGGTGTACTAGTCACTGTGTGGTAGTGTTGAGGTGTACTAGTCACTGTGTGGTAGTGTGGTAGTGTACTAGTCACTGTGTGGTAGTGTGGGGGTGTACTAGTCATTGTGTGGTAGTGTGGTAGTGTACTGGTCACTGTGTGGTAGTGTGGTAGTGTACTAGTCACTGTGTGGTAGTGTGGTAGTGTACTAGTCACTGTGTGGTAGTGTGGTAGTGTACTAGTCACTGTGTGGTAGTGTACTAGTCACTGTGTGGTAGTGTACTAGTCACTGTGTAGTAGTGTGGTAGTGTACTAGTCACTGTGTGGTAGTGTGGTAGTGTACTAGTCACTGTGTGGTAGTGTACTAGTCACTGTCTGGTAGTGTACTAGTCACGGTGTGGTAGTGTACTAGTCACTGTGTGGTAGTGTGGTAGTGTACTAGTCACTGTGTAGTAGTGTGGTAGTGTACTAGTCACTGTGTGGTAGTGTGGTAGTGTACTAGTCACTGTGTGGTAGTGTACTAGTCACTGTGTGGTAGTGGGGGGGTGTACTAGTCACTGTGTGGTAGTGTGGTAGTGTACTAGTCACTGTGTGGTAGTGTACTAGTCACTGTGTAGTAGTGTGGTAGTGTACTAGTCACTGTGTGGTAGTGTACTAGTCACTGTGTAGTAGTGTGGTAGTGTACTAGTCACTGTGTGGTAGTGTACTAGTCACTCTGTGGGGGTGTACTAGTCACTATGGTAGTGTGGTAGTGTACTAGTCACTGTGGTAGTGTGGTAATGTACTAGTCACTGTGTGGTAGTGTACTAGTCACTGTGTGGTAGTGTGGTAGTGTACTAGTCACTGTGTGGTAGTGTACTAGTCACTGTGTGGTAGTGTACTAGTCACTGTGTGGGGGTGTACTAGTCACTATGGTAGTGTACTACTCACTGTGGTAGTGTGGTAGTGTACTAGTCACTGTGTGGTAGTGTACTAGTCACTGTGTGGTAGTGTACTAGTCACTGTGTGGTAGTGTGGTAGTGTACTAGTCACTGTGTGGTAGTGTGGTAGTGTACTAGTCACTGTGTGGTAGTGTACTAGTCACTGTGGTAGTGTGGTAGTGTGGTAGTGTACTAGTCACTGTGTGGTAGTGTACTAGTCACTGTGTGGAGGTGTACTAGTCACTATGGTAGTGTGTTAGTGTACTAGTCACTGTGAGGTAGTGTGGTAGTGTACTAGTCACTGTGTAGTAGTGTGTTAGTGTACTAGTCACTGTGTGATAGTGTGGTAGTGTACTAGTCATTGTGTAGTAGTGTGGGGGTGTACTAGTCACTGTGTGGTAGTGTGGTAGTGTACTAGTCACTGTGTAGTAGTGTGGTAGTGTACTAGTCACTGTGTAGTAGTGTGGTAGTGTACTAGTCACTGTGTGGTAGTGTACTAGTCACTGCGGTAGTGTACTAGTCACTGTGTGGTAGTGTACTAGTCACTGTGTGGGGGTGTACTAGTCACTATGGTAGTGTACTAGTCACTGTGGTAGTGTGGTAGTGTACTAGCCACTGTGTGGTAGTGTGGTAGTGTACTAGTCACTGTGTGGTAGTTTACTAGTCACTGTGGTAGTGTGGTAGTGTACTAGTCACTGTGTGGTAGTGTTCTAGTCACTGTGTGGGGGTGTACTAGTCACTATGGTAGTGTGTTAGTGTACTAGTCACTGTGAGGTAGTGTGGTAGTGTACTAGTCACTGTGTAGTAGTGTGTTAGTGTACTAGTCACTGTGTGATAGTGTGGTAGTGTACTAGTCACTGTGTAGTAGTGTGGGGGTGTACTAGTCACTGTGTGGTAGTGTGGTAGTGTACTAGTCACTGTGTAGTAGTGTGGTTGTGTACTAGTCACTGTGTGGTAGTGTGGGGGTGTACTAGTCACTGTGCGGTAGTGTGGGGGTGTACTAGTCACTGTGTGGTAGTGTGTGCGTGTACTAGTCACTGTGTGGTAGTGTCGGGGTGTACTAGTCACTGTGTGGTAGTGTAGTAGTGTACTAGTCACTGTGTGGTAGTGTGGGGGTGTACTAGTCACTGTGTGGTAGTGTACTAGTCACTGTGTGGTAGTGTGGTAGTGTACTAGTCACTGTGTGGTAGTGTGGTAGTGTACTAGTCACTGTGTGGTAGTGTGGTAGTGTACTAGTCACTGTGTGGGGATGTACTAGTCACTGTGTGGTAGTGTGGTAGTGTACTAGTCACTGTGTGGTAGTGTGGGGGTGTACTAGTCACTGTGAGGTAGTGTGGGGGTGTACTAGTCACTGTGTGGTAGTGTGGGGGTGTACTAGTCACTGTGTGGTAGTGTACTAGTCACTGTGGTAGTGTGGTAGTGTAATAGTCACTGTGGTAGTGTGGTAGTGTACTAGTCCCTGTGGTAGTGTGGTAGTGTACTAGTCACTGTGGTAGTGTGGTAGTGTACTAGTCACTGTGTGGTAGTGTACTAGTCACTGTGTGGTAGTGTACTAGTCACTGTGTGGTAGTGTGGTAGTGTACTAGTCACTGTGTGGTAGTGTGGTAGTGTACTAATCACTGTGTGGTAGTGTGGGGGTGTACTAGTCACTGTGTGGTGGTGTGGTAGTGTACTAGTCACTGTGTGGGGGTGTACTAGTCACTGTGTGGTGGTGTGGTAGTGTACTAGTCACTGTGTGGTAGTGTGGGGGTGTACTAGTCACTGTGTGGTAGTGTGGGGGTGTACTAGTCACTGTGTGGTAGTGTGTTGGTGTACTAGTCACTGTGTGGTGGTGTACTAGTCACTGTGTGGTAGTGTGGGGGTGTACTAGTCACTGTGTGGTAGTCTACTAGTCACTGTGTGGTAGTGTGGGGGTGTACTAGTCACTGTGTGGTAGTGTGGGGGTGTACTAGTCACTGTGTGGTAGTGTGGGGGTGTACTAGTCACTGTGTGGTAGTGTGGGGGTGTACTAGTCACAGTGTGGTAGTGTGGGGGTGTACAAGTCACTGTAGGGTAGTGTGGTAGTGTACTAGTCACTGTGTGGTAGTGTGGGGGTGTACTAGTCACTGTGTGGTAGTGTACTATTCACTGTAGGGTAGTGTGGTAGTGTACTAGTCACTGTGTGGTAGTGTGGTAGTGTACTAGTCACTGTGTGGTAGTGTACTAGTCACTGTGGTAGTGTGGTAGTGTACTAGTCACTGTGTGGTAGTGTTGAGGTGTACTAGTCACTGTGTGGTAGTGTTGAGGTGTACTAGTCACTGTGTGGTAGTGTGGTAGTGTACTAGTCACTGTGTGGTAGTGTGGGGGTGTACTAGTCATTGTGTGGTAGTGTGGTAGTGTACTAGTCACTGTGTGGTAGTGTACTAGTCACTGTGTGGTAGTGTGGTAGTGTACTAGTCACTGTGTGGTAGTGTAGGGGTGTACTAGTCACAGTGGGGTAGTGCGGGTGGCCATGGGCCTGAGACATGTTTACAAAAATGCATTTTCACCTTTCTCCCACAGATGGAATACACTACCCCATATGCGCGTTGTTCATCAAACATGTGAGTCATGGAAATTCATCATTAGCTCCAGACTTTTTGTCAATTAACTGCTGGATGAAGGCCTATGCCATGCCATGTTGGTCACGGGTGGTTTTGGCAATCAAGGTTGCTGAAGGTGCGTGTCAAGGACTGGTTCAGACATATCACCGGTTTGAGGCGTTTATTAGATATTTAAAGTTGCATTCATGTCAGTAGCTGAACATCGAACTTAGTCTCGTTGGATTTTTTGACCTAGAATCACTGCGTCATAGGTTTGTATTGAATAAAGTTGCATCTAATACTGTGGCCAGAATCAAAATATTCATACTGGAGGAATGCGATGAGCGATAAAGCTCTTTTTCGCAGACGTCCAGTAGAAGGAGGGTAAGAACGTTACAACAACAAAAAATACAAAACATGATAGTAGTGCAAAGTGCAAGAGAGGTAAACACATCACCCAAACACATACAAATAAAACTAAACCATCCCCATCCTACCGGGCAAAGCCCACTGAGGTATTAACTTATTTTCATTTTGAATAATGAAGTACTCCATCCTCGCATCACGTCTGTTTTTTTACGACATTCTCCAGCAAAGAAACAAACCCGCCACCGGTGTCCTCGTGTTTTCTCGCAGGAGCTGACGGTGGCTGTGTATCGGCACCTGACGGGGCTGGACCAGCCCGAGGGTGGACGCTCTGGGCAGGTTGCCCGCGTGCTGCCGCTGTCTGTGCTGGCGTGCGACCTGGACACCGATCTGGTGGAGCGTGCGCGGGGCGACAATCCTCACCCGGAGGTCATCGCCTACGAGGCGTTTGACTTCATGGACACCGCAGCACGAGACGCCGCGCTGGACGCCTTCCTGCGACGCCACGGCCGGGCGCGCTTTGACCTGTGCCTCTGCATGTCGGTGACGATGTGGATTCACCTGCACCACGGCGATGCCGGCCTGCGGCGTTTCCTCGCGGCCGCCGCGCGCACCGCCACCTTCCTGTTGGTCGAGCCGCAGCCGTGGAGGTGCTACCGAGCGGCCGCGCGCCGCCTGCGCCGTCTGGGGCTGGCCGAGTTCCCCCTCCTGCCGGATCTGCGGCTCCTGCGTGGGGCTGGCGGCGGTGGCGGCCGCGCGGAGGCCGATGAGCTGGCCGCCTTGCTGGGAGAGGAGGGAGACATGCGCTTGCTGTCCAGCCTGGGCAGCACCGAGTGGGGGCGGTCCCTGCTGCTGTTTGGACGAACGGGAGTGGCCTTGGGATGCATTGACAAAAGTACCGATTGAAACTGCGTTGCTGCTGTGGCCTTCGAGGATCTGTTGCCTATTTGGAGAGAATTCGTGGTCGGAAATGTTAAGTGTTTGTCAGTTTTTAACACCTTTATTTGTTGATGGTACGTTGTTTTCTCGTCGTGCGTGTAAATGCAGCATGTTGTTGAAAACGTGTTATAATTTATCAGAATATTATATATAAAGTGACAACAATGCACAACGTACCTTTTTTGTACCTCTGAAAATAAAATTGTATGCAAAAAGAGTTGTCAGTTTTGAAGGACCCAACCAGAATCATTTATGATAAAGGGAATGAATGTTTTTTTTTTAATAAATGGGACAACAGCATCTCATAAAATGGAAAATGAAGAATATCACCAACTTCAAGTCATTGTTTGGAGGAGGCATTTTGAAAATTATATCAAACCCAGCCCATGGAAGACATACAGAAATATTTCCTCTTCACATGCGATTTTCCTCAAATAATTTAAGGCAGCTCATGATGTGACAGTGGAGGCTGCTTTGTAAAGGTGAACTATGTCCCTGTTTCCTTTGGATTTCCACGTGCATCTGAAATCTTATTGAAATGCACATGTAAATGTTTTGGATACGCCACTTTTATATTTATAGTGAAATAAAATCTGAACATTGTAAATAGTTGATGGGTGCATTGTAATTGTGTGAAGTCATAATTGCCATTCATCCTCCCATTAACCACAACATCTGGTATGGAGGCAATCCATCCCATGTTCCTGTCCAGTGAGCTCCCTCCGCTCCATAAATATCTTTGTTGTGTTGTCTATATGCACGGTTTGCAGAGTGCACTCAGACTGACATAAGTGCCGTTGCGATATCACCACGACCGAGTGGCAACTAGCGTGCAATGCTCTGTTTGATAGATATGTTTCAGCAGTTAAGGGTGAAAAGTTAGACAAGCGGGATTTGATTGCTGAAAAAAAAATCTTCGGGTTGGCCATCGCAAACGATGATGACTGCCGAGAAGAGCTGCTCGTAGCATTTTCCTGCACACTGGTGGGAAGAGCCCAGCAACTTGAGCGGAAGCATCGATCGCACTGTCGGCAAGAGTTGCTCGTCTGCTGAATGGGACTTGTGTTGTGCCGTTACTGGTGTTGATGCCGATGGGCTCTTTCACGTTTTTCTTTAATCCGCTTGGCTGAGTCGGCTATGGAACTTCTCCACTGCTTACAGCTGCTCTCAAAGTAAACATCTAGAAAAAATATCTACGGACAAAAATAATGCTTACCCAATGTTACTGATAATCTTGGACCAATATCTTTAAATGGTAACTGTTTGAGGCCAAACCAGTGTGATGAGACCCATGGAGATGACACTTCTCCGTTGTACCTACTGAAAACAGGGTACGCAGCAGCATTGGTGCCTGATTAGATTTCTTGAAGTGGAATCTGATCATTTGCTGTAACTGCTGCAATGGAACAATCTTTGCGGTGGCGGAATGTTATGACACGTCTGTTATTCATAGCCATGCACTTAGTGTCCTGCCTCGCACAAGCATACAATGTCACCGACCATCCAAAATTATAATTTCAATCATGAAAGAATCTTACAAGTTAGTGAGTTTTTTTTCGTACATACGTCAGGAAGCAGCTGGTTGTGTATGGAGCTGGTTAAGCATGGGGCTGGTTATGCATGGGGCTGGTTATGCATGGGGCTGGTTATGCATGGGGCTGGTTATGCATGGGGCTGCTTATGCATGGGGCTGGTTATGCATGGGGCTGGTTATGCATGGGGCTGGTTATGCATGGGGCTGGTTATGCATGGGGCTGGTTATGCATGGGGCTGGTTATGCATGGGGCTGGTTATGCATGGGGCTGGTTATGCATGGGGCTGGTTATGCATGGGGCTGGTTAAGCAGGTGTGAATTATCGTGTGTGGGAGGGAGGGGAGTCAGTCTAATTTCCAGTTTAGTCAAGTAAACTCAGGGTCTCTGGAGTGGCATTCATGAGGGGGCCCCAGATATGGGACAACTCCCCTTCCCTATTCCTCAGTTTAAGACTCAAGTGTTCTAAAGCTACTACACCATTGTCTCGTGAGTAGAGCTCTGAGTAGTGTTCTACCCACCTGGCCATTTGCTCTTGTTTATCAGTGATGATGGCCCCTGTGCTGGATTTAAGGGGGGCAGTCCTCCTGATGTTTGGACCAAAGGCTGTCTTGATGCCTTCATACATGGCACGGATATTGCCAGTGTCAGAGGCGAGTTGGATCCTACTACTGAGATTCACCCAGTAGTCGTTGGCACAGCGTCTGGCGGTCGTTTGAGCTGCACTGCGAGCAGCTTTCAGTGCCCTTAACGATCCTGTACTTGGGACTTGCTTGTACTTCAAGAGCGCCATGCGTTTGGCTTGGAGGATGGGTTCCAATATAGCCAGGTGTTCCTCAAACCAGTCTGTGTTCCGCCTTGTCTGCTTGCCGAAGCTATTGATGGCTGCATTAAAGATGGCGTCTCTGATGTATGCCCACTTTGTCTCCACGCTTCCATCTGGTGTGTCGTGTAGGGACTGCTCAAGGCTGTGCTGGAAAATTGAGGGAGCTCTGGGAGGGATGTCTTGGCAGAGTTGATGCGTAGGTAGCGCTTTTGTTTGAGTCTGTGTATCTTTTTGGGGCGTAGTCTGACCTTGCTGGATACCAGCGAGTGATCGGTGTCACAGACTGCACTGTGGTAGCTGCGTGTGATGAGTACCGAGTTGAGGAGGGCTCGTCGGGTGATGACGAGGTCCAGTTGGTGCCAATTAAGAGACCTTGGATGTCTCCATGATACTTTATGGCATGGTTTTGTGAGAAAGAATGAGTTTCTGATACAGAGATTGTGGTATGAACAAAGCTCCAGTAGTCTTTGGCCACTGGCATTTATCTTTCCAATGCCATGATAGCCAAGGCATGCGGGCCACGCGTCGTGGTCAGCCCCAACCCTTGCATTGAAGTCTCCCAACAGAAACATGTGCTCAGAGCTGGGGATTTTGCGAATAATATTGTGAAGCTCTTCATAGAATTGGTCATGAATCTCCGGAGGTGAGTAGAGTGTTGGGGCGTAGACACTCAGGATGTTTACATGGCCAGAAGCAGTGAGCAATCTCATGAGTAGAATCCGCTCGGAGCCTGCAGTCGGTGGTTCTATCATGCCAAGGAGTGTGTTTTTGACAGCAAATTTAACACCATGTTGCCTTGGTTCGTTCTGCTGTTTTCCTTGCCAGTGGAAAGTGTAGTCACTCTCTCGTAGTGAGCCACTGCCAGCAAGCCGGGTCTCCTGCAGTGCTGCAATATCGACATGGAGTCTCGCCAACTCCCTGTCGATAACTCCAGTCTTGCGGATGTCCTCAATCTGCAATAGATCTTCGGAGAGTCCAGAACACATTGTGCGTACATTCCAGCTTGCAAAATGAAGGGCTGGAACCTTCTTTCGTTTTGTTTTGCTTTTGTCTGGTGCAAGTTTTGCAGCCCACTTGTCTGGTGATGAACCATAAGGTCCAAGCACCCATTGGAGCAGGTGAGCCGTGGCGGGAAAGGACCTTATTGGCCGGGGGCTGCCCAGCCTGAGGCGGGTGGCGGTAGCTATCCATTGGGGTGCAATGACCCCTCCCACCGACGATGGAAACCCGTGGCGCCCATTTTTTACGCCAATCTAAAATGAGCTTATAACCCGTGACTGCTGCCATCCGTGTTTCTTGGCCACGATTAGGTGGCCGAGGAGTGTCCTCTCCCCATTTTTGCACCTCTTGTTAGCGCAAAGCCCGGGCAGGTTATTCTGGAAATCCTGGGTTGCCCATGCGTCAGGATCCCCCCTCGGCCTTGCCGGTGATGTCCAAAGGAGTGCGTAGCACGACGTTTGGTACCAGTTTGGCTGCAGGGGCTGCCGGGAATGTGCCGCAGTGTGTCACAAAACCGCCTGAGGGGCCCCACTCCTGATTTTCTGTCGGGGTTTACTCCCTTAGCCATTGACTCTCCCGAGACACTCACAAGGCAGTGAGAAAACCGCGTAACCCTGGGAGGGGCCCTTGCCAGGTACTGACAGCCGGGCCAGCTGTGCCTGGGACTCGCGTAAGGCAGGGTCGTCACGCCCTGAGGTAGTTTATCACAAACTACCCGCTACCACACCGCGGGGCCAAATTGGTCACCCCGTGCCCCTTACAAATCTCAACGTTCATCTTACAAAGTCCCATCACAAGGGGAGAAACACAAAACATTGTTTTGCCCGTTTTGAAACGGCTCTAGTAAGCCGTATGGACCTGAAAAACTAAATTTCCCTTCGGCTCTAAGAGATTCGTTTGTGACTGAACTGGAGATTAATGAATGATAAACCAGCCAGGGCTTCCCTCGCTGTACGCGGGTTTGGTTTGTTGCGCTATTTCACGCTGTGGAGTCCGTCCATAAATGACGTCACGCGATTTTAGACGATTTTTGACCCCCCCCCCCATCGTCACGCGGCGTCACAAAAAGTCAGACCCCCCCCCTCAAATATGACGTCACAAAGCTGTGCTCCGCCCCCCCCCCCCAAAATATAAAAATGCTTCAAATCGCTTTGAACTATTGTCATTGTAGTGCATATTTAATGTGACGCTGCACTCTGATGTTATGGGAGAAAAGATTTGTTAAAAAGTATATTTAATTAAGTAGAACGTGTTGTCTATATTTATTTAAGGTGACGTCATATTTCTCAACCCCCCCCCCCTCATCGTCACACATCGTTACAAATGTCTGACCCCCCCCCCCCCCCCCACGTGCGTGACGTCATTTATGGACGGCCCCAGTGCAATGCGGCTACCTCTGACCCAAAAGTCGCTCTCTGGGGTTGCTGTGCGCATGTGTGGTGGGGGGAGCGGTGGCGCAGCAGTTAGCGCGCTGCGCTACGAACCCCGACTACAGGGATGAAAATGATTAAGAGAGGCGTATCAGGGCAGAGCAAAGTGCTTATTGTTATCTTAACTTAATAATGAAACGTAACTGAGCCATATGCCTTAAGCAGAACGTTTTTTTTTCAAACAGATGCATCACAAACGGAAAATAGAACCAATGTTTAGAAATGCACAAGGAAGCGTAGAGATGATGCACATCCTAAGAAAACACTGATACTAGAAGACGGACACGTCAATTGGACATCATATGGAAATTAAGGACGTAATTTTAGTTTAGAAAGGTGGGGTGAGGCAGGACACACAACTTGAAGTGATGACGGCCGGTGGTCGAGACTAACGTGGGAATGGGAGCTAAGGAGGGAACACAACCGGCAGTGTCAACTGCGGAGATGGAGTGAATAAATCAACAGTATCTGAATTTTGATTTGTGAGAATTTTATTGTTTTATATCTTTATTATTGTATTTTCTTTGGTTCTTTCGGTAAAGTCATATAGAATGAGAATAAAATAATAAAATAACACAATAAAATTCTCACGACGTTTTGGCCACAACGCAAGCGGCCGTCTTCAGGTGAAAGGTACAGAACTGTCGGGACGACAGAGCTTCAGTGAACAATGTTAAGATTCGTAGCGACTTTTAAGCTGGTTAGGAGAAGTGAGGCACCTTGAGAAAGGGGTTTACATAGCAATAGCTGAGGGATTAGCTTGTGACTGGTCACGGAAATGGCTATGTTAATGTCAAAACCTACACATCCACAGAGGCAACTAGTAATTTAGCATTGAAATAGCTAAGGGATTAACTTGTGACTGGTCACAGGAATGGCTATGTTAAAGTAAAAACCTACACATCCACAGAGGCAACTAGTAATTTAGCATTGAAATAGCTAAGGGATTAGCTTGTGACTGTAGCTGCCGATGCTGACTTCTCCGCTCTTCACCTCGCGCCGTCCGGCCACCGCCAGCTTGTCTCCAGACACCTTCACGGCCAGGTCCTGTGGGGAGAAGTCCTGCACGTCCAGGGACGCGACAAACCCGCCTCCCTGCTCCTGTGGATCTTCAATCTGGAACCCACTGCTCACGGCCGGCTGCTGCAGCAGTGCATCTCCGAGGCTGCCCGGAGCCCGCGTGTGGCTGCTGAGCTGATCGACTCCACGGAAGATTCTCTCCATCCTCTCGATCTCGCTCCTCATGTCTCGCTGCAGCTGCTGGAAAATACTTTCACCGCGGGGGTTCCAGACCGGCCAGCCTGGCCAGACGCTCCTCTCCATAACGTGCATCGCAGGGAAGTAAACACTGAGGGCCATGCTTGTTGATGTGCTTCACAGTGAGGCTCGCTTCAGTTGTGAGCGCTGCTCCCTCCTCCGCCGATGTTCTGCCAGTGCAGCTACAGGAGCTGCTTTTATAGCCCTGGCAGTAGCTATGAGCAGATGCCAGGGGGAGCTAGAAGCGTCCAGAATGACGCAGCTGCTCCCAGGGCTTCCCTCATCCGCAGCAAATAGCAGTGACTCATACCTGGGGTTCAGCTGTGTGACGCCTTCTCTAAACTAAAAATGATATTTCCATTGGAAACAAGCAGGCAAGACACAACTTTAATACACTATAGTACACCAGGACAGTGATATTTTGAAATGTACATATTGTCAATGAGAAAACGTGGTGTGCATTTGTGTCATTCCTTCACGTAAAGTCCTGGTCACAAAAGCAAAGTTTATGGGGAATAATAATACCCATTTTATATAGTTTTGAGGCATAAGCAATTAGAAAATAACACTTACTACCCAGGAACAAAAATCGTGTTACATAGTGAATTATCAGTGCAGAGCGAATTCCATGGCAGTAAACTGCTCACAGACTGCAGCCCGAGACACGAGTCACGCTCTTGATTCTGTGCGGATGGAGGAAGCCCCTGGGAGCAGCTGCGTCATTCTGGATTCTTCTGGCTGCCCCTGGCATCTGCTCGTAGCTACTGCCAGGGCTATAAAAGCAGCTCCTGTAGCTGCACTGGCAGAACATCGGAAGAACAGGGAGCAGCGCTAACAGCTGAAGCGAGCCTCACTGTGAAGCACATCAACATGGAAGCATGAGATGTCCTTAATTAACGCTAAGACACATTAATCAAAAACGCTAAAACACCTATTAGCAACATCAGTAAGGATGAGCGCTTTGAGCTTCCTCAATTAAAAAAGAGAGAGGTCATCGTCATCCTCTCAGCCGACAAGGGCAATGTCACTGTCATCATGGAAAAAAAAACATACAATAACAAAATTCAGGATCTACTGAATGATGGTAGCTGTACCAAAATCAATAGAGATCCCACCAACCGCCTTGTTACAAAAACCAACAATATCATCACTGATTCAACATCTTTAATCGAACCAACCAAGCGGCTTTCCTTAAAACCCTCTGCTGCTAGACCACACAGATTTTATGGCTTACCACAAATCCATAAAGAAGATACACCCCTTCATCCTATCTTCTTCATCATTAACTCACCCACCTACAAACTGGCCCCATTTCTGTCTCAGACCTTACAACCATTCACTGGTAAGACCACCTCAGCTGTACTTAAATCAGCTCACTTGGTATCGTTAATTAAGGACATCTCACTATCTCCAGGTGATTTGCTTGTCACTTTCGATCTAGTATCGTTGTTTACCAAAGTTCCTGTGCCTGACACCATTACAATCATTGAAGATTTGGTCCAACAAGGATTGAATGCTGATGTACCGGCCCTGGTTAGACACTGCCTCACCAACACTTACTTCACCTGGAATGGAACATTGTACAAACAAGTTGAAGCTACCCCAATGGATTCGCCCTTATCTCCAGTTGTAGCCAATGTTTTCATGGAAAAATGTTTTGAGACAGATGCCATCCAGGCATCCACCCTACGTCCTTGTCTAAGAGGTGCATAGATGACACGTTCGTCATCTGGCCACATGGCCTACCAGCTCTGGGCCAATTCTTCAACCACATCAATTCCATACACCCAGCGATCAAATTCACCATGGAGGTGGAAAAAGATGGAAAGCTACCCTTTTTGGATATCTTAATTAAAAGGAGACCTGATGGTTCAATGAGCCACTCTGTCTACAGGAAAGCTACCCATACAGATGCTTACTTGAAACCGGATTCCCACCACCATCCATCCCAGAAGAGCTCCCTCATCAAGACTCTATACCATGGAGCCCAATGCATTTCCGACCAGGAACACATTACCAGTGAACTCAAACACGTACACCAGGCTCTCAGGGCTAATGGTTACTCCGACTACACAATCTGCAAAGCCATCACTCCAGTCATGAAGAAGGATCCTCTTGCGGAGCCACTCAAAACCATCACCTTACCCTACATTGCAGGGGTCACTAAAAAGATCTCCAAAATCCTGAATAAACACAAGATCCAGATCCGATTCAACACAGTACATAAAATCCGTGATCTGGTTCCATCTGTAAAAGATGCTGTTCCAGACATACAGTAACCGGGTGTTTACAAACTAAAGTGCCTCTGTGGTAGTAGCTACATTGGAGAAACCAAACGACATATCTCGGACCGCATCCGCGAACATAAAGCAGACTTGAAACACAGTAGAACGAACTCCTCCGCCGTGGCAGATCACTGTTATAATTCAGTGGGCTCACATGACATTGACTTCTCCAAGACGGAGGTTCTTTGCAAGCCAACCGGCTACCATGAGAGATTCGTTCATGAGGCTATCCACATTTACAAGCACAGAGACAATTTCAACCGAGAAGATGGATTCTGGCTTAGTAACCATTGGAAAGATGTTTTAAACCATTTCGGTTCTTAATTAATTATTTTATGGTGACCTTCAGACCGCAGCTCTTTCGCTGGCATTGACTCTTAATACTTCTCACACCACGGTTAATGGTATGGTTTATAACATGATTATAACAGCGCCTCGTAGCTGTTTCTCTCCTCCTTCTGTTCCGACCATGGATGGACTCATCCGTCTGAACGGGGCTGGTAGCTGTCCGTGGTGCTGATGTGGAGGGTAAGAATCCACCCATTTTTTCGCCATATAGCATCGTGATATATAACGACTTATTGTTGGTAGCTCAGCTGATTGGAGAATATATAGAGTTTATTGTTAACATTGAGGTAGTTTATATTTTAGTTTTTTTTTTATCTGTTTACTATATGGTATTCATTATATAGTGTAGTGCATACCCAGTTGCTGTTATGAGCTCTGCTTATTGAAGAATATATTGAGTACATTTATTATATTGATGTAATTTGGACTCAGGTTTTTTCACATCGGTTTACTGTATGATATTTGAGTTGTTGCATCCCCCTTTTTGCATCCTTGTACGAGGTGCCTCGGTGGATGTGTAGGCTTTGACTTTAACATAGCTATTTCGTTGACCAGTCACAAGCTAATCCCTCAGCTATTCAATGCTAAAATCTCTTGTTTGATTTGTACTAGGTGCCTCTGTTGATGTGTAGGCTTTGAATTTAACATATCTATTTTTGTGACCAGTCACAAGCTAAATCCGTCAGCTATTTCAATGATAAATTCTCCTGTTTGATATGTTAACCCCTTTGTCAAGGTGCCTCTCTTCTCTCAACCAACTTAAAAGACGCTACGAATCTTAGCAGCGTTCATTGGAGCTCTGTCGTCCCGACAGTCACAAGCTAATCCCTCAGCTATTCAATGCTAAATTCTCCCGTTTGATTTGTACTAGGTGCCTCTGTGGATGTGTAGGCTTTGACTTTAACATAGATATTTCTGTGACCAGTCACAAGCTAAATCCCTCAGCTATTTCAATGATAAATTCTCCTGTTTGATATGTTAACCCCTTTGTCAAGGTGCCTCTCTTCTCTCAACCAGCTTAAAAGACGCTACGAATCTTAGCAGCGTTCATTGGAGCTCTGTCGTCCCGACTGTTTTTTGTTCCTTCACCTGAAGAAGGCCAATTGTGTTGTGGCCGAAACGTCGTGAGAATTTAATTGTTATATTTTATTATTTTATTCTCATTCTACGTGATTTTACTGAAAGAACCAAATAAGATGAATCCTTGCAGTCACGAAAGCTTCAAATCGAAAAATGTCCTTAATTAACGCTAAGACACATATTAATCAAAAACGCTAAGACACCTATTAGCAACATCAGTAAGTATGTGCGCTTTGAGCTTTCTCAATTAAGAAAGAGAGAGGGCATCGTCATCCTCTCAGCCGACAAGGGCAATGTCACTGTCATCATGGAAAAAAAAAACATACAATAACAAAATTCAGGATCTACTGAATGATGGTAGCTGTACCAAAATCAATAGAGATCCCACCAACCGCCTTGTTACAAAAACCAACAATATCATCACTGATTCAACATCTTTAATCGAACCAACCAAGCGGCTTTCCTTAAAACCCTCTGAATGTTAGACCACCCAGATTTTATGGCTTACCAAAAATCCATATAGAAGATACACCCCTTCATCCTATCGTCTTCATCATTAACTCACCCACCTGCAAACTGGCCCCATTTCTGTATCAGACCTTACAACCATTCACTGGTAAGACCACCTCAGCTGTACTTAAATCAGCTCACTTGGTATCGTTATTTAAGGACATCTCACCATTTCCAGGTGATTTGCTTGTCAGTTTCGATCTAGTATCGTTGTTTACCAAAGTTCCTGTGCCTGACACCATTGCAATCATTGAAGATTTGCTCCAAACTGGAATTGAATGCTGATGTACCGGCCCTGGTTAGACACTGCCTCACCAACACTTACTTCACCTGGAATGGAACATTCTATAAACAAGGTGAAGTTACCCCAATTGGTTCTCCCTTATCTCCAGTTATAGCCAATGTTTTCATGGAAAAATGTTTTCAGACAGATGCCATCCAGGCATCCACCCTACGTCTTTGTCTAAGAGGTACATAGATGACACGTTCGTCATCTGGCCACATGGCCTACCAGATCTGGGCCAATTTTTCAACCACATCAATTCCATACACCCAGCGATCAGATTCACGATGGAGATGGAAAAGGATGGCAAATTACCATTCTTGGATGTGTTAATCGTACAGAGACCAGATGGCTCAATGGTACACTCTGTCTACAGGAAAGCCACCCATATGAATGCCTAACAAAACCTGACTCCCACCACCATCCATCCCAGAAGAATTCTCTCATCATAACTCTACACCATAAAGCTCGATGTATTTCCGACCATCACCGCCTAGCCAGTGAACTGGAACACGTACACCAAGGCCTCAAGATGAATGGATATTTAGACTACACAATCCGAAAAGCTATCACCCCAACCATTGGGAAGGAACCATCTGAGGACCCAATCAAAACCATCACCTTGCCATACATAGCAGGGGTCACCAAAAATATTTCCAAAATCATGAGCAAACACAAGATCCAGGTTCGATTCAACACAGTACATAACATTTGTGATCTGATCCCATCTGTGAAGGATGTGATCCCTGACATGCAATACCCCGACGTTTAAAAACTAAGCTGCGTCTGCGGAAGTAGTTACATTGGGGAAACTAAGTGACATGTCTCGGACCGTGTTCGTGAACATAAGGCAGATCTGAAACACGGTAGGACCAATACCTCAGCCATGGCTGATCATTGTTTTAATGCTGTGGGCATACACGAAATTGATTTTGCCAAGACGAAGTTACTCTGCAAACCGACTGCTTATCAGCAAAGATTCGTTAATGAAGCCGTCCAGATGTGTTAACACAGACACAATTTCAACCGACTTGCGTACAAACTGAGCAATCATTGGAAGGACGTTATTAACCAGTTTAAGTCATGACGGGCCATGATGTTCCCAGCCTACCACCTTGATATTAGTTGGTTTTTTCGGCTCTCTGATTTTTTACATTAACAGATGTCATTTCTCACTAACACAGCTACCTCGTGTGCCATCCTCGAGGCTGCTGCTTCAGGATCTCCCATTAACATGCTAATCTCTCACATTAACATAGCCACCTTGGCGCACTCGCCGTGAAGGAGTCTCGGCGATCTTGCATTGACATGCTAATTTCTGCCTGGCAGCCCTGTGATTGGTGGAAAGCCCACCACCGCCGCGGTCGCTACCCACCACTTGCATTGGCATTGGCTGCTGACATTTGGGCCACGCCCTTTTCAAACCTTTATACCTTTATAAGCCGTTGTTTTTAGCAGCTAACCCCACTTTTCCTGATGACGACCGCTCGTGTTGCGATTGAAACGTCGTGATATTTTTTATTATGTTTTGTTATTTTTTCTCTCTACGTGACTTTACCGAAAGACCCAAACAATATGAATTCCTGCAGTCATGAAAGCTTTGAATCAAGGTTGATTAAATGGCAAGTATTGGAGATTTAATTCTGATACAATTATGTTAGTTTTTATTGATTTTGGCGCAGTTTCAAATGATTATTTTTATATCAGTATTTACGTAACTACACTCGTTTACATTCGGCTGTACTCAGCTCACCATTCCTTTGAACTAATAAAAAACTTCTGCTTAACAATTATTAAACATCCTCAGTTGTGTGTCATTAGGTTCAGTATACAAACTGGACTAACAACATTTGGTTTTATGCAACAAAAACTTTATTTCAAAATGTATTTTTTTAAAAGTGTACTGACGAAAGCAACAAATTAAACGTTCTAAATTATATTGTACGTGTACTGCATACAATGTTAACAGTAAGAGCTCAAAGCAGGAACGTACATGTACACCAGATAACTATATTCGTGTGTAAACAATAAATTGCTTACAATATTGTACTTAATGTTGCCCGGTGAAATGAAACATTCTAAATCTAATGAGTCGCATTGAAAATAACATCCTACAGGCTGTTAATATTACTGTTTAGATACGACACATTACATGTCTTTAACATTCTCATGAAGACAAATTACAAAATGCATGACATTGTATCACACTGAATTCCAGCACGAATACTGTTAAATAGTTAGACTACTGGAATGGATGCTCCAGGCACCACTCTACGCGTGAGTGGTGCCAGTGGACTGAGAGGCCGTGCCAGGAGTCGCTGTCGCTGGCTGCTCAATGACCACCACCCTCTCGGCCGCTGCAGGGAGGGCGCGGCGCTGAGCCTTGAACTTCAGCTTCCCGTCTTCAGTCAAGCAGCAGCTCACGCTCTGCGGGTCCACGTCCCTGGGCAGCTGCGTCTCCCTGTGGAACTCCTGGCAGCTGTGGCTGTAGCTGCCGCTGCTGACTTCTCCGCTCTTCACCTCGCGCCGTCCGGCCACCACCAGCTTGTCTCCAGACACCTTCACGGCCAGGTCCTGTGGGGAGAAGTCCTGCACGTCCAGGGACGCGACAAACCCGCCTCCCTGCTCCTGTGGATCTTCAATCTGGAACCCACTGCTCACGGCCGGCTGCTGCAGCAGTGCGTCTCCGTGGCTGCCCGGGGCCCGCGTGTGGCTGCTGAGCTGATCGACTCCACGGAAGATTCTCTCCATCCTCTCGATCTCGCTCCTCATGTCTCGCTGCAGCTGCTGGAAGAGACTTTCACCGCGGGGGTTCCAGACCGGCCAGCCTGGACGTGCAGGACTTCTCCCCACAGGACCTGGCCGTGAAGGTGTCTGGAGACAAGCTGGTGGTGGCCGGACGGCGCGAGGTGAAGAGCGGAGAAGTCAGCAGCGGCAGCTACAGCCACAGCTGCCAGGAGTTCCACAGGGAGACGCAGCTGCCCAGGGACGTGGACCCGCAGAGCGTGAGCTGCTGCTTGACTGAAGACGGGAAGCTGAAGTTCAAGGCTCAGCGCCGCGCCCTCCCTGCAGCGGCCGAGAGGGTGGTGGTCATTGAGCAGCCAGCAACAGCGACTCCTGGCACGGCCTCTCAGTCCACTGGCACCACTCACGCGTAAAGTGGTGCCTGGAGCATCCATTCCAGTAGTCTAACTATTTAACAGTATTCGTGCTGGAATTCAGTGTGATACAATGTCATGCATTTTGTAATTTGTCTTCATGAGAATGTTAAAGACATGTAATGTGTCGTATCTAAACAGTAATATTAACAGCCTGTAGGATGTTATTTTCAATGCGACTCATTAGATTTAGAATTCATTTCACCGGGCAACATTAAGTACAATATTGTAAGCAATTTATTGTTTACACACGAATATAGTTATTTGGTGAACATGTACGTTCCTGCTTTGAGCTCTTACTGTTAACATTGTATGCAGTACACGTACAATATAATTTAGAACGTCAAATTTGTTGCTTTCGTCAGTACACTTTTTTAAAAATACATTTTGAAATAAAGTTTTTGTTGCATAAAACCAAATGTTGTTAGTCCAGTTTGTATACTGAACCTAATGACACACAACTGAGGATGTTTAATAATTGTTAAGCAGAAGTTTTTTATTAGTTCAAAGGAATGGTGAGCTGAGTACAGCCGAATGGAAATGAGTGTAGTTACGTAAATACTGATATAAAAATAATTATTATAAACTGCACCAAAATCAATAAAAACGAACATAATTGTATCAGAATTAAATCTCCAATACTTGCCATTTAATCAACCTTGACTTAAAGCGTTCATGTCTGCAGGAATTCATATTGTTTGGGTCTTTCGGTAAAGTCACGTAGAGAGAAAAAATAACCAAAAAAATAATAAAAATTTCACGACGTTTCAATCGCAACATGAGCGGTCGTCATCAGGAAAAGTGGGGTTAGCTGCTAAAGACAACTGCTTATAAAGCTTTGAAAAGGGCATAGCCCAAATGTCAGCAGCCAATGCCATTGCAAGTGGTGGGTAGCGACCGCGGCGGTGGTGGGCTTTCCACCAATCACAGGGCTGCCAGGCAGAAATTAGCATGTCAATGCAAGATCGCCGAGACTCCTTCACGGCGAGTGCGCCAAGGTGGCTATGTTAATGTGAGAGATTAGTATGTTAATGGGAGATCCTGAAGCAGCAGCCTCGAGGATGGCACACGAGGTAGCTGTGTTAGTGCGAAATGACATCTGTTAATGTAAAAAACTCAGAGAGCCGAAAAAAACAACTAATATTGGAAGGTGGTAGGCTGGGAACATAATGGCCCGTTATGACTTAAACTGGTTAACAATGTCCTTCCAATGATTGCTCAGTTTGTACCCATCTTCTCGGTTGAAATTGTGTCTGTGTTTACACATCTGCATTGCTTCATGAACGAATCTTTGCTGATAGGCAGTGGGTTTGCAGAGTACCTTCGTCTTGGAAAAATCAATTTCGTGTATGCCCACAGCATTAAAACAATGATCAGCCACGGCTGAGGTATTGGTCCTACCGTGTTTCAGATCTGGCTTATGTTCACGAACATAGTCCGAAACATGTCACTCAATTTCCCCAATGTAACTACTGCCGCAGACGCAGCTTAATTTTTAGACGCCGGGGTATTGCATGTCAGGGATCACATCCTTCACAGATGGGATCAGATCACAAATTGTATGTACTGTGTTGAATCGAACCTGGATCTTGTGTTTCCTCATGAGTTTAGAAATATTTTTGGTGACCCCTGCTATATATGGCAAGGTGATGGTTTTGATTGGTTCCTGAGATGGTTCTTTCCCAACAGTTGGGGTGATAGCTTTTCGGATTGTGTATTCTGAATATCCATTCATTTTGAGGGCTTGGTGTACGTGTTCCAGTTCACTGGCTAGGTGGTGATGGTCGGAAATACATCGAGCTCTATGGTGTAGAGTTTTGATGAGAGAATTCTTCTGGGATGGATGGTGGTGGGAGTCAGGTTTTGTTAGGCATTCGTATGGGTGGCTTTCCTGTAGACAGATTGTCCCATTGAGCCATCTGGTCTCTGTACGATGAAAACATCCAAGAATGGTAATTTGCCATCCTTTTCCACCTCCATGGTGAATTTGATCGCTGGGTGTATGGAATTGATGTGGTTGAAGAATTGGCCCAAAGCTGGTAGGCCATGTGGCCAGATGAGGAACGTGTCATCTATGTACCTCTTAGACAAGGACGTAGGGTGGATGCCTGGATGGCATCTGTCTCAAAATATGTTTCCATTAAAAATTGGCTTCAACTGGAGATAAGGGCGAACCCATTGGGGTAGCTTCAACTTCTTTGTATAGTGTTCCATTCCAGGTGAAGTAAGTGTTGGTGAGGCAGTGTCCAACCAGGGCCGGTACATCAGCATTCAATCCTTGTTGGACCAAATCGTCAATGATTGCAATGGTGTAAGGCACAGGAACTTTAGTAAACAACGATACTAGATCGAAACTGACAAGCAAATCACCTGGAAATAGTGAGATGTCCTTAATTAACGATACCAAGTGAGCTGATTTAAGTACAGCTGAGGTGGTCTTACCAGTGAATGGTTGTAAGGTCTGAGACAGAAATGGGGCCCGTTTGTAGGTGAGTGAGTCAATAATGAAGACGATAGGATGAAGGGGTGTATCTTCTTTATGATTTTTGGTAAGCCATAAAGTCTGGGTGGTCTAGCAGCAGAGGGTTTTAAGGAAAGCCGCTTGGTTGGTTCGATTAAAGATGTTGAATCAGTGATGATATTGTTGGTTTTTGTAACAAGGCGGTTGGTGGGATCTCTATTGATTTTGGTAAATCTACCATCATTCAGTAGGTCCTGAATTTTGTTATTGTATGTGTTTTTTTTTTCCATGAGGACAGTGAAATTGCCCTTGTCGGCTGAGATGATGACGATGTCCTCTCTCTTTTTTAATTGAGAAAGCAAAAAACGCTCATCCTTACTGATGTTGCTAATAGGTGTCTTAGCGTTTTTGATTAATATGTGTCTTAGCGTTAATTAAGGACATCTTATGCTTGCTTGTTGATGTGCTTCACAGTGACGCTCGCTTCACCTGTTAGCGCTGTGAGCGCTGCTCCTTCCTCTGCCGATGTTCTGCCAGTGCAGCTACAGGAGCTGCTTTTATCGCCCTGGCAGTAGCTACGAGCAGATTCCAGGGGAGCCAGAAGCGTCCAGAATGACGCAGCTGCTCCCAGGGCTTCCCTCATCCACAGCAAATAGCAGTGACTCAAACCTGGGGTTCAGCTGTGTGACGTCTTCTCTAAACTAGCACATCAACAAGCATGGCCCTGAGTGTTTATTTTCCTGCGATGCACGTGAAGGAGAGGAACGTCTGGCCAGGCTGGCCGGTCTGGAACCCCCGCGGTGAAAGTCTCTTCCAGCAGCTGCAGCGAGACATGAGGAGCGAGATTGAGAGGATGGAGAGAATCTTCCGTGGAGTCGATCAGCTCAGCAGCCACACGCGGGCTCCGGGCAGCCTCGGAGATGCACTGCTGCAGCAGCCGGCCGTGAGCAGTGGGTTCCAGATTGAAGATCCACAGGAGCAGGGAGGCGGGTTTGTCGCGTCCCTGGACGTGCAGGACTTCTCCCCACAGGACCTGGCCGTGAAGGTGTCTGGAGACAAGCTGGTGGTGGCCGGACGGCGCGAGGTGAAGAGCGGAGAAGTCAGCAGCGGCAGCTACAGCCACAGCTGCCAGGAGTTCCACAGGGAGACGCAGCTGCCCAGGGACGTGGACCCGCAGAGCGTGAGCTGCTGCTTGACTGAAGACGGGAAGCTGAAGTTCAAGGCTCAGCGCCGCGCCCTCCCTGCAGCGGCCGAGAGGGTGGTGGTCATTGAGCAGCCAGCGACAGCAACTCCTGGCACGGCCTCTCAGTCCACTGGCACCACTCACGCGTAGAGTGGCGCCTGGAGCATCCATTCCAGCAACCTGCTTCATTGATGTTTTAATTGTATGGATATTTTGTTTAATCAGTTTCTTCTATCCACGATATGTTCACTAATATGTACGTGTTTCAGCGTTTGCAATTAACTTAATTTGATTACGTGTATCGCTGTACAGGATTGCTAAATTGTTTCGCGTCGTTTTAATTTGCCATTACACTTTAATATATTGCAATAAGATAATGCTAAATGTGTTATTCAAGTATTTTTCATCAACGCTGCTATAGCAATGTAAGTCATACTACTATTACAATAATCTATGCCTCGAGTTTCCTTACTGGCTGGGTTTCTCTCCACCACAACATTAACTCTGTTAGTGGGTTCCAGCTGTTTCCACCGAAACTAGCTGGGTTACTGGCTACACGGATTTTTCCGTTTACAGTAACAAATAAACATTACACATACATGCAGGCATCGACTTACGAACACTCGACTTACGAATTTCCGCACTTAGGAACCAGCTACCATGAAACATGTTTTAACATTGAGAATTACAACGCGAACTCGCACTTGCAAACTGAACCGAGGATCTATTCTTTTTTCAGCGGAGCGATCCTCCACGAGTTGTGTCATCCTCGCGCTTCCAGTGTTTGTGCTCGTGTGTGCGTGCGCGCACGTGTGTACATTATTGTGTTCCCACTTACAAACCGTTTGACTCACGAACGGGTCCCAGGAACTAATTGAGTTCATAAGTCGAGGACTGTCGGGATCGTTGTGTGAAACATAAAATACATACAAATTTATAAAAACATTTTATGTTCAAATACCTTGCATCCTGATGCTGGCTTGTCGTAAGGGGCGAAATGAGTCACCACAATTGCACACACACACACGGACAACAAACGCCACTAAGTGGCGGTGACGTTGCCACGGCACTTGTGCCAGGCTAAGTGCACTTTATGGCCACGTGATCACGGGTCAGATTCAGCTGCCATGGTTTGACAGAGATGAGTGGCAGATGCGTCAGCTGTGCCTCCCCTACTGTGCCAACTTGATGTGTTTTATCCGCCTGAGGCTCTGCTCGTTGTTGTGAGCGTCTCTCTGCTGCCCTCTGTTGTTGCTGGAGGGCGACTACCTCCAACTGCCCAGTATCGTCCATCATGAGTCTCCTCCACATAGGCCGCTCTTTACACTGCTGGTACCAGTCATTCGCAAGTCAATTCAGTTCCACATCCTCTTGTACCACATCATTTAATCTCTTCTCTAGCCCGTGCCGCGCCTGTTTAGACCCCTTTAATGCAGTGGTTAGGGAGGCGTGGTACATGACCCAGCCAATGTAGCATTACCTGCTGGAGGCGCTTACCGATGGGACTTTGTCCAGATCTGTAAAGGATTGTGAGCTCACACAATCCAGCCTGGTTAAACACAGGATGGATCGTAGGAAGGCCATCCTGAATGTTTATTACCGGCGAAGATGTTCCATTAGGGGGGTCCACGTTTGGCAAGCATCGAGAAGGAAGGGCATGACCGTGGCCGAGAAGATCCGAAGACTGCTGTGGAGCGACAGATATCAGGTAGCTTCCACACAGCGTCATGCAACCGATGAAAAGATAATGCCGCTCGACTGATTCGGAGTGAGATCTCTTCTGTCAAACCGGAGTTGGTCATAAGCACACTATCCAGATGTGGAAAACCATCCAATTTACAACTGCCCCATTACCAATAAAAAGTTAAGGGGTGGAGGGTTTAATGCAGACATGGGCTGGGCTTTTTAATCCGGCCCCCCGAACTTGTCCAAATATTATTAAATTAAATTTTACCTTTCACCTGTAATGCCCTCATTTCCCCATTAGATGGAGCACTTTGTCCGGGAATGTGGTAATTGGTTTGGGCGCAGGCCTCAGATGTTTTCATGATGTTTGATCAGTCACGTTACGACATGTTTTTGTATTGTTCATGTTCGTGCAATTTGTTAAATTGCCTTGCAAATAAATGCTTTGCTACCTGTTAAAGGCCAAATCCTTTCATGTAATGATTTTTACATGTCATTTATATTAGTTCACACAAACACTCCATCCATCTGTTCCTTGCCCGGCCCCTCTGTCAAATTTTAGAACCCATTGTGGCCCGCGAGTAAAAAAAATTGCCCACCCCTTGTTTAATGGCACAACATAGCGAGGCAGGTGCTTAGTTTTGGTGGGGCTGATGGTTAAGGCCCCACCTCTTAGTGCAGGGGTGGGGAACCTTTTTTGTGCCAAGGGCCATTTGGATATTTATAACATCATTCGCGGGCCATACAAAATCATCAACTTAAAAATGAGCCTATTATATTTGGTCAAACATTTAGTTAACTCACCCCTAATGCGATGGCTGGAACTGCTTCTCTTTGGTGAGGCGTGTGGAGATATTAGCTGGCATTGATGATGTTAGCTGGTATTGATGATGTTGCTACTCGCAACTGCTTTTCCAGGTTTGCTCCAAGATTGATTGAATTTCGAGTCCCGCCTGCGGTTGCCTTGGCAGGGCCAGACCAAATGATTTCGCAGGCCTCATGGCCGGCCGGCCGGACGTTCCCCACCCCTGTCTAGTGGCACGCTCCAGGTCTAGATCATTCGCATACGTAACATGGATGACAAATCGGGAGCAAGCTCTCAAGCGCACCCGGGCATCAATCCGCCTCCCATTGTATCTATATCAGATATAGATTGCTCCGGTACGGACATGGAAGGTTTCTCGAACGACGTGGACCAAAAATATTTTAAACAGTGTACGGAGCCAGATGACATTACTGTCGAACCCCAAGGTTAACGGGGAATAGCTTTGTCTTCCGGCCAAGTAGCTTTACTCGGCCCTGCTCAATATCATGGAAGTCCTTAATTATTGTGAGCAGAGAGTCAGAGACTCCGAAAGCATGAAGAACAACCCAGAGTCCAGACCTATTGATGGTATCATAGGCATTGACCAGGTCAATAAAGCAGAGATGTAAGTCCTGTCGGAATTCAACACTCCTCTGCTGTAGCAAACGGAAGGAAGATGTGGCATCTGTGGCTGCCCTGGCCTGAAACCACAATGGGGCTCCCCAATCCTCTTCTCAGCATGCCTGGCAAGGTGATGTTGAATAATCCTTGCCAGGACTTTTTCTGGCACTCTAACACAGGCACAGACTCTAACCAAAACTATCGAATAATTACACGGTTTATTTAAAATTGCACTTTCAATTAATGTGCCTATTAATGTCATTATTTCGGCAAAAAATGTTTTTTTCTTAAACTAGTGCAATGAAAAAAATACCCTTTATTGTAAAATTTGCAAAATAAAGACGATATAATTCCTGTACTGTTTTAGTTTATCTTTCTGAATACACATTTAATGAAAATGTGTTTTAGTGAATGGTTGTTTTTGAAGGTGATATCGTGTAAATGTTTTCCAAAGCTGCTTATGCAGCCGTCACCATCTCCAGCCGTGATTTCTCCACTTCTGTCCGAAGCCATCACCATCTCTTGCGGATTTGCAATGCAAAAATCTGTCTGGCTACTGCCCACCGGTTGATTTATTCGATCCATCTTCGCAGTGGACGCTCTATTGGTTGTGTTCCCTCCTTTAGCTCCCATTCCCACGTTAGTCACGACCACCGGCCGTCATCTCTTCAAGTTGTGTGTCCTGCCTCACCCCACCTTTCTAAACTAAAATTATGCCTTTAATTTGCATATGATGTCCAATTGACGTGTCCGTCTTCCATTCTCAGTTTAATTCCTAGCATGTGCATCTCTATGCTTCCTTGTGCACTTCTCAACATTGGTTCCATTGTCTTCGTCAATGGCCATGTTTGTGATGCATCTGTTGTTGCAGGTCATATCCACTGATTAAAAAACGTTCTGCTTTAGGAAAATGGCTTTGTTACGTTTCATGATTTAAGTTCAGATTCCAATCAGCACTGTGCTCTGCCCTGATACGCCTCTCTTAATAATTTTCATCCCTCTCCCCCTTCAACAACCGCCCCACGTATAAATGCACTTCTATGTTTTCAAGTTGTGTCCCTGTTCTTTTTGTTCAATTTGTTATTCCCCCGCACCTCCAATAAGCATGGTTGCCTGCGTACGGTGCGAAAGAAGTTCAGCATGCAAACATACGCTGCGTTGAAAACTTACTCTACAGCATATTCACACTGGAGACGCAGGAGGGTGCTGCTATGAGATTGCCACATTTTTGACTGTAGACAAAGCCTGGACAGATTTCTCAGTCAGCACTCAGTCTAGAATTATCAGAACTACACAGTAAACGACACAATGTGGGTGCTATATCTCGTAAGAATGAATACCCACCACCTAAACACAAATGGTAATTCCTGGACAGGTGACAACTCTAGCCATGCCCATGAAAAAATATATAGTGACTAACTTGGAGACGTAACTTCTTCGAGGCAATTCTTTAATTACACACCGAGCATACTGTTACACACTCTCTGCTGTAATACAACGCTCTGTCCCTCGCTTAAACGCAACTCTCACTCGTGGCTAGCCTACAACACAACGCTCGCCATCTGACACTGACGGCGCTGAACTAAGACAGGCAACTACTGCTAGCAGCACAATTATCAAGTGGATGACGACAGCGGCGAAGGCGACGATCTTCAACAGCAACGACGACGACGGCGATCCCACTCCAAACGATGGCCCTCATCCCCTGCTCGGGGTCCCCTTTAATCCTCTTAGCGCGGCCTCGCTCCCCTCCGGCCACGCTCCCCTTCTAGAATCTACTAGCAGAATCTCGACGTGTCCTACCCGAGATCCTTCTCAGGTCTATCACGTGGTCTGCTGTCAATCAGGGCTGCTTCACTCTGCAGATCCCCTTCCCTGCCAGCAGCCAGCGCTATGCTACGTAGTGACCAATTCTATGTGACTACACATACACAACATCCTGACCATCACTCGCCTATGCGGATGATAAAATATCAAGCATTGTAGATTTAATTCTGATCTACTGTTGTTCGTTTTGATTGATTTTGGCACAGTTTAAAATATATATTTTAATATCAGTACCAGCGGGAAGTACCCAGCGTTTCCCGGGGCAAAAATATATTTACAAACTTGTCTTCTCTTAAAAACATAACATATACATACACAAACACTAAGCTATTGTGCCCTTTGTCCATTTGTCCGTCAACAAAATTATAGGAGGAGCGACACTAGAAAAACGGCGTATTCTATTATTTATTTTTTTTTATGTCAACGTGACTTAACCGAAAAAACCAAAGAGTAATTCCTGCAGTCACGAAAACTTTGAATCTAGTTTTAGCGTGTTAATGTTAAATAAACGTGTTGTCTCCTATAGAAGCCTGAGTCTCCATTTGAGCCCACTACAACTGGTGTTGGAAGTGGCCAAACGTTAGTTAATTAACTATAGATTATGGAGACTAGGCGAACAATACGTACCAGGTCTCCAGATGAAGAGGACGACGACCCACCGGCCCCGGGGATGTCGGCGCAATCCCCCAGCCCCCACTGGGGGCCTGGGGTGTCCACCTCCGGTTCCAAACCGCCCTCCAAATTGCCTTACCTACGAGTCCTACTTGGTACAGGCCGGACCCGCTATTGCCGCCTGTTGGGCCCTGACTGCAGCTACATATTTTCCAGTAGTGGTGGCGGCGTATTACGCCTGACAATTACCCACCACATTAAGAAGCACGATGGTAGCTTGCAGTTGTGTGTCGACTTTAGGAAGCTTCATAAGATATCGGTGGCTGACGCGTATCCTCTCCCTCGGATGGACGATTCCCTGGACGCTCTGGCGGGAGCACAGAACTTCTCCACCCTTGATCTCCTGTCCGGATTTTGGCATTTGCCACTAAATGAGGCCTCTAAACCCAAACGGCTTTTCGAACACCTCAAGGCCTGTTTGAATTAAATCAGCTTCCCATGGGACTCCACGCAGCACCGGCTACGTTCCAATGACTGATGGAGCTGGTGCTGGCTGGACTTCAATGGGACTCATGCTTACAATACCTCGACGATGTCATCGTCTTCAGCCGTACGTTCAAAGAACATCTTGATTGGTTACGCGCTGTCTTTCTTAAAATGCGAGCGGCCCATCTCAAATTCAAGCCGCAGAAGTGTTACCCCCTTCAGAAATCCGTGCGGTATCTCGGTCATATTGTCAGTAAATCGGGCATTGTGATAGATCCCGACAAAACCACGTGTGTTCGGACGTGGCCGACCCCCACGTTGATGATGCAGGTGCAGAGTTTTATTGGTTTTGCGTCTTATTATCGCCGGTTTGTCACTGGGTTCGCTACCTTCGCAAAACCTCTCCACGCCTTGACGGTTATGGGTCAGAGGTTTCATTGGGGGGAGGAGGAAGCCGCATTTGTTGCGCTTCGCAATTCCCCTCCGCTACTCTGACTTTGCCATGCCGTGCGTCCTTGATACTGACGCAACCAACACCAGCATTGGCGCGGTTCTGTCCCAGGTTGTCAACGGGGTGGAGTGTGTTGTTGCATACGGCAGCAGAGTGCTGTCGCCAGCCGAACAGCGTTACTGTGTCACGCGCCGGGAACTATTCAGGTCTCCCGCATTAACGAGTTGATTGCTCTGGACATCCCTGGTTCGGTTCCCGTCACCCCTCGTGGGAATAAATATTTGTTGGTTGGCGTCGAATATTTATCGCGCTGGCCGATGGCCTGGCAGCTATGGATGGGAGCCATCCGGTAGTGCCACCTAGGCACATGCCATGGTACAATGGTGAGCACACAGGACTTGTAATCAATACAGAGGTACTATGTACAGGGGCGGCAAGCAGCTAAAAAATGGTGCACGTTTATTATAAATACGACATTCTCAAATGGTTTCGAAATTAAGTGTCTTATCAGCAGAATCGTGCAGAGTTTCTGCCGAACATACACAGCATTAGTTCCTAACACACTTTGGCAGAGTTGGTGTCACTGCCCGGGAAAGGAACATTAATGGTGATTTTGTGGAAAGTCAGGTGAAATGGGTGGTTGGTCAGACTGACCAGCACCCTGTGCTGTGTGGATCGCTCGTGGTTCTGGCCACCAATCGCCAAGCAAATTGGTTGCAGAGACTTCCACGTGTAGAGTGACTTCAGTTGTGTGCAACCGAGTTGCGCAACTGCTTGCACCGGCTGTGGCCGTGTGCGGAAAGCTAACTCGGGTCAAACCTGGGTTTCGAAGCGCGGTGTAGCGTTAACCATGACACTACCGCTCCACACAATCACACACACGCGAAGATCGACACCAAATACGTGCTCTGTTGCACCGCACAGCAACTCACACGCACACTGCAGTGTCCAATAACAACACAAATGTATTAATCATGACAACCACATGCTCTGCCACTCAAAGCAATGTCCATCACATGGCCATCAACGCGACACATATAGTTCATCACGGTCACCCGACCAGCAGGAGTCACGTGTGTGAGCAGTCCGTGAATGTCGCCGGGCTATTGTGATGCAGTGGTGTGGGTTGGACAAGGGGCGGATGATGATGTCTGTCGTGGAAATCTGTGGAGCGGCACGGAACAAAAGTGGGACGGGTGGCCCAGTGTGGAGCAGGAGCCGCTCGGCTGGGACGAAGGTGGGGAGGAATCCACTGATCCGGTGGAGGCGTGGGGAGGAGGGCGGGACGCCGCGTGAAGCGCGACTCGTGGGAGTGGTGCCAGGCAGAAGGGGCACCTGGGACTCCGTACGCGGGACCCCGGCCGTTGCACCTGGGCTGGGGGGGGATCCGCTGCCCTGCAGGTGGAGCGAGGCCGGGGGGAAGGTGCTGTCGGTCCGGGTGGATGGGACGAATCAATGCGGATGGAGTTGAGGATTCGAGAGGAGGTTTGCGGAGGCGGGGAGGAAGGCGGCTGTTGCGGGACTTGCGGTAACGCTGCCGTGAAGAATAGGGAGCAAAAGACTCGTGTGCCGGGCCCGGTCTGGTATCACGGTGGCGTGGAGGAACCCAGGGCTCTGGTGGAGGTGGAGGCAGGTGGAAAGCAGGGAGCTCCCAATCCTGGGGGTTAGCTTGATTACTCATGGGTGGAGGTGATGGTGCGAGTGGCGGTGGTGGCGATAGTGGCAGTGGAAGCGATGGCAGAAGTGGAGGTTGAGGCAATGGCAGGAGTGAAGGTGGAGTCGATGTCAGCAGTGGGGGTAGAGTTGATATCAGTGGTGGAGACAATGGCCTGAGTAGAGATGGAGGCGATGGCAGCAGTGGAGTTGAGGATTCGAGAGGAGGTTTGCGGAGGCAGGGAGGAAGGCGGCTGTTGCGGGACTTGCGGTAACGCTGCCGTGAAGAACAGGGAGCAAAAGACTCGTGTGCCGGGCCCAGTCTGGTATCACGGTGGGGTGGAGGAGCCCAGGGCTCTGGTGGAGGTGGAGGCAGGTGGAAAGCAGGGAGCTCCCAATCCTGGGGGTTAGCTTGATTACTCATGGGTGGAGGTGATGGTGCGAGTGGCGGTGGTGGCGATAGTGGCAGTGGAGGCGATGGCAGAAGTGAAGGTTGAGGCAATGGCAGGAGTGAAGGTGGAGTCGATGTCAGCAGTGGGGGTAGAGTTGATATCAGTGGTGGAGGCAATGGCCTGAGTAGAGATGGAGGCGATGGCAGCAGTGGAGCCGATGGCCCGATTGGAGGTGTAGGCGATGGCAGCAGTGGGGGCGATGTCCTGAGTAGAGATGGAGGCGATGGCCTGAGTAGAGGTAGAGGCGATGGCCTGAGTAGAGGTGGAGGCGATGGCCTGAGTTGAGGTGGAGACGATGGCCTGAGTAGAGGTGGAGGCGATGGCCCGAGTAGAGGTGGAGGCGATGGCCCGAGTGGAGGTGGAGGCGATTGCCTGAGTGGAGATGGAGGCGATGGCCTGAGTAGAGGTGGAGGCGATGGCCTGAGTAGAGGTAGAGGCGATGGCCTGAGTTGAGGTGGAGGCGATGGCCTGAGTAGAGGTGGAGACGATGGCCCGAGTGGAGGTAGAGGCGATTGCCTGAGTGGAGGTGGAGGCGATGGCCTGAGTAGAGGTGGAGGCGATGGCCTGAGTGGAGGTAGAGGCGATGGCCTGAGTAGAGGTGGAGGCGATGGCCCGAGTGGAGGTGGAGAAGATGGCCCGAGTGGAGGTGGAGGCGATGGCCTGAGTGGAGGTGGAGGCGATGGAAGCAGTGGAGGTAGAGTTGATATCAGTGGGGGAGGCGATGGCCTGAGTAGAGATGGAGACGATGGCCTGAGTGGAGGTGGAGGCGATGGCCTGAGTAGAGGTGGAGGCGATGGCCTGAGTAGAGGTGGAGGCGATGGCCCGAGTGGAGGTGGAGGCGATGGCCCGAGTGGAGGTGGAGGCGATGGCCCGAGTGGAGGTGGAGGCGATGGAAGCATTGGAGGTGGAGTTGATATCAGTGGGGGAGGCGATGGCCTGAGTAGAGATGGAGGCGATGGCCTGAGTGGAGGTGGAGGCGATGGCAGCGGGGGAGGCGATGGCAGCGGTGGAGGCGATGGCCCGAGTAGAGATGGAGGCAATGGCCCGAGTGGAGGTGGAGGCGATGGCCCCAGTGGGAGCGATGGCCTGAGTGGAGCTGGATTCTTCAGGTGAGGAGCACAGCTCTGCTTGGTGCCGGGGCTGTTTCCCCTCCCCTGCGCCCGCCGCTTTCGTCTCCGCGCCGCGGCCATACGAGCCCAGGGACTCGGTGCTCGGCCGAGACCTCCACCTTTCTTTCTCTGCAGCGCCCGGGAAATCTTCCTCCTTCCGGTCCTCATCCTCATTCTCATCGCTCTCTGCAAAAGTTACGAAAAACATCAACGGCGTCATTAGCTGAATCTCCCTGCTCCGTGTCTGTGAGTGCGTTGTGACCCTGGGGACAGACTTGCGAGTTTGTTTTTTACGTTTTTGAGCCAGGAGGCCAGGATTGGGAAAAACTTGGGCCACTTTTCATCCAGGCAACTGGAGAGCAGCACAGACTAAGTCTTACTTACCAAACATTTAAACTAACAACAGCATACTCTTTGGTTTCTTTCGGTAAAATCACGTAGATAGAAAAATAACTAATAAAGTGAAACCTTGGATTGCGAGCATAATTCCTTCTGGAAACGTGCTCTTAATCCAAAGCACTCGTATATCAAAGCGAATTTCCCCCATAAGAAATAATGGAAACTCAGATGATTCGTTCCACAAACCAAAAATACCGTATTCATATAAAAAATATTAATACAAAATACCTTTTTATATTTTTATTATTTAATATAAAGTAATCAAATTTATTAATTACATTTAATCGTGGCTGGTGTGAGGGAGACGAGATAGAGGATGGTTATTGTGTAGGACGACTTTCACTTGCAGTACAGTTACTAAAGAACAGTCACTACACATGGACACAAAATAAAAAAATGCTTTACGCACACACACGTATTCACAACACTACAGTACTGTAGTAAACAGTATACATGTAGTCACAACACTATAGTACTGTAGTAAACAGTATACACGTGGTCACAACACTATAGTACTATAGTAAACAAGATAGGTTCGCACGGATGTTGACTATACGAGTGAGGCACACCGACTGAGACCGAGCATGGGAGACGATTACCCACAATCCCGCAGTATACACGTGGTCACAACACTATAGTACTATAGTAAACAGTATACACGTGGTCACAACACTATAGTACTGTAGTAAACAGTACACACGTGGTCACAACACTATAGTACTGTAGTAAACAGTATACACGTGGTCACAACACTATAGTACTATAGCAAATACAGTATACACGTGGTCACAACACTACAGTACTATAGTAAACAGTATACACGTGGTCACAACACTATAGTACTGTAGTAAACAGTACACACTTGGTCAGAACACTATAGTACTGTAGTAAAGAGTATACACGTGGTCACAACACTATAGTACTGTAGTAAACAGTATACACGTGGTCACACTATAGTACTATAGTAAACAGTACACACGTGGTCACAACACTATAGTACTGTAGTAAACAGTATACACGTGGTCACAACACTATAGTACTGTAGTAAACATTACACACGTGATCACAACACTATAGTACTGTAGTAAACATTACACACGTGGTCACAACACTATAGTACTGTAGCAAACAGTGTACACGTGGTTACAACACTATAGTACTATAGTAAACAGTACACACGTGGTCACACCACTATAGTACTGTAGTAAACAGTATACACGTGGTCACAACATTATAGTACTATAGTAAACAGTATACACGTGGTCACAACACTATAGTACTACAGTAAACAGTATAGACGTGGTCACAACACTATAGTACTATAGTAAACAGTATACACGTGGTCACAACACTATAGTACTGTAGTAAACAGTATATACGTGGTCCCAATACTATAGTACTATAGTAAACAGTATACACGTGGTCCCAACACTATAGTACTATAGTAAACAGTATACACGTGGTCACAACACTACAGTACTATAGTAAACAGTATACACTTGGTCACAACACTATAGTACTGTAGTAAACAGTATACACGTGGTCACAACACTATAGTACCATAGTAAACAGTATACACATGGTCACAACACTATAGTACTATAGGAAACAGTATACACGTGGTCACAACACTATAGTACTGTAGTAAACAGTATACACGTGGTCCCAACACTATAGTACTATAGTAAACAGTATACACGTGGTCACAACACTATAGTACTATAGTAAACAGTATACACGTGGTCACAACACTATAGTACTATAGTAAACAGTATACACGAGGTCACAACACTATAGTACTGTAGTAAACAGTATACACGTGGTCCCAACACTATAGTACTATAGTAAACAGTATACACGTGGTCACAAGACTATAGTACTGTAGTATACAGTATACACGTGGTCACAACACTACAGTACTATAGTAAACAGTATGCACGTGGTCACAACACTATAGTACTGTAGTATACAGTATACACGTGGTCACAACACTACAGTACTATAGTAAACAGTATGCACGTGGTCACAACACTATAGTACTGTAGTAAACAGTATAGACGTGGTCACAACACTATAGTACTATAGTAAACAGTATACACATGGTCACAACACTATAGTACTATAGGAAACAGTATACACGTGGTCACAACACTATAGTACTGTAGTAAACAGTATACACGTGGTCCCAACACTATAGTACTATAGTAAACAGTATACACGTGGTCACAACACTATAGTACTGTAGTATACAGTATACACGTGGTCACAACACTACAGTACTATAGTAAACAGTATGCACGTGGTCACAACACTATAGTACTGTAGTAAACAGTATAGACGTGGTCACAACACTATAGTACTATAGTAAACAGTATACACATGGTCACAACACTATAGTACTATAGTAAACAGTATACACGTGGTCACAACACTATAATACTGTAGTAAACAGTATACACGTGGTCACAACACTATAGTACTATAGTAAACAGTATACACGTGGTCACAACACTATAATACTGTAGTAAACAGTATACACGTGGTCACAACACTATAGTACTATAGTAAATAGTATACACATGGTCACAACACTATAGTACTATAGGAAACAGTATACACGTGGTCACAACACTATAGTACTGTAGTAAACAGTATACACGTGGTCCCAACACTATAGTAATGTAGTAAACATTACACACGTGGTCACAACACTATAGTACTGTAGTAAACAGTGTACACGTGGTCACAACACTATAGTACTATAGTAAACAGTAAACACGTGGTCACAACACTATAGTACTATAGTAAACAGTATACACGTGGTCACAACACTATAGTACTGTAGTAAACAATATACACGTGGTCACAACACTATAGTACTATAGTAAACAGTAAACACGTGGTCACAACACTATAGTACTATAGTAAACAGTATACACGTGGTCACAACCCTATAGTACTGTAGTAAACAGTATACACGTGGTCACAACACTATAGTACTGTAGTAAACCGTATACACGTGGTCACAACACTATAGTACTGTAGTAAACAGTATACACGTGGTCACACTATAGTACTATAGTAAACAGTATACACGTGGTCACAACACTATAGTACTGTAGTAAACAGTATACACGTGGTCACAACACTATAGTACTGTAGTAAACATTACACACGTGATCACAACACTATAGGACTGTAGTAAACATTACACACGTGGTCACAACACTATAGTACTGTAGCAAACAGTGTACACGTGGTCACAACACTATAGTACTATAGTAAACAGTATAGACGTGGTCACACCACTATAGAACTGTAGTAAACAGTATACACGTGGTCACAACATTATAGTACTATAGTAAACAGTATACACGTGGTCACAACACTATAGTACTATAGTAAACAGTATAGACGTGGTCACAAAACTATAGTACTATAGCAAACAGTATACACGTGGTCACAACACTATAGTACTGTAGTAAACAGTATACACGTGGTCCCAACACTATAGTACTATAGTAAACAGTATACACGTGGTCACAACACTATAGTACTGTAGTAAACAGTATACACGTGGTCCCAACACTATAGTACTATAGTAAACAGTATACACGTGGTCACAACTCTACAGTACTATAGTAAACAGTATACACTTGGTCACAACACTATAGTACTGTGGTAAACAGTATACACGTGGTCACAACACTATAGTACCATAGTAAACAGTATACACATGGTCACAACACTATAGTACTATAGGAAACAGTATACACGTGGTCACAACACTATAGTACTGTAGTAAACAGTATACACGTGGTCCCAACACTATAGTACTATAGTAAACAGTATACACGTGGTCACAACACTATAGTACTATAGTAAACAGTATACACGTGGTCACAACACTATAGTACTGTAGTAAACAGTATACACGTGGTCACAACACTATAGTACCATAGTAAACAGTATACACATGGTCACAACACTATAGTACTATAGGAAACAGTATACACGTGGTCACAACACTATAGTACTGTAGTAAACAGTATACACGTGGTCACAACACTACAGTACTATAGTAAACAGTATGCACGTGGTCACAACACTATAGTACTGTAGTAAACAGTATAGACGTGGTCACAACACTATAGTACTATAGTAAACAGTATACACGTGGTCACAACACTATAGTACTGTAGTAAACAGTATACACGTGGTCCCAACACTATAGTACTATAGTAAACAGTATACACGTGGTCACAACACTATAGTCCTGTAGTATACAGTATACACGTGGTCACAACACTACAGTACTATAGTAAACAGTATGCACGTGGTCACAACACTATAGTACTGTAGTAAACAGTATAGACGTGGTCACAACACTATAGTACTATAGTAAACAGTATACACATGGTCACAACACTATAGTACTATAGGAAACAGTATACACGTGGTCACAACACTATAGTACTGTAGTAAACAGTATACACGTGGTCCCAACACTATAGTAAACAGTATACACGTGGTCACAACACTATAGTACTGTAGTATACAGTATACACGTGGTCACAACACTACAGTACTATAGTAAACAGTATGCACGTGGTCACAACACTATAGTACTGTAGTAAACAGTATAGACGTGGTCACAACACTATAGTACTATAGTAAACAGTATACACATGGTCACAACACTATAGTACTATAGTAAACAGTATACACGTGGTCACAACACTATAGTACTGTAGTAAACAGTATACACGTGGTCCCAACACTATAGTACTATAGTAAACAGTATACACGTGGTCACAACACTATAGTACTGTAGTATACAGTATACACGTGGTCACACCACTACAGTACTATAGTAAACAGTATGCACGTGGTCACAACACTATAGTACTGTAGTAAACAGTATAGACGTGGTCACAACACTATAGTACTATAGTAAACAGTATACACATGTTCACAACACTATAGTACTATAGTAAACAGTATACACGTGGTCACAACACTATAGTACTGTAGTAAACAGTATATACGTGGTCCCAACACTATAGTACTATAGTAAACAGTATACACGTGGTCACAACACTATAGTACTGTAGTAAACAGTATACACGTGGTCCCAACACTATAGTACTATAGTAAACAGTATACACGTGGTCACAACACTATAGTACTGTAGTAAACAGTATACACGTGGTCACAACACTATAGTACTATAGTAAACAGTATACACGTGGTCAAAACACTATAGTACTATAGTAAACAGTATACACGTGGTCACAACACTATAGTACTATATTAAACAGTATACACGTGGTCACAACACCATAGTACTGTAGTAAACAGTATACACGTGGTCACAACACAAGCAATCGTCTTCAGGTGAAATAATACAGCAGGCGGACTGCTGAGACAGGAAGAAATGTAGCGAGAGAGCTACTGCAACCAAAGGTTACACTATATACGTTTGTGGTGGGATTTGCAAGTAAATGTAAGATCGCAGAGCAAGCATACCCCGGCTAATCCCTCGGCTCCTCCGAGAGGGAGTGGAAGCGGAGGGGCTGCCGTAACGGGCGAGATAGTGGGCGTGAAATTTACAGAGGGTACAAGCTGATAGAAAGAGGATCAAACTCAGCAAACTTAGAAATGTAATGCAACTCATTGAGTCGGCCAACACAACAAATAATACTTTGCCTGGTTGATCACCGTCCTTCTCTGCTTGTGTGTCTCCCTGTGTGTGGGGAGCGGTGGTGCAGCTGTTAGCGCTACGCTGCGCTATGAACCTGGCCACCCGGGTTCGATTCCCGCTCACGGCCAACACCAGTGACGATTATCTGAACCGGTCCCGGGCCTCCCCTAGGTCGACTCAGCCTCAAATGAGTACCTGGTGCGGTGTGTAAACATCGCCACTAGGGAGACAAAGGCGGTCGGGCGTGGTGCTGGCCACCCACCCCCTCGTGTACTGTTCCGGCCTTCACAGGTGCTCGCTAACAGCACTTGCCCCTACAGTCTGTTCAGGCTATACGGGGGATCTTTGTGTCTCCCTGTCTGTGTTTGGTCTCTCTCTCTCTCAAATTTAGTTTCACCTGATGACGACTGCTTGAGTTGCAATCGAAACGTCGTATTCTATTATTTTGTTTATTTTTTCTACGTGACTTTACCGAAAGACCATTGAGTAACAACAGTGTTTTTACGAATCACAGCTAAGAGACAAACAACATTATATTTTCTATTAAACATAACATTTTAATAACATGTTAAAAAATACTTTAAATCTCATCACTGCTCCTCATACTCAATCCGTGATCAGTGCCGGATTATCCTCGGAACAAAATAATCATTAGCTGTGGGCCCCGCACTTTCAAGCGCCCCGCGCTAAATGATCTCACCCTATAAATCCCCGTTCAGTGATTCTGTACTTGCTCTATTACTATAGTAAAATTACAATTACTTTACTATGCAAGTTAAAAACTTCGTGCTTTATAATTGTGTTTTTTATTTATTCTGGGCACCTTTATAATATAAGCTACAGGACCCGCACGAGCTTAATCCGGCACTGTCCGGGATACTGTTCCAGTGCCCAACCAGGCTGTTGAAGACACCGTGAGTGGAGTTGAGGGGGATCGGTGGAGGTGTGAAGGGGGCGAGTGATGCCGACGGGCTGCGAGGGGGTCATCCGAGAGGGTGCCCAGTGGGGAGATGAAGCAATGAAATCGCTCCACGTGCAGGTGCTGGGTGGATTACTGCACAGCGGCATCGTGGGAGGTGGCGACGGCTCGTGGAGGTCTCTACCCACTAGTGGATTGACCATGGCTGATGGTGGTGATGATGATGGATGTTGCTCACTCACTTGGCGACGTATGAAACGCCAGAGATGCACGGCGATGTGCAGGGTGTTCAGCAGCATGGTGGAGCTGATGGCCTCCTTGCAGCCGCTGTACAGCTGACCTACAGCGTGGAGCAGAGCAGGGAGCACGCTGTCCACAATGTCCTCACTGTGGCTACTGAACATCGGTCCCCAGGTGGCGACCCCTGCTGATGCAGAGACGTTCTTCATGTGTCCCGAGTAGTTGATCGTGGTGGTGGTGGTGGTGTTGGAGCCGTTGATGACCGAACCCCCACGCCGAGATCCTCCGAGGAGCTCCACCATCGGCTGCGTGAGCAGCAGAACCACAGTGAGGACAGCCGTGAAGATCGCCATGGTGGTGGTGGTGGCGAAGGTCTCTGAAGAACTCGAAGTGGAGGAGCAGCGTGGGGCGAGGTGGTTTCCTCTCCAGGAGCCGACTCCACTCTGACCTCTGCCGTGACGTCACCGGGCCATGACGTCACCGTGACGTCAGAGGTTTCCACGGCTCTTACGTCATTATAGCATTTGGAACGTGGCTGTGCAATGGAACATCAACACGTGATGCACTACAACACTGTATTGTTTATAGAATTGTAATACAATACTAATTATTCACATCTGAGACAGAACATCGGCAGAGGAGGGAGCCTCACTCCTCACTTCTCCCAACCAGCTTAAAAGTCGCTACGAATCTTAACAGCGTTCATTGAAGCTCTGTGGATGTGTAGGCCTTACTTTAACATATATTTCTGTGACCAGTCACAAGCTAATCCCTTAGCTATTTCAATGCTAAATTACTAGTTGCCTCCGTGGATGTGTAGGTTTTTACTTTAACATAGCCATTTCCGTGACCAGTCACAAGCTAATCCCTCAGCTATTTGCACAAGCTAATCCCTTAGCTATTTCAATGCTAAATTACTAGTTGCCTCTGTGGATGTGTAGGTTTTGACTTTAACATAGCCATTCCTGTGACCAGTCACAAGCTAATCCCTTAGCTATTTCAATGCTAAATTACTAGTTGCCTCTGTGGATGTGTCGGTTTTGACTTTAACATAGCCAATTCCGTGACCAGTCACAAGCTAATCCCTCAGCTATTGATATGTAAACCCCTTTGTCAAGGTGCCTTACTTCTCCCAACCAGCTTAAAAGTCGCTACGAATCTTAACATCGTTAATTGAAGCTCTGTCGTCCCGACAGTACTGTACCTTTCACCTAAAGACGGCCGCTTGCGTTGTGGCCAAAACGTCGTGAGAATTTTATTGTTTTTTTATTATTTTATTCTCATTCTACGTGACTTTACCGAAAGAACCAAAGAAAATAAAATAATAAAGATATAAAACAATAAAATTCCCCAAATCAAAATTCATATACTGTTGATTTATTCACTCCATCTCCGCAGTGGACACTGCCGGTTGTGTTCCTTCCTTAGCTCCCATTCCCACGTTAGTCTCGACCACCGGCCGTCATCACTTCAAGTTGTGTGACCTGCCTCACCCCACCTTTCTAAACTAAAATTACGTCCTTAATTATATGAAGTCATATGAAGTCCAATTGACGTGTCCGTCTTCGAGTATCACTGTAATTCTTAGGATGTGCATCATCTCTACGCTTCCTTGTGCATTTCTAAACATTGGTTCTACTTTCCGTTTGTGATGCATCTGTTTGAAAAAAACGTTCTGCTTAAGGCATATGGCTCAGTTACGTTTCATTATTAAGTTAAGATAACAATAAGCACTTTGTTCTGCCCTGATACACCTCTCTTAATCATTTTCATCCGTCTTCCCCTTCAACAACCGCCCTACGTGTAGATGCACTTCTGTGTTTTCAAGGCTGTGTCCCTGTTCTTTTTGCGTTCAGTTTGTTATTCCCCCGCACCTCCAGTAAAGCATGGTTGGCTGCGTACGGTGCGAAAGAAGTTCACCATGCAAACATACGCTGCGTTGAAAAATGATTCTACTGACTGCAGACCAATCCTGGACAGATTTCTCAATACGAGTGCAATATCGAGGGTACAGATCAATACCAACTGAACACAGATGCTAATTCATGGACGGGTGGCAACTCTAGCCATGCCCATGCAAACATACACAACATCTTGACCATGAATCGCCTATGCGGCAGATTAAATGTCAAGCATTATACATTGAATTTCGATCTACTTTTGTTCGTTTTGATTTATTTTGGCGCAGTTTCAAGTAAGTATTTTTAATAGAATTATTGTATTGCCATTTACTGTATAATTGTGATAATAGACCAAGCACTGAGACATTGCCCAGGGTTGGTCTACAATCGAAAAGGTTGCAACCCCATAGCACACCCTCATGTGTTCCAGTGTTAACACATCGTATGTTTGTATCTTGAAATTCTTTCGCACCGTACGTAGCCCACCGCTCCCCCCACCACACACGTGCACAGCAGCTCCAGAGAGCGACTTTTGGGTCAGAGGTAGCCGCATTGTACTGGGGCCGTCCATAAATGAGGGGGGGGGGGGGGGGGTTGAGAAATGTGACGTCACATCAAAATGCGCAACTTTAAATAAATATAGACAACACGTTCTACGTGATTAAATAGACTTTTTAATAAATATTTTCTCCTACAACATCAGAGTGCAGCGCCACATTAAATAAGCACCACGATGACAATAGTTTAAAGCGATATGAAGCATGCTTTATTTTGGGGGGGGGGCACAGCTTTTTGAGGGGGGGCTCTGACTCTTTGTGACGCCGCGTGACGATGGGAGGGGGGGTCAAAAATCGTCTAAAATCGCGTGACGTCATTTATGGACGGCCCCCACAGCGTGAAATAGCGCAACAAACCGAACCCGCGTACAGCGAGGGAAGCCCTGGCTGGTTTATCATTCATTAATCTCCAGTTCAGTCACAAACGAATCTCTTAGAGCCAAAGGCGCGATCCAGTATCACGTTGGCATGCCGTGTCAACCCGTACGGGGTTACCCCGTATTGGTGTACAGGGAGATTGAGTTCTCAGGTCCATACGGCTTACTAGAGCCGTTTCAAAACGGGCAAAACAATGTTTTGTGTTTCTCCCCTTGTGATGGGACTTTGTAGGATGAACGTTGAGATTTGTAAGGGGCACGGGGTGACCAATAAGGTCTGAATTGGTCTGTAATAAGAGAGGCAATGGTTAGGGGTTGACAGGTGTGCGTTGGCACTGCGTGCCACGTCGCGTTGTCATACAGCTGACACTCCGATGAGCAATGATTCGGCGACGCACGGTGCCAAAGGGGCCGTCCATAAATGACGTCACGCGACTTCTGACGATTTTTGACCCCAACCCCCCATTGTCACACGGCGTCACAAAAAGTCAGACCCCCCCCTCAAATATGACGTCACAAAGCTCTGGCCCCCCTCCCACCAAATAAAACATGCTTCAAATCGCTTTAAACTATTGTCATTGTAGTGCGTATTTAATGTGGCGCTGCACTCTGATGTTGTAGGAGAAAACATTTATTAAAAAGTATATTTAATTAAGTAGAACGTGTCGTCTATATTTACTTAAAGTTGCGCATTTTGATGTGACGTCACATTTCTCACCCCCCCCCCCCCAGGTGCGTGACGTCATTTATAGACGGCCCCAAAGACGTTCAACATTCGTGCGTATCCGCCGTGATGTGGGGCGAAGTAATATTCTAATCTTATTATCCGCGATGCCTGCAGGATTAGCTTTTTTCGTCTTCCAAAGCAGATTATTAATGAGAATATTGATGGAATTTCCCCCAGTGCATGTTGGCTGGGGAAGGGCTGTTTAAGACCCGCGGTGAACCCGCTCATCTCCACGTATCGGCATGAAATGATAAAATCGCAGATTTTCGGAAGCGCGTTCGTTTCAAGTGGATGCTTGTTGTCAACACCGCCATATTGACAGCACTCGCAATCATCCCATACTCAATTGAAACTCTTCTTAAGTAATTGCTTATTGTGTTTAGTTCCTTGTCCTTATCTCATACCTCCGATTAGCACGGTGGGCTACGTACGGTGCGAAAGAATTTCAAGATACAAACATACGATGTGTTAACACTGGAACACATGAGGGTGTGCTATGGGGTTGCCACGTTTTCGATTGTAGACCAACCCTGGGCAATGTCTCAGTGCTTGGTCTATTATCATAATTATACAGTAAATGACAATACAATAATTGTATAAAAAATACTTACTTGAAACTGCTCCAAAATCAATCAAAACGAACAAAAGTAGATCGGAATTCAATGTAAAATGCTTGACATTTAATCTGCCGCATAGGCAATTCATGGTCAAGATGTTGTGTATGTTTGTATGGGCATGGCTAGAGTTGCCAACCGTCCGAGAAATAGCATCTGTGTTCAGGTCGTATTGATCTGTACCCTCGATATTGCACTCGTATTGAGAAATCTGTCCAGGTTTGGTCTGCTATCAGTAGAATCATTTTTCAACGCAGCGTATGTTTGCATGGTGAACTTCTTTCGCACCGTACGCTGCCAACCATGCTTTAATGGAGGTGCGGGGGAATGACAAACTGAACGCAAAAAGAACAGGGACACAGCCTTGAAAACACAGAAGTGCATTTGCACGTAGGGCGGTTGTTGAAGGGGAAGAGGGATGAAAATGATTAAGAGAGGCGTATCAGGGCAGAGCAAAGTGCTTATTATTATCTTAACTTAATAATGAAACGTAACTGAGCCATATGCCTTAAGCAGAACGTTTTTTTCAAACAGATGCATCACAAACAGAAAATATAACCAATGTTTAGAAATGCACAAGGAAGCGTAGAGATGATGCGCATCCTAAGAACAACACTGATACTGGAAGACGGACACGTCAATTGGACTTCATATGCAAATTAAGAACGTAATTTTAGTTTAGAAAGGTGGGGTGAGGCAGGACACACAACTTGAAGTGATGACGGCCGGTGGTCGAGACTAACGTGGGAATGGGAGCTATGGAAGGAACACAACCGGCAGTGTCCACTGCGGATATGGAGTGAATAAATCAACAGTGTATGAATTTTGATTTGGATAATTTTATTGTTTTATATCTTTATTATTTTCTTTTCTTTGGTTCTTTCGGTAAAGTCACGTAGAATGAGAATAAAATAATAAAATGACACGATAAAATTCTCACGACGTTTTGGCCACAACGCAAGCGGCCGTCTTTAGGTGAAAGGTAACTGTCGGGACGACAGAGCTTCAATTAACGATGTTAAGATTCGTAGAGACTTTTAAGCTGGTTGGGATAAGTGAAGCACCTTGACAAAGGGGTTTACATATCAATAGCTGAGGGATTAGCTTGTGACTGGTCACGGAATTGGCTATGTTAAAGTCAAAACCTACACATCCACAGAGGCAACTAGTAATTTAGCATTGAAATAGCTAAGGGATTAGCTTGTGACTGGTCACAGGAATGGCTATGTTAAAGTCAAAACCTACACATCCACAGAGGCAACTAGTAATTTAGCATTGAAATAGCTAAGGGATTGGTTTGTGCAAATAGCTGAGGGATTATCTTTATTATTTTATTGTTTCCCTTCTACGTGACTTTACCGAAAGAACCAAGAATATAGTATATGAATTAGATCATTTATTTATTTTGCTAACTTTATAATTAATCGTACACTTTAATTGCACTAGTTTAATATCTTAAGGTTTAGTTTCTAATTCTCTAGGATAAAACAAGTTATTTTGTCAAAAAGAATGACGTTAATTGGCGCATACATTGAAAGTGCAATTTTAAATGAACCGTGTCAGTCTTCAAATACTGTTCTGGTTATTCCCACCTTGTTGGTGTCCCTATTGTCTCCTGCACCCACTAACAACGGAGTTATTGTTGGGATGGAGAGAAGCACAGCCAGCAGCCAGCCAGGAAACTCGAGACATAGAATATATTAATAGCAGCATGACTTACACTGCTACAGCAGCGAGGTGGTCATGTAACTATTTACATTCTCTGTGTCGCAAACATTAAATGGCAACTAATCTTTCCGTGGTACGCTTGTCCCCACGATTTGAGGACCAATTCCTTAGCGAAGGATTTACTACCAATTGAAGGATGATACAAGTGAAATGTGAAGTTGTAAGATTGATCTTAGATCATTGCAAGCCAATCCCAAATTCTGAGTGCGGAGTGACTCGGCAGGGCCGACGGCGTGAGCCCTGCACCTTGGGAGTTGTCATGGACAGGGAGCAATGAGGCCGCGTTACCGGTTGTCTTAGTTTTGGGGAATTCTGTCTCCAGAACTCTGGTCCACAGTAACGATGAAACAAACACAATGTAGAAAAAAGAACAGTTGCAAATGTTGCAGGAAATTGAAAGGAATTTTAGTACAAAAATCATTACCATTCACACAAACAGTATAGTATTATAGTAGTTCGAAAATTAGACTGTAGAAAATAGTCATGTGTAATGATGAAAAATACTTGAATATAACATTTATCATTATCTTATTAGAATATATGAACGTGTAATGGCAAATTAAAACGATGCGATACGATTTGACAATCCTTTACAGCGATACACTTAATCCAGTGAAGTTGAATGTGAACGCTGAAACACGTAAATATTACTGAACATAGCGTGGATAGAAGAAACTGATTTAACAAAATATCCATGCAATTAAAACATCAATGAAGCAGGTTGCTGGAATGGATGCTCCAGGCGCCACTCTACGCGTGAGTGGTGCCAGTGGACTGAGAGGCCGTGCCAGGAGTCGCTGTCGCTGGCTGCTCAATGACCACCACCCTCTCGGCCGCTGCAGGCAGGGCGCGGCGCTGAGCCTTGAACTTCAGCTTCCCGTCTTCAGTCAAGCAGCAGCTCACGCTCTGCGGGTCCACGTCCCTGGGCAGCTGCGTCTCCCTGTGGAACTCCTGGCAGCTGTGGCTGTAGCTGCCGCTGCTGACTTCTCCGCTATTCACCTCGCGCCGTCCGGCCACCACCAGCTTGTCTCCAGACACCTTCACGGCCAGGTCCTGTGGGGAGAAGTCCTGCACGTCCAGGGACGCGACAAACCCGCCTCCCTGCTCCTGTGGATCTTCAATCTGGAACCCACTGCTCACGGCCGGCTGCTGCAGCAGTGCGTCTCCGAGGCTGCCCGGAGCCCGCATGTGGCTGCTGAGCTGATCGACTCCACGGAAGATTCTCTCCATCCTCTCGATCTCGCTCCTCATGTCTCGCTGCAGCTGCTGGAAAATACTTTCACCGCGGGGGTTCCAGACCGGCCAGCCTGGCCAGACGCTCCTCTCCATCACGTGCATCGCAGGGAAGTAAACACTGAGGGCCATGCTTGTTGATGTGCTTCACAGTGAGGCTCGCTTCAGCTGTGAGCGCTGCTCCCTCCTCCGCCGATGTTCTGCCAGTGCAGCTACAGGAGCTGCTTTTATAGCCCTGGCAGTAACTACGAGCAGATGCCAGGGGGAGCCAAAAGCGTCCAGAATGACGCAGCTGCTCCCAGGGCTTCCCTCATCCACAGCAAATAGCATTGACTCATACCTGGGGTTCAGCTGTGTGACGCCTTCTCTAAACTAAAAATGATTTTTCCATTGGAAACAAGCAGGCAAGACACAACTTTAATACACTATAGTACACCAGGACAGTGATATTTTGAAATGTACATATTGTCAATGAGAAAACGTGGTGTGCATTTGTGTCATTCCTTCATGTAAAGTCCTGGTCACAAAAGCAAAGTTTATGGGGAATAATAATACCCATTTTATATAGTTTTGAGGCATAAGCAATTAGAAAATAACACTTACTACCCAGGAACAAAAATCGTGTTACATAGTGAATTATCAGTGCAGAGCGAATTCCATGGCAGTAAACTGCTCACAGACTGCAGCCCGAGACACGAGTCACGCTCTTGATTCTGTGCGGATGGAGGAAGCCCCTGGGAGCAGCTGCGTCATTCTGGATTCTTCTGGCTGCCCCTGGCATCTGCTCGTAGCTACTGCCAGGGCTATAAAAGCAGCTCCTGTAGCTGCACTGGCAGAACATCGGAAGAGCAGGGAGCAGTGCTAACAGCTGAAGCGAGCCTCACTGTGAAGCACATCAACATGGACGCATGAGATGTCCTTAATTAACGCTAAGACACATTAATCAAAAACGCTAAAACACCTATTAGCAACATCAGTAAGGATGAGCGCTTTGAGCTTCCTCAATTAAAAAAGAGAGAGGACATCGTCATCCTCTCAGCCGACAAGGGCAATGTCACTGTCATCATGGAAAAAAAAACATACAATAACAAAATTCAGGATCTACTGAATGATGGTAGCTGTACCAAAATCAATAGAGATCCCACCAACCGCCTTGTTACAAAAACCAACAATATCATCACTGATTCAACATCTTTAATCGAACCAACCAAGCGGCTTTCCTTAAAACCCTCTGCTGCTAGACCACACAGATTTTATGGCTTACCACAAATCCATAAAGAAGATACACCCCTTCATCCTATCTTCTTCATCATTAACTCACCCACCTACAAACTGGCCCCATTTCTGTCTCAGACCTTACAACCATTCACTGGTAAGACCACCTCAGCTGTACTTAAATCAGCTCACTTGGTATCGTTAATTAAGGACATCTCACTATCTCCAGGTGATTTGCTTGTCACTTTCGATCTAGTATCGTTGTTTACCAAAGTTCCTGTGCCTGACACCATTACAATCATTGAAGATTAGGTCCAACATGGATTGAATGCTGATGTACCGGCCCTGGTTAGACACTGCCTCACCAACACTTACTTCACCTGGAATGGAACATTGTACAAACAAGTTGAAGCTACCCCAATGGATTCGCCCTTATCTCCAGTTGTAGCCAATGTTTTCATGGAAAAATGTTTTGAGACAGATGCCATCCAGGCATCCACCCTACGTCCTTGTCTAAGAGGTGCATAGATGACACGTTCGTCATCTGGCCACATGGCCTACCAGCTCTGGGCCAATTCTTCAACCACATCAATTCCATACACCCAGCGATCAAATTCACCATGGAGGTGGAAAAAGATGGAAAGCTACCCTTTTTGGATATCTTAATTAAAAGGAGACCTGATGGTTCAATGAGCCACTCTGTCTACAGGAAAGCTACCCATACAGATGCTTACTTGAAACCGGATTCCCACCACCATCAATCCCAGAAGAGCTCCCTCATCAAGACTCTATACCATGGAGCCCAATGCATTTCCGACCAGGAACACATTACCAGTGAACTCAAACACGTACACCAGGCTCTCAGGGCTAATGGTTACTCCGACTACACAATCTGCAAAGCCATCACTCCAGTCATGAAGAAGGATCCTCTTGCGGAGCCACTCAAAACCATCACCTTACCCTACATTGCAGGGGTCACTAAAAAGATCTCCAAAATCCTGAATAAACACAAGATCCAGATCCGATTCAACACAGTACATAAAATCCGTGATCTGGTTCCATCTGTAAAAGATGCTGTTCCAGACATACAGTAACCGGGTGTTTACAAACTAAAGTGCCTCTGTGGTAGTAGCTACATTGGAGAAACCAAACGACATATCTCGGACCGCATCCGCGAACATAAAGCAGACTTGAAACACAGTAGAACGAACTCCTCCGCCGTGGCAGATCACTGTTATAATTCAGTGGGCTCACATGACATTGACTTCTCCAAGACGGAGGTTCTTTGCAAGCCAACCGGCTACCATGAGAGATTCGTTCATGAGGCTATCCACATTTACAAGCACAGAGACAATTTCAACCGAGAAGATGGATTCTGGCTTAGTAACCATTGGAAAGATGTTTTAAACCATTTCGGTTCTTAATTAATTATTTTATGGTGACCTTCAGACCGCAGCTCTTTCGCTGGCATTGACTCTTAATACTTCTCACACCACGGTTAATGGTATGGTTTATAACATGATTATAACAGCGCCTCGTAGCTGTTTCTCTCCTCCTTCTGTTCCGACCATGGATGGACTCATCCGTCTGAACGGGGCTGGTAGCTGTCCGTGGTGCTGATGTGGAGGGTAAGAATCCACCCATTTTTTCGCCATATAGCATCGTGATATATAACGACTTATTGTTGGTAGCTCAGCTGATTGGAGAATATATAGAGTTTATTGTTAACATTGAGGTAGTTTATATTTTAGTTTTTTTTATCTGTTTACTATATGGTATTCATTATATAGTGTAGTGCATACCCAGTTGCTGTTATGAGCTCTGCTTATTGAAGAATATATTGAGTACATTTATTATATTGATGTAATTTGGACTCAGGTTTTTTCACATCGGTTTACTGTATGATATTTGAGTTGTTGCATCCCCCTTTTTGCATCCTTGTACGAGGTGCCTCGGTGGATGTGTAGGCTTTGACTTTAACATAGCTATTTCGTTGACCAGTCACAAGCTAATCCCTCAGCTATTCAATGCTAAAATTTCTTGTTTGATTTGTACTAGGTGCCTCTGTTGATGTGTAGGCTTTGAATTTAACATATCTATTTTTGTGACCAGTCACAAGCTAAATCCGTCAGCTATTTCAATGATAAATTCTCCTGTTTGATATGTTAACCCCTTTGTCAAGGTGCCTCTCTTCTCTCAACCAACTTAAAAGACGCTACGAATCTTAGCAGCGTTCATTGGAGCTCTGTCGTCCCGACAGTCACAAGCTAATCCCTCAGCTATTCAATGCTAAATTCTCCCGTTTGATTTGTACTAGGTGCCTCTGTGGATGTGTAGGCTTTGACTTTAACATAGCTATTTCTGTGACCAGTCACAAGCTAAATCCCTCAGCTATTTCAATGATAAATTCTCCTGTTTGATATGTTAACCCCTTTGTCAAGGTGCCTCTCTTCTCTCAACCAGCTTAAAAGACGCTACGAATCTTAGCAGCGTTCATTGGAGCTCTGTCGTCCCGACTGTTTTTTGTTCCTTCACCTGAAGAAGGCCAATTGTGTTGTGGCCGAAACGTCGTGAGAATTTAATTGTTATATTTTATTATTTTATTCTCATTCTACGTGATTTTACTGAAAGAACCAAATAAGATGAATCCTTGCAGTCACGAAAGCTTCAAATCGAAAAATGTCCTTAATTAACGCTAAGACACATATTAATCAAAAACGCTAAGACACCTATTAGCAACATCAGTAAGTATGTGCGCTTTGAGCTTTCTCAATTAAGAAAGAGAGAGGGCATCGTCATCCTCTCAGCCGACAAGGGCAATGTCACTGTCATCATGGAAAAAAAAAACATACAATAACAAAATTCAGGATCTACTGAATGATGGTAGCTGTACCAAAATCAATAGAGATCCCACCAACCGCCTTGTTACAAAAACCAACAATATCATCACTGATTCAACATCTTTAATCGAACCAACCAAGCGGCTTTCCTTAAAACCCTCTGAATGTTAGACCACCCAGATTTTATGGCTTACCAAAAATCCATATAGAAGATACACCCCTTCATCCTATCGTCTTCATCATTAACTCACCCACCTGCAAACTGGCCCCATTTCTGTATCAGACCTTACAACCATTCACTGGTAAGACCACCTCAGCTGTACTTAAATCAGCTCACTTGGTATCGTTATTTAAGGACATCTCACCATTTCCAGGTGATTTGCTTGTCAGTTTCGATCTAGTATCGTTGTTTACCAAAGTTCCTGTGCCTGACACCATTGCAATCATTGAAGATTTGCTCCAAACTGGAATTGAATGCTGATGTACCGGCCCTGGTTAGACACTGCCTCACCAACACTTACTTCACCTGGAATGGAACATTCTATAAACAAGGTGAAGTTACCCCAATTGGTTCTCCCTTATCTCCAGTTATAGCCAATGTTTTCATGGAAAAATGTTTTCAGACAGATGCCATCCAGGCATCCACCCTACGTCTTTGTCTAAGAAGTACATAGATGACACGTTCGTCATCTGGCCACATGGCCTACCAGATCTGGGCCAATTTTTCAACCACATCAATTCCATACACCCAGCGATCAGATTCACGATGGAGATGGAAAAGGATGGCAAATTACCATTCTTGGATGTGTTAATCGTACAGAGACCAGATGGCTCAATGGTACACTCTGTCTACAGGAAAGCCACCCATATGAATGCCTAACAAAACCTGACTCCCACCACCATCCATCCCAGAAGAATTCTCTCATCATAACTCTACACCATAGAGCTCGATGTATTTCCGACCATCACCGCCTAGCCAGTGAACTGGAACACGTACACCAAGGCCTCAAGATGAATGGATATTTAGACTACACAATCCGAAAAGCTATCACCCCAACCATTGGGAAGGAACCATCTGAGGACCCAATCAAAACCATCACCTTGCCATACATAGCAGGGGTCACCAAAAATATTTCCAAAATCATGAGCAAACACAAGATCCAGGTTCGATTCAACACAGTACATAACATTTGTGATCTGATCCCATCTGTGAAGGATGTGATCCCTGACATGCAATACCCCGACGTTTAAAAACTAAGCTGCGTCTGCGGAAGTAGTTACATTGGGGAAACTAAGTGACATGTCTCGGACCGTGTTCGTGAACATAAGGCAGATCTGAAACACGGTAGGACCAATACCTCAGCCATGGCTGATCATTGTTTTAATGCTGTAGGCATACACGAAATTGATTTTTCCAAGACGAAGTTACTCTGCAAACCGACTGCTTATCAGCAAAGATTCGTTAATGAAGCCGTCCAGATGTGTTAACACAGACACAATTGCAACCGACTTGCGTACAAACTGAGCAATCATTGGAAGGACGTTATTAACCAGTTTAAGTCATGACGGGCCATGATGTTCCCAGCCTACCACCTTGATATTAGTTGGTTTTTTCGGCTCTCTGATTTTTTACATTAACAGATGTCATTTCTCACTAACACAGCTACCTCGTGTGCCATCCTCGAGGCTGCTGCTTCAGGATCTCCCATTAACATGCTAATCTCTCACATTAACATAGCCACCTTGGCGCACTCGCCGTGAAGGAGTCTCGGCGATCTTGCATTGACATGCTAATTTCTGCCTGGCAGCCCTGTGATTGGTGGAAAGCCCACCACCGCCGCGGTCGCTACCCACCACTTGCATTGGCATTGGCTGCTGACATTTGGGCCACGCCCTTTTCAAACCTTTATACCTTTATAAGCAGTTGTTTTTAGCAGCTAACCCCACTTTTCCTGATGACGACCGCTCGTGTTGCGATTGAAACGTCGTGATATTTTTTATTATGTTTTGTTATTTTTTCTCTCTACGTGACTTTACCGAAAGACCCAAACAATATGAATTCCTGCAGTCATGAAAGCTTTGAATCAAGGTTGATTAAATGGCAAGTATTGGAGATTTAATTCTGATACAATTATGTTAGTTTTTATTGATTTTGGCGCAGTTTCAAATGATTATTTTTATATCAGTATTTACGTAACTACACTCGTTTACATTCGGCTGTACTCAGCTCACCATTCCTTTGAACTAATAAAAAACTTCTGCTTAACAATTATTAAACATCCTCAGTTGTGTGTCATTAGGTTCAGTATACAAACTGGACTAACAACATTTGGTTTTATGCAACAAAAACTTTATTTCAAAATGTATTTTTTAAAAAGTGTACTGACGAAAGCAACAAATTAAACGTTCTAAATTATATTGTACGTGTACTGCATACAATGTTAACAGTAAGAGCTCAAAGCAGGAACGTACATGTACACCAGATAACTATATTCGTGTGTAAACAATAAATTGCTTACAATATTGTACTTAATGTTGCCCGGTGAAATGAAACATTCTAAATCTAATGAGTCGCATTGAAAATAACATCCTACAGGCTGTTAATATTACTGTTTAGATACGACACATTACATGTCTTTAACATTCTCATGAAGACAAATTACAAAATGCATGACATTGTATCACACTGAATTCCAGCACGAATACTGTTAAATAGTTAGACTACTGGAATGGATGCTCCAGGCACCACTCTACGCGTGAGTGGTGCCAGTGGACTGAGAGGCCGTGCCAGGAGTCGCTGTCGCTGGCTGCTCAATGACCACCACCCTCTCGGCCGCTGCAGGGACGGCGCGGCGCTGAGCCTTGAACTTCAGCTTCCCGTCTTCAGTCAAGCAGCAGCTCACGCTCTGCGGGTCCACGTCCCTGGGCAGCTGCGTCTCCCTGTGGAACTCCTGGCAGCTGTGGCTGTAGCTGCCGCTGCTGACTTCTCCGCTCTTCACCTCGCGCCGTCCGGCCACCACCAGCTTGTCTCCAGACACCTTCACGGCCAGGTCCTGTGGGGAGAAGTCCTGCACGTCCAGGGACGCGACAAACCCGCCTCCCTGCTCCTGTGGATCTTCAATCTGGAACCCACTGCTCACGGCCGGCTGCTGCAGCAGTGCGTCTCCGTGGCTGCCCGGGGCCCGCGTGTGGCTGCTGAGCTGATCGACTCCACGGAAGATTCTCTCCATCCTCTCGATCTCGCTCCTCATGTCTCGCTGCAGCTGCTGGAAGAGACTTTCACCGCGGGGGTTCCAGACCGGCCAGCCTGGACGTGCAGGACTTCTCCCCACAGGACCTGGCCGTGAAGGTGTCTGGAGACAAGCTGGTGGTGGCCGGACGGCGCGAGGTGAAGAGCGGAGAAGTCAGCAGCGGCAGCTACAGCCACAGCTGCCAAGAGTTCCACAGGGAGACGCAGCTGCCCAGGGACGTGGACCCGCAAAGCGTGAGCTGCTGCTTGACTGAAGACGGGAAGCTGAAGTTCAAGGCTCAGCGCCGCGCCCTCCCTGCAGCGGCCGAGAGGGTGGTGGTCATTGAGCAGCCAGCAACAGCGACTCCTGGCACGGCCTCTCAGTCCACTGGCACCACTCACGCGTAGAGTGGTGCCTGGAGCATCCATTCCAGTAGTCTAACTATTTAACAGTATTCGTGCTGGAATTCAGTGTGATACAATGTCATGCATTTTGTAATTTGTCTTCATGAGAATGTTAAAGACATGTAATGTGTCGTATCTAAACAGTAATATTAACAGCCTGTAGGATGTTATTTTCAATGCGACTCATTAGATTTAGAATTCATTTCACCGGGCAACATTAAGTACAATATTGTAAGCAATTTATTGTTTACACACGAATATAGTTATTTGGTGAACATGTACGTTCCTGCTTTGAGCTCTTACTGTTAACATTGTATGCAGTACACGTACAATATAATTTAGAACGTCAAATTTGTTGCTTTCGTCAGTACACTTTTTTAAAAATACATTTTGAAATAAAGTTTTTGTTGCATAAAACCAAATGTTGTTAGTCCAGTTTGTATACTGAACCTAATGACACACAACTGAGGATGTTTAATAATTGTTAAGCAGAAGTTTTTTATTAGTTCAAAGGAATGGTGAGCTGAGTACAGCCGAATGGAAATGAGTGTAGTTACGTAAATACTGATATAAAATAATTATTATAAACTGCACCAAAATCAATAAAAACGAACATAATTGTATCAGAATTAAATCTCCAATACTTGCCATTTAATCAACCTTGACTTAAAGCGTTCATGTCTGCAGGAATTCATATTGTTTGGGTCTTTCGGTAAAGTCACGTAGAGAGAAAAAATAACCAAAAAAATAATAAAAATTTCACGACGTTTCAATCGCAACATGAGCGGTCGTCATCAGGAAAAGTGGGGTTAGCTGCTAAAGACAACTGCTTATAAAGGTTTGAAAAGGGCATAGCCCAAATGTCAGCAGCCAATGCCATTGCAAGTGGTGGGTAGCGACCGCGGCGGTGGTGGGCTTTCCACCAATCACAGGGCTGCCAGGCAGAAATTAGCATGTCAATGCAAGATCGCCGAGACTCCTTCACGGCAAGTGCGCCAAGGTGGCTATGTTAATGTGAGAGATTAGTATGTTAATGGGAGATCCTGAAGCAGCAGCCTCGAGGATGGCACACGAGGTAGCTGTGTTAGTGAGAAATGACATCTGTTAATGTAAAAAACTCAGAGAGCCGAAAAAAACAACTAAAATTGGAAGGTGGTAGGCTGGGAACATAATGGCCCGTTATGACTTAAACTGATTAATAATGTCCTTCCAATGATTGCTCAGTTTGTACCCATCTTCTCGGTTGAAATTGTGTCTGTGTTTACACATCTGCATTGATTCATGAACGAATCTTTGCTGATAGGCAGTGGGTTTGAAGAGTACCTTCGTCTTGGAAAAATCAATTTCGTGTATGCCCACAGCATTAAAACAGTGATCAGCCACGGCTGAGGTATTGGTCCTACCGTGTTTCAGATCTGGCTTATGTTCACGAACATAGTCCGAGACATGTCACTTAGTTTCCCCAATGTAACTACTGCCGCAGACGCAGCTTAGTTTTTAGACGCCGGGGTATTGCATGTCAGGGATCACATCCTTCACAGATGGGATCAGATCACAAATTGTATGTACTGTGTTGAATCGAACCTGGATCTTGTGTTTCCTCATGAGTTTAGAAATATTTTTGGTGACCCCTGCTATATATGGCAAGGTGATGGTTTTGATTGGTTCCTGAGATGGTTCTTTCCCAACAGTTGGGGTGATAGCTTTTCGGATTGTGTATTCTGAATATCCATTCATTTTGAGGGCTTGGTGTACGTGTTCCAGTTCACTGGCTAGGTGGTGATGGTCGGAAATACATCGAGCTCTATGGTGTAGAGTTTTGATGAGAGAATTCTTCTGGGATGGATGGTGGTGGGAGTCAGGTTTTGTTAGGCATTCGTATGGGTGGCTTTCCTGTAGACAGATTGTCCCATTGAGCCATCTGGTCTCTGTACGATGAAAACATCCAAGAATGGTAATTTGCCATCCTTTTCCACCTCCATGGTGAATTTGATCGCTGGGTGTATGGAATTGATGTGGTTGAAGAATTGGCCCAAAGCTGGTAGGCCATGTGGCCAGATGACGAACGTGTCATCTATGTACCTCTTAGACAAGGACGTAGGGTGGATGCCTGGATGGCATCTGTCTCAAAATATGTTTCCATTAAAAATTGGCTTCAACTGGAGATAAGGGCGAACCCATTGGGGTAGCTTCAACTTCTTTGTATAGTGTTCCATTCCAGGTGAAGTAAGTGTTGGTGAGGCAGTGTCCAACCAGGGCCGGTACATCAGCATTCAATCCTTGTTGGACCAAATCGTCAATGATTGCAATGGTGTAAGGCACAGGAACTTTAGTAAACAACGATACTAGATCGAAACTGACAAGCAAATCACCTGGAAATAGTGAGATGTCCTTAATTAACGATACCAAGTGAGCTGATTTAAGTACAGCTGAGGTGGTCTTACCAGTGAATGGTTGTAAGGTCTGAGACAGAAATGGGGCCCGTTTGTAGGTGAGTGAGTCAATAATGAAGACGATAGGATGAAGGGGTGTATCTTCTTTATGATTTTTGGTAAGCCATAAAGTCTGGGTGGTCTAGCAGCAGAGGGTTTAAGGAAAGCCGCTTGGTTGGTTCGATTAAAGATGTTGAATCAGTGATGATATTGTTGGTTTTTGTAACAAGGCGGTTGGTGGGATCTCTATTGATTTTGGTAAATCTACCATCATTCAGTAGGTTCTGAATTTTGTTATTGTATGTGTTTTTTTTCCATGAGGACAGTGAAATTGCCCTTGTCGGCTGAGATGATGACGATGTCCTCTCTCTTTTTTAATTGAGAAAGCAAAAAACGCTCATCCTTACTGATGTTGCTAATAGGTGTCTTAGCGTTTTTGATTAATATGTGTCTTAGCGTTAATTAAGGACATCTTATGCTTGCTTGTTGATGTGCTCCACAGTGACGCTTGCTTCACCTGTTAGCGCTGTGAGCGCTGCTCCTTCCTCTGCCGATGTTCTGCCAGTGCAGCTACAGGAGCTGCTTTTATAGCCCTGGCAGTAGCTACGAGCAGATTCCAGGGGAGCCAGAATCGTCCAGAATGACGCAGCTGCTCCCAGGGCTTCCCTCATCCACAGCAAATAGCAGTGACTCAAACCTGGGGTTCAGCTGTGTGACGTCTTCTCTAAACTAGCACATCAACAAGCATGGCCCTGAGTGTTTACTTCCCTGCGATGCACGTGAAGGAGAGGAACGTCTGGCCAGGCTGGCCGGTCTGGAACCCCCGCGGTGAAAGTCTCTTCCAGCAGCTGCAGCGAGACATGAGGAGCGAGATTGAGAGGATGGAGAGAATCTTCCGTGGAGTCGATCAGCTCAGCAGCCACACGCGGGCTCCGGGCAGCCTCGGAGACGCACTGCTGCAGCAGCCGGCCGTGAGCAGTGGGTTCCAGATTGAAGATCCACAGGAGCAGGGAGGCGGGTTTGTCGCGTCCCTGGACGTGCAGGACTTCTCCCCACAGGACCTGGCCGTGAAGGTGTCTGGAGACAAGCTGGTGGTGGCCGGACGGCGCGAGGTGAAGAGCGGAGAAGTCAGCAGCGGCAGCTACAGCCACAGCTGCCAGGAGTTCCACAGGGAGACGCAGCTGCCCAGGGACGTGGACCCGCAGAGCGTGAGCTGCTGCTTGACTGAAGACGGGAAGCTGAAGTTCAAGGCTCAGCGCCGCGCCCTCCCTGCAGCGGCCGAGAGGGTGGTAGTCATTGAGCAGCCAGCGACAGCGACTCCTGGCACGGCCTCTCAGTCCACTGGCACCACTCACGCGTAGAGTGGCGCCTGGAGCATCCATTCCAGCAACCTGCTTCATTGATGTTTTAATTGTATGGATATTTTGTTTAATCAGTTTCTTCTATCCACGATATGTTCACTAATATGTACGTGTTTCAGCGTTTGCAATTAACTTAATTTGATTACGTGTATCGCTGTACAGGATTGCTAAATTGTTTCGCGTCGTTTTAATTTGCCATTACACTTTAATATATTGCAATAAGATAATGCTAAATGTGTTATTCAAGTATTTTTCATCAACGCTGCTATAGCAATGTAAGTCATACTACTATTACAATAATCTATGCCTCGAGTTTCCTTACTGGCTGGGTTTCTCTCCACCACAACATTAACTCTGTTAGTGGGTTCCAGCTGTTTCCACCGAAACTAGCTGGGTTACTGGCTACACGGATTTTTCCGTTTACAGTAACAAATAAACATTACACATACATGCAGGCATCGACTTACGAACACTCGACTTACGAATTTCCGCACTTAGGAACCAGCTACCATGAAACATGTTTTAACATTGAGAATTACAACGCGAACTCGCACTTGCAAACTGAACCGAGGATCTATTCTTTTTTCAGCGGAGCGATCCTCCACGAGTTGTGTCATCCTCGCGCTTCCAGTGTTTGTGCTCGTGTGTGCGTGCGCGCACGTGTGTACATTATTGTGTTCCCACTTACAAACCGTTTGACTCACGAACGGGTCCCAGGAACTAATTGAGTTCATAAGTCGAGGACTGTCGGGATCGTTGTGTGAAACATAAAATACATACAAATTTATAAAAACATTTTATGTTCAAATACCTTGCATCCTGATGCTGGCTTGTCGTAAGGGGCGAAATGAGTCACCACAATTGCACACACACACACGGACAACAAACGCCACTAAGTGGCGGTGACGTTGCCACGGCACTTGTGCCAGGCTAAGTGCACTTTATGGCCACGTGATCACGGGTCAGATTCAGCTGCCATGGTTTGACAGAGATGAGTGGCAGATGCGTCAGCTGTGCCTCCCCTACTGTGCCAACTTGATGTGTTTTATCCGCCTGAGGCTCTGCTCGTTGTTGTGAGCGTCTCTCTGCTGCCCTCTGTTGTTGCTGGAGGGCGACTACCTCCAACTGCCCAGTATCGTCCATCATGAGTCTCCTCCACATAGGCCGCTCTTTACACTGCTGGTACCAGTCATTCGCAAGTCAATTCAGTTCCACATCCTCTTGTACCACATCATTTAATCTCTTCTCTAGCCCGTGCCGCGCCTGTTTAGACCCCTTTAATGCAGTGGTTAGGGAGGCGTGGTACATGACCCAGCCAATGTAGCATTACCTGCTGGAGGCGCTTACCGATGGGACTTTGTCCAGATCTGTAAAGGATTGTGAGCTCACACAATCCAGCCTGGTTAAACACAGGATGGATCGTAGGAAGGCCATCCTGAATGTTTATTACCGGCGAAGATGTTCCATTAGGGGGGTCCACGTTTGGCAAGCATCGAGAAGGAAGGGCATGACCGTGGCCGAGAAGATCCGAAGACTGCTGTGGAGCGACAGATATCAGGTAGCTTCCACACAGCGTCATGCAACCGATGAAAAGATAATGCCGCTCGACTGATTCGGAGTGAGATCTCTTCTGTCAAACCGGAGTTGGTCATAAGCACACTATCCAGATGTGGAAAACCATCCAATTTACAACTGCCCCATTACCAATGGGGAGTTAAGGGGTGGAGGGTTTAATGCAGACATAGGCTGGGCTTTTTAATCCGGCCCCCCGAACTTGTCCAAATATTATTAAATTAAATTTTACCTTTCACCTGTAATGCCCTCATTTCCCCATTAGATGGAGCACTTTGTCCGGGAATGTGGTAATTGGTTTGGGCGCAGGCCTCAGATGTTTTCATGATGTTTGATCAGTCACGTTACGACATGTTTTTGTATTGTTCATGTTCGTGCAATTTGTTAAATTGCCTTGCAAATAAATGCTTTGCTACCTGTTAAAGGCCAAATCCTTTCATGTAATGATTTTTACATGTCATTTATATTAGTTCACACAAACACTCCATCCATCTGTTCCTTGCCCGGCCCCTCTGTCAAATTTTAGAACCCATTGTGGCCCGCGAGTAAAAAAAATTGCCCACCCCTTGTTTAATGGCACAACATAGCGAGGCAGGTGCTTAGTTTTGGTGGGGCTGATGGTTAAGGCCCCACCTCTTAGTGCAGGGGTGGGGAACCTTTTTTGTGCCAAGGGCCATTTGGATATTTATAACATCATTCGCGGGCCATACAAAATCATCAACTTAAAAATGAGCCTATTATATTTGGTCAAACATTTAGTTAACTCACCCCTAATGCGATGGCTGGAACTGCTTCTCTTTGGTGAGGCGTGTGGAGATATTAGCTGGCATTGATGATGTTAGCTGGTATTGATGATGTTGCTACTCGCAACTGCTTTTCCAGGTTTGCTCCAAGATTGATTGAATTTCGAGTCCCGCCTGCGGTTGCCTTGGCAGGGCCAGACCAAATGATTTCGCAGGCCTCATGGCCGGCCGGCCGGACGTTCCCCACCCCTGTCTAGTGGCACGCTCCAGGTCTAGATCATTCGCATACGTAACATGGATGACAAATCGGGAGCAAGCTCTCAAGCGCACCCGGGCATCAATCCGCCTCCCATTGTATCTATATCAGATATAGATTGCTCCGGTACGGACATGGAAGGTTTCTCGAACGACGTGGACCAAAAATATTTTAAACAGTGTATGGAGCCAGAGGACATTACTGTCGAACCCCAAGGTTAACGGGGAATAGCTTTGTCTTCCGGCCAAGTAGCTTTACTCGGCCCTGCTCAATATCATGGAAGTCCTTAATTATTGTGAGCAGAGAGTCAGAGACTCCGAAAGCATGAAGAACAACCCAGAGTCCAGACCTATTGATGGTATCATAGGCATTGACCAGGTCAATAAAGCAGAGATGTAAGTCCTGTCGGAATTCAACACTCCTCTGCTGTAGCAAACGGAAGGAAGATGTGGCATCTGTGGCTGCCCTGGCCTGAAACCACAATGGGGCTCCCCAATCCTCTTCTCAGCATGCCTGGCAAGGTGATGTTGAATAATCCTTGCCAGGACTTTTTCTGGCACTCTAACACAGGCACAGACTCTAACCAAAACTATCGAATAATTACACGGTTTATTTAAAATTGCACTTTCAATTAATGTGCCTATTAATGTCATTATTTCGGCAAAAAATGTTTTTATCTTAAACTAGTGCAATGAAAAAAATACCCTTTATTGTAAAATTTGCAAAATAAAGACGATATAATTCCTGTACTGTTTTAGTTTATCTTTCTGAATACACATTTAATGAAAATGTGTTTTAGTGAATGGTTGTTTTTGAAGGTGATATCGTGTAAATGTTTTCCAAAGCTGCTTATGCAGCCGTCACCATCTCCAGCCGTGATTTCTCCACTTCTGTCCGAAGCCATCACCATCTCTTGCGGATTTGCAATGCAAAAATCTGTCTGGCTACTGCCCACCGGTTGATTTATTCGATCCATCTTCGCAGTGGACGCTCTATTGGTTGTGTTCCCTCCTTTAGCTCCCATTCCCACGTTAGTCACGACCACCGGCCGTCATCTCTTCAAGTTGTGTGTCCTGCCTCACCCCACCTTTCTAAACTAAAATTATGCCTTTAATTTGCATATGATGTCCAATTGACGTGTCCGTCTTCCATTCTCAGTTTAATTCCTAGCATGTGCATCTCTATGCTTCCTTGTGCACTTCTCAACATTGGTTCCATTGTCTTCGTCAATGGCCATGTTTGTGATGCATCTGTTGTTGCAGGTCATATCCACTGATTAAAAAACGTTCTGCTTTAGGAAAATGGCTTTGTTACGTTTCATGATTTAAGTTCAGATTCCAATCAGCACTGTGCTCTGCCCTGATACGCCTCTCTTAATAATTTTCATCCCTCTCCCCCTTCAACAACCGCCCCACGTATAAATGCACTTCTATGTTTTCAAGTTGTGTCCCTGTTCTTTTTGTTCAATTTGTTATTCCCCCGCACCTCCAATAAGCATGGTTGCCTGCGTACGGTGCGAAAGAAGTTCAGCATGCAAACATACGCTGCGTTGAAAACTTACTCTACAGCATATTCACACTGGAGACGCAGGAGGGTGCTGCTATGAGATTGCCACATTTTTGACTGTAGACCAAGCCTGGACAGATTTCTCAGTCAGAACTCAGTCTAGAATTATCAGAACTACACAGTAAACGACACAATGCGGGTGCTATATCTCGTAAGAATGAATACCCACCACCTAAACACAAATGGTAATTCCTGGACAGGTGACAACTCTAGCCATGCCCATGAAAAAATATATAGTGACTAACTTGGAGACGTAACTTCTTCGAGGCAATTCTTTAATTACACACCGAGCATACTGTTACACACTCTCTGCTGTAATACAACGCTCTGTCCCTCGCTTAAACGCAACTCTCACTCGTGGCTAGCCTACAACACAACGCTCGCCATCTGACACTGACGGCGCTGAACTAAGACAGGCAACTACTGCTAGCAGCACAATTATCAAGTGGATGACGACAGCGGCGAAGGCGACGATCTTCAACAGCAACGACGACGACGACGACGGCGATCCCACTCCAAACGATGGCCCTCATCCCCTGCTCGGGGTCCCCTTTAATCCTCTTAGCGCGGCCTCGCTCCCCTCCGGCCACGCTCCCCTTCTAGAATCTACTAGCAGGATCTCGACGTGTCCTACCCGAGATCCTTCTCAGGTCTATCACGTGGTCTGCTGTCAATCAGGGCTGCTTCACTCTGCAGATCCCCTTCCCTGCCAGCAGCCAGCGCTATGCTACGTAGTGACCAATTCTATGTGACTACACATACACAACATCCTGACCATCACTCGCCTATGCGGATGATAAAATATCAAGCATTGTAGATTTAATTCTGATCTACTGTTGTTCGTTTTGATTGATTTTGGCACAGTTTAAAATATATATTTTAATATCAGTACCAGCGGGAAGTACCCAGCGTTTCCCGGGGCAAAAATATATTTACAAACTTGTCTTCTCTTAAAAACATAACATATACATACACAAACACTAAGCTATTGTGCCCTTTGTCCATTTGTCCGTCAACAAAATTATAGGAGGAGCGACACTAGAAAAACGGCGTATTCTATTATTTAATTTTTTTTCTGTCAACGTGACTTAACCGAAAAAACCAAAGAGTAATTCCTGCAGTCACGAAAACTTTGAATCTAGTTTTAGCGTGTTAATGTTAAATAAACGTGTTGTCTCCTATAGAAGCCTGAGTCTCCATTTGAGCCCACTACAACTGGTGTTGAAAGTGGCCAAACGTTAGTTAATTAACTATAGATTATGGAGACTAGGCGAACAATACGTACCAGGTCTCCAGATGAAGAGGACGACGACCCACCGGCCCCGGGGATGTCGGCGCAATCCCCCAGCCCCAACTGGGGGCCTGGGGTGTCCACCTCCGGTTCCAAACCGCCCTCCAAATTGCCTTACCTACGAGTCCTACTTGGTACAGGCCGGACCCGCTATTGCCGCCTGTTGGGCCCTGACTGCAGCTACATATTTTCCAGTAGTGGTGGCGGCGTATTACGCCTGACAATTACCCACCACATTAAGAAGCACGATGGTAGCTTGCAGTTGTGTGTCGACTTTAGGAAGCTTCATAAGATATCGGTGGCTGACGCGTATCCTCTCCCTCGGATGGACGATTCCCTGGACGCTCTGGCGGGAGCACAGAACTTCTCCACCCTTGATCTCCTGTCCGGATTTTGGCATTTGCCACTAAATGAGGCCTCTAAACCCAAACGGCTTTTCGAACACCTCAAGGCCTGTTTGAATTAAATCAGCTTCCCATGGGACTCCACGCAGCACCGGCTACGTTCCAATGACTGATGGAGCTGGTGCTGGCTGGACTTCAATGGGACTCATGCTTACAATACCTCGACGATGTCATCGTCTTCAGCCGTACGTTCAAAGAACATCTTGATTGGTTACGCGCTGTCTTTCTTAAAATGCGAGCGGCCCATCTCAAATTCAAGCCGCAGAAGTGTTACCCCCTTTAGAAATCCGTGCGGTATCTCGGTCATATTGTCAGTAAATCGGGCATTGCGATAGATCCCGACAAAACCACGTGTGTTCGGACGTGGCCGACCCCCACGTTGATGATGCAGGTGCAGAGTTTTATTGGTTTTGCGTCTTATTATCGCCGGTTTGTCACTGGGTTCGCTACCTTCGCAAAACCTCTCCACGCCTTGACGGTTATGGGTCAGAGGTTTCATTGGGGGGAGGAGGAAGCCGCATTTGTTGCGCTTCGCAATTCCCCTCCGCTACTCTGACTTTGCCATGCCGTGCGTCCTTGATACTGACGCAACCAACACCAGCATTGGCGCGGTTCTGTCCCAGGTTGTCAACGGGGTGGAGTGTGTTGTTGCATACGGCAGCAGAGTGCTGTCGCCAGCCGAACAGCGTTACTGTGTCACGCGCCGGGAACTATTCAGGTCTCCCGCATTAACGAGTTGATTGCTCTGGACATCCCTGGTTCGGTCCCCGTCACCCCTCGTGGGAATAAATATTTGTTGGTTGGCGTCGAATATTTATCGCGCTGGCCGATGGCCTGGCAGCTATGGATGGGAGCCATCCGGTAGTGCCACCTAGGCACATGCCATGGTACAATGGTGAGCACACAGGACTTGTAATCAATACAGAGGTACTATGTACAGGGGCGGCAAGCAGCTAAAAAATGGTGCACGTTTATTATAAATACGACATTCTCAAATGGTTTCGAAATTAAGTGTCTTATCAGCAGAATCGTGCAGAGTTTCTGCCGAACATACACAGCATTAGTTCCTAACACACTTTGGCAGAGTTGGTGTCACTGCCCGGGAAAGGAACATTAATGGTGATTTTGTGGAAAGTCAGGTGAAATGGGTGGTTGGTCAGACTGACCAGCACCCTGTGCTGTGTGGATCGCTCGTGGTTCTGGCCACCAATCGCCAAGCAAATTGGTTGCAGAGACTTCCACGTGTAGAGTGACTTCAGTTGTGTGCAACCGAGTTGCGCAACTGCTTGCACCGGCTGTGGCCGTGTGCGGAAAGCTAACTCGGGTCAAACCTGGGTTTCGAAGCGCGGTGTAGCGTTAACCATGACACTACCGCTCCACACAATCACACACACGCGAAGATCGACACCAAATACGTGCTCTGTTGCACCGCACAGCAACTCACACGCACACTGCAGTGTCCAATAACAACACAAATGTATTAATCATGACAACCACCTGCTCTGCCACTCAAAGCAATGTCCATCACATGGCCATCAACGCGACACATATAGTTCATCACGGTCACCCGACCAGCAGGAGTCACGTGTGTGAGCAGTCCGTGAATGTCGCCGGGCTATGGTGATGCAGTGGTGTGGGTTGGACAAGGGGCGGATGATGATGTCTGTCGTGGAAATCTGTGGAGCGGCACGGAACAAAAGTGGGACGGGTGGCCCAGTGTGGAGCAGGAGCCGCTCGGCTGGGACGAAGGTGGGGAGGAATCCACTGATCCGGTGGAGGCGTGGGGAGGAGGGCGGGACGCCGCGTGAAGCGCGACTCGTGGGAGTGGTGCCAGACAGAAGGGGCACCTGGGACTCCGTACGCGGGACCCCGGCCGTTGCACCTGGGCTGGGGGGGGATCCGCTGCCCTGCAGGTGGAGCGAGGCCGGGGGGAAGGTGCTCTCGGTCCGGGTGGATGGGACGAATCAATGCGGATGGAGTTGAGGATTCGAGAGGAGGTTTGCGGAGGCGGGGAGGAAGGCGGCTGTTGCGGGACTTGCGGTAACGCTGCCGTGAAGAATAGGGAGCAAAAGACTCGTGTGCCGGGCCCTCTCTGGTATCACGGTGGGGTGGAGGAACCCAGGGCTCTGGTGGAGGTGGAGGCAGGTGGAAAGCAGGGAGCTCCCAATCCTGGGGGTTAGCTTGATTACTCATGGGTGGAGGTGATGGTGCGAGTGGCGGTGGTGGCGATAGTGGCAGTGGAAGCGATGGCAGAAGTGGAGGTTGAGGCAATGGCAGGAGTGAAGGTGGAGTTGATGTCAGCAGTGGGGGTAGAGTTGATATCAGTGGTGGAGACAATGGCCTGAGTAGAGATGGAGGCGATGGCAGCAGTGGAGTTGAGGATTCGAGAGGAGGTTTGCGGAGGCGGGGAGGAAGGCGGCTGTTGCGGGACTTGCGGTAACGCTGCCGTGAAGAACAGGGAGCAAAAGACTCGTGTGCCGGGCCCGGTCTGGTATCACGGTGGGGTGGAGGAGCCCAGGGCTCTGGTGGAGGTGGAGGCAGGTGGAAAGCAGGGAGCTCCCAATCCTGGGGGTTAGCTTGATTACTCATGGGTGGAGGTGATGGTGCGAGTGGCGGTGGTGGCGATAGTGGCAGTGGAGGCGATGGCAGAAGTGAAGGTTGAGGCAATGGCAGGAGTGAAGGTGGAGTCGATGTCAGCAGTGGGGGTAGAGTTGACATCAGTGGTGGAGGCAATGGCCTGAGTAGAGATGGAGGCGATGGCAGCAGTGGAGCCGATGGCCCGATTGGAGGTGTAGGCGATGGCAGCAGTGGGGGCGATGTCCTGAGTAGAGATGGAGGCGATGGCCTGAGTAGAGGTAGAGGCGATGGCCTGAGTAGAGGTGGAGGCGATGGCCTGAGTTGAGGTGGAGACGAAGGCCTGAGTAGAGGTGGAGGCGATGGCCCGAGTAGAGGTGGAGGCGATGGCCCGAGTGGAGGTGGAGGCGATGGCCTGAGTAGAGGTGGAGGCGATGGCCTGAGTAGAGGTGGAGGCGATGGCCTGAGTAGAGGTGGAGGCGATGGCCCGAGTGGAGGTGGAGGCGATGGCCTGAGTGGAGGTGGAGGCGATGGAAGCAGTGGAGGTGGAGTTGATATCAGTGGGGGAGGCGATGGCCTGAGTAGAGATGGAGACGATGTCCTGAGTGGAGGTGGAGGCGATGGCCTGAGTAGAGGTGGAGGCGATGGCATGAGTAGAGGTGGAGGCGATGGCCTGAGTAGAGATGGAGGCGATGGCCTGAGTAGAGGTGGAGGCGATGGCCTGAGTAGAGGTGGAGGCGATGGCCTGAGTAAAGGTAGAGGCAATGGCCTGAGTAGAGGTGGAGGCGATGGCCTGAGTAGAGGTGGAGGCGATGGCCCGAGTGGAGGTAGAGGCGATTGCCTGAGTGGAGGTGGAGGCGATGGCCTGAGTAGAGGTGGAGGCGATGGCCTGAGTGGAGGTGGAGGCGATGGCCTGAGTAGAGGTGGAGGCGATGGCCCGAGTGGAGGTGGAGAAGATGGCCCGAGTGGAGGTGGAGGCGATGGCCTGAGTGGAGGTGGAGGCGATGGAAGCAGTGGAGGTGGAGTTGATATCAGTGGGGGAGGCGATGGCCTGAGTAGAGATGGAGACGATGGCCTGAGTGGAGGTGGAGGCGATGGCCTGAGTAGAGGTGGAGGCGATGGCCTGAGTAGAGGTGGAGGCGATGGCCCGAGTGGAGGTGGAGGCGATGGCCCGAGTGGAGGTGGAGGCGATGGCCCGAGTGGAGGTGGAGGCGATGGAAGCATTGGAGGTGGAGTTGATATCAGTGGGGGAGGCGATGGCCTGAGTAGAGATGGAGGCGATGGCCTGAGTGGAGGTGGAGGCGATGGCAGCGGAGGAGGCGATGGCAGCGGTGGAGGCGATGGCCCGAGTAGAGATGGAGGCAATGGCCCGAGTGGAGGTGGAGGCGATGGCCTGAGTAGAGGTGGAGGCGATGGCCTGAGTAGAGGTGGAGGCGATGGCCTGAGTGGAGGTGGAGGCGATGGCCTGAGTAGAGGTGGAGGCGATGGCCCGAGTGGAGGTGGAGAAGATGGCCCGAGTGGAGGTGGAGGCGATGGCCTGAGTGGAGGTGGAGGCGATGGAAGCAGTGGAGGTGGAGTTGATATCAGTGGGGGAGGCGATGGCCTGAGTAGAGATGGAGGCAATGGCCCGAGTGGAGGTGGAGGCGATGGCCCCAGTGGGAGCGATGGCCTGAGTGGAGCTGGATTCTTCAGGTGAGGAGCACATCTCTGCTTGGTGCCGGGGCTGTTTCCCCTCCCCTGCGCCCGCCGCTTTCGTCTCCGCGCCGCGGCCATACGAGCCCAGGGACTCGGTGCTCGGCCGAGACCTCCACCTTTCTTTCTCTGCAGCGCCCGGGAAATCTTCCTCCTTCCGGTCCTCATCCTCATTCTCATCGCTCTCTGCAAAAGTTACGAAAAACATCAACGGCGTCATTAGCTGAATCTCCCTGCTCCGTGTCTGTGAGTGCGTTGTGACCCTGGGGACAGACTTGCGAGTTTGTTTTTTTACGTTTTTGAGCCAGGAGGCCAGGATTGGGAAAAACTTGGGCCACTTTTCATCCAGGCAACTGGAGAGCAGCACAGACTAAGTCTTACTTACCAAACATTTAAACTAACAACAGCATACTCTTTGGTTTCTTTCGGTAAAATCACGTAGATAGAAAAATAACTAATAAAGTGAAACCTTGGATTGCGAGCATAATTCCTTCTGGAAACGTGCTCTTAATCCAAAGCACTCGTATATCAAAGCGAATTTCCCCCATAAGAAATAATGGAAACTCAGATGATTTGTTCCACAAACCAAAAATACCGTATTCATATAAAAAATATTAATACAAAATACCTTTTTATATTTTTATTATTTAATATAAAGTAATCAAATTTATTAATTACATTTAATCGTGGCTGGTGTGAGGGAGACGAGATAGAGGATGGTTATTGTGTAGGACGACTTTCACTTGCAGTACAGTTACTAAAGAACAGTCACTACACATGGACACAAAATAAAAAAATGCTTTACGCACACACACGTATTCACAACACTACAGTACTGTAGTAAACAGTATACACGTAGTCACAACACTATAGTACTGTAGTAAACAGTATACACGTGGTCACAACACTATAGTACTATAGTAAACAAGATAGGTTCGCACGGATGTTGACTATACGAGTGAGGCACACCGACTGAGACCGAGCATGGGAGACGATTACCCAAAATCCCGCAGTATACACGTGGTCACAACACTATAGTACTATAGTAAACAGTATACACGTGGTCACAACACTATAGTACTGTAGTAAACAGTACACACGTGGTCACAACACTATAGTACTGTAGTAAACAGTATACACGTGGTCACAACACTATAGTACTATAGCAAATACAGTATACACGTGGTCACAACACTACAGTACTATAGTAAACAGCATACACGTGGTCACAACACTATAGTACTGTAGTAAACAGTACACACTTGGTCACAACACTATAGTACTGTAGTAAAGAGTATACACGTGGTCACAACACTATAGTACTGTAGTAAACAGTATACACGTGGTCACACTATAGTACTATAGTAAACAGTACACACGTGGTCACAACACTATAGTACTGTAGTAAACAGTATACACGTGGTCACAACACTATAGTACTGTAGTAAACATTACACACGTGATCACAACACTATAGTACTGTAGTAAACATTACACACGTGGTCACAACACTATAGTACTGTAGCAAACAGTGTACACGTGGTCACAACACTATAGTACTATAGTAAACAGTACACACGTGGTCACACCACTATAGTACTGTAGTAAACAGTATACACGTGGTCACAACATTATAGTACTATAGTAAACAGTATACACGTGGTCACAACACTATAGTACTATAGTAAACAGTATAGACGTGGTCACAACACTATAGTACTATAGTAAACAGTATACACGTGGTCACAACACTATAGTACTGTAGTAAACAGTATATACGTGGTCTCAACACTATAGTACTATAGTAAACAGTATACACGTGGTCACAACACTATAGTACTATAGTAAACAGTATACACGTGGTCACAACACTACAGTACTATAGTAAACAGTATACACTTGGTCACAACACTATAGTACTGTAGTAAACAGTATACACGTGGTCACAACACTATAGTACCATAGTAAACAGTATACACATGGTCACAACACTATAGTACTATAGGAAACAGTATACACGTGGTCACAACACTATAGTACTGTAGTAAACAGTATACACGTGGTCCCAACACTATAGTACTATAGTAAACAGTATACACGTGGTCACAACACTATAGTACTATAGTAAACAGTATACACGTGGTCACAACACTATAGTACTATAGTAAACAGTATACACGTGGTCACAACACTATAGTACTGTAGTAAACAGTATACACGTGGTCCCAACACTATAGTACTATAGTAAACAGTATACACGTGGTCACAAGACTATAGTACTGTAGTATACAGTATACACGTGGTCACAACACTACAGTACTATAGTAAACAGTATGCACGTGGTCACAACACTATAGTACTGTAGTAAACAGTATAGACGTGGTCACAACACTATAGTACTATAGTAAACAGTATACACATGGTCACAACAATATAGTACTATAGGAAACAGTATACACGTGGTCACAACACTATAGTACTGTAGTAAACAGTATACACGTGGTCCCAACACTATAGTACTATAGTAAACAGTATACACGTGGTCACAACACTATAGTACTGTAGTATACAGTATACACGTGGTCACAACACTACAGTACTATAGTAAACAGTATGCACGTGGTCACAACACTATAGTACTGTAGTAAACAGTATAGACGTGGTCACAACACTATAGTACTATAGTAAACAGTATACACATGGTCACAACACTATAGTACTATAGTAAACAGTATACACGTGGTCACAACACTATAGTACTGTAGTAAACAGTATACACGTGGTCCCAACACTATAGTACTATAGTAAACAGTATACACGTGGTCACAACACTATAGTACTGTAGTATACAGTATACACGTGGTCACAACACTACAGTACTATAGTAAACAGTATGCACGTGGTCACAACACTATAGTACTGTAGTAAACAGTATAGACGTGGTCACAACACTATAGTACTATAGTAAACAGTATACACATGGTCACAACACTATAGTACTATAGTAAACAGTATACACGTGGTCACAACACTATAGTACTGTAGTAAACAGTATACACGTGGTCACAACACTATAGTACTATAGTAAACAGTATACACATGGTCACAACACTATAGTACTATAGGAAACAGTATACACGTGGTCACAACACTATAGTACTGTAGTAAACAGTATGCACGTGGTCCCAACACTATAGTAATGTAGTAAACATTACACACGTGGTCACAACACTATAGTACTGTAGTAAACAGTGTACACTTGGTCACAACACTATAGTACTATAGTAAACAGTAAACACGTGGTCACAACACTATAGTACTATAGTAAACAGTATACACGTGGTCACAACACTATAGTACTGTAGTAAACAATATACACGTGGTCACAACACTATAGTACTATAGTAAACAGTAAACACGTGGTCACAACACTATAGTACTATAGTAAACAGTATACACGTGGTCACAACACTATAGTACTGTAGTAAACAGTATACACGTGGTCACAACACTATAGTACTGTAGTAAACCGTATACACGTGGTCACAACACTATAATACTGTAGTAAGCAGTATACACGTGGTCACACTATAGTACTATAGTAAACAGTATACACGTGGTCACAACACTATAGTACTATAGTAAACAGTATACACGTGGTCACAACACTATAGTACTGTAGTAAACATTACACACGTGATCACAATACTATAGGACTGTAGTAAACATTACACACGTGGTCACAACACTATAGTACTGTAGCAAACAGTGTACACGTGGTCACAACACTATAGTACTATAGTAAACAGTACACACGTGGTCACACCACTATAAAACTGTAGTAAACAGTATACACGTGGTCACAACATTATAGTACTATAGTAAACAGTATACACGTGGTCACAACACTATAGTACTGTAGCAAACAGTATACACGTGGTCACAACACTATAGTACTGTAGTAAACAGTATACACGTGGTCCCAACACTATAGTACTATAGGAAACAGTATACACGTGGTCACAACACTATAGTACCATAGTAAACAGTATACACATGGTCACAACACTATAGTACTATAGGAAACAGTATACACGTGGTCACAACACTATAGTACTGTAGTAAACAGTATACACGTGGTCCCAACACTATAGTACTATAGTAAACAGTATACACGTGGTCACAGCACTATAGTACTATAGTAAACAGTATACACGTGGTCACAACACTATAGTACTGTAGTAAACAGTATACACGTGGTCACAACACTATAGTACCATAGTAAACAGTATACACATGGTCACAACACTATAGTACTATAGGAAACAGTATACACGTGGTCACAACACTATAGTACTGTAGTAAACAGTATACACGTGGTCACAACACTACAGTACTATAGTAAACAGTATGCACGTGGTCACAACACTATAGTACTGTAGTAAACAGTATAGACGTGGTCACAACACTATAGTACTATAGTAAACAGTATACACGTGGTCACAACACTATAGTACTGTAGTAAACAGTATACACGTGGTCCCAACACTATAGTACTATAGTAAACAGTATACACGTGGTCACAACACTATAGTACTGTAGTATACAGTATACACGTGGTCACAACACTACAGTACTATAGTAAACAGTATGCACGTGGTCACAACACTATAGTACTGTAGTAAACAGTATAGACGTGGTCACAAAACTATATGTACTATAGTAAACAGTATACACATGGTCACAACACTATAGTACTATAGGAAACAGTATACACGTGGTCACAACACTATAGTACTGTAGTAAACAGTATACACGTGGTCCCAACACTATAGTAAACAGTATACACGTGGTCACAACACTATAGTACTGTAGTATACAGTATACACGTGGTCACAACACTACAGTACTATAGTAAACAGTATGCACGTGGTCACAACACTATAGTACTGTAGTAAACAGTATAGACGTGGTCACAACACTATAGTACTATAGTAAACAGTATACACATGGTCACAACACTATAGTACTATAGTAAACAGTATACACGTGGTCACAACACTATAGTACTGTAGTAAACAGTATACACGTGGTCCCAACACTATAGTACTATAGTAAACAGTATACACGTGGTCACAACACTATAGTACTGTAGTATACAGTATACACGTGGTCACACCACTACAGTACTATAGTAAACAGTATGCACGTGGTCACAACACTATAGTACTGTAGTAAACAGTATAGACGTGGTCACAACACTATAGTACTATAGTAAACAGTATACACATGTTCACAACACTATAGTACTATAGTAAACAGTATACACGTGGTCACAACACTATAGTACTGTAGTAAACAGTATATACGTGGTCCCAACACTATAGTACTATAGTAAACAGTATACACGTGGTCACAACACTATAGTACTGTAGTAAACAGTATACACGTGGTCCCAACACTATAGTACTATAGTAAACAGTATACACGTGGTCACAACACTATAGTACTGTAGTAAACAGTATACACGTGGTCCCAACACTATAGTACTATAGTAAACAGTATACACGTGGTCAAAACACTATAGTACTATAGTAAACAGTATACACGTGGTCACAACACTATAGTACTATATTAAACAGTATACACGTGGTCACAACACCATAGTACTGTAGTAAACAGTATACACGTGGTCACAACACAAGCAATCGTCTTCAGGTGAAATAATACAGCAGGCGGACTGCTGAGACAGGAAGAAATGTAGCGAGAGAGCTACTGCAACCAAAGGTTACACTATATACGTTTGTGGTGGGATTTGCAAGTAAATGTAAGATCGCAGAGCAAGCACACCCCGGCTAATCCCTCGGCTACTCCGAGGGGGAGTGGGAGCGGAGGGGCTGCCGTAACGGGCGAGATAGTGGGGGTGAAATTTACAGAGGGTACAAGCTGATAGAAAGAGGATCAAACTCAGCAAACTTAGAAATGTAATGCAACTCATTGAGTCGGCCAACACAACAAATAATACTTTGCCTGGTTGATCACCGTCCTTCTCTGCTTGTGTGTCTCCCTGTGTGTGGGGAGCGGTGGTGCAGCTGTTAGCGCTACGCTGCGCTATGAACCTGGCGACCCGGGTTCGATTCCCGCTCACGGCCAACACCAGTGACGATTATCTGAACCGGTCCCGGGCCTCCCCTAGGTCGACTCAGCCTCAAATGAGTACCTGGTGCGGTGTGTAAACATCGCCACTAGGGAGACAAAGGCGGTCGGGCGTGGTGCTGGCCACCCACCCCCTCGTGTACTGTTCCGGCCTTCACAGGTGCTCGCTAACAGCACTTGCCCCTACAGTCTGTTCAGGCTATACGGGGGATCTTTGTGTCTCCCTGTCTGTGTTTGGTCTCTCTCTCTCAAATTTAGTTTCACCTGATGACGACTGCTTGAGTTGCAATCGAAACGTCGTATTCTATTATTTTGTTTATTTTTTCTACGTGACTTTACCGAAAGACCATTGAGTAACAACAGTGTTTTTACGAATCACAGCTAAGAGACAAACAACATTATATTTTCTATTAAACATAACATTTTAATAACATGTTAAAAATACTTTAAATCTCATCACTGCTCCTCATACTCAATCCGTGATCAGTGCCGGATTATCCTCGGAACAAAATAATCATTAGCTGTGGGCCCCGCACTTTCAAGCGCCCCGCGCTAAATGATCTCACCCTATAAATCCCCGTTCAGTGATTCTGTACTTGCTCTATTACTATAGTAAAATTACAATTACTTTACTATGCAAGTTAAAAACTTCGTGCTTTATAATTGTGTTTTTTATTTATTCTGGGCACCTTTATAATATAAGCTACAGGACCCGCACGAGCTTAATCCGGCACTGTCCGGGATACTGTTCCAGTGCCCAACCAGGCTGTTGAAGACACCGTGAGTGGAGTTGAGGGGGATCGGTGGAGGTGTGAAGGGGGTGAGTGATGCCGACGGGCTGCGAGGGGGTCATCCGAGAGGGTGCCCAGTGGGGAGATGAAGCAATGAAATCGCTCCACGTGCAGGTGCTGGGTGGATTACTGCACAGCGGCATCGTGGGAGGTGGCGACGGCTCGTGGAGGTCTCTACCCACTAGTGGATTGACCATGGCTGATGGTGGTGATGATGATGGATGTTGCTCACTCACTTGGCGACGTATGAAACGCCAGAGATGCACGGCGATGTGCAGGGTGTTCAGCAGCATGGTGGAGCTGATGGCCTCCTTGCAGCCGCTGTACAGCTGACCTACAGCGTGGAGCAGAGCAGGGAGCACGCTGTCCACAATGTCCTCACTGTGGCTACTGAACATCGGTCCCCAGGTGGCGACCCCTGCTGATGCAGAGACGTTCTTCATGAGTCCCGAGTAGTTGATCGTGGTGGTGGTGGTGGTGTTGGAGCCGTTGATGACCGAACCCCCACGCCGAGATCCTCCGAGGAGCTCCACCATCGGCTGCATGAGCAGCAGAACCACAGTGAGGACAGCCGTGAAGATCGCCATGGTGGTGGTGGTGGCGAAGGTCTCTGAAGAACTCGAAGTGGAGGAGCAGCGTGGGGCGAGGTGGTTTCCTCTCCAGGAGCCGACTCCACTCTGACCTCTGCCGTGACGTCACCGGGCCATGACGTCACCGTGACGTCAGAGGTTTCCACGGCTCTTACGTCATTATAGCGTTTGGAACGTGGCTGTGCAATGGAACATCAACACGTGATGCACTACAACACTGTATTGTTTATAGAATTGTAATACAATACTAATTATTCACATCTGAGACAGAACATCGGCAGAGGAGGGAGCCTCACTCCTCACTTCTCCCAACCAGCTTAAAAGTCGCTACGAATCTTAACAGCGTTCATTGAAGCTCTGTGGATGTGTAGGCCTTACTTTAACATATATTTCTGTGACCAGTCACAAGCTAATCCCTTAGCTATTTCAATGCTAAATTACTAGTTGCCTCCGTGGATGTGTAGGTTTTTACTTTAACATAGCCATTTCCGTGACCAGTCACAAGCTAATCCCTCAGCTATTTGCACAAGCTAATCCCTTAGCTATTTCAATGCTAAATTACTAGTTGCCTCTGTGGATGTGTAGGTTTTGACTTTAACATAGCCATTCCTGTGACCAGTCACAAGCTAATCCCTTAGCTATTTCAATGCTAAATTACTAGTTGCCTCTGTGGATGTGTCGGTTTTGACTTTAACATAGCCAATTCCGTGACCAGTCACAAGCTAATCCCTCAGCTATTGATATGTAAACCCCTTTGTCAAGGTGCCTTACTTCTCCCAACCAGCTTAAAAGTCGCTACGAATCTTAACATCGTTAATTGAAGCTCTGTCGTCCCGACAGTACTGTACCTTTCACCTAAAGACGGCCGCTTGCGTTGTGGCCAAAACGTCGTGAGAATTTTATTGTTTTTTTATTATTTTATTCTCATTCTACGTGACTTTACCGAAAGAACCAAAGAAAATAAAATAATAAAGATATAAAACAATAAAATTCCCCAAATCAAAATTCATATACTGTTGATTTATTCACTCCATCTCCGCAGTGGACACTGCCGGTTGTGTTCCTTCCTTAGCTCCCATTCCCACGTTAGTCTCGACCACCGGCCGTCATCACTTCAAGTTGTGTGTCCTGCCTCACCCCACCTTTGTAAACTAAAATTACGTCCTTAATTATATGAAGTCATATGAAGTCCAATTGACGTGTCCGTCTTCCAGTATCAGTGTAATTCTTAGGATGTGCATCATCTCTACGCTTCCTTGTGCATTTCTAAACATTGGTTCTACTTTCCGTTTGTGATGCATCTGTTTGAAAAAAAACGTTCTGCTTAAGGCATATGGCTCAGTTACGTTTCATTATTAAGTTAAGATAACAATAAGCACTTTGTTCTGCCCTGATACACCTCTCTTAATCATTTTCATCCGTCTTCCCCTTCAACAACCGCCCTACGTGTAGATGCACTTCTGTGTTTTCAAGGCTGTGTCCCTGTTCTTTTTGCGTTCAGTTTGTCATTCCCCCGCACCTCCAGTAAAGCATGGTTGGCTGCGTACGGTGCGAAAGAAGTTCACCATGCAAACATACGCTGCGTTGAAAAATGATTCTACTGACTGCAGACCAATCCTGGACAGATTTCTCAATACGAGTGCAATATCGAGGGTACAGATCAATACCAACTGAACACAGATGCTAATTCATGGACGGGTGGCAACTCTAGCCATGCCCATGCAAACATACACAACATCTTGACCATGAATCGCCTATGCGGCAGATTAAATGTCAAGCATTATACATTGAATTTCGATCTACTTTTGTTCGTTTTGATTTATTTTGGCGCAGTTTCAAGTAAGTATTTTTAATAGAATTATTGTATTGCCATTTACTGTATAATTGTGATAATAGACCAAGCACTGAGACATTGCCCAGGGTTGGTCTACAATCGAAAAGGTTGCAACCCCATAGCACACCCTCATGTGTTCCAGTGTTAACACATCGTATGTTTGTATCTTGAAATTCTTTCGCACCGTACGTAGCCCACCGCTCCCCCCACCACACACGTGCACAGCAGCTCCAGAGAGCGACTTTTGGGTCAGAGGTAGCCGCATTGTACTGGGGCCGTCCATAAATGAGGGGGGGGGGGGGGTTGAGAAATGTGACGTCACATCAAAATGCGCAACTTTAAATAAATATAGACAACACGTTCTACGTAATTAAATAGACTTTTTAATAAATATTTTCTCCTACAACATCAGAGTGCAGCGCCACATTAAATAAGCACCACGATGACAATAGTTTAAAGCGATATGAAGCATGCTTTATTTTGGGGGGGGGCACAGCTTTGTACCGTCATATTTGAGGGGGGGCTCTGACTCTTCGTGACGCCGCGTGACGATGGGAGGGGGGGTCAAAAATCGTCTAAAATCGCGTGACGTCATTTATGGACGGCCCCCACAGCGTGAAATAGCGCAACAAACCGAACCCGCGTACAGCGAGGGAAGCCCTGGCTGGTTTATCATTCATTAATCTCCAGTTCAGTCACAAACGAATCTTTTAGAGCCGAAGGCGCGATCCAGTATCACGTTGGCATGCCGTGTCAACCCGTACGGGGTTACCCCGTATTGGTGTACAGGGAGATTGAGTTCTCAGGTCCATACGGCTTACTAGAGCCGTTTCAAAACGGGCAAAACAATGTTTTGTGTTTCTCCCCTTGTGATGGGACTTTGTAGGATGAACGTTGAGATTTGTAAGGGGCACGGGGTGACCAATAAGGTCTGAATTGGTCTGTAATAAGAGAGGCAATGGTTAGGGGTTGACAGGTGTGCGTTGGCACTGCGTGCCACGTCGCGTTGTCATACAGCTGACACTCCGATGAGCAATGATTCGGCGACGCACGGTGCCAAAGGGGCCGTCCATAAATGACGTCACGCGACTTCTGACGATTTTTGACCCCAACCCCCCATTGTCACACGGCGTCACAAAAAGTCAGACCCCCCCCTCAAATATGACGTCACAAAGCTTTGGCCCCCCTCCCACCAAATAAAACATGCTTCAAATCGCTTTAAACTATTGTAATTGTAGTGCGTATTTAATGTGGCGCTGCACTCTGATGTTGTAGGAGAAAACATTTATTAAAAAGTATATTTAATTAAGTAGAACGTGTCGTCTATATTTATTTAAAGTTGCGCATTTTGATGTGACGTCACATTTCTCACCCCCCCCCCCCCTCGTCACACATCGTCACAAATGTCTGATCGCCCCCCCCCCCAGGTGCGTGACGTCATTTATGGACGGCCCCAAAGACGTTCAACATTCGTGCGTATCCGCCGTGATGTGGGGCGAAGTAATATTCTAATCTTATTATCCGCGATGCCTGCAGGATTAGCTTTTTTCTTCTTCGTCTTCCAAAGCAGATTATTAATGAGAATATTGATGGCATTTCCCCCAGTGCATGTTGGCTGGGGAAGGGCTGTTTAAGACCCGCGGTGAACCCGCTCATCTCCACGTATCGGCATGAAATGATAAAATCGCAGATTTTCGGAAGCGCGTTCGTTTCAAGTGGATGCTTGTTGTCAACACCGCCATATTGACAGCACTCGCAATCATCCCATACTCAATTGAAACTCTTCTTAAGTAATTGCTTATTGTGTTTAGTTCCTTGTCCTTATCTCATACCTCCGATTAGCACGGTGGGCTACGTACGGTGCGAAAGAATTTCAAGATACAAACATACGATGTGTTAACACTGGAACACATGAGGGTGTGCTATGGGGTTGCCACCTTTTCGATTGTAGACCAACCCTGGAAAATGTCTCAGTGCTTGGTCTATTATCATAATTATACAGTAAATGACAATACAATAATTGTATAAAAAATTCTTACTTGAAACTGCTCCAAAATCAATCAAAACGAACAAAAGTAGATTGGAATTCAATGTAAAATGCTTGACATTTAATCTGCCGCATAGGCGATTCATGGTCAAGATGTTGTGTATGTTTGTATGGGCATGGCTAGAGTTGCCAACCGTCCGAGAAATAGCATCTGTGTTCAGGTCGTATTGATCTGTACCCTCGATATTGCACTCGTATTGAGAAATCTGTCCAGGTTTGGTCTGCTATCAGTAGAATCATTTTTCAACGCAGAGTATGTTTGCATGGTGAACTTCTTTCGCACCGTGCGCTGCCAACCATGCTTTAATGGAGGTGCGGGGGAATGACAAACTGAACGCAAAAAGAACAGGGACACAGCCTTGAAAACACAGAAGTGCATTTGCACGTAGGGCGGTTGTTGAAGGGGAAGAGGGATGAAAATTATTAAGAGAGGCGTATCAGGGCAGAGCAAAGTGCTTATTATTATCTTAACTTAATAATGAAACGTAACTGAGCCATATGCCTTAAGCAGAACGTTTTTTTTCAAACAGATGCATCACAAACAGAAAATAGAACCAATGTTTAGAAATGCACAAGGAAGCGTAGAGATGATGCGCATCCTAAGAACAACACTGATACTGGAAGACGGACACGTCAATTGGACTTCATATGCAAATTAAGGACGTAATTTTAGTTTAGAAAGGTGGGGTGAGGCAGGACACACAACTTGAAGTGATGACGGCCGGTGGTCGAGACTAACGTGGGAATGGGAGCTAAGGAAGGAACACAACCGGCAGTGTCCACTGCGGAGATGGAGTGAATAAATCAACAGTATATGAATTTTGATTTGGAGAATTTTATTGTTTTATATCTTTATTATTTTATTTTCTTTGGTTCTTTCGGTAAAGTCACGTAGAATGAGAATAAAATAATAAAATGACACGATAAAATTCTCACGACGTTTTGGCCACAACGCAAGCGGCCGTCTTTAGGTGAAAGGTACAGAACTGTCGGGACGACAGAGCTTCAATTAACGATGTTAAGATTCGTAGAGACTTTTAAGCTGGTTGGGATAAGTGAAGCACCTTGACAAAGGGGTTTACATATCAATAGCTGAGGGATTAGCTTGTGACTGGTCACGGAATTGGCTATGTTAAAGTCAAAACCTACACATCCACAGAGGCAACTAGTAATTTAGCATTGAAATAGCTAAGGGATTAGCTTGTGACTGGTCACAGGAATGGCTATGTTAAAGTCAAAATCTACACATCCACAGAGGCAACTAGTAATTTAGCATTGAAATAGCTAAGGGATTGGCTTGTGCAAATAGCTGAGGGATTATCTTTATTATTTTATTGTTTCCCTTCTACGTGACTTTACCGAAAGAACCAAGAATATAGTATATGAATTAGATCATTTATTTATTTTGCTAACTTTACAATTAATCGTACATTTTAATTGTACTAGTTTAATGTCTTCAGGTTTAGTTTCTAATTCTCTAGGATAAAACAAGTTATTTTGTCAAAAAGAATGACGTTAATTGGCGCATACATTGAAAGTGCAATTTTAAATGAACCGTGTCAGTCTTCAAATACTGTTCTGGTTATTCCCACCTTGTTGGTGTCCCTATTGTCTCCTGCACCCACTAACAACGGAGTTATTGTTGGGATGGAGAGAAGCACAGCCAGCAGCCAGCCAGGAAACTCGAGACATAGAATATATTAATAGCAGCATGACTTACACTGCTACAGCAGCGAGGTGGTCATGTAACTATTTACATTCTCTGTGTCGCAAACATTAAATGGCAACTAATCTTTCCGTGGTACGCTTGTCCCCACGATTTGAGGACCAATTCCTTAGCGAAGGATTTACTACCAATTGAAGGATGATACAAGTGAAATGTGAAGTGGTAAGATTGATCTTAGATCATTGCAAGCCAATCCCAGATTCTGAGTGCGGAGTGACTCGGCAGGGCCGACGGCGTGAGCCTGGCACCTTGGGAGTTGTCATGGACAGGGAGCAATGAGGCCGCGTTACCGGTTGTCTTAGTTTTGGGGAATTCTGTGTCCAGAACTCTGGTCCACAGTAACGATGAAACAAACACAATGTAGAAAAAAAGAACAGTTGCAACTCTTGCAGGAAAATGAAAGGTATTTTATTACAAAAAACAAACATCATTTACCATTCACACAAACAGTATAGTATTATAGTAGTTCGAAAATTAGACTGTGGAAAAGTCATATGTAATGATGAAAAATAATTAAAGATAACATTTATCATTATCTTATTGCAATATATGAACGTGTAATGGCAAATTAAAACGATGCGATACAATTTGACACTCCTTTACAGCGATACACTTAATCCAATGAAGTTGAATGTGAACGCTGAAACACGTAAATATTACTGAACATAGCGTGGATAGAAGAAACTGCTCTTTGTTTTTTTCGGTAAAGTCACGTAGAAATAAGAAATAATAAAATAAAATTACAGAATAGCATATTCCCTGGCAGTAGCTACGAGCAGATGCCAGGGGCAGCCAGAAGCGTCCAGAATGACGCAGCTGCTCCCAGGGGCTTACATCATCCGCCCAGAATCAAGAGCGTGACTCGTGTCTCAGGCTGCAGTTTATGACAAGTTCACTACAATAGCATTTAGTTCACCCTGCCAATGTGTAAGTATCAAACCATAACATTACGTATATTTTAAAAATAACCATTGTACAGAATTGATAGTTTTTTATTAATTAAGTTAAATGTAAGGGACATTCGTTGTTTTTGTGTGACTCAGTCTTTCCTGATAAGGCTGATGATGTCATTGTGCTGTGTAAGCGAGAATTTAAGTTTCGGTTTGTATCACCCTTCAAAGTGTAGTAATTTCAGTTAAATATAGAAGAGCACATCACTCTGTTTTACATTCATTATGAGTGCTGAGTGAATTCCATGGCAGTAAACTGCTCACAAACTGCACCCTGAGACACGAGTCACGCTCTAGATTCTGTGCGGATGGAGGAAGCCCCTGGGAGCAGCTGCGTCATTCTGGACGCTTCTGGCTCCCCCTGGCATCTGCTCGTAGCTACTGCCAGGGCTATAAAAGCAGCTCCTGTAGCTGCACTGGCAGAACATCGGCGGAGGAGGGAGCAGCGCTCACAGCTGAAGCGAGCCTCACTGTGAAGCACATCAACAAGCATGGCCCTGAGTGTTTACTTCCCTGCGATGCACGTGATGGAGAGGAGCGTCTGGCCAGGCTGGCCGGTCTGGAACCCCCGCGGTGAAAGTCTCTTCCAGCAGCTGCAGCGAGACATGAGGAGCGAGATCGAGAGGATGGAGAGAATCTTCCGTGGAGTCGATCAGCTCAGCAGCCACACTCGGGCCCCGGGCAGCCACGGAGACACACTGCTGCAGCAGCCGGCCGTGAGCAGTGGGTTCCAGATTGAAGATCCACAGGAGCAGGGAGGCGGGTTTGTCGCGTCCCTGGACGTGCAGGACTTCTCCCCACAGGACCTGGCCGTGAAGGTGTCTGGAGACAAGCTGGTGGTGGCCGGACGGCGCGAGGTGAAGAGCGGAGAAGTCAGCAGCGGCAGCTACAGCCACAGCTGCCAGGAGTTCCACAGGGAGACGCAGCTGCCCAGGGACGTGGACCCGCAGAGCGTGAGCTGCTGCTTGACTGAAGACGGGAAGCTGAAGTTCAAGGCTCAGCGCCGCGCCCTCCCTGCAGCGGCCGAGAGGGTGGTGGTCATTGAGCAGCCAGCGACAGCGACTCCTGGCACGGCCTCTCAGTCCACTGGCACCACTCACGCGTAGAGTGGCGCCTGGAGCATCCATTCCAACAACCTGCTTCATTGATGTTTTAATTGTGTGGATATTTAGTTAAATCAGTTTCTTCTATCCACGCTATGTTCAGTAATATTTACGTGTTTCAGCGTTTACATTCAACTTCATTGGATTAAGTGTATCGCTGTAAAGGATTGTCAAATTGTATCGCATCGTTTTAATTTGCCATTACACGTTCATATATTGCAATAAGATAATGATAAATGTTATCTTCAAGTATTTTTCATCATTACACATGACTATTTTCCACAGTCTAATTTTCGAACTACTATAATACTATAGTGTTTGTGTGAATTTTAATGATGTTTGTTTTTTGTAATAAAATGCCTTTCAATTTCCGTATTCGTGTACAGGGAAATTGATTTTTCAGGTCCATACGGCTTACTACAGCCGTTTTATAACGGGCAAAACAATGTTTTGTGTTTTTCCCCTTGTGATGGGACTTTGTAGGATGAACGTTGAGATTTGTAAGGGGCACGGGGTGACCAATAAGGTCTGAATTGGTCTGTAATAAGAGAGGCAATGGTTAGGGGTTGACAGGTGTAAGTTGGCACTGCGTGCCACGTCGCGTTGTCATACAGCTGGCACTCCGATGAGCAATGATTCAGCGACGCACGGTGCCAAAGGGGCCGTCCATAAATGACGTCACGCGATTTTTGACCCCCCCCCCCATCGTCACACGGCGTAACAAAAAGTCAGACCCCCCCCCCCCTCAAATATGACGTCACAAAGCTCTGCCCCCCCCCCCAAAAAAAAAAACATGCTTCAAATCGCTTTAAACTATTGTCATTGTAGTGCGTATTTAATGTGGCGCTGCACTCTGATGTTGTAGGAGAAAATATTTATTAAAAAGTCTATTTAATTAAGTAGAACGTGTTGTCTGTATTTATTTAAAGTTGCGCATTTTGATGTGACGTCACATTTCTCAGCCCCCCCCCCTCGTCACACATCGTCACAAATATCTGACCCCCCCCCGCCCCCCCTAGGTGCGTGATGTCATTTATGGACGGCGCCAGTACAATGCGGCTACCTCTGACCCAAAAGTCGCTCTCTGGAGTTGCTGTGCGCGTGTGTGGTGGGGGGAGCGGTGGCGCAGCGGTTAGCGCACTGCACTCTGAACCCCGACTACACGAGTTCGAATCCTGGGTCCCCCTTCCCCCTAGGTCGACTCAGCCTCAAATGAGTACCTGGTGCGCGGTGTGTAGTAAACATCGCCACTGGGGGAGACAAAGGCGGCCGGGCGTGGTGTTGGCCAACCACCCCGTCGTGTGCCACAGTGCCGATCTTAATCGGTGCTGCCACTCGCTAACAGCACTTGCCCCAACAGTCTGTCACAGGCTACACGGGGGATCTTTGTCTTTGTTGGACTGTGAGCGCTGTGCCCCAGTGTTTTTATGTATTTGGAACGTCGCCGGCTGTGTCCACGCTGTTCACTTCCCGACGTAACATGGCGGAATGTTCCTCCACGTCGTTGACTTCCCCACATAACATGGCTGACTGCCTCCACAGTGTTCACTTCCCCACGTAACATGGCTGACTACCTCCACAGTGTTCACTTCCCCACGTAACATGGCTGACTGCCTCCACGGTGTTCACTTCCCCACGTAACATGGCTGACTGCCTCCACGGTGTTCACTTCCCCACGTAACATGGCTGACTGCCTCCACGGTGTTCACTTCCCCACGTAACATGGCTGACTACCTGCACAGTGTTCACTTCCCCACGTAACATGGCTGACTACCTCCACAGTGTTCACTTCCCCACGTAACATGGCTGACTGCCTCCACAGTGTTAATTTCCCCACGTAACATGGCTGACTGCCTCCACGGTGTTTACTTCCCCACGTAACATGGCTGACTACCTCCACGGTGTTTACTTCCCCACGTAACATGGCTGACTGCCTCCACAGTGTTCACTTCCCCACGTAACATGGCTGACTCTGTCTCCACAGTGTTCACTTCCCCACGTAACATGGCTGACTGCCTCCACGGTGTTCACTTCCCCACGTAACATGGCTGACTGTGCCTCCACGGTGTTTACTTCCCCACGTGACATGGCTGACTGCCTCCAGTGTTCACTTCCCCACGTAACATGGCTGACTCTGTCTCCACGGTGTTCACTTCCCCACGTAACATGGCTGACTGTGCCTCCACGGTGTTCACTTCCCCACGTAACATGGCTGACTGCCTCCACGGTGTTCACTTCCCCACGTAACATGGCTGACTGTGCCTCCACGGTGTTTACTTCCCCACGTGACATGGCTGACTGCCTCCAGTATTCACTTCCCCACGTAACATGGCTGACTCTGTCTCCACGGTGTTCACTTCCCCACGTAACATGGCTGACTGTGCCTCCACGGTGTTCACTTCCCCACGTAACATGGCTGACTGTGCCTCCACGGTGTTCACTTCTCCACGTAACATGGCTGACTCTGTCTCCACAGTGTTTTACTTCCCCACGTAACATGGCTGACTGCCTCCACAGTGTTCACTTCCCCACGTAACATGGCTGACTGTGCCTCCACGGTATTTACTTCCCCACGTAACATGGCTGACTGTGCCTCCACGGTGTTTACTTCCCCACGTAACATGGCTGACTGTGCCTCTACGGTGTTCACTTCCCCACGTAACATGGCTGACTCTGTCTCCACAGTGTTTACTTCCCCACGTAACATGGCTGACTGTGCCTCTACGGTGTTCAATTCCCCACGTAACATGGCTGACTCTGTCTCCACAGTGTTTACTTCCCCACGTAACATGGCTGACTGTGCCTCCACACACTCGCGCGTCCCGCTCCCCTCCTTTTGCTTGTGCCGATCCCGCCTGACAGCCTCCTCGCTTACGGCCTCCACAGGGATGGAGGCGAGGAAAGAGGAGGACGAGGAGGAGATTAAGAAGGAGGACGGCGGGGAGGAGATGGCAGCGCCCGGGGCCCCGAGGAAGAGGGAGCCAGGCGCGGCTCCCCACGGGAACTTCATCAACTAGGCGGCCTTCAACCCCCCGGCTCGACGCGTCGCGCTGCTGCCCCGCGAGCTTCTGAGGCGGCTCCTGCCGGAGTCCGCGCCGCCGTTCCTCGCCCTGGACGTGGGCTGCAACAGCGGGGTGAGCGCAACTCCACGTTACCACGGACGGGGCTGAGGACGTCGACCGCTGGGGAAGGTTCTGAAACTCTCGGGACGTTCACTCGAACAAAGCCGTGGCTGTGAGACTCGTCCAGTCCCAGTGTGGTATAGTGTACTAGTCACTATGGTAATGTACTAGTCACTGTGGTAGTGTGGTAGTGTACTAGTCACTGTGTAGTAGTGTGGTAGTGTACTAGTCACTGTGTGGTAGTGTGGTAGTGTACTAGTCACTATGGTAGTGTACTAGTCACTGTGGTAGTGTGGTAGTGTACTAGTCACTGTGGTAGTGTGGTAGTGTACTAGTCACTGTGGTAGTGTACTAGTCACTGTGGTAGTGTGGTAGTGTACTAGTCACTGTGGTAGTGTGGTAGTGTACTAGTCACTGTGTGGTAGTGTACTAGTCACTGTGTGGTAGTGTGGGGGTGTACTAGTCACTGTGTGGTAGTGTACTAGTCACTGTGTGGTAGTGTGGTAGTGTACTAGTCACTGTGTGGTAGTGTACTAGTCACGGTGTGGTAGTGTACTAGTCACTGTGTGGTAGTGTGGTAGTGTACTAGTCACTGTGTGGTGGTGTACTAGTCACTGTGTGGTAGTGTACTAGTCACTGTGTAGTAGTGTGGTAGTGTACTAGTCACTGTGTGCTAGTGTGGCAGTGTACTAGTCACTGTGTGGTAGTGTACTAGTCACTGTCTGGTAGTGTACTAGTCACGGTGTGGTAGTGTACTAGTCACTGTGTGGTAGTGTGGTAGTGTACTAGTCACTGTGTAGTAGTGTGGTAGTGTACTAGTCACTGTGTGGTAGTGTGGTAGTGTACTAGTCACTGTGTGGTAGTGTACTAGTCACTGTGTGGTAGTGTGGGGGTGTACTAGTCACTGTGTGGTAGTGTGGGGGTGTACTAGTCACTGTGTGGTAGTGTGGTAGTGTACTAGTCACTGTGTGGTAGTGTACTAGTCACTGTGTAGTAGTGTGGTAGTGTACTAGTCACTGTGTGGTAGTGTACTAGTCACTGTGTAGTAGTGTGGTAGTGTACTAGTCACTGTGTGGTAGTGTACTAGTCACTGTGTGGGGGTGTACTAGTCACTATGGTAGTGTGGTAGTGTACTAGTCGCTGTGGTAGTGTACTAGTCACTGTGTGGTAGTGTACTAGTCACTGTGTGGTAGTGTGGTAGTGTACTAGTCACTGTGTGGTAGTGTACTAGTCACTGTGTGGTAGTGTACTAGTCACTGTGTGGGGGTGTACTAGTCACTATGGTAGTGTGGTAGTGTACTAGTCACTGTGGTAGTGTGGTAGTGTACTAGTCACTGTGTGGTAGTGTACTAGTCACTGTGTGGTAGTGTGGTAGTGTACTAGTCACTGTGTGGTAGTGTGGTAGTGTACTAATCACTGTGTGGTAGTGTGGGGGTGTACTAGTCACTGTGTAGTAGTGTGGTAGTGTACTAGTCACTGTGTGGTAGTGTACTAGTCACTGTGTAGTAGTGTGGTAGTGTACTAGTCACTGTGTGGTAGTGTACTAGTCACTGTGTGGGGGTGTACTAGTCACTATGGTAGTGTGGTAGTGTACTAGTCGCTGTGGTAGTGTGGCAGTGTACTAGTCACTGTGTGGTAGTGTACTAGTCACTGTGTGGTAGTGTGGTAGTGTACTAGTCACTGTGTGGTAGTGTACTAGTCACTGTGTGGTAGTGTACTAGTCACTGTGTGGTAGTGTACTAGTCACTGTGTGGGGGTGTACTAGTCACTATGGTAGTGTGGTAGTGTACTAGTCACTGTGGTAGTGTGCTAGTGTACTAGTCACTGTGTGGTAGTGTACTAGTCACTGTGTGGTAGTGTGGTAGTGTACTAGTCACTGTGTGGTAGTGTGGTAGTGTACTAATCACTGTGTGGTAGTGTGGGGGTGTACTAGTCACTGTGTGGTGGTGTGGTAGTGTACTAGTCACTGTGTGGGGGTGTACTAGTCACTGTGTGGTGGTGTGGTAGTGTACTAGTCACTGTGTGGTAGTGTGGGGGTGTACTAGTCACTGTGTGGTAGTGTGGGGGTGTACTAGTCACTGTGAGGTAGTGTGGGGGTGTACTAGTCACTGTGTGGTAGTGTGGGGGTGTACTAGTCACTGTGTGGTAGTGTGGGGGTGTACTAGTCACTGTGTGGTAGTGTACTAGTCACTGTGGTAGTGTGGTAGTGTACTAGTCACTGTGTGGTAGTGTGTTGGTGTACTAGTCACTGTGTGGTAGTGTACTAGTCACTGTGTGGTAGTGTACTAGTCACTGTGGTAGTGTGGGGGTGTACTAGTCGCTGTGTGGTAGTGTGGGGGTGTACTAGTCACTGTGTGGTAGTGTGTTGGTGTACTAGTCACTGTGTGGTGGTGCACTAGTCATTGTGTAGTAGTGTGGGGGTGTACTAGTCACTGTGTGGTAGTGTACTAGTCACTGTGTGGTAGTTTGGGGGTGTACTAGTCACTGTGTGGTAGTGTGGGGGTGTACTAGTCACTGTGTGGTAGTGTGGGGGTGTACTAGTCACTCTGTGGTAGTGTGGGGGTGTACTAGTCACAGTGTGGTAGTGTGGGGGTGTACTAGTCACTGTAGGGTAGTGTGGTAGTGTACTAGTCACTGTGTGGTAGTGTGGGGGTGTACTAGTCACTGTGTGGTAGTGTGGTAGTGTACTAGTCACTGTAGGGTAGTGTGGTAGTGTACTAGTCACTGTGTGGTAGTGTGGGGGTGTACTAGTCACTGTGTGGTAGTGTACTAGTCACTGTGGTAGTGTGGTAGTGTACTAATCACTGTGTGGTAGTGTTGAGGTGTACTAGTCACTGTGTGGTAGTGTGGGGGTGTACTAGTCACTGTGTGGTAGTGTGGTAGTGTACTAGTCACTGTGTGGTAGTGTTGAGGTGTACTAGTCACTGTGTGGTAGTGTTGAGGTGTACTAGTCACTGTGTGGTAGTGTGGTAGTGTACTAGTCACTGTGTGGTAGTGTGGGGGTGTACTAGTCATTGTGTGGTAGTGTGGTAGTGTACTAGTCACTGTGTGGTAGTGTGGTAGTGTACTAGTCACTGTGTGGTAGTGTGGTAGTGTACTAGTCACTGTGTGGTAGTGTGGTAGTGTACTAGTCACTGTGTGGTAGTGTACTAGTCACTGTGTGGTAGTGTACTAGTCACTGTGTAGTAGTGTGGTAGTGTACTAGTCACTGTGTGGTAGTGTGGTAGTGTACTAGTCACTGTGTGGTAGTGTACTAGTCACTGTCTGGTAGTGTACTAGTCACGGTGTGGTAGTGTACTAGTCACTGTGTGGTAGTGTGGTAGTGTACTAGTCACTGTGTAGTAGTGTGGTAGTGTACTAGTCACTGTGTGGTAGTGTGGTAGTGTACTAGTCACTGTGTGGTAGTGTACTAGTCACTGTGTAGTAGTGTGGTAGTGTACTAGTCACTGTGTGGTAGTGTACTAGTCACTGTGTAGTAGTGTGGTAGTGTACTAGTCACTGTGTGGTAGTGTACTAGTCACTCTGTGGGGGTGTACTAGTCACTCTGTGGGGGTGTACTAGTCACTATGGTAGTGTGGTAGTGTACTAGTCACTGTGGTAGTGTGGTAATGTACTAGTCACTGTGTGGTAGTGTACTAGTCACTGTGTGGTAGTGTGGTAGTGTACTAGTCACTGTGTGGTAGTGTACTAGTCACTGTGTGGTAGTGTACTAGTCACTGTGTGGGGGTGTACTAGTCACTATGGTAGTGTACTACTCACTGTGGTAGTGTGGTAGTGTACTAGTCACTGTGTGGTAGTGTACTAGTCACTGTGTGGTAGTGTACTAGTCACTGTGTGGTAGTGTACTAGTCACTGTGTGGTAGTGTGGTAGTGTACTAGTCACTGTGTGGTAGTGTACTAGTCACTGTGGTAGTGTGGTAGTGTACTAGTCACTGTGTGGTAGTGTACTAGTCACTGTGTGGGGGTGTACTAGTCACTATGGTAGTGTGTTAGTGTACTAGTCACTGTGAGGTAGTGTGGTAGTGTACTAGTCACTGTGTAGTAGTGTGTTAGTGTACTAGTCACTGTGTGATAGTGTGGTAGTGTACTAGTCATTGTGTAGTAGTGTGGGGGTGTACTAGTCACTGTGTGGTAGTGTGGTAGTGTACTAGTCACTGTGTAGTAGTGTGGTAGTGTACTAGTCACTGTGTAGTAGTGTGGTAGTGTACTAGTCACTGTGTGGTAGTGTACTAGTCACTGTGTAGTAGTGTGGTATAGTACTAGTCACTGTGTGGGGGTGTACTAGTCACTATGGTAGTGTGGTAGTGTACTAGTCACTGTGGTAGTGTGGTAGTGTACTAGTCACTGTGTGGTAGTGTACTAGTCACTGTGTGGTAGTGTACTAGTCACTGCGGTAGTGTACTAGTCACTGTGTGGTAGTGTACTAGTCACTGTGTGGGGGTGTACTAGTCACTATGGTAGTGTACTAGTCACTGTGGTAGTGTGGTAGTGTACTAGTCACTGTGTGGTAGTGTGGTAGTGTACTAGTCACTGTGTGGTAGTTTACTAGTCACTGTGGTAGTGTGGTAGTGTACTAGTCACTGTGTGGTAGTGTACTAGTCACTGTGTGGGGGTGTACTAGTCACTATGGTAGTGTGTTAGTGTACTAGTCACTGTGAGGTAGTGTGGTAGTGTACTAGTCACTGTGTAGTAGTGTGTTAGTGTACTAGTCACTGTGTGATAGTGTGGTAGTGTACTAGTCACTGTGTAGTAGTGTGGGGGTGTACTAGTCACTGTGTGGTAGTGTGGTAGTGTACTAGTCACTGTGTAGTAGTGTGGTTGTGTACTAGTCACTGTGTGGTAGTGTGGGGGTGTACTAGTCACTGTGCGGTAGTGTGGGGGTGTACTAGTCACTGTGTGGTAGTGTGTGCGTGTACTAGTCACTGTGTGGTAGTGTCGGGGTGTACTAGTCACTGTGTGGTAGTGTAGTAGTGTACTAGTCACTGTGTGGTAGTGTGGGGGTGTACTAGTCACTGTGTGGTAGTGTACTAGTCACTGTGTGGTAGTGTGGTAGTGTACTAGTCACTGTGTGGTAGTGTGGTAGTGTACTAGTCACTGTGTGGTAGTGTGGTAGTGTACTAGTCACTGTGTGGGGGTGTACTAGTCACTGTGTGGTAGTGTGGTAGTGTACTAGTCACTGTGTGGTAGTGTGGGGGTGTACTAGTCACTGTGAGGTAGTGTGGGGGTGTACTAGTCACTGTGTGGTAGTGTGGGGGTGTACTAGTCACTGTGTGGTAGTGTACTAGTCACTGTGTGGTAGTGTGGTAGTGTACTAGTCACTGTGTGGTAGTGTACTAGTCACGGTGTGGTAGTGTACTAGTCACTGTGTGGTAGTGTGGTAGTGTACTAGTCACTGTGTGGTGGTGTACTAGTCACTGTGTGGTAGTGTACTAGTCACTGTGTAGTAGTGTGGTAGTGTACTAGTCACTGTGTGCTAGTGTGGCAGTGTACTAGTCACTGTGTGGTAGTGTACTAGTCACTGTCTGGTAGTGTACTAGTCACGGTGTGGTAGTGTACTAGTCACTGTGTGGTAGTGTGGTAGTGTACTAGTCACTGTGTAGTAGTGTGGTAGTGTACTAGTCACTGTGTGGTAGTGTGGTAGTGTACTAGTCACTGTGTGGTAGTGTACTAGTCACTGTGTGGTAGTGTGGGGGTGTACTAGTCACTGTGTGGTAGTGTGGGGGTGTACTAGTCACTGTGTGGTAGTGTGGTAGTGTACTAGTCACTGTGTGGTAGTGTACTAGTCACTGTGTAGTAGTGTGGTAGTGTACTAGTCACTGTGTGGTAGTGTACTAGTCACTGTGTAGTAGTGTGGTAGTGTACTAGTCACTGTGTGGTAGTGTACTAGTCACTGTGTGGGGGTGTACTAGTCACTATGGTAGTGTGGTAGTGTACTAGTCGCTGTGGTAGTGTGGTAGTGTACTAGTCACTGTTTGGTAGTGTACTAGTCACTGTGTGGTAGTGTGGTAGTGTACTAGTCACTGTGTGGTAGTGTACTAGTCACTGTGTGGTAGTGTACTAGTCACTATGGTAGTGTGGTAGTGTACTAGTCACTGTGGTAGTGTGGTAGTGTACTAGTCACTGTGTGGTAGTGTACTAGTCACTGTGTGGTAGTGTGGTAGTGTACTAGTCACTGTGTGGTAGTGTGGTAGTGTACTAATCACTGTGTGATAGTGTGGGGGTGTACTAGTCACTGTGTAGTAGTGTGGTAGTGTACTAGTCACTGTGTGGTAGTGTACTAGTCACTGTGTAGTAGTGTGGTAGTGTACTAGTCACTGTGTGGTAGTGTACTAGTCACTGTGTGGGGGTGTACTAGTCACTATGGTAGTGTGGTAGTGTACTAGTCGCTGTGGTAGTGTGGCAGTGTACTAGTCACTGTGTGGTAGTGTACTAGTCACTGTGTGGTAGTGTGGTAGTGTACTAGTCACTGTGTGGTAGTGTACTAGTCACTGTGTGGTAGTGTACTAGTCACTGTGTGGTAGTGTACTAGTCACTGTGTGGGGGTGTACTAGTCACTATGGTAGTGTGGTAGTGTACTAGTCACTGTGGTAGTGTGCTAGTGTACTAGTCACTGTGTGGTAGTGTACTAGTCACTGTGTGGTAGTGTGGTAGTGTACTAGTCACTGTGTGGTAGTGTGGTAGTGTACTAATCACTGTGTGGTAGTGTGGGGGTGTACTAGTCACTGTGTGGTGGTGTGGTAGTGTACTAGTCACTGTGTGGGGGTGTACTAGTCACTGTGTGGTGGTGTGGTAGTGTACTAGTCACTGTGTGGTAGTGTGGGGGTGTACTAGTCACTGTGTGGTAGTGTGGGGGTGTACTAGTCACTGTGAGGTAGTGTGGGGGTGTACTAGTCACTGTGTGGTAGTGTGGGGGTGTACTAGTCACTGTGTGGTAGTGTGGGGGTGTACTAGTCACTGTGTGGTAGTGTACTAGTCACTGTGGTAGTGTGGTAGTGTACTAGTCACTGTGTGGTAGTGTGTTGGTGTACTAGTCACTGTGTGGTAGTGTACTAGTCACTGTGTGGTAGTGTACTAGTCACTGTGGTAGTGTGGGGGTGTACTAGTCGCTGTGTGGTAGTGTGGGGGTGTACTAGTCACTGTGTGGTAGTGTGTTGGTGTACTAGTCACTGTGTGGTGGTGCACTAGTCATTGTGTAGTAGTGTGGGGGTGTACTAGTCACTGTGTGGTAGTGTACTAGTCACTGTGTGGTAGTGTGGGGGTGTACTAGTCACTGTGTGGTAGTGTGGGGGTGTACTAGTCACTGTGTGGTAGTGTGGGGGTGTACTAGTCACTCTGTGGTAGTGTGGGGGTGTACTAGTCACAGTGTGGTAGTGTGGGGGTGTACTAGTCACTGTAGGGTAGTGTGGTAGTGTACTAGTCACTGTGTGGTAGTGTGGGGGTGTACTAGTCACTGTGTGGTAGTGTGGTAGTGTACTAGTCACTGTAGGGTAGTGTGGTAGTGTACTAGTCACTGTGTGGTAGTGTGGGGGTGTACTAGTCACTGTGTGGTAGTGTACTAGTCACTGTGGTAGTGTGGTAGTGTACTAATCACTGTGTGGTAGTGTTGAGGTGTACTAGTCACTGTGTGGTAGTGTGGGGGTGTACTAGTCACTGTGTGGTAGTGTGGTAGTGTACTAGTCACTGTGTGGTAGTGTTGAGGTGTACTAGTCACTGTGTGGTAGTGTTGAGGTGTACTAGTCACTGTGTGGTAGTGTGGTAGTGTACTAGTCACTGTGTGGTAGTGTGGGGGTGTACTAGTCATTGTGTGGTAGTGTGGTAGTGTACTAGTCACTGTGTGGTAGTGTGGTAGTGTACTAGTCACTGTGTGGTAGTGTGGTAGTGTACTAGTCACTGTGTGGTAGTGTGGTAGTGTACTAGTCACTGTGTGGTAGTGTACTAGTCACTGTGTGGTAGTGTACTAGTCACTGTGTAGTAGTGTGGTAGTGTACTAGTCACTGTGTGGTAGTGTGGTAGTGTACTAGTCACTGTGTGGTAGTGTACTAGTCACTGTCTGGTAGTGTACTAGTCACGGTGTGGTAGTGTACTAGTCACTGTGTGGTAGTGTGGTAGTGTACTAGTCACTGTGTAGTAGTGTGGTAGTGTACTAGTCACTGTGTGGTAGTGTGGTAGTGTACTAGTCACTGTGTGGTAGTGTACTAGTCACTGTGTAGTAGTGTGGTAGTGTACTAGTCACTGTGTGGTAGTGTACTAGTCACTGTGTAGTAGTGTGGTAGTGTACTAGTCACTGTGTGGTAGTGTACTAGTCACTCTGTGGGGGTGTACTAGTCACTCTGTGGGGGTGTACTAGTCACTATGGTAGTGTGGTAGTGTACTAGTCACTGTGGTAGTGTGGTAATGTACTAGTCACTGTGTGGTAGTGTACTAGTCACTGTGTGGTAGTGTGGTAGTGTACTAGTCACTGTGTGGTAGTGTACTAGTCACTGTGTGGTAGTGTACTAGTCACTGTGTGGGGGTGTACTAGTCACTATGGTAGTGTACTACTCACTGTGGTAGTGTGGTAGTGTACTAGTCACTGTGTGGTAGTGTACTAGTCACTGTGTGGTAGTGTACTAGTCACTGTGTGGTAGTGTACTAGTCACTGTGTGGTAGTGTGGTAGTGTACTAGTCACTGTGTGGTAGTGTACTAGTCACTGTGGTAGTGTGGTAGTGTACTAGTCACTGTGTGGTAGTGTACTAGTCACTGTGTGGTAGTGTACTAGTCACTGTGTGGGGGTGTACTAGTCACTATGGTAGTGTGTTAGTGTACTAGTCACTGTGAGGTAGTGTGGTAGTGTACTAGTCACTGTGTAGTAGTGTGTTAGTGTACTAGTCACTGTGTGATAGTGTGGTAGTGTACTAGTCATTGTGTAGTAGTGTGGGGGTGTACTAGTCACTGTGTGGTAGTGTGGTAGTGTACTAGTCACTGTGTAGTAGTGTGGTAGTGTACTAGTCACTGTGTAGTAGTGTGGTAGTGTACTAGTCACTGTGTGGTAGTGTACTAGTCACTGTGTAGTAGTGTGGTATAGTACTAGTCACTGTGTGGGGGTGTACTAGTCACTATGGTAGTGTGGTAGTGTACTAGTCACTGTGGTAGTGTGGTAGTGTACTAGTCACTGTGTGGTAGTGTACTAGTCACTGTGTGGTAGTGTACTAGTCACTGCGGTAGTGTACTAGTCACTGTGTGGTAGTGTACTAGTCACTGTGTGGGGGTGTACTAGTCACTATGGTAGTGTACTAGTCACTGTGGTAGTGTGGTAGTGTACTAGTCACTGTGTGGTAGTGTGGTAGTGTACTAGTCACTGTGTGGTAGTTTACTAGTCACTGTGGTAGTGTGGTAGTGTACTAGTCACTGTGTGGTAGTGTACTAGTCACTGTGTGGGGGTGTACTAGTCACTATGGTAGTGTGTTAGTGTACTAGTCACTGTGAGGTAGTGTGGTAGTGTACTAGTCACTGTGTAGTAGTGTGTTAGTGTACTAGTCACTGTGTGATAGTGTGGTAGTGTACTAGTCACTGTGTAGTAGTGTGGGGGTGTACTAGTCACTGTGTGGTAGTGTGGTAGTGTACTAGTCACTGTGTAGTAGTGTGGTTGTGTACTAGTCACTGTGTGGTAGTGTGGGGGTGTACTAGTCACTGTGCGGTAGTGTGGGGGTGTACTAGTCACTGTGTGGTAGTGTGTGCGTGTACTAGTCACTGTGTGGTAGTGTCGGGGTGTACTAGTCACTGTGTGGTAGTGTAGTAGTGTACTAGTCACTGTGTGGTAGTGTGGGGGTGTACTAGTCACTGTGTGGTAGTGTACTAGTCACTGTGTGGTAGTGTGGTAGTGTACTAGTCACTGTGTGGTAGTGTGGTAGTGTACTAGTCACTGTGTGGTAGTGTGGTAGTGTACTAGTCACTGTGTGGGGGTGTACTAGTCACTGTGTGGTAGTGTGGTAGTGTACTAGTCACTGTGTGGTAGTGTGGGGGTGTACTAGTCACTGTGAGGTAGTGTGGGGGTGTACTAGTCACTGTGTGGTAGTGTGGGGGTGTACTAGTCACTGTGTGGTAGTGTACTAGTCACTGTGGTAGTGTGGTAGTGTAATAGTCACTGTGGTAGTGTGGTAGTGTACTAGTCCCTGTGGTAGTGTGGTAGTGTACTAGTCACTGTGTGGTAGTGTGTTGGTGTACTAGTCACTGTGTGGTAGTGTGGTAGTGTACTAGTCACTGTGTGGTAGTGTACTAGTCACTGTGGTAGTGTGGGGGTGTACTAGTCACTGTGTGGTAGTGTGGGGGTGTACTAGTCACTGTGTGGTAGTGTGTTGGTGTACTAGTCACTGTGTGGTGGTGTACTAGTCACTGTGTGGTAGTGTGGGGGTGTACTAGTCACTGTGTGGTAGTGTACTAGTCACTGTGTGGTAGTGTGGGGGTGTACTAGTCACTGTGTGGTAGTGTGGGGGTGTACTAGTCACTGTGTGGTAGTGTGGGGGTGTACTAGTCACTGTGTGGTAGTGTGGGGGTGTACTAGTCACAGTGTGGTAGTGTGGGGGTGTACAAGTCACTGTAGGGTAGTGTGGTAGTGTACTAGTCACTGTGTGGTAGTGTGGGGGTGTACTAGTCACTGTGTGGTAGTGTGGTAGTGTACTATTCACTGTAGGGTAGTGTGGTAGTGTACTAGTCACTGTGTGGTAGTGTGGTAGTGTACTAGTCACTGTGTGGTAGTGTACTAGTCACTGTGGTAGTGTGGTAGTGTACTAGTCACTGTGTGGTAGTGTTGAGGTGTACTAGTCACTGTGTGGTAGTGTGGGGGTGTACTAGTCACTGTGTGGTAGTGTGGTAGTGTACTAGTCACTGTGTGGTAGTGTTGAGGTGTACTAGTCACTGTGTGGTAGTGTTGAGGTGTACTAGTCACTGTGTGGTAGTGTGGTAGTGTACTAGTCACTGTGTGGTAGTGTGGGGGTGTACTAGTCATTGTGTGGTAGTGTGGTAGTGTACTAGTCACTGTGTGGTAGTGTACTAGTCACTGTGTGGTAGTGTACTAGTCACTGTGTGGTAGTGTGGTAGTGTACTAGTCACTGTGTGGTAGTGTAGGGGTGTACTAGTCACAGTGGGGTAGTGCGGGTGGCCATGGGCCTGAGACATGTTTACAAAAATGCATTTTCACCTTTCTCCCACAGATGGAATACACTACCCCATATGCGCGTTGTTCATCAAACACGTGAGTCATGGAAATTCATCATTAGCTCCAGACTTTTTGTCAATTAACTGCTGGATGAAGGCCTATGCCATGCCATGTTGGTCACGGGTGGTTTTGGCAATCAAGGTTGCTGAAGGTGCGTGTCAAGGACTGGTTCAGACATATCACCGGTTTGAGGCGTTTATTAGATATTTAAAGTTGCATTCATGTCAGTAGCTGAACATCGAACTTGGTCTCGTTGGATTTTTTGACCTAGAATCACTGCGTCATAGGTTTGTATTGAATAAAGTTGCATCTAATACTGTGGCCAGAATCAAAATATTCATACTGGAGGAATGCGATGAGCGATAAAGCTCTTTTTCGCAGACGTCCAGTAGAAGGAGGGTAAGAACGTTACAACAACAAAAAATACAAAACATGATAGTAGTCCAAAGTGCAAGAGAGGTAAACACATCACCCAAACACATACAAATAAAACTAAACCATCCCCATCCTACCGGGCAAAGCCCACTGAGGTATTAACTTATTTTCATTTTGAATAATGAAGTACTCCATCCTCGCATCACGTCTGTTTTTTTACGACATTCTCCAGCAAAGAAACAAACCCGCCACCGGTGTCCTCGTGTTTTCTCGCAGGAGCTGACGGTGGCTGTGTATCGGCACCTGACGGGGCTGGACCAGCCCGAGGGTGCACGCTCTGGGCAGGTTGCCCGCGTGCTGCCGCTGTCTGTGCTGGCGTGCGACCTGGACGCCGATCTGGTGGAGCGTGCGCGGGGCGACAATCCTCACCCGGAGGTCATCGCCTACGAGGCGTTTGACTTCATGGACACCGCAGCACGAGACGCCGCGCTGGACGCCTTCCTGCGACGCCACGGCCGGGCGCGCTTTGACCTGTGCCTGTGCATGTCGGTGACGATGTGGATTCACCTGCACCACGGCGATGCCGGCCTGCGGCGTTTCCTCGCGGCCGCCGCGCGCACCGCCACCTTCCTGTTGGTCGAGCCGCAGCCGTGGAGGTGCTACCGAGCGGCCGCGCGCCGCCTGCGCCGTCTGGGGCTGGCCGAGTTCCCCCTCCTGCCGGATCTGCGGCTCCTGCGTGGGGCTGGCGGCGGTGGCGGCCGCGCGGAGGCCGATGAGCTGGCCGCCTTGCTGGGAGAGGAGGGAGACATGCGCTTGCTGTCCAGCCTGGGCAGCACCGAGTGGGGGCGGTCCCTGCTGCTGTTTGGACGAACGGGAGTGGCCTTGGGATGCATTGACAAAAGTACCGATTGAAACTGCGTTGCTGCTGTGGCCTTCGAGGATCTGTTGCCTATTTGGAGAGAATTCGTGGTCGGAAATGTTAAGTGTTTGTCAGTTTTTAACACCTTTATTTGTTGATGGTACGTTGTTTTCTCGTCGTGCGTGTAAATGCAGCATGTTGTTGAAAACGTGTTATAATTTATCAGAATATTATATATATAAAGTGACAACAATGCACAACGTACCTTTTTTGTACCTCTGAAAATACAATTGTATGCAAAAAGAGTTGTCAGTTTTGAAGGACCCAACCAGAATCATGATAAAGGGAATGAATGGTTTTTTTTTTAATAAATGGGACAACAGCATCTCATAAAATGGAAAATGAATATCACCAACTTCAAATCATTGTTTGGAGGAGGCATTTTGAAAATTATATCAAACCCAGGTCATGGAAGACATACAGAAATATTTCCTCTTCACATGCGATTTTCCTCAAATAATTTAAGGCAGCTCATGATGTGACAGTGGAGGCTGCTTTGTAAAGGTGAACTATGTCCCTGTTTCCTTTGGATTTCCACGTGCATCTGAAATATTATTGAAATGCACATGTAAATGTTTTGGATACGCCACTTTTATATTTATTGTGAAATAAAATCTGAACATTGTAAATAGTTGATGGGTGCATTGTAATTGTGTGAAGTCATAATTGCCATTCATCCTCCCATTAACCACAACATCTGGTATGGAGGCAATCCATCCCATGTTCCTGTCCAGTGAGCTCCCTCCGCTCCATGAATATCTTTGTTGTGTTGTCTATATGCACGGTTTGCAGAGTGCACTCAGACTGACATAAGTGCCGTTGCGATATCACCACGACCGAGTGGCAACTAGCGTGCAATGCTCTGTTTGATAGATATGTTTCAGCAGTTAAGGGTGAAAAGTTAAACAAGCGGGATTTGATTGCTGAAAAAAAAATCTTCGGGTTGGCCATCGCAAACGATGATGACTGCCGAGAAGAGCTGCTCGTAACATTTTCCTGCACGCTGGTGGGAAGAGCCCAGCAACTTGAGCGGAAGCATCGATCACACTGTCGGCAAGAGTTGCTCGTCTGCTGAATGGGACTTGTGTTGTGCCGTTACTGGTGTTGATGCCGATGGGCTCTTTCATGTTTTTCTTTAATCCGCTTGGCTGAGTCGGCTATGGAACTTCTCCACTGCTTACAGCTGCTCTCAAAGTAAACATCTAGAAAAAATATCTACGGACAAAAATAATGCTTACCCAATGTTACTGATAATCTTGGACCAATATCTTTAAATGGTAACTGTTTGAGGCCAAACCAATGTGATGAGACCCATGGAGATGACACTTCTCCGTTGTACCTACTGCAAACAGGGTACGCAGCAGCATTGGTGCCTGATTAGATTTCTTGAAGTGGAATCTGATCATTTGCTGTAACTGCTGCAATGGAACAATCTTTGCGGTGGCGGAATGTTATGACACGTCTGTTATTCATAGCCATGCACTTAGTGTCCTGCCTCGCACAAGCATACAATGTCACCGACCATCCAAAATTATAATTTCAATCATGAAAGAATCTTACAAGTTAGTGAGTTTTTTTTCGTACATACGTCAGGAAGCAGCTGGTTGTGTATGGGGCTGGTTATGCATGGGGCTGGTTATGCATGGGGCTGGTTATGCATGGGGCTGGTTATGAATGGGGCTGGTTATACATGGGGCTGCTTATGCATGGGGCTGGTTATGCATGGGGCTGGTTATGCATGGGGCTGGTTATGCATGGGGCTGGTTATGCATGGGGCTGGTTAAGCGGGTGTGAATTATCGTGTGTGGGAGGGAGGGGAGTCAGTCTAATTTCCAGTTTAGTCAAGTAAACTCAGGGTCTCTGGAGTGGCATTCATGAGGGGGCCCCAGATATGGGACAACTCCCCTTCCCTATTCCTCAGTTTAAGACTCAAGTGTTCTAAAGCTACTATGGCGAATAGGGGAGTTGTGCCAGAGGGTGAAAGAGGGGGCCCCATTATTATTCCTGGAGCTCATGATGGTTTTTCTAACCGAAATGTTACATGCTTGGAAAAGGGTGTGTTGGTGCCTGGTGATACCTTGGGGTTTAAGGCCCAGGAGGAAGGATTCAATGCTACGTAGTTTCTCGGTGCCATCCATCACGTTGTACAGATCGGTTATTTTATCATCGAATGTCCTGACGGTGGGACAGTCCCAGAAGGCGTGAATGTAAGTTTGGATGGTGCCCGGGGGCACTTAGGGCAGTCTGGGGAGAGTGAGTATACTTTTTAATAGCAATCTGCCAGATGCACAATTCATTAACACAATGTACATCGTTACCAGAATACCGAAACTCCCGACTCCCTGTGCTGGCGAATAATCTGCCACCAAATATCCGCAGAGACATCGCGCAAACTGCAAAGGAGTTGACGCGTTTTCTTTCCAGGAACAACAACAACCACCTGCCTACCCATCAACGAAGGCATCGACAATGTACCTCGTGCTGTCAGCATCCCAGAATGTCACCCAGATCTGGAATAACGCTGATGAACAGTGGCACAACACGTATGTCCAAAATAAACACATTTGAAACCCAAACATCACACCTCCTGGCTTTGAGATTCCTTCTTGGAGACATTGGTGTAACCATCAACCTCATCAAAACGTCAACAGGCCGATTCGCATTATCTCCATAAAAAAAGAGGTCATTATACCAGTTATTCCCATACACCTCCGATTAGCACGGTTGGCTACATTCGGTGCGAAAGAAGTTCAACTCACATACATGCAAATGGTAAATTAAAGACAAGCCACAGTACGATTATGGCCATGCAACCCAAACTATGGACCATGTAGTAAAAACAATCGTCTGTGCTCCTTCAATGCAGGAACAGCAAAACTACACAAACTCTATACTGAAGCCCTCTCATGGCAAGCAGACCTTGACAATTTGGCTCCTGAAAATTATGCCATGAGAAAGAATACATTCAAGCAATTTTGAAGATAATAGGTTATTTTCAGAGTTCGAACAAAGCAGATAATGTTCAAGAGTGTAACTTTTTTGAAACTCTGAGCATTCTTCAAAATCGTTTTTCATGGCCATATACATATTAAGTGAGGCTCGTGGAGTTTGTCCGGGATAATGCCACATCTTTTCATTTCGCGGTCCCGTAATGGGCTGGATAGTGGCACGAACTTGGATTGTGACAATGTGAAGCGAATGTGCTTCGGGAATGGACAAGAGGTTGGGGAACACGATTACTAAAAAGCAAAACCAATAATAGCAATAATCGCGGATCTGCTCCCATGGCTAAGATAACAGATGAGAGTATATGCACTGCATTGCCATTGTTGCAACCGGATGCAAATTACAAATATTAATGGTTGGTGAAGTATTTTGGGTAATCTGGAAGCATCCATAAGTGTCTTCAGTCCTGTGGAGCTCACTCGATATAAACTATCAAATAGCCCTTGTCTCATTTTTTGACGAACAAAACACATCAAGTAGAAAACTGCAAAGTTAGATGTTACTACGTTAACGGAACATGCAGCCTGCATTCTATGCTTTGAGACGCTAAAGCCAGAGAAGCTTCTATCTGATTCACCAAAAACAATGACTTCATTCTCGCTCAGGCGTGTCTGTACATGACTCATCTAAAGCCTTAATGAGAGAATGTTCCCGCAAATGCCGGCTTACGCTTATTCGCATTACCTGTGCTATATAATTGCTGCCCTAGTTGTGCGAGCAGACCACTCTCGGACAAGAAGACAGAGCAGTACTCTACAGCTCGAAGACTTGCTTCAAAGTAAACGATCATGGACATGAACGTGTACTTCCCTCCGATGCACGCGATGGAGAGGAGCGTCTGGCCAGGCTGGCCGGTCTGGAACCTCCACGACAAAAGTCTCTTCCAGCAGCTGGAGCGAGACATGAGGAGCGAGATCGGGAGGATGGAGCAAATCTTCCGTGGAGTCGATCAGCTCAGCAGCCACACCTGGGCTCCGGGCACCCCCAGAATCGCACTGCTGCAGCAGCCGGCCGTGAGTGCCGCGTTCCAGATCGAAGCTCAGCGACAGCAGGGAGACGGGTTTGTCGCGTCCCTGGACGTGCAGGGCTTCTCTCCAAAGGACCTGGCCGTGAAGGTGTCTGGAGACAAGCTGGTGGTGGCCGGACGTCGTGAGGTCAAGCGCGAAGGCAGCGGCGCCTACAGCCACAGCTACCAGGAGTTCCACGAAGCGATGCAGCTGCCCAAGGACGTGGATCCACAGAGCGTGAGCTGCTGCCTGACCGACGACGGGAAGCTGAAGATCAAGGCTCAGCGCCGCGCCCTCCCTGCCGTGACTGCTGGGAGGCTGGTGGCCATTGAGTGAGCTGAGAAGTGCTCACCAAAACATTAACATACGGAATCTAACGTTAAACGCCCTGCAGAAAGTGCTTGCTTCTTAAATGCAAAATTGTAACAATGCTAATTGTTCACATTAACTATCTGAAGTACAATACATCTAAAATGTTACGAAGTTAATAAACGAAACATGCTTAATTGTTAAATGAATATACTCTTTGAACCCAATGCCAATTTCCAGAAGTCATTGTTTTTCAATTTGCTTTGCTTTGCCTGCACATAACGTTAATTTTGTTCTCGATTTTAATGCCATGCTATGTTATATTCTTTTTAAATGCCTTTTTATAAAGAAAAACTTGTGATCTTTTTTTGCAAGTTCAATTTAATTGTTACAGTGGAAAGTCTTTAAAATAGAGTAATTTGATGCTGCAAAATACAAGATCCCAGTATTCATGGAAGTTTATGCATTTTTTCTGTGTCCAAGTTCAAAATAAAATCTGCCGTTAAGGGCTGTGAAACTGGCACACATGATAAAACCTTCTCTTGGGAAAGGGAGGATTTCTGACATCCACTTACCAGCATACACCGTTCTTTAGCAATTCCCACATATTTGACGAGTCATTGGTGAGAATGGCCCATTAGTCAGCCCCTGCCAATCACGCTCGAAAGAAAACAGCACCGTTAACGATATATGGAGAAATGGTGTAGCCGAGTGGTTTTCAAACTCTGTTTTGGCGACTGTACACTCCTTGTTGAAATTTGTTTCAACCGAGTTACCCCCTTGCCTGACCCAACATGGTTCTGAGAAATAAATAAACGAATGATTAACATAAATATTTGCATCGATTACCCATTTTGTCAGGTATCCTAACGAGCTAGTAACTGCAAGCGAATAAACAAATTCAACGGACACTCTGCATGCGTGACGTAACTTGTTTGCGCTCGCTGGCTACTCTTCTAAATCACATTGTTTAGGATCAATGACTTTATAAATGTCTTTATATCGTTATAGGTTACCATATAGATTTACATGTTATTATAGCTATTTAAATATTGGTACATTCATACATGATTATTCACCAATGACTATCATGTATGATATAATTTTACACAAGTATAAATCACCTAACGTGCCCCCAGAGGTCCGCCGACACCCGGTTGAGAACCACTGGTGGAGATAATGCATGGACAATCTTGTTTGCATGTAGAGCTCCTTTCGCACCGTACGCAGCCAACCGTGCTAATCACAGATGCGGGGAAGGACAACAAACTAAACACAAAGCAGTTTATCCTCTTGGCCATGATAAAAACAACATTGACTGAATTAGCATTAATTTTGTGGATAATAGGATGACCACGTTAGCATGCCACCAATCAAAAAGCAGAGGCAACCATTTCTTTTGGGGAGGGCTGACATGAAACATGCAGTGGTAGAATCACGATCTGATTAATGCATGTGTCTCAGCAGCAAAAGGAGGCGAGGAAATGCGAGATGCAGCTGTCGCACAGACGGAGGTGGAAGGTTTTGCAGAGTTGAAGGATACGAGACCTCCACGCAAACGATGACTCCCAAAGTTAAACATACTAAAACTTAACTTTTTTTTATTTTACCACGTAAAAGCCACTGAGCTACAAAGCTCTTTTTCGGAAGCGACCTGGCCACAACCGATAGCTCAACGAAGTAGATTACGTGGAAATTTATAGCAAACACACTCTAAATACGTGTTTCTAATTGTAGAGGAATAAACCGGAGGACCCGGAGAACAATCCACACGATCAGAGGGAGACACGCAAACTCCAAATATACAGCAGGAGTCAGTCGGGATCGAACACCATGACCTCCTGTAGACTCGGCGAAGTAGTTAACATCTCGCCACCACGGCCCCCGCTACGTCACCAAGCCGGTAACACCAGGGAAAAGATGAAGCTGCTCGTTATGACCATCTTATCCGTGAGTAATGTCAGTAAACGTCTGGTTCATGTCACTGTGTGAGGTGCAGTGGGAAGCTTTATGCCTGGGCTGCTTCATCTTGTCCACAACAGCAAAGATAAAAACGTACCTTACCAGTTAGAACCATCTCAATTTGTCAAATACTGTACCCGTTTTCATTAAATTGTGGATAACAGGAACATTTTACGCCATTGCTGATGCGATGCATTCAAGATTGGTTTTCCATTCCATTTAATGAGCTGCAGATGTAAGGGATGCCGAGAGGTGAATAATATGAAATGACACAAATACAGGCAGACCTCGTTTATCACTCAAGATGCGTTCCTGGAGAAGTGAGCGCGAATAGAATCAGCGCTAAAATGGGGTCATTATACCATTACATATATGGAGATACGTTCCTAACAGCGTTATTTCTTTCATACGAGCAATATAGGAGGGATTATTGGGGTATTGGTAATAACACTAATAATAATCATTCATACATGATTATGACATAAGATTATTAAACCTTATTTCATTCGTAAAACAACTTTTTATAACTTCAGAATTATGTAGTGCACTCCTACAAGGCAACGGTGGGAAGACGAGGTTGGAGGAGCTGCTGCACTTCCCAACACGACACTATTTTTATTTAACCAGGGAAGCTTATATAGCTCTTTTTGAGAAACGACGTGGCCACAAACTGCAGCCCAGTGAAATGACTTATCACGTGGAAATTTCTCGCAGCCAAATACTCTAAAAGCATCTTTTTTAATGCGGAGGGAAAAACCGGAGGACCCGGAGAACAATCCACGCGATCGCGGGGAGACACGCAAACTCCACATATACAGCAGGCGTCAGTCGGGATCGAACCCACATATCGCCACCTCCTCATCTGGGTCATTCGCAGAGAAGAGCCCCAGGACGTCCGTGATCTTAGCCATGCCCTCAGTCTAAACTTCTGTGGTGAAGTTTCGTTTAGGCGGAGACCGAGAGCGACTCTTATATCTTGGTCCCGTGAGCTCTCACCTGGCTAAACGAATAAAATCGATTTGTTAAAACGTAATCATGACAATCGAATCGCTGTCCCTATACTCGCCCGGCCTAACGGCTTAGAGAGTTTGCGTAAGAGCGCGCTCTGGACTGTCATTGGCGAGGAGCTATGGAACATGCTCTAATTGGAAGGTGAAACCATTCAAATCTGATTGTGCGCCAGGGTACATCTGAATGAGCATGGGGGGTAATAAAACAATCATATTTATTTACACTGTATTGGAGGAATCCGATGAGCTATAAAGCTCTCGTTTTGTTTTTACAGATGAGGGATCGGTTGGAAGACCGTTGAGAGAAACAAAGGGGGGGTTGGTGGGAGTCGGGGAAATTCCAGAAGGGACGAGGGGAAGATGATGCAAGGTGCGGTGTAGTTCTGGACCATGTCTGAACGGAGTTACACATGCAGTGCTGAGGATGTAATAAAGTCCAAGTTCAACACTTAGCAGTTCAAGAATGTTTCGCCAAACTTTTTGGCGTGTTAGGGCAGGCTCATCCACGTTGCCAGTTGTGCCAGGGATCGACATTCCACATCTCTGACGTGGACCATCAGCAAATCCGCTGCATGTCTATTTAAGTACCAGCTGTGTTCAGTTAGGGCTCGCCCTGGTGACACTTAACCAACACTGGAGGGATTGTGGGCTTGCAATGTACCCACGGATTTACAAAGTGAGCTATGCCTCATTATACAAGTATAAACAGAACAGCGTATGCACAGCATGGATGTATTTTTAATTAGACAAAATAAACAGCATCACACGCAAAAATGAATATTACATTTACTGTATTTTCAAACAGACCAGCAACAAAAGTATTATTCTGCAGGTCTTTAGAGCCGATATTTGCTTATTGCCGAATGAACATGGGCACATTTTGTTCTCTTCAAACCACGAGAAAATCAGAGTTCATTACAGTTGCCAAAGTGCAGAATGCTCGAATGGCAATCTAAATAAGCCCTTTCAACCTATTTATATTACGTTCACGTCTCTCTCTCAAAGTGCCTTATGTCATCGTGAAAATAAACCCCACCCCGTGTGTACATTACCGCACACTCAAACATTTCACTCTGTATGGTGACTTCTTGAGATAAACTTCAAGGTGCATGTGTATTCGTTAGCCTGGTGAATAAATATTTGGCCAAAAACGCAACGCGGTTTGGGGTGGAGAGTGGTGGGTAGGTGGTTCTCGCATTGCCCTATGAACCCAGTTACCCGAGTTAGATTCCCGACCACGGCTAACACCAAGGGCAGATCTCAACCAACCCGCACTGTGGCCAGCATGGTAAAGCAGTCAAACATTACCGACAGTGGATTGACAAAGGGCCGTACGAAAAAAAGAGTCTGTAGTAACAATGCACATTTCATTAGCTCACCACATACTCTGAATGCCAATGGTAAATTCCACGACAGGTGTATGTGGGTAGTGGACTGCCGACTATTACACTCGTTTAAAACACTATCAAGAGGATCATGCAACGATTTCACAGGAAGGGGGGGGGGGGATATTTGTTGCTATGAGTAATCCCAATCCAGAAATCTGCAGGTACTTTTTTGGGCAGTAGGATGTTTGGACATTTTTTATGTTATTTTATATTCATATAGCACCTTAAACTCAAGGCATTTTACGAAGTTTAAAGGAGGTAACATTAGTGATTTCGATGGCGGCAAGGAGGCGAGTAAGGGGCGAGGAATGAGTGACCATGACAGAGGGCACGTAGGGGTCACGAAAGGGCTATAGGGGAGGGACGGGATGGAGTGGAGGGACGAGGAAGGGAATGGGAAACGGAGAAGAGGTGAAGCTTGGAGAGAGAAACAATAGCCAGGGGCGGGGACACGGGGGGGGGGGGGGGGCTCAGCCCCCCCTGAAATGTTGGGAAAGTCGGTAATCGGGATAACCTGATATCAGGCTGCTGCAAAATGCTGCAGGCTGCCACCTTGTGTGCTGCCCTGCAGGCTGCTTGAGCGGCAGCCTTTCGAACTTATCGAACTTATTAGCCACATCAGCGGCTCCGACCTATTAATAAACTCCGCGTTCAAATCCAATAAAGTTTGTTTGATATATATTTGTGGCGCCCATTGGAAAACATCCACTGGATATCTCAGAATATTGAAGTCAGCCCCCCCCAAAGTCAAAATCCTGGCTCCGCCCCTGACAAAAGCAGGCCAAGGAGGGGGTCTGCTTAAGGGCACAAGGAAGGAGAAATATTTTTTTTAGGTATGAGAGGAAACTGAGAACCCGGAGGAAACCCACGTTCAACACACATGCTAAAATTTACAAAATCAATTATTCTAAATGTCGTCTTCACTCCTGCAATTGCACTGGCAATTGTGATGCTTCTCAATGACCACTGGGAGGCGATGTTAAACAGAGCACAAACGTTCTTCTGCAAAATATTGATGCAGTACAGTACTATGTTTAAGTAAAAAATCCATATATTGATTACTACACATATAATTGATTTGAAGCTTTCGTGACTGCAGGAATCCAAATAATTTATTTTATAGCTACGTGACTTTTCCGAAAGAACCAAAGAGTATACATATAATTGTTTAACATATCTCAATCTACTAACTCAGTTTTACTATAGTTTGATCGTATACATTTCTTTTAGATGTGCAGCACTGTGCTCAGTAAACTTATTGGTATCTACAGTTTGCTCATAACAAACATCCTACATTGTAAAATATATTGGAACTTTATTTTAAAAATCATGAAAAAGGTAATAATTAAGAGTGCATTGTGTAAATAATAAAATTCCACCGGCCACACATAACAGGTCTTGTTTGTTTCAAGTATAATGTACCAATAATGCAAATGTAGCATGGACAAATTAGCTGCGTTAATGGAGAATCATTTATCAGAAAATAATTATTTTCAAAGGGACTAGAGACTATAAATGTCATTTATAGGGAATATTGGGTAGCTGAAAAGTCTAGGAGTCAAGTTTTAGCTTGACCAATGTCCACACTTTTGACACATCAAGATAATATTGTCCGCGATCATATTTTTTTCAATAAATGTTTATAAGTGAATTCACATGTAATTCGTGCATTGAAGCAGGACAAGAATTGAATCACAAGCTAAAGACAGTCGTAGAGATTTCTAAATTCAATACAAAATTCCAAAACACCATAATTTGGCATTAATCAGCAAGCAAGGTTATTCATGAATATACCCCGAGGCGTTCACAGCCTGTGTATCAACGTGTAATTTAAAATTCACTTCGCTTTAACTCGTGTCTGCATTTAGATATAAATTACATATACATATCGACGGCATTAATGTAAGCTGAAAATAACACGTCCAGTCACTAAACACCAAGGCTATCGACATGAAGGTACAATTAAAAAATAACTGGAACGGCAATATAAAAAGCTGTACACAAATACAAGTGGCGATTACATGAATGTCATCGGAATTGACAGCAGCTTTGCAACCGGAATAAGTACTCTCGAACAAACAAGAGTAAGTCTTTGCAACAGTCGGTATACCCAATGTCTGTCCAACAATACACTAATACACTTAGAGGCACATTGTACTTTATATATGATTTGTCCAAATGAATGTTTCCACAATTCAATGCTTTTGGACTATATCTGACCAATTAATATCGTCATAGTTTACGGTGATACAAAATACTAATTTCTCACATCTGATCACTAACTTTGCCAATTTAAGCACTCCTTGTGTGCACATGTTTACGTAACGTCTTTTTATATATTACGCGAACCAATTCAATAAGGCTCAGCATAAATAATCCCACTCGTATATCCTGCATGTGCTCTGGTGACGCTCGCAAAGCCCTTTGGGTATGGTACCATAACATCTTTAAACGAAGCATGTTGACATTTCATTCATCCCATTGATGTGCTCTGCGCCATGGGTGAGTTTCAAATGGTTTTTTTTGCCTTTTTCTCCCCAATGTTTATAACCAGACTGTGCTATCAGCGTGTGAGGAGACAAATAATCCTCTCCAGATCTCTCGCAGTGCAACCCCCTTCACGTTCGAGAATGGCCCAATCAAGCGGATAGCACGCAACTACTTTCCGAGACCGCGTCATGTGACGTACGCAGAAGCGGCCACAGGGCCCATGGCCGTGTCGTCCTCGTTACCCCCAGCAACCTTTTGCCGGCGTGCCTCTCTGAAGTCACTCACGCACACGTAGATGCTCATGAGGTAGGAGATCGCTAGCAGGAGCGCAAACGCACCCGCCATGATCTCGGTGGCGTGCAAAACGCATGTCGAGGTGTAATTTCTGCTCGCCAGCATATCGGAGCGATCCTTGCACACCTGCGTGCCGTAAACCTTCTCGATGTTGTAGTGCAGGTAAAATGCTACTGCGGGGATCAAACCGAGGCCATATATGAGACTCACAAGTGCCTCAAAGAGGAGCCAGCCGCATGCCCGCCGCTCAATGTGCAGAAGCCCGAGGACTATGAACAAAAACGACAACCCCATCGCGGGCAGAACCACAGCCAGGGTGAGGTTTACTGCTGGCGTCTTCAGTGCATTATACTTCAAATCCAGGTCGTTGAGTCTCTCAGCGTCCTTGCCCTACACACAGAAGGCCCACACACTGTTAGCTTGGGGGTGTTTATTACTTCCCACTCTGCAGGCCAGACTTTGAACCGTCATCTTCCAAATGGTGTGTGTGTGCACTGGAAATATGTTTAAAGTATAAAATAATGAACTCTAAATTGATAAGCCACAAATGCTTGTCAGTAATTTAGAGTAGTGCAACCATAGAAACCGATTTTCATGATCCTAACATCAACAGTTTGGGCAATTCACCAGCACTGGGTCAAGCAGGCTTGACTGGTGTGGAGACAGTTAATGTTGAAACCGGTCAAGCATTGGCTTGTGTTGAACCAATGCTGCTGATATTACGCACTCTCAGAATGCCGTGTGGCTCATGGGATAAGTATCAAAAAATACTTCAATGCTTTGCAGTGAACGGAAAGATATGTGAAAGAGGTGTAATGTTGTATCATTTAGCCTGGGAAATGCTGGTCTATGGGTATCTGAGAGGAGAACAAGAGCCCCCCACCCACCCCCTTTTGTCTGCAACACAAGGTGCTGCTGGCGGACGTGCGAGTACAGGGTGCGTGCAGACAGGCGCACCGTGAAGCCGCTGTAGGCGTAACCCAGGCTGTAGTAGTAGACTCCGCCAAGGTCGCCCAGGCTCAGGTAGCCGGGCGAAGCACTCTGCGAGGCAGCTGCAAGGACTACGGACAGGATGGACAGCAGCACTTGTGTGGCCTGCAGTATCCCTGGTGGAGGGCACAGCCGCCAATAGAATAGAGCAAGATCCAATCGTGTCAATAGAACATGCGACGCAATCGTATCCGGAAATGTATTTGCATGCTACACACTTATAATTTTGCAGTTATATGGCACATTTTTTTCAATTGGAAATTATAAGCATCGTTGATTCATGTTGATAATTAACAAATCATCTGCAGACAAAGATTTGGATGCGGATGTTCATTTTTGACTGGTGACTCGGACATGCTAAGACAATGTTTTATTTCGTTTATTTTTCAGAAATATTCCAATTCTTGTGAGCCATCAGATATAGAATGGGAGCTTTATTGTACGACACCTTATAGCCACTTTGTTGTGGAACCTGGATGATGTGACAAGATTTTTTTTAATAGCCATAAATTCCATACCTTACAAAACCACTAGAATAAGCACTATTAAGGAGTGCAGATGAGCAAGCCATTTTGCCCATACCTACATGCAGAATATTTTCAAATCCAGCTATCAGAAATGGGCAATAAAAAAATAATAGCTGAATTTAATGTTGTGCCAGAATACAATAACTCGACAAACGCAATAATCTTGTTAAACACAATAACCTCAACTTGCATGGCTGACCAGAGTTTGAACATGGCTAAATGCTGGAACATGCATTACTATAGTCTAAGAAGCTGGAAAGCTGCCTCTCATTTTATTTTTATTGACTAGATTTGCACAACTCTCCACTTAATGGGCACTCCCTGCTGTTAGCAACACACCAGCGAAAATGTGATCATCATTTCACCATGTTTTTTGCACCTGTGTTTTAGGAAACCAAGCTTCTAGTTATTGAACATTATTTGATGCTTTATTTTTAATGGGGGACCCAGCTGAGCTCAGCAATATGCTAGACGAGAACTTTTTTTGTATTCTGGTGGCCACCTAGGGGCTTTAACCCTGGATCTCAGCTGCATTGGCTCAACTGAAAAACAGGCATCAATTCCGAGGGACATTAAGTCATTCCACGTGTCCAATGCGGTGTTTTCTTATATTAAATATAATTATTACTAATCACAGGTAACACTTTTGAATATTTCCTGCAGTAAGCGAATTGGAAGTTTGCTGACTGTGGAGAAATGCAATAGCGCACTCATCTTTACAACGTACAAGCACTTGCTGTTCAAAAGAGAAAGGAGATCCCTCTGCAGTGTAATTGATGATGTGCATGGGTGCATGCAATATCTTCGCCATAAGGTACATGTGTACAATTGAAATGCATGCATCTGTTACAATTTACTGTGGATGGCATTTTCCAAGTGTGCTAAAATGGCCTGGGTATATTGTTGGAAAAACCCAACACATTTAAGATTTATCTGGATATTAAATTAACAACACATACGTAAATATATTACATATTGCGTTCCGCCAAGTGTCAGACATTACGGCAAAACTGACAACTTAGTTATGTAAACAGGATGAACATGATGATATCTTTTGGAATGGAGTATTACAATGTTGAAAGTACAAATATCCAAAAGTGAAAATGGCATTGAGATGCATGCAGGCCTACCTCTCCGCGTGGCCAGGTACTTGAGCTTGGCAAAGTAGTAAGCTGCCCATGACACTTCTTTCTGGTAGTAATACTCCTCGGGGATTGTGGGGGGGTCAGCAGCTACAGGCTCCACGTAACGGCCATTGTCACGATAGGCAGGCGGCTCGGTCCTCTCCCGGTCATTCCGCGGCGGACCTCTGCTCACCCGCTCCCTCTCTGTGTAGTTGTCCTGGTCTCCGTACGCGTCTCGACCACGGTAGTTGTCTTGGTCCCTGTCGTAGCCTCGGTCTCGGTACTTGTCTCGGTCTCTGCCCACGTCTTGGTCCCGGTAGCCATCTCTGTCACCGTAGGCGTCTCTTTGCCGGTAGTCGTCTCTGCGATAGTTCTCTCGGTCTCCATACTTGTCCCGGTCTCTGCGTACATCTTTGTCCCGGTAGCCATCTCTGTCGCCGTAGCCATCTCTGTTCCGGTAGGCATCGTTATCGCGATAGCTTTCTCGGTCCCTGTACTTGTCCGAGTTCCCATGTGCGTCTCTGCCCCGGTAGTTTTTCTGATCTCGACCTCTTGCACTCTTACCAGCGTACTCCGTCATGTTTCTAGAGGCTGCATTTTAAAAAGATAAAGGTCACAGCTCAAATTATGTAAACAACAATTGTGGAGTAGGTGCTTCATCAAATAATTTAACAGGTTGTGATTCATTCGCATAAATCAAAAGCACATGACTTGCATGAAGAAGATAAGACATACATTTAAAGGACATTGTAACATTTTAAGTTTGGATGAATAGGGGTGGTATATCATTAAGAAGTCTACATATTTCCCAGTGGCTAGTACACTGTTCACTGAGCCAGTGTGGATATACAGTACAGTCGTAAACGATTTAATTCATTCAGCATCCTTGTAATAGTAGTTTTGTTGTGGTTGATTAATAATAACATTGGATTTTATTCACATATGATGCCCTATTGAGACCAAAGCTCTATTTTAAGGGTGACCTGAATCAACAAGTTATATAAAAAAAAACAGTGTATTATCGATATACATGTATAAGGGAATTACCAAGGAAAATGCAGTTACACATCAGCATTAAACACAACGATCAATGCATGTAGATGTTAAATCGGTGGCATCATTAACAATGCTGTGCAGATGCTATAACCCACATAATATTTAAGTAAAAAAGTCAAAAGTGGCTAAATGCTCATCTTCCTTGTCAGTTCTGAGCCAAGGGTGTAAATTTCACGTTTGTATGGCAGAGTGGGTTAACTGTTGGCTTTGCATAAAGGGCTGCTCACGTGGGTAGGACGATGTGCGAAGTTAATTGACCGGGAATTAAATCAAATGACCACTCAACCAAAATTCCACTTGCCAATATTTTAACTACAGAAACCGTACATTTCAAAAACACGTTTTCAATATACATTGTTTCTACACACAGAATAGTCTTCAAGACATGAATGTCACGTGAAAACATGTACACCCAACTGCAGTTTGGCAATACAAAGCACAATCTGGCATGTGATCAATTACATGTCATAATCTAATCACATGTACTCATGGGGCCTGACAGTACTTCCAGTATAGCAATTTGTGGTTTTAGAGTTATTATGTAATTTATTTTCATCCAGTGTTTAAAAATTGATTCTTGCCAAGGAAACAAGCCCCGATATAGTCATGATGATTTGCCTCTGAAGCTAAACAACGATAATTATCTTTCTGCAGTGCAGCGATTTATCCTAATGAGCGAACAACTGCGAGTGTGGCAATGCAACTCAAAACTATGGGCCATATGTCAACTTCTACAGTCTGTGCTCCTTCAACGAAGGAGGAATAACAAAACTTACACGAACTCTCTCCTGAAGCCCCCCTCCCTCTTGGTTAGCAGATATCGACATTGGCATTTAGCTCCTGACCATATTTCCATAGGCATGAATAGAAAGCACCTAATATATATGGTCAAAACCACAAGCCGTTGCATACATTCTGTACAACTTACAGGAGAACATAGTTCTGTCAAACTTGTTTCATGTCAATGTAGCAGGTTAAGACTCAAATGCAAGGGAAAACAATCGAAGAGCATCAATGTGAATTTTAGGTTTTGGTTATACAAGCGTTCCCTGTTCTGTAACATTAACAATACGAATCAGACTGCTGGCGTCATTAAAACTGTCCTGTGGTTTGAGTGGCTGGGTTATATTTATGACAAGTCAAATGTCAAATGGACCAGGTTCTGGGTATGTATTCATTATAATACGGTATAACTCAGCCACTCATAAACTACTGTTACAGTACAGTATGTATTTTGCTTACCTCTATCTTTTTAGTTAACTTTTTGACATCGGATTTCTCCAGGATAAATAAACGTTCTGATTCTCAGTATGCAAACAACAACACACAAGGGGATCACATGCTCCTAAACACATTCGGGTCAGCTACATTCTAATGACCTAAAACAAAAGGTTGAAATTACACGTTCTTACGGCGGGGTCCAGATGAACCATAGAATTCACATTCCGAGCAGCAATCGTAGTGGAAACCCACAAAATAGAAACCTACAAAAAAAGCAAAACTATTTAGCTTCTACTGCCATGTACAGTGGCTAGTATACTTGTAACTACACTGACGAGCTCTTAAAAACAACCCAAGCTGCCCCCTTTAACAGGTTTGCTCGATTCGTCATCAACATTCTTCACAAAAACCTGTTTAATGTCCATGGCATTCTGTTACACCTTCCTCCCGACACCACCGCAAACCACCACCACTACCACCCCCACTGGCAACACCGGCGACACTGCCAGCCACATGTCACGTTTCACAGTTCGCTGCGATCATTATCGATGGAGTTTAAAAAGCTACCCGATAGGCTCCTCTTGGAACTCTACCGGGCAGCACGTTCCACTGGGCGAAGACATGCTGGCGGCAACTCTGTCGCTCGGCTGGCCTGGGAACGCCGCAGAATTCCCCCCCCAGGAAGAGCTTGAGTGGTGTATAGTATATAGTAGTGTATAATGTAGTGTAGTAGCGTATATTAATGTAAAACTAGCGTCTGTCGCCAAGGAATGGGAGGTCTGGACCCCCACGACTGAACACGCTGCCGCCACGACCCTCACCAGGACAAGCATATCGAGAAACAAACGAACGATAGGAGCTACTAAGCATGCGATGAGCCTGGTTTAATAGTGGTGGATGGGTGATCACCATGCGCACCAACACATGTTTTTCATAGGCTACTTTGGCGTTACGTTAGGGCGACCCCTGCCCCCCTTCTTCAATCACCCAAACTGACCAACTTGGTGAAGTATGGCCAAACTAACCCACCATGACCAGCAGGGCGTGAAGACGGTCTCTCATTCGCACCTCGGATTCGCGCGGTTTGGCTACGTACGGTGCGAAAGAAGTTCAACATGCAGTGCATACACATACGTCCAGCAGTGGATTGGCTATTGACGTCGGCCGTCCGAGTGGCCCTTGTGAAAGGAACTTCCTAGCTCGATTAACTTTACCCACTGGGAAGTCAACTTCTGATCTGAAACTTTTCATCTGAAACTTCTGATCTGAAACTTCTGATCTGAAACTTCTGAAATGAAACTTCCGATCTGAAACTTCCGATCTCAAACTTCCGATCTGAAACTTCCGATCTGATCGATGTAGAACGACGTGCGAGAATTAAAGGTATATACGGTGCTGGACTTTTGTACCCGCCTGTATGCCGTGCACCACCAGTGGCGAAGTGCTCAGACCCCTCCACCACCAACCAGAGTGGTAAAGTATGGCCGGCCACGGGGAGAGGGCCCTCGTCCAGCAATGGCTTTAATTGATGAAAAGTGCTAAAATTGCAGTAATTGCATTGATCATCGTCGTCGCCGTCACCATCATCGTCAGACACGAGGGCGTGCAGGCGACACGCGTCGAGACTTTGTTTCCGGAGTTCGTCAACGCAACACTGATGGCGGAAAACGCAACAACAACGCCACCACCACCGCCAAGACAACGGGGCGACTGTGTCACTCCGCCCGCAGAGTTTAGACAAAAACGCGCGCAGCCAGGACACGCATTACTCCATTAGCAAAACAATGGGGGTGTGCACACTAAGCTCTATTCGGTGTGCTTTGAGCTTCGTTCATAAGGTGAACAACAACAAAAAATCACCGTCTGAGATGATGGCCCACGATTTCTCGTTTTGACCACCACCACCACTATTTTATCAAGCACCACAGCTACAACCGATATATAACTACAACCACGAACGGTGCAAGTGCGCCTGGATTAGACGGTGGCCTGGAACGAACCTCAAAGATCCACGGCGGCCACCAGCACCGCCGCCGCCACCACCGCAGGAGTGAAAGAAGCCTCGGCGTTTCCTCGACACGGCCACCGACTCGCCCACCCACCCACACCCCAGGTGCTCTCCCCAGGTGCCTGACGCCTAAAGACGCCGCCGCCGCCGCCCACGGAAGGCGACGTCCCGCAGTGAAGGCGGCGCCGAAGGTGGAACCCGTGAGAAGATGGGCACGACGTACGTAAGCACGGTAGTGTTGTTGTTGTTCTTCTTGGTGTTGTTGTTGTTGTTCTAAGGGATGTCAGCCGAAGACGGTCGCAAGACGGCCCCGAGGAAGCCTTCACTGCACCTGGGACGCGGCACGCCTCTCTGGGCACCCCCCACCCCCGCCCCCTCAGGCTCCCACCCCCACCCCCCGCATCCCGCCCCCCGGCCCCCCCCGCATCCCGCCCACCTGGCTCCCCACCCCCGCTGACCATCTGGCTCCCTCCACCCACCTGGCTCCCCCGCCCCACCCACCTGGCTCCCCCGCCCCACCCACCTGGCTCCCCCCCCCCACCTGGCTCCCCCCCCACCCACCTGGCTCCCCCGCCCCACCCACCTGGCTCCCCCGCCCCACCCACCTGGCTCCCCCGCCCCACCCACCTGGCTCCCCCCCCCCACCTGGCTCCCCCCCCACCCACCTGGCTCCCCCCCACCCATCCACCTGGCTCCCTCCACCCACCTGGCTCCCCCGCCCCACCCACCTGGCTCCCCCCCCCACCTGGCTCCCCCCCCACCCACCTGGCTCCCCCCCACCCATCCACCTGGCTCCCTCCACCCACCTGGCTCCCCCGCCCCACCCACCTGGCTCCCCCCCCCACCTGGCTCCCCCCCCACCCACCTGGCTCCCCCCCACCCATCCACCTGGCTCCCCCCCCCCACCTGGCGCCCCCCCACCCACCCACCTGGCTCCCCCCCCCCACCTGGCGCCCCCCCACCCACCCACCTGGCTCCCCCCACCCACCTGGCTCCCCCCCCCCCACCCACCTGGCTCCCCCCCCCCCACCTGGCTCCCCCCACCCACCTGGCTCCCCCCCACCCACCCACCTGGCTCCCCCCACCCACCTGGCTCCCCCCCACCCACCCACCTGGCTCCCCCACCCCACCCACCTGGCCCCCCCCCCACCTGGCTCCCCCCCCACCCACCTGGCTCCCCCCCACCCACCCACCTGGCTCCCCCCCACCCACCCACCTGGCTCCCCCCCCCACCTGGCTCCCCCCACCTGGCTCCCCCCACCCACCTGGCTCCCCCGCCCCACCCACCTGGCTCCCCCCCACCCACCTGGCTCCCCCCCACCCACCTGGCTCCCCCCCACCCACCTGGCTCCCCCCACCCACCTGGCTCCCCCCCCCCCACCCACCTGGCTCCCCCCCCCCACCTGGCTCCCCCCACCCACCTGGCTCCCCCCCACCCACCTGGCTCCCCCCCACCCACCTGGCTCCCCCCACCCACCTGGCTCCCCCCCCCCCACCCACCTGGCTCCCCCCCCCCACCTGGCTCCCCCCACCCACCTGGCTCCCCCCCACCCACCCACCTGGCTCCCCCCACCCACCTGGCTCCCCCCCACCCACCCACCTGGCTCCCCCCCACCCACCCACCTGCCTCCCCCCCACCTGGCTCCCCCCCACCCACCTGGCTCCCCCCCACCCACCTGGCTCCCCCCCCCCCGGCTCCTCCCCCCGCACCCCAAAGTAAAGTTCCCCCGTGTAGCCTCGGCAGGCTGTTGAGGAAAGTGCGGTGAGCGAGGAGCGTGAAGGCCGGCACGGCTGCGCCGTGTTGATGGTACCGGGCACTCGTTTGTGGGGTTTTTTTAAGGCCGAGTCGACCTAGGGGCGGCCCACGACGGGTTCAGAGATTCGCTGTCACTGTTATTGGGGTCGTGAGCGGGAAATGGAATTCGGGGTGCGCTGGGTTCACAGAGCAGTGCCCCCTACTACCACTGGGCTAGCGCTCCAATTAGGGGCCGTCCATAAATGACGTCACGCGATTTTGGATTATTTTTGACCCCCCCCCCCCCCGTTCGTCACACGGTGTCACAAAAAGTCAGACCCCCCCCTCAAATATGACGTCACAAAGCTCTGGCCCCCCTCCCACCATATAAAACATGCTTCAAATCGCTTTAAACTATTGTCATTGTAGTGCGTATTTAATGTGGCGCTGCACTCTGATGTTGTAGGAGAAAATATTAATACTGGTCGGAACCTCCTGGTTACACCACCAGCCCACAGGGGATTATTGTGTCCGTCTGTCCGTTGTGCATCCAAAAATGGGAGGGGTGGGGCTGGGTGGAGAGGGGAGGGTGGGGAGGGGCTGGGTGGGGAGGGTGGGGAGGGTGGGGCTGGGTGGGGGGTGGGAGGGGTGGGGCTGAGTGGAGAGGGGAGGGTGGGGCTGGGTGGGGAGGGTGGGGAGGGGAGGGTGGGGAGGGGCTGGGTGGGGAGGGGCTGGGTGGGGGGTGGGAGGGGTGGGGCTGGGTGGGGAGGGGCTGGGTCGGGAGGGAGGGGCTGGGTCGGGAGGGAGGGGCTGGGTGGGGAGGGTGGGGCTGGGTGGGGGGTGGGAGGGGTGGGGCTGGTTGGGGGGTTGGGAGGGGTGGGGCTGAGTGGGGGTGGGAGGGGTGGGGCTGGGTGGGGAGGGGCCGGCTTGTGCCCGCCCTCACAGTCGGGCATATTTGCGGAATCCACCACGTGGTGGTGCCGCCGTTGACCCTGGCCATTGACCGAGCAACCCAACGTTCCTACAAGCTCCCTCCGCAGGATAATGTGTTTTAAAAGTATATTTATTTAAGTAGAACGTGTTGTCTATATTTATTTAAAGTTGTGAATTTTGATGTGACGTCATATTTCTCAAACCCCCCCCCCCCTTGTCACACATCGTCACAAATGTCTGACCCCCCCCCCCTAGGTGTGTGACGTCATTTATGGACGGCCCCTTACACGTTTGAGCGGAGAGATATTGTCATTCACCTTTGGTTCTTTCGGTAAAGTCACGTAGATGGAAAAATAACTAATAAAATCACGACGTTTCGATAGCAACACAAGCTATCGTCCTCAGGTGAAAAAAAATGAAAAAAACACACCAGGCGGACTGCTGAGGAGGAAATGTAGCGAGAGAGCTACGAAAACCAAGGGTTATAAACGTAGGGTAAGTGGGTGGAACTAGGGATGGAATTTGCAAGTGATGAGTGTCGACTAATCCTAGGAGGGGGGAGCTGTCGCAACGGGTGAGAGGGTGGGGGCGAAATTTACAGAGGGAAACAATTGATGGAGAGAAAATACAAATAGAAATCATACTTAGCAAACTTAGAAATGTAATGCAACTCAGAAAGTCGTCCAACACAACAGTCAGCACCACACCTCATTGATCGGCGTCCTTCCAAAGATTGCTGAATGTTGCATCCATCTTCTCGATTGGCCGCTAAGCCACTTAGTTGAGCTATCATTCGTGGTCAAATAAAAGAGCGTTAAGTTCTTTACACACTTTACCTGTGGAACCAGTTTTTCAGGAGTCTTGATCAACATGCAACTGGGACTATTTGGCCCATGTAGATGATTGGAATGAATAAAGGAAAGACTAACTTTGCATAATTCCTCCTATTATGAATGATGGAACCCCGTGAGCCTAAAATGTTCTTTCGCAAAGGCACTGCAGTTTTTAATGGATTATTTTACATTATTTAGAGGATTTTAGAAGGTTTGTGTGAAGTCCTCGAAAATATATATTTATTCACTCTTGCATGTAAATGGAATATGAACTTCTCAACAGGAATTTAACGATGTTTCTCCACCTCCCACCGCGATAAATTTCCAAGTAGTCATTAATATGCACTACTGTCTATTGTCCAAACATTTAATTGTTGTTAAATGCATTGAGGAGAGAATAATTTTGTAAATTCGTTTGGCTGATTCATCACATACTGCTCAATACGATACGGTATAGCAGTAGTGCAATTTAAAGTACTCTACAGGTAATGTTATTCTACAGGTATTTTTTTAATACATTATACATTATGCACAACATTCTTAACTATATATAGCGCCTTAATCTACGGTGGATGGAAACAATGTGCAATTACAAATCTGCAGCCACAATAGAGCACTCATTTGAGAGGCTCAATTGCAGTGTAACATTTCGTGCGCCTATAAATAGTGGCTCAAGCTGTTGACTTACAGTTCCTCTGTTGCAACCACAACCGGTTATAAACTCTTCAGGGACTTTGTTAACTTTAATGTGTCCATATATGTGTGTGGTTTTGAAGTTGACAAACGCAGCAGCGGATGGTACTGCATGCCAAAGTTACAATTTTCTGTGGTGCAGTGGTTCCTAACCTTTGCTCCTCGGTGATGGGACTACCCACCCAATAGACTTTCAAGCGATGGCCCAGAGTTGGCATGTGGTTAGGACCGTTGACCCAACGCTGACCCAGCGTTGGCCCAGCGTTCAAATGTTGACTGGGTAACTGCTTGAAAAAAAACACAAGATGATGTTGTGACTGTCTTGGGGGTAAACATTCTCAAATATGACATTTTCGTAAAATGCAGTTTACGAATGTATTAGGATGCTTCCTTCAGCAGCGCCTGTGCTGTAAACTATCTCATGAATCTTCTTGGACTTTCACCTGATTAAGTGAAGGAATTATGAAAATAATAGTTATTCTTTTAATTATTATAATAGGTTTTAGCCTTTTCTCTCAATAAAACGGGTGTTAAGATCTTCAAACACCAAATAGATACCCTTTCAAAGGAATGAAGTCTCCATTAACTACGCATACTTGTGTAAAAATATGCATAGACGCTTTGATAATAATATATGCATTGTCTTTTAAACTAATTGGCCTACACCAGAGACAGCCTTCTTTATTGCCTTGTCTCACCAGTGTGAGACCAGAGATCGCCAAAAGGCCAAAAGTACGAAGATAATGGCGAGATCAGAACACTTATAGCTCGGGTAGAGCAGTTTTATTTATGCGACTTTTGCCAGTATCCAAAATTAAACATTTTTCAAATCGCTTTAAACTATTGTCATTGTAGTGCGTATTTAATGTGGCGCTGCACTCTGATGTTGTAGGAGAAAACATTGATTAAAAAGTATATTTAATTAAGTAGAACGTGTTGTCTATATTTATTTAAAGTGGCGCATTTTGATGTGACGTCACATTTCTCAACCCCCCTCCCCACTCTTTCGTCACAATCGTCACAAATGTCTGACCCCCCCCCCCAGGTGCGTGACGTCATTTATGGACGGCCTCTTTTAGCCTTTCTGGAAATTAATATATAAAGCATCAGCTCATTATATCTCACGTTAAAAGTACTGTACTTGTTTTATTTTAATACATTTTGCACGTAAGTTTCAATTTAGAAACAGAGTAAAACGCGTGCATAATAGCTATGATACACGTAGCCTCAAAGTAAACATTAATAGTGATGACTTCATGCACCAAGCCGTCGAGTCATCTGGACTTCGTGGCAGAATATCTCTCCGCTGGGGTAATGGGGGGAATAATCTCGCCGGCTCTGGAATAAAATGTACTCATCAGTACAACCACAGCTGCGCGCCTTCTTCAGCAGTAGCTGTCCCCAAAGCCAAGGAATGTTGGAAAACCGACCAAGTAATCGTCCTTCAGTCACGATTGTAACTTCATCAGCAAACGGTAACAGTCTTGCGAATTAGTCGGGTGCGTGTTGAAGTACTGTACACGGATAGGCGGGCGGTCGGGTTGGTGAACCATGCAGGGATGGGAAGCCTGCATTAGATCAATTGTCTTCTTTGGTTATTTCGGTAAAGTCACGTAGAATGAGAATAAAATAATAAAATAATAAAATACAATTCTCACGACGTTTCGGCCACAACACAAGTGGCCTTCTTCAGGTGAAAGGGACAGACCTGTTGGGACGACAGAGCTTAATTTGAAGCTGTGTTGTGGCCGAAACGTCGTGAGAATTTTATTGTTTTATTTTATTATCTTATTCTCATTCTACGTGACTTTACCGAAAGAACCAAAGAAGATGAATCCTTGCAGTAACGAAAGCTTTAAATAATTTTTTTTAGATCAATTGTGCCGGCAGGAGCCGTGGTGTGCCCAACACGCACCTCCGATGAGCATGGTTGGCTATGTACGCTGCGAACGAAGTTCAACATACGCAGGTACTAACTTTTTTTTACAAGCAGATGCCTGTGGGGGGGAAGTCTAACGAAGGGGTTTTCCCCTCCGGTGATCTTCTCTTGTGAGGCTTTAATAGGCATTCGACTTTACATCCACGCGCAAAAATTCAGAACAGTGGTCAAACGTGAATTTACATCGAAACTATTACCCACCTGAAAAGTAGTGGAAACTCTGGCTTTCCGGGATAAACTTTAAACATTCCCATTTCCAATCGTAGTTTCCCTCCTAATACCATTGTAAGGTTCCCAAATGTAAGTGTTTTCTGATCATCAGTGCATGTACAAATCAAATGTATATATTTCTATTCAGTTGGATTTGCATGTAATATTTCTCTACTATAAAGCAATGCCCTTTGTGTTGGAATGTGTTAGTGAATATAGCTTTTTTGCAATCACTGAAATTCGTTGTGTGGCGTCATTTTCCAGGGTTGCGCGCGGCACTCTTAAGTCAATAGAGGTAGTGGTATGAACTCTTTATTGCCTATTGCTTAATGTGCACTCACGGGATTTGGATGCACAGTATTTGGTAATGCATTATACAATGTATTTTGAAATAAACAAAATTATCCGTTTAGAATTGAATGCTCACCGGGAGCAAGTCTTGTGGCAGAATAGTGCAGCACTGAATTTGAATGGTCCATTTTGTACGCTCTCCTTAATCTGTAACCCAATGGCTAAGGATGAAGCCTGCTCCAGTTGGTGCGTCATGGCATGACTACGACAGTCTTCATGAATATGTTATGGAAGAGACAAAGCCATTATAATACGAGCATTGTCTCAGATCCAGTGGCTATTTGAGAGAGTTGGAGCAGGCTGTGTCTGTATGTATGGCAGTTGCTGCATAACTCTGGGATGCAACCCAGAAGACCAATTGTGTCCTTATCCACTGCGTGCTTAGTTTTCAGCTATTCAGACACAATCTGTGAGGTTTCTGAAATATGTTTTTGAAGTGGCAGCCTTCGGTGTAACAGCTGCACAAATTAATTTTAGAAAACCGAAGCTTTTATGCTTTTGGTGCATTTTCCTTATGACTGCAGTACAGCATTTCAAACCGGCTTGATGTACGTGATATACGGGGGCTAAATTAACAGGCAGTTGTAAAGCCACGTAGATAGATCGCAACACAAGCAATCGTCTTCAGGTGAAGACGATTGCTTGTGTTGCGATCGAAACGTCGTGATATTGTTATTATTTTGATTATATTTTCTATCTACGTGACTTTACCGAAAGACCCAAAGAATATGAATTCCTGCAGTCACGAAAGCTTTAAGTCAAGATATATATATTTCCTGTTACATTTTAGGCATTGTCAGTCACTTGTTTACAAAACGATTCAAGACTGGCAAAAGGGGAGTGACGTGAGGAATGTGGGTACAATGACAGTCACTCATACAAGCTCCGAAGTCATTAACCTTGAGTTACAACGTTTATTTAAAGCACACCAATGCAGGCTACGCAATTTTAGCCCGACGTCAATCACCAGCTAAAGAGTTAAAATAATTATCTGCTGTAAAGAGAACACGACATTGTGTTACATTTAAAGTATGACGTTGTGAGGGGAAAGTCAATAGGAGTTGAGGTGGAGATTATTCCAAAAGTAACTATCTCTTTTTCAGAGCTGACAAATGACTCTATAGAGACGGTTCTCGTAACTGCTTACAATTGTTGTTCTGTTGGTATGCAGTTACAAATTGAAACTGCACTGCATCATCTTCTATCTATAACTGCTTTCAAAACTTGCACCTACAGTGCCAAATCAATGTAAAACATAACATCAGTATAACATACAATTTTAAAGATATCTTTACAGTTAAACAATGAATATGCATGCACATACACACGCACCATCTTATTGTAAAATACTGTTCTAATTAACTGGGCATTAACATTTTTTTTAGGTGATGTGTGACAAAAATGTGACTTTATTGAGGATTTTAGGCAGTCTGAGTTTAAGGGTTAAGTATCTTAGTTGATACTCTAGACAATTATCATACAGCTTTGGAAATCATGTCCCATTTCACAGTTGGTAAATGCCACTTCATAGTTGTTTAAAAATACTGTACACAAAATGCATATGCATCCGTTAATTGGCTGATTGAATTGCCGCTTCCTTAATATACTTTCTAATTTCCTCTTGTGGAAATGTATAATTACCAATTACTGTATTATATAGAATTGCATAATATTGAACACTGTAAATTGCATCAATATAGAAATTTCATCATTGAAGACAATTATGTATCGTTGATGTTATATTTAATCACATATTAACCTTCATGTTAAGTAGATTAAAACGCATACAGCAAAGTATTGTGCTGCACTAATTAAAACAACAATCACTTTTGAGTTTACTCACAAAACATTCGCTAACTTTTAGCACAGAAAAGTACTATAAATATAATATTTCTATTTCAAAGCATTAATATATATGAGAGTATACTCTCATATACTCTCATATATATATTAGATCATATGAGTCTATCTTAAATCCCAAATAGGTTATGAGACGCTAAAGTTGCCACGCAAAACGACCGATAGTGCATTATGCGCTGGTGGGGGTCTTGGCTGGGCTTCCATCAGCCGGGCTCCCAGCTGCCGCTGCTGCGATGGCAGGAGGTGCACGCTGCACCTCAATGGCCACCACCCTCTCATCCGCAGCAGGGAGGGCACGGCGCTGAGCCTTGATCTTCAGCTTCCCGTCGTCGGTCATGCTACAGCTCACGCTCTGCGGGTCCACGTCCCTGGGCAGCTGCATCTCCTCCCGGAACTCCTGGCAGCTGTGGCTGTAGCTGCCGCTGCTGCCTTCTCCGCTCTTCACCTCGCGACGTCCGGCCACCACCAGCTTGTCTCCAGACACCTTCACGGCCAGATCTTCCGGGGAGAACTGCTGCACGTCCAGGCATGCAACAAAGCCGTCTCCCTGCTCTTGTGGCGCTTCAATCTGGATCCTGCTTATGGGAGGCTGCTGCAGCATCTCAGGAAAGCCACTTTTGGACAACATTTGAGTGCTGAGCTGTTCAACCCATTGGAATATTCTCTCCATCCTCTCTATTTCGTTGTTCATTTCACGCTGGAGCTGCTGGAACATGCTGTCTTCTCGTCCGGGGAGACTCAAAATTGGCCACCCGGGCCACAGTCTTTTCTCCAGAACATGCATAGGAGGGAAGAAAACATTCATCGCCATTCTTGTCCTGCTGCAAACTGGGCTGCAATACCTTGCTTGAGCTCTGGAGCACTGCTTTGTCCCCTGTCAGCTGGCAGTGTTCTGTCCAAGCAGCTAGAGTGGTCACTTTTATAGCTGTGCTGACAAGCAGGTGTCAGAGCTAGCTAGAAGTTTCCCGTATAATGACTGCATAGATGCCCTGCCAGGAAGCCAAGGTGACTCATGCTCGCATGGCTATGACACATTAGCTATTATGGGCACGAGCTAAGCAACTAGTTACAATTACAGTTATACTGGTAGGAACGAAGTTGTAAACTGAGTGTACCAGCCTGCAATAGATTAATGCGTCCGTCCGTCCGTCCCCTTTCAATACTTTAACGAAGTGAAATCTCGTGCTGTTGGGGTGTAAAAATAAAATTGCGCAAAATTCCAATGTTCCTACCAGCCCACCCTGCAGGGACCTGTTATCACTTCTCCATATTAGTGGTTTGATATTTACATCAGCCAATTTCATTAAAAAATATATATACACGTAAGTTTAATATTTATATTTTTATAGAACTGTAAGTAGCGTGGAATGGTCGGTGCATTGTGCTATGAGTTGATTCATGGAGAAGGTTAGCATCAGCGGTAAGTGATATCTGACTCAGTCCTGTCCGCTTCCCCATCACTAGCCTGCACTGATCAGCATGGTGAACCATGGTTCAAACAATCCCATGAACAAAACAGCATGGGGAGGCCTTCATCTAGCAGTGGATTGACAATGAGCTGAACATTATTTTTAGCATAGCACTGTAAAGCATAGCAATATTCTTACATATTACAATGGGCCATAAATAGCAGGGGTTGGCCAGTAAGTGCTAGATGTCAGGCAAGTGAGTCACATTCTGAATCTGGATGCTATTTAAAGTGTTCTGCAACAGGTGCAACAAATGAAGGTTATTTACAGCAGTGTTATTGTTGTGCATTCACATTTAAATCACTTATTTTAGCTTTCATGGACTGTAAAGAGCTGTGAAAGACCCAGTCTACCTTCCATTGAATGGGACCAGTCATCGGTAGCTGCCATTGCCCTTCTCAAGGAATTGTTTTTCTTCCCTTAGATTGATTATGTTTCATTAGGTAGTAATGTCGATACAATACCAGTCACATTATTTGCTGCACCAGTGGGTTTTACAGATGCATACTGGGGTAGCCCATTAGTGAACACACAATGTGTTAGAAGAGCAGTATTGCATACATCTCTCATTGGAAACATATAAGGCCAACATTTGCTTTGTAATTTCGCAGACCAGCTCAGAATGTGGCAATTGTCCGTTCGTGTTAGGCTTGTACCAAAATCAAGGGCACTCCGATTAAAAAAAAAACTAGTTTAAGATGATTTCCAAGGCCCAAATAATATCAACCTATTGTGGAAAGCACCACCTACTTACAGTGACCATTGGTTGTCCCATTCTTGGCTATAAATAATGGTCTGTCTAAAGCTTCAAGTTTTTCTAAAGTTGACAAAGATGTCCTCAAAAATATCTGAGACAAATATTACCAATTATTATCATAGGTCAACAAACATGTAAAGACAATAAGTGTCAGCGAATCGTTTTGCTTCTGACATCTGCCAATAATTTGGAAAAAATATATGTACAGTATGTTTTGTATTTTACTGGTTGCGATGTTAATTTTACAAATCCATATTGTATACGTTATAGATTAAACATGTTGCATACATGCCATGTGTTTGCTATGTATGTGTCTTCTACTCTGGACACCTTTGCAAATAAGATCTTCCATGTCAAGGGATTATCGAGGTAAAAAATTGTGCTGCCTTCATTCAATAGTGCAACTTCCATATTGATCTGGTGGGAACCAATTTACAAATTTGTTAGCCACCAATCTAATAATCCCAATACTGTACAATATAATTCTATAATGTAGTACATCATATGAAAGCACTACATTGTATTGTATAGCAACACAATAAACAATAACAATGTGTCCACATGTAGGGATAATGCGAACACTCTTAAAATACATTTTATTAAATTCCAGCAGTAGGTGTGACAATCACACTTATGCTGTAATTGACAGCGCGTTTATCACTCATGTCAGTGTAAATAAATATGAGGCATGTATTGCAACAGTAGGACACGTGAGACATCTGGAAATGTTTCAAGAAATAAATCCATTCCTCGCCCTGCCCGGTCACGCTTCATGGTAGCACATGACCGGTTATCAACGCACACACCAAAACGTCCCTTTCCCTTGCCTCTGCCACAATCCATTGGCAGGTGACTTCATTTATTTTTAAGCGGTTATCAACGCACACACCAAAACGTCCCTTTCCCTCGCCTCTGCCACAATCCATTGGCAGGTGACTTCATTTATTTTTAAGCAGTCAAGCTTCCATATAAAAGATTATGATATTTGTGCCATTTTCTGTACTTATGTTTTTGCGACGCATCAGCAACCATGATGAATTCACTGCTAGAATGAAGGCCTCCCCAAGTCGTTACCATTTGTCCCGGTTTTGAAATGTAACAATCCAGCCAACACTTGCACACGAGCTGGCTTCATCGCTCCATCTGGTGGCAGCCAATATCATTTATTATCCATCATCTGTATTCCTGATGTGTCCTGCCTCAGCCCACTTTCCTTAACTATCGATATGTCTGGAAGTTGCGTTTGTTCCCTGAATCATGTATTTCTCTTTCTGTCACCATAAGTTTAAGAATGCACCTACCATGCTTGTTCTTTCAAGCATGGATTTTTTTGCCCAGGATTTTCCCCCTGATGTTGGCGGGGGGGACGGGGGACGAAGCCTTCTCGAGCACAGCCTCAAAAAAATCTGGAACACCACGACTGCCACCGGACGTCCGAAACGTGCCGCATGTCTCTCAAGTCTGTAGTCCGTGCAAGACACATCTGTTCAGACTTGCCTTCCCATAAAATGTGAAATAAAAACTGTCTCTTTACCTTTCATTTATTTTATTTGTATTTACTAAATTTTGATTTAAAGCTTTCGTGACTGCAGTAATTCATATTCTTAGCTCTTTCGGTAAAGTCACGTTGAAGGGAAACAATAAAATGATAAAATATATATAAAACAATAAAAATTCTCACGACGTTTCGACCATAACACAAACGGTCGTCATCAGGTGTGTCGGTTTGCATTAATTTATTTTTGAAACGGTGTATTTATTGAAAAAAAAAACGTCAGCGCCACGCGCAGAGATTTGGCAGTTTATTTAGAAGGACGAGTCCATCTATGTTCTGAAAAGAGGAGGGGGGAGACGAAAAATTAATGTATGCTGTTTGAAAGCCACTGTAAGCGTGAACAACCAATTAAGACCTGAAATGGTTAATCAAATCTTTCCAATGGTTGCTAAGCCAGAATCCATCTTCTCGGTTGAAATTTTCTCTGTGCTTGTATATGTGGATAGCCTCATGAACGAATCTCTCATGGTAGCCAGATGGCTTACAAAGAACCTCTGTCTTGGAAAAGTCAATGTCATGTGAGCCTACTGAATTATAACAATGATCTGCCACGGCCGAGGTGTTGGTCCTACCGTGTTTCAGGTCTGCTTTGTGTTCACGAATGTGGTCCGATACATGGCGTTTGGTTTCTCCAATGTAACTACTACCACAGAGGCAACTTAGTTTGTAGACACCAGGGTACTGTATGTCCGGAATCACATCTTTTACAGACGGAACCAGATCACGGATTTGATGTAATGTGTTGAAACGGACCTGGATCTTGTGTTTATTCAAGATTTTGGAGATCTTTTTTGTGATCCCCGCAATGTAGGGTAAAGTGATGGTTTTGAAAGGCTCCTCAAGAGGGTCCGTCTTCATGGTTTGAGTGTTAGCTTTGCGGATTGTATAGTCGGAGTAACCATTAGCCTTAAGAGCTTGGTGTACGTGCTTGAGTTCACTGCCTATGTGTTCCTGGTCGGATATGCATTGGGCTCTATGATACAGAGTCTTGATGAAAGAATTCTTCTGTGATGGATGGTGGTGGGAATCCGGTTTCAGATAAGCATCCGTATGGGTAGCTTTTCTGTAGACAGTGGCTCATTGAACCATCAGGTCTCTTTTTTATTAGGACATCCAAAAAAGGTAGCTTGCCATCTTTTTCGACTTCCATGGTAAATCTGATGGCTGGGTGTATGGAATTGATGTGGTCGAAGAATTGGTCTAGAGCAGGCCGGCCATGTGGCCAGATGACAAAAGTGTCATCCACGTACCTCTTCCATAAGGTTGGGCGCAGAGTGGCAGTCTGGATGGCGTCAGTCTCAAATTTCTCCATGAAAATGTTAGCTATAACCGGAGATTGGGGGGCCCATTGGGGTGCCCTCAGTTTGTTTGTAAAAGTTCCATTCCAAGTGAAGTATGTATTGGTTAAACAGTGTCTCACCAGGGGGGGTACCTCAGTGTTTAGTCCTTGATGAACCAAGTCTTCAATTATTGCGATGGTGTCAGGTACAGGAACCTTGGTGAATAAGGAAACTACATCAAAACTGACAAGCAGGTCGTCTGGGGACAGGGAAATACCCTTGATTGTCGATACCAGGTGAGTAGAATTTTGTACCGCAGAGGTGGTTTTTGCTGCCAGGCCACCAAGATTATACGGCTTACCAAAAATACATAAAGTAGATACACCCCTTCGTCCCATCGTCTCTACTATCAACTGCCCCACCTACAAACTGGTTCGTTTTTTGTCTGAAATCCTGCGTCCTTTCACTGGAAAAACCACCTCTGCGGTACAAAATTATACTCACCTGGTATCGACAATCAAGTGTATTTCCCTGTCCCCAGACGACCTGCTTGTCAGTTTTGATGTAGTTTCCTTATTCACCAAAGTTCCTGTACCTGACACCATCGCAATCATTGAAGACTTGGTTCATCAAGGACTAAACACTGAGGTACCCCCCCTGGTGAGACACTGTTTAACCAATACATACTTCACTTGGAATGGAACTTTCTACAAACAAACTGAGGGCACCCCAATGGGCTCCCCCCTATCTCCGGTTATAGCTAACATTTTCATGGAGAAATTTGAGACTGACGCCATCCAGGCTGCCACTCTGCGCCCAACCTTATGGAAGAGGTACGTGGATGACACTTTTGTCATCTGGCCACATGGCCGGCCTGCTCTAGACCAATTCTTCGACCACATCAATTCCATACAACCAGCCATCAGATTTACCATGGAAGTCGAAAAAGATGGCAAGCTACCTTTTTTGGATGTCCTAATAAAAAAGAGGCCTGATGGTTCAATGAGCCACTCTGTCTACAGGAAAGCTACCCATACGGATGCTTACCTGAAACCGGATTCCCACCACCATCCATCACAGAAGAATTCTCTCATCAAGACTCTGTACCATAGAGCCCAATGCATATCCGACCAGGAACACATAGCCAGTGAACTCAAGCACGTACACCAAGCATTTAAGGCTAATGGTTACTTCGACTATACAATCCGCAAAGCTATCACTCCAACCATGAAGAAGGACCCTCTTGAGGAGCCTTTCAAAACCATCACTTTACCCTACATTGCGGGGATCACAAAAAAAATCTCCAAAATCTTGAATAAACATAAGATCCAGGTCCATTTCAACACATTACATCAAATCCGTGATCTGGTTCCGTCTGTAAAAGATGTGATTCCGGACATACAGTACCCTGGCGTCTACAAACTAAGTTGCCTCTGTGGTAGTAGTTACATTGGAGAAACCAAACGCCATGTATCGGACCGCATTCGTGAACACAAAGCAGACCTTAAACACGGTAGGACCAACACCTCGACCGTGGCAGATCATTGTTATAATTCAGTAGGCTCACATGATATTGACTTTTCCAAGACAGAGGTTCTTTGTAAGCCATCTGGCTACCATGAGAGATTCGTTCATGAGGCTATCCACATATACAAGCACAGAGACAATTTCAACCGGGAAGATGGATTCTGGCTTAGCAACCATTGGAAAGATTTGATAAACCATTTCAGGTCTTAATTGATTGTTCACGCTTACAGTGGCTTTCAGACAGCATACATTAAATTTTTCGTCTCCCCCCTCCTCTTTTCAGAACATAGATGGACTAGTCCTTCTAAATAAACTGACAAATCGCTGCACGTGGCGCTAACTCAAGCACGTACACCAGGCTCTCAGGGCTAATGGCTACTCCGACTACACAGTCCGCAAAGCCATCACTCCAGTCATGAAGAAGGATCCTCTTGTGGAGCCACTCAAAACCATCACCTTACCCTACATTGCAGGGGTCACTAAAAAGATCTCCAAAATCCTGAATAAACACAAGATCCAGGTCCGATTCAACACAGTACATAAAATCCGTGATTTTGTTCCATCTGTAAAAGATGCTGTTCCAGACATACAGTACCCGGGCGTTTACAAACTAAAGTGCCTCTGTGGTAGTAGCTACATTGGAGAAACCAAAAGACATATCTCGGACCGCATCCGCGAACATAAAGCAGACTTGAAACACGGTAGGACGAACTCCTCTGCCGTGGCAGATCACTGTTATAGTTCAGTGGGCTCACATGACATTGACTTCTCCAAGACGGAGGTTCTTTGCAAACCAACCGGCTACCATGAGAGATTCGTTCATGAGGCCATTCACATATACAAGCACAGAGACAATTTCAACCGAGAAGATGGATTCTGGCTTAGTAACCACTGGAAAGATGTTTTAAATCATTTCTGTTCTTAATTAATTGTATTTTTACGATGACCTTCAGACCGCAGCTCTTTCGCCAGCATTGCCTCTTAATACCTCTCACACCACGGTTAATGGTATGGTTTTACAACATGGAGTATACTAGGGCCTCGCAGCTGTCTCTCTCCCCCTCCTCTGTTCCGACCATGGACGAACTCGTCCGTCTGAACGGGGCCCGTAGCTATCCGTGGTGCTAAAGTTGAGGGTAAGAATCCACCCATTTTTTCGCCATATAGCATTGTGATATATAACGACTTATTGTTGGTAGCTTAGCTGATTGGAGAATATAGAGTTTATTGATAACATTAAGGTAATTTATATTTTAGTTTTTATTGGTTCACTATATAGTACTGTGAATAGCTCAGATGTGTAGGCCTTGACTTCAACATAGTCATTTCTGTGACCAGTCACTAGCTAATCACTCAGTTATTTCAATGCTAAATTCGCCTAGTTATTTCAATGCTAAATTCTCCTGTTTGATTTGTACTAAGTGCCTCGGTGAATGTGTATGGTCTGACTTTAACGTAGCTATTTCTGTGAGCAGTTACAAGCTAATCACTCAGCTATTTCAATGCTAAATTCTATGCTAATTCCATTGTCAAGGGGTACCTCTGCGGATGTGTATGCTTTAACTTAGCTATTTCAATGCTAAATTCTATGCTAATTCCATTGTCAAGGGGTGCCTCTGCGGATGTGTATGCTTTAACTTTTAACATAATTATTTCTGTGACCAGTCACAAGCTAATCATTCAGCCATTTCAATGCTAAATTATATGCTAATTCCTTTGTCAAGGCGCTTTGTTCCTCTCACACAGCTTAAAGGTCGTGATCTGAACGTGGCTCTTTCACTCCAGCGCTGTCCTACCAGACAGTCTCGTCCCTTCACCTGATGAAGGCCGCTTGTGTTGTGGCCGAAACGTCGTGAGAATATTATTGTGTTATTTTATTTTATCAATTTATTATTTTATTCTCATTCTACGTGACTTTACCGAAAGAACCAAAGAAGATAAATAAATACACCGTTTAAAATTAAATACATTAATGCGAACCGACACACCTGATGACGACCGTTTGTGTTATGGTCGAAACGTCGTGAGAATTTTTATTGTTTCATATATATTATTATTTTATTGTTTCCCTTCAACGTGACTTTACCGAAAGAGCTAAGAATTTGTATTTACTACTTACCTTTCTCGTGCTTTTCGTTTCACACGGTTGCACTGAATTTCGCGCGCGGTTGAAATTTACTCTGCTCAGTCGGTGTTAGCAACTGAGGGCATGGCGGGCTTCTTTTTATCATTCCTGTTGCTCTGTGCCCCCTGTATCGTTCCCGTTCTGCTGTAATGGGCACTGATGCCTCCTTTATTGAGGCGATATTGGTACGTAAAATAAAGATTGATTGTTTGCACATGATTAGGCATCCTTTGCCAGTACCAAAAATTAGACCTCCTTTGCCGGTACCAAAATATAATAATAATAAGATTTCAGTTTTGTTGCCAGAAAAAAGTGGAACAACCCTATTATTATATTATGTTTGCACATGCTTTTGCTTGTTTGCATGTGCAAACAAAGAGGAGGTCTCATACTTATAAAAAAAGGCCTTGCATTTTGAGGTAGAATTTATGTACCTTGGAATGTAATCAATTTATAATCTTCCACAGCAATTAATACGTCTTAAAGTGCACAAACCCCACGTTTTCTGAAGAAAACAACCCAACTGTACTGTGCTTGTATACAAATGTGAGATCAAACTATAACTTTATGTTCTGTAAATCGATCCAAAATGCATTCATTAAAAAAAAAGTGTTTTGAGAGACTTGCGGAGATTGGCTTAGTCCACGTTCGTTGCTGATAAAAGTTAAGAACGTCACAAAAAAGTGGAAAGTTGCACAAGTGTGCAGTACACAAATGGTCCACTCGAGGGCATCAGACTCCCACGCCCACGTGGGAATCCGTGAGCTCACAACAACCGCCAGTGGCGGTGACGTTACCACAGGGCTTGTGCCAGGCTAGGTGCACTTTGAAGCCACGTGAAGTGTTGAAGGCTCGCTGGCAGTAGATCACGGGATAGACTCAGCTACCACCAGATGCACCACCTTTGGCCCCTATTGTGCCAACTTATAGGAACTCCAACACAGGTCATCTTGGCCCAGGTCATACAGCCTCCTGAGTGTGGGTTGGGCCCTTACTGGACATCTGTGGTAAAAAAATTGCTTTATAGTTCATCGGACTCCTCCAGTATAAATAAATATTCATATTCTGAAGTAAACATTAGATACAGTACAGTATATAACTTATTTTAAAAGCACTGCACTGATAGAAGTGATGATACAATATAAACTGCGTGAACTATATACATTACAGTACTGCGTGCAATTGTCAACAATGATTCATTATACTGTATTGGTGTGCAGGTGCCAGGTGGAGGCAGATTGGGGAGGTCTTCATCAGTGGATTGGCCATGGCTGATGTTTATGACAATCATGATTCACATTAGAATGTCAACGACACGACTGCAACAATAGTCGTCATTTAAAACAATGTAATAATATTTACTGAAATACTATCATTATATGCAGTGATAAAAAGAATGTGCATCACACTGAAGTTTGACAGCTGTCACATAAAATATCGATATGGTATTTTAGAACTATATTCAGTAGCATGCGTTACTATTATAGGATTTTCTTTAGAACCGATGTTTGTGTTTAGTTTGTTATCAATTCCCCCGCACGTCCGATGAGCAAAGTTGGCTACAGACGGTGCAAAATAAATTAAACTTACGTACATTGTAATAGAGTAATACCACGATCACTGTCCAATTGTAATACTGAGCCCTGCCATGGGAATGTGGATTTTCCACCACTGGGTCAGAGTCACCCTCTGCTTGCTTGAGCGAGAAGACACCGGGCGAATAACGAGAATATATTGGCGTACGGGTTGGTGGACCACACAGGGATGGAGCCATCGTGTGCATCAGTACAGAAAGTAGAGCTGTTTGTAGTTTCAGTGTTATATCCCACGCGGGCTCCTCCAGGCACTCCAGTTGCATTGAGACGGTTCAGTGGCGAATGGGGCTCAGGCAACCTGGAGGAATAAAATCCTGATTCTCAAATGTTGTGAATAACCGATCCCAGCTCAAGTCAAATTCTGAATGGCTAAAGACGTGTGCTGGGCTAAAAAAAATTGATTGCCTTACTGACATTTGGCAGAGCCCCCTGTAGAGAGCATGAATGGGCCCTACCATGTTTGAAGTGACTCCATGGCCAATGGTGTCATCATCACCACCACCATCATTCGGGGTGTTTGTGAGTCTCTGGTGGCTGAGTTTGTAGTTGTCACGTTCTGACCTGCCCCTACTGGACGTCTGTGGAAAAAAGAGCTTAAAAGCTCATCGGATTCCTCCGGTATAAATCAAGATTGAGTTCTAGAAGGCATGTCTCATATGGCACAACCATTGAATAATTCGTGATACAGTGACTAGTGATACAATGACATATATACTTACGCAGTTCTTTCGACCGTACATTTACCAAGGGACCTTCTGAGCGTCTCAGTGGCACACTGAGCCCATTATATGAGTGTCAAATTTCAGAACAGTACTTTATTATTTTACTTTTCAACATAACGGACTGGGTGGGCATGGTTGGGAGGACTTTATGGAGTGATAATTGAACTGAAATGTGGTTACAATTCGCGTTCCAGAAACAACAGCACAAGTAATACAGCAATTTATACTGTTAGTATTCACACACAAACACATGCGGGAGTATTATATGACAATGCTGTCTGTAATTTATATTGTAAACGTGTATTGTTCCAGTAGTATTACAATATACTGCAGGGCGTGGTAGGACAATACAGTGGTGCATGTATTTATGTTGAACTTATTTCGCACCGTACGTAACCAATCGGAGAAACTGTATCGTACGGTGACACTAGTATTACTTCTGCTATATTATTGTAACGATATTATAATTATTTTATATAATAATATAATACTGTAGTCACGTGGACCGCCCCCCTCCCCCCAGCATAGAATCGTCTGGTAACCGAGGCAACGCGTTCACGCGGACCAATGGGAGGCGGCGCTGGCGGGGACGTCACGAGGAGGGCGCTCCCCCCCCCCCCCCCCGTGGGGTAAAAGCGCGGGGACGCGCGGCGCGCGCGCGCACTGCGGCGCCAGCGCGTGGCGGTACAGCCGTGAGGAGCACGCGGCCTGCCGGCTACACACAGCATCTACACACAGCATCTATACACCCCTATAGTGTCTATTATATACACACACCCCGAGTGTCTTAACATACACACAGCATCTATACACACACCCATAGTGTCTACTACACACACCCCGAGTGTCTTAACATACACACAGCATCTATACACACACCCATAGTGTCTAACATACACACACCCCGAGTGTCTTGACATACACACAGCTATACACACCCTAGTACACACAGAGCACCTATACGCACTTCTAGCGTCCACTACACAGATCACCTGTACACATACATCCAGAACCTACCTCCTGTACACACACAGAACCTACCTCCTGTACACACACAGAACCTACCTCCTGTACACACACACACAGAACCTACCTCCTCTACACACACCCAGAACCTACCTCCTGTACACACACACACAGAACCTACCTCCTGTACACACACACACACACAGAACCTACCTCCTGTACACACACGCACACACAGAGAACCTACCTCCTGTACACACACACCCAGAACCTACCTCCTGTACACACACACAGAACCTACCTCCTGTACACACACACCAAGAACCTACCTCCTGTACACACACGCACACACACAGAACCTACCTCCTGTACACACACACCCAGAGCCTACCTCCTGTACACACACACAGAACCTACATCCTGTACACACACACACATAACCTACCTCCTGTACACACACACACAGAACCTACCTCCTGTACACATAGCACCTACAGTGTCTACGACATTCCCAGCACCTATCTTCTACGCACACATTATCTACCATACGTACAGCACGTAGTAGTATATCTTACCCACAGCAGGGACATCTTATCCTACGTACAGCATATATACACAGTAGCTACTATACACACACACAGCACCCACACATACCTAGTTCCTCTCATCTGCACACAGTATCCTATTAATAATCCAGCAGAATCCCCCCACCGTCGACACCTTATAGATTATAATACAACACACCCAGCCCCTGCTGTGCACACCTTTCGCTTACTAAACACGTCTATAAATACCCGGCACCGCCTGTACTAATTACCGTGGGCTCACTAGGTACTTGCATCTTCTCCACTACCCGTGCAGCCACATCCACGTTGGGGGGCGTGGGGGGGGTGGACATCTCACGGACCCGCCCAGCAGAGACCTGCAAACCTTCGACCCTGACTCAGCGGCAAGCCCCACCAGCAATCAAAGCGGAGCTTGGCCAAGGTCTCTGTTACCAGCCCAGCAGGCCGCTCTTTCACTCTTCCTGAGCCCAAGCCACCGGAAAGAGAGAAGAGCGTCCGCCAGAAGCACTCGGCACGGACGACATCCCCGCCAGCGTCACTGCAGGAGGAGCAGCAGCAACAAGGACGTCGTCATCATCATCATCATCTTGGTCCACGATCCTGCAGGGACGTCAAGGATAACCGGCATCATTGGCAGCATCTTCATCCTTTGGAAAAAGCAAGCTGCTGCGAGGATAACATCATCATCACCATCGCCCTGATCCTGTGGGACCAGCTTATCTCCATGACCTCGCCTCGCTGACCATCCTCCTCCCGAGCACCGTGCTACGGGCGCCCTGCTGGGACACCCTTCCCCCCGCTGTAGGTCGAGCACAACAGGCAGCCACAGGGTACACGGCACACACTCTAGGGGCGAGTGCTGTTTAGCGAGCTGCTTTGCAGTCTCTTATACGCCCGCACAGGGGCCTACAACAACGTCTTGCGTACACGCGCAAGAGTCGCACGGGTTACACGTGCACGCTGAAATGCGCACGCGTGCCACACACTGCGTAGCGATACTTCTCGCTGCCTTGATTTGCACACTAAGCTACCGGGTGTACACCGACATACGTGCATATACGACTTGGACATATGCAGGTATCGCGTGTCCCGCACTTCCGATTTAGCACGGCTGGCAACGTACGGCGCGAAATAAATTCGGCATACATACGTAGTCTAAAATGTCCACTTTAGAGCACACCAAGATTCGTACACATGGGATGTGTCGGTGTACACATAACCTGTATTCTGTAAGATAGGGCGTAGAGTGACATCTCTCGTGTAGTCAACTGCACGGTGGCATATGCATTGATTGGAATATAAGAGGTACAATTGGTGGGTACCCACGTCCACACTGCAGTACACAATAGCACATTGGCATATGCTCACGGTCTGTGGCTCACGCGGTGACCCTGCTGGACACGGCCACGCTCGCATTCACTGGGGGTCATCTCTATTCCACCCCCAGTGCTGCTCTGCATCAACTTAATTGGTGTGGTGTCCCCATTACAATTACAGGAGTGTTTATCACCACCACCACCATCATCATCTTCATCATCAATGATGCATCTCTGACCGTGCTGCCGCCACACACACACACACTCGTGAAATTATGTTTTGAGGTGTGTGTGTGGTGGATGTGTGGTGAGCTGATGGCTTCACTCATCCCAAGGTGACAACAGAGGGGCGATGGGTCTCGTCTGGTGGCCCCGGGGAGATTCCCCTCGACTCCTAGAGGACCTTAGCAAGGGAGAATAGGTGAATACGGAACACGGATTTATATTACTCTAGCTAGGGGCCACGATTTGCCTTGCTGACAAATCTGGCTGTCGCCTGATGAAGCTAGTTGTAATTACTGGCGAAACGTCGTACTCAGATTGTAAATGTTGTGGCTTGGCTCTCAAATATACCGGTGTGCTGTACCAGTGACGAATTGGCCACGTTCTGTTTACGTGACAACCCTTACTAGTTGGCTGTGTTGGGTGGTGCCGGGTTTTAACGACACATTTATATATTTATGCGATCTGACCCAAAAAAAACCTTTCTATTATGGATAACCTATGATTTTATTTAATACCTATGTGACCTTACCGAAAGGACCAAAGAGTATGGATAACCTATGAGTTTGACGTGTTGTTGACAGGGCGCCCTGAGGTTGTGCTATGGGCCGAGGAGATTTATCACAAGGCAAAGCAGATGTCTTTTCAGCTTGGAGAGATAATGGCCTAATGAGATATATTCCAGAGGCACCAACATGCCCCCCCTAGGGAAGGCACCTTACGAACAAACTGGACGATCAGGTTGCCAAGGGGCTCAGGATATTATTTTGAGAATGCTTCGGCGATTGGGTATGAAGCGCGTACATTTATACAGAAGGGTCTTACTTGCCATGTTGGGATATTGTCTTTGTTCATCGGGGTCTTCCCTCTGAATGCTTCTTTTCTTTCAAGCAGACGCCGCGTGGAGTCGAGTTGTCCTCGGCACAGATGTGTACAAACTCCGGGCTCTATGCCAAGTCCAGTCCCGCATGGGCTCCTCGTGTAACCGAAAGCGTGCACAATGCCCTGCGTTGTTGCCCCGAAAAATAACGCATTCAGATTGGATAAACCCCATGCACTTAATAGTGAATGGTGTTACTGTGCTTCGGTTTGATGCCATGCCCCTTGATGAAATATCTCCCTTGTGACTCGTCTAAACACTGGTATATCTCTGTAGCTGCTATTTTCATCCAGTGGCATTACTAGGTCGGCTTTATAAAGGCCAGCTGGAAAATGTTGTCTTTTTGACCTGTGTGTGAATTGGATCCTCAATGCATGTTTATAATAGTATGTTCCAACTCCAGGTGACATCCTTTTAGTGAACAACGAAGTCTTAATAAATGCTGGACCTGAAAAGAAAGCACGTCCAGCCCTTTTGCCAAGTCACTGTAGGATGAGCACTTCCCCACAATGTTCATGCAGGTCGTGATGGTTATTTGACCATACTTCACCATTCTGGTCAGTGTGGGGTTGGTGACGGTGGAGAGCATAGACTTGTAAGCTTAGTACGGAACGATGAATTTTGTTGCACTGCCCGTTGCTGCCAACAATGTAACCCTGCATTGTTATATCGTTGCCTAGATTATAAAATTAGGAATTGTATTTCTGTATGACCGTTAAGTGCGCACTGTGTAAACTGGATAATAAGCTTAGTTTTTGAGACAGTTTCAGATTGATAATGGTTATGATCTCTTTGTTGTGAGTAAACATTTCTCGCTTGTTAAATAAGACTAGTGTGCCCCTACATTTTGCCCCTTTAACAAAACAGACATTTTGATTTAAAGCTTTCGTGACTGCAGTGATTCATATTCTTGGTTCTTTCGGTAAAGTCACGTTGAAGGGAAACAATAAAATAATAAAAAGTATATAAAACAATATTGTTATATATATATTATTATTTTATTGTTTCGCTTCAACGTGACTTTACCGAAAGAACCAATAATATGAAAACAGACATTGGTTTGCCAATGAGCTCTTTAGCTGGATAAAGGTTATTGTATTTTCCAACAAAGGAAGTCAACTCATAAACTAAAATGTTCGGTTAACAACAATCTTAAAGAGTGGTTAGTGGGTGAGTGCTCGGGGGAGGTAAAGCAAATACTGGCAGCCTGAGTGACGAGTGTTGACCGTGTGGGTAGGTCTAAAGTCCATAGTGACAGCCCTAGTTTTGTTGACCAAGCAAGCTTTTAAAAACAAGATTTGGAGTGCTGTTCTCACCCTTAAAATTGTAAACGGTCACATCTGTGTAAACAATATGTGCTGATTGTACAACCCGATGTCTTTACTCCTGACATCTTGTAAAATTTCATTGTTGAACTTAGGAAACAAAGCAACACTTTCATTTGTGTTTTTGCAGCCGTTCCGTGTTTGGAATGGCTCCTTTTCTGGCAGCAGCAGCAGCTGATTCCAGATGGAATCTAACAAAAACCTGTCAAGGATGACCTCAAATACGATGTGGCAATGTAGCTGCTGTTGTTCATATTTTAAATTTTAAAACTCCCCATAATTTATTAAACATTTTTCTTTAATATTTATTACCATTATTGAAGCCCTTATGTCCATAGCATAGACATTTGTTGAATAGAGAAAAATATGGAGAGTTTAATTTCACATCAAAATGTTTTCCTTTCTGCCTTTTCCCTTCCCAGGAGTGGGAGTGAACGACTGTCACGGCCATGGGGAATGGTCTTTCAGGCGATAACCCAGTGCTGGCGAACTTCCCAAGCTTCCAGCCGCTGCATGTGGCCATAATTGGCCTGGATTCTGCAGGGAAGACTACGTTGCTCTGCCGCCTTAAGCTCCACGATTTTGTGCACACGGCGCCGACCATCGGCTTCAACACGGAGCGGCTGCGTGTAACCCTGGGACAGGGCAGGGTGGCCAACTTCCACTTTTGGGATGTTGGCGGCCAGGAGAAGGTGCGGCCACTCTGGAAATCGTACACACGCTGCGCCGACGGCATCGTGTTTGTCACGGACGCTTCCGACCCTGAGCGTGTCGAGGAAGCCCGCACGGAGCTGCATCGCATCGCACGGACGGCAGAGTGCCAGGGTGTGCCATTCCTTGTCGTTGCCAACAAGCAGGACCTACCCGATGCCTTGCCCCCTCATCAGCTGGAGAAGCTTCTAACTCTGACTGATCTGGGTCCCACCATACTGTGGCACATACAACCCGTGTGCGCCGTCACAGGACAGGGTGTCTACGAGGGACTCGATAAGCTCTACGAGATGATCCTGAAGAGGAGGAAAGTGGTCAAGTGGCAGAAGAAAAATAATAAACAGCGGTAAAGACCGCTTGTGATGGTCTGCACGAAGGACTCCTTATTTTATAATCACTGATTTAGGCAGTGTTGGCAAAGAAATAACTTTAATCCTGTTTGTTTGGATGCAGTTTTTGTTTGTTCATGGTCAGCACAACAGACTGGAATTGTGCGTAAAGATGAACTGTTACAGATTATATTGCTGTGGCCAAACTTCTAATGTGGGAAAGCATTTCGTTGTTGTGGCTTGAAACCTTTGGCCCGTTGGTTAATACAATAAGAATGCACAGCTCATTTTTTGAAAAACGCATTGTTTACATGGAGTCTGTAACATCAACTAAAAAAGTGCTTTATAGTTTTTTTTAGGATTGTTTAAAAAGTACAAATTTGGAAAATAAAAAAAACGTTATTGCATGTACAATAGCAGCACTCTTTAAAGTTATTACGTTGTTCATTACTGTATTGAGGCTTTTTTTGTACATTTCCTGTTGATATTGTTACTCAATGACGGAACATCTGTAAGAGTAGAGCTAGAGTACATATTTAATAGTGCGTTTAGTTGAAAATGATTTAAAAAAAATAAAACATTACAAGTGCAGGTTTCCATTGGTGTACCATTTTTTAAATTCAACTTGGGTATTGTACCGCATGCAACATTTCCATACACAATCAGGACATTAGGCTATGTCAACTCTTTTGGATAAAAGGGTATGCTCATAGTTCTTGATAAGCGTATAGAATTGTAATAGCAGATTCTAAAAATCTATGGCTTATTTGCTATATGTTATTGCTGAAATTGATTTGTTTACAGCTATTTTTAAAACACATTACAGGCAAGCACTTTTTCATGATTCGCCAATTGTCTATTCAAGAAGGCAGAATGCCAAAGATCGTTTATTTGTTTTTAGTGCACCGTGTGACTACATAAGCTAACCTTGGTCTCTGAGCTCTGAAAAGACAACACCGTGATCTAAATCTAGAGTTTGGTTAAATTTTGATTTAAAGCTTTTCGTGACTGCAGTAATTCATATTCCTGGGTTGGGTTGTTTCAAGCGGTTTATAAACTGTTCAGCTAATGCAGTGCTCTGCTTATCAGAAAGTGTATAAGCACAGTTTATTTTATCCAGCGACACAACTACCACAGCCAGTGGACGAAACTTATGGATTTAAATTGTTGAATGTCATGTGCCTGGAAAATCAAGTACAGTGGTCAGCAACACATTGCTCTTGACCCCGTTTGAGACCACTCATTTCTGTGTGTGGTTACCAATGCGCGCCGTACTATGTGAATGTTGAAGTCTGCCACATCGTTCCTGAGAGACTTCTAATGCATGCTACTGGTGCAGTCGAAATTCCAAATAAGAAAATAGCTTGCTTTAATCGCATGAAATTAACCAAGTGTTTCAAATATGAATATCGATGTAACCATACAGTGATTGAATTAAAATATATATTTTTGCTTATGAGACATGCAGAAAATTCGACATTTTAAAATTATTATGTTTTTATAATACTTTGGAAGTGATAGGTTAATACCTTCTAGACAATGGCAAAAAAAAACGTATTTGTGAATTGTGACCCTGAATCCTCCAGTCAAAATTCCATAAAGTTGAAGGGAATAATGTGTCCCTAAACATTAAGAAGACCTTTGCAAAACAGATACTGGGAATGGCAACGAATAAAAAATACATAAACCAATCAACATATTAACTGGAACGTTGTAAGTGTTTGAAATTATTCAAGGCCTCAGCACTGTGCACTTTAGTTGCTGCCTTATGTTAATGATAATGGCTGCTCTTAATACGAATGATATACTGAGGATATATCTCAATGTTTCCAGCACAATTTAAAGTTCGCTCATGCATGATATCTGTTTTTATACTCCGTGGTTTACCAGCATATGTGTGACTAATTGATGTCCCACAAGCATACATTTAACCATGCACTGAGGTTCCTATGGTAAGAACGCAACTGCGATGTACTGCAAGTAAAATTTAGTTTGTCTCATTATTTACACATGTACATATTTATATTTTGTATACATAAATAAGGACTGGGTACATATTTCTAGAGTGTTGTTACATAACAGTAACATATCAGTCTTCCGGTAAAGTGATCCATGTTAAACAGCCTGGATTGTAGGCGTTCTAATGCCAATAAAATCCCATTTGAAATACAGTACTACTACTAGTGTTCTCAACTGTAACCCGATGTGGTCCTTTGTTATAATTATGCTGGTGATGAGATTAATTAAAATAAAGTGTGCTTTAAATCAGAAAGCATTTTATAATCAAGTATTTTAAACCAGTCCTATATTCGAGCAGGTGGCACGATGGTTAAAGTGCATGATTCAGTCTGAAACTCATTTGTTCATATTCTGGTCACGCAGAGGTTTGACTCGGCCCATCATTTTAACAGGGTCAATTGAATTGGTACCTCTTTGTAGAAAATAAAAGCAAGAGTAGTCTTACTCTGGAGAGAGACTGGCCAATGCCATGTAAATGTAGAATTTCCACCACTGGCTTAGAGCCATCAATGGAAACGAGTGCCGTCCTATTGGAAGAAATGTTGACTTTTGATTTTCAGTTTAACACGTGGGCTTTCGCGACCAATATTATTCATAAAGGTTTTTGGGTTAGATCGCGTTATTCATAAATGTGTCGTAACCCTCCACCACCCGACACGGCCAATCAGCAAAAAAAGTGTCACGTTGACAAGACAATGAAGTTAACTACTTTAGCCCACCGGTGTGTTGAAGAGTGAATCCACAACATTTACAGTTTGAATACGACGTTTCGCTGGTAATTGCATCCAGCATCATCGGGCAATTTGCCAGAATGGTAAAGCCCTCGCTTGCTCTCGGTCTTAAATAGAGCAGCAGGGTGACGTCATCATTTAACTCATTTCATTTTTATTTTAAGTCGATTGTATGAATAGATTGGTAACTGCAGTACTGTGCTGTGCCAGGTGATGTTGAATACAACTTTACTGTTGAGTGCAGCCAGGAACTGGGAAGATTGGGGAGAAAAGTGTCAATAGCAATGGGAAACCGTCGAGTTTATATTAATCGCACGTGTCTTGGGAGCTAGTATAATAGAGTAGTAATCCTATTTTGGGGTGCTGGTGTATTTCAATATTCACTGGGTGATTTAACCCTCACTGAACACCCGAGTGATGGCACTGGGGGGAAAATGTGATGCTGAGCTGGTATTTTAAAGTAACTTAATACAGAAATGTTTTATTTATTTGAAATTATGATTAATCGCTTAAGAGGGAAGGGAAGGCTTGCAGTTTATACGAAGTTACCTTCTTCAGGAGTCGGTATTTGAAACTTTAAATAGGCAGGCAGAATAAAACGTTTACTAATTTATATAAATATTATAGCAGAATATAATACAAATATGTACTTTTGCTCCATGAAATTAAAATGAATAACGTACATTGTAGGTGATTTCACATGTAATTAATGTATTACGATCAGATGTATGTACATCATATGCAATATGTTGTTCATGTGCAATCATGCAACATGATTGTATTTACCGGCGAAAAGTCGTGCTCAAATCATAAATGCTGCGGGTTTACTCTCCAACACACCGGTGTGCTGAACTAGTAACGAATTGGCATGTGTTGTTTACGTGACAAACCTTACTAATTGGCTGTGTCGGGTGGTGGCGGGTTTAACGTCACAACATTTATATATTTACGTGATCTAACCCCCCCAAAAAACCCTCTTATGGATGCGACATAAATGTAGTCAACTATTCCAGCCATTCTCAATCTACCAACTAAATAATGGGCTCCCGATGCAATGTCTGTGAAAGTTCACCACGATCGTCAATGCGGTTTTCTGAAGGGGGTAGGGCAGGATTGGTCCTACAGATCGGTACCATTGCCGTGAGAAGTCGTTGGATTACAACGTTTTGTCCTACCTCTGATGAGCACGGTTGGCTACTTGCAGTGCGAAAGAAGTTCAATATACATTCATATCCGCCCCTCTTTTTTTTCACCGTCTTTCGGTTAAGAGCATCAGGCAAACAGTGCAGAGAAAACGATGTATAAAACGTCGCGTTGCAGCCGACAGGTCTCGAGGCAAAGAAGAATGCAGGTAACCACAGAGCGTATTGTGCTCGAAATCCACTGACGTAGGCCTAAGATCAAAAGGCAACACACAAAAAAAACAAACCCAACAGCAATTGCGATCGAACTGCTATTGCACAATAACGGCACCTGCATTAAGGTCAAATGCATCCAGGTGTTTGCGAGTCGGTGGAATAAAAGCCACGTAAGAAATGGATCAAATACAACTACCGCAAGACGAGGCATCGTGCAACTATATTGTTACGAAGCATGGCGATACTCTTTGGTTCTTTCGGTAAAGTCACGTAGGTATAAAATGAAATAAAACACGTGACGTTTCGGGCGCAACACAAGCGTCCGTCATCAGGTGGGACAACCACAGCAAGAAACAACTGCTGAAGTGGGTAGAAGGACTCTCGTAATACGAGGTTATCTAGGTAAGAGAAAGGGGGGGGCAGGGAGGAGAGGGGGGGGTGGAATGCTGCCAGATGAAGAGCAGCTAGAAAGGATCAAAGGGCCAAAAGGAGGAGCAAAAGCAAAGAGGAGATGCGGATATGAAGGCAACACCATAAAGCATTTAAGGTTTTTTTTACCTGGTTAATAACATCCTTCCAATGATTGCTCATATTGTATCCATCTTCTCGGTTGAAGTTATGTCTATGTTTATATTTCTGGATGGCTTCATGAACAAACCTTTGATAGTAGCCCGAAGGTTTGCAGAGCACCTTGGTCTCGGATTGAAGCATGGCGAGTAAAGCTGCAAACTTCAGAGGTAGGAAAATCCTCCTTCAGTTAATCACTTTACACAAGACAGACGAAACTGTTCAAAGAAACAAGAGGAATAACAGACTCCCGACAAACTGCGCATTGATATCAGAATTTTTTTTATTCATCCTGGAGACATCCGATGAGCTACAAAGCTCTTCTTCACAGGTGTCCAGGAGGGTCACGGGGTCAGGAAGTTACAACAACAAACAATACAAAAACACTAGCAGTACGAAGTAAGAAGAGAGGTAAGCAAGTCACTAAAAATAAATCAATGCACTACAAGTAAATTTCAATTTAAAGCTTTCGTGACTGCAGGGATTAATATTTTTGGTTCTTTCGGTAAAGTCACGTAGAAGGGAAATAATAAAATAATCTAAATAAAACAATTAAATTCTCACGACGTTTCGATTGCAACACAAGCGATCATCATCAGGTATGAAAACCACAGCAAGAACATTTTCAAAAACCACAGCAAGAACATTTTCTTGCTTTTTTCACACCTGATGATAATTGCTTGTGTTGCAATCGAAACGTCGTGAGAATATTATTGTTTTATTTTTATTATTTCCCTTCTACGTGACTTTACCGAAAGAGCCAAGAATACACTACAACTAAACAATTTTTTTTAGTCAACCAGGTAAAGCCCATTCAGCTATTAGCTATTTTTCAGAAGCGACCTGGCCACCAATGACAGCCCAACGAAGTGGCTTATCGCGTTGAAATGTATCGCAGCCAAATACTCTAAACCCAACCAAGGGGAGAACATGCAGACTTAAAATGTATAGGCGTCAGGGTTGGGATCGAACCTCCGTCCGACTGTATACCAGGCCAGGGAGATAACATCACGCAGCCGTGATTGGCCTTAAATCAATAAATAAATTATATACGTTCAAAAAACGTATCCTCGGCGCAAGCCATTGAGAGGATGGCAAGTAAGGGGCCGTCCATAAATGACGTCACGCGATTTTGGACGATTTTTGACCCCCCCCTCGTCACGGCGTCACAAAAAGTCAGACCCCCCCTCAAATATGACGTCACAAAGCTCTGCCCCACCCCCCCAAAACCATATTTCAATTTTGAAAATAAAACATGCTTCAAATCGCTTTAAACTATTGTCATTGTAGTGCGTATTTAATGTGGCGCTGCACTCTGATGTTGTAGGAGTGTTGTTATAACAATTCGTGTTATAACAATTCTATATTTATTTAAAGTTACGCATTTTGAGGTGACGTCACATTTCTCACCCCCCCCCCCCCCTTCGTCACACATCGTCACACATGTCTGACCCCTTCCCCCACCCCTTAGGTGCGTGACGTCATTTATGGACGACCCCTAACACACACACCCTCCCACCCTCGTGCAAATGTGATCAGCTCGCTATTTACCCATGTCAAGGCGAATCTATTGACCTACATTCAATAACCATCGCTGTCCAATTCCCAGAAGACGCAGATATAAAAGCACCCAATGCACCCTTAACCCGTGCCCCCTCGAAGGGAGAGAATGACACGCACCAGGGATCAGGGTCTCCCACTAAGATCCCTTGATGAAGACCACATGCTTTGGTGTGAGATACAAACATGTCAAGTTCCATTGGGAAGATCTCCTTTTTCAATATGAGGTTGGCAATGTATCCTTCGCATGATCTTGGCAATCTGTTCGTGGCCACGGCTGAAATTATTTCAGTATAGTTTACAAATCTCCGCGCCTGCGAAAAGCATGGTTGGCTACGTACAGTGCACAAGAAGTTCACCATACATACTGTACTTCTTCATATGAACATCACGGTTGGTTTAAGGAAAACGTGCATCGAATAAAATATATCTTTCAAAAAAATATCTGTAAATCAAAGTCACTGGGTTAATGCCCATATCTCGCAGCATTTCAACAGGTCAGACGCAATTTGTCTTAGATGCTACCCATTACGTTAAGTAAAAAAAACACACGTATGCCGCTAATTTCATTTTTTATTGAGATGTCAGATGTTGTTTGGACTCTTCTGCTACTGTAATCCGTTTAAGGTGTACGGATTTGCACTGTCACACACATGACCATGATGGCTTTTAGCCTTGTTTAACATTTGTGAGAGCCACTCTGGATGGTTGCTAAGAAGCATGTGCATGGAGCCTTGACGGACACACATCACTCTGTCAAGAGATTACTTTTCTGTGCGATTACTATTTATCACCAATTTGTAAGATAACCTTTACAGTGGGTGGCTCGAAAAGTTTCTATATTTTTTACACACTCTGTTCCAAAATAAAGGTGGGGGAGGTTCGTGAAGGACGCTGCTGAGGAATTGGAGGCAGTCGCCTTCCGGCAACAACGGAGGTCCAGAGGAGCGACGCTCACAACAACGAGCGGGCGCCTAAAACGCAGAGAGTTATCAAAGTGGGGGACACAATTGGTGCATCTGTAAGTCTTCTCAGGCAGTCAACCCATGGCACCTTGGTCTGTTCTGTGGCCTCCTGCCAGCGAGCCTTCGACGCTTCACGTGGCCTCAAAGTGCACCTAGCGTGGCACAACCGCCGTGGTTGACGTCATAGTCACTTAGCGACGAACGGCGATTGCGGTTGTAGTTGTTAAAGGTGGCAATTTCAAGACTGTACGCCTATTCATTATTTGGAGTCTTCCTCTGCAAGTGATATGGGGCCATCGCTTTCACAATATCCGTCACCTGTCTCCGTTGTGTATTATACAGTTGTGTAGACCACTCAGACCCATAGCGATCCTTGGCTCAATACATCGTTATAAGCGAGCCTGACTCTGCTGATGAAACAACGAATGTCGAAACCGGCACAGAATTTTCTTATATTCAATCAACGCCGCTGAAATAGAATCACTCCCAGACGGCTAGGATGTGTAAAAAAAAAATACGTTTTTTTAATATTTGGAAGGACCAATGGGAAGTAGGCGTATCGTCTGCTCGGTTAATGTATTCCTGAGGATCATTAGAAATTATCGTGGTGTATTAAGAACGTGTGTGTAGTTGCCATGCATTTATGGTACGTGTGCATTTATTGACGGTATGTTGGTGTTTAATCATCAGCTCTGAAAATGCAGTCATTGTGTTGGATTGATGTTCAGTTTGTTTTACAGCTCCAATGATTACAGTGTCAATGTCATTGCCGTTTGATGAGAAATGGTGCGGATTTAAAGGGGCACCACGTCGTCTGTAGAGGGTACTGTTGAAGGGACTTTGGAATCTGAATCTTTATATAGACTGTAGGAATCCGATGAGCTATTAGGCACACTTCACAGATCAGGCCAGCAATCTATAACAACAAACAGCACAGAAAGAAAAAAAAAACTAAATAAAAGGGTTGCAAAATATTTTTTTTTATGAAAAAAGTGAGTCACGAAAAATAAATAAACAAAATACATAAAGTGTGGAAGTATAGATTGCATAAGTACATGAATTCCTGCCGATTTTTTTACACAATGCAAGCTTGGGCAAGGCCGCAAAACAACAACAACAACAACAACCCCAGACCACACAAAGGCAACGACACACAGTCATTCAATAAGAATTGCAAATTCAAATTGAACTGTCGATACACGGCTAAGGATCAATATTGCAAATGACATTTTGCAGATGTGGTTGCATCCAGCATCAATATTCTGCTTCAGGATATTTTTTTTTAAAGGAAGATTTACGACGTTAAGGGAGGAAACGAGGTTGTCCCAAAATGTTGGTGCCGTAACGGCAAAGGCTTCGTCGCCTACTCCAATTAATGTTCTAAGGATAGTTCAAAGGCAAATTGGTTAGACGTCTTAGGTTTATTGGATTTGACAATGGGGTTGATTAATTAGCGAAGTATAGCACAGATTTGCCAATAAGGATTTTATGGATTTTAACGACTTCAAAAGTCGTTCTTGATCATCATCTGACACAATATGATGCACTACTTACTGCGAACGACCATTTGTATGTCTCGTGACATGATTGCAAGAGTCTAATTGCGTTGCAGGGTGGTTGTTATAAAAGTATAATAATACATTTTGGCAAGCCGTTACCGAAAGGTGCAGTTCTGCCTCGCTAAATGATGTGGAATTCTGGAAAGCCCGACGGATAAATGACGTGCTGCATAAAAGACCTCTGTATCCAAAAGTTTCAGGAAATCCAATTAGCTGTGCAAGTTATGCTACATTGGGGAAATAACAGCGTTAATAGTGGAGCAGTCTTTAAATAGTAGCTTGGAAAACAATGGGGCTGATTTACTGCTCTGAGTAAATAATACAACGTCGGTCCAGAGGCAGCATTACAGATACGTAATTGCTTGTGTGTGCTACTTCATGTGCTCTTGATTCGCCTAATGAGGGCCAAACATTTCTTCATGGATTGTGCCCAAGACTCTAATTTTCACGCTTCTGTCACAACGGTGAAATGATAGTTATTATTTTATCACCGACGCAATGCGAAACCGCTTCGTGACACTTAAAAGCAAACCACACAAAATGGAAAATTACACTCTGGGTTGTTGCAACTGGCAGCATGCCACCTATTTGACAGAGGGAATACTGTGTATGTGTATTGCTTCTATGTATTTTTTTATGTTCAGGAATGTGCACACCCTGATTTTGTTCAGGCCCTGAATTATATCCTCTGTGTTGAGGCTGCTGTATGGACACACACACGGCACTATGTTTGTATTAGCGGAGCTGCGGTTAAAGGCTTCGTTTGATCTATGTGCTTTCAGTCTGCTGCACTCGGAAGTCGTCATAACGGGCTCGGCGAGTAGTAAAGATGCGTCTTGAATTACCTTGAAGAAAGAAAAACGTCGATTCGTCATCACCAACTGTTTTCACACAAACACATTGCCCTCGTCTGTAGCTTATTTGCACGGGAATTGCAAAACTCGAGACAGCCCACAGCGCATTCAAGCTGCGATGGTCCATTAGTGCCCCCATAACATCAACGCATCAACAGAGCCTGTTGGGTTTGGTGTTTGTCTCGTCGGAATTTAGTTTGAACAATCAAAGCAAACGATTCCACATCTCTTGCGACCACGCTCTGATTTCAGCGACTGTCGGGAGCTCTCAACGTAGACGGGATGCACAAGAGGCGCTTTATTTCAACGCCATGTGAAGGGCTATTGCCAAGCACAAATATTCACCTGGACACTTGCTGTGCGAATGCTGTTGTTAGACCATTAGACAAGAGGGTTAAATATAAATCAAACTGGACTCCTGTTCACCGCTTCTTCTGTTTCTCTCTCTCCTCCACACCGAGATCTAGTGATATATAAAAGCACTCCGGGGAGTTTGAGTTACACACGAGAGACCGGGTGTAATTCGATGCCTTGGAGTCTGTACCACCGATCCTGGCTGCACCGAAGAGCTTTTTTCGTCACGTGGCTCTCCCGTGAGTCTACAGCCACACATCCCCCAATGGCACAGGAATTTCATCTGCTCGGCTTGGTAACCGGAGTACAAGAAAACACGCAAAAGCCACTCACAGGCACATAAATGATCATGCGTTCATTAAAAAAAAGTATTTTATTACTGAGCGTTTAATGTTAAAATTCCGGTCCTGTTTTTTGTTTATTGTAATTTATCTGTTGGGGGGTGGCACGATGGTTAGCACACTGCACCGTGGACCACTATGAACCTGCTGACCCGAGTTTGATTCTCAAAAAGAGACCAGGAATAGTCTAATTTTCAAGAGTTATCTGGGTCACCATGAAGGCTAACGCAAAACAAAATAAACTTCAGCAAGGAAGCAAACAAAAATCAGAGCAATTAAACTTCGGCAATGAAGCAAAACATAATTGAGAGAAAACACAAGTTATGTTCACATGAGAAATTGAAAACATTGCACGAACTTGTCAATAAAAAAAAATATACAAGTAAATGTAAAATAACAAAGAATGGTTTCATCTGGAATGCAAGTCAGCTCAGGTAGATGATCGGTGATGAGTGATATCTGAACCAGCCGTGGGTTTCCCTATTACCAAACCCCATTGACTAGTATGGCAAAACAACCCTTATGATCAACACGGCACGGGGAGGCCTTAATCCAACAGTGGATTGACAAAGGGCTGTAAATTTGTATTGTCTCATTTACGATTGTAAAGTATCCTTTGCCACGGTATGCTTTAGGAGGATGGCAAGACTAAAAAAATATATATGATTGGGTTCATTGTAAGGCACTGGTATGAAGAGTGGTAACGAGGATGAGAGCGAAAGCACACGTGCAATTATGCTGGATTGGTCGTCATGAAGTTGTCAGCATAGAAGGTGATTGATTTTTAACACCACTCAGAGTTTGACCAAACAGACTGCAAAACATGACTTCAGAAACAGATGTTACATTGTCAACACAGTCGTGTTGGCTGCACAGAAAGCTTTCTGTTGCTTTAAAATCGTTTTAACTAGAATCCTTTTGGACATCTATAATTCCTTCCAGCTCAATGGCCTTCAGGCTGAAAAGCTAGTCTTGTATGGTGAAATGTAATTATTAAGCACCGTGCCTGCAATAATGATTTTAATGTGGTGTAGGAAGCAGAAAAGTTTTTTTACATGAAAAAAAAATCAATTTTATTTCTTTATAAGGAATGCTGAGTGGTTCGTGAACATTGGCGTGGGGAAGCCTTCGTGGTCAGAGTGCTCACTCCTGGGCTGTTTGTGCAATTTTAACATTTTAGTTTACAACACACAACAGTGATTGGTTTAGGGACTTACAAAAATGTGCCAAGGGTGGTAGAGTGACACTCAAGACCCTGCAACATCATTGGCAAAATTCTGACAAATGTGTACTAGTGCGATAACCCAAATCCCTAACTTGGTCATTTTTATATTACAAACTGCAGTCAAATATACATAAACTGTCCATACATACCAACTGTAAGGTCAATCAAGTCTCCTGAAAAAATACGATTACACTACGTAAATGTCTCAATGGTGAAAAAAAATTCCGGTAATAATTTTTAGCCCATTGTCAATCTGCTGCTGAATAAAGCTCTCCACAAGCGTGGGTTATTTGACCATACTTCCCGCTGCACTGATGTCAACCGTGGCTGGGAATCAAACTCAGGTGACTGAGTTCAGAGGGCAGTGTGCCAACTGCAATGAAACCACTTCCTCTGTATTTAAATATAAGACTTTAAAATAAATTGCATGATTTAGCCAGTGGAATTTGAATTAAAAATATGTTGGTAAATACTCTGCAACTCCTATCTAGAATCAAAAATATATTAAATGTGGACGTTAACATCTTCCATACATATGGCATATTGGGTAATATGTATTAAGTTGACAGCATATGTAACCAAGACGTGTAATGCATAAACAAAATGACAAAACCAAATTTAAGCCGCTATTATTTAGGCATCAAAGCAGATTTTCATAGCACAATTTAGCATTTCTAAAAAAATTAAAAGGATTCCTCACGCATTTACTTTGGCAAATTGCAAAGAACATTGTGGCATATGTAGTATCTGGCATGTGCCATTGTATTTGGATTACCATCCTACATTCATGATGGCTTTTTGAGTTATTTTCATTGTGTATGAAATTAAAAGCTTTTGGGAATATTCCATTTAAATGTATTTCAAAGAAAATGCCTTTGTTGCTACAGTTATCCACAGAAAATGACAACCGCTATTGGCACGTGTATTGCATCTGTCGATTACACTGTGTAACTATGTTTTACTGGTAGGAAACGTAGTGGACTGGAAGCCCAACCGGGATTAATTAACAGGAGGCAGGGGATTAATTGTGTATGTCTGTGGATGTCTGTCCATGTCGGAGGGGTGGGGCTGGGTGGAGAGGGGAGGGTAGGGAGGGGCTGGGTGGGGAGGGGAGGGGAGGGTGGGGAGGAGCTGGGTGGGGCTGGGTGGGGGGTGGGAGGGGTGGGGCTGGGTGGGGTGGGGCTGGGTGGGGAGGAGCTGGTCACCCCGTGGTGCCCTTATATAGACTGGAAGCCCAACCGGGATTAATTCACAGGAGGCAGGGGATTATACACTGCACTATCTGGTGCGACCTCTTTTACACTGCACTTTCTGGCGTCGTTTTATAATTCTGCTCACTTTTCATTTTGCTTTCTTCTGCGCACGACCCTAACAAGTTTGGCTTAAATATCCGTACATAATTACTTCAAAATTTCCTACCAGCCCCCTCCACAGGAATGTGCTGTTGTTCCTGGGTAGTAAGTGTCATTTCCTAATTGCTTATGCCTCAAAAGTAGAGAAAATGGCGATTATTCCCCACAAACTTTGCTTTTGTCACCAGGACATTGGTATTTTGAAATGTATCTATTTTCCAGAACATTCCAGATAGATTCAGTACTGAGTACACTTGGAGTAACTTCAAGAACATTCTAGAACTTTCCAGTAATATAAATAGTAGTATAAATCCAGGGGCCTTAAGCCCACCAGTTCAGTTTAGTTCCAGCTGCCTAAGTGGATACATAGCTGCATTTTTCTGAGATGGCATCAAGTCATTTGCAGGTACATTTTTCAGCGTTTGGATGTTTGGCAAATACCAGTTACATTGTATTGTATTGCCGTTTTTTTTTGCTGCTACTATAGCAGGGGAAACCAGAGAAATCTGAGAAAACCAAATGCAGAACAGGCGGAAGAGAGAACATACAAACTCCACACAGAAAGGTACCCGATTCGGGAATCGAACCTAGGCCTTGCTTGCCGTGATGCGCAAGTGTTACCACTCGCCACCACCCCGACGCCCTATGTTAAGATACCCATATTTATCTATTCACTGACGAGAACACAGCCAAAAGCACATTCCCCGCATACAGTATTGGGCGAAGGCTCGTGAATTTGTGGCTTTCTTGAGGTTGTTTACGATGTTATATGGGCCTTTCGATCGTGGCGATCTCGCCAAGAGCTCCGTGTTTATACGCTGGTAACTTTCGAAACATACAGCCTGTGTGAAAAGATCAATTGTCAATAATGCGCTCACTTTATCACTTGACAAACTTTAAGTTTCTTGGCCAACTATTGTATTTCCTTTTGGCAATATATATCTTTTTACCCATAATACGAAGAAGCTTGTCTCAGCTGTCACCCTATCTTATCGGTGAAGTGTGGTTTATCTTAGTCTGGCAGTATTTCATAGATCGCTGCAGTCTTGCGGACTTGTCATTGTGTTTGCGGTAAAACTTTTAGCACTGAAGACAGAAATAATGATTGTTTCTTTTCTTAGGACATTGTTGCGTTTGTAAAGATAAGGTGGTTAGTACACTTCACTGTGATCTCTGTGAAATCAGTAACATTCCTCGCCATGAACGCAAGTGGCAGCAGCCATGAATATAAACTAAAACTAAACTCTTTTCATTTTACCAGGTAAGGCCCACTAAGCTACAGTGAGGGAAAAAGTATTTGATCCCCTGCTGATTGTGTTCGTTTGCCCACTGACAACGAAATGATCAGTCTATAATTTTAATGGTAGGTTTATTTGAACAGTGAGAGACAGAAAAACAACAAAAAAATCCAGAAAAACGCATGTCAAAAATGTTATAAATTGATTTGCATTTTTATGAGGGAAATAAGTATTTTACCCCTCTGCAATACATGACTTAGTACTTGGTGGCAAAACCCTTGTTGGCAATCACAGAGGTCAGACGTTTCTTGTAGTTGGCCACCAGGTTTGCACACATCTTAGGAGGGATTTTGTCCCACTCCTCTTTGCAGATCTTCTCCAAGTCATTAAGGTTTCGAGGCTGACGTTTGGCAACTCGAACCTTCAGCTCCCTCCATAGATTTTCTATGGGATTAAGGTCTGGAGACTGGCTAGGCCACTCCAGGACCTTAATGTGCTTCTTCTTGAGCCACTCCTTTATTGCCTTGGCCATGTGTTTTGGGTCATTGACATGCTGGAATACCCATCCACGACCCATCTTCAATGCCCTGGCTGAGGAAAGGGGGTTCTCACCCAAGATTTGACGGTACATGGCCCCGTCCATCGTCCCTTTGATGCGGTGAAGTTGTCCTGTCCCCTTAGCAGAAAACACCCCCAAAGCATAATGTTTCCACCTCCATGTTTGACTGTGGGGATGGTGTTCTTGGGGTAATAGGCAGCATTCCTCCTCCTCCAAACACGGAGAGTTGAGTTGATGCCAAAGAGCTCCATTTTGGTCTAATCTGACCACAACACTTTCACCCAGTTGTCCTCTGAATCATTCAGATGTTCATTGGCAAACTTCAGACGGGCATGTTTATGTGCTTTCTTGAGCAGGGGGATCTTGCGGGCGCTGCAGGATTGCAGTCCTTCACGGTGTAGTGTGTTACCAATTGTTTTCTTGGCGACTATTGTCCCAGCTGCCTTGAGATCATTGACAAGATCCTCCTGTGTAGGTCTGGGCTGATTCCTCACGGTTCTCATGATCATTGCAACTCCACGAGGTGAGATCTTACATGGAGCCCCAGGCCGAGGGAGATTGACAGTTCTTTTGTGTTTCTTCCATTTGCGAATAATCGCACCAACTGTTGTCATCTTCTCACCAAGCTTCTTGGCAATGGTCTTGTAGCCCATTCCAGCCTTGTGTAGGTCTACAATCTTGTCCCTGACATCCTTGAAGAGCTCTTTGATCTTCGCCATGATGTAGAGTTTGGAATCTGATTGATTGATTGCTTCTGTGGACAGGTGTCTTTTATACAGGTAACAAGCTGAGATTAGGAGCACTCCCTTTAAGAGTGTGCTCCTAATCTCAGCTCGTTACCTGTATAAAAGACACCTGGGAGCCAGAACTCTTTCTGATTGAGAGGGGGTCAAATACTTATTTCCCTCATTAAAATGCAAATAATTTATAACATTTTTGACATGCGTTTTTCTGGATTTTGTTGTTGTTATTCTGTCTCTCACTGTTCAAATAAACCTACCATTAAAATTATAGACTGATCATTTCTTTGTCAGTGGGCAAACGTACAAAATCAGCAGGGGATCAAATACTTTTTTCCCTCACTGTATATAGCTTTTTTTTCAGAAACGACTCAGCCACAAACGATATCAAACGAAATGCCTTATCACTTGGACACTTATAATATTCAAATACTCCAAACGCATGTTGAGAATAAATGTGGAGGGAAAAAACCGGAGGACCCGGAGAAAAATCCACACAACCAAGGGAGAGAGACATGCAAACTCAAAATATACAGGCATTGCCAGGGTCAGGATCTAATTCACGACCTCCTGTATACAGTTTCAGTTTCATTTATTTGGTATAGCCCTGTGAGCCATTCGGCTCTTGAATCGGGTGCAACGGCAACAAACAAAAACCAAAAACACGAACAAGAAAAACATCTTAAGGTGACTACGCGCAACAGAAAAAAATCCAGGAAAAAAAACAGCAAAGTCTTCCAGAAAAAGCACCGATCGCGAGCGGGATGCGGTGAGAGCAGATCACGGAGGCTTGAACGTCGAGATCTTGCCGCGTTAACGCCAGCAATGAAAGTGAGGAGAGGTCAGTAGCAGGAGGTCGGGATGACTTAACCCCCCCCTGCCTGCTAATTGTTTTTTTGTTTTTCCCGTCATGAACGACACTCGCCTCAACGGTCAGTCAAGACTGAAGGAGGCTTATTTGTGTTGGAAGTTGTTTACAACGTAAACACCAGAGAGCTACTACTAAGGGGTTCTATTCGGTCTTGAACTGGGTCACAAGAGGCGATAAATAAATACCCGCAGGTCGTAACATGGTTTGACGTCCAACTTGGGCAGCTGATTGTGGGGAAGGTGTAAGGGTCCATTGTAGTATAACTGCATTCCAGAGCCTTATTCACACGCCTAATGCCAAAGTCTGGCTTGTGGAATTTCTTTGTGTAAAGTAATTGAGATAAGATAATACATGTGAAGCTACAGTGTTTAAAGTTGACTGATGAGATACGTATAGGTACACAATTATATTTTACCACTAAGTAGCCAGGATGAAGCTCAAGGCTACTTCGCACCACCGATTAGCACGGTTGGCTACGTACAGTGCGAAAGAAGTTCAACATACATACACATACATACGAAGCTATAAATATGGCTGTGTTAGCTGCTGAGGTCATGATGGGTATCTTTCTTCACTCCTGTTGCTCTATGTCCCCCCCACCCCGTACCGTTCCCGTTCTGTTGTAGTGTGCACTGATGCCTACTTTATTGAGGGCGATATTGGCACGTAAAAATAAAGATTCATTGAAGCCTACGTGTTAAACTGATTGATTGAAGTTAGCGACTCTGACATTAAAATCCCTGCATTATTCAATTGAACGCACTGCGAATTCACAATGGACTGGCCTACAACAACGAACTCACAGCCAAAACTTTGTTGTTATTTTTTTATATTTTAAACAACCGTGGATAGTATGTTTATATACTTTTTTCTCATTTTTTGGATTTTCTTCATTTTATGTTGAGCGTGTTCGCAAAATTTAAATTGACTTGACTTGCGGCAATGCTTTCCCACGGTTTACACGGTTTAGCTTAGGCAAGACGTTCTTGGCATTCATTGCATTGCGCAATGAATGGTGTGATAGGCATAGATAGCCCTTGCCTATAAAGCCTGCAACCAGCAACACATTCTAGATCTGCATTTACAAAACGTGCGAACATCCATCAGAATATCTTGTATGGTGCATGTCTTGTGATTTATTATTATTATTTTTGGCTTGCTTCGTTGTACGTTTGTACAATATTGTTGTTTCTTTCAGTTATATTATGATGTGTCTTTTACAATGGATGCCTGCGGAGTCTCTTATCGAAGGCTCGAGAACTTGTGCATACCAACCCCTACGTGCCGTGTGCGTGGCTGCACAAGGCTGATCGGATAAGGGCTCGACAAGAGGAGGCTATTGAAAGGTGCCTGGGGGGCGTCACGTTTTCGTAAACGCATTCAGGAACACCAGATGATGGTGGGATCAGAAGTCGCCATCACCCGAGGTCTGAGTCAACAGGCTTTTTTTTTTGGACTGTGTATTATGTTGAACCTATTTTTACCGTGCTAAACGGAAGTGCGGTACACATTAGTTGCGGACTCTGATCTCTCGACGAGGCTGCTGCTACGTGCGTGGACAGATCGGGAACCGATAAAAAAAAGTTCTTCATGAGCCGTCAGCAAAAAAGACAGCGACATCTCGGCAGTCATAAGGCAGCAGTCTACATTCTATTCATTTCCACCTTCCTGCGCTGGGGACCAGCCCCTCCAACGGCCTTTGACATCAAGCAGTGCTCCCCAAGTGACGATCATCTGCAATTGGTGGTGGTGACGATGAGTAGATTGTCCCATGCCTTTTACGCAGGCAGCTACACCTTTTTTTTGTATTTTACCAGGTAAGGCCCACTGAGCTATTGAGCTCTTTGTCAGAAGCAACCCGGTCACAATTGATAGCTGAACGAAGGACCCGGAGTAAAAACCCACACGACCAAGGGGACAGAGACACGTCAACTCCAAATATACAGCAGCAGGCGTCAGGGTCGGGATTGAACCCACGACCTCCTGCATACCAGGCGAGGTGGTTAACATCTCCTAGCCACCGTGATGCTGATGAGAGAAAGAGAGACACGTAAACTCCAAATATACAGCAGCAGGCATCAGGGTCGGGATTGAACCCACGGCCTCCTGTACACCAGGCGAGGTAGTTAACATTTCGTCACACAAATATACAGCAGCAGGCATCAGGGTCGGGATTGAACCCACGGCCTCCTGTACACCAGGCGAGGTGGTTAACATCTCGTCACACAAATATACAGCAGCAGCAGGCGTCAGGGTCGGGATTAAACCCACGACCTCCTGTGTACCAGGCGAGGTGGTTAACATCTCATAGCCAGCATGGGGAGCACAAGACAAGCGGTGCAGCTGGCAGTCAAATTCTCCTGTAAACCTGTTAGCCTGTTAACCTGGATCTGTTAACCTGGACCTGTTAACCTGGATCTGTTAACCTGTTAACCTGGATCTGTTAACCTGTTAACCTGTTAACCTGGATCTGTTAACCTGTAAACCTGGATCTGTTAACCTGTTAACCTGTTAACCTGGATCTGTTAACCTGTTAACCTGGATCTGTTAACCTGTTAACCTGTTAACCTGGATCTGTTAACCTGTTAACCTGGATCTGTTAACCTGATAACCTGTTAACCTGGATCTGTTAACCTGTTAACCTGTTAACCTGGATCTGTTAACCTGTTAACCTGGATCTGTTAACCTGTTAACCTGTTAACCTGGATCTGTTAACCTGTTAACCTGGATCTGTTAACCTGGATCTGTTAACCTGTTAACCTGGATCTGTTAACCTGTTAACCTGTTAACCTGGATCTGTTAACCTGGATCCGTTAACCTGATAACCTGGATCTGTTAACCTGGATCTGTTAACCTGTTAACCTGTTAACCTGGATCTGTTAACCTGTAAACCTGGATCTGTTAACCTGGATCTGTTAACCTGTTAACCTGTTAACCTGGATCTGTTAGCCTGTTAACCTGGATCTGTTAACCTGTTAACGTGTTAACCTGCATCTGTTAACCTGGATCTGTTAACCTGGATCTGGCACGTGTTGTTTTGCGTGTGTTTGAAAGGTGATGGTGCGGTGGTTATCACCCTGTGCGGTGTGATATCATCCACGCCGAAATGAGCAGCATACAATTAAAGATAGAAAGCTCACAAAATGCAATCGTTTCTGTTCTAGCAAGGCCACCCGACACAGACTATGATAGCCTCATTAGGGGCCGTCCATAAATGACGTCACGCGATCTTGGCCGATTTCTGCCCCCCCCCTCTCCTCACACGGCGTCAAAAAAAGTCAGACCCCCCCTCAAATATGACGTCACAAAGCTCTGCCCCCCCCCCCCGGCAAAACCATATTTCCATTTTGAAAATAAAACATGCTTCAAATCGCTTTAAACTATTGTAATTGTAGTGCGTATTTCATGTGGCGCTGCACTCTGATGTTGTAGGAGAAAACGCGTATTAAAAAGGCGTTGGAAAGCTGAAATGTAGCATGAAATTCACTTGAAAATATTCAACGTCTAACTAAAACTGCAGATGTTCAGAATATTATATTGAAATTCTCTTATAGTTATAAAATATTAAAAGTAATTACAACTATAAAAAATACTTGAAACTTTGTAGTAGAACGAAGCAAAATGGAGAGTACAATTATAACAATCACATATTCATTCCACAGAATGGAAAGTCCTGGTAGAAACATTATAATAAAAATGTTTAATAACAATCATTCAAAATCTTTTCAAAATGTATGCTTCTCCATTCTCCCATAGAGAAGCAAAATGCTCTTCATGGAATAAATAAAAGGTGACCTTAGTAAATTTAAACAATCAAATAGTTAATAATGAAAATTAATCAAAATTAGTGTGGTTTATATGTATATAATGTTGCGCATTTTGACGTGACGTCACATTTCTCAAACCTCCCCCCCCCTCCTCGTCACACATCGTCACAAATGTCTGACCCCCTTTCCCCCCCCCACTCCCCTAGGTGCGTGACGTCATTTATGAACGGCCCCTTAGGCATTCACTAAAACACAGAGTTTCATTGTGCATGCAATCTCTGTGCGCTTTTCACACCACTGGTATTTACTTTTTAATACACCAGGAGGATTTGCTACCACTATACTTCTCCATCAGCAAGAAGCATGAGCCTTGCCTTTGGTTATTAACCATCACCCACCACTAATGAATGCACATTAATTACTTCAACTCCCCGTTGTTGATAGATACATGGTTTTAATCGGCCACGTGTATCAATCCCACTGTCGCACGATAATCCCAGCATCATAGGGGAAACGGTTCTGCCTCCCCCTCGTTTTTTGCTTTCGTATGGCCAGGTGAAAATGTCATATCTCAACTGAACTCTTTTTTATTTGACCGGATAAGACCCCTCAGAGCTATGTTTCTCTTTTTCAGAAACGACCTGACCACAAATGGATAGCTCAACCAAGTGTCTCATCACGTGCAAATGTATAGCAGTCAAATACTCTAAACGCATATTTCGAAATGTGCAGGGAAAAAACCGGAGGATCCGCGAGAAAAATCCACGCTACGAAGGAGAGAGAGAGAGACAATGTCCAAATATACAGGGATTAGGGTCCGAATCGAACCCAGAACCTCCTCCGTGGTAGTTAATGTCTCGCCACCGCCGCGCCCTGTATGTGATGGCAGTGTTGGATCACGTGATGGCCCTCTGTGAGTGCTTCAGAAGCGTTGGTTTGAGCTCGAAGGTTGACAATGTCTATGATTCTCATTGCGTTAAGGTTTCTCATCCGTCTACTGTACGCTATATTCAATTCGTACATGTCTCTATAGCAATACACGCAATAGATGACATTGCGTTGAATTATGCAGCCATTGTTAACGGTGGTCTATTACGGAAAGTAATTTTCTATTTGCTCAAATGAGATTTCACCAAAATGTACATTGCAAAATTTCCAATTACGGTAATTACAATACTGTAGTCCTAGAGTGTTGCATGCATAATTTAAAGTAATATATAATTTTCTTTTTGTGTTTTCTTTTGAATAATCATAACATTTCTAATGTTATCGGCATGGTAAAGAATTCGTTAAATGCTCGGTGTGTTCGAAGTTTGTTGTTACATTGACTTGCATGTGAATAGAATAAACTAAACTATCTTTATTTTACCAGGTAAGGCCTATTGACATAAATCACTTTTTTTGAGAAGTGACCTGTACACACATGATCGTTCAACGAAGTAGCTTATCACGTGGAAATTTATAGCAGCCAAATACTCGAAATGCACGCTTGTAAATGTGGCGGAGAAAACCGGAGGACCCGGCGAAAAATCCACATGACCACAAACTCCAAATGTACAGCAGGCAGCAGGGTTGGGATCGAAACCACGACCTCCTGTATACCAGGCGAGGTAGTTAACATCTCACCACCACGCTGACCCCTATAAAGACTTGCGTAACCCCTGTGTGGGTGATGAACAGGAGACATCTCTACTCAATGTCGTCTTCCACATCTACCGTGCAGGGACGAGTGGGAATTTAAGCAAGGTCTACTTATACTGTGATCGCTGTTGGTGAATGATATGGCTGCTAATCGCTCTTTATTCAGAAAAAATACACACTCTGCTGCTGACCTTGAGACTTGCCATGATGAAACGAGGACTTACCATTGGTCCCATCAAAACACAATGCATACCACATATTGTGTTAAATGTATACATTTTCAAACTGTTCCTGCGTTGTTTAAATGTTATGCATGTTATGATGAATGTGCTTTAATTACTCAACATTCCATTGTTGTTGAAGAAATTGTGAAAGACGTGTACAGTATGTTTTTGTTATTATTTAGCAATTGAATTTGTAGTCATCTGGCCATAAGAATGGCATCTCCATTATACTGGTAGGAACCTCCTGGTTACACCACCAGCCCACAGGGGATTATTGTGTCCGTCCGTCGTGCATCCATAAATGGGAGGGGTGGGGCTGGGTGGAGAGGGGAGGGTGGGGAGGGGCTGGGTGGGGAGGGATGGGCTGGGTGGGGAGGGTGGGGCTGGGTGGGTAGGGGCTGGGTGGGGAGGGTGGGGAGGGGCTGGGTGGGGAGGGTGGGGCTGGGTGGGGGGTGGGAGGGGTGGGGCTGGGTGGGGAGGAGCTGGTCACCCCGTGGTGCCCTTATAAAACTCAACGTTTAACCTACTCACGCCGGCTTGTGCCCACCCTCACAGTCGGGCATATTTGCGGAATACACCACGTGGTGGTGCCGCCGTTGACTCTGGCCATTGACCGAGCAACCCAACGTTCCTACCAGCTCCCTCCGCAGGAATGTGTTCTGTACACTTGTAGATGTGTATATTCTATTCACCATTACTCATAAATGTGGTGAAACAATAGGAATTGTATTTTATTTTAGATTTTCGACAGTGTGTACACTTAAAAAAATACAGTTTTTGGAGGTTTATAATAAAAAATGATGTCAGGGTTATTTTTATGCCAAAACATGTCAAGCATAACCTTCAGTGACTCAATGAGCAGTTTATGCTTTGCCTATCCAATACATTGCCCTCAAAGCTCAGTTTTACTAAAAGCAACACCAAATTGTCAATCATAGTTTCGATTGTGCATTGGTAATGAGATGTAGACCATCACACTCGCTTGTTATGGGCCCAAGTTTAATTATGGATGAGAGTTTCCAATGCCAAAATCTCAATGATGCTGGCTCATTGCTCATTGACAGGATCAGTGACTGACCCACTCAGCCATCGTAGATGCATCGATCATGTTGGACCTCAAATCTGCACGTGTTGTTTGTGTTGCAGTTAGAATTGACACTTGAAATCACATAAGTAATGCAAAATAAATTGGCAGATGCATAACCGACTTACATTTTAAAATACGTTTCAGTATTTAATATGAACAGAACTTATCGAAATGCACATCAACTATCCACGAAACTGACTACTCAAAATGCCTGCCATTGCAGAGTAGCCTAGCTATTTGTGTAGAAATATATGGAATTGTATTTACATGACTGAGAGTTGTGTTCCCTCGAATATTTAAATGACAACATGTTGTGTTTGTACTAATGCAAAATACATCCATTGTGTTGCTTTAAGCTTTTATCTGTTGCAGCCTTGATGTGTCCGTGTGCATGAGTGCATGTAAATGCGTTTCACAGAACCTCCATCTATTCAAAGAGAGAGGGGTCATCTCCTGCTATTCTTGCAAACCCCCCACGCCACGCCTTCGTTGCATGTAAAATTAGTTTACCTCCAATTACGTCGAATCACAAATACAGGCTGCTTCAAAAAAATTCCAACACTTATATGGGACTATCGTTTTTAATGGAAAAATAACGGATAATACACTGTAACATGATAACAAATGTATGTTTGTAGCTTCACAAAGTCAAAGAGTCTCTCCCACTTGTTCGCCATCGTTGTCAACACGTGGCCTGGAATCTTCTCCAGAGGTAGTCTTCAGAGCCTGGAGGCAGCAGCACATGTCACGTGGTATTGTTGCACATTCTCGGAAGTGTTAACATTTTTTTGAAGCACCCTTTATACCCCTCTAGTGACATACGACGTCACTACTGTGTCGGGAATGTACGAGCGCAGGGACATATGACGTCACTACTCTGTTGGCTCGGTATGGGTGCTGTAGGCTGGTGTCACGGAGGTCATGTCAGGCCGTGACACTCTGCGTGAACCCAACAGGACACGTGACCGGACAAAGAGGGGCTAGGGGCCCCAGGGGGGAGCTTGGGGGTCACGTGGTTGGGGGCCCCGTACCTTCCCGAAGGATCGAGAAGGGGGGCGTGGCCTGGGGCGGAGCCACGGCAGTTATAAGCGGGGCGTGTGAACAGAGAGCGGGGCTCTTCAACCCCGGGATGAAGACGCCGTTAGCGGTCCTCGAGTCTCCGATCGTCGTTCGTGACCTGGCAACCCGTCACCTGCCCTGGTCACGCTGTGTAGTACTCCGCCCGAGTGTTAGTGAGATGAGGAACGGTGGTCACCACCCTGTAGGTAATGTTCACGTTGGTTGTTATGCGTTAATAAATAGTGTTGCCTCCAAGTTGAGTGTGCCCCTCAATTGAACCCGCTACATCCCCAACCCAGCGGTTGTGTAAGACGATTTTATTTATAGCAGATCCAGGCAACGTCAAGGCTTTTCGACTGAGCAGGATGCTCGTCACAGTTTGGGAGAGTGCCAGGAAGACCTTCGTTCGCAGCTCCGATTCGCACGGTTTGGCTACGTACGATGCGAAAGAAGTTCCACACACGTTCGTATACTGCTTTTGTTACATTTTATTTTCCAGGAGGGTCCTGCCATGAGTATCTACAACAGTACCTGCCGCGAAACGTCTGTCAAAGTACACCGTGCTGCTTGCCATGCATACGCAACAACGGCCGATGAATCCGCCAAATGTGGCCGGTGTGAGCTCACCTGTGGTTAATCACACGTGTATCATTGTGCACTTCTAGAGCACATGGGAACCTAAATAACCATTTTGCATAGCTACGGGTAGCCAGCTGAGTTGTATTATTATTATTGTTCAATCTTGATTTGCAGCTTTTGTGACTGCAGGAATCCATACTCTTTGGTTCTTTCGGTAAAGTCGCGTAGGTATAAAATAAATCACGACGTTTCGGGCGCAACACAACCTGATGACGACCGCTTGTGTTATGAGCGAAACGTCGTGATGTTATTTTATACCTACGTGGCTTTACCAAAGAACCAAAGAGTATTATTGTTTTGATTTACAGCTTTCGTGACTGCAGGGATTCATATTCTTGGTTCTTTCGGTAAAGTCACGTAGAAGGGAAACAAAATAATAAAAATATAAAACAATAAAAATGTTCACGACGTTTCAACTGCAACACAAGCAATCATCAGGTGTGGTATCGTTGTCAATGATGCCATACAGTGAGGGAAACAAGTATTTGATCCCCTGCTGATTTTGTACGTTTGCCCACTGACAAAGAAATGATCAGTCTATAATTTTAATGGTAGGTTTATTTGAATAGTGAGAGACAGAATTATAGGCATACAAATACGAGGCAGTTATTGCGATTGAGCAATTGACTCTGGACAACAGCTCCAAGGCACCTGCAGCAGTAACCAATAACGACAACGACTAAAACAACGGAGCGATGTGCGACTTCTGTCCCTGCCGTTGAAGCAACACATCTCTTCTCCAGAGCCCATCCTGCGCCTGCTACTACCTGCCCACCGTCCCCCAGCTACGGCCAGGCCTACTCCATTTCTATAAGTACTCCATCACTACCCCATCACTATCCCAACCCCTATCACTACCCCATCACTACCCCATCACTACCCCAACCCCTATCACTACCCCATCCCTGTCAATACCCCTTTCACTACCCCATCCCCATCACTACCCCATCACTATCCCAACCCCTATCACTACCCCATCCCTATCATTACCCCATCACTATCCCAACCCCTATCACTACCCCATACCCTATCACTATCCCATCCCCTATCACTACCCCATCCCTATCACTATCCCAACCCCTATCACTACCCCATCCCTATCACTATCCCAACCCCTATCACTACCCCATCACTATCCCAACCCCTATCACTACCCCATACCCTATCACTATCCCAACCCCTATCACTACCCCATCCCTATCAATACCCCTATCACTACCCCATCACTCCCCCAACCCCTATCACTTCCCCATCACTACCCCTATCACTATCCCAACCCCTATCACTACCCCATCACTACCCCATCCTTATCACTACCCCATCACTACCCCAATAACTACCCCATACCTATCACTACCCTATCACTACCTCATCCCTATCATTACCCTTATCACTGCCCCAACCCCTATCACTACCCCTATCACTACCCCAACCCATATCACTACCCAAACCCCTATCATTACCCAACCCCCTATCACCACCCCTTAAACTATTACTCTTAACCCTATCAAAAGCCTATCCCCCTTATACTAGCAATACCCCTTATACTCTCACTAACCCAACCCATATCTCTACCCTTCCCCTATTACTACCCAAACCCCTATCACCACCACTTACACTAACCCTACCCCAACCCCTCCTTAACCTACTTCCACATGTCCTCCTGTCACCATAGCTACACCAGCACTTTTAATAATACCCCTGCTATTGTAACCACTATCATCTTATGTACGATGGTATAATTGTTGGAAGACGCTATGTAAATCTATATGAGATAAGATAAGAAGGCTTTTTTCATGGCAGGTGTGAGTTCAATACCCAACCAATAAATAATTGGTCAAAATCACTGTGTCCCATTATTTATATGCACACACAAACTCCCTTCGCATGGACGAGGCAAACTAATATAACATGCACGTTGCACGATTTTAACATTCTACCAATTTAAATCAGAAATGTACAAAGTGGATGCAGAATGGCACGTGAATAATAAAAGTTTAATCTGATCATAAGCAGGGCATCGCACGTTTGAAGTTTCAGTTTCCATTTCAAGTTAATCTATTAACATTATATTGCATTTTAAATGTGAACATATAATTATTCTTGAATTAAATAAGCACAACTTATAAATGTAGTGTTAATTAATGATTTAGTCTGGGGAACAGAAAAATAAAACATCTTAGATAATCCAATTATTGCACAGGTGTAATATTTGAAATTCCAGTACTATATATGAACTAACATTAAAACATGCACATTGCAGCATGTGATGAATGCTATTTTTTTAATTCCTATTACTGTACGGTCCTTTGACGTAAAACCTCACTTCAGCTTGGCTTTGTGAATACATATGAGACACGGTTTGGGTTTTCCTGCTGTTCGAGATTGCGTGTACGTGATGTATGTTGTGATTGGCTAACACACGCGTGCAGCCTTCACGTTTCTTGTGAGTGGCAGCTGCTCTGCGGTGAGAGGAGTGGTGCTGCAATGGTCCACTCTGTTCATTAGCTGGTCATGAACGCAACACCGCATTGCTAATAGGCTCCGGTGTAGTCTGCATGCGTGATGACAAAACACATGAATCCACAAAAATATAATCTATTAAAAAAAAACGGTAAACTATGTTTTATTTTACTAGGTAAGATCCCACTGAGCGATGTAGCTCTTTTTTTTTTTAGAAGCGACCTAGCTATCACAAATGATAGCTTAACGAAGTGGCTTATCACGTAGAAATGTATCACGGTCAAATTTATAAATGTGTGCTGTTTCTAAATGTGGAGGGAAAAACCGGAGGACCCGGAGAAAAATCCATGCGACCACGCAAACTCCAAATATACAGCAGGCGTTATGGTCGGGATGGAACACACGACCCATCCTCCATACCAGGCGAGGTAGTTAACATCTCGCCACCGTGGCGTCCTATTGCAAGCAAAGGGCGTGCGTGTGTGGGCGAATAGCATCTGTCCATTTTGTTTGGGGTCACAGCATTGCCCCATTTGAACGTGTGGGGGTTTTCTTGGGGTGCTCCGGTTTCCACCCACACGATGTATGGACACTCATTAATTGCCTGAAAACATCTTAGTGGAGCGGAGCGCACAGTTTGGGCACATTTTTTGGCGCTGTTTCACCGCCTGGCCTTCGAGCCTTTGTGATTCCGCGACGATTGTGCAACGCAGCATGCGCGATCGATGGAATGTAGAATGATATATTACGGCACTTGGCCGTTGGGCACCGCACCACTGCGATGACTCCGTCAAAGCTAAGTGTCAGACTTTCAGTCGGTTACAACTTAAGGCCTGTTGAAATATGGCTGCAAATTGAGACAAGATACCCTGCTGATGATTACACATGCGATGTGTTTGCGTGGTGTGTGTTCGTACACATGTGTGTATGTATGTGAGCTCTAAAATGTTCCAGTTTATAAATTGTCTTGCAAAAATCTCTGCCAACCATGGCTTAATTCTTCATGCATGGTGGCATTAATGGGGAGGGACACATTTTGGAATTTTGGACAGCTCTTGCTAAAATTATTTCCCAATATTAAGGCAATCCGGTACAATTATATTTTAGTTGGTTTAGTTCGTAATTAAAAAAATTACTTTTTCTTGCGTAGATTGTCTATACATACAAATTGTTATTTGAGTCATTGTTTCCTTGGGTGGCGAATAAAAAAAATATAGTATGAAAATAAGAATAGATTTGACCCTTTCTGGCAAAAAGCAAGTGTTGAGATACTCTTTGGGTCTTTCGGGAAAGTCATGTAGATAGAAAAATAATGAAAAAATCACGACGTTTCGCAACACAAGCAATCACCTGAGGACAATTGTGTTGCGATCGAAACGTCGTGATTTAAAACATTATTTTTCCATCTACGTGACTTTGCCCGAAAGACCCCAAGAGTATTAATTCCTGCAGTCACGAAATCTTTAAGTCAAAGTGTTAAGACGTTCAAACACCATAGAGAAATATTTTTTTTCCTGTTTTATTGTCAGAAAGGTTAAAACCTATTCTTATTTTTTCATACTGGCAAAAAAGGTCCCAAAATGATAGTAGTTGTGATAACGGCATGATTTGCATTTTTTATGAAAGAAAATATAAAAAAAATAACGCATGTCTCAAATGAAACCTCAAATAAATAAAAAGTCCACAAACATAAATGCGTAGTCTCATGCAACCCAATGTGCAAAAACGGTTCATTTACATTGTATAATGTAAACTGGACTGACATATGTACACGCGCTCAGGGATTATATGTACACACATCGTTGGGCATGTGATGTTAATGATGCACTTATTTATTCATCTTAAAAAAAAAGTTTGTGAAGTGAACAACACTTTCTTGGCTTGTTTTTGTACTCTAGTGGAACAGTTGTGTCATTATTTATTAAACAATATATGTGTTTTTTTTAAAATGACAGCGGTGCCTCCATAACACTGCAGTCGTCTGCGGCTTTTAGCCACAAAAAAACAACACAGCGAGCATTTGCAGACAGGTGGGAGACACGCCCTGTCTGATGGCGTGGAAGTACAACACTAACAAACCCGCTCAGAGAGTGCTCGCTCGCTCACCACAACGTGACAGTCTGATCCCTCTGGCACAGCGGTCAATGGTTGCAAGTGCAGCTGTTTATTATGAAGAATCGTCCTTCAATCAAAGACCAGTGCCCCTTTATTTAACCAGGTGAGGGAGAGCACCTGGAGGTTCATTATATATATTTTTTTCTTTGCGAGGGAAAACACCATGGGCGGCAGGGTGGCCCAGCAATAACCTTCGTGCCTCACAGCGTGAAGGTCCTGGGTTCGGTTGTAGACTCGGGTTCCTTTCTGTGTGGAGTTGTACATTGTAAGAGATCTCTATTTGTGCTTCCAAAGGTGCTCGACATGTAGTATCACCAAACAGTACTCCCCGATCAACAACTGCAGTGGGACCCACAGATGAAAGTTGTACTTAAAGATATTCTGCAGGCCATTCATAACACTATGTAACACAATTTTTGTTCCTGGGTAGTCAGTGTTATTTCGTAATTGCTTATGCCTAAAAAATATTTTTTCCTACCTACGTGACTTTACCGAAAGAACCAAAGAGTATGGATTCCTGCAGTCACGAAAGCTTCAAATCAAGATTATGCCTAAAAAGTATAGAAAATGGCTATTATTCGCCCACAAACTTTGCTTTTTTGACCAGGACAGTTATATTTTGAAATGTACCTATTTTCGATGAGAAAACAGGTGAATTTGTGTCTTATCGTTCACGTAAAGTCAGAAAAAAACATCATGAATGTAAATTAACATGTATTTATAGAAAAGCAATACAAAATGACTACAAAAGATTTAGAAGTGAGTAGTTTTTCGAGATTTACGATTATACTGTAAATCACTTTCACGAATCAACCCCCAAATGTAGTCTCCCATCATGTTCTCGTTATACTGTCCTTGGTAGCGGCGTCGAAAGTCCAGTATATCCTGGTGGAAGCGCTCGCCTTGCTCCTCCGAGTACGCTCCCATGTTCTCTTTGAATTGACCAAGATGAGCATCAAGTATATGGACTTTGAGGGACATCCTACAGCCCATTGTGTCATAGTTCTTCACCAGAGTCTCAACCAGCTCCATATAGTTTTCGACCTTGTGATTGCCCAGGAATCCACGAACCACTGCAACAAGGAACACACACCTGTCCCAAGCCGCTTTCTTCTTACTAGTGATCTTCTTGGGGAACTCATTGCACTCCAGGATCTTCTTTATCTGTGGTCTGATGAAGACACCGGCTTTGACCTTTGCCTCAGACAGCTTAGGGAAGAAGTCTTGAAGGTACTTGAAGTCTCCGATAACCTCCCAGCCGTACTGATCATACTTTAAGGGGTCCAGCAAGGCCTTGATGCTGTTGTAATCCCCTTTGAGGTGCACCGAGTGAGCCAGGGTAAGAGACGGGTACTTGTTACCATTATGGAGCAGCACGGCTTTGAAGCTCCTGAATGAGCTGTCAATGAAGAGGCGCCACTCATTCTGGTTACAGGCGATTCTGATTGCCTCGAACAGACTGGTCACATTGTGGCAGAAGCAGAGCCCATCTTGATGGGTGAAGAAGCTGTAAAAAGGTTGGTGACGCTTCCTCTGATCTGTGAATTGCACACTTTTATCCAACAAGTTCCACTGCTTGAGCCTAGACGTCAAAAGCTCAGCATTGGACTTGGTGAGACCAAGATCTCTGATCAAGTCGTTGAGGTCTTTTTGGTTGCGGTAGTATGGGTTTCTCGCCTCAGCTCCACCTCTGACGAATGCTCTCTCTCCGGAGGAGTGGGTACGGGGAGCTCATGGCATTGTGGCACCAGGGCGATGGATGAAGCAAGGTCTGAATACGTGATAGCAGGTGCATTCTTGTCAGTCTGACGTTTGGAAGGGTCCACCATGCAGAAGCAGCAGTTGCTTGAGTGGTCAGTGGGTTCCCGCCAAATTCTTGGGATAGCGAACTTCATGGCTCTCCTTTCCCCTCTGTACCATCCTACAAAAATACATTTATTTCACCCATGACTAACGTGTAAGAGATTCCCGCAACATTTTTTCACGTATGATATATTTTCCCAACAACATAAAAAAAATTGTAAAACATTTTAAAATAAAAAAAAAACTTTAATTTTTTTATTACCATTTTTTTCAAATTTTATAAGATAAAATTCCGAGCAACAATTGCCCATCTTACCTCCCATAGTTTTTTTGCATTGCTCGCCGGTGAAATGAGGTGCCCAGGGTTCGTCTTGATCCCCAACAGGCATGCCGAAATATGCCTTGTAGGCCTCACACATCTTGGGAGATGCTTCCACAGAGGACTTTTTAGCTCTTGTGGAGAATGTTCGTGTCTAGGGGGGGGAGGGGAGGCCGTTATTTTGGGATCCTAACAAAATGGTGACTATCGCTGGTGTGCAGCCACTGATTCCTAACTTGTTTTACTCACGGTCTGGAGAAAATGAAAAGCCATTTCACGCAACGGTATGTTACTCCTTTGTTAAAAATACTCAAATAAGTTTTACTCCGCCAGGGGATTGATGAGAACGTTGGCTTCACAAGTCATTCTTTCTGTGAGCCCTTCTTCAGGAGGCATGTCCATTGGCTTGTGGTGGATTTGTATTTATTTATTGTGATCATATGAGCGAATAAAGTGCCTTATCAAAACCACACACGCACACAACACAATGACAGTCAAACATATTCTACGCTTCACTATCTGCCAATGGGCCAATGTGTTTATTTTAGTTCATGGTCAATATATAGGAAAGCACGACGGGAATTAATAAGCCGAGTCTTATTTTAGAGCTACCTGATAGGAAACACGTGACATATCAGATGTTGTTGTAATGTCATACATTTACGTAAAACGAAGGACGTGTTTGTGGTCGATATCACATTACTCTATTATTAACGCCATATCCTCCTGCATTTACAGAAGGTACGAAGAAAGGTTGAACCCGTTTATGATACGTTTTCTTACTAACTTTTGAAGGTTAAATACACATCCTGGTCAGGATTTTAACTAAGCGCATTGTTCTTATGGGGTCATAAATAATGTGTACTGTTTTGTGGGAAGTCAATCGGGGTAGTCTAGGAATCGGCAAACCAAAATAAGAAGAGACTTTTTTTTCAAGTTCGGTAAAAAAAAACCCTCAATAGTTCAGGAGCTGCAATGCAAGTGGTGTATACGAGACGTTGGGTCCATGTTCTTGGTTCTTTCGGTAAAGTCACGTAGAAGGGAAACAAAATAATAAAAATATTATATTTTTTACTTTTTTATTTTATTGTTTCCCTTCTACGTGACTTTACCGAAAGAACCAAGAATATGAATCCCTGCAGTCACGAAAGCTTTAAATCAAATTTTTGAGACGTTGGGTCCTTAATAAATAAACGTCACGAGGCAGCCCTTAAAGAGCCACATGAGCCTCCGGTGCTGCGGATTGCTGGCCCCTGGGGTCAGAGGGAATGGCTCGAACCATAGAAATGTGTAATCTCCACCGCTGGTTCGGGGTTGCGAGTGGAGTGGATCAGGGCCCTCTTGTTCGCCTGAGCAGTAGGCCCCACAGTGACGATGGCTCGACTTTGATCACCGCTCCGTAACCCACACCCGCCTCCTCATCCCGCTCGCAGTGATGCAGCTCTGTGATCTCAGCAAAATTGCCATTTCCTTCTGCGCTTACGTTGCAGAATTTACGCTTCGCCTCTGATCTGCTCTCCTGTGTTTGTGTTTGTTGTCGTGTTGATGACTGAAACGTCACCAGGTGTTACACGCGTCCATTTCAAGTTCAAGTTAATTTATTAGGTATAGCCCTGTGGAGCCATTCGGCTCTTGAATCGGGTGCAACCGCAACAAACAAAAAACAAAAACATGAACAAGAAAACATCTTAATGTGACTGTGCAAATTGAAAATCCAGGGAAAAAACAGCAAAAATTCAAGAAAAAAGCACCGTACACCAACGCTGTGTGCAAAAATCCGAGTGGGATGCAAGTCAAACAACAACAACAACAACCACAAGACAACTTAGATTAAGACCATCAGTCTAGCTCCATACTACAACAAACAAACATGGCTAAACCAAAATTTTTTTTCGAAATCACCAAAAATAAAGCCACAAAAGCAATGTAACAGTGATGTGCATTTAACGTGAAAATAAATGTTATGACATTTTCAAGCGAAGTACATTTTTACGTAACAATAATTTTGCAACATGTATTCTATTTGCATCTCTTCCAGGTACTGAGAAGTGCATGCGCATGGAAATGTAGCTTCTAGTACTCCACTTTAATTAAGCTGTCAACCATCATTAGATTATGACAAAAAATGTTACGTATGTTTGTATATTCTTGGTATATATGAATCCCTGCAGTCACGAAAGCTTCAAATCAAAAGTATGTTGAAGTCCCTTTGCCCCGTACGTAGCCAACCGTGCTAATCGGAGGTGCGGGGAAGGGCAACAACTGAATTGAACAAAGGCTGAAGATGTAAAACGGATTGTAAATTCCAAAGATTTTTCGGCAGCAGTTTGACGGTCCTTGTAAATACATCAGCCCTTTACAATAATTTCAAGGTCCAACTTAAAAAGGTCAAATGTAATGAAAACGTGGACATTTACAATTGTCTTACGACAGCGCACCGTTGGCATGGCAGTCGATGCACGAGACACAAGGCAAGCGACGCGCCGAGATTTACTTCTGGAGATCTTTAAAACGTCACAGTCTTTATTGTGTCCTTTAATCAGAGTACAATATATGCAGTTTGGATGGATGGTAACCCTTTAAGAATGCGCTCGGATATGGAGGTGACAGATTATGCCAGATGCGAAGAGCAAGCAGCATTATCTCGCTCGTTATACAGCGCTTGTCTAATTTTGCCTTCACACGAAATACTCTGTGTGAAAAGATGACACGCTGGCATTATCAAATGTTGCATGCAGCAGTTGCTACAAGCAATAGCTCTGTTGGTGCACAAAGCGCGTGGATTTTTAGTGGCGAAGATAACACCACGACTCTTCTGCAATGTGCCCTTGCAGTGACCCGACGTCCCGTGTTAAACTAGAATCCTTTAAGTTTTACGTGGTCGGAATAATGAACGGCCTTATATAAATTTGAACCACAGGGCTCTTAAATGCAGCCACCTGGCTAAGTGCATCGTGTTTAACGTGGAGAATCCGACGGATTCAGAAGTGTGTAATTACCGTACGATAGCTGTGATTTATATTGCAGTCATGGATACCAATCTTGCCTAATGGATTTGAAGTACAATAGAGGTATTATTATTATTCATGCATCATATCACCTTGTGATAATTATCACACAGATGTAGCATGTTGAAGATGTGTTGCCTTCGATCGGCCATATCTGCATTTATAGTAAGACTGATATATAAAGGGTGTGGATGACAATTCTATTGCTGAAAACGTGGAAGCTGTTTAACTGCACAATGTACTTAAAGCCGCAAAGTGAAAACGCACATTTAGGAATCCCATGCATTCCCGAGATAGTGTGCAGCAGCCTACTATTAGATGTTTGTGTTTGTGGTCCAACCGTTTCGCTGACAGACCCGATTATATCTGTCTGCTTTTGGGAGATTAGGGCCTCACACTTCAGGCTGAGGGCTGTCAGTGAATGCATCGGCGTTTTTTTTTTACCATGGGTGAGATTTGCCGCTACACATTTTGATTATCGCCTCGAGCCCAAGGCACAGAAGTGGTCCCCCCCACTCAACCATGAAGAGGGAGGTGCGGGATGGGAATGCTGAGCGTATATTTGAATAAATCTTGACTTAAAGCTTTCGTGACTGCAGGAATTCATATTCTTTGGGTCTTTCGGGGTAAAGTCACGTAGATAGGTTCAAAATTAATCAAGTGAAATAAAACACCTGAAGGCGATCGCTTGTGTTGCAATCGAAACGGTTTTTTTTTGTTTATTTGATTAATTTTGAACCTATCTACGTGACAATTGTCCCACGAACGTCCGATAAAATTAATGAAGCCAAATTAACAAAATAACTCATTGAACGAACGGGTGGCTGCCACTAGAACATATTACATGGAGTGAATTGTTCATGTCTGGCAGCCACAAAGTAACGCGCAACAGTGTTGCAGTCCATTCACTTTCGTCCACAGCAACTGTAAATTAGAATAAAGGCAACAATGATTCCCCAAGTTTCCTTGACAAGGAGATTATGGAATATTGGCTGCTCAAAGGTCATTCAAATGATTACATTTTAATCACAAAACATCCCATCCTGGATTAACATTTTCTGAGTTGTTTAACATGACGTGACATTTGTAAAATATGAAAGCCCCCATGCAATATTAAATGCAATGGTTTGAGTACATGTGGCATTTGCTTGAACATCATCATTGGTTATACTGAATATCGCTATGGAGCTGGTGGTGAATCATTGACTCATGCTGCAGAATTCCTTGCCCCTTGTTCCTGATACGATAGTTAGACGTTGGCAAGTGGATATATCAAACTGCGAATTTGAAAACGTCCGAATGTTTGACATTATAACTGGTGGACGTTGACAGCACATCCTATTGAGGTAACGGAGAGGCATTGTAATTTGTGGCTAATGAATAACACATGGGCAGGTTTTGGGAAACACTGTACTGCATTTTTTATGTTGACCCCCGTTCACGAGGTCAAATTGTCTCTCGTAGCTCAAAATGAAACAAATAATGCCACTATATTCAGGCTAGCTCAGTCTATAGGCCAACCTAATTTTTTTTCCAAATATAATTTTTTTCTCTCCATCTATCATGCCATGTTCTATAGAGCAACGCCACTTTTCAAAGCCAATCAGCATTGCTTTTTTTTAAACCCTAGGGCTGGCCCAGGACATGCAGGCGGGGCTGTCGCTCGACTGGCCTGGGAAAGGGAGGTCTGGACCACCCTACTCAACATGCTGCCGCCGCGACCCTCACCAGGACAAGCGAATTGAGAAACGAATGAACGAACCAAACAACAAATGAGTAATCAAATCAGATGTTTAAATTCAATCGAGATCAATGCAGCATCACCACTGAAACTGATTGAGCATGGTGAGAAAGTAATCTCTGAAAAAATAATGTTTTAGAAGTGAAAAATAATTTACTCAAAAGCAGCTCGGCTTGGCAAAAGTAAAAAAATCGAGAATATGTTTACACTCCAATTACAATGCTGAGGGCATAGTATAGATCCAGGAAACATGGATCGTTGGGCCAGCATTACGCCATCATTGGGACTAACGTTACATTTACTGTGGAATACCGTAACAAATATGTTGCCATCTAAGCTTGAGTCATCTGTTTGTGAGTGAGAAAAGGTTGCGTCAATGTCTGTAAAATTGTTCTTCTTGCTTTGTTTGTAAAAATAAAAATAATAATAATAACAAAGAAACATTCAAATATTTTGCAAGCAACATTACATTTAATTTGTCAAACAAAGCACTTAAAGAGAGCCAGGTTTTAGCGGTTACCGGTCAATTGTAGTCTTACAGTACATGAGAAACACTGTGCTTTTTACCAGGTAGGGCCCACTGAGCTATATAGCTCTTTATCAAAAATGACCTGGCCCCACAATTGATAGCTCAACAAAGTGACTTATCACGTGGAAATGTATAGCGGCCAAATACTCTAAACGCGTGTTTCTACATGTAGAGAGAAAAAAAACCGGAGGAAAAATTCACGCAACCACGGGGTGAACATGCAAACCCGACATATACAGGCGTAAGGGTCGGGATCGAACCCACGATCTCCTATATACCGGGTGAGGTAGTCAACGTCTCGCCACCGTGGTGCCAAAGCATCATGCGAAATACAGCCGATGATGTGCAGGCCTCACAACAGTAGCCATGCACACAACGTGCCTCAGGGTCTCTGGGGAGAGCAGCTCTGCTCAATATCCACAGGCACCATGATCACGATGGTCACCACAGAGCAGGGGGCGTGCTGGATTGTGCTCCTTTATATAGGCATGAGATTATTCACACAGATCCCTTGTAGATATACCACTGTGAACATTTACATTCCGCTATTCGAGCATGTTTAAACTGTTAGCTCGTACGCATTTTACTGGAGGACACCAATAAATCATACGCACTTGTAAAGTTGCTTCAGGAGTAATTATTTCGGCAATTATTGCTTTATCATTGCGTTTGTTTTAATGTGGACTCCACAATTGTGTGACGGCTATGTCTTGATGATGAATATCAATAACACAAAACTGCTCTGGTATTGTATTGCACCCATGCACTGTTGGCCTAAAAAATGTACTGTTGTTTTTTTATCCTCCCAGAAAAGACATATTGTGTCCGTAGACTGCACTGCATTTATTAAATTTGCCCTTGTAGAACTCCGTGTGAGTCTTATTGGTTTATGTATGTCACTGGGGGAACGGAAGATTACCCTGATAGTTGCCCCCAGGATCTGGCTCAGTAGTGGCTCAAGGGCATACGGAGGGCGATGAGTGAGAGGACTCAACCCCACTCTCTCCCTCTCCGTTACCGGCCCTCTACAAACGCTCGGCATGTCTGCGAGCACGGGCGAGCACATGTGTTGAGTGCACACCAGCAATGCCGTACGCATGCATGAGCGCATGCAAATGTTTTTTTTTTAAATATATGTAGAGGACTCAGTTTTTATATTTGTGCACTTTGAATGTACAACTTATGCCGCTGTGCGGATGATGATGATGATGAGACATGGTAGCGTGTCAAAATATTTCGCGCCGGACCGAGCGCGAGCAAACGCATGCCACGATGGGACCGCGTGTAAAAAAAAATAAAATGCACGCGCTCAACTACACACGGTACAATATCTATCACGCTTAACAAGAAGTAGCAGGTAGCTCTAAAATATGCATGCGAAGCGCATCAAACGCTTAATCTCAACAGATAAAAGGCAGAGTGGCTCCGTGTCTTGACGGAAGCTCGCAGGTTTTGTCAGCGGTGGATATCGCATCAGGTTCCTTGGCCAACATCCCGATTCAGACAGAGTTACCTCCCCCGTCAGAGTATGTATGTGTGCATGTGTTGAACTTCTTTCGCACCGTACGTAGCCAACCGTGCTAAACACACAAAAAAAGCCGATGAGAAGCATAGGGATCGTGTCTTAAGGCTGTTAAGGATTGTGGGCCGTTTCTGTTTACAGGGCGACTCTTTCAATTTTTTTTATTTACTTTGAAAACAACATTCTCATCGCACGTGTTCAAACACGTATGCGTTGCTGCGTGTGTCTGTGTTTGACATTTCCTAAGAGATGTAATATATCCTACACTGAAGATTTCATCACACAATAAAGGTCTGGAGTACGTGCAAAAAGGTGTATGTATTAACAATGATTCCTCATAAAATATGGATCTTTAGAAACGAAATTCTAAGTTATTGCCGTACTACACTGAATAAATTAATGAATGAGATTAAGTGCACGTTACTGGGGCTCTAAATGCAGCACCGCATTATCTTTTTGAAAGCGAGACCTGGGAAGGGAATACTAACGAACAGGATGAAATTTCGACACGCACAACATTTAATAAAGGGACATCTACACGTTGTGATAGTCGCTCTGCATGCTTACGCTGTGATGAACCTCAATTCCCCAAACAATCGAGATGTCTAGGCGCATTCAAAGTCACGATCCTCTAAATATACCAACGCCGACACAATGAGGCTGTCATTTGATTTATAATTGGGTTAGTTACGTACAGGGACTCGCTTTTTTGACCAGTTTAAAAACACAAAAATACACACTTGAAGGTTATTTTACATTGGGGAGGTTATTTGTGTTAACGGTTATGTTAACATCTCAGTGTTTGGGCAAGTAGCACTGTTGCCATCACTACCATATCCCTCTCTCTGCCTGACGAGTCAAGCCCCGTGACCCTGCGTAGAAGTCAGCTGCACAGCGTTTGCACAGTTTTGCAAAGGTGTGTGCTCAGCGCCAACAGACGAAAGACTAAGATCCCCGGCATAGCCTTAACACACGTACGGGGCAAGTGCTGTTAGCGAGTAGCGCCTATCAACTCCGGCACAGCACACGATAGGGGGTGGGTGGCCAGCACCACGCACGGCCGCCTTTGTCTCACCGGTGGCGATGTTTACACACCGCACCAGGTACTCATTTTGAGACTGATACGTCGTATAAAAATTGTAAAGGTTGTGGGTGTGCTCTCCAACACATCGGCACGCTGAAGCAGTAACTCAATGGCACGTTTTGTTTACGTGACAAACCTTACTCTTTGGCTGTGTCGGGTGGTGGTGGGTTTAACGACACAACTATATTTACGCGATCCAACCCCCCCCCCCCCCAAAAACCCATTTATTATAGATAATATTGGTCGCGAAAGCCTCCTACGTGCGTGTTAAACTGATTCCCCCCAGTTTATTTTGTCCTTGTCTTCCTGCGTGTCTTGATGCTTGTTTTCATTTCCCTCTCTCTTGTGAAGGTTATGAAGGTTATTATTACAGTATGAACAGTGCGCGCGCCCTACAGGTAAACATTAATCAGCAATGTGTAGTGTGTGGGACTGAACTGTACAAGACAACTCTGACATGCGCGCACTTCACAGCTTGACCATTCATCCGTGAAATATATTGTATCTTCAACTTGACGGTAGGCTCTTGAGATAGTGGATTAGGGATAGCACTACTCCCATCAGCCGTTGCCTATGTACAGATTGGTGGAGGATTTACATTCTGCGATGGTAGTTAGTGCCTTTTACCCCATCTGTGCCCTCCCCTCTCTCTCTCTTGTTCCCTTCACAGCTTCCCAATGAGTCAACAACACGCGGCTTAGGGGCCGTCCATAAATGACGTCACGCGATTTTTGACCCCCCCCCCCATCGTCACACAGCGTCACAAAACGTCAGACCCCCCCCTCAAATATGACGTCACAAAGCTCTGCCCCCCCCCCCCCCAAAAATAAACATGCTTCAAATCGCTTAAAACTATTGTCATTGTAGTGCGTATTTAATGTGGCGCTGCACTCTGATGTTGTAGGAGAAAACATTTATTAAAAAGTCTATTTAATTAAGTAGAACGTGTCGTCTATATTTATTTAAAGTTGCGCATTTTGATGTGACGTCACATTTCTCAAACCCCCCCCCCCTCGTCACACATCGTCACAAATGTCTGACCCCCCCCCACCCCAGGTGCGTGACGTCATTTATGGACGGCCCCTTAACAAACAAGCGTCGATGTTGTTGTCTTCGTTACAAGTGGTTTGAGGAAGAGACCAGGCTATCAGGATCTCTTCTGAGTGTGGATTAATGCATTGGATCGATATTCGAGCCAAGAACGTTGCATATTAAGGATCATGCCTGCCTGTGATGTGTTTTGTTTTGGTAGGGAGCGGTGGTGCAGCTGTTAGCGCTACGCTGTGCTACGAACCGCGGCGATTCGAGTTCGATTCCCGCTCACGGCCAACACCGGTGACGATTATCTAAAACCGGTTCTGGGCCGCCGCTGGGTGGACTCAGCCTCAAATGAGTACCTGGTGCGGTGTGTAAACATCGCTACTCGGGAGACAAAAGTGGCCGAGCGTGGTGCTGGCCACCCACAACCTCGTGTGCTGTGTCGGCCTTCACAGGCGCTCGCTAACAGCACTTGCCCCAAAGTACGATAAGGCTATACGGGGGATCTCCGTCTTCGTGTTTTGGTAGTGTATACGTCTGTGTTCATTGTTGTACGTGTAAAGAGGAAGAACGTGGCCAAACTCAAGTTGGTGTTTAAATTCGTGTTTAAAAATCAAGTCTACGGGAAGACCTTCCTTTTATACGTCTGTGTTTTTTTTTTTAATGGGAGGCAAAGAGCAGTAAATCCATCCGAACGTCTAACAAAATACATCAGCAGGCAATGTCTCCTTCACCCCTCCGTCTCTCCACGTCAACAGCGGCACAGCCTTCTGGGAGTGCATCATTTCAGGAGGAAGCGACCTCTGGGACCGGTCGCGACACGCGGCTTCTCGCCAGCGGCATCCTGCCACGTGTCCATCGCCACGGAGAAAGACGAAACTGAGCTCGGGTTGAGATTTGAAAAGGATTTTTTTTTTGTGTCCACCTCGGGGGGTGGGGGTTCGGAGCCCTGTCTGCGCCGCTGCGATGGTGACCCACACAGCTCTAGGGCTGAACGATTTTGGGGGCGGGGGGGAATATTTAATTGCGATTTTTCTGACAAATATTGCGATTGCAGTTTCATTTGCGATCACATTTTTTTTAAAGTCAAGCTTCAGTTCAATATTCACTGTGTAATAGATTTAAAACATGTGATGGAGCATTACCACATGTAACCATCACAATGTGAACTGCTCTATTTATTCTAATGCAAGGATGAGAACTTAAAATATATTAATTGCTTCCGATTTGTATTTATAAAAATGTTTTCATTGAAATAGAACAATCAAACATAGAAAACTGTTAAATAAAATAAAGTTATAATAATAAAAAAAATCCAATAATAAAGTAATAGGACTTTTCAAATCGCAAAAAAAATCGCAGCCTTTGCGATTTGCTAATCGCAATGTTTCAAATTGCGATTTCGATTTGAAATCGATTAATCGTTCAGCCCTACCACACACACACGCGCGCACAAAAGACAAACATCTCCCGTATAGCCTGCAACAGACTGTTGGGGCAAGTGCTGTTAGCGAGCAGCATCTATGAAGGCCGGAACGGCACACGAAGGGGTGGGTGGCCAACATCGCGCCCGGCCGCCTTTGTATCCCCAGTGGTGATGTTTTACACACCGCACCAGGTACTCATTTGAGGCATAGTGTATCTAAGAGAATCCCAGGACTAGTTCAGATATTCGTCACCGATGTTGGCCGTGAACGGGAATCGAAATGCGGGACGCCGAGTTTGTAGTGCAGCGCGCAAACTGCTACACCACCGCTCCCCATCACATGCGCAAAAAACAAAGATGCCCCGTATAGCCTTAACAGACTGTTGGGGCAAGTGCTGTTAGCGAGAAGCTATGAAGGCCGGCACGGCACACGATAGGGGGTGGGTGGCCAGCACCGCGTCCGGCCGCCTTCGTCTCCCGAGTGGCGATGTTTTACACATCGCACCAGGTGCTCATTTGAGGCTGAGTCGACCTAGGAGAGGCGCAGGACCGGTTCCGATAATCGTCACCGATGTTGGCCGTGAGCGGGAATCGACCTCGGGGCCGCCGGGTGTCGGAGCGCAGCATAGCGCTAACCGCAACACCACCGCTCCTAACCACACACGCGCACCGCACACCACGTGTAGCTGTCGTCTGGATTCATGGCCAACTCTGCGCGAAGTCGTCTCGAGGCCTCTGCGCCGCTTCTCAATGCCCCAACAGCGCCCTGCGATTAGCACGGGGGTGGCCACGTGCGCACGCAAGGTTCTTGCGTCACAGTCGACCGACAGGTACACAAAGATCCCCCGTATAATCTATCTAGATTTGAAGTTTTCTTGACTGCAGGGAGGCATACTCTTTGCTTCTTTCGGTAAAGTCACGTAGGTATAAAATAAAATAGAATAAATCACGTGACGTTTCGGGCGCAACACAAGCGTCCGTCATCAGGTGGGACAACCACAGCAAGAAACAATTGCTGAAGCGGGCCAATTTCTGAAGTGGGACGCTTGTGTTGTGCCCGAAACGTCGTAATTTAATTTATTTTATACCTACGTGACTTTACTGAAAGAACCAAAGAGTATGGATCCCCCGTATAGCCCCGAACAGACTGTTGTGGCAAGTGCTGTTAGCGAGCACATATGATGGGGTGGGTGGCCAGCACCACGCCCGGCGGCCTTTGTCTCCCCTATGTCGATGTTTACACACCGTTTATACATCGACATAGGGGAGGCCCAGGACCGGTTCAGATAATCGTCACAGGTGTTGGCCGTGAGCGGGAATCGAACTCGGGTCAGCGGGCTCCAAGCGGCGACGCTCTAACCGCTACACCACCGTTCCCTGACAGTTACACACACACACACACGCTCACACACATTGATGAAAGGAAAAAATTCCCACGATCCGCTATACATTTTGACTTAAAACTTTCGTGGCTGCAGGAAATCATATTTCATGGTTCTTTCGGTGAAGTCACGTAGATAGAGAAAAATAACGATAATATAATAAAAGTAAATAATAAAATAATAAAATATCACGACGTTTCGATCGCAACACAGGCGGTCGTCATCAGGAACAGTGGTTGAGCGATCCCAGGCGAGAGGCGTTTTATCCCAGACGAGATCAAAAACTCTTCTCGCGTGCGATTTTGTTTTATCTGTGGCGTTTTCCCGGCGAGGAAAGCGAGTTTCTCTGCATGAACACTGCGTGCATGGTCTAGCAAAACGAGCGCTCTATAAATGACAGTGTTAAATTTACATCTGTATGTTAAAGAGATTCATAAGACACATCATTTGGGTATACTGTCGCGTCCTTTTGCATACATTTAGGTTTTACATTTGCTGTAAGTACACTGCTGTGCACGGTATGCAAGCGAATGCTGATATCATTTTCTGAACAACAACAATAATAATCAATTAGTGGTGGCAGCGATTCTGTGTTCTGAGTGTTTCTGCAGGTAAGCTGTATTGAGGTACAGCAGTTTCTGTAACTTTCCCCATGGATAACCCTGTACGTCACAGTCGCATGACTTTATGACAAACAGCTGCGTGTGAAATGGAATATCACGGCCAAAACAATATTTTCAACTGCGGAAATGTGGACGGATTTGCCGTTCAGTTCTACCCTTGGAATAACCCAAATTACACAGAGCTTGATATCGAGGACGATCAGGATTTTTTTGGAAATTAAACCGATTGATTCAACACATTGTGCCCTCCTACACGTGGTAAATGGTCCTTTCTCTCTTCAGAGTATAGATCACACTCCTAGTTATCTTAGAGCAGCGTTCTTCACTAATTTTCCCCGGGAGGGAAGGGGGGGGCGGCACTTTCGCCGATGAGACATCATCAGTGTGAGGGCCACCACGCATTTGAAACCGTTGGGATTTGACAGCAGCACGATGACGATGACGACGATGATGATGGGGGGTGTTTTCACTTGTTGTGTATTAAATTTTGATTTAAAGCTTTCGTGACTGCAGTAATTCATATTCTTAGTTCTTTCGGTAAAGTCACGTTGAAGGGAAACAATAAAATAATAAAGTATATATAAAACAATAAAAATTCTCACGACGTTTCGACCATAACACAAACGGTCGACAACTGAAGACGACCGTTTGTGTTATGGTCGAAACGTCGTCAGAATTTGTATTGTTTTATATAGATTTTATTATTTTATTGTTTCCCTTCAACGTGACTTTGTTGTGTATTGTCAGGGGCCGCACTAAAGGCCACCAGGTGGTGGCCAGTGGCCCGCGGGCCTTGCAATGAAGAACACTGTCTTACCCCTTTCTGCTGTTCTGAAGCCAGAGCTTTCGTCATCCTTCTTGCGCGTCTCCATAACTATCTAGAGTAGATGACCTTTCTCCTGGTTCCGTTCCTATCTCTCACTGCGTGCCGGGTAGGAATCCAGATAAGGACTTGCCTTCCTCTCAGAAACAGCTGTGCCATGGCGTCCCACAAGACTCCATCCTCCCACCCCCTTTGCTCTTCTCAATATTATCTCGTCCCATTTGGCAAAATCATTGTCAGGTTTATCGACCATGAAGCAAACTCCACGAACTCCAACTCACTGTCCAATCTCACATCCTGCTTTGATTCAAGCCTCACCTTGGATTGGGTTCAAACGTCCTCCATGTTACCAGAACTGAAGTCCTCCCTATCTGCACACAGCCTAATCGCGGCGGTGACTCCAGTTAGAACTCTGACATCACACCGGCAATGAGTCGGTGAAACCTCGGCACTGCCATTGAACCTGAGCATCCCTTTCTTGCAGATACCTCAACCGCTGCAGGACCTCACACCTCCATCTGTACAACGTCTCTCGCATTCTCCATCTCCTCTCCCCAGCTACCCCCTGAGAATCCTCATCCGTGCCTTCATCGCATTCCCGACTCGACTACTGCAACCCCCCCTCAGCTATGGCCTCCCCCCAAAATCCATCAGTCACAAACTCCAGATGATCCAAAATTGCTGCTGCCAAACGTCTCAATCAATGATCACATCGCCCCAATGCTCCTATCCTTCCACTGGCTCCTAATCTAATCCTGGATCAATGTTGAGATCATACCATCTTCAAGATCCTCCGTCGGCTCGCCCCTGCCTACCTCTTCCCAATCAGCTCGCTCTACTCCCCATCCACGCGCTCTCCATCCCAGCAACCAAAGCGTCCTGTGAAAGCCCCCGGTCAGCCATCGCTCAGTGGGAGGTCACTCATTCTCCTCTGCTGCCCCCGCGGTCTGGAACTTCCATCCCTCAGCCACCCCTTGCTGTTGTCTCCCTTCCACTGTTCCAGTCCAAGCTCAAGAACGTAATGTTTTCCTGTACGTCTCACGACTATTTCTCTGCACTGTGTCTTGAGATAAGACTGCATTTCATTTCGACATGATATGAATACAATTTGTCTTACAACATTCATACGCACGAGCAACTCCCCATACCTGTAGTAATCAGTTAAGCACTCTTGCAGATATTAACGACAAGGATCCAGAAATTACGAATCGAGACCCTTTAAAAAAACATTCGCAACGACATCAACCACATGGAGCATGTGAGAGCTCTGCTACAACAATCTAATCAAAGAAAATAACTTTCATCCCTTTGCCAGTCCGCTGCTGAGTGAAGGCCTCTTCACACAGTGGCGAGTTGTTAACTACCTTGCCTGGTATACAGGATGTCGTCTGTTCGATCCCTGCGCTGACGCCTGTATATTTGTAGTTTGCATGTCTCTCTCCCCGTAGTCGCGTGGATTTTTCACCGGGCCCTCCAGTTGTTCTCTCCACATTTAGAATCAACATGGGATTCGAGTATTTGGCTGCTATAAATATCCACATGGTGAGCGACTTTTGTTTAGATGTAATTTGTGGCCAGGTCGCTTCTCAAAAAAGAGCTATATAGCTCAGTGTGCCATACCTGGTAAAAAAAAAAAAGTTAAATTTTAGTTTTCACTCAGTCTCTAGAGGGTTGCTTGATCACACTTTTACACGCTGGCCGTGGCAGGTTTGTGAAAGGGGGAGGAGGGTTCAGAACCGGTTCAGACATAACTGGTCACTGACGTTAGCCGTGACTGGGAACAAGGCCGTAGCCATGGAGTCAACATTGGGGGAGACCAAATCTTCCAGGGTGTCTGAGGGTCCCAACCCAGAAAAATATCTACATTTGACAACTAATTTCCTGCCTAAAATATTAAAAAATTCCCTAACGCATGGGATGGACTTTTTATTTTTACAATAATGTCTAAGAGTGATTTGGATTACATTGCTCTGTTTTTACTTTTTTTTAACCATTTTTTGTTTCATTGTATGTAATGCCAGAGATTAAGGATTAATAAAGTACAGCCATAACCACAATCATATGAACAGAAATCTATGCATTGATTTATGTGAAGACAAGTCCAGATATTGTGGCCAAGGTTTAGCAAATTGTTGTTTTTATTTACATAGCATAACAATTATTTGTTTTTATAGCAATATATTCGGGAGGGGGGACATTTTGAGCGTATTTGAATATTGGTGGGGGGGGGGGATGTGTCCCCCCCCAATATATATTATAATTACGGCCTTGACTGGGACTCAAACCCGGGTGCAATGAGCTCATAGCGCAGTGTGTCAGCAACTGCGCTTCAGTTCAACTAATTTCCTGCCTAAAATATTTAAAAATTCCCTAACGCATGGGATGGACTTTTTATTTTTACAATAATGTCTAAGAGTGATTTGGATTACATTGCTCTGTTTTTACTTTTTTTTAACCATTTTTTGTTTCATTGTATGTAATGCCAGAGATTAAGGATTAATAAAGTACAGCCATAACCACAATCATATGAACAGAAATCTATGCATTGATTTATGTGAAGACAAGTCCAGATATTGTGGCCAAGGTTTAGCAAATTGTTGTTTTTATTTACATAGCATAACAATTATTTGTTTTTATAGCAATATATTCGGGAGGGGGGACATTTTGAGCGTATTTGAATATTGGTGGGGGGGGGGATGTGTCCCCCCCCAATATATATTATAATTACGGCCTTGACTGGGACTCAAACCCGGGTGCAATGAGCTCATAGCGCAGTGTGTCAGCAACTGCGCTTCAGTTCGATCGCTCCACTGGGGCGACGGTGACGCTGTGCAGTGACACGGGGACCACTCATCGCTAAGTCTTCCACGAAGCTCGAAACATCATCGCTCAGGCTTGTTCGCCTGCTTCTTTTCACTTTGAAGCACCTTGTTTTTAGTGGGCGACATGGCACGAGTTTAGTTTGGTTCTATAACCCCCACCACCACCCCCCACCTCAGAATGGAGTATTTGGGTGTGCACTCTGACCGCATCAGTGTTGAATGTTTTTCTGCCTCTTGGCTAGTGAAGTAAAAAGCAGCGAGGAGTGAATCAAGTGAGATGACGTGGAAACAGCAGAACGTTGTTATTCAAAATACGGTCGACAAAACAAACAACAATAACAACCACAACATTTTGCCTTGTCAGGGATGTGAAGAAAATAATTACCATACTAAGTACGGCCATTCTTAAGGCAGTTATCTGCCAAGAATGAAGCCTCGGATTCTAAACACATGTTGTTTAAAACAAACAAAAATTGGTCACACTGGAAAATGTGAAGTTGAGTCCAAAGAAAGTGCGATTGAGAAAAAAAACACGCTCCCAGACCAGCTGTAGCCAGCTTAAGTGTTAAAAAAGCCCCAAACATATATATTGTTTCTGTATAAAACACCGACAAAGTGGCTGGGTGGGTTCATTTGAGCATTTCAGCCCCAGGCGTTGGCCTAGGTGTGGTGGTGTGGGTCATGGGTCGTGCGCTAAACATAGGTAAACGATAAAATTGTATGCTTTGATCTTAACCACCGTGCTAGAAATTGTCAAATCCGCGGGCAGACTTCAACCTTTTCCTGGAATATAAAAAGCTGTAAACTATTCGCAATTGAGAAAAGTGCTGATGCTCGTGTACGATTGGAGGCTACATTGGCCCACGTTGCCTGTTGTTTCCGCTTGCTGCGACCCAGTAAAATTCATAACCTTTACCAAACAGGATTGTTACAAAAGAAATAACCACGACGAATCAACTCCCCGCACACCACATGGAGCGTGAACGCGCATCATAGCACGGTTGGCTACGTACGCTGCGAAGGGAGATCATCATGCACACACACACACATATGTTCTCGTGAGGCCAGTGTGTTTGCCTTTCGTGAGGTTCACGTTGTTCTGGCTGCAAATTAATGACAAAGTGGTTTGGAGTGCACAGCCTCCCACAGCCCAGACCTGACCCTGCGCGCAATCCCTCCACGCTTCCCCGCTCTGGATGTTTCTTGCAGGAGAAAAGTACGTTTATGATCAAGGTTACGCAACAGGGGTGACAAACTGGTCATTACAATTGGTACCCTCTAAGTGACTATTAGCTAACAATGTAGGACACCAAACTGAACATTTGTTTAACACGTAAGTAGGCATTTCGCGACCAATATCATTCATGATAACGTTTTTTTTTTTTGGGGGGGGGGGGGGTTAGATTGCGTAAATATAGGAATTGTCGTGAACGCACCACAGCCTGACACAGACAATGGGCGTAAAACAAAACGTGCCAATTAGTTACTACTTCAGCACTAACCGGTTGTGCGTTGGAGAGTAAACACACAACTCTCCAACACACGAACCAACCGAAAAGCGCACGAAGTAGAAGCGTGGGCAGGCGCATGCTTGAAACTACACTGAGAGACAAAGAGAGCTGCACGTGTGATGAGAAGACACTCAGGTTAGTGGGATCACCCAAGCTATTGAGATAACGTGGTGGGCGTTGGGCAGGACACGTTGCACGACGGGGTGATGGATACTCACACTCTTTAGTTATTTCGGTAAAGTCACGTAGGTATAAATAAAATAAATTAAATCACGACGTTTCGATTGCAACACAAGCAATCATCATCAGGTGGGAAAACCACAGCATTACTTTGTTTTTACTGAAGTGGGAGAGAGAGTTGCCGTGGTAAGAGGTTATAGAGGTAATCGAAACGTCGGGATTTAATTTATTCGATTTTATTTTATACCTACGTGACTTGACCGAAAGAACCAAAGAGTATGGATCCCTGCAGTCACGAAAACTTCAAATCTGGGGTGATGGATGATCGTCAGGAATAATAACGGAGTGGCTATAGAGGACATTAACACCTCTGAGCGGCCGCGCACCGAGGAGATGGAGCGATGAGATCGGTTTGCGTACAGCTGCTGGATGGGTGGAATGTTGCATCTCCAGGATGGTGAGAGGTGGTGGCGGCGGCTTGGGAAGGTCTTCATCCAGCAGTGGAATGACCGTGGCTGATTTTGTTGATCGCTTTAATTGATCTGGACAACAAGAGGTTCATATTATTATTTTCGTTCACAATCTTGCTATTGCTAATCTAACTTGTGCTGTCGTGATAATCCCCAATAAGTGTGACCTTGGTTGGTATTTTCTGAATCAGGCTGCTATATACATGTACTGTATGTGCATTCTGATGGGGTGTGTGCCACTGCAGGTGCCACGCACGATGCTGTGTAGCTTAACTGCCTTCCACCTCATTGTGCACTTTGTACATTGAATGTGGACAATTAATGTGGACTCCACTTGTTACATCTGTATAGGATATAGTGTAGTAATCTCACACGCCTGGGTATTGTCCGAATGTAAACACATTAATTGGCTGATAACACCTTAAGTACTGACAATTTTTTTTATGTTACCAGGTAAGGCCCGCTGACCTATGTAGCTCTTTTTCAGAAGCGACCTGGCTACAGGTGACGGCTCAATGAAGTGGCTTATCATGTGGACATTTATAGCAGCCAAATACTCTAAAAGCACGTTGATTCTCAATGTGGAGGGATAACCGAAGGAAAAATCCACGCGACCACGGGGTGAACATGCAAACTGGAAATATACAGGCGTCAGCGTCGGGATCGAACCCACGGCCTCCTGTATACCAGGTGAAGTAGTTAACACCTCGCACCACGGCACCCACAAAACATATAGAGGACTTTCAGAGCTTGGGCAATTGTTGATAGCGTCGGCTCACTGCGTGACTGCTGCCTTCTTACACGTCTCGAGTTGATTTACATTTTTTTTAAAATAATTAACAACTATTTGGAAAATACAGCTGGAACTGGCGTGCAATGGATTTAACACTGTTATCATCCAAACCGGGGAATTCAATCGCCTTGTGCAATCGGGCCACGAGGAGCGAGCGCCATACCGACGGAGCCATCCTGCTGCCCGAGTTGACGCGGTTTTAATATTTCGGTGACTTGAGAAAGAGGCAGGAAGCTGCACCGTGGTGACGAACACAGACTCGGCTTTATGAGACACAGATTGGAATGTACGGCACGCGTGACAAGGCCCTGGTTTCAACACACCGCTCTCAGCAGCCCGCCACGATCCATGGGGCCGGGGAGGAATGCAGACGTCACCCAAATGTAGGAGTTGAGCTCTGTTGCTTATGACATTTATAGGGCATCCTTATGGGTGTGCTTTAATGCAATGGAATTTTTCAACCGTGATGAATACAATTTAATATGTATTTGCCTTAACCACGTGGGAGAGGTCAACTATCCTGGGCGGAATGGCCCATCATGCTGACTCAGACATTCTTAGAGCGTTGATTGACTTCAACCGGTCCAGAGTGTTGCTTATATGGAATTTGTGCTACTGCAATCATGCGCTCTCAGAAGGCCCGCGATGCTGACGTAATTGTGTAAGATTTATTTTTTGTAACGTTGAAGAGACGGATGACGCGTGAAGGAGATGCGCGTATCGTCCTCTGCCTCTTTATTTCGTGACGTATTGATTGGCAGTGCGGTGTTTGCATGCAGCCACCTTCACTGCGCATCTCACCCGCGGTGTAGTGCAGTGGGTCTCTCTTTAAGTGCCCTGCGCTGTACTCTTTTCTACGAAGTCTCCGATCATGTAGCTGCAGTTTTCGCTGCGCAATGACTCAAGCTCAGTTACAGTGTTATAAAGGTGTGTTAAGCAGGCGCTGTGCCTTGTAGTAAATATACTACAACACCAGTGTGCAAATTGTATGAGTACATTTTCTCTCAAGAGTAAATATTAATAGTTTTTATTATGCATGGATTATGGTCCATCCACGATCATCTGTGTTTTATTCGGCCAGACACCATCCAATTCTGCACAATCTTGTCGGTGACATTTTTTTAAGAAAATGACATGACCGTCATAAAATTACAAGAAAAAATGCGATTTAGTTTTAGCTGGTGGACAGAAATATGGGTTGAAAAGCAATAGCAGACATAACCCAGTTGCACGTGCACTACTATTATCTAAAGAGGATTTCTTGAGCCGCAATATTATGTAACAGCGCACTGCAACATAGGCAGTATCTCCTTATAATTTGAACGTGGGACTGTGGGGAAAAACCCCCTACACTTACACGACATCATTAAAACAGACTTCAAAGACTCACGCTTTTATGTAAAAAAAAACACTTTTAAAGCAACACCTAAGCTTGTGAAGCAGTGCTAACGAAGGACGCTTGTTAGGGTTTTGAAGAGCAATTTACTGCGTATATATATATTTTTAAAATATTCCATAACTGAATTTGAGTTTTTAAAAGTCAGAGGGATGATGTCCCTCTGGGTCCCAACTTTGATTCTGTACGTGCATTATGGAAGTGCTGGTTTTTATGAGAGCGCTCCTCTAATCAGCGTGGACGCATCTTCCAAGTTGCTTTCAAAACGCAGTGCGAGGCTATGAACATGATAGGTGCTCGCGAGGTATTGGCACCAAGGTGAATGAGCTGCAGCGTGCACAGCATTCTCTAGCACGTGTTGTGACGGGCACTGCAAGATCCGACCATGCCCGTCCAGTGCTCGCACAGAGCTGCATTGGCTTCCAGTTGCCGAACGAACACATTAGTATGGGGCCGTCCATAAATGACGTCACGCACCTCGGGGTGGGGGGGGGGTTCAGACATTTGTGACGATGTGTGACGAGTAGGGGGGGGGGGTTTGAGAAATGTGACGTCACACCAAAATGCGCAACTTTAAATAAATATAGACAACACGATCTACTTAATTAAATAGACTTTTCAATAAATGTTTTCTCCTACAACATCAGAGTGCAGCGCCACATTAAATACGCACTAAAATGACAATAGTTCAAATTGATTTGAAGCATGTTTTATATGGGGCGGCAGAGCTTTGTGACGTCATATTTGAGGGGGGGGTCTGACTTTTTGTGACGCCGTGTGACGAGGGGGGGGGTCATTAATCGTCCAAAATCGCATGACGTCATTTATGGACTGCTCCCTATTATTACTCCAGTCACCTGAGCATAGCTGTGAGAACTAATACTTGTGAACAATGTGTACATGAACAGGGATGATTGGGGTGTGGTGAGAGACCACTTTCTGCAATTTATGAAGGAACACTACGTGTTCTTAAGTTAGAAAAAATATGTTCCATGTGCTATTAAAAGTGTGCCTGGGGGGAGGGGGGGGGGTCATCTACTGGGGACATTCTCTCCCAAGACATATAACTCGACACATTCATCAATGACACTGCTTGCAATATATACACACATACACACATGTAACATCGTCAACAATTTGGGCAATGGCCTCTCTTCATAGCACATGTTTTTTATTGATCACAAATAGTGTATCTCACGTGGTTTTATGTGCTGTGAAGAAGGGCCATTGCCCAAAACGTGTATATATTATTTCAAAGCAATGTTGTTGACAAGTGTTTAAGAGTGTTTTGCTCATTGTGCTTGTGCATTACCACCAACGTAGCAGCAGCTGCGTCACCACCACCAACAACTCTGCAAAGAGATGATTCTCGAGTGAGAGTGGATCTTCTAGAGGCCTTAGATTTCAGGTTTTCACAGCCTTGATTAAAATCCATTTGTAAACTTTATTCGGCGCGTGACTGCGTACGTGACCTGTTGTCACCAACATCGCCCTCGACTCTCGTTCCTCGAGACCGGGTGGATTGAGGGCGACCGGAGCCATTCATTTGCCAGGTACCTGTCCACAGATGTAACTTTTCGTACAGTTGCTGATGCAGCAGCACGGAAATAGTGCAGGCTGTCATCGGTTCCCAAACCTTAATGCTGCTTTTGGCAGTGATGGAGACCTTTCAATGCGATCGACCATAACTTGTCCCGCCAGCCTCACTTTCCACACTGCTCAATGAATGTGCGTCCAAGTAGCTTGATTGATGTGCTGACGTGATTTGTGTGTGTGTGTGTTATAGGTGTGAGTGTAGTTGGAAAACGTACGCACATGAGGCAATTTACAAGCGGTTGAAAGTTAACTTACGGAGGTGCTATTGATGTGCACCATTTGCTGTGGAGTCAGCACTCAAAACCCCGGTGACGTGTTTTGAAAGAATGGGCATCGTGTGACAGCGCCAGCCAACTTGTGAAACAACTGCCTGCAGCTAAGTTACAAAAAAAGGGCATGGATGGATCGATGGTGCAGTGGTTTGCGCCCTGCGCTAGGAAGCTGGGGGATCTGAGTTCAATTCCCAGCCATGGCTGACATCACTGGAAAGTGATTCTATCCGAGCCGGTATTGGCCTTGACACTACCAACATTCACTGACCAGCACGGTGAATTATGGGCACATAAACCCCATAGCTGAGATTGGATGGAGAGTAATTAACTTTAAATGGTTGTGAATGTATCGTTTTCTCAAGGTAGAGCATGCATATTTATTTTTTAAAAGGATGAGAGCTGTAGTCGTCGATACCAGCGTGATTCACGAGTTTATGGAAAAGCTGACAGCAGATTTTCTATGAGAAAATGCCCGAAGCTGATTTAGGATGTTTTCTCACAAATGTCAGAGGCGTTTCTCCACAAACACCACACGACTCGAGCACAACTATTTTTTTTTTGAAGATGGAGACATGGATACGCAAAAAAATAATTTTATAGCGTGAGGTAATTCATTGGTGCGAGCGTTGAGTATTTCAAATATTGCATTTTAGTTGCAGCCCTTACGCAAAGCGGTTGCCCAGAGTGTAGATGCAGGCACTGCCAAAGGAATGTGGAATTTCTACCACTTGCCCAGGGCCACAAACAGAGCACTGTCCACATCTGTTCGAGCTGACAGACACACGTTGACTGAGAGACAGCAGCGTATGCTGTAATTTCCAAATTGTACACGGCAGCAGACCTCTGTGTTTTTCGGTGATTGCATTCTGCACAGAAAACAGAACAATGTGGTGAGAATCGAACTGTCCACTCTGTGCAAAGTAGCCTCGTGTGCTAACCACTTGGCTTCCAGCAGTCACTTATTAAAAAGCTCAGGAAAGTTATATTGATCAATCTATGGTGACATTTATTTATTTATTAATACGGTTGCACGCTTTGAAAAGACCGAATTAGGACCTTGCCTTGTACTGCAAAGCAGAGCATTCAAAATAACGAATTCTTTCAGTTTTCTGCAGCAAAATATTCAATTGGTGACATCATTTTTACGCACAGCATAAAAGGGTCGACACATTAATTCAGTACATTATCATTAAAGTAACGTGTTTGATGCAGTAACTGTCCTTGAGTGAGAGCATGCATATTTTATGAAAGTGAGTTACTGACAACAAATTATAGATCCTGGTGGTATGTCAGTAAGATTTCAGCAAAGCATAACATTGTTTTATAATAACATTGTTTTATAATTTTGTAATGGATAGCCACAGATTTTGCAGCTTCTCTATCGATATTAAATGCCCTTTTATGATCCTCTCCGTGTCGCTGACTTTACAGAAAAATAATGGGAAATCTACGCATCCATGAATTCACTTGAAATCGCAACACCCACATTGTGACGTGAAATGCAGTGTGAATGTCAATGTGAATGCTCTGTGGAGCTGCTTGAAATTCCAAGTTATTGGATCGTTTCTAGTCGCTCGTTAAGTGTGGGGCTTTTAATATGTTGTACAACTTTTTTTTTAACAAGGCATCATCCCCCCCCCTCCTCCTCCTCTTTCTCTCTTCCAGAATGTTATTACATTCTCAATCAAAGTAGTTCCCCTTAATTTTATACAATCTGTAATTAAAAATGTCCTCAATTTATTGAAGTGTTTTTTCTTCTTCTAAATGCATCTTAAAAGTACCTTTTTTTTACTTGAAGCACAGCAATATTTTACGTAGAAACTATTTTTTTAATTTCACCAGGTAAGGCCCACTGAGCTATATATATTTATTTTCAGAAGCGACCTGGCTTCAGATGACGGCTCAACGAAGTGTCTCATCTTGTGGAAATGTATAGCGGCCCAATAAACGCGTGATGATGATTCTAAATACGCAGGGAAAATCCACGCGACTATGGAGAGAACACGCACACTCCGGATATAGAGGCGTCAGGATCAGGATCGAATCCATGACCTCCTGTACACCAGGTGAGAGGTAGTCAACATCTTGCCATCGTGGCGTCCTAAATGTGTATTGCCGTCTGTCGATTGTGTGATTGGCAATAAGGCTGGAAGTAAAAAGGTGATGCTTATTCTGGAACTTTCAGCGGAAAACGTTAACTTACCTTTCTTTATACTATAATTTTTATTTGTTACTGCGCTCGTTTAACCAGAGTAGCCTCACTGAGTCTCCCCACTTTTTCAGGAGGTGTCCTGCCAAGTTATCGCAGTAAGGGCCAATGTTGCTGCTTCTGCTGTGTAATCAAAATTGACTAATTTGCAAGTACATTTTCACCATCGGAATATTTGGCCAATAACAATGATGGTGGATTCTTTATTTTAGCTATGGGCGAAATACATTGGAGCATGCGGGAAATAAAAAAACATGCAGAACAGAGGGAAAACATACAAATTGCACGAAGAATAGAAGCAGAATCTGGGATCGAATCCAGGCCCAACTTGTTGTGAGGTACAAGTAATGCCAATGCGCCACCACCCTGCCACCAAAGAATAACCCTGGGGAATATCACACAGTGGAAGGACGTCCAGATAGCAAGGACAGCAGAGAAGATTAAACAACCCATCGATCAGTTTGCCTGGGTAAAGTGTTCGCATACATCGAGACCCCTTGGATTTCTTTCCTAGTTTAATGAGCAAAAGCTGCTGAGCTGTACGTACCATCATATTTACTTACGTGAGCTTTGTTGCATACATTTTCTTTATGAAATGCACAATAAGTACTGCAGCAATATGAGTAACTTACACTACAAAACTATTTTGGTTTTGCCAGGGAAGGCCCAGAAAAATCGACGCGACCACGAGGAGAGAGAACGCCACAAACTCCAAATATATAGCAGCAGGGTCGGGATGGAACCCACGATCTCCTGTATATCAGGCGAAGGAGTTAACATCTCACCACCGTAGCATTATGTCACTTAAACAAGCTGAATTACTCAATTACCTACAGGGAAGTAGTCGCTTCCACTGTTTCTATAAGTGGTGATAGCTCTCAAAGAGGGCTATCCGCGGCTATACATAATTAATGAAAAAAATATTCCTCGTTAAATGTTTCAGACAACACAATAAGATGCCATCCACTTTAATTGAGCTTGTTCGTGTCAAGGAGTAATGGTTAATAACGTTCCACCGATGCACTGTGGTGTTGGGTGAAAGGTCACTAATGAACCTCGATATGGCAAAATGAAATCCAACATTTCTGCCGTTGCAAACAATGATGACAATGCCAGTTTACAACAAAGAAGTCCTCATACTGCGCAAGACAAATACCTTGAGTGCTTTTGTTAAAAAAAATATACCCTATACCGGAGTATAAAAAGTGTATGCCATATAGGGGCGCCTCCGTGGTGTAATGGTTAGCAACAATGGAGTCATAATCCAGTGGCTGCCGGTTTGATATCGCAGCAGAGCAGCTGAGACTACGGTGCAAGTTTCTATACCCAGTCCCCTCCCTCGTCCACAGCGCCTCTGTCCACCCTGCAGCGCAAATGGTGTGAAGTGTGAGTACTCAGAGCTCTGGCCGGTGTGGGAAAGGTAGGCCTAAATATGTAATCGACAGGGAGCTCCCTAGAGCGCCCTCTAGTGGAGGCCTCTCTGCCAGCAGTGGTGAGAGCGAGCAATCTTCAGGGCTGCGCCTTTACCCCTTTCATCGCTGTGCATCTGATGCCCATCAGATGCACCATGGATCTCAGGCTTATTTGCTTATGCACACAGAGGCAACCGTATTGTGTGTGGTGCACACTCCAAATCATTTAAATAGTTTTAATCTTAAATACAGGACAGTAATCCAATAATTAAAAACAGGTAAGCCCCTAGTTTTACATACAGTACAAAGTACCTCCCTGCTTGATACATCCCTAGGCACAAAAGCTGTGATAATGCGAGGAGAATTGTGATACCCCAGAGGAATGTAATGCCTCTCCAGACTACAGCAGCTGCTATTGCTGCTGCTGGTGCTGCTGCTGCTGTTGGTGCTGCTGCTGCTGCTATTGCTGGTGCTGCTGCTGGTGCTGCTATTGCTTCTTCTGGTGCTGCTATTGCTGCTGCTATTGCTGCTATTGCTGGTGCTGCTGCTATTGCTGCTGCTATTGCTGCTATTGCTGGTGCTGCTGTTGCTGGTGCTGCTGCTGCTATTGCTGCTGCTGGTGCTGCTATTGCTGCTGCTGCTTCTGCTATTGCTGCTATTGCTGCTGCTATGGTTGCTGCTCGTGCTGCTGCTGCTGCTATTGCTGTTGCTGCTATTACTGTTGCTATTGCTGCTGGTGCTGCTGCTAGTACTGTTGCTGGTGCTGCTGGTGCTGCTGCTATTGCTGCTGGTGCTGCTGCTATTGGTGCTGCTATTGCTGGTGCTGCTGGTGCTGCTATTGCTGGTGCTGTTGCTGGTGCTGCTGGTGCTGCTATTGCTGGTGCTGCTATTGCTGCTGCTGGTGCTGCTGCTATTGCTGCTGCTGCTGCTATTGCTGCTGCTATGGCTGCTGCTGGTGCTGCTGCTGCTATTGCTGTTGCTGCTATTACTGTTGCTATTGCTGCTGCTGGTGCTGCTGCTGGTACTGTTGCTGGTGCTGCTGGTGCTGCTATTGCTGCTGCTATTGCTGCTGCTGGTGCTGCTATTGCTGCTGCTATTGCTGGTGCTGCTGGTGCTGCTATTGCTGCTGCTATTGCTGCTGCTATTGCTGGTGCTGCTGCTGGTGCTGCTGGTGCTGCGGCTATTGCTGCTGCTATTGCTGCTGCTATTGCTGCTGCTGGTGCTGCTGCTGGTACTGTTGCTGATGCTGCTGGTGCTGCTGCTATTGCTGCTGCTGCTATTGCTGCTGCTGGTACTCCTGCTGGTGCTGCTACCCACTGTCACGGCTCACAGCACTGGGTGCGTGCAGCCCGTGTCTGGGCGCACGTTCCACCTCCGAAGCCCCGCTCGCCGGTGTCATCCTCGTACGCGTAGCACATCCCGGCAGCTGGCCGCTGTTCAGGAAACCGGTGGCTTGGAATCCGGGCAAGAGATTCAGTTACAGCACGAGAAGGGCAAGAGCAAGACGGACTCGTCCAAGAGAAACAAGGGAAGACAATGACATCAAAGGCGTGGATGGAAAAGCTGTACGTTGGTAGGATATCCCCTACGGTAGGTAGGCAACCGATGAGCACGGTTGGCTACGCACGGTGCGAAATGTAGTTCAACATACACTCGTACGTACACACACAGTAGGGACTATGCACACACTGAGTGCGAACAGGCTCTGGAGATAATTTCACGCGTTCACGTGATCAGGTTCCTTAAATCCCTGAACGGGGAATTCGGTGCTCACTGGGTTTGCGTAAGGAGCTGATCCCGGCTGTGTCGGCGAGATGACTGTGCAGAGTGGCTGGAGACGCATGCCTGGATACAGAGGCGGGTTGCAATACCTTTCAGGCCTCGCGACTCAACGCTCGTATCTTTAACGAATCAAAATTAAACTATACACTTGTACTCATTGTTTTTTTTTTCGGTAAAGTCACGTATGTAGAAATACAATAATATTTATTGAAATAAATCAATAAAATTATATTGAAATAAATCAATCACGACGTTTCGACCGCAACACAAGCGATCTTCATCAGGTGTCAAGAACAAATCATGGAGGTAAACACAACAAAAAGATGAGAGACGAGAATTCAACAAACCTAAGAAAACATTATGTGAAGCACATCCAGTCAGGCCAACAACACAGTTAGACACTTCCTGGCGGACCACGAATTTCAGAAGAGTGTTAAATTTCGTGTTCAACCTCTGGATTGCACATACCAGCATAGAACGAGTGAAAAAATACGAGGTACAAAGTCAGCAGAAATACATATACAGGCCCACCAAGAGGCAAGGAGGGAGGACAGACGGACAGAGGAGCAAGGAGAAAGAGAAAGGGGGTCGGAGGGATGAACAGAAGCCTTAAATAGGAAATAAAGTTGGGGGGAGGTGCCGGAGAGAGAGGGTGCAGCAGCTGAAATAATCACATCATGCACAGCAACATTTCTACAAACGTGACTTTACCGAAAAAGCCAATGAGTAATTTTATGCAGTCACGAAAGCTTTAATACTTTATTATCACACTTCTACGGGGAAGTTACCTTTGCAATTCTGTCCTAAATGTGCACCCCAAGCATGCTCATACCCCCCCCCCCGCTTCTGTTGCTGTGCATGATGTGATTATTTCAGCTGCCGCACCCTCTCTCTCCGGCACCTCCCCCTCCCCACAACTTTATTTCCTATTTAAGGCTTCTGTTCATCCCTCCGGCCCCCTTTCTCTCTCTCCTTGCTTCTCTGTCCGTCTGTCCTCCCTCCTTGCCTCTTGGTGGGCCTGTATATGTATTTCTGCTGACTTTGTACCTCGTATTTGTTTACTCTGTCTATGCTGGTATGTGCAATCCAGAGGCTGAACACGAAATTTAACACTCTTCTGAAATTCGTGGTCCGCTAGGAAGTGTCTAACTGTGTTGTTGGCCTGACTGGATGTGCTTCACATATTTTTTTCTTAGGTTTGTTGAATTTTCGTCTCTCATCTTCTTGTTGTATTTACCTCCATGATTTGTTCTTGACACCTGATGAAGATCGCTTGTGTTGCGGTCGAAACGTCGTGATTGATTTGTTTTAATATAATTTTATTGTATTTCTACATACGTAACTTTACCGAAAAAAACAATGAGTAATTTTATGCAGTCACGAAAACTTTAATTCTTTACTATACACTTGTTTTGTTAGTTTACCGGGGAATGTCCTCACTGAGCTATTTCAGAAGATTACCTCTTTTTGTAGAAGGGGATCTGGCTATCACAACTGATGGCTAAACGAAGTGGCTTATCACGTGGAAATGTATCTCGGCCAAATTCTCTGAACACACGTTTCTAAATATGGAGGGAAAAAGTGGAGGACCTGGAGGAGAGAGAGAGAGAACATGCAAACTCCAAATATACAGCAGGCGTCAGGGTCTGGATCAAACCCATGCCCACAATTTGCTGCAATTTTGCTGCCAAATGGAATTTTTCTGAGCCCCAAAAGTTAATAATATGGCTCATGTGATTTCTGAAACGTACGCACATATACGGACAAAGGTTCGTGGCAGCCAATAGACATTTATTTCCGTACAGTCTCTATGGGCATATTAAACACATTCATCTTGCGCTGCTAAAATGACTATGAAAATATCTAAGACTAAGAGCCAGGTGTTCCATCTGACATACTGCGTTTGCTAGGTAATATACCACAACTTCAAAGAATAAAGCAGGGGGCATGGGCAGTATCGTATAACACCACTGTGGGCCCAGGCGGGGGTGGGGGTGACCATAAAGAGAATGGGACGCAGCTGCTGTTGGTCGGCTTAGAGCGTCTGCTTGTGTGTGAGAGAGAGTGTGATAGAGTGTGAGAGTGTGTGATAGAGTGTGAGAGAGTGTGTGATAGAGTGTGTGAGAGAGTGTGAGAGAGTGTGAGAGTGTGTGAGAGTGTGTGAGAGAGTGTGAGAGTGTGTGAGAGGGAGTGTGAGAGAGTGTGATAGAGTGTGAGAGTGTGAGAGAGTGTGAGAGGAGTGTGAGAGAGTGTGAGAGTGTGTGAGAGTGTGAGAGAGTGTGTGAGAGAGTGAGAGAGTGTGTGAGAGAGTGTGAGAGAGAGTATGAGAGAGTGTGTGAGAGAGTGAGAGAGTGGGAGAGAGTGTGAGAGTGTGTGAGAGAGTGTGAGAGAGAGTGTGAGAGAGTGTGAGAGAGTGTGAGAGAGGGTGTGAGAGAGTGTGAGAGAGTGTGTGAGAGAGTGTGATAGAGTGTGAGAGTGTGAGAGAGTGTGTGAGAGAGTGTGAGAGAGTGTGAGAGAGTGTGTGAGAGAGTGTGAGAGAGTGTGTGAGAGAGTGTGAGAGAGAGTATGAGAGAGTGTGTGAGAGAGTGAGAGAGTGTGAGAGTGTGTGAGAGAGTGTGAGAGAGTGTGAGAGAGAGTGAGAGAGTGAGAGAGAGTGTGAGAGAGTGAGAGAGTGTGAGAGAGTGTGAGAGAGTGTGAGAGAGGCTTGCCGGGTTGTCTCATCATACTCCTGCCTCGGTGCCATGACCTTTGTAAATGCTTCAGATTAGGCTTTGAGTGGGAATCCCCGAGGTGCTGGGCCATATGTCCCAGTCCAACTTCCTCCCATCACTGAACTGATCTTCCTTGTTCCACAGTGAAAGTGTGCGAAGGAAGACGCTGGCGATGCGCCTCTGTAGCCTTTGGAGAGTGTGGAGATTACAAGGCGGGCATTGAAGGTAGATATTGAAGAACTGGTGCCACTAGTGTTAACATTGGCCCATTGTTTGAGCATCATAAAGCACAAATAAAAACAACTGAAAACCTCAGACAGGTTCGTAGGTGATTCAATAAAATATTGTTGGGTTGGGCTACTTAAAGATCTCACCAAAACCAAATTGTGTCATTAAGAAATGCAGGCAAACACATTCAATTGCCACTTGGTGTACAAGCATTTAAGGCCCAGCTTGTGTTTATTTGATTTCAGCTCATCCGGTGAGTTGAAGAACAATTCCCAAGAACATATTCAGCAGATAGATAAGTGACGTTTCATTTGAGTATGCGTCAAACATCATCAGGACAAGATTGGGGAGGTCATGACCGTGAGTCAATGTTATTATAACGCCACGTGCCCTGGCTGGCGGTCACAGATGGCATACATCATGGGTTTTGCTTCAATATGCTTTGCACTTGTGCATTATGTGCTCAATTGTTTCTTAAGTAATGCCGCCCTTGCATACTTTTCTTAGCACAGGAGCTAGCTTTATTCTGTATTCCACTTCTTATTACTGCCACTCAGCTATACTGCACTTAGGTGCGCATGGTACGGCACTTTGCAAACGTCAGGGACAACACAGATGCACTTTTGCATTTAACCGCCGGCCCAGTTGATGTGGCACTGATGGTCTGATTGCAGCAACCATCCAGTTATTTGCTGTTGAACGTTACACGAACGTGCCCTTTTTGAATGAGATGGACACGAACTATTTTTGCATCGTTAAAAAAAGGGCAAGCTCATTGCGTAAAAAAAAACTAAAATTCACGTGTTTTACTATAGTTTACATTTATTGCATGAAATTGAATACGGCATCCATATTTATTCTTATTATTATTAAGGAAGAACTCATGGAATAACACTTACCGTCTTTCAAAATGCAAATACCACGGCCGTCGCGAGGTTTACATTCGTCAAAGCGCACCTCTGTCTTGGGACTTTACGGATATGCATGCTCGCATATAGGCCGAGTGTGGCGAATGGCTCAAGTTCTAAAAAACACACACACACCCGCGCGCGCGAAGGATAGCGGAAGGGTACGTGCTTAGAATTGCAGAATTACATTGTGGGAAATCAAAGTGAAACACGCGGATCAGAGAACAAACAAGGGTCGACTGGTTGTTGAGTGTGAGATGGTGTGACGGTCAGCCAACATGACGCCTGATTCCAGTAGCAGCAGCAGCAGCTTAATCACTTCGGTGGGCAATTACACGCGGGGTACAAGCAATGTTGTAAAGTGGATTGCAAAGACCCCCGTTGGCATCATCTGCTCAGCCAACATGCTAGAATGGCGTCGTCCAAACCCAAAATAAGAAAATCCCTGCATTTTTTTTAATATGAATGCCTTGATGTAGCCATCATGCAGGGCCTGCTTACAAGAGCGACAATGAACCCCGGGGAGAGCTCGCCACGTAGATGGACTATGGATTCTGAAAAATAACATGGCCATGGAGGAATCCGACGAGCTATAAAGCTATTTTTCACAGATGTCCAGGAAGGTGAGATGAATGCCATCCGACGGAAGAATGCGGTGATAGATGTCCAGCAAGGAGAAGAAGAAGAGACATGCACACGGGAATGGCTGGGGAGGAGCCAGGGCGAGGATAATGAGGGGGCAGTGCGAGAGTGAGATGGATTGCGTGTGGCCGTTTGGTACGGGCGTGCACCGTTCTCCGGTAGCCAACGGAGGACGGTTGTCACTGGGGGTGATGATAATGATGATATATACTTGTGCAATTGCTCTTACATCATGTGAAATCGCTCGCGTGTATTTTAGCTGAAATTTTGCTGCACTTTTGCTTGATGTCATTCCTCCTTGAATTGCTTTTCCCCGAATAGGCGATGCGGCTATTACGGCATCGATTTAGATTACAAGTGCACACTGAGCCTTTATAACCCGTTCATCACGCGCTTTGCGTATTTTTGAAAATGCAACTCATTAAAATTCTTATCTTTTTCAGCCCTCTATTTTGAGGCCTTTATTTATTTTAAAAAGGGCCAATTTGTAATGGACTGTTTGTTCCTCTTAACCTCCTGAAACACATTACCTAGCAGCTGCAGGAACCAGGTTGCTTCGCCTCCATGTAAACTGCTCCAGTCGTGAGCCGTCACGCTTTTGTCGTCTGCGTTGCAGAGCGTTTGCGGAAGTTCGAACCCAGCAGCAGCAGCAGCCCCGGTTAATACTGCCCAGGGTGTGTTCACCGTAACAATTCGTGCCGTCGGCTTCACATTGGTCGTTAAAAAAAAAAACAACTTGTGATGTTGTTTGTGCGTTGGCATCAAACCTCAACTTTGAAAACAACATGAGAATTAAAATCCTACGGAGCAACATCACCCCTTACTGGCAGACTATGTCTGTCTGTGGAACATAGCACCTTGATGATAGCTTTATGCAATAAGAGAATGTATAAATACCGAATGTACAGTACTTAATTATTGTTACATTTAAACCGATGCTTAAATGGTAGGCATTAAAATATAAAGTTTTGTCCGTATAGGTATATTTTTGTAACATTTTGCTCGTATTGTCTGAAATAGATTCATTTGGAAATGCATTTTTTGTTTTAGTCAGTGTCTAAAAGCTAATGAATGGCTGTACATTGACACCTCAAATGGTTTTGCTTTTATTGCAGACAGCAGTGTGCATTGCTTGAGTAAGTTACGATCAAGTCAGGCACGTTTGCACCCCAACGCCACCAAACCTTCAACTCCGCCTCTCGCCCTTCCGAGGCCAACAACGTTCCTGTCGGTGCACTTACGAGGAAGCCACCAGTGGTTTCCTGAATGATTTCGCACCTGCAGAAATTGGGGAGTTGCTGCTGAGCCCCAACGCTTCAACAAAAACTCGAAGGGCGAAATAATTGGATCTCCTCTGCATCCCCCTAATGAAGCTCAAGTTCACAGGGGATCTCTGAGACCTCGCTCTTATGGGCACTTGGGAGCGTCAGACTTTCCGGGCATTCTCTACCCGTGGAACCCGGACTGTGGCACTGTCTGGGCCTTCGCTTCCATGGCACCTAGGCTGTGGGACTCTCTGCCGAAGGCCTTCAGGGAGGCTGGCTCGGTCGGGATCTTCAAGCCATTTCGCCTAAAGACATTTCTCATTCAGAAGGCGCTTCCTCTTTTAGCTCCACACCACTTCTGACCCAACCCCACCCCCGTTGTTATTGTTGTGGAGCGCCTTGGGATGCTATGAAAGACGCTGCTATATAAGCTATAATAATAATTATTATTAAGGAGACTGGTCACTGCTATATTAACGTGGAATTCACACTGCCGGCTCGGCGCCGCCAATGGACATTGCTCAGCTCCCGGAGCGCACGTTTGCCTTCCTGCTTAGACGAGCAGTAGTGATCGCTGTTAATAGCTCGGAGCCTCTGGTGGAGATTCCACATTCCAGCGTGGGGCCCAGCCTATTCATAGAGCGAGCCCTCTTGACTTCCCTCAAAGTGATTATTGTCCTGCCCTGGTGGCATGAGAGGCTATCAACCGCCCAACCATGAGTTGAAAACCTTCACTTTCTGATTGTGAGTTAAGAACTGGACCAAAGATTCACCTAGCGAGTTTATTTTGTGTATTTTTTTTGTATTGGTACAAACTGAAATGTGGTATTAAAAAAAGTGGAAATTGGCCTCGTAAATAATGTGATGATTGTAAATATAATTTGTAAATCTCTTGAAATAAAAACCAGTTAGCTGCTTGAACCAAGCAGACCGACTCGGGGTGCTGGTGGCGAAATGTCAACTCCCTCGCCTGGTATGCAGGAGGTTGTATGTTTGGAGTTTGCATGCTCTCCCCGTGGTCACGTGTCGCTCTCCCCGTGGTCACGTGGGTTTTTCTCTAGGTGCTCCGCTGTTTTCCTCCACATTTAGAAACGCGCGTTTAGAGTATTTTGACTATAAATGTCCACGTGATAAGTCACTTCGCTGAGCTATAATTCTTGGCCAGGTCGCTTCTGAAAAATGAGCTACATCATTCTGTGAAACTTGTCGGGTAAAATAAAAGTATCAGAAGTTTGCTTTTTGTTTAAGTGGGCGCTATATGCACGTGTCGACAGGGCATGGTTGTGATTCAAACTGCTTTGCTCTCAGAACATCTACAGATGAACAATGCACGCAGCGCGTAGGGAAACACACAGCGTCCACTATGCCGTGCATGCATTTCTTTTTGCACAAAGCGCTCGCGTTGTCTGCATGGCTGATGTACAGCTTGAGCCTACTGGAGGCTGCACTTACTTTGCAGCCTCACGTCTCCAGTGCCGATGGACTTGTCTCGGTGCCATGAAGGCAGCGTGCAACGCACTTGGCATCCTCCCTTGCGCGTCATAGGGTGCCGTCACGCGGCGCGGGACACGACGTCATTGCCATGGCTTGGCGTGCGTGGTCCTGCGGTATACAGGGGTCATTTAGCAACACACTCAACTCTCAAGAATATGATTAATTGAAACGATTAATCGAATGAACTGGATTGCCATGTGTGCTGTTTTTTTTTACTCTCTGAATCTAAATGTGCATTAGCATATCATTAACCTGAATCGTGCATTTAGCTCATGACACACGCAAGTTGATGTTTGTACTGCGGCCATATCAATGAACTTCAATTGGTTGATTGATGAATCGTCATATTTTTTGTTGGGGTGAACCATCGGTTCGGTCTGGAGTCAAACCGATCTGAACACATTCGTCAATAAACACCGTGTGGACCTTAATAGCAAAACAAAAGTAGTCGACGTTTCAGGCAATGGTTCTTTTTCATGGCACTTGAAACGCGTGGCGCTTGTGCACTGCTGCCAACGCATCATCACCCAATTATTTGTCGAATTTGACACAATGTGAGGTCTATTCTTGATTTGGAAGATTGGATGGATTGCTTTTGGAATTCGATTACTGTTTGTGGAATTTAATACGGCCCGTTTATTTTGTATTCTTACCACCACTGTGAAGCAGTAGAGTCAACAGAGTCCGCGGGAGTCACAATTTGATGCCCAAATTGATTTCTCTTCACAATTTCGGAGTGTGTGGAGCATTAACACGGCGACAGTGGTAGCCATGCAGTTGGCAACACTTTCATTTTTATGACAGTTTGCGGAGCGGTGGAAGTCACACTGAAAATGTTGTTTTACAATTTGTGCCAATGAGACAGCTGTATTATCACCATCATCATCATCAGCAGCAGCATCAACAGTAGCATGATCATCATCATCAGCAGCATCATCATCAACAGTAGCATAATCATTATCAGTAGCAGCAGTATCATCAACAGTGGCATCATCATCATCGTCATCAGTAGCAATAGTATCATCAACAGTAGCATGATCATCAGCAGCATAGTCATAAACAGCATCATAAACAGTATTATAATCATCAGCAGCATGGTATAGTGACACACACGCCTTCAAACCAGCATCTTGGGTTAGTGCACGTTGAACTTCTTTCGCACCGTACGTAGCCAACCGTGCTAATGGGAGGTGCTCGCTCCCCTCCGTGCGGCCTCTGCCCCCGTGCGCTGCACAGTCGTGAATCCGCCTCTTTCAGCGTCACGGTGTCCCAGCGAGTGTGCGCCCCGTGCAAGGATTTACGAGCACCAGCTCATTGACTATGAGTGCTGATCACGGGAGGTGAGGCCGTGGATAAGGGGGGGGGAGGGGAGGGCAACGTTGTGATGAATGCCCTGTCCCCCCCCCCCCAACCAACACGCACCACATCCAAATTGTCCGTTCGCCGTTTAGGCACAAGGAGTATTTCCCTTAAGCGACTCATAAGTATTGGCGTTCACAAAATGCACTGGAACGGCCTCGGCCCGAAACAACCTCGAGACCGTGTTCTCTACCACGGAGAGAAGAGCGGGTTGGTGATTCTGTGGTTAACTGCCAAGCGGCGCTCGATGGGAGCTCAGCGCCGCATTTCGACAGCAGAGCGTTGGTGCTCATCATTTCTCACTCGGGGCATCGCCCTCGGAAGTCATTTCGGAAGGTTAATCTAAAAATAACACCGTGTAACATTTCACCTGTACGAGACTTGAAGGTGTCTGCTAAAAGGTGCGCCGCCCTATTGTGGAAAGAGAAGCCGATTGGGAAAGGACTTCAAAAGCAGTTCTCTGGTGTCACCTTCCAGAGCAATTTTCTGACACACCAAGTTGACGTTACATCGCCCGCTGCGAGAGCTCCTCGTGGGAGACGTCTCGTGACGCCGATGGCAATATCCAAATGAGCACGATACTTGTGGACGCAAAGTCTGAAAAAGTAAAAAAATAATAAACATCACGCAGAACAATTCAGTGAACTTGCATCTCGTTGTAAACCACGTCTTGCCGTGCACGACGGGACGACCTGAACGAACATTTTCTCCAAACGTTTCTTCATGCGTCATGCTGTCAAGTGAACTGGCACAACGGCGGACATGGACGCCCTTGCAGATAAAGAAATGTACCAAATTTTAGCGCTTGATGTGATTTTACTTCGCTCAATGAACGAACGAGTTTATATAATCGTCACTTAAACGTACTTCGGGTGCGAACGTATTCCTTGCGAACAGGCGAGCACTTTATGTCATCCCGGGAGAAATCCAAGCGCAACGCCATGGACAGATTGCGAGTCAATATGTTCAGAAGAATGGGGCCACGGCATGCAAAATGTGTACCCCTTTGTGTGGATTTCGGATGACATCTGGGTTCTGATTCACGTTCATTCAGGACGATAAGTAGGTGCCATGTGCCGCTGTCGTGCCACTTTGTGACCCCGAGTGTGTGTGGCTCTCCGTGTCCCATGTGCCGCTGTCATGGCTCTTTGTGACCCCGATGTGTGTGGCTCTGTGCGTGCCATGTGCCACCAATGATAGAAGAGCCTCACGGGCGTGTGGCGATCGCGTGCCACAGACAATGGCCAGCTCTCACCCTCGTGTTATTAATAACCTCTGTGCAATTGTACGCATGCCACATTTGTATTCTTTTATATTCACAGGGTTACTTTAATTGCCCACTCTCGGCGAGCGAAGCCCCCGAGGGGAGTGTGAACATGAGGCCACCTTTTTGAGCATCTCTGTGGCGTTGGCCGCGAGGCAGTTCCATGAATCTGGGCTTCGTTGTGACTTTTGCGGCTCGGACCAAGTTTGATTTTTCGTGGTGTCATGAAAGGGATTGGGGTAGTTACCGCAAATGCGATGAGCGCAAATTAACCCCTTACAATTCTCGATTGCATTAACATTCGTGTGCATGGAAATGCAGTGTTGCGATTCTGTAGGAGGCTAAATTGTGTTGTTTAAAGAGCTGTCCAGAACATGATGTAGCTGCTCACCCCGAGCTCTCAACGTCCCGATAGTGGCATTGTCTTTGTGCTATCCGCCTTTTGGCGTCCTCTGTTTGAGGCTAGGCTCTAAAGAAAGCTGTCTCTGGTGTGGACCAAATCCGTTTCAAAGACATCATATACTACCAAAGTATTTATTTTTTTGTTTGCATGTTCACCACAAGTATATGTGGTGAATGCAAACATGATTCCTTGCAAAAGGTTTCAATTTGGTGTTTTAATATCTTAACATCTGTTTTATTTCCATAAAGGGTAAAAACCTATTCTGATATGAGCTGTCCAGAGTTACGTTCTGCTCCACAACCGCGAACCAATCATCGGAAGGATGGGATGGTGGTGGTTGGGGATCTCGCTCGAGCACCATGGTGTCATTGCGCAATCCCCACCCGTGGACAAAGCCAGCGAAGGCCGAGTTAGTCCGTCAGGTTCGGAGGTAGCCTACGATGTAGGACGCCACGGTGGCGAGATGTCAACTACCTCGCCTGGTATACAGGAGGTCGTCGGTTCGATCCCGAATCTGACGCCTGCTGCTGTCTATTTTGAGTTTGCATGTTTTCCACGTGGTCGCGTGGATTGTTCTCCGGGTCCTCCGGTTTTTCCCTCCACATTTAGAATCAACATCATGCGTTTAGATTATTTGGCTGCTCTACATTTCCACACTATAAGCCACTTTGTCGAGCTTTAATTTGTGGCCAGGTCGCTTCTGAAAAAGTGCTACATACCACACCTCCGATTAGCACGGTTGGCAACTACGTACGGTGCGAAAGAAGTTCAACATACATACATACATAGCTGAGTGGGCCCTTACCTGGTAAAATTAAAAGAGTTTTTTTTTTAATAACAACTGCTCTGCTAAGTGCCAAACTCCCTCTGTCAGAGGCGTAGCGAGAGAGCACAGTGGGCGCTCCTGACGTGTGCACACAGACACGCGTGCGCCTCACGATCATCTCACGGCCACGAAGCCGTCCAGGCTACTGCCGGTAAGGCCACCACACCTTATCATTAACCACTTCCCTCTGCGAGGTCCTGTAACTACAGCACAGCTGACCCAAACCTCCAGTAACCGTCATGTTACCCCGGACGCGTGCTTCATCCGGAAATCATCGGGGTTATCTGAGCACATTTCCCTCTGGTGGTCAGTACGATTTGGTGAAGGCAGGGAGCGTAGACATCATGATACAGTACAACAATTGAATTTGCTACATTATCCTCTGTGGCATCCCGAGATTCCCCACAACACCATGTGTAATCAGTATCAGACTCTTTATTTCAGAATCAGAATCTTTATTTATCCTGGAGAAATCCGATAAGCTATGAAGCTCTTTTTCACAGATGGTCATGAGGGGCGGGTCAGTAAGATACAGCGACAATCTTGATTTGAAGCTTTCGTGACTGCAGGAATCCATACTCTTTGGTTCTTTCGGTAAAGTCACGTCGGAAGAAAAATAAAATACAAATAATATATAATAAAGTCACGTCGGTAGAAAAGTAAAATAAAAAATAATATATATAATAAAGTCACGTAGGTAGAAAAATAAAATAAAATATATTATATAAAAATAATATATAATACATTATTTAGTGGAAATGAATAGCGGTCCAATGCTCTAAACGCGTGATGATGATTCTAAATGCGGAGGGAAAACCCCGACTACTCGGAGAAAAATCCACGCGACCACGGAGAGAACATGCACACTCCGAATATTGAGGTGTCAGGGTCGGGATCGAACCCACGACCTCCTGTATACCAGCTGAGGATGATAACATCACGCCACCATGTTTAATGCATGGCAGTCACCCATATAAGCACTTGCCAGGCTCAATCTTTTTAACTTCATATCAAGATGATTTGGTCATAGGCACACGCGTGTATATGGTATAGACATACACTGACATATATCTCCATAGACACAAAACGTATCGTGCTGCAATTGTGCAATTTAATTTTACAAACTCGATTCGATGCTTTCAAACTAGATTCGAAGCTTTCGTGACTGCAGGAAGTACTCTTTGTTTTTTTATATTCTTAGCTCTTTCGGTAAAGTCACGTTGAAGGGAGACAATACAATAATAAAATATATATAACAATAAAAATTCTCACGACGTTTCGACCATAACGCAAATGGTCAAAACGTCGTGAGAATTTTTATTGTTTTATATATATTATTATTTTATTGTTTCCCTTCAACGTGACTTTACCGAAAGAGCTAAGAATATGAATTACTGCAGTCACGAAAGCTTTAAATAAACATTTACTCTTTGGTTCTTTCGGTAAAGTCACGTGGAAAGAAAAATTAATTAAATAATAATAGGATACGACGTTTCGATTGCAACACAAGCAACCATCATCAGGTAATAATTAATGATAAAACAAACATAGTAAACTTAGAAATGTAATGCATTGCAACACAGAGAGTCGGCTAACACAACAGTCAACACCCTACCTGGCTGATTTTACAGTTTTCTGCATTCGCAACTGCCAGAGTAAAATGTCTCTAATGGGCTGCATCTTAGTTCTTGCATGCCATGCTGTGTGCACTACTCAGAAGCCACTACTGGAGCAGAGAGGGCTTCCTGTAGCAGCCAAACTTTTTGTAATGAGAAATGCCACCGACTGGGACCCCAACACAGACAATAATGGACACTCCAAGAGCTCATTATTACAGTGCAGATGGATGTTGTGTTAATTATTCAGACCAAAGAGTAAAAGCTGTAGCCTTTGTTTTATATCTCCCTTGTCACTGGCCATTGTGTCTGATAAGCATTAACCGTATCATAACAGGCACACCCAGCTCATAAGCACACCAGTATTTAAAATAAAAAATATATATGGTGATATAGTGCTTCACTTACCACCGCATTAATAATACACCCACAAGGGGTTCTCACCACCCAGTGCAGAGAATACTGGGAGACAGGGGCGACGTATTTATATTTGAGTCTTAATAATTGAACGCGACTTTGTCATTGAATTGAAAACTCGTTTCTTTAGTACTGCGTTTAGTGTTATAGTTTGTTGTCCTTCCCCAAAACCTCCAATGAGCGAGCTTGGCTACGCATGGTGCGAATGATGTTCAACAAACATACGTTAATATATTTCGCAGTTAATTCCATCACTTGCGTATTTGCACACCCCCGTAACATTGTTTCGCAAGATATTGTTTCATACCGGAAGCTTTCACGAGGCAAATTCAAAACAATTTTTTTGCCAAAGAAAAAGGAAAATGCTCACGCACAAGACAAAGATCCCCCGTGCAGCCTTCACAGACAAGTGCTGTTAGCGGGCACTTTCGGAGGCCGGAATGGCACGCGAGGGTGTGGGTGGCCAGCATCACACCCGGTTGCCTTTGTCTCCCTAACGGCGATGTTTACACATCGCATCAGGTACACATTTGAGGATGAGTCAACCTCGGGGAGTCCTAGGACAGATTCAGATAATTATAATTTTCGCCTGTGTTGTAGCGCAGCGCGCTACCCGCTACACTACCGCCCCCCACCCACATGCAGGTATGTTTATCATCTTTTGCACCGTACATAGCCAACCGTGATAATCGGAGGTGCGGGCACACACCCATTACTCTCTTAACCCTTCATACAGTCACACATGCATGAATCATGACAAATTAAATCTTCTTAATCACTGAAAGTAATCAACTTTATTTTTCAAAAACCACTGAGATAAACAAATGGCCTCTCTCTCTCTTTGTCAGTTTGGACTTGCCAGAAACCGAGTAGGAAAAGTAATACACTTTTCTCTCAAATTATTTATTCACGAAAAAAAAATCAATGTTAGCACATTGCAATTCTTAAAATTGCATCACAACGTAAAAACAAGAATTAAATAGTGCAATAAATTATTATTGCAGGAAATGTTTATATAGTAGTTTATTTTGCGCCTGTGGATGTTGTGGCAGATTCAACTTCTTACGATTTCGTGCTTGGTGTGCGCTTTATTTCCCAAGGTGATGCTGTTTGTGAATTGGTCTCCTGGCACAGACATCCGTCCTGTTAGAGGACTTCAACACCGAGGCAGGTCACCGCACAACGATTCTACCGTCTGGAATTCTATATGGGAGCAATTAGAAGACATGGGCCTTATCAGCCCACATATTGTGTTGGAGGCTGGTTTATTACTGTGTGCCCCATGATATTGTAATTACCAACGGGATGTTCAGTTGTGCATCAGCACAACAGTACTGGGCGAATGCGTGACACAAACAAGGACATTTGCTGGACTACCAAGTGGTTGAAGACTAAATGTGGGGTCTCACATCACGACATAAAAAAAACCCAAAATATTATGGCTTACCATCCATAAATATTAATTCAATCTCTGCTGAACATCTTGAATTAACATTTAAGAAGAATATATTACAGACTTTTAAAGTTAACATATTCCCGAAAATACCACATTCCTCCATTTTACATGCACGAACTTTTGTTCATCGTTAGTTTGAATGAACTCAAAGGAGCTGTCTGTTGCTCGGTACATTATATCTCACCTTTAAATCAAACGAAATTAGTTTTCCAGGAGGCACAGAGCTGACGTGCCAGTGGTTAATCCCGCTGACTTGTCAGAGGAGAATGCATTTTGTCTCAGAGAGAGAGAGAGACAAGAAGGGAGGGGCACGGCAGTGGAAGGGTCGCATTTTTTGCTGTGAATCTCGTTAACTCTCTGCGGTCGACTCATTTAAAGCGTTTACACTGACACGGATGGGCGCATATCTGGGCTGCACTTTCCCATTCCAAACGCGACCAAATGTCAAACGACAGCAGGATCTACGCACCGGGCCCTAAACCCCCCTGCCGTGGGCTGAACATTTCAGCTGCCACGCTCGTTGCTAATATAAACCGACGCCCAATCAACTTTTATCACCGGGCCCGGCCAGAGTTAAATGAAACTCCACACTGTTAGCTCTGATGAGCTCAGCATCCCCGTGTTTCGCCATTTGGCAACGAGCCAATGTCAACAAGCAGTGGGAGCTACACTGCAACACCTCCCACACAGCACAGTATCAACGTAAACGTTTGGCTCCGGACTGAAAACTATTAAAGCTAAACTATTTTTTTTCATTTTATTTTACTAGGTAAGGGCTATATAGCGCTATTTCAGAAGCGACCTATCACAAATAATAGCTCAACGAAGTGGCTTATCACGTGAAAATTTCAAGCAGTCATATACTCTACACGCACGTTTCTCTAAATGTGGAGGGAAAAACCTCAGGACTCGGAGAAAAATCCACGCGACCACGGAGAGATACATGCAAACTCCAAATATACAGCAGGCGTCAACGTCGGGGTCGAACCTAGGCCCTCCTGTTTACCAGGGCGAGGTAGTTAACATCTCGTCACCGGGGCATTCAACAAAATCTAACGGCAGACAACGGCCAGTGGAGTAATCAGGGCCATAAACTGTCGAGACTGCTTTGTAGCAATAGAATAAAAATGCTTATGCTGTATGGTTACATTTTAAATGTACAGTTTTCAAATATACTTAATAACGTTTTTTGTGTGTGTAAACACTAATAATACGGTTTTCCCCCTTTTTTCCTGTTAACAAAACTGAAACCTTTTACACGGATTCATGTCTGCATTAACCACTATACCTGCAGTCAAAATGCAAAAAAAAACATACTATGATAATATATGCATTAATTCTAGATTTGAAGCTTTCGTGACTGCAAGGATTCATACTCTTTGGTTTTTCGGTAAAGTCACGTAGGTAACCTACGTGCCTTTCGGCGTCATCTGGTCGAACACCAATTGGGTCCAGGCTCAAAAGAAAGCCGTCCCTTGGTGTGGACCAATCAGTTTCAAGGACAATGCAAGCTTGGCTGTGTTCACTCCAGCGCTGTCCTCGAGACAGTCTGGTCCCTTTAACATAGCTATTTCTGTGACCAGTCACAAGCTAATCCCCTTAGCTATTTCAATTCTAAATTCTATTGTTTGATTTGTGCTGGGTGCCTCTATGGATGTGTAGGCTTTGAATTTACATAGCCATTTCTGTGACCAGTCACAACATAATCCCTCAACCTTTTGCAATGCTAAATTCTTACGGCTTGGGTGCCTGACTTTCGCTCAACCAGCTTAAAAGGTCCCTACGCATCTTAACAGCGTTTATTGAAGCTCTGTCGTCCCAACAGGTCTGTCCCTTTCACCTGAAAAAGGCCACTTGTGTTGTGGCCGAAACGTCGTGATTTTTGTTGTTTTATTTTTTTACCTACGTGACTTTACCGAATAGAACCAAAGCGAATGCATATATTATCATAGTATGTTTTTTGTTTTTCATTTTGACTGCAGGTATTGTGGTTAATGCAGACTTGAATCCTTGTAAAAAGGTTTCAGTTTTGTTGCCAGAAAAAAAAGGGAAAAACCCCTATTAAAACATTTTGGTACTGGCAAAGGAGGTCTAATGATGTGTAAACACTGGTAAGCAGTTTGGTTTACTCTTTGTTGGGGCATCTGGGTATCCCGATGGACGACGCGTGGAGAGACAGACGTGGGAATGGGGAGCATCGTAGAAACGCCACCACTGCCACCGCCGTCGGTGGGCTCGAGTTTAGTTTTGACCCTGCGGTGGAATGCCGTGCCAACCCGTGCCAACCCGTGCCAACCCGTGCCAACCCGTGCCAAAGGCTTCCTCCGTTCGGACGAATCCACGGCGCTGCTGCCGGCCGGCGCACCGATCTGCTGCAAAGATTCTGCGTTGGCTGTGGTGCACAAGCATATTTAACGAACAAAATAATAGACGTCTCGGGTGATGGTCCTTTTCCATGGCAAATAAAGAAGGGCTATTGCGCGAAACGTCACGTGTGATATTTTTTTTCATTTAAGGCAGGGCTGTCTACTGGGGGGGGTGGGGGGGGGGGAGCATGATTGCGGCATTGCCGTGCCCAGCTGCTATTAAAGGGTCGCCCGGTGTGCGGACACCACCTCCGTTCTCATTAACAGAGGTGCTGACTGCTGTGCTCTTGGGGGAGTCTACAGCAGCAGCAGCAGCAACAACAACACACCTCATTGAGAGAATGCAGTTACAGCACTAATTACTGGCTTCCCATTAAAGCAGCGGCTGCGCCATCTCACACCAGCACAGTTTCGTATTAGTATCAATTTTAATTAGTTTTACATTACTTTAAGGGGAGGCGTGAGTTCAGGGTGAGTTTATTTTGACACTATGCATAAATCACGTGTGACATTGTTCTACCCTACCCCCCCTCCAAGATATGCCCTCAGTCATTTCACACATAAGGCCACCAGATTAATGCGATTTAAATTAAGCACAATGTGCATGCACATTGAGCAAATATGAGCATAATTAAAACAGTGCAGTACTCTACTGTTTTGTAAGTATGTATAAATGTTGAACATTTTTTTGCACCGTACGTAGCCAATCAGGTGTTCGTGGGAAAGTCAACAAACTAAACACAAAAAAAGCATTTCTAAATAAATTAGTTATCAATCTAGATTTAAAAGTGCATAGCTCCCGTGGCTACCTGAAACGCGAGAGGTAATTGCCAAACAAAAATGCAGTGTTCGGTGGAGAATTACCATCCCATGTAAAATATTTGGCGATTTACATCTTTTGCACAGTGTATTTGACCAATGGAGGAATATAAATGACGCAGGTATATTTGTGTTGCTTTGATGATGCATTCTTATTATGGCAAAACACATTCACATGCATCCGATTAACTGATGACTCAGGTATTTAAGATTCTACATCAACAATACTGTAATGTTCAATGTCATGAAGCACATTGGTACTGCAGTGCAGTGTATAGACGACACCGTGACCACTTTCATCGACATGAACGAACCATAACTCCAAGTTCAGGTTAGTATGTGGCCTCCATCTCAGGTTATTTTTCAACCACAATCCAGCCAGCCTCCCAGGAAAATAGATCGAGTGACAGCCCAGCAGCCCACTGTTAAAACCAAAACATTGCCTCCCGCTTTCCTGTTCTCTAATTAATGAATCACCTGATCATGTCATCTAGTAATTACAAATCCCAAAGCGAAGCACACTGACTCTCAGAACTGGAGCCAGCAGTGACCCTGCCATGCCCTGCAATATCATTTTGTACTACTGGGAAGTAGCCGGGCGAAAAATATATTCAAAACTCCTCTTAAAAACACAACATATACATTCACAAAAACAGAAAAGTGTAATGTATGTATGAAGTATTTGTGTATAAATTTTACGTGTTTAGGAGATTACAATGGAGTGTAACAAAAAACGTTTTTTTGTTAGTCCCCCGCTGGTGATGTTTACTACACATCGCAACAGCTTCTCATTTGAAGCTGATTTGACGTAGGGGAGGCTCAGGACATGTTCCGATAATCGTCACCGGTGTTGACCGTGAGCGGGAATCGAACTGGGGTCGCCGGGTTAGTGGTGCAGCGTGCTTACCGCGACACCACCGACACACACACATCAACTTACACACACATCGACTTAAAGACTCACATACATCGACTCAGACACACACACATCTACTTACACATACATCGACTTACACACACACACATCGACTCACACACACACACATCAACTTAAAGACTCACATACATCGACTCAGACACACACACATCAACTTACACACACATCGACTTACACACACACACATCGACTCACACACACACACACATGGACTTACACACACAAACACATCGACTCTCACACACAAACACATTGACTCACACACACACACATCGACTCACACACACATACATCGACTCACACACACATCGACTGACACACATCAACGTACACAAACACACACATCGACTTACAAACACACATCGACTTACACACACACATATGGATTTACACACACACATCGACTCAGACACACACACATCTACTTACACACACATCGACTTACACACACACACACACATGGACTTACACACACAAACACATCGACTCTCACACACAAACACATTGACTCACACACACACATCGACTCACACACACATACATCGACTCACACACACATCGACTGACACACATCAACGTACACAAACACACACATCGACTTACAAACACACATCGACTTACACACACACATATGGATTTACACACACACATCGACTCAGACACACACACATCTACTTACACACACATCGACTTACACACACACACATCGACTTACACACACAAACACATCGACTCACACACACAAACACATTGACTCACACACACAAACACATTGACTCACACACACAAACACATCGACTCTCACACACAAACACATTGACTCACACACACATACATCGACTCACACACACATACATCGACTCACACACACATCGACTGACACACACATCGACGTACACACACACACATCGACTCACACACACACTTCTAGCCACACACACACATCGACTTACACACACGCACAAATTGGACTTACACACACACATATGGATTTACACACACACACTTCTAGTCACACACACACATCGACTTACACACACGCACAAATTGGACTTACACACACATCGACCCACATACACGTGGACAACAACTGCAATTCGCCACTAAGTGGCGGTGACGTCACCACGACGCTTGTGCCAGGCTATGTGCACCTTGAGGCCACATGAAGTGTTGAACGCCCGCTGGCAGGAGGTCACGGGGCAGACCCAGATGCCACAGGTCGACTGACTGAGCCGACTGGCTGATGCACCACCTGTGCCCCCTACTGTGCCAACTTGCTGTGCTTTAGCCACCCGGCACTCCGCTCGTTGTTGTGAGCGTCGCTCCTCCGCCCTCCGTTGTTGTTGGAGGGCGACTGCCTCCAACTGCCCAGTAGCGTCCTTCACGAGCCTCCTCCACAGAGGCCGATCTTGACACCGCTGGTACCAGTCATCGGCAAGTCCACTCAGCTCCATATCCTCCTGTACCACATGACTCCATCTCTTCTCTAGCCCGTGACGCGCCCGTTTAGTCCCCTCGATCCGGCCGAACAAAAGCTGCTTAGGCATGCGGTGGCTGGGCATGCGGGCTATGTGACCCAGCCATCGCAGCCTTGCCTGTCGGAGGAGCTCACCGATGGGACTTTGTCCACATCTTTCAAGGATTTGTGAGCACCTCACACAATCCAGCCTGGTTAAACCGAGGATGGATCGTAGGCAGGCCAGCCTAAATATTTCTAACCGGCGAAGATGTTCTACTAGGGGGGTCCACGTTTCGTAAGCGTAGAGAAGGGAGGGAATGACTGTGGCCGAGAAGACCTGAAGCTTCGTGCAGAGCGACAGACCAGGCACAGTGAGGGAAAAAAGTATTTGATCCCCTACTGATTTTTGTACGTTTGCCCACTGACAAAGAAATGATCAGTCTATAATTTTAATGGTAGGTTTATTTGAACAGTGAGAGACAGAATGACAACAACAAAAATCCAGAAAAGCGCATGTCAAAAATGTTATAAATTGATTTGCATTTTAATGAGGGAAATAAGTATTTGACCCCCTCTCAATCAGAAAGATTCCTGGCTCCCAGGTGTCTTTTATACATGTAACGAGCTGAGATTAGGAGCACACTCTTAAAGGGAGTCCTCCTAATCTCAGCTTGTTACCTGTATAAAAGACACCTGTCCACAGAAGCAATCAATCAATCACATTCCAAAATCTCCACCATGGCCAAGACCAAAGAGCTCTCCAAGGATGTCAGGGACAAGATTGTAGACCTACACAAGGCTGGAATGGGCTACAAGACCATTGCCAAGCAGCTTGGTGAGAAGGTGACAACAGTTGGTGCGATTATTCGCAAATGGAAGAAACACAAAAGAACTGTTAATCTCCCTCGGCCTGGGGCTCCATGCAAGATCTCACCTCGTGGAGTTGCAATGATCATGAGAACGGTGAGGAATCAGCCCAGAACTACACGGGAGGATCTTGTCAATGATCTCAAGGCAGCTGGGACCATAGCCACCAAGAAAACAATTGGTAACACACTACGCCGTGAAGGACTGAAATCCTGCAGCGCCCGCAAGGTCCCCTTGCTCAAAAAAGCACATATACATGCCCGTCTGAAGTTTGCCAATGAACATCTGAATGATTCAGAGGACAACTGGGTGAAAGTGTTGTAGTCAGATGAGACCAAAATGGAGCTCTTTGGCATCAACTCAACTCGCCGTGTTTGGAGGAGGCAATGTGGATGCAATGTGGAATTGCCTCTACTGGTCCAGTATCACCAATGTAGCACTCTAACCACGTAGCTACACCCCCTGGCTGTATAAAACAGGAAGTGAATAGACACGTCTTCATGGGAGTACAGTATTAGCCATACTCTTATATTAGCGCACAACTTTATCTGTGATGAGCGCTGCACTTGCCGTCGTTTTCATGCAGGGGGCGCTGCAAACCTCCACGCGCCCCCTGCATGAACGACGGAGGCGCAGGGACAGACGTTCGGTTACGTTGGCATCGATCTGCAGACGGCGGTCTCCTCGCACGGCCAGCCACTCCATGACGCCTTATCTTGGGGGTTCGGTTCGAAAGTCCCCATCGAACCGAACCCCCAGCAAGGCCATCTACTTCACGACGAGAGAAAATTCACACGAAATGTCGTTTTCAATGAAGTCTTCCAGATGTAAAATGATATAAGCTTTTAATGAAAAAAAATTGATCTAATTCAAAACATGATACAATTCAAAAATGTTTCATTTTAAAACTTCAAAACGGAGCATCGGGTGCTCGCGTGAATGCGTCGTTCGTGTGCAATTTTTTTTTCGTGACTTTCCTGACCGAAGGCCGTAAATGAGTCAATGAACAGTGGGTTTACATTTCGTGCACGATTTATTCACATAAGACAATGACAAAACTGTATTTTTCTCATATAGATTATACACGTCTGCTGTAGGCACACTGCCGCAACACCGCCTTTCTCAGCTGTCTGCCCAGTGATTTATTTAGTCAGCTCAAGTGACAATACACATCAGATATCCATAGCGATTGATATGTTCTAACACTGCAACACTGCACCACACTGCATCACAGTAAAAGTATGTTAAAAACATAATACCCGAGTTTAATATTTTCTTTGAGCGAGCTCTTAATCTTATACAGTACCGTAAAAGCCATCTCCTTTAAAATAGTCGTGAACAATGTTGACGTTCATCTGACGGGCGCGCGTGTGTGCCACACAACACACAACTTGCCCGCCTAATTAACAAAAAAAACAAATCTCGTGGGATAATTCACAAACTCATCTGTGTGTGTGCTGATGTGCCTCATGCGTATGACGTTAACATGTCAGGCGTTGCTGAGCTTCGCTTGTGCTTGAATGACAGTTGCTTTATTGGCCACACTCACATTTAAGGAATTAACAAGAGCACCTACAGAGGGAGTATACCAATTAATTGGCAATTATTTTGTCCAGATGGATAAACATGATTTGTATGGCATTTGTTTTTTCATGGAAACGAGAAACATTTTAATAAAATACTGCATTTTACAACGGTTCACCCTGCAAAAGGCTGCCATCTTATTGCACTGTACCGTCATCCCTCCAGAGTGAACAAGTGCAAGACAGTGTGACGTCAATGGTGATCTTGCGATGAATTGAATGGCTCCTGCCATAGGAATGTGGACATTTCACAACTGTCTCAGAGCTGCCAAGGGAGGCGAGAGGAAACCAATTCTCGAGTAGCCTTTTGATTTACGGATGTTTTTTTATATATACACAGCGTTTGTACTCAATGTAAAAATGTCCTTAAAGCACAATACAGTACAACGGTGTGTGTGTGTGCGTGCGTTTCATTTTGGGGTAGAGATCGTTCACCCAACAGGGCCAATGGAACGTCGATAGCCTCGACAAAAAAAAAAACCACCCCCCACAAATATCTTCTGCGGCGAACTTCCTAATAATAATAACGCCTCCAAGTCGCGCGCACACACCCAGACACACCACGAAGCGCGTTAATGGACTGCGATCGTGTCCATTGCCCATCGCACGCACGCACGTAGCCAGGCGGACAAAGGTCACGGAAGGTTACGCTACAAAGCTACACATCCTGCCACCCACCCACGCCCCACCCACCCACCCACCCCGCCGAGTCAACAAATCACAGCCCAGCCGGAGCACGTGTTCTGCGTGCACAAATATAGCCACGGATAAATAGCAGCGATGCTCGCGGCTGACAGCTCAGGGGGTTGGCGAGCGGCGAGGAAGCAGCGGCTTGAATTCTTAACAGGAGGAGTAGGAGGGGGAGAGAGCGACTTACAACTATTTAACCAACCGTGCCGGCCTGGCTGGTTGTTGTTTAATTCATGGGTGCTGAGCCAACAGGCCCAAGCGATGCAACATTCCCGGTGGCCACAAAGACGAAGGCGTGATTTTCATTGCAGGGTTTTCGCCAACTCCAGTCCGCGTGAGCCCTCATCACTCTCCGTCTTTCTTTTCGCGTCTACCCAATTTACTCCTCACTAAGCCAAGTACAAATTAACTCGTTCCGCGCTGCACGCGCCCGATGATTGCTGAACACGTCCCACGTGACGCGCCAAGCAATTAACAATATCTGCGTTCATAGAGCCAATTAAAATTCAGATACCAGTGTGCGTGTGTGTACACGTGTGTGGGTACACGTGTCCCACGTGACGCAGCGTTCATTTATTTGAGCGTGACGTTGATAGCTCGATCCCCATGGCACACTGTTGATTTTATCTAATTTCTATAAAATTGCCCATATTTGCAAAGTACAGTAAGGCCATTTCATGATTCAAAAAAACGTGTCAAAATGTAACATTTACCAAACCAAATTATGTTACATGGCTGGACAGCCATAACGTCACTTAACTGTTTTTATTCACAAATACATGGATTTGATTTTGAATGCTCATTTGCCTTTTCATACGCCCTGTGCATGGTTATTGGGGTTCCGCGGCGAGATGTTAACTACCTCGCCTAGTGTGAAGGAGGTCGTGTGTTCGATCCCGACCCTGACGCTTGTAGATTTAGAGTTTGCGGTGTCTCTCTCCTCGTGGCCGTGCGGATTTTTCTCCGAGTCTTCCGGTTTTCCCCCCACATGTAGAAACAACACGAGTTTAGAGCGTCTCCTTTGGTTCTTTCGGTAAAGTCATTCTACGTGACTTTACCGAAAGAACCAAAGAAGATGAATCCTTGCAGTCACGAAAGCTTTAAATCGGAGTTTAGAGCATTTGGCTGCTTATACATTTCCACGCGATAAGCCACTTCGTTGAGCTATCATTTGTGGCCAGGTCACTTATGAAAAAGAGCTATATTGCTCAGTGGGCCTTACCTGGGACAAAAAAAAATTAATATAAATCTATTGGTACTCTTCGGATTCTGTGTAAATGTAATTATCCTGCACATGCCCACGTGTGAGTGTACCATTTGACCTCATGGCGGGACACCGGGGTCCCATAAGCCCACGGCTCTCGCATGAACTGCGTTGCGACGTCGTTTTATGCCCGTTGAAGGCGAACGACACGGCGATCTATTCCTCTCGACGCGCTCTACACGTATGCGCTAATCAAAGTTTCAAAGTTTTGTTTCTTCTGCGTATTCGTCCTCGCTGCTGCGCTAGGACGACACGACAACAGAACGATCCGCGCCAGGTGGGACGTACAGTAGTCGCCAAAAATGTATTGATTAATTACGATTTTGACTTCCGTTTATTCGGGACCCCGGGGTCCCGCCATAAGGTTCAATTACCCATTGGATTTTTACCCTAATTGTATCTTCAGTAAAGATGCAATTTTCTGGTTTCAGAATGTCTGTGTATGGGCATCACTTATAACATTCGTGTGTACATGTGAAATTGGTTTTGCTTAAGAATTAAAATAATATGCCTGTGATCATTTGCCCCCCGACCCTTGCAATGGAATGAATTATCACGATGCAGCGTTGCGATTTAACCCGATGATTACACAGTATATATTACATAGTGGTGGATTGTAGATCATGTGAACACATATAGAGCATATAGGAATCAAAATAATCGCGTCTCACACGTGTTTCTAAGCATGTATGCTGAGTGCAAGAACTGATTTAAATTGACGAATGAGCATTAGTACACTCCTACTTAAATATTAAATAATTGAAATACAATGACGTATGTATGTTGAACTTCTTTCGCACCGTACGTAGCCAACCGTGCTAATCGGATGTGCCGGGAAAGGACGACAAACTAAACACAAAAAGAAGTTCTAAAGAAATTAGTTTTCAATGTAGATTTAAAGTGCATAGCTCCATTGGCTTCCTAATGTCAGAAGGAAGAGCGTTCCAGACGGCCACAGAAGCGCATCTGAAAGTGACTGTCTTTGTTGGATGGTTACCCAGAAGCCGCTGCGAGGATGACTGAAATTCGCGTGATAGTTTATGCTGCTTGACGAGAACAGCGAGGGATCGTGCTGACGTCTTGTTTGGCCAGCTTAAAAACTCACACAGTAAATCTATTCGATACTACTGTACAACAAGCCAAGATGGAACTTTACTTTGCCAAACAATAAAACAAAGGCGTTAAATGAAATGTATTGCGTGTGGCAGGCGATGTAACCAACTACTGCAGGGATGGGATCACTCTTCATACAGAGCAAACATGTTCAGAGCAAATGCAGTTGTCACTGCATTGAGTGCATTGTGCCTTTTCCTCCATTCAGGAATGACCGCCGGTCCTGATAAACGTGCCAATCGTGCTTACACTAAAGACTTTCAGGTACACTTTTAGATCACATTATTTGGCGATGCTGCTGCTGCTGCTGCGTTGTCAGCTGTGCACAATCACAGAAAGCGTGAACAGCAACAAACTCAACGCATTCGTCGAAAAAAATGACACCTTTATATTTGTCACGCAAGTTACCGTAGAAGACAGATTGTCAATTTGGCTAAACGCGTGGCCCGCAGGGAGGTGGGTGGGGGGTGAAGTTCCACGCAGCCACGGCGAATTGATCGAGAGCTGCTTCGGTGGCGGAAGCTTTGTTTACCGATCAACTAATGGGGAGGCGTCGATTGGGCTTCGTCCTTCAGAAGGCTGTGAGCCACGAATGGTATGTGAAGGCAAGCCACGACTCGCAATTTTTGTTCTAGATTTGCCTGTTACGTCGGTTTCGTGAATCCTACGTCGTGACGGGGTTCAGGGCTTGGGCTAGCGATGTAAAATGTCACGGTTGTGGAGCACGCTCTTGGCAAAAAAAATGCCTTATATACAATACTGAAAAATAAGAATAGGGTTTTTACCCTTTCTGTCAATAAAAGAGGTGTTAAGATGTTCAAACACCAAATATTGTAGATATATTTAGCAAGGAATCAAATCTGAATTATAACACGTACTTTGTGGTGAAGGTGCTCCGATAATTAATATATGCATTGTCTTTGAAACTGATTGGCATATACCAGAGAGCCTTCTTCAGAGCCTCGTCAGTGTCAGACCAGAGAACACCAAAACGGTGAGCAGTACAAATACACTGCAAGTATCCGAGCATTTAAAGTTCGGGGTGAGCAGCTCTATCATGGGGCCTTTTTTGCCATAATCCGAGTTTGAAAACCAAGAATAGTTTTTACCCTTTTGGGCAATAAAACAGGTGTTAAGATATTCTTGGTTCTTTCGGTAAAGTCACGTGACTTTACCGAAAGAACCAAGAATATGAATCCCTGCAGTCACGAAAGCTCTAAATAAAAATGTAGGTGTTAAGATGTTTAAACACGAAATATAAACCTTTTTGCAAGGAATCAAGTCAGCATTAACCACACGTACTTGTGGTGAACATGCAAAGAAACATGCTTCTGAGAATATATTACTTGCAAAAGGTTCATATTCGGTGTTTGAACATGTTAGCACCTATACTCTCTGGTTCTTTCGGTAAAGTCACGTAGGTAGAAAAAATGATAAAAGAACACGACGTTTCGGTCGCAACACAAGCGTCCATCATCAGGTGAACTCACCTGATGAACTCACCTGATGACGGACGCTTGTGTTGCGACCGAAACGTCGTGTTCTTTAATTATTTTTTCTACCTACGTGACTTTACCGAAAGAACGAGAGCGTATGGATTCCTGTGGTCACGAAAGCTTCAAATCAAGATCTTAGCACCTGTTTTATTGCCAGAAAGGGTAAAATCTATTCTAATTTTTCATACTTGGATACTGGAATACAAAAAAGGTCCCATGATATATACAGTACTGCTGTCACGTGAAGCAAAAAAGGTCCCCTAAAAACAGGTGGTCTGTAAATCATTCTCATTGCACGATAAAAGACAGAGAAAAAACCCCACTGCATATCACCAGGCAGTCTGGCTCATAACTACCGGTGGTAAATACCATAGGTACACCCGGCTGTGATTGCTGCCGGTGAACGGGGCATACGTGGCGACAGCCGGATTGTAAACCTGGCAGGCTATACGTGGCGTGAGCAGTAAGCGAAGTAAAAACGTCACTGCTCAGGTCAAATCGTTACGAGCAACAAAGGCGAGACGTGATAACAAAACAGCCGTGAGTTTGATAAATTGTCACGCGGCTGTCATCATCTAAAAATGCAACTCGACGGTTTTACAATTAATAATGTGGCATTACAAATTAATAACTGTGCAGGACCCATGTGCGTTTAAACTAAAAAGTCATTTGTTTAAAAAAAAAACAGATTATTTTTGGGAGGTGTATCCATGGCTATGATGTAGTTATGTCCCCCATTGTAACCTCTTAATTACAAATTAAGATAGCACGTGACGTCAGTCTGGCTACTGACTCAGTGCAGTAACTTATCTCGCTGCTTTACGAGAAGATGCTCGTGGTGGGACGGTGGCTAGCGGCAGTGGTTCATGCATTTGCCCCCTCAGAGCCCAGCCCCCTGAGTTAGAACCCGGCCGCTGTTGTTGGCATCAGTGGCGAGTGAAATATGAACTGGCCCTGTGTTCCCTTTCAGCAATTCGCAGGGGTGAAGTAAGGTCAACCAACTACCGTGACGGTCCATAGAGTGGGGGAGTCGTCATCTGCGAACAAAGCTGTAGTAAAACATTAAGGAGCAGCTCATTAGCTGGAGGGAGAAGCAAATGTTTGTGGTTGTGCAGCTAGCCTCACTTGGGTGCCATACACGTTGATCTTATACGGCAGAGTATAACAGGGACAACAGAACATGCAATTATGGCAAGGAGATGTATACTGTCTTGGAATTAAATGATAAACGATACTAGAATACATTACTGTGCAGTGCTCCATTATTTAAGATATTAACAGCAATGTCAATTATCTGTCCAGCAATGCCAGTGTCTTTAGACGCTTTCAGCAAACGGACACAGTGAAGAACGGTCACACAAATCAAACAAGTAAGAGACCGCACAAGAGGTTTAGGATTTAGACTAGATTTCAATAGAGGAAGAGAGTTAAAAACGAAACCATTTTTTTACCAGGTAAGGCACACTGAGTTATATGGTTTTTTTTAATCAGAAGTGACCTGGCGACATGGACATTTACGGCAGCCAAATAATCCAAACGCATTTTTTTAAATGTGGAGAAAAATCCACGCGACCACCGAGAGAACATGTAAACTACAAATATACAGCAAACGACCTCCTGTATACCAGACGAGGTAGTTAACATCGCGGCCACCATTGCGCCCCTGTCGAAAGCTAGCAGAAAGAAGCCCATTAGGGACAGTGACAGAAGCAGCATCGGAGGATTGATGACCACGTGCATTGATATTGATGGGAATTCTGGGAGAGGAGGCAAGTGTCTTGCAGAAAATATATTTGAAAAAAAAATTGCAGAGAATGTTGAATGAGTAGTTCATGCGCGCGAGAATAGGAAAGCCAGCGGTGGGATTAGCAGATTGGCGCAAAGTGTGAATACAAATTAGGGTTGGTATGGTTGTGTATTTGTTATAGCGAGTGAGCTGAGACCATTGAACTCCTCGTACATACTGATGTCTCGAAATTACAACACTGTACAAATCGTCCCATGAGTCACTCTACTTTGTGCTTCATAGGCTTCGTGGTAACCACCCTTAATTTGAACGCTGATATATTCCACGGCGTTTGCAACGTCCATTGGGTGATATAATACATGGACAGAATTACTATTAAATATGAGCAGCTCAATAGAGCAGCAACATGAAAAGAAACGCATTTTTCTCCCCACCTGCGTGACTTCCCCATCAGTGAGTAGGCCGGAGAACGTATCGCTATCAAGGCATCCATTCAGTTGCGTAATGTGAACAAGGGCCAGTGACGCGTGTGCCGGATGAAAGAGCATTCTGGACACTGCGACGGTGCTGACGTCCATGGGTTGTCAAAGGCTTCTGGGATGAAAAGATTGAATCTGTAGCCGGCACTGCCGGAATATTAAATGTGAACTATGCACAGTATTTCACATCACAGGAATGATGACGAGCCCGTATATTACCAAAGATTTTGAACCGGATGCCATGAAGGTCACCCTACGTGATGGCCTTTCAGAAGTGGCCTTAGCTGTCTGTTATGCCTCGGCAATGCCCTAGGCACAAGGGAGCTCTGTGTCAAGTGGGTTTAACGATTCGAGCAAGAGAGAGTGTTTACCAACTTGCTACGGTGGTTGTTATATACTGAGATTGCTTAAATCAAGCGGCACGTGGATCATTGCTACTGTCAAAAGTGCCGCATTACTTTATTTTAATTCTATTTCATACATTCACAGTACGGTATGTAGCTTCTGGGTTGCGCGTATAACCAAAAAGAGTAAATATTTCAACTGAAAAAAGATAGTGAATCACCGAGTTAGGGGAAGCTGTCTACCTATTTCTGATGGTACGCATACCGCAGTTTGGGAACACCCTTGCTCTACCGTCAACATCAGCCATAATGAGTCGAAGCTTCTTTGAGCCGACCGCTTTGTGCCACCTACTGACTGGAGTCCAACTCTGCGTGTGGCACGTGGCACCACTGATCAGATCATTAGGCTTTCCTGATCGACCGCTCAGCTATGCTCCTAATCTGCTCTTGAAAACACACTCTACGGCTTTGGAAAAAAATATATTACCATGAGCTCTGTCTCAGATTGCATGCGTATTTATCCACTAACCTCCACGCTTACCATGGCAAAATTAAGTGCAAATTGAAATGCTATTTCTGGGTGGGATAATCAAATTTGCCAAATCAGCTCCTAACTCGGTGACTTAAACAAAGTATCTCAGAGATGATAATTGAGTTTGTGCCATGGCATATGCCTTAGTCTATAACCACTGTTATATGTTATTGTCATGATACTTATCAGACCATGTGAGAACTGAGATCATTGCCTAATAATATAATCGGTGGACGATGATGATGATGATGAAGATGTTCATAGTCAAAACAATAGTTACCTCTTACTAATGTAGTCAGGACACTATATTACCGACATGGTAATATGGAGGTGGAATAATTCAAGACATTATTCCACTTGAAAATTAGTTCTATGCCTTTAAATGAGATTATTTATTGGAGGCTTTTTTCTTAGTGTAAGAATCTATGCGGAATGGCACCGTGTGAGATTGCGACTGTATTGGGAGACCATCCAGCAGTGGATTGATCATGCTTGATGATGTGATGTAAGTGGTTAAAATACAATCGCCAGCAAACAATTTGGATCAGATGTTGCTGCTGAGCAACAAGATTTGAGTAAATACAGATCGGATGCAATTTCTCTTTAATCGGATTGAGTTCTGATTGGACCCCCAATCCTATCTCAGCCTCGAATGTACTGTATGTTGAACTTCTTTCGCACCGTATGTAGCCAACCAAGCGAATCGGAGGCGTGTTGCCAACAGTGCCAAAATCAAACCTTGCAACCACAGTAATTATTTTTCATGCACTGTTTTTTTTTTATTGCATAACTTCATAGTGAAAGTCACAACAGAGAGCAATGACCCACTGGTAGCTTTAGGGGTCGGCCGACATTGGCAGTGGTCTGTGGTCCAAAGTTAAGGGGGTGGGCAGAAAAGAAACGCATTTCCAGAGATGCCGTCCACCCACGCGGTGTTTCCAAAGGTGCCCCCCACCCCTACAGCCTCTGGAAATGCCACCTAGGGTATGAATCAAACCAGCGCTGGCCCTGCAATGGCCCACTCTTGTAGGTAAGGTATGCAGTTAGTTCATGCCCGCTCATCGTTAATGGCAGTCACTCTGGTGACTGCCATTAACGATGAGCAGGCAGCAGTGAATCGCCAAGCTGCCGACTGTACAAACTCAGGAACGTTCAGCATCAGGCGGTGTCGTGAGCAAGTTCATAATATAGTGACCATCTTCGGGAATGAGATAACACATTCTCTGCACTTTTACATTCCGAACAAAAAGTGCAATGTCCTCCGAGCCACAAGATTCTGACATTCAAGGGATTGTACGAAATGTGGTTAAGCTCGCCTAGATTACTGAGAGTGGCATTTGCCCAAGCTATTGGCATGCACACAGGCATAGACTTTCAATGCAGGGTCTGCGGAAACATTCACCCAGAGTGGCAGATGTGTCAGCCAGCTCTGGCGGAAGGTGTTTTTAGACTTGACAGCATAATTGATGCTTTACCATTTCACCCAAGGCGATTTTTTTTAAAAAATTATAACATGCATATGTGTGCATTTTGTCTTCTGGGATATTGAAAACAAAGTAGTAGATTTATTATAATATTAAAAAAATAACATTTCAGCATCCTTATCATCGTCTGCTATGTTACATTCACTGCTGGGTTACGGTATCCTCGTGTAATCACCGTACCTAAGGGTCATGCAAAACTTCAGTCCATCTCGCTGCCCATACATCAGCTGATCTAATTGCTACACTTCCACGGTGTTGCCCTCGTGGGCGTGTTTTCTCCTTCGGCTGCCATTCCACCATCAGCCCCCCCCCCCCCCACGGCTATCATCCCTTCCAGAGATGTGTGTCCCGCTAAAGCCTACTTATCTTTCATGACATCTCTAATTTGAATTTGCTCTCTGATCCACTCGTTGCCCTTTCTGTCGGATTTCACATTTCTGATCCATGTCCTGGCACGTAATATGCGCCGACTTAAAACGTCCTTCTTCAGGCACAGCGCCTTCGATTAGCATGGTGGGCTGCGTACGGTGCCAACGAAGTTCAACATACATACATTGGTGAGTTGCTTTGCAACAGCAAATGTAATCATCCAAAAGCTCTCCACTCTGCTTCCGTTAACTTCTTTAGTTCAAAATAATGATTCCAATCTTCCATAAATGATTGCCCGACATATACATATTCCTTTGTGTATTCGAGTTGTGTGCCTCCAACTATTATTTATGTTTGTCTAGCATAATATGGATATAAAATAATTAAATATGCTTCAAAATGTAAAGAAATGATAATTTCTCTACATTTTGAAGCATAATTTTCAAAACCATTTCTAAATATAGAATAGCTACACTGAGCTTGCATAAAGTAACATAACACAAATCAGAAGAGTCTATAATTGTTGGAGGGACACAACCAGGCATTACATACGTACTTAGTACACAATGAATAGGACTCGTAATTAGACAGCATTTATATACCCTGTAGCGTGTGTGGATGAAGGTGGTTAGCGCTACGCTGCGCTACGAACCCGGCCACCCGAGTTCGATTCCCGCTCATGGCCAACACCAGTGATTATAATTGATCTAAACTGGTCCTGGGCCTCCCCTAGGTCGACTCAGCCTCAAATGAGTACCTAGTGCGATGAGTAAACATCGCCACTGGGGAGACAAAGGCGGCCGGGTGTGGTGTTGGCCACCCACCCCCTCGTGTGCCGTGCTCACTAACAGCACTTGTCCCAACAGTCTGTTAAGGCTACACGGGAGATCTTTGTTTTGTGCCGATGTGTAGATGTGTGGAAAGTGATCATGGAGTGTTTATAATCTCAGCGACCTGTGTTTCATTCTTTGTCAAACACATCATGCAGTGGCACACGCTATCTAAGCCGGTCCAAAGCCTCTGCTAGGTTGCATAAACCTCAAATGAGTACACAGTGTTGTGTGTTAACATTACCATAGGAACGCAGAGCACAACCTGGGTGTATTGCTAGGAACACCACCCCCTCTCGTGTTGAGCCGCAACTATATTAATAGGTAATGTCTAACACTACTTGGCTCACAACCTATCGGACTAAAATGTGGCAATGTATGACAATGCATGACAATGCATGGCAATGCATGGCAATGTATGGCAATGCATGGCAATGTATGACAATGTATGACAATGCATGGCAATGTATGACAATGCATGACAATGCATAGCAATGTATGACAATGCATGGGAATGTATGACAATGCATGGCAATGCATGGCAATGTATGACAATGTATGGCAATGCATGACAATGCATGGCAATGTATGACAATATATGGCAATGTATGCCAATGCATGGCAATGTATGACAATGCATGGCAATGTATGGCAATGTATGGCAAGGCATGGCAATGTATGACAATGTGTGACAATGCATGGCAATGTATGACAATGGGCCCAATTAATAAATGATTACATTTCAGACGTTTCCAGAAATTCTGCTGGACAAATGTTGATGCCGACTTGCCTAGAGGAATGACCATGGTGCCATCCCACCACGGACCCCAGCAGACCTCCATGCATCACAAACTCTGGAGTTTAGTGGAAGAAAAAAAAAACTTGACCTGCAATCGTACTGTGAACCGCTACTCACGGCCGTGCTGAACTTGTAAAGGAACATGATGGTTCATTCTCCTTTACAAGATCATCCTCACAGTGGATTTTGGCCAACCATCGAACAAAGACGGTCACCGCATCGCGCACTTTCAGAGGCGCTGCCCGGCCGTCGAGAAAGCTCTTCCTTCCGATATTAGGAAGCTACTGGAGCTGTGCACTTTTAAATCTAGATTGAAAACTCATTTCTTTAGAACAGTTTTTTTTGCGTGTGTTTAGTTTGTTGTTCTTCCCCCGCACCTCCGCTGAGCACGGTTGACTATATATTCTTGGTTCTTTCGGTAAAGTCACCACGTAGAAGGGAAACAGTAAAATCATACAAATATAAAACAATAAAATTCTCGCGACGTTTCGACTGCAACACAAGCAAGCATCATCAGGTGCGAAAGAAGTTAAATATATACACACACATACGTGCATATACAGGGTCCACGCTTGGATTACTCGAGGAGCGTGGTAGATTCGAGCCAAATTGTTTCTATCCTTGGTCATATCCAGCTGCACAGGTAACGAAGTACATTTTACTAAAATCTGACTCTAGTGCATGGGTGGGGAACCTGCAGCTACGGAGCACCATGCTAACCCCATGCAGCTCTTTGGCTGCCCCCTTGCGTCAGCCGTCTAAAAAAAAACGTAAACCTTAAACATAATTTGACGTCGAAGTAATTGATTAAATATGGCAGTGAATGGGTTACTACGGAATGTATTGATGACGACAAAATGTACAGCAGTCACAAACTGCAGTGTTAAAGAATAACTAAGGGAAGGGGTGGGGTGGACTCAATAGACGCAGTTTATTGCATGACCTATTTTGTTGTTTAAGTCAGAATGTTTGTCATGTGCTGTCTACCTGATGCTGTGTTTGTATACAAGTAGCCCTGCGTGTGAAGCAGCTCTCGAACTATATTATTTTTACACGCTATTAATTCACGCTGTTGGTGTTGTCGTGTTATGCTCAAATCTTTTAACTCAATTTGTACCCACTTCCCAATGTGGTATCGACTGCAAACTTGGTATACTTATGTCATAGTGATGACAATACTATAGTCTATCATTAAAAATATTTTAAAACATTATTTTGTATATGTCATGTTTCGGCTTGGGTAAAATTGTCCACGCTCAACTGACGTTGGCTGTAAATCACCACGGGTCCCCTTACGTTGTGGCAAGCTTCGGGGCCACTTTCTGGAGTCGTGGAGTTCTGCAATTACTAGTGCGGTACATTTCATTAAAGCGTGTTTTTAAAAAAAAGTGTTTTCAAATATTACTTTTTTGTCAAAGACAAAAACAAATATTCTTCTCTGCAAGGTTGCCGACCTCTGGTCTAGTACCATATTTGTATGCTGTGAATTCATCTTGTGGGAGTTTCACAAGCACGCTGATGCGTCTGGTTTAGAACGAATGGGAGAGAATACTGGAGTCAATGATCATGGAACAATGGGCATATTTGAAATGTAAACGCACGATTGTGCGTTACAATGTCACTTTGCAGGAGATTCGTTAAATGTATCTAAATTCAATACAGTATGGGGAGGAGTGGGGATTTATTGTTTCCCTTTAAATTCCAATGTTTAGTGTTGGCTGATATTTTTTAACGTCCACTTAATATATTAACTTATAATTTGGCGATTTTTTTTCGCAATGGTATGTGTGTAAAACATTCAAGCCACACGGCACTCAGGAGGAACACATTCAATCGCGTGCAAGCACATCGTACCCAGTACCCCATGCATGCGACCAATCGTGAAAGCTGAAAGTGCAGAAATGGGGTGGCTCAACTTCTTGGTTGACCCTGTATTAGAAACCATCAGACCAGCATATTACCGTAAATTATATCTATATCTCTTTGCTACTTTTACAAAGTATTGCCCAAGGCGGGTTATATGTAGCATGGCGCTATAACAATTGTGGATTACACCCACAAAAAATAAAATCATACCCATTATAAGCCTAACTGATCTTGGGTGCACTCAAAAGTCATGACGGATAGATTTTCTACGGACTTGACATGAACGAAGGCAACTTTAAAAAAAAAAAATGTCTACTGTATTATTCTTGGTCAACATTTATGCTGCTGGAAGTGGTCTCAGGGAGACATCAGGGGCCCACAAAACAACATTTGATACTATATCAGCTTAATTTAAGTGACATTTTATGAAACATTCACGGGTTACCTGCACGCGAAGTAATGCTAAGTGCCGCAGGATGGGGAGCTGGCGCCGAGATTGAAGAGGACGTGGCACAGTTGAAATCCCAGTCAGGGGTCGTCAACTCAACCATTCATCCTATCGGGGTCAAGTAAGAGCACCGTTTTACTGCAATGGGAATGTGGGATTTATACGGCTACCTCGGGGTTACCAACAGAGATGAGCACTGCCTCATTGCTTGAGGTTACTCCTACAAATACGACTATGTATGTGTGTATGCATGTTGAACTTCTTTCGCACCCAACGTAGACAAACCGTGCTAATCGGAGGTGCGTGCAAGGACGACTATCCTGATGTCTCGAGTTATTCTCATCTGGTGAAACAAATACATTTGAGTTTACTTAATTGAGGAGTCAGAAATGTGTATTTCCTCGTGTTAGTGCCGGATTATTCTAGTAGCAAAAGTAGCATATGATACGGGCCCCGCACTTTCAAGGGCCCCGCGCTAAATTCTTTCAAGCGATCAATTCCGGTTCAGTGATTCTGCACTTGCTCTATTACTATAGTACTATACTGCCTTCAATTTTTATAAACGACTGGGTGTTTAAGGTTAGCGATTTATTGTATTATCTGGCTGCATAGCAAATGAAAAAGTACAATTACTTTACTATGCAAGTAAAAAATTCGTGTTTTCATATTTATGTTTTTTAAGGCCCCTTTATAACATATGCTACAGGCCCTGCACTAGATTAGTCCTGTGGGAATTGTATCATTGAGAATTTTGAGACAATAAAAACAGATTAATATTTTAACGTAGAGGGACAGATACGTGTATCCTACAATGTTATAATTAAATGCACTGAATTACAAGTTACTTTAGCTATTATTACTTGGACGTTTTTAGTAATTACAGTAAGTTGTTCTTTGAGCCACATTGATCTGTGGCAGTTGAAATACAAGTGCTCATTTACAATACCGCATTAGGAATTACTGACTCTGGACAACACTACGTTGTAATATTGTACCGTATATGTTTTGCTATATATATTTTTTATAAGACCTTGGATCAATGATTCATTTGCAAGTGATGTATGCAGGGGCAGAGCCAGGGGGGGGTGACAGGGGTGACATTCTGCGTGTAAGTGTACGACACTCGGTCTGGTGGACTCCGTGCAACTGCATTGTCAGAGTGTGTCGCCAACCGATGGCGTCTAGTTCAACAGCCTGACTCTCTAATCATTCTTGAAATTAAAATTTGTTGAATGTCACCCCTGGCCTGAAATCCTGGCTCCGCCCCTGGATGCATGAATGTGTTTCACTTCGGCAAGCATTGACATTTTTATGGCCTGTACACATTTCATTATCAGATGGGAATATGATTAATACAGAAGAAGGGTACACTTAAAGAATTAGCATGACACACGTTGGTTGGTTATTTGAATAGATGTAGGTTGTCATAATAAATTTTTATTTAAAGCTTTCGTGACTGCATGGATTCATCTTCTTAGTTCTTTCGGTAAAGTCACGTAGAAGGGAAATAATAAAAAAACATAAAATAAAATTATCACGACGTTTCGGCCACAACACAAGTAGCCTTCTTCAGGTGAAGGAACAGAACTGTCGGGACGACAGCGCTCCAATGAACACTGCTAAGCTTGGCAGCGTCTTTTAAGCTGGGTGGGAGGAGCAGAGCACTTTGACAAAGGAGTTTACATATCAACAGAACAATTTAGCATTGAAGCAGCTAAGTTAATGTGATAGATTAGCAGGATGTTAAAGTCAGAAATTAGCATGTAACTGGGAAATTATATTAAACATTACACTGAAAGGTACTAAGAGATTAACAGGATGTTAAAGTGAGAAATTAGCATATAACTGGGAGATTAGCATGATGTTAATGTGAGTATTTAGCATGTAACTGGTCACGGAAGTGGCTATGTTAAAGTCAGAGTTTACATATCAACAGAGGCATTTAGTATATCTTCGAATACCATATAGTAAACTGATAAAAAAATAACTACATCAATATTATCAATAAACTCAATATACTCTCCAATCAGCTGAGTTACTAGCAATAAGTCACTATACATTACAATTCTATGTCGAAAAATGTAGCGGTATCTTTTCAACGTTAGCACCACGGAAAGCGGCGAGCGTTGTTCAGACGGACGAGTCCATCTATGCTCGGAACGGAGGAGGGGGGAGAAACAGCCACGGTGCACTACTCTGTCCTGTGCTGCGTTACAACTATGCTATAAACTAGACTACTATACATTACAATATTATACCTTCCAATCTAAACTACACTGTATAATATCGTATACACAGCCCAATATGAGCTCTAACATGCATTATATTGATATGCCTCCAACTAAACTTTTTTCTACATTACACGACTATACACCGTACTATACACTGCCATAGAGAAACCCACCATTGAACTATACCATGCGTTACTATTCCCTACCCTATACTTTAGACTATAATAATATTAGACTTGTAATATTACACAATGTATTATTCTGCCAACCCTACTGTATGCCACACTGCTGTATATTCACTATACAATTACGATACTATATATTGCCTTATAAATTATATTGAACATTACACTGTTATACTATTTATTATTATACAATATGCTATAAACCATATCATTGACCGTCGCGTGAAAGGTATTAAGAGGCAATGCCAGCGAATGGACTGCGGTCTGAAAGTCACCGTAAAACACAATCAATCAAGAGCCGAAATGGTTTATCACGTCCTTCCAATGATTACTAAGCCATAATCCATCGCCTCGGTTGAAATTGTCTCTGTGTTTGTATATGTGGATGGCCTCATGAACGAATATCTCATGGTAGCCGGATGGCTTGCAGAGAACCTCTGTCTTGGAGAAGTCAATGTCATGTGAGCCCACTGAATTATAACAGTGATCTTCCACGGCTGAGGTGTTGGTCCTACCGTGTTTCAGGTCTGCTTTATGTTCACGGATGCGGTCCGAGACATGTCGTTTGTTTTCTCCAGTGTAATTGGGACCACAGAGGCAACTTAGTTTGTAGACGTAAACTCCTTTGTCAAGGCGCTCTGCTCCTCCCACCCAGCTTAAAAGACGCTGCCAAGCTTAGCAGTGTTCACTGGAACGCTGTCTTGCCGACAGTTCTGTTTCTTCGCCTGAAGACGGCTGCTTGTGTTGTGGCCGAAACGTCGTGATAATTTTATAGTTTAATTTTTATTATTTTATTATTTCCCTGCTACGTGACTTTACCGAAATAACCAAGTTGTCATAATAGTTATAGGATGGATAAAATGTGAGCATTAACGGTTGAAATCTGCATGCTATAACTCCCGTGAAAGATATTTTAAATACGTCTCCCTTCAAATTTAAATAGTATTACATTATATTCAACACACTGTTAAAGACCATTGTATTAATACAGTACGGATATGTGATATATACAATACAGTTATTGCTTTAATTTTCTCAAAAGACGAGCATGAAGCAAGATTAAATGTGCGCCCAGACGGCAGACTGCCGTGTGAAAGAGGTGGAGAGTGCAAAAGATGAATACTCGAGAGACAACTTTGTCGGTGACACAAATAATTCAGTAGCAAATTGAGCATTTCATCGGAACAAAACTAGAATGGCATGGCAGCCAGATGGAGTGTATTTGCTGCAATTATTGGTGTCTGCTAGATAAATAAAATTGGTGACAAAGAAATTGGAGGCGCTTGACTGATTTTTTTTGTGAAGACTGCCCACTGCCTCCATCAAAGGTCTCGGGACATGCCAGACGGGGTCCCAGCGAGAACCCCAGGGACGCGGGCGACCAATAGCACGCAAATTGAAACCGCTCCCCTGAGACATTGAAGCTCTAATTACAATACAGCTGGTGTCTGCTCTGCCCACTCCTGCATTTAAATGCTAATGGACGCAATGCATGCTTTGGTCTCAGCAGAAAGATCGTAATTGCATTCTCGAATGGCCACTGACAAAGCCAATGGCAATATTTACTTATGCCTGCGGTGCGATGGGCTTGATCTAGAGTCCCAGACACTGTCCATGATGCCCTCGTGAGCCGATTAGGCAATTGCATTCGCCACCATGTAAATGTCAACGTGATTGTTTCCCCCCATTGTGTTTTTAAGCCAGACTGTCCGATGGCATAGCCTGATAAAATAACATCCGAATGCTATGTTGTCGCACTTCCAGACCGATGAGATAGGGTCCAGTGCGGTGGCTACACATTTATTTTAACATATATCTCTCCAACGCTCTTGTACGGTACAGAGCACGCGACGACTTCAACAGGATCGAGAGCTTTGTTTGTGCACTCCACGCACCACGTGCACACTGCAGCCACCACGTGCACACTCCACCCACCACGTGCACACTCCACCCACCACGTGCACACTCCACACACCACGTGCACACTCCACACACCACGTGCACACTCCACACACCACGTGCACACTCCACCCACCACGTGCACACTCCACCCACCACGTGCACACTCCACCCAACAGCACGTGCACACTCCACCCACCACGTGCACACTCCACACACCACGTGCACACTCCACACACCACGTGCACACTCCACACACCACGTGCACACTCCACCCACCACGTGCACACTCCACCCACCACGTGCACACTCCACCCACTAGCACGTGCACACTGCAGCCAGCACGTGCACACTCCACCCACCAGCACGTGCACACTGCAGACAGCACTTGCACACTAGCAATGTCCAATGCTATAACCACGCTACGCATCACATCTCCAAGTCACACACGGCGCTTGGCTGTGTCTGGCTAGGTACATGCTATATAAGTACACAGCATATACATAGTGCAGTGGTTAGCGCGCTGCGTTACGAACCAGGCCACCCAGGTTCGATTCCCACTCACGGCCACCACCAGTGACGATTATCTGAACCGGTCTTGGGTTTCCCCCTAGGTCGACTCAGCCTCAAATGAGTACCTGGTGTGCGCGGTGTAAAACATCGCTACTGGGGTGATGTGCAGCTCTCTAACAGCACTTGCCCCAACAGTCTTCGCCTTTGCTATGTATATGCTCAGAGAATGGTGGGGTGTCTTTTCTCTTGTTTGAGAATCGCTGCTGGACATTGCAGAGTGAAATCCCACTACTTGCACCGTACTCGTCAAGGTAACGAGCACGGTACATCGCGCGTCTTTCGTTGCTACCTTTCGCATAACTTTCGTACAGATTTCCAACAATTTCAAACACAATTGTGACGGACGTAAAAAAATTATAACAAAGGCAGCTTCCATGCCCTTTTTTGTTGTTGAATAAATCATTTTGGTGATTACATTTTCATATTCCATGCAGTCCGTTTAAATGCTATTTCGTTGTTTAATTTAAAAGTGGGACGATAATGCAGTATTCTTTTTTGGTTTTAACTACTCGGTGAAACGTTAAAAAATTGTGTCGTTGTTGCACAAACATAACCGACATTCATCTAGATTTGAAGCTTTCGTGACCGGAGGAATCCATACCTTTTGCTTCTTTCGGTGAGTTTACCGAAAGAACCAAAGCGTATAACCGACATGACACGAGGCCTGCCGTGAAACATCGCGAAACTCTGTTGGGGGAGACAAAAGCGTGGCTGGCATCGATCTTAGGTTAAAAAATTAAAGGGGATGCACAAGTGAAAACGTGGCACAATGAACCGGGGACCGCATGAACAGTTAGAAGTACTCTGCTAACAGTGATATACATATCTGAATGAAAGATATGATTAAACCCGAACCGTCGATGATTATTTGTCGTGCCATTTTTTCATCCTAGTTTCCCTTGTGCCATTTTAACTGTGCCATTTTTACCGGCCACTCTACTCTCCCACCTTCTATGTGAAGTTGCTCGTGATTTGAGTCTCTCTACTTTCTCTCTGCGTCTCTCTGTCTCGTTTTGTCGCCTTGTGTCTCTGTCTCTATATTTCTCCTTGCATTTCTGCGTTTCCCTGTGACTCTCTTGTCTCTCTCTGTGCCTCTCTGTGTCCGTCTCCCTTTCAACCCATATCACTACACCTACCCCTATCACTACCCCTACCACTACCCCTATCACTACCCCAACCCCTATCACTACCCCTACCCCTATCACTACACCTACCCTTATCACTAACCCTACCACTACCCCTATCACTACCCCAACCCCTATCATTGCCCCAACCCCTATCACTACCCCTACCACTACCCCTATCACTATCACTACCCCAACCCCTATCACTACACCTACCCATATCACTACACCTACCCCTATCACTACCCCTACCACTATCAATATCACTACCCCAACCCCTATCACTACCCCAACCCCTATCACTACCCCAACCCCTATCACTCCCCAACCCCTATCACTAAGCCAACCCCTATCACTACCCCAACCCCTATCACTACCCCAACACCTATCACTACCCCAACACCTATCACTACTCCAATCCCTATCACTACCCCAACCCCTATCACTAACCCAACCCCTATCACTACCCCAACCCCTATCAGTACCCCAACCCCTATCACTACCCCAACCCCTATCACTAACCCAACCCCTATCACTACCCCAACCTCTATCACTACCCCAACCCTTTCACTACCCCAACCCCTATGACTACCCCAACCCCTATCACTACCCCAACTCCTATCACTATCCCAACTCCTATCACTACCCCAACCCCTATCACTACCCCAACCCCTATCACTACCCCAACCTCTATCACTACCCCAACCTCTATCACTACCCCAACCCCTATCACTACCCCAACCCCTATCACTACCCCAACCTCTATCACTACCCCAACCCCTATCACTACCCCAACCGCTATCACTACCCCAACCCCTATTACTACCCCAACCCCTATCACTACCCCAACCCCTATCACTAACCCAACCCCTATCACTACCTCAACCTATATCACTACCCCAACCCCTATCACTACCCCAACCCCTATCACTACCCCAACCCCTATCACTACCCCAAACCCTATCACTACCCCAACCCCTATCACTACCCCAACCACTATCACTACCCCAACCCCTATCACTAGCCAACCCCTATCACTACCCCAAACCCTATCACTACCCCTATCACTACCCCAACCCCTATCACTACCCCAACCCCTATCACTACCCCAACCCCTATCACTACCCCAACCCCTATCACTACCCCAACCCCTATAACTACCCCAACCCCTATCACTATCACAACCCCTATCACTACCCAACCCCTATCACTACCCCAACCCCTATCACACCCCAACCCCTATCACTACCCCAACCCCTATCACTACCCCAACCTCTATCACTACCCCAACCTCTATCACTACCCCAACCCCTATCACTACCCCAACCCCTATCACTAACCTCACCACCACAACCCCTATCACTACCCCAACCCCTATCACTACCCCAACCTCTATCACTACCCCAGCCCCTATCACTACCCCAACCCCTATCACTACCCCAACCCCTATCACTACCTCTATCACTACCCCAACCACTATCACTACCCCAACCCCTATCACTACCCCAACCCCTATCACTACCCCAACCCCTATCACTACCCCAACCCCTATCACTACCACAACCTCTATCACTACCCCAACCCCTATCACTACCCCAACCCCTATCACTACCACAACCTCTATCACTACCCCAACCCCTATCACTACCACAACCCCTATCACTACCCCAACCCCTATCACTACCCCAACCCCTATCACTACCCCTATCACTACCCCAACCCCTACCACTACCCCTATCACTACCCCAACCCCTATCACTAACCCCAACCCCTATCACTACCCCTACCACTACTCCAACCCCTATCACTACCCCAACCCCTATCACTACCCCAACCCCTATCACTACCCCAACCCCTAACACTACCCCAACCCCTATCACTACCCCAACCCCTATCACTACCCCTACCACTACTCCAACCCCTATCACTACCCCAAACCCTATCACTACCCCTATCACTACCCCAACCCCTATCACTACCCCTATCACTACCCCAACCCCTATCACTACCCCAACCCCTATCACTACCCCAACCCCTATCACTACCCCAACCCCTATCACTATCACAACCCCTATCACTACCCCAACCCCTATCACTACCCCAACCCCTATCACTACCCCAACCTCTATCACTACCCCAACCCCTATCACTACCCCAACCTCTATCACTACCCAGCCCCTATCACTACCCCAACCCCTATCACTACCCCAACCCCTATCACTACCTCTATCACTACCCCAACCCCTATCACTACCCCAACCCCTATCACTACCCCTATCACTACCCCAACCCCTACCACTACCCCTATCACTACCCCAACCCCTATCACTACCCCAACCCCTATCACTACCCCTACCACTACTCCAACCCCTATCACTACCCCAACCCCTATCACTACCCCAACCCCTATCACTACCCCAACCCCTAACACTACCCCAACCCCTATCACTACCCCAACCCCTATCACTACCCCTACCACTACTCCAACCCCTATCACTACCCCAAACCCTATCACTACCCCTATCACTACCCCAACCCCTATCACTACCCCTATCACTACCCCAACCCCTATCACTACCCCAACCCCTATCACTACCCCAACCCCTATCACTACCCCAACCCCTATCACTATCACAACCCCTATCACTACCCCAACCCCTATCACTACCCCAACCCCTATCACTACCCCAACCCCTATCACTACCCCAACCCCTATCACTACCCCAACCTCTATCACTACCCCAGCCCCTATCACTACCCCAACCCCTATCACTACCCCAACCCCTATCACTACCTCTATCACTACCCCAACCCCTATCACTACCCCAACCCCTATCACTACCCCAACCCCTATCACTACCCCAACCCCTATCACTACCCAAACCCCTATCACTACCACAACCTCTATCACTACCCCAACCCCTATCACTACCCCAACCCCTATTACTACCACAACCTCTATCACTACCCCAACCCCTATCACTACCACAACCCCTATCACTACCCCAACCCCTATCACTACCCCAACCCCTATCACTACCCAATCCCTATCACTACCCCAACCCCTATCACTACCCAACCCCTATCACTACCCAACCTCTTTCACTACCCCAACCCCTATCACTACCCCAACCCCTATCACTACCACAACCTCTATCACTACCCCAACCCCTATCACTACCACAACCTCTATCACTACCCCAACCCCTATCACGTACCCCAACCCCTATCACTACCACAACCTCTATCACTACCCCAACCCCTATCACTACCACAACCCCTATCACTACCCCAACCCCTATCACTACCCCAACCCCTATCACTACCCCAACCCCTATCACTACCCCTATCACTACCCCAACCCCTACCACTACCCCTATCACTACCCCAACCCCTATCACTACCCCAACCCCTATCACTACCCCTACCACTACTCCAACCCCTATCACTACACCAACCCCTATCACTACCCCAACCCCTATCACTACCCCAACCCCTATCACTACCCCAACCCCTATTACTACCACAACCTCTATCACTACCCCAACCCCTATCACTACCACAACCCCTATCACTACCCCAACCCCTATCACTACCCCAACCCCTATCACTACCCCAATCCCTATCACTACCCCAACCCCTATCACTACCCAACCCCTATCACTACCACAACCTCTATCACTACCCCAACCCCTATCACTACCCCAACCCCTATCACTACCACAACCTCTATCACTACCCCAACCCCTATCACTACCCCAACCCCTATCACTACCACAACCTCTATCACTACCCCAACCCCTATCACTACCACAACCCCTATCACTACCCCAACCCCTATCACTACCCCAACCCCTATCACTACCCCAACCCCTATCACTACCCCTATCACTACCCCAACCCCTACCACTACCCCTATCACTACCCCAACCCCTATCACTACCCCAACCCCTATCACTACCCCTACCACTACTCCAACCCCTATCACTACACCAACCCCTATCACTACCCCAACCCCTATCACTACCCCAACCCCTAACACTACCCCAACCCTATCACTACCCCAACCCCTATCACTACCCTACCACTACTCCAACCCCTATCACTACCCCAAACCCTATCACTACCCCTATCACTACCCCAACCCCTATCACTACCCCAACCCCTATCACTACCCCAACCCCTATCACTACCCCAACCCCTATCACTACCCCAACCCCTATCACTACCCCAACCCCTATCACAACCCCTATCACTACCCCAACCCCTATCACTACCCCAACCCCTATCACTACCCCAACCCCTATCACTACCCCAACCACTATCACTACCCCAACCTCTATCACTACCCCAACCTCTATCACTACCCCAACCCCTATCACTACCCCAACCCCTATCACTATCACAACCCCTATCACTACCCCAACCCCTATCACTACCCCAACCTCTATCACTACCCCAGCCTCTATCACTACCCCAACCCCTATCACTACCCCAACCCCTATCACTATCTCTATCACTACCCCAACCCCTATCACTACCCCAACCCCTATCACTACCCCAACCCCTATCACTACCCCAACCCCTATCACTACCCCAACCCCTATCACTACCACAACCTCTATCACTACCCCAACCCCTATCACTACCCCAACCCCTATCACTACCACAAACGCTATCACTACCCCAACCCCTATCACTACCACAACCCCTATCACTACCCCAACCCCTATCACTACCCCAACCCCTATCACTACCCCAACCCCTATCACTACCCCTATCACTACCCCAACCCCTACCACTACCCCTATCACTACCCCAACCCCTATCACTACCCCAACCCCTATCACTACCCCAACCCCTATCACTACCCCTACCACTACTCCAACCCCTATCACTACCCCAACCCCTATCACTACCCCAACCCCTATCACTACCCCAACTCCTATCACTTCCCCAACCCCTATCACTACCCCAACCCGTATCACTACCCCAATCTCTATCACTACCCCCAACCCCTACCACTACCCCAACCCCTATCACTACCCCTTACACTATCACTACCCCAACCCCTATCACTACCCCAACCCCTATCACTACCCCATCCCCTATCACTAACCCAACCCCTATCACTACCCCAACCCCTATCACTACCCCAACCCCTATCACTACCAAAACCCCTATCACTACCCCAACCCCTATCACTACCCCAACCCCTATCACTACCCCAACCCCTATCACTACCCCAACCCCTATCACTACCCCAACCCCTATCACTACCCCAACCCCTATCACTACCCCTACCCCTATCACTACCCCAACCTCTATCACTACCCCAACCCCTATCACTACCCCAACCCCTATCACTACCCCAACCCCTATCACTACCCCAACCCCTATCACTACCCCAACCCCTATCACTACCCCCAACCCCTATCACTAAATTTCGATTTAAAGCTTTCGTGACTGCAATGATTCATCTTCTTTGGTTCTTTCGGTAAAGTCACGTAGAATGAGAATAAAATTATAAATTGATAAAATAAAATAACACAATAATATTCTCACGACGTTTTGGCCACAACACAAGCGGCCTTCATCAGGTGAAGGGGCGAGACTGTCTGGTAGGACAGCGCTGGAGTGAAAGAGCCACGTTCAGATCACGGCCTTTAAGCTGTGTGAGAGGAGCAAAGCGCCTTGACAAAGGAATTTGCATATAATTTAGCATTGAAATGGCTGAATGATTAGCCTGTGACTGGTCACAGAAATAGCTATGTTAAAAGTTAAAGCATACACATCCGCAGAGGCACCCATTGTTAAAGGAATTAGCATAGAATTTAGCATTCAAATAGCTAAGTTAAGGCATACACATCCGCAGAGGCACCCCTTGACAATGGAATTAGCATAGAATTTAGCATTGAAATAGCTGAGTGATTAGCTTGTAACTGCTACAGAAATAGCTACGTTAAAGTCAGAGCATACACATTCACCGAGGCACTTAGTACAAATCAAACAGGAGAATTTAGCATTGAAATAACTAGGCGAATTTAGCATTGAAATAACTGAGTGATTAGCTAGTTACTGGTCACAGAAATTACTACACATCTGAGCTATTCACAGTACTATATAGTGAACCAATAAAAACTAAAATATAAATTACCTTCATGTTATCAATAAACTCTATATTCTCCAATCAGCTAAGTTACCAACAATAAGTCGTTATATATCACAATGCCATATGGCGAAAAAATGGGTGGATTCTTACCCTCAAATTTCAGCACCACGGATAGCTACGGGCCCCGTTCAGACGGACGAGTTCGTCCATGGTCGGAACAGAGGAGGGGGAGAGAGACAGCTGCGAGGCCCTAGTATACTCCATGTTGTAAAATTATACCATTAACCGTGGTGTGAGAGGTATTAAGAGGCAGTGCTGGCGAAAGAGCTGCGGTCTGAAGGTCATCGTAAAAATACAATTAATTAAGACCAGAAATGATTTAAAACATCTTTCCAGTGGTTACTAAGCCTGAATCCATCTTCTCGGTTGAAATTGTCTCTGTGCTTGTATATGTGAATGGCCTCATGAACGAATCTCTCATGGTAGCCGGTTGGTTTGCAAAGAACCTCCGTCTTGGAGAAGTCAATGTCATGTGAGCCCACTGAATTATAACAGTGATCTGCCACGGCAGAGGAGTTCGTCCTACCGTGTTTCAAGTCTGCTTTATGTTCGCGGATGCGGTCCGAGATATGTCATTTGGTTTCTCCAATGTAGCTACTACCACAGAGGCACTTTAGTTTGTATCACTACCCCAACCTCTATCACTACCCCTATCACTACCCCAACCCCTATCACTACCCCAACCCCTATCACTACCCCAACCTTTATCACTACCCCTTTCACTACCCCTATCACTACCCCAACCCCTATCACTACCCCAACCCCTACCCCTATCACTACCCCAACCCCTATCACTACCCCAACCCCTATCACTACCCCAACCTCTATCACTACCCCTTTCACTACCCCTACCACTACCCCAACCTCTATCACTACCCCTACCCCTATCACTACCCCTACCCCTATCACTACCCCAACCCCTATCACTACCCCAACCTCTATCAGTACCCCTTTCACTACCCCTATCACTACCCCTATCACTACCCCAACCTCTATCACTACCCCAACCCCTATCACTACCCCAACCTCTATCACTACCCCAACCCCTATCACTACCCCAACCCCTATCACTACCCCAACCCCTATCACTACCCCAACCCCTATCACTACCCCAACCTCTATCACTACCCAACCCCTATCACTACCCCAACCTCTATCACTACCCCTACCCCTATCACTACTCCAACCCCTATCACTACCCCAACCCCTATCACTTCCCCAACCCCTCCTTAACCTCTCCCGCCTCTTCTCCAAACTGTCACCAGAACTACACCACCAATTTTAATAACCCCACTCTTTATTTAAACCAAATTTTTATCTTACATACAATTGTACAATTGCCTTTGAGTAAGGCGCTATGTAAGTGTAGTAGTATAGAATAAGTAATGTAGCAGCATAGCGCTGGCTACTGGCGGGGATGGGGATCTGTGGGTTACAGGAGCCCTGACGTCAGCAGGCCAGGTGATACACCAAAGGGGGACATCTGGGGGAAATGTTACAGAAGGGGCACATCGGGTAGCCCCGGAACCCGCTGGTAGGTTCTAGATAGGGGGCGTGGCCGTGGCGGAGCGAGGCCACGCTGGGAGCATAAAAGGGGGCCCTGAGTGAGAGCTCGGGGCTGTCGTATGGAGTGGGTTCCCCGTCGTGCTGTTGAAGATCGTCCCTGTCATCTCGTCGCCATTGTCGCTGTCGTCTTCACTCGACATTGCGCTGCTAGACGCTCGTTGGCTGTCTCGGTTCAGCGCCGTCAGTGTTTGACGGCTAGCGTTGTGCATAGACTAGCGACAGTTATAGTGTGTACCCACGTGGTGTTGTGTATAGGCTAGCGACAGTAAGTGTGTACCCACGTGGCGTTGTGTATAGACTAGCGACAGATATAGTGTGTACCCACGTGGTGTTGTGTATAGGCTAGCAACAGTAATAGTGTGTACCCACGTGGTGTTGTGTATAGGCTAGCGACAGTAATAGTGTGTACCAGCGTAGGGTGTGTATTGTGCCGAGGGTGCTCATTAAATAAAAGTTCATCCAACGCTTAGCGTCTCCGAGTTAGTCACTACATAAGTATAGATAACATAAGACACGCTAGTTTGGAGTCTTCCTTCGTTCATCTTTAATATTAATTATTAATCAGAGCCCAGAAGGGCAGTGCAACCTTTGAAGGTTGTCTCTTGCTATTCTTACAACAGTTTTATTTCAAACACAAAAATGTGGAACTCAGTTTTACTCGCCAATATGTGTCCTTTTATTTTGATTTAAAGCTTTCGTGACTGCAGTGATTCATATTCTTGGTTCTTTCGGTAAAGTCACGTTGAAGGGAAACAATAAAATAATAAAATATATAAATCAATACAATTCTCACGACGTTTCGACTGTTTGTGTTACAGTTTGTGTTACAGTCGAAATGTCGTGAGAATTTTATTGTTTTATATATATTATTATTTTATTGTTTCCCTTCAACGTGACTTTACCGAAAGAATCAAGAATATGAATGTTGCCTGTTTATTTTGAACGCTATGCGTAGGAGCATGTGAGTACAAGCCCAATCCAGTTCATCCTGCCCGGAAAGCCTCATCTTGAGTTTTAATACCCTCTCCTGGAGAGGATCGATCCTGCGTCGAATATTTGGCCAATTACACGAGTCGTATTCCATGTGGTACGAAAGCATGTTACGCAGACAAAACCTATACTTATGAAGGGAAGAGTATATCTGTAATCCATCAATTTGAGAGCATGCGTTGGTGGGTCACGTGGAGACTTGCGAAACTCCCAAACTCTCAGGGTCGTGAGGTGGCCAGCGTGTCGAAGTACAGCAGATGGGTGTGTGAATATTATTGTACAGACTTCTGTGTCATCTCCTTTATATGACCATCCAACAGAAACTGTCACTGCATTGTGCCTTTTCAGATGCGCTGCACAGCTGTCTGGAATGCTCTCCCTTCTGATATTAGGAAGTCACTGCACTTTAAAATCATCTGGATTGAAAATGAATATCTTTAGAACTACATTTGTTCGTGTTTAGTTTGTTTTCTTTCCTCCACACCTCTGATTAGCACGGTTGGCTGCGTATGGTGCAAAAGAAGTTGAGCATACGTGAGCTTTCTGCGACAACTGTACAATACTCTTATTTGCTACCACATGCGAAACATTCATCAAACATGGATTGGGCCTCATATTTACAACACAGCCACCGGACTTGAGACACATTGAGGCATTCCTGTACAAACTACATTATGAATGTCTATGTTATTAAATCCTTTACTTGTCATATCCACTTCTGCAGGCCACACACCCGGCAACTCGGTCTGTTCACACGTGATGCCCATGCAATCAACTGCAGTAATCTGTCTCCAAACTTCGAGGATTACAGACAGGCATATGCCACCAGGGATGGATAACAATACACGCCACGACTTTTTCGAAACGCAAGCGCACTCTCCAGTTGGGATTTTAGACAATTTCTCTTTTGATGCAATCCAATAAAGCAGTGACACGACGGTGCTGACGTACAGGCCGGCGTATCGTGGAGCATGGCCACTGCTCACACAGCTCCAGTTATCCCGGTTGTAGCCATAATGAATGCTGGCTTTGTGAGGCTTGGTTAGCAAGGAGGTGGAAAGCGATGCTGACAGAGCATGCAGACGAATCCCAGCAGCATTCAACAGCTTGGTGCTGCAGTTGCACTGCAAGACTTTAACACGCTTATGGATTTAATTTTCGATTTAAAGCTTTCGTGACTGCAATGGTTCATCTTCTTTGGTTCTTTCGGTAAAGTCACGTAGAATGAGAATAAAATAATAAATTGATAAAATAAAATGACACAATAATATTCTCACGACGTTTCGGCCACAACACAAGCGGCCTTCATCAGGTGAAGGGACGAGACTGTCTGGTAGGTACACTCCAGCGCTGTCCTACCAGACAGTCTCGTCCCTTCACCTGATGAAGGCCGCTTGTGTTGTGGCCGAAACGTCGTGAGAATATTATTGTGTTATTTTATTTTATCAATTTATTATTTTATTCTCATTCTACGTGACTTTACCGAAAGAACCAAAGAAGACGCTTATGGATTTTTCTGAAAACGGAGCAGCTCAAGCTATCTCCGTGCCCAAACCACAATGGGGCAATGATGGTTGGCATTGTTAGTGGTGTGAATTCCACATTACCATGGTAGGAGTCAGTCTATCCATAGGGTTACGACCGTTAATTTCCTACAAAGTGGGGCCGATTTTATTGACCTGGAGGGATGATACACCTCAAATTCTGAGATGGGCAGTCTAAACACCGTATCATTTGGTTGGACTTTACAAGGATGGTATCAGATGAATCTTCATTGTTAGTACTGTGGTTGATGAAATCATTAAAACGTTAACTTTAAACTCCAAACCTTTAATTACTTCTAACACTTAATTCGTTTGTATTTCATGGCAGGTACAGGCAACAGGCAAACCTATTCGCTACACGTTAGGCATGGGGCCCCTTTCTATGTTTGTAAATACTGTATTGTAGTTGGGGGTCCATTGTGTAACACTGCAAACCTCATTTGCATGCACGTGGACACGCGCGTTTCATATTTTTTTTTTTACTGAAAACAATAATACATTTTCAAAAACAGGGACATACAAGCGTGCTGGTTTTGTTGTTTTTATTATTATATTATTTATACAAAAACAACGTGCATTTGTAAACATCGTCGCTGATGAGCAAATTGTATATTTCTGGTTTTCTATTTAATAATAGGGCCCAGAACTCCTGGTATTGATCTCTTTAGACCAGGGGTCGGGAACCTTTTTGGCTGAGAGAGCTATGAAAGCCACATATTTTTAAATAAATTTCCGTGAGAGCCATATAATATTTTTTAACACTGAATACAACTAAATGCGTGTATTTTTAACTAAGACCACCAATTTTAGAATATAATAAGTCTCGGAATGTATCCTTTTTAATAACGTTGTTATACCAACAACCAATACTAAATAAAATACTTCTTACCATTAATGCGACTTCTGGTGCTGCATGGTTTTGCTGATGGCGTTGTAGTCTGGTTGATACGTGGTGAGGTTAAGCTTCATGCAGGCGTTGAGGCTTTCATCCGTTAAACGGGATCGTAGGTTGGTCTTGATGTTTTTTAGATGTGAGAACGACTGCTCACATGAATACGTAGAACCAAACATGGTCAATACAGCAATACTCACACGCTGCAGTGTGTGGTATGTGACAGGAAGCGCGTTCCATGTTTTGACAATCAGCTGGTCTGCGGGTTGAAGTTTTTTTCATTTCTGTCCACTTGTGTTTGCTCACCAGCTCTGCTTGCTGTCGTTCAAGTCTTTCCAAATCTTCATTCAGTGACTTGAACTTATTCACCCACATGTCTGAGGCCTTCAGGTCAGCAACTTCCAGCTCAAAATCTCTGATGGAGACACCAGGGATGTAACTCAGGTCGCCTTTGTCCACTGCACGCTCGTGTGGATGAGTGATGAACTTGAAAAGACGAGTGTTCTCACGAAATTCTCCAAAGCGTGCTTTGAATGACTGCTGGAGATCAGATGTGAAGCCAGCTAGCTGCTGGAGATCAAAATGTTGAACGGGGTCACTTGCTGTGCATGCATCTTTAAATTCTCTCAGTTTTTCAAAGTGCAGTAAACGACCTGTTTCAATATCCACGGTGAAGAGTTACAGCTTGTTTTCAAATGCAAACACTGCTTGTTGAAGGGATAAGACTGTATTTCCAATGCCTTGCATTTTCACATTGAGCTGGTCCAGATGTCGAGTCATGTTCACAAGATAGTAAAACTTCAGGAGCCACTCTGTGTTAGCTAGCTCAGGATGCTCGACATCTTTCATTTCAATAAAAATCCGGATTTCGCTCAGGCAAGCCGCAAAACGGCTGAGCACCTTCCCTCTTGACAACCAACGCACATTGCTGTGCAAAAGCAGACCGTGATAATGATTCCCAACTTCATCCAGCAGTGTTTTAAACTGGCGATCATTTAAAGCTCGGGCAACAATAAAGTTGACCGACCGAATGACCAGTGACATCACCTCACCAAGCTGCTCGCCACACATTTGAGCACAAAGCGCCTCTTGATGTAGAATGCAGTGAAGACTTAGGATTGGTCTTTTTTCATGTTGACGAAGAAGCGCTACAAATCCTCTGTTTTTCCCCACCATACACGGAGCACCATCAGTACACACCGAAATAAGCTTATCCATCGGTAGATTTTTTTTTCTTTAGCGAACTCAATGAAAGCCTTGAATAAATCCTCCTCTATTGTTGACCCTTTCATTGGCAAAGCAGCAAGACTTTCCTCACGCAGTGTGTCACCGGCAGCATACCTTGCAATCACACTGAACTGGGATAAATGACTTACGTCTGTTGACTCATCCAAAGCGAGGGAAAAGTATGGCGCTGCATTTATGTCCTTCACTTGTGTTTCCTCCACTTGATTTGCCATCATTATGGTACGATCGTGAACAGTTTTTGCTGACAGAGGCATGTCTTTTATTCGATTGATTATCTTGTCTTTATACGAAAAGTAGTCAAAAAGTTCGTTGGCCACATCAAGCATGAATGTTTTGGCATACTCGCCCTCTGTGAATGGCTTTCCGTTCTTCACAATTGCTAAAGAACCAGCAAAGCTAGCCGAATTCCCGTCACCTTGTCTGGTCCATACACGGAGCTGCTGCTGACTAGCTTGCACTCTGGACAGTAGCTCTTGGCGCATGCCTTCTTTCTGCTGTCCCCCGTTGGATATTTCGATGCAAATGTAGCATGGCGTGTGTCGAAGTGCCGCTTTATATTTGACCGTTTCATCGATGAAATTTTATCATTGCATATTAGACACACCACAGAACCTGCTCTCTCCACAAGGCGAATTCTTCTGTCCATTCGTGCTGAAATGTGCGGTACGCCTCATCTTTTTTTCTTTTCGCCATCTTCTTCATCAAAAGGGTTTGTTCTGCATAAATTAGCTAGCTGACTATTTGATTAAAAGGACGGAAGTTTACTTTTTGACCTCACAACGACCCGTAGGCTACCGCATTATCCAATAAAAATATAGTTTTGGTGTCGGACAGCTGGGATTGGCTCCAGCTACCTGCAACCCTGAGCAGGAGCGGTAGAAAATGGATGGATGAATTAAAATGCATGAGAATGTTTTATATTTTAAACGTTATTTTTAACACTGTGATTTCTGTAATGTTTTACTTTAATATCAGGGGAATTATTCATTACTTATCATGTTAAGATATGTCAGCTAAGCTTTATTTGCGAGCCAGATGCAGTCATCAAAAGAGGCACATCTGGCTCGCGAGCCATTAGGTTGCCGACCCCTGCTTTAGACCAAAAAAAATGTTGTGTTATAATATTTCAACTTTTTTTTTTCAAATATTACCTAATGATGAGCTTTGTTTTAAGAAAATATTGACATTTTAATCGCATTGCCCTGAATAACAACCGCTGTCCACGCGGCATCGAGGTTTCCGTTTACGGTAATGAGGGGATTGCGAAAGGGGGTACCCATCCAGCTCCAAATTGCTAGTGCAGAAAATATGTAAATTGAAATGGAACTAAAACTCTTCCCAGCCTTATCCAGACCACCAACTCCAAAGAACTTGAACGTGTGGCCATTTTGTCGTTTCGGCCACCAACTCGACAAGTTGAGCAAACCCAGTGGGCAGCAGTGAACCAAGGGCACAGCCGTTGAACACTTTAAGTCCTCGGGGCTCATCAGAACGGTTCTGTTCGTCGTCAATGTTCGCCGCTGCCTTATGCCTCTGGGATCCCCAGATGTGGAGAGGACCTGAAGCTCTACACTACGGGGACCTTATTCGCACTTGCCCAGAGGCAACGATCATTTAAATCTGTAAATGACAAAAAACAAAATGCCAACACAACAGAAACGATACATGCGCCATTTCCCCCATAATAACTGCAATATAATTCAATAATCAATAAACATGTCACTGAAACGTCCCATCTGTTAAATATAGTAATATCACTGGATGAATACGAATTGCATGGAAGATGTTCATCCCTCATTTAACAGATAACATGCCTCCCTCACAGCTGAAGTATCTCTACAAGATTCAATCTAGATTTAAAGTTTAAAAGAGTATCTCTAAAAGCATTACTGCAGCAAGATATTACACTGGGGGTCACTAAACATTATCGAAAAAACATTTCCCCTCAGCAAGGTTACATAGTCATCAGCGAAGAAACGAATTAATTCGTGTAACCATATTCCACGACTCACCCACTCAAGCGTTCCAGTGTTCTTTAAATCTGTGTGATTGACTTGTGGTCATATAAATCTGATAAATTACTTACAAACAGTAAAACACTTCCACTATGCGTGCCATTCAGCATGCGACCAACTCCACTGTCTAATCCGAAACATGTATGGCACAAAGCATCTAATCCAGAGTTTGCCTTACATTAGATGACACTGATACAGCACCACCGGTCTGTGCTTCACAAATGCCTGGGTATTGTGAAACAGAAAAATGATTTAACTCATGGGTAATGGAGTGAATTACAAGCAGGCTTTCAATTATTGTACTGGCAGAATGGAGCGTTGTAGATTCGAGTAATTTGACTGCTTCTGCACAAGAGAGCAATATATTTTCAGAATCAGAATCTTGATTTATCCGAGAGGAATCTGATGCGCTATGAAGCTCTTTGTCCACAGATGTCCAGTGCGGAGTGGGTCAGCAACTGACATCACGTGCAAAATAGAGAAAAGGTAAGCAAGTCACTAAAGCTAAATAAATACTCTTTGGTTCTTTCGGTAAAGTCACGAAGTTAGGAATAAAATAAAACAAATCACGACGTTTCGATCACAACACAAGCGACCCTCATCAGGTGGCACCGATACAGGAGGACAACCGCTTACACAGGAGAAAGAACCGCTGACAACAAGAGTTTATAAAGGGTTGTGGTGGGCCCAACCCAAGGGTAAGTGGGCGGAGCTAGAGAAGGAAGAAAGGGGGAGGGGCAAGGGGGGGGAGGGTGAGGTGATTGGTGGAAGGCAGAGAGAAGCTGTGCCTGTGGGGCCAATGTGAGAAATCAGCATGTAAATGTAAATTAGCGTGTAAACAGGATGAGGATGGGCAAGGTCGCCCTGTTAATGTGAGAAATTACAAAACGGCAGGCAGGATGGAAGTATCACAGCGAATTCCGACCAACCTGGTTAATGACGTCCTTCCAATGGTTGCTCAGCTTGTACCCATCTTCCCCGTTGAAATTATCTCTGTGTTTATATATCTGGATGGCTTCATGCACAAATCTTTGAAGGTAGCCCGGCGGTTTACAGAGCACCTTGGTCTCGGAAAAAACAATGTCGTGTGAGCCCATAGCGTTATACCAATGGTCAGCTACGGCAGAGGTATTGGTTCTGCCGTGTTTCAAATCTGCCTTGTGTTCATGTACGCGGTCCGAGACATGTCGTTTCGTTTCCCCAATGTAACTGCTGCCGCAGGTACAACTCAGTTTGTAGACTCAAGGGTATTGCATGTCAGGAATGATCTCCGTCACAGATGGGATTAGATAAATAAATAATAAATAAATGCTAGAATTACAAATTGTACAAGTACATAAATAACTGCCGACTTGTCAACACCAAATGCAAGCTTGGGCAAGGCAGCAAAACAACAACAACAACAATCCCAGGCCACTCCAAGACAACAACGCACAGTCCCTCAATTGCGTTGCACATTCGAATTCAACTATCGATGATGCACGGGTAAGGTTCAAAGTTTCAAATCTAATTTTGTTGCATGCATGTATGTACATGGCAAACATGTGGGAACCACCAGTTAGTACGGTTGGCTGCATACATCGTGAAAGAAGGTCAACATTCATCCATACATACGTATGGTTTAACCTCGCCTATTTACTCAATCAAATTTACAATGTATGTTTATTGAACGTCTTTCACAGCGTACGTAGCCAAACCGTGCTAATCGGAGGTGCAGATGCGATTGTTAAATTTGTTTTCGTGAAAGACAGCAACCAGCGAATTGATATTCATATAATCACGTGCATAATTATGTATATATTGGGATTTTTTTGTGTTCTAACTAGATTAGAAATGAATTATAAGAGTAAAGTACAAGCAAATTTGTGCACTTTTGTGTTGTGAATAAACAAACATTTCGCCCGCAAGATCCGTTGATCGAATCATATTTTAATCCTTTTCTCACAGACGCGTCCTCGGATTTGCCTTCTTGGGATTCAGCTCATTGGGGGATGTGATGGCTCATGCCACAAAACGCCCGTGTGTTGTGTTTCTGCATCGCCACGAAAGTGCACCCAGTAATGAAATCCAAGAACGGATAATGAGCTGCCAAAGGAAATCTGCCTCAGAATATATTTCGTGCTCGCAGGCATGGCATAAAGCAGACACAAATTGTATTATGAAGCAATGTTGCAGGTATAAACTTATGCTGGCATCTCAATAACGTATTGTGCAAGGAACTACTATTTCAAAGTTGTGCCCATTACAGGTTCACTGAGTATATGAAAGTGCATTACATATTCTTGTGCTGATCACATATCCCGTTGATAAACAATATTCGTATAAATTTTGACTTAAAGCTTTCGTGACTGCAGGGATTCATATTCTTCGTTCTTTCGGTAAAGTCACGTAGAAGGGAAACACATACATATAATTATACTATAATTGTCTTTTATATTCATGTTTCCTTTAACAGCAAATGTAATGTAATAAAAATTATGAAAAGCATTCAGAACAGATTTTTGTTTTGATTTAAAGCTTTCGTGACTGCAGTAATTCATATTCTTAGTTTTTTCGGTAAAGTCACGTTGAAGAGAAACAACAAAATAACAAAATATATATAAGAGATTCGTTCATGAGGCTATCCACATATACAAGCACAGAGACAATTTCAACCGAGAAGATGGATTCTATCTTAGCAATCATTGGAAAGATTTGATAAATCATTTCAGTTCTTGATTGATTGTTCACGCTTACAGTGGCTTTCAGACAGCATACATTATAAAAAATTTCGTCTCCCCCCTCCTCTTTTCAAAAAAAATAGATGGACTAGTCCTGGACAAACTGCCAATCGCTGCGCGTGACGCCAACGTTTTTTTTATATAAATAAATAAATAAATGTGCCGTTTTAAAAATAAATTTATGCAAACCGACACACCTGATGATGACCGTTTGAGTTATGGTCGAAACGTCGTGAGATTTTTGTTGTTATACAATGCTAAACTGAGTTTTTTTTAAATTAACGACTAGCTTTCCTACCCGGCTTCGACCGGGACTTGGATTCACCACGCCCGGCCGCCTTTGTCTCCCCAGTGACTGGTGGTGGCCGTGAGCGGGAATCGAACTCGGGTCGCCGGGTTCGTAGCGCGGCGTAGCGCTAACCACTACACTACAATGCGTTACGCTTCCACACACACAGACAGACACACATACACACAGACATACAGACATACACAGCGCGCTAACCACTACACTACAATGCGTTACGCTTCCACATGCGAGGGTCACGTGACAGATTTGACGTCACAGCTCACTTGCCGTGCAAATATTATAAGCATTATTGAGCTCCCCCCCCCCCCCCCCAAAAAAAAGTATATTTTTATAATTTTTGCATGGTGTACAGTCTGGACAGTATTCACATGGCAATTTTCCAGTTTATTGCATGTCGGGAAGCACGCTAAACATTTTGAACAGACACACATTCACAACTTTGCCTTTTATATATATGGAGATTATTCTTATCATTTTTACGTTGATTTACCGAGACGGTTGTTCATGCGGGGGTCTCGTTAAGTTTTCGCAGGAGGAGGGAGATGATTTCTATTTGTGTTTCCAAAAATAAGTAATTTTAAAGTAAGTTTTAAAACTTGAACTATGAAGCTAGCCCACATGGCCTACTTTCCTGTTTGTTTCATAACATCAACAGGATTCATCTTCTTTGGTTCTTTCGGTATGGTCACGTAGAATGAGAATAACATAATAAAATAACACAATAAAATTCTCACGACGTTTCGGCCACAACGCAAGCGGCCGTCTTCAGGTGAAAGGTACAGGATCTTTTACGTCCGAAGTAAAATAGCGAGGGTATTTTATTTGTACGATTTAATACACCAGCGCGATTAACCAACGTGACTGTGTCATATCACTTAGATATTTAGCTTGTAAGCTTTAGAGAGGGTTGTTATTTTTGTTTATTTAATTTCATGCAACAAATTACGTCAATGCAGTTTGCACGCAATGTAATAATTATGCAAGACAATAAACCCTCAAAACAATACTTTCTTCATAAGAATAAGACGCGGTAGATGTGTCTGTATATACAGTTTGTTCTCCGATAACGTGGTAGTAGTTGCGTTCCTGAAGAACGCCGCGTTATGGCAAAAATCGCGTTATAATAGATAACGTATGATATAGGGGGTAAAGCACGTTCCGCAATAACACGTGAAATGCGTACGCAAGCTGAACAATGACTGAGGCGTGTGGGTAGCGTCTATAAGCATCCAGCAGCATCCCACCTCCTGTGACGCTACGCCGAGGCGACGTCATTCCGTTCGCTCAATCGCGTTATATCCAATTCGCATCCGCGTTTTATATATATATAAAAAAAATGCGTTCCCGAATACATTCATTGCGTTGTATCCAATTTGCGTTATGAAAACTTGTTACAGCAGAACAGACTGTGTTTATAATTAGAAGTGTTTATTCATGTGTGCCTCGGCTCTGCTGAGTGGCTACGTTAATGTCATGTGGCTACACACAAGCCATGGAAACCATAACAACAAGCTCCACTAAACATGTGGCAGAGGTTCATGTACTTTTCCAAGTATTTTTTTTGTATACATTAAGTTAATCAATTTCATGGTGAAGTGGAGAATTTTTTGGGTGTTGAGTAGGCATGTAAGCCTTATTTGATCGTTTAACACGTAGGCTTTCGCGACCAATATTATCCATAAGAGTTTTTTTATTGACGATATAGCTGCTTACGCTCATTATACATGCATCGAAACGTATAGAAAATAATAATGTATTTCCTTTTTGAGTAAATACTGTGCGAATGCTACTTTTAGGTTGATGTCAGGAACAAGAACAGAACATGTGTGACAGACAAAAAGAGGGCATTGTAAACAGAAAGGACAAAAAAACCATACATACTTGAATTCAAGCGTGACCCCGAATTGGGACAAATTCACAGTGAGGGGGATAAGTGGAGAAAGGGGGGAGAGTTGAGCACTGAGCCGACAGATGGCATCTGCTAAAGGCCCACTCGTGACTTGGCAGTGAGCAGTTTGAATTGTACAACGGGAAGCAAGCCCAACAACAGTTTGTGAACATTGATAATAATCATTTAACATTTTTACGGATGAACGTGTCACCTCACCTTTAATTCTGAAGGCTATCTGGACTGTCCATGCTAGATTTTGGGTTGTTTTTTTGTGAAACAATGAATTATTGAGACAAATACATGCGGTATTGGGGATAGGAGAAATGGATGAGCAACGACGTGATAGGATATTGATGAGGTGTTTGGCAGGGGCTGTTGGGACTATCGCATTTACAAAAAAACTAATCCCAGCTGAATATGATGAATACTGCAGCAGTATAATTTTTTTTAGAAAATAGCATTTCTGAAACTAGAATTTGTTTGATTTTAATATAAACTATTTTAATTGCACATACGTACGGTCAGCGTAGTTTATGCACAGCCCAACAAGACAAACTACATTAAATAGGCTACAAGCCAAGGCACTGAACAGAATATCTAAAAGGTCATGCTACCAAACATACACACATTGATTTATAATTTGTATTCATGCGCACGCAAAAGCAGCAACGGATGTGGCCTTGAGTGAATATCGCCCGTGCTGACCGGAAACCCGTGCGAGTGACGGGGAATTGAAGCCACTTCAAACGCCCTAGGGAAACGCCCTGCAGTCTTGCACTTCCTTCCAAGCAACAAAGCCCCCACGGAGAGCAGACACACTGGCTCCAGCACAATATGGTCGAGCAGCAGGGCACCCGTTTCGAAACGAGCGGAAGGATTTCCTCTAATGAGAGCCTGGCCTGCAGCAGCAGCAGCATCAAAATAGCTGCCCACATTTTTCCCAAATCTGCCTTTTTTTTACCATACATCTAGTTTCCTTCCTTGTTCCCTTTCGGGAATTATTTGTTTCGTCTCGTAAATGATGCTGTAAATCTGGGAATGCAGCCAAAAATACCGTAGGCATGCCGTTGGCCACGTAACTGTAGATTTACTGCATGCATGCGTGCACTAATTGTATCATTAGCTTCACAGTTCAAGCGTTTTGTTTCAGCAGGTGGAAACCCTATGACTCGGTTCATGTATACTTTGTGTTCACACGTTTGCTAAATTCTGCCATTAATATAAATTGTGCAAAATTCAAATGTGCGTAGTATCAGTTTTTTTGCCCGATTCGCCAAGATGAGATGATGCCAGCCCCACCCCACACAGAACCTCACAGCCAATCGGCAGCCGGGGGAAGTGCTGACATCAGCATGCTTGCCCCACCGATGGGTTGAGCCAACCAATCAGGATTCGTCGACTAAATTATAAAAGCTATCAACTACTTTTTTATTTACCAGGTAAGGGCCCACTAAGTTATATAGCTCCTTTTCAGAAGCGACCTGCCCACAAATGATAACTCGACAAAGTGGCTTATCATGTGGAAATATATAGAAGGCAAATACTGCATACGTATGTTGATTCTCAATGTGGAGGAAAAAACCAGAGGACCCGGATACAAAGACACGCGACCACAGGGAGAGTCATGCAAACTCCAAATATATAGGAAGCGTGAGGGTCAGAATCGAACCCACAACCTCATGTATACCAGGCGAGGTAGTTAACATCTCAGCCACCATGCCGATCGTTGCTTTTCTCTGCGAAATGTAGCACGAAGCCAAAGATGGTTTAGTGCTACAATATTTAAAAATGAAAGCAATGCGAATGATGATATGTGATGAATTCCTACTTTCCTGTCCTCCAAAATCTAGCAACATAGGCTGGAGTTAGAAAATCAACTGGCCTACCATTTATTTTATCATCACGAACATACTCATATGCTGATTGCAGTCATTTCACCCCGTTTGTAAATATTGTCACAACTCGTTTATGCTGTCAACATAGTGCATTTTCATTCTTTGATAATTTCACGAGCCTTTAAACTCTCAAAGGTAAAAAAACACACACTAACGATAGCTCGCTGCTCTTTCTCATGCACAGTTGTGCAATGGCGCTTGTCACCTTTGATCGTGAGAAAAGTCTGCAATCTACAGGGAAAAAAATACAGGTATACCTCGAGTTACAAAAGTGATGTGTTCTTTAAAAAAAAAACACGCATAAAATAAATGTGGGGAATCGGAATTAATTTTCCCATTCATTTCATATTAAAAAAAACATGAGTGATCGGTTTCAGACAGTCATTCCAACTGTACTGCTGACCTAAAAATATACACCTATATCACTTTTCACACTGCAAAATATTAACAAAGAACATAAACGATTGAACAATAATTCATGAGAAAACAATGTTGTACCCCCTTCTTTGGTTCTTTCGGTAAAGTCACGTAGAATGAGAATAAAATAATAAATTGATAAAATAAAATAACACAATAATATTCTCACGACGTTTCGGCCACAACACAAGCGGCCTTCATCAGGTGAAGGGACGAGACTGTCTGGTGAACAGACAGTCTGGTGAACAGACAGTCTCGTCCCTGTCTGGTGAACAGACAGTCTCGTCCCTTCACCTGATGAAGGCCGCTTGTGTTGTGGCCGAAACATCGTGAGAATATTGTGTTATTTTATTTTATCAATTTATTATTTTATTCTCATTCTACGTGACTTTACCGAAAGAACTAAAGAAGATGAATCATTGCAGTCACGAAAGCTTTAAATCGAAATGTTGTACCCTTCTCAGGGAACTCATCAAAAAGATGTGCCGCGTGTTGGAACGACTGGCAAGGTGATGTGGAGGCGCCACTGTTGCACTGCAGGGACACGTGACGTGCGGATGGATGAGACAACCTCCAGAATGCCCCTTGATTGATCTCGCGGCACGTGGCCGCGTGAAATTTCTTTCACGCGGAAATTCGATTTCGTCCATCTAAAAGTGGCCCGAATTTGTCGATTGCGTTATACGCGAAATTTCGTAAACCGAAAGTTCGTAAATTGATCGATACCTGTGCATTACAAAAACCCGTCACGCATGAGTAGCGTTCGCTCTTTACCATCCTTTCATAAAATCGCGTTGAAATACCACAAGTGACTTGTTAAAAGTATCTTTGCATATTGCAATATGCTTGTAACAAAATATTATCAATGGCAATCAAAATGAGCGTTGAAATTATGAAATACCATAATTTTGGTGGCTATATTGTCACTTATATTGTCGACAAGCGCAGCTTATACGAGTGACGTTGAAGAGTCAATTGCATGATTCTTTGTACAACATGTAATTTTAAACGATTTGACATTTAGAACGTTGCAGTACAAAGCATCACGGGGAACCCGCAATATTTTAAATGCACGATGCTCTGAACATCCTACAGAGGGCACAGTAGACTTTTGTAACAATACGCCTTCAAAGGCTGACGCTGATGCAGTCTTATAATGACGTGCAGGCCGGTTCGCTTTCGTGAAGTTTTATATAGAATGTCAAGTCAGAGAAAGGGCGTCATGTAATTTGCCTGGACACCAGGCCCTTCGAGTGACCTTTCCTAAAACGAAGCCGATGACAATGGTGAGGATGGGAGCTGTTGCATCTTCACTGCAGGCGCTCATTTCGAAAGTGAAACGGTGGCGACGAGGGTGACCCTTTGTGTGTATTTGCTAGCAATGGGCGCAGTAACGATGGGTTGTGAGGACATTGACAAATCCACTACATTTACGTCGCAGCATAAGGTTTTTGATGGACTTATATAAATCAATCTTGATTTGAAGCTTTGGTGACTGCAGGAATCTATACTCTTTGGTTCTTTCGGTAAAGTCACGTTGGTAGAAGAAGAAGAAATCACGACGTTTCGATCGCAACACAAGCAACCGTCATCAGTCAAGAAAGCACTGCTGCAATAAGAGGTTATTTGGGGTCGGAGGAAAGCTGCTGATGCAGGCTGCTTCTAAAGGGTATAAATGGGCGTAGCCCAAGAGTCATAAACGGCTGCTGCGCGTGAGACAAGGGGGAGATCGGCGACTAGCAAACAGAAGGCTAGCAAACGTCAGCTAATCCGAGGGGGGGAGGGAGGGGAGGGGCTGCCATAATGGGTGAGCGGGTGGGGATGCAATTCACAGAGGAATCGGCGGCAGGAGGAGAGAGAGGGGGTGGGGCAGAGCTAAGAAGGGTCTGCGTGTGAATGTGACTCAGAGAGTGGAGAGAAGCCGCTAATATAGGCGGGCAGTAAGGGGACATCACAGCCAGATATGACCTAAACTGATTAATAACGTCCTTCCAATGATTGCTCAGTTTGTACCCATTTTCTCGGTTTAAATTGTGTCTGTGTTTATATATCTGGATGGCTTCATGGACAAATCTTTGATGGTAGCCCGAAGGTTTGCAGAGTACCTTGGTCTCGGAAAAAAAACAATATCGTGTGAGCCCAACGCGTTAAAACAGTGATCAGCCACGGCAGAGGTATTGGTTCTGCCGTGTTTCAAATCTGCCTTGTGTTCGGGAACACGGTCCGAGACATGTCGTTTCGTTTCCCCAATGTAACTGCTGCCGCAGACACAACTTAGTTTGTAGTCACCAGGGTATTGCATGTCAGGAATCACATCCTTCACAGATGGGATCAAATCACGGATTTTGTGTAGTGTGTTGAATCGAACCTGAATCTTGTGTTTGCTCATGATTTTGGAAATCTTTTTGGTAACACCTGCTATGTATGGCAAGGTGATGGTGTTGATTAGGTCCTCAGATGGTTCTCTCCCCATAGTTGGGGATATAGCTTTGTGGATTGTGCGGTTTGAATATCCATTCATCTTGAGGGCTTGGTGTACGTGCTCAAGCTCACTGGCTAGGTGGTGCTGGTCGGATATGCAACGTGCCCTATGGTGTAGAGTTTTGATGAGGGAGTTCTTCTGGGCTGGATGGTGGTGGGAATCAGGCTTTAGATAGGAATCCGTGTGGGTGGCTTTCCTTTATACAGAATGTCCCAACGAGCCATCAGGTCTCTTCTCGATCAAAACATATAAATACATTTGGCGAGTATTCTACTCTCATGAGTATTGATTGAAGCAACTCCTCCTATTATTTAAAAAAATCATGGGAAAAATAGAATGGCTGACATTTGGATGGAGGTGAAAGGGCAAAGGGGCAGGAAAAAGATAACGAGAGCGTTGTTAGAATGTTTCGTCACTGGCAGAGTAGATGATGGTCGTGAGTCTGGACTTGAAAGGGGCAGAGGGAACGAGCAGGAGGAGCATTACGAACACCGACAGAGGAGGAGGAGCCACCTCCCATAGCTTGTGGATTGATTTTGGGTTTCATCGAGACGCCTAGGCTGGTAGAGCAAAGTGTCTACCAGGGTAGTAGACCAAACATTTTTGGAGAATTTATTTTTGAAAATACAATTTTTGTTTTGCCTTGAAAATACAGGAGGGTTAAAAAAAATCGGCAGCTCCCCCCCCCACCCTTTACCTCCTCCTCTCTACCCCCATCATGTTAGTTATCTTTCCCCTCATCCTTCCCTTCGCCAAAATAATATTTCACCTTCTCACTCACCGTCGCCAGAGAGTCTGAATGCCCTCCCCGCCGCCCCTCCTTTGTTAAGCCCCCAGACGCGCTGATCTCAGGGCTTTGTACTGGGCTAGCGTTTGGTCGCAATAACAAAAAAACAAAAGAGTTGGGCAGGTACTCACTCGGCTCGTTAGGCAGTAGCGAAGATGTACGTTGTAGGCAAAGGATACATAATGGAAGTGGACTTTTTTTATTTTGGAGATGATGCCCCAAATGTTGTTTTTGGTACGTGACTGTGGTGGGGGTAGGTAGTGGAAACCTGGAAGTGGGACAAATGGAAGGAATGGAATGGACAGAGCCTTCTGTTCTTAACCATCTTAGAAAGTCCTTCACAGCAGGTGGTGTATGGATGGAGTAATAAAGGCATGATAAGCTCAACTTCCATAATAAAGAGCCCTTGCAAAGTTTATCAAAATGAAAGTCCCCTCTGTTGGCATAGTTGTTAACCAGTCAAAAACTTGCTTTGATGGGATGCTGACTATCTAACTGCGGTTCACCATTTCAATTGGGCATGGTCAATCCACTGCTGTATGAAGGCCTTCCCAAGCTGCCCTTACCCTACATGATCCTGCGATAGCACAATCCATCCAGCACCTGCGCACGAGCGGAATTCATTACTCCACCTACTCGGTGGACGTCCTCTCAGATGTGTTCCATTGCTTGGCTGCCACTTTGTCTTTGCACTCTTCTTGACCATCAGCCATCATCCATTCGAGAAACATGTGGCGCCAAAACCCACGTGTCCTGCCGAAGCCCACTAAATGTAATTCCATGTATGCATCTCTCGACGCTTGTTTGCAAACTTTTATATTTTTTTGTTCTATATATTGTTTTGTTAATTACCACGTTTAGTCCTTTCTGGACTATGTATGTGTAGTGACATAGAATTGGTCACTGCGTAGCATAGCGCTGTCTGCTGGCAGGAAAGGGGATCAGCAGAGTGAAGCAGCCCTGACTGACAGCAGGCCACGTGACAGACCCGTGAGGGATTTAGGGTAAAGGTTACGGAGGGTACGCGTCGAGAGCCCGCTCGTAGGTGGGGACCCTGAGCGGGGGATGAGGGCCATCGTTTGGAGTGGGATCTCCGTCGTCGTCATTGTGCCCCTTGGCTGACGCTCACCCCCTCCCCCTCGGGGGAGCCCCCACCACACGCCGTGCGTGGTGCCCGCACTATCCCAGTGCTCGCCAAGCCCCGCTAGGGCTGGTACTACACACAGCCACCCACACGGTGCTGTCCACGCTAGGGCTGGTGTTACTCACAGCCACCCACACGGTGCTGTCCACGCTAGGGCTGGTGTTACACACAGCCACACACACGGTGCTGTCCACGCTAGGGCTGGTACTACACACAGCCACCCACACGGTGCTGTCCACGCTAGGGCTGGTACTACACACAGCCACCCACACGGTGCTGTCCACGCTAGGGCTGGTGTCACACACAGCCACCCACACGGTGCTGTCCACGCTAGGGCTGGTGTTACACACAGCCACCCACACGGTGCTGTCCACGCTAGGGCTGGTGTTACACACAGCCACACACACGGTGCTGTCCACGCTAGGGCTGGTACTACACACAGCCACCCACACGGTGCTGTCCACGCTAGGGCTGGTGTCACACACAGCCACCCACACGGTGCTGTCCACGCTAGGGCTGGTGTTACACACAGCCACCCACACGGTGCTGTCCACGCTAGGGCTGGTGTCACACACAGCCACCCACACGGTGCTGTCCACGCTAGGGCTGGTGTTACACACAGCCACACACACGGTGCTGTCCACGCTAGGGCTGGTACTACACACAGCCACCCACACGGTGCTGTCCACGCTAGGGCTGGTGTTACACACAGCCACCCACACGGTGCTGTCCACGATGTAGGAACATCGAACGGCACGACCCTTCCAGGCCAGCACCATACAGTGACATCCCAGAAGTCACTACATCTGTATTGTAGCGACCCTTGCGAGCCCCACCCTCCTCGGCCCACCCCTTCCTCGGTTCGGCGCTGTGCTGCGGAAAGGGTGGCGGGTGGAGTTGTCTTCATGGGCAGGACGGGGAGATTGACAGGAGATGGAGGATGCCAGTAGGAGGGGTGCCGCGTGGCGCGACCGCACGCTCGCCTCAAATTTAAAGTCGAAAGGGTGAAACATGGGGCAAGTGCCGCATCAGCCACCCTCATTGTGTGCTGCCGGTGCCTCGAGGCGACCCCTGAGGCCTCGAGGAGTGTGACGCTGGCTGAGAGAAAGAGACGGACGTCGGCGCCAGGGCCATCTTTTCTGATAGGCACAATGTAACCCAAGATATCGTCTTGAATACATGTATTTATATAGCATGGGTAGGCACAGTGAATATACAAAGAGGCAGAGTCATGTCCATCGTTTTTTTCTCATCAGGTGAGAGAGAAATTAACACCGGAGTTTAACTTTTCGAGATTTTTTTAAATTGCTAAATTAGCAATAACATCTTAAAATGGTGTTTGTCGTACAATCTCATAGTATAAGGGAAGCCGACTGTTGTTGTCCTACGGTTGATCAGATACAGTTTTCTTTAAATCAGCTTTCGCTTCGAAAAAGAACGCTCTCCTTCACAATTCGTTCCCAAGATGGCAAGATGCATCCTTAGAGCAATGTAAACATTTGTAAAGCTACTAATCAGCTTGTCAGATATTTGGGCTTTGAACTTACCTGCCACTGATTTTCTCTGCATACAAATGCAGGAACAGGAATTCATCAGTGAATGGTTTTTAAAGATCTGCTGGATATGCAGCAACCAATACAGTGGCCTGCACAACAGTTTCTACTTCGGATAGTGATGTCTACAAGGAAACTGAATTGATCATTCAGTCTGGCATATGCATTTCGCCGTTTTTCCATCTCCACAAAAAGTTGATTCATGATGCGATAGAAGTATCGCATACAGAATCTGTCACTTGCGTTATCCTGACATAAAAATCATGTGCCATTTTCATCAGCAAATTGTTTCCTCTTTCGTGCACACCTCTCTTTATAGCGAGATGTTATGAGACCTCTGACCATTGTTTTGAATTCCTCAAACCTGTCACATCTTGCAAAAGTGCATCAAACAACTTCGCAATGGTGCACAAGTCAATCCCTGCCTCCTGCACACTTTTGTTTACAACGTTTGTCTTTTTCAGAACATAGTTCATAGTTCAATTTATTCATAGTTCCATTCATTCCAAATAGTGATCTCATGGCGCGTGGCCGTGTGAATTTTGCTGTATCAAATTGGTCAACATTCCTTGCCAGTGACTTTGATTCATGGACATCTGCAGGTGGTGTTGCATCACTTTCAGAATTGTCAATTCAGGTTTTCCGAATTTTTGAATAATTCTCATACAGGGCTCCAGTGGAATTAGTTCGTGCCTGACCACCTTGTTTCTGACATGGGCATTTTTATTCATCAGATTCTTTAATTTTGCTCATGTTTGTGGTGAAAGAGAAATATTCAAATTAACATTGTAAAATGCGATAAAAAAAAATTACTGCTTCAGTGCAACACTTAGCAGCAGATAATATAACCAAATTTAGACTATGGACTGCACAGGGGACCCATTTGGCCTAAACGTTCACTTCACGAAATCTTGCTTGCACACCTGAGTATATGCCACTAATGTTACTCGAATTGTCATTTGACTGTGACCTGCAGTCTGCCATATTGATTCCATGAGATTTGAGAAGACTTTGTGGAACCTCAAATAAATACTTCCCATCATGCTGTTGAATTGAGCTGAATTGAAGAAATCTTTCAACATTTCCGTCAATGGTGACATAGCAGAATATTACTGTCACATGATCAGTATAACTGACGTCAGGAGAATAATCAATTATCATTCCCGAATACTTAGCTATCTTAATTTCAGATAATATGGTTTTCATAACCTCGGATGCCAATAAATCAATACACAAATGGTTGATGAAAGGCAAACTACATTTCCCTAGACTGGATTTCCATGCATCTAAATGTAATTTACAAGAAATGGGTCAAATTCTGCTAAGAGGACAATGCAACCCAAGTAGTTTCCATTGTTTCGACAATTGTGCACCTCAGTATCACCACCAAATGCCAATCCTCTCTCTGCAAGGAACTTTACTACTGCAACAACCCTCCTTAATGCATCAACCCGGTATTTACAAGATTTTCTTTCAATTTTTGCAATTCTGTATCAATTTTGGCCCATTTTTGGTGCTCCAGCATCATGGACAGTGCTTTCATGTGATCCATTGACTATTCATTAGCAGTAATCCTGGTAATTTGAAGCTTTAGTGACTGCAGGAATCCATACTCTTTGGTTCTTTCGCTAAAGTCACGCAGGTGGAAAATAAAATAAATCACGACGTTTCGATCGCAACACAAGCGGTCGTCCACAGGTGGAAAAAATATAATCCAGCAGTGGAACTGCTGAAACAGTTACAACAAGGTTGTAACAACAGTTACAGACTTGTTGTAACAACAGTTACAACCTTGTTGTAACTGTTGTTACAACTAGGTTGTAACAACAGTTACAACCTAGTTGTAACAAGGTTGTAACAAGGTTGTTACAACCTTGTTACAACTAGGTTGTAACAACAGTTACAACCTAGTTGTAACAAGGTTGTAACAACTAGGTTGTAACAACAGATACAACCTAGTTACAACTAGGTTGTTACAACAGTTACAACCTAGTTACAACTAGGTTGTTACAACAGTTACAACCTAGTTACAACTAGGTTGTTACAACAGTTACAACCTTAAAATTTTGATTTAAAGCTTTCGTGACTGCAGTAATTCATAATCTTAGTTTTTTCGGTAAAGTCACGTTGAAGAGAAACAACAAAATAATAAAATATATATAAAACAATAAAAAATTCTCACGACGTTTCGACCATAACTCAAACGGTCATCTTCACCTAGTTACAACAGTTACAACTAGGTTGTAACTGTTGTAACAACAGTTACAACTAGGTTGTAACTGTTGTTGCAACCTAGTTTTAACTAGGTTGTAACTGTTGTAACAACCTTGTTGTAACTAGGTTGTAACTGTTGTAACAACCTAGTTGTAACTAGGTTGTAACTGTTGTAACAACCTAGTTGTAACTAGGTTGTAACTGTTGTTGCAACCTTGTTACAACTAGGTTGTAACTGTTGTAACAACCTAGTTGTAACTAGGTTGTAACTAGGTTGTAACTGTTGTAACAACCTTGTTGTAACTAGGTTGTAACTAGGTTGTAACTGTTGTAACAACCTAGTTGTAACTAGGTTGTAACTGTTGTTGCAACCTTGTTACAACTAGGTTGTAACTGTTGTAACAACCTAGTTGTAACTATTGTTACAACCTAGTTTTAACTAGGTTGTAACTGTTGTTGCAACCTTGTTACAACTAGGTTGTATCTGTTGTTACAAGGTTGTAACTATTGTTACAACCTAGTTTTAACTAGGTTGTAACTGTTGTTACAAGGTTGCAACTATTGTTACAACCTAGTTGTAACTAGGTTGTAACTGTTGTTGCAACAAGGTTGTAACTAGGTTGCAACAACAGTTACAACCTAGTTACAACTAGGTTGCAACTATTGTTACAACCTAGTTGTAACTAGGTTGTAACTGTTGTTGCAACAAGGTTGTAACTAGGTTGCAACAACAGTTACAACCTAGTTACAACTAGGTTGTTACAACTAGGTTGTATCTGTTGTTACGACTAGGTTGTAACAACAGATACAACCCAGTTACAACCTTGTTGTAACTAGGTTGTAACAACAGTTACAACCTTGTTACAACTAGGTTGTAACTGTTGTAACAACCTAGTTGTAACTAGGTTGTAACTGTTGTTGCAACCTTGTTACAACTAGGTTGTAACTGTTGTTACAAGGTTGCAACTATTGTTACAACCTAGTTGTAACTAGGTTGTAACTGTTGTTGCAACCTAGTTACAACCTAGTTGTAAATAGGTTGTAACAACAGTTACAACCTTGTTACAACTAGGTTGTTACAACTAGGTTGTATCTGTTGTTACAACTAGGTTGTAACAACGGTTACAACCTTAAATTTCGATTTAAAGCTTTCGTGACTGCAAGGATTCATATTCTTGGTTCTTTCGGTAAAGTCACGTAGAATGAGAATAAAATAATAAAATAAAAGAATACAATAAAATTCTCACGACGTTTCGGCCACAACACAAGTAGCCTTGGTCAGGTGAAAGAACAGAACTGCTCTCTCGCTGGTTCAGCGGTTCCACTCCTGGATTATATTTTTTTCCGCTTGAGGACGACTGCTTGTGTTGCGATCGAAACGTCGTGATTTATTTTATTGTATACCTACGTGACTTTAGCGAAAGAACCAAATAATATAGTAATCCTGGTGTTTGCATTCTTACAATCATCAAAGCCAGTTTGAAGTTGATTACAAATATAGACAACACATTCTACTTAATTAGACTTTTTACGAAGTGTTTTCTCCTACAACATCAGAGTGCCACGCCACATTAAATACGCACTACAATGACAATAGTTTAAAGCGATTTGAAGCATGTTTTATTTGGGGGGAGGGCAGAGCTTTGTGACGTCATTTTTGAGGGGGGTCTGACTTTTTGTGACGCCGTGTGATGGGGGGGGGGTCAAAAATCGTCAAAAATCGCGTGACGTCATTTATGGAAGGCCCTTTATATCAGCAAAATAGGATCTCTGCAGTGACTTATAGAGTGCAGGATCACTGGCAGGCCTACGAGTAAAGTCACCATCTGATGTTAGATTTGGAGTCTCTGTGATTTTTTCCACCACAAATCTGCTCACAAAGGGACATTAGCCTGTTCTTCGCTTGATCTACCCTCTTTGTGCGAATGAGATTTTGCTTCAAGAACAACATTTTCACAAGGTTCACTATTATGATGATCCTAGTTATATCATAAATGATGATTCTATTGGAGGTTTTGCACTATCACTCTTCACATCCTTGTTCATGAACTTCAGAATCTCTTTCAATGTGTCGAGGAGGCTGACTCCCGTCTCCTCGCTCAGGTGGGATCCACTGCTCCCCTCTTCCGTGTCCTGGGGGGGGGGGTTACTGCTCGCCGACTCCCCCACCCCCTCCGCTGCGGCCCCTCGGGGCATGACTCGTGGCTGGCGCTTCGCCACCTGGGATCAATCCACACGATCTCTGCGCACACTCACTCACACCCACGCACTCGAAATCCGACGTCGCTCCTCTCCCGTGCCACGCACCAATCGCGCGCGCGGGACTCGGGGTCGGGGGTTTAGAGGGCAGGGTCGTCACTCGCACACGCGCAGCCGATTAGGGGGAGTCGTCTCGGAGATTTATTTAAAGGGCTGTATGAATAATCTCACTGGTACGCCGCCCGTTCACCCCACGCACACGCTAAACAAAAGGCCGCACGAATAATCTCGCGTGCACGCCGCCCGTTAGCCTCACGCACACGCTAAACGAAAGGGCGTATGAGTAATCTCACGTGCCCCTGTACGAGTCCGCCGCTGCTCACCACACGCACACGCTAACCACGAGCTGCACGCATGGGCGAGCGCAAACACGTGGGTAAATACACACTCACGCACAAACACAGGGGTACAACGAAGCACACCAACATGCCTCCGTTCCACCCTCGCAGAAACCACACGGCAAGGTTTATTGATCCCCAGCAGTTTATTCTCAGCGAGTCCGAGGCTAAATTACCCGAGTCAGTTTGAGTCAGCAGGGCAGGTCTAACCTATCTCTCGATGGTCTAAGACCCGATCTGTATCGCCTCTTTCAAATAACTCTCCTAAGACAATCTCCCAATGGCCTCAATATCTCACTCTCGGGTACTCACGGTTCGACTCGTACGGAGCTGCTGGGTCGGATTCTCGCTGCACTTCGACTCGTCACACGGACGTTCGAGTTCTGTGTTTTTTCCGGGCTCTCCAGTTTCCTCTCATAGCTGATAAACCATACAAGTGGTATTGGCCATACCACACTCAATGCAATTTTTTTAAAAATTTCTCTGAATTAAACATTGCATCATCGCCATCATCATTCTCCTGAGCTAGCACGGGGCCACAGGCTCACCGGGTAGGCATGGTTGGCCACCAATAGCCAGAGTTATCTGGATGGTGACCCCGTGGTCCTCCACCAGCTATTACACCCAGGTCCAACGAGGGTGGGCAAGGGGGCCTCTTGCACTCTGCGCAGGGCTCGACCCCGTTCCACGCCTTGATGCTAAACCTGAGGGCACCGGACTCCGGTGTGCTGCTACTGCGAGATTGACTTTGTTTGTGAAGAAGCCTTGCCACCAGACTTCGAGAATGTGGCGTTGGCAGCTCACGTAGAAAGCCTGTGGTCTTCTCCCACCTTATTTCAGCAGCGTTCACGTCTCGGATCCATACAGCAGCAGCACTGGCTGGCAGGATGTGAAAACTTGGCAGATGATGCCTGGTGAAGGGGAGGGCTGCGGAGACACCTTGTGAGCTTCACTTTAAAGTGTCTTATTCTCACGATGATGAAAATTGGTACAACTTCTATTCTCTAAGCCAAGTATCATTTTCCACAACTGGTAAATGCACTATGGCCGTGACTGAGAAAGACACCAAATGCACGAGTCTTGCACAAACATCGGTGAAACCTCAGAAATGTGCTTTATCATTTAGCTCATCAAATACAAAGCATTCAAAACCACTGGAAATCATCCTGCCATCTCTCCAGCCTTCATGTCTGGCAGTGCGATAACCGGTTTTGTAAGGCGGTGTGGGTATTTATCTGGATGCCTTTGTAACCAAACCTCAGAGCTCATGACCATACAACAGTCAACCCATCATCTGTGTCACGAGGGAAGAGCAGAATTGTCAAATTAGTATTTGTCCAGTGTGTCTCTATAAATTACACATGTGAAGATATTTTTCTGATATCTACTCTTCCGATACTACAATATCAGGTGAGATCTTATCAGGATGTATTGTCAAGCAATAGAGATTTGAATGTAATCGTGTCTACATACATTAAACTGTGTCTATGTTAAATAGAATGCGTCAAGCTGGATACTTTGTTTTGAATTTAACATTTTATATAATTTTATCTCAATTTCATTTTACGTTTCACTGTTAGTGTCCTAGGCCACCGTGGAAATGTATCACATAGTTGTCTGCATCTTTAAATATATTTCCAATGCAGAATCGGGAGATGCTTATATAGTACAGTTGTAGACTGAATACGTGACATAAATGCCAATATTATAAATACAGCAGTAGTAATATAGTCATCTGTAGCGTCTCACTGTGTTTAACCCCTGTATCTTGAGTGCAGGATGCCCTGCTCAACACTGGAAGATGTTTTTTGCACCTACACCATCACCAAGAAAGCGCGCATCAAAAGCCGAAAGGCAGCGATACTCACATTTCTCGTATTCGTCATGTTGGTTATCTCGTACACAGGGTCAGAAGCTTCACCCGCGTGCTTCATCACACTCACCACACGTAACTCATGCTCTACTTCCCGACGGCACACAGACACTGTGAAGGGACGAGACGCTTGTGTTGTGGCCGAAACGTCGTGAGAATATTATTGTGTTATTTTATTTTATCAATTTATTATTTTATTCTCATTCTGCGTGACTTTACCGAAAGAACCAAAGAAGATATACTATTATTGTTTTATACATTTTTTTATATATTTTTTATTATTTTATTGTTTCCCTTTTACGTGGTGACTTTACCGAAAGAAACAAGAACATGAATCCCTGCAGTCACGAAAGCTTTAAATCAAAAACAATAATAATCTTTGGTTCCTTCGGTAAAGTCACGCAGTTAGCAATAAAATCAATCGCGACGTTTCGACGGCAACACAAGCGGTCGTCATCAGCGATCGAAACGTCGTGATTTGTTTTATTTTAATTCTACCTACGCGACTTTACCGAAAGAACCAAAGAGTATGGATTCCTGCAGTCACGAAAGCTTCAAATCAAGAGTGACTGTTACTATTGAGGTAGTGGAAGGAGCCCCATGAAAGGGATAATTAAAAAAAAGACACTGAAGTTGGTGTTGACTGTCATGAAGTTATTTTTCTGTGCTTAAAACAATGGGATCTTTCGGTAAAGTAACGTAGATAGGTTCAAAGACAATAACAAACATTATTTTTGTAATTGTCTTTGAACCATAAAGAATATGAATCCCTGTGATAATAAAGTATTAAAGCTTTCGTGATTGTTTTTTTTGTTTTAATATAATTTTATTGTATTTCTACATACGTGACTTTACCGAAAAAAACAATGAGTAATATGAATTCCTGCAGTCACGAAAGCTTTAAGTCAATGGTGGTAAATCTAGAATGGTGGAGCTGTCAAATGTGCCAAGTCGGCAAAAACGTTTTAAGGAAGCCAGAATGCATGCGAGCCGCTCGCAAAACAGCACGGCCAAGATCACATCGGTGTGGCGGTAATGAAGTATTGCCGTGCACTGCTGAGACAAATGGGTAGAAGTGTGACAATTCGTAAAAGTACTCAAGCGTGTCCTCGCTCATGCAAATGTTGTAGACACGTCACGATGGCGAGTAATTTGCACCATCGCGGTTTATCACGTTAAGCAGTGTTTGTCATGTGACTCTTCAATTCTGTGAGATATTTGCAGATTTTATGAAGTCCACATGCCTATATACAGTCCTAAATGTTGAAAACTTTGGAGAGATATTGCAAATTTCAGTTAAACTAACCTATAAACTTTTATTTTTTATTTTTACCAGGTAAGGCCCACTGAGCTATGTAGCTCTTTTCAGAAGCGACCAGGCCACAAATTATAGCTCAACCAAGTGGCTTATCATATGGAAATTTCTAGCAGCCAAATACTCTAAATGCATGTTTCTAAATGTGGAGGGAAAAACCGGAGGACCCGGAGAAAACCCCATACAACTACGGGGAGAGAAATATACAAACTCTAAATATGCAGCAGGTTGTCAGGGTCGGGACCAAACCCACGACCTCCTGTATACTAGGCGAGGGAGATAACATCTCGACACCATGGCGTAGTTTAGCTCCCAACGAATTTATATCTCACGAACTATGGGGGGTGTCACAGATGTTTAGATTGGCAGACGAGAGTGAGGATATTTGTAGTTTCACTTAAAAATGTATCCATTGCCATCTGTTGATTTTTACAAAGAGTTTTTTTTTATAATGTAAATGTCATCAGTGGATGCCGTATGACAGCAAACTGTGAATGGTTCGGGATGGTTGCAGGGTTTGATGCTGTCTTTAGTGCTATTACAATTCTGTCAGTGTTGTGTTTATCACTGCTTATGTGTCACCGGTACCACACAATGCAGGTGGGTAATTTATACACATGGTTATCAAGAGTTCGATGGCGTGGTCAGCTCTTCCACTGCCAAGGTGAAAGGTGCAACAGAAGTGACAGGGATGGTGATGGACGCAGCCGACTATGTCATCTCGCCAGAGGCAAGCAAACTCAGAAAGTGCATTCATCTTCTGAAGGACATCACTGCACATATACAGATAACATGTCTGCCTTCATAGTAATATATCCTTGTGCATATTTTGGTGGTATGGTAGTGCAGTGGTAACACTTGCGCCTCGCAGCAAGAAGGAACGGTGTTCGATTCTGCGTGGAGTTTGTATGTTCACCCCCATATTTTCATGGGTTTTCTCTGGGTTCACTGGTTTTCTCTCGTAGATGGAATTTTTGATTTGAAGCTTTCGTGACTGCAGTGCATTGAAACTGGTATTGGCCAACACATTTCAATGTTGGGATATTACTGAATTGTGATTACACGCAGCAGCATCGCCCCCCAATTGCAAAAAAAACTTGGCAGGACCCTCCTGAATAAGAGACTTGAGACTCGGTGAGCCCTTCCTGGGTAAGCAAGCATCATACCAAAATCTTATCTGATTTCTGACAAACGTGATAACCATAATGACCAAGCAGATGCTGCCTTACACATTAATTTCATAAATTAGACCCAACAAGATGAGCATTAAATAACGTTTTAATGAAGCTGTACGAAATTAGCAGTGGCTTTGGCATGACCTCCAAATACAACCTTCAGATATTTTTCTCAATATAAAATTTAAAACATCGTCACACACTTTGTCGTATTATTTGGTCTCCTACATCTCCCACTGCAGTTGAGGCCTGTAGTTAACCTGGTGAACTTGTTCTGTACTAGAACCACTCAACATTTTATTTTGAAAATATACATTTTCAATGATTGGCATCCAGACACCAAATAAAGAACGTTAAACCCACTTGTCTTGCATTGATTACTGCCACTGTTACCAGCGTAGGGCCTCTGCCTAGCAAATGTATATAACAATACTGGCTTATATAGATTCTATGAATTCACATTGATTTGAAGCTTTCGTGACTGCAGGAATCCGCAAAGCTATATCCCCAACTATGGGGAGAGAACCATCTGAGGACCCAATCAAAACCATCACCTTGCCATACATAGCAGCTGTTACCAAAAATATTTCCAAAATATTAAACAAACACAAGATCCAGGTCCGATTCAACACAGTACACGGAATCCGTGATTTGATCCCATCTGTGAAAGATGTCATTCCTGACATGCAATACCCTGGTGTCTACAAACTATGTTGTGTCTGCGACAGCAGTTACATTGGGGAAACGAAACGACATGTCTCGGACCGTGTTTGAACACAAGGCAGATCTGAAACACGGCAGAACCAACACCTCTGCCGTGGCTGATCACTGTTTTAACACAGTGGGCTCGCACGATATTGTTTTTTCCGAGACCAAGGTACTCTGCAAACCTTCGGGCTACCATCAAAGATTTGTCCATGAAGCCATCCAGATATATAAACAAAGAGACAATTTCAACCGAGAAAATGGATATAAGCTGAACAATCATTGGAAGGACGTTATTAACCAAGCAAAGTCGTAACTTGCTGTGGTGCTTCCATCCTTCCTGCCGTTTGGCTGTTTTCTCCGACTCTCTGAGTTGCAGGAAAGCTTCAAATCTCTGAGTTGCATTGCCCTGTTGGGTGCCTCTGTATTAACGAGCTGGGGTCTCACTAACATGGCCACCTCTGCTCCCTTAGCCTCGATGTATCGATGGTTCTGGCTGCGTGATGGGCTGTGTGTCCCACTGGCGTGACCACCGTTGCGGTGGTTCTCTTGCGTGGACGCTTGCCTCTCACAGCGAAGTTGGCAGCGCCGCAGCTTGTGTTACACATAGACATGAAATTCACTTGCCAATCTCCCTAATCTCTCTGCCTAATCTCTTCCATCAACATAGTGCTAATCTCCCATTAACACTGCTGCTGTGCGCAAATGCGGGGACGATGCTCTTAAGCGGCGACGGATGCTCATTTCATGCTAATCTCTCTCCCTAATCTCCCCCATGAACACAACTGACGTCCTTGCGTGCGGGGATGGAATTCCTTTCCAGCTCAGACCCCGCCTGCTTGCTCTTTGCCAACATATATAACCTCTTGTTCTAACAGCTCTCTCGCTGTGTTCTTCCTGGTTCAGCAGTTCGACTGCTGGATAATTTTTTTCTGCCTGAGGACGACTGCTTGTGTTGCGATCGAAATGTCGTTATATATTATTTTTTATTTAATTGTTCTACCTACGTGACTTTACCGAAAGAACCAAAGAGTATGAATTCGCACTGCTTGAACATTCAATTGTGAATGTAAAAAAAACCCTTAAATACAGTGAGGGAAAAAAGTATTTCATCCCCTGCTGATTTTGTACGTTTGCCCACTGACAATGAAATGATCAGTAAATAATTTTAATGGTAGGTTTATTTGAACAGTGAGAGACAGAATAACAACAAAAAATCCAGAAAAACGCATGTCAAAAATCTTATAAATTGATTTGCATTTTAATGAGGGAAATAAGTGTTTGACCCCCTCTCAATTAGAAAGATTTCTGGCTCCCAGGTGTCTTTTTTTACAGATAACGAGCTGAAATTAGGATCACACTCTTAAAGGGAGTGCTCCTAATCTCAGCTTGTTACCTGTTTAGTGCCGTGAATTCACTCGGACGACGACCGTCTTCTTCCATCGTCACTTTTATTCCATCGTTCCGTACACACAGTGACTCTCCTCTTCGCGCTCCGCCAACTCCGACACACCGATTCGCCTCAGCACCGTCCGCGCATTCTCTTCCACACACAGTGGTTCTTCCTCTATCTCCTCACACACAGTGTCTCCACTATCTCTTCACACGCAGTGACTTCCTCTATCTCTGCACACACAGTGATCTGTTCTGTCTATTCACACACAGTGACTCTATCTATCTCCGCACACACAGTCACTTGTCTGTCTATTCACACACAGTGACTCTATCTATCTCTGCACACACAGTGACTTGCCTGTCTATTCACACACAGTGACTCTATCTATCTCCGCACACAGAGTGACTCTATCTGTAACTCTCCCTGTACCTATCTCCTCCGCAACTACCTCTCCGCTAACGCTAACTCTCCCTATCGCTATTTACTGTCCTTTGGGTTCGGCTCTCTATCTATTCTTCCCTAACATTGCCAGCTGTCCTCTTCGTATCTCTCCACCTCTCGCCAACAACTGCCCCACAACAACTCCAACTCCCCGTTCAAATCACCTAGCGTTTTATCCCCTTTCCAATTAGCCTTAATTAATTGCCACGTGGCTCGCTGGCATTTTCCCGCCAGCTCGCACCTGTCCAACGGTCAGACTTCCAGACGCCGCCACGTAACACTAACAGCCTCTCGACCAATCACGGCCCTCGTGCCACGACTCCTTTAATTACTTCGGGTTGTTTACGCCACCCGTGACTCGACCACCTGTTCGACCTCATGTGACCCACTCTCCTTGTATGTCTGTATGTACTGTATGTGGCCAATTCCTATGTGTATCGTTTACTCCACTACACCTGTATAAAAGACACCTGTCCACAGAAGCAATCAATCAGATTCCAAACTCTCCACCATGGCCAAGACCAAATAGCTCTCCAAGGATGTCAGGGACAAAAATGTAGACCTACACAAGGCTGGAATGGGCTACAAGACCATTGCCAAGCAGCTTGGTGAGAAGGTGACAACAGTTGGTGCGATTATTCGCAAATGGAAGAAACACAAAAGAACTGTCAATCTCCCTCGGCCTGGGGCTCCATGCAAGATCTCACTTCGTGGAGTTGCAATGATCATGAGAACGGTAAGGAATCAGCCCAGTACTACACGGGAGGATCTTGTCAATGATCTCATGGCAGCTGGGACCATAGTCACCAAGAAAACAATTGGTAACACACTACGCCGTGAAGGACTGAAATCCTGCAGCGCCCGCAAGGTCCCCTTGCTCAAGAAAGCACATATACATGCCCGTCTGAAGTTTGCCAATGAACATCTGAATGATTCAGAGGACAACTGGGTGAAAGTGTTGTGGTCAGATGGGACCAAAATGTAGTTCTTTGGCATCAACTCAACTCGCCGTGTTTGGAGAAGGAGGAATGCTGCCTATGACCCCAAGAACACCATCCCCACCGTCAAACATGGAGGTGGAAACCTTATGCTTTGAGGGTGTTGTTCTGCTAAGGGGACAGGACAACTTCACCGCATCAAAGGGACGATGGACGGGGCCATGTACCGTCAAATATTGGGTGAGAACCTCCTTTCCTCAGCCAGGGCATTGAAAATGGGTCGTGGATGGGTATTCCAGCATGACAATGACCCAAAACACACGGCCAAGGCAACAAAGGAGTTGCTCAAGAAGAAGCGCATTACGGTCCTGGAGTGGCCTAGCCAGTCTCCAGACCTTAATCCCATAGAAAATCTGTGGAGGGAGCTGAAGGTTCGAGTTGCCAAACGTCAGCCTTGAAACCTTAATGACTTGGAGAAGATCTGCAAAGAGGAGTGGGACAAAATCCCTCCTGAGATGTGTGCAAACCTGGTGGCCAACTACAAGAAACGTCTGACCTCTGTGATTGCCAACAAGGGTTTTGCCACCAAGTACTAAGTCATGTTTTGCAGAGGGATCAAATACTTATTTCCCTAATGAAAATGCAAATAAATTTATAACATTTTTGACATGCGTTTTTCTGGATTTTTTGTTGTTATTCTGTCTCTCACTGTTCAAATAAACCTACCATTAAAATTATAGACTGATCACTTCTTTGTCAGTGGGCAAACGTACAAAATCAGCAGGAGATCAAATACTTTTTTCCTTCACTGTATGCTTATAAAATTAAACAGAAGATGCAGATGAAGCATAATGTATACATGTTCTACAACACTTACCTCCACACAAACAAATTACGAAACTACCTGTATCCACACTCTTACCTAATCCCTTCATCCTGCAGGAGCCCAACTCGTTTTTTGTGATGACAAATTTTATTGAGACCCCAAACCAGAAGCAGGGGGCCTGCGCAGAGGTGAGACACTCCATCAAAACACTGACAGGAACACGTGCTTTACAGCGTACTTGACCAGTAGCTTGCCCTTCACTGTCATTTGAATGCAACATCATCTTGTTGCGCTGAATTGCAGTGTAACGCAGACGTAACTTTTTTTCCTAAGTGTAATTTGTGCAACTTCAATTTCGCAGCGCTGCGCCATCTGCGAACACGGAGGCGCATAAATGCTGTTTAGCCGATTGATTTTGTTGTGTTTATTGTACATGTGTCAGAAAACCCACGCACACACGAGGGGCAGACGTTAGTCCACGTTTGCCTCACTCCTGGCCAGGATATGAACTTCAATGGCCATGAGTCTGACATTTGTGTGATTCGCCAACCCTCGGCTCTGCAGTGCTGGATTACAGGCATGCACAATCATTGGCTGCCTTGCTTCTTTATGTGATCCCTTCAAGTGACCTCTTATGCACACTTGTCTTCTGCACTCTCGCATGGCAATGAAATTGAGATATAATTTTCAGAGCTGCAATTGTTTTCATATTAAATTAAAACACGTCATTTTTTTTGGCGAGCAGGCTGAAACCACAAACGTAATTGAATGTATGTATTTTTAACCTATTTCGCGCCGTACGTAGACAACCGTGCTAATTGGAGGTGCGGGGGAAGGATAAACTTAACACAAAAAGTAGTTTTCAATCTAGATTTAAAAGTGCATAGCTCCAGTGGCTTCCTAATATCGGAAGGAAGAGCGTTCCAGACGGCCGCAGAAGCGCATCTGAAAGTGCACGATGCGGTGGCCGTCTTCGTTCAATGGTTAGCCAACAGCCGCTGCCAAGATGACTGGAGTTTGGATGATGGATTAAGCTCCTTGACGAGATCAGCAAGGTGTTGTGGTTCATTCGTGGAGAGCACTGTGTGCAATGAGTGCGACCGTAGAATGTATTCATTTGGCAACCAGAAAACACCTCACCTTGAGAGCCCAGTTTTGTTATATTATCGGTGCCTTGCCTAGATGTGAAGGATCAGAGAGGTCAGCTGAGTGCTCCGATCCCTGAGACACTCAGCCACCTCTCATTTGGGGTGGTGGCACGGCCCAGCGGCAACACCTTCACCGCTTATTGCAGAGGTTCGCGGTTTTAATCCAGAGGCCGCCCTGATTAATCCTGCAGGTTTAATAACAATGAAAACACCACGTGCCGTCTGCTTCACAGTGCAGGGATTCATATTCACAGTGCAGGATTCATATTCTTGGAATCTTTCGGTAAAGTCACATAGAAGGAAAACAATAAAATAATAAAAATATAAAACAAATAAATTGTTTTATAATTTAATTGTTTTATAATTTTAAAACAATTTAATTGTTTTATATATTTTTATTTTATTGTTTCCCTTCTACGTGACTTTACCAAAAGAACCAAGAATATCAAAGATCCAGTCATGTCATTCGGCAAAGTAGGTCATTGAGTTGAAGGCGCTCTATAAATATAAATTCGCATTAGTAAAAAATAAACTATTACCTGCAAATGACTGCATTGGACTATGCATATCATTGATCGACCCTTCTGTGACATTTCCGCAGGACCATCCTGAAAACGTATCGAGGACTTTGGTACTCAAAACCTCTTTAGAAAGCACAATGGAGCCTCCACATACACATGAGGACGGCGATGATGATGAGGATAAATAAGACTGTACATAGTAATCCTCACCACGTACCGGCAGCCTGATGCCGCAGGTCAATGGCAAATGAGACCACATTAGTGTCTTGAGTTCTCACCTGGTTGAACAAAATAAACTTGACCCTCCTCTTGGTTGTACGTGACCTAAGACAATTGACGTCTCCTACTTCACGTTTATTTCTGTTGACGCAGCAGTGCAGTGGCTTCTCTCTTTATCCTGCTGTGTCGTCCCCCCCCCCCCCCACATTTAGGATCCCGACGTAGCTCCATGTAGCTCGGATACCGACTGCAGGGCTGGCGTCACGGACCCAGAGGGAGAAGGTACAGTACGTTGTGCTGTGGGTTTGTGGGAATTCCCTTTAACGCTGCCAGAGCTCCATTATCTCAAAAGTACAACATGATAATATCTTCATGTCTTATCGATGGGATTTTTTTTTTGCCAGTATCCAAAATGATGAAAAATAAGAATAGGTTTCACCCTTCTGGCAATAAAGCAGGTGTTAAGATGTTCACACCTTTTTGCAAGGCGTCAAGCCTGCATTCACTACATGTGCAAAAGCATGCAAACACAATGCTCTGATAATATCTTCACACCTGTTTTATTGCCAGAAAGGGTCAAATATTATTTTTAACCATTTTGGATAATCATAAAAAGGTCCCATAGATATAACTGCTCGACCCGAGCTATTGGTGTTCTGATACAGGACTTGCGTTGTCCTGTTCGCCTTTTGCCGTTCGCTGGTCTAACACCACTGGTGAGACAAGTCCATACAAAAGTCTGTCTCTGGTGGAGTCCAATCAGTTTCACAGACAAGGCATGCATTATCAGAGCATGCTTGTTTGCATGCTTTGCCACAAGTATGTGTGGTCGATGCCTTTGCCTCTGCCTGCGTCTAACAGAAAGAGGTTTATATGTTGAGCCATATGCTGTGTTTAACACCTGGTATCTGTGCAAACATCAAAGGAATATGGAAATGTCTCTGGTGTCACCCCTGGTGATAAATGATTAATTTAGAAAAGTCATACTCTTTGTTTTTTTTTAGGTAAAGTCAAGTAGGTAAACGATAAAATCAAATGAATTGAAAAGAAACAAAACTAAATTAAATCACGACGTTTCGGGCGCAACACGAGCGTCCTTCTTCAGGTGGGGACAACGCAGAGAAAGCACAACAGCTTAAGTGTGTATCTCAGAGATGGCTGTGACGAGGGATTGTATAGTTGCGGGGGGGGGGGAGGAGGGGGGAGGGGCCATGGTGAGTGTGGGGGCGGGGTGTGGGCTGGGAGGATAGCAGCTGGAGTTCACTAACGCTTTGTGATGCAAAGTAAATAAGAACGCCAAGCTAAGCCGATTAAAGACATCCTTCGTTTTACTGTGGGGGGGGGGGGGGGTGTAAATTAGAGCTGTGAAAGCTAAAGTTTGCACGTTCGAAGCAACGTGCGGCAAATTTCCAAGTAATGGGAATAAGCCGGGCTTGGAGTCAAATTTCGTAGTGATGGCAGTGTGTAAAGCTGGGAGTAAGAAACTGGGAAGTTTAACTTGGTTAATTACATCCTTCCAATGATTGCTCAATCTGCATCCATCCTCTCGGTTGAAGTTATGTCTATGTTTGTGTATCTGTTTCAAATCTGACTTGTGCTCGCGAATGCGGTCAGAAATGTGTCGTTTCGTTTCCCCAATATAATAATTACCACAGGTGCAACTCAGTTTGTAGACACCAGGGTACTGTAAGTCAGGAATGACATCCTTTACGGATGGGATCAGATCACGGATTTTGTGTACTGTACTGAATCGGACCTGGATCTTGTGTTTGTTTAGAATTTTGGAAATCTTTTTGGTAACGCCTGCTATGTATGGCAACGTAATGATTTTGATCAGAGTCTCAGGGGGTTGTTTCTGCACGGTAGGGGAAACAGCTTGGCGGATAGCACGGTCCGAGTATCCGTTCATCTTGAGGGCCAGATGTACATGTTCTAATTCACTGGCCAGGTGGTGTTGGTCAGAGATGCAGTGGTCCCTATGGTATAGTGTTTTGATGAGGGAATTATTTTGTGCCGGATTATGGTGGGAATCAGGCTTCAGGTAGGAATCTGTGTGGGTGGCCTTCTTGTAAACAGAATGTCCCAAAGAGCCATTGGGCCTCCTCTCAAACAGAACATCCAAGAATGGTAGCTTACCATCCTTTTCCACTTCCATGGTGAATTTGATGGATGGGTGTATGGAGTTGATGTGGTCTAGAAATTGGTTCAATGCTGCCAAATGACGAAAGTGTTATCCACATATCTCTTCCACAGGGACGTCCAACATGGACTGAACCCGGATGTTCCTGCACCTTATATTCTTGGTTCTTTCGGTAAAGTCACGTAGAAGGGAAAAACAATGTGACTTTACCGAAAGAACCAAGAAAGCTTTAAATCAAAACTCAGCCACCTTTGCGTGTTCCACAATTACATAAGTAATATTTTTAAAAAACTTTTTTTTAAAACACGCTTTAAAGAAATGTACCCTACTAGTAGTGGAAGAACTCCACAACTCCAGGAAGTGGCCCCAAAGCTTGCCATAACGTAAGGGACCATGGTGATTTACAGCCAACGTCAGCTGAGCGTGGACAATTAGACCCAAGCCGAAACATAAAATATTTAAAAAAATTGTTTAAAAAATATGTATTTGTATTTTTCATGATAGAATATAGTATTATCATCAGTATAACATACGTATACCAAGTTTGCAGTCGATGCCACATTGGGAAGTGGGTTAAAATTGAGTTACAAGATTTGAGGATACAACAGAGTGAGTTAATAGAAAGCGTGTAAAAAATGGGCACTTTTTTATCACAATCTATCACGCCTGAATCGCCATTTATCGGCCTGATTTTTGGTGGAATGATGGGTCAAAATACCGACATGAATTTGAAAAACTGTCAAAACGATCTGGTCACCTCGATCAATGTTGATACCAGACCATCACTCACAAATCTGAAGTCCTTGCTCTCGGTCCACCACGACCACAGATGTGAATGCGATTCCTAATTTGCGACTTGGAAGGTTGTCAAACACTGATGGTTGCTACGAATACAACTTATACATTCAGCAACCCCAACAGCTTTGATCGTTTCATGATTATCAGAATTAGCAGACTTTACCTCAAGCGTGCTCTACACTCCAGCCCCTCCTGTGAGCGATATTTGCAAAACTGCATTGAACATCTCGATTCAAAGACTACTGAATGTATAATACAATTGAGTCCATGTTCACGAGCATATCATGTAGGACACCATAATTGTTTTCACTTCAATGCATCGTGATGACTCGCTCACTTCAACTGTTGCTGCCGAATGCGTTTACACGATTTTGATTTTGTACATGTCTTCGCTTTAACGCCGCTTGTAATAATGTATGTTGAACTTTTTTAACACCATACGTAGCCAACCCTGCTCATTGGAGGACCTTGAAAAAGAGCTTGCTAGCTCAATGGGCCTTCCCCCACGTTACCAAAAATATGTAAATAAAAAAAAACACCAGGACACCGTTTGCAGTGACTTCCACTATATGCATATCGTCAATAATACTGTAGAGTACTTGCGTTTCATAACACATGTTATTCGTTTTGCCATATCGGTGAGAAGTGATGAGCGTTTATGAGTGCTTGTCAGTATATACGGTTTATTCCCAGCATACCAAACTACAAACATCACATTGACTGTTAACGAGAGTGGGCTTGAGCAGGATTTCACAAGAAGGGTTGATGGCCGATGGACAGGAAAGGTGATGGAAATGGACGCCAAGAGGAGTGAGCAAAGTCCAAGAGAACGACCAACGTAGGGGTTGACGAGCTTATGTGCAGGAACGAGATGGATTGGGGCCATTGCAGTGCCATGAAGGTATGGCGAAGACGAGGTGCAGGTCTTCATCCAGCAGTAGATAGACCACAGTTGACGTTATCGTTGATTTCTGGCATCTGCGTACTTGAATGTGTACTTGAATTGAATTCCATTGAAGGCTTGAAGTTTTTCAATTTTGCAAAATGGACATTTGAAGAGCTGCCCAAGATGTCAGCTATTAATATAACGCAATTATGAATACTGTATTTGCTCGTTTTCAGTCACCGACTTACCAATCTTCCCATCCTTTCAGGTGTCTTCACAGGCCTCTGTGTTCCAATTAACAACACAACCAAGTCCTGTGAGGTGAATGCATGGTGCCCTTTGCCAAAAGACTCCAATCCACCCAAGTAAGTTGTTGACTTCATCGTTTTTACAATAGTGGTAAACCTGAGCGATAAAAATAGCGCGTTCATAAATGTACTTATGAAGTGTCAAAAGTTCGAATTAAAGGCAGTATCGTATTTGTAGAAGGACTGTTATTATCTATAATTACTGTACGAATAAAAAAATAACACATTCGTCAATAACACTATGGCCTTAAAAGGAGAATGAATTATATTTTGTGTAATGGACCCTTTAGGTACAATACCCCCCCAACCTCCGCCTCAAATCACTGCACCTGAAATGAGTTAAATGATGACGTCACCCTGCTGCTCTATTTAAGACCGGGAGCAAGCAAGGGCTTTACCATTCTGGCGAATTGCCCGATGATGCTGGATGTAATTACCAGCGAAACGTCGTACTCAAATTTTAAATGATGTTGATTCACTCTTCAACACACCGGTGGGCTAAAGTAGTGAACTATTTGTCCTTTGTAAACGTGACACATTTTTTACTGTTTGGCCATGTCGGGTGGTGGAGGGTTACGACACATTTATGAATAACGCGATCTAACCCAAATACCTTTATTATGTACAGTACAGTTGTCTGTTAATTTTGCGGTGGTGAGATGTTAACTCCCTCACCTGCATATTTGGAGTTTTCATATTCTCCCCATGGTCGTGTGGATTTTTCTCCAAGTTCTCCCGTTTTTTTCCTACACTTTTAGAAACACATGTTGAGAGTATTTGGCTGTTAAAAATTTCCACATAAGCCTCTTCGTTGAGCTATCATTTGTGACCAGTTCACTTCTGAAAAAGAGCTATATAGCTCAGTGAGCCTTAACTGGTAAAATCATATTCTTGGTTCTTTCGGTAAAGTCACGTAAAAGGGAAAGAATAAAATAATAAAAATAAAACATAATAAAATAAAATTCTCACGACGTTTCGACCACAACGCAAACAGCCGTCCTCAGGTGAAGAACAGAGCTGTCGGAAAGACAGCGTCCTAATGAACACTGCTAAGCTTGGCAGCGTATTTTAAACTGGGAGGGAGGAGGAGAGCACCTTGACAAAGGAGTTTACATATCAACAGAGGAATTTAGCATATTGATGAAGTTTCCATCACCCTGATACTGACAAAAAGGGTCCCATGGAAAAAAGCACTCCATTTAATTACGACAAACATCAGGAGCTATAAAAACACAGTCTCTTCAGCGGCACGCCGTCCATTTTAACTTGGAGGTTCTGCGTAGAAATTTGTACCCTTTCAACATCTACAGAGCGGTTCTGTATAACCTGATGTGCAGGAATGGCAAGAGTTAATGTTTGTTATGTGTGGGTTGAGTAACCACGTTTCGTATAATTATCAGTCCTATAATCTGCGTCGTGTTTCTCCTGCGTATCTTGTTTCTTTTTTTGAAAAAAAAAACCCCATCTATCATCGTGGAATGCTCTGATTTTGTCTGCCGGCCGAGTCGCCTTTGAAGAAGAGCTTCTTAGTTCAATGGGCTTTATACTCAGTGGGGAATACACTTCCGATTCTGATTCGCAGTCTTTGCAGGGTATACCGAATGAATACACACCGCTTATTAAATCAGTGGTGGTCAAGGGTCCTTTTGTTGGTCATACGAGTCCTTCCCACTGGCATGGCTGATACATCACATATAAGCATCATCTGACCATGGTCTACAAATCTCTTCATGGTCTTGCACCACCATATCTTGCCAGGCTTTGTATCTTTCTACGTGCCTTCTCGCTTTCTACGTTCAAAGTCTTGGCTGTCTCTCTCTCTCTCTCTGTTCCTCCTCCTCCTCCTTGCGCTCAATCCACACTGTCACTCTTTTTCTCTTTTCTCGCCCCCCCTTCACTGGAACAATCTTCCCACTCCACATTAAACGGTCACCTTCGCTCACCAGTTTACGCTCCTCACTCAAAACTCACTGATTGTTCTCAAGCTCACCCCAGGACTCCTTAATCTCCCCCTCATATCTGCCACTGTTACTGTTCCCTCTTCATATTCTCATTACTGTATATGGCTATCGCTCATTGCCCATTCATTCAGTCCATTCATCATCATTTACTGTCATCAATGTCGCTTTTCACCAAATTGACGCATCACAGATTTGTCCCCATCGCTTGCTCTCATCTATTTCATTCACCGCATCTCCACCATTACATTCATATATGCCGTTGTTAATTTATGATGAGATATTCTAACGTGTAGAGCAACTTTTACAATATTCTCTCGCCTCCGGCCCGGCGTTTCCCAATTGCAGAGGCGTTGTTCGGTGATATTTTCCATCATGACCGCATTTATCCCGTTTTCCACCCATCTCAGACGCATTTGTGTTTTGTGTCAAACAGACCTGCAAAGATGATTGCTGTGGAGAATTTCACTGTTCTGATAAAAAACAACATTCAGTTTAACAAGTTCAACTTCTTCAAGTAAGTGCTTGCCCAGGATGAGCCTTGTACTTACATGTACTGTATACGCAGACTCTCCTTTTAAATCAATGTGATGCGTTGACATGATTGATGGGTTCCTTTTCAAAATGAAATATTACTGTTCAACACTTAGGCTTTCGCGACCAATATCATCCATCGTACAGGTTTTTTTGGGTTAGATCGCGTAAATATATAAATGTGTCGTTAAACCCGCCACCACCCGACAGAGACAACTAGTAAGGTTTGCCACATAAACAGAACATGCTAATTCGTGACGAGTACAGCACACCGGTATGTTGGAGAGCAAAGCCACAACATTCACAAACTGAGTACGACTTTTTGTCAGTACAACTAGCTTAATCATGCGACAGCCAGATTTGTGGAGAAGTACTCCTGTTTTGTTCCTTAAATAGAGGGGTAGATGTCATGACGTCACTTGTGAGCCCTTGAGCGAACAGGGGGGCGATTAGAAAGGAGCAGAAATGGGCTGTCCTTTGTCTCCTGTGATAACGAATTTGTACATGGAAGATTTTGAAACAAAAGCAGCTGCTTAAAGCACACAAACCCTCTGCTTGGTTTAGATAGTTGGATGACTCATTGGTGGTCTGGCCACACGGCAAAAAATACACTTAACGAATTTCTTAATCGTCTCAGCTCGCAAGACCCCTCCATCCAGTTAACCATGGAATTGGAAGCTGGCAGAACTCTCCCACTTCTGCATATTCACAAGGGGGCGCCGGATTCTAAAAAATGCCAGATAATCACTAATCATTATTTAAAATAGCTTATTTTTGCACATTCTTCTACAACATGTTTTAGGTGTTGTGTATGTGTTTTTTTAGTGTTTTTAATTCGTTTCCTGTATGAAATTGGCGTAAATAAGCAAAGACAAAAATAAATATCCTACTGTAACATTTTACTGTACCATACTTACCACTCCAATCTCGAAGTCTCTACATGTTGTGATGTACAAACTATGCTCTTGTTTCAACAACTTGATGTGTTTGACGATCGCTGATGCAGACTTTCGGCCGGTGCTCTGGCGAATCTCGAACTGCATTGTGTAATTTCTGTTTTAAATACTGCAGTTCTTTGTCATGAAAAATGTATACACGTGCAGTATTTTCATTGTTTACATTATTGTACGGAGTGCATCATGTACTGCATGTAATATTTTGACACTGAAATCAAGCATGGATACTTTTATTGTCACGCGCATGGTGCCGACTCGTTCTAGCCTTTGGAGCGGTTTTGCCAGATCGGCCCTGGACTGCCGCATAATGTTGGAGGCAGCTTGATAACTGCACGCCGGTTATTTTCGATCATCAACTTTAACATCGCCTCGTCCTGCACAAACCTTCCTGCAAGAAAAATCTTGAGACTCAGCAGGGCTTTCTTGAATGAACAAACAAACATTGTCATAGTACAATAACAACAGAGTATGCAGGCTTTGGACCTCACAGACTCATAATCGGTTTGTATTTACAACACGCAGGCATAACATACTGGGAAGCAACGCAAGCTACCTCAAGTCGTGCCGCTACCACCGACAGAGTGACCCAGAGTGCCCCATCTTCATACTTGGGGACATTGTGTCAGAAGCTGGGGAAGACTTCAAAGAGTTGGCTATTGAGGTGAAATGTTAATATCTTGCAGAAGCGCAAATGTGAGCATGGCCACATGCCGGTGGCTTAAATTAATCAGCAGATTACTTTCATGTCAGAGTAAAATTTCGTACCTTATTTGCATGTCAGACTGCACACATTAATCACATTTTGGGTCATGATGCATTGTATAATGCAATGGCCTTCATCCTCCAAGTGGATTTGTTTGATATGAGACATTGGCACAATTGGTATATTTTTCCATAAAAGGAAAGTAAAAAAAATGTTACGCTCTGTAATATACAACAGAGGTGAGATATTTAAATAAGAACTCCTTTCAAAACCATAAAACTATATACCTATGGGTCCTGTAGATATAACTACTGAACTCGAGTTATTAATGTTTTATTTAAAGCTTTCGTGACTGCAGGGATTCATATTCTTGGTTCTTTCGGTAAACTCACGTAGAAGGGAAACAATAAAATAATAAAACCACAACCTAATGATGATTGCTTGTGTTGCAAACGAAACGTCGTGAGAATTTTATTGTTTTATATTTTCATTTTATTTTATTGTTTCCCTTCTACATGACTTTATCGAGTTATTAATGTTTTGATATTTGCATTGCCTTTGTGCTGCTCGCCTTTGGCATTCTTTGGTCTAACACTGGTGGTGAGACAAGGCCATGAAGCAGGCAGTAGGCTAATTAGGAAAAAAATGCATACATTATGAAAGGATGTTTGTTTTTATATTTTACCAGAAGTATGTGTGATTAATGTAGACTTTATGCCTTGCAATAGGTGTCTATTTGGTGGTTGACCATCTTAATACCTCCTGTATTATTGCCGGAAAGGGTAAAGCTAATTCTTCTTTATTAATTGATTTACATCTGTTACATCAATTTCATCATACTGATATACTAAGGTCATGTGCCGTGTGTCGTGTGAGAGACAGGGTGGAGTATTTAGCATCATGATCGAGTGGAACTGCAACTTGGATTTGAATGAGCAAGCCTGCAAACCAAATTACAAATTCCGACGTCTTGACAAAGAGAATCGGAACAAAACTATTTCACCTGGTTACAACTTCAGGTGCTGCCATCCTTACACCCTCTAGCTCTCACCTCCAGCTCCTTGATATATCCCCTGTTCCTAATCTCAGATGTCTAATGTATAGGCATTCCTGTCTAATTTCCACGTCTCCTGTTAATCTCTCATACATCGTTACTGCATACATCTCCGATACACATCTTAGTCACTTCTTGTCTCCCACACATTTTTCATCTACCATGCAGGTTGCAAGTTGGAAAATGTTGATGTGAATCAATTGTTGTACATTCAATTAAAATAAAATACTGTACATCGACTCTGTATAGGTTTCCTAAGTACTACAAAGACGCAAAAGGAATAGAGACCAGGACGTTGGTGAAGGCATATGGCATTCGCTTTATGGTGGAAGTGATTGGACAGGTGAGTGGTAAACAACAAATGGGAACCCCTGGGGCTGAGGCTGTTGAACCTATAGGCTATTTTACACTGCCCCATCGATGTCCATGTGTCACTTGCGACCTAGCAGGGGGCATGGCAGCACTTGCTTCTCAGTCCTACCAGGAATACACCCATTGGTGACCTCTAGATTGCAAGTCCAGTGTGCTAACAATGACAACATAGCAGCATCTGAAATTATAATATTACTGGGAGAGAAAATAAAGGAATTTGAGCATTGCTCATTTTGCCATCCTATCGTATCATATGAGATGTAACAGACATGGAGTCATTGGAAATTTTATGGATCCATGATAGGCAAATGTGTGCATGAGATCTCTTAACAGGTCAGTGAGGGACATCTGCCTGACATGATCTCAATGTTGAGCTTGGGAGAGAAGATGACAACCAGCTCGCGGTATTTCATGCTGTGTGCAGAAAGCAAAACGAATGTCATCAAATTGGTGGCAGAATACCCCACAAAAGGTCCTTCACAGGGCCAAAGTAGTGTGAATGTCAGCCCGTCGCTGAGAATCATGCAGCTGAGCATTGAGGGCCTCTTAAGTGCGAAATGCGATTATATCGCGAAGATTCTCAGGATTCAAGACACCAACGTCCTCGTGCTGGAAGAAACCCGTCTGGGTTTCTTCCAGAGAGTGCCCCCGCTCGAAGATAAGTGAATACACCGTCATTTCTGCAAGCCACCATCTGAAACATGGTCTTGAAGGATCTGACCCAGGTCATACCCACCAACTCGCCCCACTACATTGCCATCAAGATCACTGGCATAACTGTGGTCAGTCTACACGTCTCCAGGTGTTGAATATTCGTGTCCGTCGCTACCACCGCTAAAGTCACTCCGAACCATTCATGTTGGCAACTTCAATAGCCATCGCGCCTTGTGGGGCTACAGCGCCAATGATAAAGCAGGTGAGCAGCTGACATCATGAGCAGCAGTAGAAGATCAGCACCTGCTCTCGGATGCAAAAGATCGGGGCACATTCAAGTCAGCACGCTGAAAAGAATGCTACACGCCTGATCGATGCTTTGTATCTCGGAATCATAATGGTACCTTTGCCGTCAACAGCGACCATCACTGACGACTTCAAATTCGGTCTGTATTGATCCATATCTGCCGTAAAATCTCAATGATCCACTCTGCACCAAAACCATGCTGGAACCTGAGAATGGCTGTATGGCTGAGTTACACCACGGCCATGGAGAAATCTTTTGGAATGATCCCTCTACGCCAGCCAAACTAAGAGCGGCTTCACTGTCCTTATCAAGGCCAAGGTTTCAGAAAAGTATTTAGGTTTTATTGGTCTCAAGAAAGTGAACAACTCTTTTGGCAATTCAATGCCAATCAGAAGCAGTAAACTGCAAAAGCCTTGCTTGGATTGCCGAACTTCGTAATAAGACAAAGTTGGTGTGAAACAGTAGAGACACTTGACTTTAAAATTGAGCCGTAAAGCCTGGAGCCTCTTAAAGATGCTGGAAGCAGCAGCCATGCCAACCTACAAATCTCCACAAGTCAGCCCTGACATTGCTGGACAGTTAATCAGCAACTCACGAGCACCGATCAATTAAAACATAATACGGCGAGTTTACAAATAACTCTACCGCACTCTTGACCTCTGCCAACAAACCTCTGCTTTCTCCAGTCCTTTCCCAATTGAGAAAGATGCTGGTATTCCCCAGATGAAAACCAGTGAAGCCACAGGCCTCGATGATATTTACCCAGAATTCATCAAAAACTTGTAATCACGTGCAAGAAAATGGCTTGCCACCTTCCTTACTGATATCCACTCCTCAGGTGTGGTAACAAAGGGGTGGAAAGTGGCTAAGAGCAGTCATTCTTAAACCCAGCAAGGACGGATTGCAGGCCAAAAGCTACCACTCTATCTCCTTCCTCAGCATCTGCTGCAAGCTAATGGAGCAGTTCCTGCTCCAAAGGCTGAAGCCTTCGCTTGACAAGATCGTTTCTAAGGAACAAGATGGGTGTCAAACTGGCTAAAATTACTGTGGCCAGGTCCTAGCTTTAGCAAGTTACATCGAAGCCGGTTTTGAACGCCATTTCACAACACGACCAGGATTCATTGAACTCTCCTCAGCATATGATACTACATGGTGGAAGGTTCTCCTGCTGAAGCATGTAACAGCCGTGCCTTGCTGCCCGACTATCAGACTCATCACCAAAATGCTGAGTGACCGATGGTTCACCGTCCATCTTGGTGGGGCTGCCAGCAGTCCACAAAGATTTAATAACGGACTCCCGCAGGGATCTGTTCTAGCCCCAGTGCCGTTCAATCTCTATACCATCGACATTTCGGCGACATCCTCCCATAAGTTAACGTATGTGGAAAACATCGCACTGGCAACCCGACCCCGGACAATAGAAGAGACTGCAAAAGTTCTCGAAAAAGATGAAGACTTTTGAAGCATACTTCAAGAATTGGCGCCTAAAGCCAAACACTCCCAAACGCATAATTTCTGTCTTACACCTGAGAAACAGGAAACCCACGAAAACATTAATTGTCAACTTCTATGGAACACCACTTTTACACAACTACCACCCGCTGTACCTAGAGCATGAGCATGAGGGGAAATTATCCTGAAACTCGCGGGAACGTGGGGAAGCGACAGCCGTAAGTTGGTGCACTCTACAGAGGAGTGCGATACTCCAGTGTGGAATGTCAGCCTCACGAAAACCTCGTCGACGTCAAAAATCAACATTACACTTCGTATCATCAGTGGCACCCTGAAGTCCAACTCCACTCCCGTGGCTTCCTGTGCTGGTGAACATCGCTCCAGCCAAAATCCGACATGATGACATGACGATCCGGAAGTGCAAGAAGATAGTGGAAAACTTCGCTCCACCAATACATAAAGGAACCCCCACGCCCTAGGTGAATTCCAGTAAGCCTTTCTGAATACTTGCCTCTGATCTGGTAGCCAAATATAAAGACACCGGTACTTGATGGTCTGAATGGGGGGTGGCCACAGACGTGGCAAACAAAAATAGAGTTGAGGACCCGACCATGGAAGTACCAGGAGTCTCTCTCTCTCACGACGGCTGTGGACCAGACTGAACCGCGCTCTGACGCAGCACAGCAGATGACATACATGTTCTATTAATGGAAAATAAAAGAACCGCCAAACTGCGACTGTGGTAAAACCCAAGCAATCGAACACATCACCGACAAGTGCGTCATCCATGCACTCTCTGGTGGTATTGTTGCAATCCATACAGCATCTACTTCTGCCTTGGATCGGTTGAACGACCTTAACATTTAACTAGGACATCGATGCAAACTGTTGCTCCCAACCTCCCCTGCCATACGAAAGGTCGACTTTTATTACCAGAGGTGCATTCTTCCAAGTATGCGACATGGCCAAAGATGATAAAGAACAAGGGTTTCTCAAATGCTTATTGTCACGATGGCAAGGTGTTAACAACCTCACCCGGTACACAGGAGGTCGTGGATTCAATCCTGACACCTATGTATTTGGAGTTTGAATGTTCTCCCCGTGGTCGCCGATTTTTATCCTCATCCTCCAGTTTTCCCTCCACATTTAAAAAATGTATTTAGAGTATTTGGCTGCTATAAATTTCCATATGACAAGCCCACTTCGTTGCACTATCATTTGTGGCCAGGTTGCTTCTGAAAAAGAGCTATATAGCTCAGTGGGCCTTAACTGGTAAATATTTAATATATACGTTTATTCGTTGTCATGATTTTTACATCTGTTATTTGATAGGTAGCATGGAATGAAGGACCATCAGATGACTGAATGAAATCTTGACTTGTGCGCTCTCTGTCCCTGTTTAATGAAGGCTGGCAAGGCAAGCCTATTCCGATCACTCATCAGCTTGGGATCGGGGGTAGGCTTGCTTGGGATGGTGAGTGTTTCAGTCAACACTAATGCAAGTCACAATAACTGTATTGATATATTTTAGCCGGATGCAGGAGTATAAAAGAGAGGAAAGTCACAAGAGTGAAGACATACAGAGGGAAAGAATGTGTAACGATAGTGAAGATGATTATTCATGATGATAATGTTTGCTGCTATCCCCAGTTATGTCCGATTTTGTCAAAGCTGTGTGAATCACTGCACCGCTGTGCATCTGAAAAGAAGCTCCTTGGAGTTAAAACTTTAATGACTGCAGGAATTCATGTTCTTGGTTTTTTTTTCGGTAAAGTCACGAAGATAGAATAAAAAAAATAATAAGAGAAAAACACCCACGACGTTTCGATCGCATCACAAGTGGTCTTCATCAGGTGGAGAGAAAAGAGGGGGCAAGCCTACAAATGCAACGGCTGAAAAGGGTTTCCAAAGTGAGTGGGCGGGGGAAGAGAGCTGGGAGGAGGAAACAGCTCGCTTTCTAGCGAGCTGGATGTCTCACTAGCACAGTTGGTTCGTTTACATTGACATGCTAATCTCTCTCAGTAAAAATGGCCACCTCCTCGGCTTTCGCAGCTCTCGCATCAACCACAACCCCCCCCCCTTCCCTCCCCCCCATCTCGGTTCCCATCTTTGGATTTCCCTCTCGCTTAGTCGCAATCTCGAGCCCCCACCCTCTTGCCCGACGCGGCAACCCCCCCCCCCCCTCTCCCCCCTCTCGGCTCTCTATATATTTAAGTACTTGTTTCAGCAGCCTGTTTCTCTCTCCCACCTGAAGACGATTGCTTGTGTGGCGATCAAAACGTCGTAATCTATTATTTTGTCCACCTACGTGACTTTACCGAAAGAACCAAAAAGTATGGATTCCCGCAGTCACGAAAGCTTCAAATCAAGATTTATTGAAGAGACCAGATGGCTCATTGAGCCATTCTGTCTACAGGGAAGTAACCCATACTGACGCCCACCTAAAACCTGATTCCCACCACCATCCATCCTAGAAGAATTCCCTCATCAAAACGCTACACCATAGAGCTAAATGTATCTCCGACCATGAACACCTGATCAGTGAACTAAAACACATACACTAGGCTCTCAAGGCGAATGGATATTCTGACTACACAATCCACAAAGCCATCACCCCAACCGTTAGGAAGGAGCCAACTGAAGATCCAATCAAAACCATCACCTTGCCTTACATAGCAGGGATAACCAAAAAGATTTCCAAAATCTTGAACAAACACAAGATCCAGGTGCGGTTTAACACAGTACATAAAATTCGTGATCTGATCCCATCTGTGAAGGGCAAGATTTCTGACGTGCAATATCCCGGCGTCTACAAACTAAGCTGTGTCTGCGGCAGCAGTTACATTGGGGAAACTAAACGACATGTCTCGGACCGTGTTCATGAACAAAAGGCAGATCTGAAACACGGCAGGACCAATACTTGTGCCGTGGCTCATCTTTACTTTAATGCGGCTGGCTCACATGAAATTGATTTCTCTAAGACGATGGTACTTTGCAAGCCGACTGGCTATCAACAAAGATTCGTTCACGAAGCCATCCACATATACAGACGACACAATTGCAACCGAGACGACGGTTATAAACTCAGCAATCATTGGAAAATTTGTTATCAACCATTTTGGGCCATGACTTGATTTGCGTTTTCTTGTCAACCTCTACCGTCAGCAATGTGGATGTGTGTAGCGAGGTGCAATGCCCCCCCCCCCCCCCCACCTGAGGACGACCGCTTGTGTTGCGATCAAAACGTCGTGATATATTATTTTTATTTTGTTTTATTTTTCTACCTGCGTGACATTACCGAAAGAACCAAAGAGTATGCAGCGGTAAGGTTTATTGTTTAATCAGAGCTTTTAGATCTTAGGGTTAGAGTTGTTTAATAAGGATAGTTTACCTAACGTCATTTTAAATACAATATCAAGAGTAAAACATTAATTATCGACTGAAACAAAAGGTATAAACGTTAATATTTCCGGATCAAGCTACGTTTGCATCACAGCCCCGCGGGACCACCTGGAGGACCGTCGCAAACCACTGGCGGTCCTGGGGACCACGCTCTGAGAACCACTGCACTACAAGTAGAATTTGACTGGTCATTTTGTCGCCTGCACGCTGTAACGTTACGTTTTCTCACCCATTGTCCGTAGGTCTGGGTAATTTGTGATTTAATCGTGCTATTCTGCTGTCGGAAGTCAAGGATATATCGGGAACAGCTGTATGAAGATGTGCGGGTATTGATTAATCGAAAGTTTGCTTTAAATTAACCCACGAGATGCAACTTACCTTGGGTGTTGCACATACATTAGTGGGTAGAGCCAGTCCCAATAATTGTATGACAATTATTGACTTACCACATAGCGATGCTCCATTTATTAACCCTGGAGAGATAAGCTGGGTCATCCGTAGACTGTTTCACTGTGAGATTAGCACTTTGTCACACTATCAAATTCATGGTTACATCTCATTCAGTATTAAGAACCACAGTAGAATGGACCTCATTTTGCATAACATGGCATTGCCCATGACTTCCATTCCCCATGATCTGTTATTATTCCTCTTACCTGTAGGCCCCGAAAGATTTAGATATGATGATCAGCAATATTAATGTTCGCTCTGTGCTCACGATTCTTACAGCTGCAGGGCTAGACTTTGTCATTCCTCTACTGTTTGGTGAATGGCCAGCTGTGTTTGTAGACGATTGCCCCCATTACACATTTTGCAATTGATGCTGAAAAAAAACATTCTCTGAATTATCTCACTACCAATGCGGAATGGGCCCAAGTGAGAAAGGGTGAGAGCAAAGCCATTACTGTGGAAACTCACTTTCCACCATCACGTCATTGGGGGTATGGATTGTGCGGGATACGCTGAGAGGGCATGGTGATACATTCCACACAAATTCACGTGCGTGCTTGCTACCTCTCCAAACTTGACCACGCGCTTGTCAGCGCGTGGTCAAAGGTGGGGAGCTCATACGTGAGAGTACCGTATAGAAGTACAGTTCAAATTGTTATGCTGTACTACCCCCTGATGACCACCAAGTGGCATAACTCCACCTAGACAACCTGGCATGCGTGGCGTTCACCCATCCAAGCACTATCCAGACACTATCCAGGCTCAGCTTCGCTTAGCTTCTGGAAAGTGGCAAGACCAGATGCATGCCAGGTGATTTGGTCATAGCCAACCCTTTGTACATCCCCAGGATTCCCTTAAATTAGAATTATTTTCACAGTGGGTTAAACGGAAACTTTTATGATGATGATGATCAGCAAAACAAGTGACTGACCACGCTTTCAGAAGCATTCTCACCATTTGTTTTTGTCTGTGTGTTTTAGACTGATGGCTATGAGCGGATTGAAGAATGAAGGCACGCGAATATCGGGTGGCTCAGCCCTTGCAGGCTGGCCTCTGTTTCTCCAGGATCTATAAAGGGACTATGGTATCATTCTACAAATCTATGATTGGGCGAATGCAATATGCAGTGAATTAATTTGTATTTGAAGTGAAAGTTGTTAACATGGACACGCGGATCGTGTTGGCGAGTGAGGAATCGAGTTTGAGAAACCTTGGGTTGGGTTTATAATGGATAAATCAAGGTAACGTTTATTGTTTTGTGGATGTAATTATATATATACGTATAGTATGCTTTATAACACACGTGTCCTATAACGTACTACCCGAATTCAACATCTCAATTTTGAACATTCATGGCAGCCAGGATAGCTGTAATCTTCCAACAATCTGTGAATTTATGACCATTTTGATTAAGGATTTAATCAAATACATTTGAAAATGTCACAAGACTCTGCCTTGACATGTCTGGAGCACAATATCTGAATTGAGGCTCTTTCTTTCTGCCAGTGTGGATTAACATTCTGTCACAGCTCAGTCTGCACAGGGAGCTGAACCTAGGTAGGTAGTTAGGTAAAGTGGGCTCAGGGCTTGGCCATCAAAATGCCTTTGAGGTGATTATTAGCAGCGCAAACTTGGCACTCCAGTGGGATATGGATAAAAGCACACCTTATAAGCGTATCTTTTATTTCAGAAACTCATGTTTAAATCACAATGGTGGTTGGAAGGCAACGGTCAACTTATGCTACAGGCACACTACTTTTTGATATGAGCAGAGCTGGTCTTGCTCCCAAGAGGTGTGCTTAGTTCCGGCTTCAGTATTAATTAGGCGTCCCACTACTTCCGCTCCACCACAACATAGTAGAAACTCCACCACAACATTACTCTTGCTTGATCCAGTTGAATAAGGGCCCTGTTGAGGCTGCACAAGGAGATAGCGCAACTGGCAGTTTTGTCCCACCACTGGTAAATTTCTTCTTGCTCAGCCCACAAATACACTTGATGAAACTATGCGTACATATACCCCGAAACACCAGAGCACAGCCCCGCACAACTATGAGTGAGTTTTGGATTTTAAAACTTTTTTTTAAAGGACAATTTCGGATCTTGTTTCAGATAATTGTCACGTGTTAATGTACAATGTCGTCTTGCTAACATGAGTGACATCAGACTATGCCATGTAACATTACTTTTGGCGGCGACAATGTGAAAGCGATGTCATTCGCGATGTCACCTGTGGACTTCGGATGAATCTAAAGTCGGACCAATCTGAAACAAGAAAGAGTTCTGGCTGGAACTTCAGATTTTTACGGTTCATCTAAAAATCGGGAGCACATCCCTACCACGCACGTATTTAGGGGCACCTTGGTTGAAACATCATCATAACCACTCTACTACAATGACTACTATCGCCATCATCATATAAACGTATCACCACGTATCCTCACGTGCAGTTACATGCACATACAGTATGTGTGCAACGCCACTGTTGATAGTGAGCACTTATTAACCACATTGTGGCACATACGTTAGAACAGCGGTTCCCAACCTGTGGTCTACAAACCGCTGGTGGTTCCTGCATAAAGTATAAATTTCTTGACAAAACACCCATTTTTTTTTTACTGCACGGTTGTTGAGTATAAAGTAGTTGAGTTTAATAATGCATTGATTGCTTTGATTGCATAACGTTTAAAAAATAGATATGACCTTGGAGTCACAACACAATACACCATTGAGAGCTGACTTGGGCACAGAGAATGAGACGACTCCGCCTTTGCCGACCATGAAGTGAATGGCTTCGCAGCTGTGTCAAAATAATCAAACACCATCCACCTCCGACAAGGGAGACACCACAGAGAAGTAGAGAAGCTGGAACGCAGCTGTAATAAGTTAAAAGCAATGTGGATTTGCTCTCCAACACACCGGTGTGCTGTACTAGTAACGAATTGGCATGTTCTGTTTAGGTGACAAATCTTACTAATTGGCTGTGTCGGGTGGTGGCGGGTTTAGCGACATTCATATTTACGCCATCTAACCCCCAAAAAAACCTGTATCATGGATGATATTGGTCGCGAGAGCCTACGTGTTAAACTGAGCTATAGAGGAGCTTCAAGAATTGAGAAGATGAAACAATACGGCAGTGGCGCTGTTTTAAAGGGGATCTGACGATGTGCAGTGATTGGTGAATAAGTCGGGATAAGTGCGACTCAAGGAGAGGATTCACAAAGAGGAGGGATCTCCCCCTGCACTGACCTCTGCCAATCAAGTCACGAGCCGTAATCAACACGAGCCAACGTGTGCCGCTATAACTACAAACGTGTGGACTATCATCACGCCGAAGATGTATAGATATGTCCGGCTATCACCTGACGGAGAGAGAGGGCGCCGTGCTGTCTGCACCCACAAGGAGAGATCGCGTGTCGTCTACCCTTGGGTCAGAGGTCAGCGCTGCTGCTGCTGTCATTGACGGCCCGTGACTGCGTTATCGTCGCGACGAGGGAACGTCGTTCGTCAAGCCGCGAGTTGCAGCCGCCGGCGTGTGGCCGCGTCGCTGCGGGCATCGCGCTGTAAACGTCGATCTGCGCCACACCGGAGGAGGCATCGTGTGCACCGACTCCTAACAGGCAAGAGAAGGGCCCTGCTCATCGACTGCGAACGAAGGATCAGAATTGAAATATTGACACTGGAGGAAGCCGATAAGCTCTTTTTCACAGATGTCCAGTAGTCTTCACAGATGTCGCGATTGTGCTTAAAACTTAATATATATTTTACCAGGTAAGCCCCACTGAGCTGTATAGCTCTTTTTGTAGAAGCCACCTCGCCACAAATGATAGCTCAACGAAGTTGCTTATGTGGGAATTTAGAGCAGCCAAATACTCGAGATGCATGTCGATTATAAATATGGAGGGAGAAAGCGGAGGACCCGGAGAAAAATCCACGCCACCAAGGGGAGAGAGACAACGCAAACTCCAAATTTAGTATACAGCAGGCGTCAGGGTCAGGATTGAACCCACGATCTCGCCAAAACTACTTTGGGTCTGTGGGATCAAATCCTTATTTATTTTTATTCACGCATATACATTTACGACTCTTCATATTGGATTGTTTAATGTTGATTGAGTTTGACGTTCAGAGCATTGCCTGATTGATTTTTTTTATTAATACAAATTACCTTCATAACAATATTGCATATTCATGATAGGTATTCTGGTTTTCAATAAAAAAATACTTGCTTGCACTGAAGTCCTGTCCACGTGTGTGCGTGTGTTTTACGAGTGTGTTCAAACATTCCGTTGAATGCGACGATATCAAGCGAATCTGGTTTCATTGGGTTCCTGTCATTAGTCAACCATACCGTAGACAACGAAACACCCAAATAATTAACAGGTACAAATTGGAGTGACAATGTTTGTCCACGGGCCCCAACAAGGTTGGGAACCCTGTCTCAGATGGCTTGGTACAGTCAACACCGCGCACAAGCTGCCAGTGAATCACGTTGTAGGCCAGTGTTCTTCATTGCTGCAAGGCCCGCGAGCCACTGGCTGGCCCCGGTGGCCTTTACTTTGGCCTCGGACGGGCGGCCCCTGAAAAAAACACAAGTGAAAACACACCCATCATCATCGTGTTGCTGCCAAACCCCAATAGTTTCAAATGTGTGGCGACCCCTCCCACTGATGTCTTATCGGCGAAAGTGCCTCGCCCCCCTCTGAGATGAGCGAAAAACGCTGTTGTAGGTGTAATGGGTTCAACCGAATCGCACATGTAGACTTGGAGGCAACACATTTATTCAGTTCCAACACACGGGCTAACTTCCCCTTAACAGAATAACAACCTATGGTGGTCACCACCATGCTAACTACACTAGTTACCACGTGACTGGTGTAGCTAGCCAGGTGGTGACCACCAGGCTAACTACACTAGTTACCACGTTACTGCTACTACGGATCGGGACCAACAACTTCGGCACGGGTCCACGTGTTGGAGACTGAATGAATCGAGAACGTAATCGAAGGGTTTCTTCCAGAATGAACAACAACCCTGGTCCCTCTCGGGACCCGGCTTATATTCTCTGTGGCGTGGCTGGCTCCGCCCTTGGCCACGCCCACCTTCCAGAATCCTCGGGAAGGATCTGGGTCTCAATCACGTGACCCCCCCCCCCCCCCCCAGCCCCCTCTTGGGGCCCCTTTGCCAACTTACCAGGTAACGTGTCCTCCCGAGTCAACCAGAGTGCCATGGCCTCACGCAACCTCATCCTTCGGTCGGCACCCACACACCCCGTCCTGTAGGGGTCGGCACTGCACTTAAGGCGTGGTGCCATCTAGCGCTGTTATTCAGCTTACACCGGGCTCCTCTAGGGCCGGTACTGCGCCCACAGCCTGTTGACATCCACCGATGTCACGACATAGGCATAACAGGTCCCTGCAGGGTGGGCTGGTAGGAACATTGGAATTTTGCGCAATTTTATTTTTACACCCCAACAGCACGAGATTTCACTTCGTTAAAGTATTGAAAGGGGACGGACGGACGGACACATTAATCTATTGCAGGCTGGTACACTCAGTTTACAACTTCGTTCCTACCAGTATAACGAGCTGTGCTGCACTGTGAGAGATGCGGAGCCAACTATGACATTCTCCAATTCGACGTTTCTATGGTAATAGGGCTCTACCCCCACCTAATCGGTAGCAAAAATTAATCTCGGTTGAGATGTATTTCGCTTAACATCTTGCTCCCTCTGGGTTTCGCGAAAAGGAGTGACGCCACTTTGCGCGAGGGCACGAACGCTTGTCCCATAAAAGAGGTCACACTGGGTTAGACACGTGTGCAATATGAAGGGCAATTCGCTGAAATCAGAAAACGTCAGGGGGTTTTGTTGTATATGTTGCTTTGGATGCCCTAATATACCGCGTAAATAAGGAAATCATTCTGGTTGTATTAATCCAACTTTTACAAATTATACTGTATATTAAATCATTATACTCATCATGTTAACGTGGCTTGCTCTAGAACCTGATTTTAAAAAAAATCCCAAAAAAATTATTGTAGATGTGACATTTCAGCAAGGCAAAGTTGCGCACTGCAGCAAAGGAACCAACGGTGCAAAGTGATTCACTAAAGGACTTCACAAAATGTTTTGAATGAGCACCTCTTTGGCATGGGTCGTCCTCACGATGCATTGTAACCACATAGAGTCCGCAGAATTTGAAAACCAAAAAAAAACTTACCTGTAATAAAATAAACGAATCACTTTTGCACGAATGAAAACTCTTTGCCGGCGTAGCCGGCCCGATTTGCCTCTCTCCTCCTTCTTCCGCGATTGTAACGAGAAGCCAGGCGGGCGTAACAAACACCGAGGAACGATTGATGCTCATTTGTGGCACGTGGTTGGAATTGTTGGCCCCGACGTTCCACGTTTCTGAGCTGTCTCTTCAGAGCACGCCGTTTGAACACGCAGTGGTTTTTTTTTGTTCCACAATGAAGCGATTCAGCTCACTTGATGTAATTGCCCGGGGGGGGGGGCGGGGAGCGGGGTGGGGCTATGTAATGTGCTGACTTGGAACCTCCACAGATGCACACGAAGGTGAAAGATCTCGAAGCGCCATGGCATAAATACCCCTCACAAATCTGCCGTGGATCTCGAAGCGCCGTGGCATAACAAACCCCCTCACAAATCTGCCGTGGAGCACATAATATATGCACAGCAACGTCAATTTTGCCACCAGCCTCACGAAGATGAAACAGTCGTCGCAAAGAATGTCTCGTCACCAAGACGCCTGATGAGGGCTATGTGTGAGGTGGAAGTAACGATAATGGAACGAGATGTTACACCGCCGCCAGATAAAATAACGCTGCTGGAGAAGAAAAGAAAACCCCGACCACCACCGTTGAATAAAACAGAAATCGAATGTCATTAAAAATACCATATTCGAAATATAAATGCTACTGACCCTTGAAATAATTAAAACAATATTCGAATCCAACTCTGATAATTATTCACTGCAATCACTGTTCACAAAGGCGATTAATTCAAACCGCTGCCCGGGCACCTGTCAATCACGGCAGCGCAGCCCCACCGACCACTGTGCTCTGGGTGCTATGAAGAAGGTCCATCGCCTAAAACGTCGCCTCTATTATGCTGTACACAGTACGTTTCATTTAATGCCGCGGTGTCATTGACGAACGTGCTGCGTTCTATGTCACTTGCGTCTGCCTCTCGTTGTGTCTCTCTAGATGTCTGTCTTCTGTCCATACATCAGTCTCTCTTTGTATCTGCCGTTGTCCCGGTGTCTCTCCACGTGCATCTGCGCGCCTAAGTCTCTCTACGTGTCAGCGTCTGTATGCGACTACGTGGCTGCCTCTCTGTGTCTCCCTGTACGTATGTCACCGTTCCCCCCCTCTCTGTGTCTTTAATTAAAACGATTGGGAAAGGACGGGGACATTTCCAGTGGTTGGCCACTCAAAATAAGCTGTGCGCATCTTTCTGTCTTCCCTTCAGCTAATTTTCGTGATGTTTCTTCTCAGCAGCAAATGTTTCCTTACAAAGGCTCAGATAAAAAACGTGGCATCGAGGACCAAAGTGTGGACGGCAAGAAGGGAGAAAATGACAGCGCAATAGAGACATGCGCAACTTTAGCGAATGCCACAAAAGGGGGGGAGGGGGGCTTGCGTTTAACGAGTTGGCAGAATGTCGAGAAGGAATGAACACTTACTCTGCACAATGGTGAAGGGAAACACGAGGGAGGATCTTATTATTATTACATGACGATGAATGGCTGCCAACACCCAAGATTAATACAGACACAATTGAAAAATGCAATTGAAAAATGTCATTGTAAAAGGACATACAGTGAGGGAAAAAAAGTATTTGATCCCCTGCTGATTTTGTACGTTTGCCCGCTGACAAAGAAATGATCAGTCTATAATTTTAATGGGAGGTTTATTTGAACAGTGAGAGACAGAATAACAACAACAAAAATCCAGAAAAACGCATGTCAAAAATGTTATTAATTGATTTGCATTTTAATGAGGGAAATAAGTATTTGACCCCTCTGCAAAACATGACTTAGTACTGGGTGGCAAAACCCTTGTTGGCAATCACAGAGGTCAGACGTTTCTTGTAGTTAGCCACCAGATTTGCACATATCTCAGGAGGGATTTTGTCCCACTCCTCTTTGCAGATCTTCTCCAAGTCATTAAGGTTTCGAGGCTGACGTTTGGCAACTCGAACCTTCAGCTCCCTCCACAGATTTTATGTGGTATTAAGGTCTGGAGACTGGCTAGGCCACTCCAGGACCTTAATGTGCTTCTTCTTGAGCCACTCCTTTGTTGCCTTGGCCGTGTGTTTTGGGTCATTGTCATGCTGGAATACCCATCCACGACCCATTTTTAATGCCCTGGTTGAGGGAAGGAGGTTCTCACCCAAGATTTGACGGTACATGGCCCCGTCCATCGTCCCTTTGATGCGGTGAAGTTGTCCTGTCCCCTTAGCAGAAAAACACCCCCAAAGCATAATGTTTCCACGTCCATGTTTGACGGTGGGGATGGTGTTCTTGGGGTCATAGGCAGCATTCCTCCTCCTCCAAACACGGCGAGTTGAGTTGATGCCAAAGAGCTCCATTTTGGTCTCATCTGACGACAACACTTTCACCCAATTGTCCTCTGAATCATTCAGATGTTAATTGGCAAACTTCAGACGGGCATGTATATGTGCTTTCTTGAGCAGGGGGACCTTGCGGGCGCTGCAGGATTTCAGCCCTTCACGGCGTAGTGTGTTACCAATTGTTTTCTTTGTGACTATGGTCCCAGCTGCCTTGAGATCATTGACAAGATCCTCCCGTGTAGTTCTGGGCTGATTCCTCACCGTTCTCATGATCATTGCAACTCCACGAGGTGATATCTTGCATGGAGCCCCAGGCCGAGGGAGATTATCAGTTATTTTGTGTTTCTTCCATTTGCGAATAATCGCACCAATTGTTGTCACCTTCTCACCAAGCTGCTGGGCAATGGTCTTGTAGCCCATTCCAGTCTTGTGTAGGTCTACAATCTTGTCCCTGACATCCTTGGAGAGCTCTTTGGTCTTGGTCATGGTGGAGAGTTTGCAATGTGATTGATTGCTTATGTGGACAGGTGTCTTTATACAGGTAACAAGCTGAGATTAGGAGCACTCCCTTTAAGAGTGTGCTCCTAATCTCAGATCGTTACCTGTATAAAATACACCTGGGAGCCAGAAATCTTTCTGATTGAGAGGAGGTCAAATACTTATTTCCCTCATTAAAATGCAAATCAATTTATAACATTTTTGACACGCGTTTTTTCTGGATTTTGTTGTTGTTATTCTCTCTCTCACTGTTCAAATAAACCTACCGTTAAAATTATAGACTGATCATTTCTTTGTCAGTGGGCAAAATTACAAAATCAGCAGGGGATCAAATACTTTTTTCCCTCACTGTAAATTCGTGAAATAGTCCATGGAATTTCCAGTTATGCTAAAAGCAGATTTGTGAATACGTCTCATGTGATGTATGCCAATGTGGGAAAGCCGCATGAATATTTGGCTGCTATAAATTGCCACGTAATAAGCCACTTCGTTGAGCTATCATTTGTGGCCGGGTCACTTCTGAAAAATAGCTACATAGTTCAGTGGGCCTTACCTGGTAAAATAAAAATAAAAGTTTGGTTTAGTTTATTTTGCAGCAAAGGGTCACATTTACAGCATCATAGCTCATCGGATTCGTCCAGTGGTACTGGAAGCCGGCCTTCGTAAACTGCATTTGAATACAGTGGATATAAGGCAATGCAGTACATTTAGTCAAAAGGGATTATCTACCGTATAATGCATATGCCACTCACCAAAGCTGTTTAATTTTAGCACCATCGTGTAAAGCGAATCAAGGCAAACATGTGGTGCCATTGAAAAAGATGAGACGGACCTTGGGCATGTCCAGAGCAGTGTGGTCACCAGTACAGCTCTCTTATGGCATTTATAGCTACCTTGTAAAGCTGCAAAATACATTAGCAGAACCTATTAGGCTCAGCATTTAGCTGTAAATATCTATCGATTAAATCACGTGAGTTGTTTATCTTGAGTAATAGGTAATGTATTCAAACCATTATGTTCATCAAATAAATTATAGTTTAAACATTTGTGCAAATGTCTATATATAATTTGCAAGAAGGGTCGCTGAGGATAATTTAAAAAAATATCCTAAAGCAGAAGATTGGTGCTGGATACAACCACATTTGCGAATGTGATTTGTAATTTTGATCCTTTCCCGTGTATCGATAATTCAATTGTAATGTGCAATTTTATTGAGGGTCTGAGTGTTGTCTCGGTGTGGTCTGGGACTGATTTTGTTGTTGTTTTTCTGCTTTGCCCAGCTTGTATTTGTTGTTTAAAGGTCGGCAGGAATGTTTCTAGTTGTGCAATTTAGACTTGTCTACCCTGTTTTCGTTGCTTGCTTACCAATTCTCTATTTTGCACCCCTATCATTTTTTCATTGTTTGTTGTTGTAACCTTCTGACCCCGTGCCCCGACTGGACATCGGTGAAAAAGAGCTTCATAGCTCATCAGATTCATCCGGTCTAAATACATATTGTGATAGGACAGGAGCCTAATAGTTCATTAAGTTGATTTACGATAACATTTTGACCTTTATACATAAATGTTGGTTTATGTACTCACCATCAGTGCACATTTTCATGGCTTATTGATTTATAGACCATGTGGGGTGGTAAACAGTGTGGAAACTGTGGCCAACAGCACAATATTAACAAGCCACCTGGGTCAAATGCTTCTTAATTAACACTCTTGGTAAATAGATGGAAAGGGTCAAATTTGCTACATGAGGTGACGAAAATGTGAGAACACCCTACGAAATGTTTAATGTAATTGATGTTATTGCACAAAATACAATTATTGTTTTATTTAAGAGACTTAATATGCCGTGTATTACTATGATGTAAAAAATGAACGCTGGATACCTCAATATGTGCTATATTGAAATAAGCCCATCAATTACAGAAAAAATTCCAACCCACATTTCCACAACACCAATTCAGGATTTAGTGGATTATAATTACACTGCGACTCATCTTTATCCGGTTAATTGTATTGCGGGGCAGTTTTCGCCGTCGTATGAAGCAGAGCACGTGTGGTGGACGGTAGTTTAGCAACGATGCTTGATAAGCACTGTAATGTGGTATATAATGATATGCAGGAATACAATGAGGTGCAAATTACATTGGCAGATAAATCGCGAATCACCGGCTGCTGTATTGTCTGTCCGTATCAACTTGGCAGAAAGAGCAAACTGCGAGTAAGCAAAGCGGCATTTCGTTTGCAGGTTTGCGGACATCGTTTGATTATTGTTTGGTTCTTTCGCTATAGTCACGTAGGTAGAAATGAAAATAAGATTAATCAAAAATTAAATTAAAAAAAATAAAGCAAAAAAAACACACGACGCTTATATTTTTTAATTTTTTAATTATTTTTTTATTTCTATCGACGTGACTTTACCGAAAGGACCAAGGAATATGAATCCCTGCAGTCACGAAAGTTTTAAGTCATCATTTGATTGTTTCACACGAAGATGTAAGGGACAGAAGTACAGTAAACACCTTGCTATGAAAATACATTGCTATACTGTAGACTCTAGCTAATTGATGCACCCTGTTTACCATTGTTAAATATTGTACAGTTGCAGTGTTTTTTTGTAGTCTCCTCATGCAAACCTTGAAATAAAACATCCCTGTGATGTTGAGATTTGTGTATTTATGCTGCCACCTAGTGTCCAACCAAACAAGTTTTTGCCTGGAGAGAGTACAGAACACATTCCTGCGGAGGGAGCTGGTTAGGAACGTTGGGTTGCTCGGTCAATGGCCAGGGTCAACGGCGGCACCACCACGTGGTGGATTCCGCAAATATGCCCGACTGTGAGGGCGGGCACAAGCCGGCCCCTCCCCACCCAGCCCCACCCCTCCCACCCCCACTCAGTCCCACCCCTCCCACCCCCCACCCAGCCCCACCCCTCCCACCCCCACTCAGCCCCACCCCTCCCACCCCACCCAGCCCCTCCCCACCCTCCCCACCAAGCCCCTCCCCACCCAGCCCCTCCCCACCCAGCCCCACCCTCCCCACCCTTCCCCACCCAGCCTCACCCTTCCCCTCCCCACCCAGCCCCTCCCTCCAAACCCAGCCCCTCCCCACCATCCCCTCTCCACCCAGCCCCTCCCCACCCTCCCCACCCAGCCCCCCCCCACCCTCCCCACCCAGCCCCTCCCCACCCTCCCCACCCAGCCCCTCTCCACCCAGCCCCACCCCTCCCATTTTTGGATGCACGACGGACGGACGGACACAATAATCCCCTGTGGGCTGGTGGTGTAACCAGGAGGTTCCTACCAGTATAACCAGGGGTTCCTACCAGTACTAAAAGGTCCTGCGGTGATAATTACACGTTCATGTGGCAGGAATCAGTCTATTCTTGGAGACAGAAAAAATATATCGGTTTACATTCCATCAAGTTGTGTTCATTTCACACTGGCATAGATCAGGAATTATGGGCAGAGTAAAGCACAGGAACAATATTTGTTTACTTTCATGTGCTTGTTGATTAAACGCTAGCTCATCGGATTCCTCCAGTACAAATAAATATCCTTATTCTGGAGTCGTTGTGCTTTGTGTTTAACGTCACAGCATTGCAAACACTGCACAAGGATTAATAACTCAGCGAGTCGGAGTCCGAGTTGCGAAACTAATAAAATAAACTCTATGCATTAACACGTGGTGTGCATTTGCCCGTCGCGATACTGCGGTGTTCATACAAAACTATTCACACTACAATACAAGATAGGAGGGACAGAGGCTAAAACGCGTGGCAGGAAACGTAATGCCGAGAAACTATAATGGAGACAGCGGAATGTAGATGTAGTGACATCGGGGATGTCACTGTATGATGCAGGCCCGGTAGGGCAGTGCCGTTCGATGTTCCTACATCGTGGACAGCACCGTGTGGGTGGCTGTGTGTGACACCAGCCCTAGCGTGGACAGCACCGTGTGGGTGGCTGTGTGTAACACCAGCCCTAGCGTGGACAGCATCGTGTGGGTGGCTGTGAGTAACACCAGCCCTAGCGGGGACAGCACCATGTGGGTGGCTGTGTGTGACACCAGCCCCAGCGTGGACAGCACCGTGTGGGTGGCTGTGTGTAACACCAGCCCTAGCGTGGACAGCACCGTGTGTGTGGCTGTGTGTGACACCAGCCCTAGCGTGGACAGCACCGTGTGGGTGGCTGTGAGTAACACCAGCCCTAGCGGGGACAGCACCGTGTGGGTGGCTGTGTGTAACACCAGCCCTAGCGTGGACAGCACCGTGAGGGTGGCTGTGTGTAGTACCAGTCCTAGCGTGGACAGCACCGTGTGGGTGGCTGTGTGTGACACCAGCCCTAGCGTGGACAGCACCGTGTGGGTGGCTGTGTGTAACACCAGCCCTAGCGTGGACAGCATCGTGTGGGTGGCTGTGAGTAACACCAGCCCTAGCGGGGACAGCACCATGTGGGTGGCTGTGTGTGACACCAGCCCCAGCGTGGACAGCACCGTGTGGGTGGCTGTGTGTAACACCAGCCCTAGCGTGGACAGCACCGTGTGTGTGGCTGTGTGTGACACCAGCCCTAGCGTGGACAGCACCGTGTGGGTGGCTGTGAGTAACACCAGCCCTAGCGGGGACAGCACCGTGTGGGTGGCTGTGTGTAACACCAGCCCTAGCGTGGACAGCACCGTGAGGGTGGCTGTGTGTAGTACCAGTCCTAGCGTGGACAGCACCGTGTGGGTGGCTGTGTGTAACACCAGCCCTAGCGTGGACAGCACCGTGTGTGTGGCTGTGTGTGACACCAGCCCTAGCGTGGACAGCACCGTGTGGGTGGCTGTGTGTAGTACCAGCCCTAGCGTGGACAGCACCGTGTGGGTGGCTGTGTGTAGTACCAGCCCTAGCGTGGACAGCACCGTGTGGGTGGCTGTGTGTAGTACCAGCCCTAGCGGGGCTTGGCGAGCACTGGGATAGTGCGGGCACCACGCACAGCGTGTGGTGGGGGCTCCCACGAGCGGGAGGGGGTGAGTGTCAGCCCAGGGGCAGGGTTGCCTCGGGCCATGGCACTCTGGTTGACCCCGTAGACACATGATCCGGAATGTCCACACAGGGGGCCCCAGGTGGGGGGACTAGTGGGTGGTCACGTGTCCGGGGAGAGCTCTTGAGAAGGATCGAGAGGGAACGAGAATGTTCTGGAAGGCGGGCGGGGCCAAGGGCGGAGCGGCCCCGCCCGGAGAGGGATATACGGCGGGTCCCTGAGAGGGACCGGGGTCGCTTCATTCTACAGGCTGGAAGCTCAACATTTGGAAGCGGGAAGCTCTACGTCTCAAGCTGAAGCTCTTCGTCTTACGAGGCAACCACGTAGTCGGAGACCCGAGTGAGGGTCCGACCCTTCGCAGCAGTAACTCGCTGCAGTCTGGTAAAGGGGCAGTTACCCCTTCGTGTCACGGTGTTACAAATAAAAGTGTTGCCTCTAAAAGGAACAACGTCTGCGACTCAGTTGGACCCACTACATATATAGTGATATTATAATCTGGAGGCAAATTCATATTCCATTATTATAGTCTGTGGGCATTCCTAATTCCATGATAGTCTTATCCGCAAATCCATCTTCCATTGTAGTCTTCGGGCAATCCATTGCCTCTCATAAATTGTAGTCATTCCCATATAGCAGTACCGACTACTGAAGTGTAAATCATTGCATTATTGTAGTAGTTTGGCTACCACCTGTCAGTCTATAATGCTGAGATCCGTTGGGTAATTTAACTAAAAAGAGTAACAATCTGAACTAACGTATTCTACCGTACATACTAATGCTAGAATGGCAAGTCGCTGCAGTACTCCAGTGTGTAATGCAATGAATAATGTGGTTCTGTGGGACTACATGTTTCTTAATTGTAGAATACCCATGTTAATATTAAGTGTGTCTGGTTGGTGGCACGGTACACTGGGTCCGCCCCTTTATATTGATTCTCGGCCAAAGCTGACCTCAGGGGCGAGCGACATCTGAACCCAATCTGGACGCCTCCCTTTACACCAAACCCACACTGACCAGCGTGGCGACTGACAAGGTTATCAGTGAGCATTAACATGCGCCAATGCTGTAATGTTTTTTTTTGTTAAACATTGCGTAAATTAAATGCGGATTGCGCTAGTTATGATCTCTGGATGCGTTGCCGTGCTTGCAATGTGGCTACCGCGCTGATATTTGCAATGCAGAGGTTGGTCGCTCCATCTCTTCAGCGTCGGCAGGTGAAAAAGATGGACATGTTCATTAAATTCTGCCACCCTCTGTCCGCCCAGCAGGTATGGTAAGGGTGCCATGGTGGCGAGATGTTAACTACCTCGCCTGGGGTGCAGGAGGTTGTGGGTTCGATCACGACCCTGACTCTTGCATATTTGGAGTTTGCGGTGTCTGTTTCTCCGTGGATTTTTCTCCGGGTCGTCCGGTTTTTCCCTCCGCATTTAGAAACACGCGTTTAGAGTATTTGGCTGCTATAATTAACCACGTGATAAGCCACTTTGTTGAGCTATCATTTGCGGCCAAGCCGCTTCTGAAAAAGAGCATTATAGCTCAGTGGACCTTACCTAATAAAAAAAAAGTTACGTTTTAAAATAATTTAGGTAAATGGGTACACAACGGTCGATCGGCAAAAGGGCGTGTGTGGTGGGGTAAAGTGTGGGTACACAAAGGGCGTGTGTGGTGGGGTAAAGTGTGGGTACACAAAGGGCGTGTGTGGTGGGGTAAAGTGTGGGTACACAAAGGGCGTGTGTGGTGGGGTAAAGTGTGGGTACACAAAGGGCGTGTGTGGTGGGGTAAAGTGTGGGTACACAAAGGGCGTGTGTGGTGGGGTAAAGTGTGGGTACACAAAGGGCGTGTGTGGTGGGGTAAAGAGTGGGTACACAACTCTTCCATGAGTGGATACCTCGAGAGTGGCGACCAGCAGTGGTGTGAGCGAGCAGTTGCAGGGCCCGCACCTTTACCTTTTATGCTGATCAACATTGCAATGTGATTAAGTCATATTTTACATGCTAAATGTATGATGTGTATACCTAATTATGGACTGGCGGTGAGCGTACTCTTAGGGGCCGTCCATAAATGACGTCACGCTATTTTGGACGATTTTTGACCCCCCCCCCCTTCGTCACACGACGTGACAAAAGTCAGACCCCCCTCAAACATGATGTCACAAAGCTGTGCCCCCCCGCACCCCCCCAAAATATATAAAACCTGCTTCAAATCGCTTTAAACTATTGTCATTGTAGTGCCTTTTTAATGCAGCGCTGCAATCTGATGTTGCATGAGAAAACATTTATTAAAAAGTCTATTTAATTAAGTAGAACGTGTTGTCCATATTTATTTAAAGTTGCGCATTTTGATGTGACGTCACATATCGTCACAAATGTCTGACCCCCCCCCCGCCCCTAGGTGCGTGACGTTTTTTTTTATGGACGGCCTCTTATTCAGACACTTTTAATGGGGCCGATAGATTGACAGCCATATACAGTGAGGGAAAAAAAGTATTTGATCCCCTGATGATTTTGTACGTTTGCCCACTGACAAAGAAATGATCATACTCTTTGGTTCCATTGGGTAAAGTCACGTAAGTGAAAATAAAATAACAAAAAATCACGACGTTTCGGCCACAACACAAGCGGCCTTAATCAGGTGAAGGGACGAGACTGTCTGGAGGACAGCGCTGGAGCGGGAGAAGCCACGCTTAGATCACGACCTTTAAGCTGTGTGAGAAGAAAAACACGAAGCGCCTTGACAAAGGAATTAGCATATAATTTAGCATTGAAATAGCTGAGTGATTAGCTTGTAACTGGCCACAGAAATAGCTATGTTAAAGTCAGAGCATATACATTTTTTTGTTATTTTATTTTCACCTACGTGACTTTTTCCCAATAGAACCAAAGAGTATGGATCCTAGCAGTCACGAAAGCTTCAAATCTAGAAAAGAAATGATCAGTCTATAATTTTAATGGTAGGTTTATTTGAACAGTGAGAGACAGAATAACAACAAAATCCAGAAAAACGCATGTCAAAAATGTTATAAATTGATTTGCATTTTAATGAGGGAAATAAGTATTTGACCCCTCTGCAAAACATGACTTAGTACTTGGTGGCAAAACCCTTGTTGGCAATCACAGAGGTCAGACGTTTCTTGTAGTTGGCCACCAGGTTTGCACACATCTCAGGAGGGATTTTGTCCCACTCCTCTTTGCAGATCTTCTCCAAGTCATTACGGTTTCGAGGCTGACGTTTGGCAACTCGAACCTTCAGCTCCCTCCACATATTTTCTATGGGATTAAGGTCTGGAGACTGGCTAGGCCACTCCAGGACCTTAATGTGCTTCTAGATTTGAAGCTTTCGTGACTGCAAGGATCCATACTCTTTGGTTCTATTCGGTGAAGTCACGTAGGTTAAAAAAATAAAACAACAAAAATCACGACGTTTCGACCACAACACAGGCGGCCTTCATCAGGTGAAGGGACCAGACTGTCTCGAAGACTGCGCTGGAGTGAAACAGAGCCAAGCTTAGACCACGGCCTTTAATCTGTGTGGGAGGGATTTAGGTGAAGGAACAAAACTGTCGGGATGACAGAGCTCCAATGAACGCTGGGTGAGAGAAGTGAGGCACCCCGACAAAGGAGTTTACACATCAAACAGGAGAATTTAGCATTGAAACAGCCGAGGGACCAGCTTATGGCTGGTCACAGAAATAGCTGTGTTAAAGTCAAAGCCTACACATCCACAGAGGCACCTAGTACATGGGCGCCAAAGGAGCCGGGCTACGCAACTATCATACAGCTACCGAACTATCATACAGCAAACTGATGTGAAAAAACTAAGTCTAAATTACATCAATATAATAAATGTACTCAATATATTCTTCAATAAGCTGAGCTATTAACAGCAACTGGGTATAAACTTGGATGGTGTGAAAAGGGAATTTTAAGAGCTGCGAAAGTTTGGGGTACCACTATTTGAAAAAATATACTGTACCATTGAAAATTAGTTTAATGTTTGGTTCGATTTAGAACATCTTTCCAATGGTTGCTTAATTTGAAACCATCTTCTCGGTTGAAATTGTGTCTGTGTTTGTAAATCTAAATGGCCTCGTGAAGAAAATCTGTGATGAAAACCCGTGGGTTTGCAAAGAACCTTGGTATCGGAGAAAATTATATCGTGATCACCCACAGCGTTGTAACAGTGATCAGCTACGGCAGAAGAATACGTTCTGCCGTGTTTCAAATCTGATTTGTGCTCGCGAATTCGGTCAGAGACATGTCGCTTCGTCTCCCCGATATAGCAATCACCGCAGGTACAACTCAATTTGTAAACTCCGGGGTACTGTAAGTCAGGAATGACATCCTTCACGGATGGGATCAGATCACGAATTTTGTGTACTGTATTGAACCGGACCTGGATCTTGTGTTTGTTTAGAATTTTGGAAATCTTTTTAGTAACGCCTGCTATATATGGTAGTGTGATGGTTTTGACCGGAGTATCAAGTGGTTGTTTCTGTATGGAGGGAGAAACAGCTTGGCGGATGGTACGGTCAGAGTATCCATTCCTTTTGAGGGCCAGGTGTACATGTTTTAATTCACTGGTCAGGTGGTGTTGGTCCGAAATGCAATGAGCCCTATGGTATAAAGTTTTGATGAGAGAGTTCTTTTGAGCTGGGTGGTGGTGGGAATCAGGTTTCAAGTAGGAATCCGTGTGGGTGGGTTTCCTGTAGACAGAATGCCCCAATGAGCCATCAGGTCTCCTCTCAAACAGAACATCCAAGAATGGTAGCCTGCCATCTTTCTCCACTTCCATGGTGATTTTGATGGCGGGATGTCTAGAATTGATGTGGTGTAGGAAAAGGTTCAGAGCTGGGAGGCCATGTGGCCAAATGACGAAAGTATCATCCACATATCTCTTCCACAGGGAAGGTCTGAGGGTGGAAGTTTGGATGGCGTCCGATTCAAAATTCTCCATGAAAACATTGGCTATCACTGGTGACAAGGGGGAACCCATGGGAGTACCCTCATTTTTCTTGTAGAAGGAACCATTCCAAGTAAAGTAGGTGTTGGTGAGGCAGTGCCTCCATGTTGTACCAAATTCTCAATTCTTTCAATGGTATCAGGTACCGGGACCTTGGTGAACAAGGAGACCACATTGAAGCTGACAAGGATATCGTCAGGGGACAGTACAACGTCTTTGACCATAGAGACCAATTGGGCTGAGTTAAGTACTGCTAGGAGCACTCCCTTTAAGAGTGTGCTCCTAATCTCAGCTCGTTACCTGTATAAAAGACACCTGGGAGCCAGAAATCTTTCTGATTGAGAGGGGGTCAAATACTTATTTCCTTCATTAAAATGCAAATCAATTTATAACATGTTTTACATGCGTTTTTCTGGATTTTGTTGTTGTTATTCTCTCTCACTGTTCAAATAAACCTACCATTAAAATTATAGACTGATCATTTCTTTGTCAGTGGGCAAACGTACAAAATCAACAGGGGATCAAGTACTTTTTTCCCTCACTGTAGCGCTGTGCAAGGAATTATCAGAATTTTAAAAACATTGGCATCTTTTAACTCAGTGAACACTCTACACCGGTACCATTGATCGAAAACGTGTGCTCTATGCATATTTAAGAAATAAGATCAAACGCGTGTCACGGTTTGTTGTAATTTATCTCAATGGCCTCTCAGCCCTACATTTATCTGATATTTATTGCACTATCAACTTCTGCCCAGCGGCGCAGCTACGTGGTTCGTATTTAAAAATAGCTCACGAAAAACGCATATGTAAATAGCTATTTTCCAAATAACCACTAATCTGGATTCCTTATCAACTCGCATGCGCCATTATTTCCCTCCGAAATGCTTGCCAAGCTGCCTATCTAATCACTCCCAACAACCAGCCTTGCCCACGGCGGCAGGAAGGCCTGGCAACAACAGATATCCACCAGGCACCTTGCAGTCGATTCATAGTCCGGATGTGGGAATTAAGAAATCCTTAGGCAAAGGAGCGTTATGCTGACTTAATGCATCAGAGCAATTCATGTGGCAGCTCAATTTACGGTGGAAATTATGGGAGTGCTCGTGTCCTGGATCATTTGTTGGCTTCTGCAGTGCCTTCTCTGCCAAGGTAAATATGACATGAAATACAATATTGAAATGTTTGTACTTAAAAAAATATATATGAGCGTGAAAAAGAAAATAGAGTACTTGAACTTAATCATCTAAAGCAGTGTATGGCATTACTATTAAAAAAAACCAGCATTTTGTACATTTTGATCTGTCATCGCGATATATTATTTTACTTTTTCAATATATATCTATGTTGAACTCCTTTCGTTGGAAACCGTGCTAACTGGAGGTGCAGAGGAAGGACAACAAACTAAACACAAAAAGCAGTTCTAAAAAAATATATATATTTCACTTTTGTGGTATACAATTTCAGTTGATGATTAATATTATGGAAGATAAGCGAAATAATATTCAACGGCATATTACTCGAGGTGGCTCTTAGGTCACAGCACTGTGTTCACGCCGCTGAGAATCTGGGTTCGAACACATGTTTCAGCTGCCCGTAATAAGCCCGGTTCTCAAGTGTAGTTGAGTTGATGGTCTCAGCCCAGTCACCGGGGGACTGTACGAATAACCGTCTTGTAACGTTTTTTTTTCATTTGCTGATATTGGCTAAATTACAGAAGAAATTTTTTTTTTTTCAAATATCGATTTTGTGTATAAAACTGGAGAAGAAAAAAAGACTTGAAACAATCCCTGACACAATGGGAGCACTGCTCTGGAAGATTTACGAATGTATGTGTTTTATAACGACGATCTGCCGATAGCACAGCCAACAGATTGAACGTGTTTCGTGTTTTGTAAAACTTGATATCTATCGTCGTATTACAAATAATAACGCGTAAACACTAATATTGTCATTACTGCTGTATTATAGTTGAACAAAACCGATGTGTTGATGTTTCAGGCATTTTTCCTTCTTCAGGGCAGAGAAAGATGTATCAGAATATTTAGATGACTTTACACATCAAAGGGAGGCACCTGGATCGTATGGTATAATCGAAGACATCATAAGATGCACAACCACCTCCGATTAGCACGGTTGGCTACGTATGGTGCGAAAGAAGTTCAACATACATACATGCAACCAGTTATTGGAACAAAATTTGCTAACCCATGTACTGTACCAAATGTTAACACACAATTGACACACCGCAATCGTGGAATGACACTTCGACAATTCTTCTATTTTAAAAAGTTGCTAAAGTTAACTCAAATAATGAGACACTTTTGGGAAATGTCTTTCCACTATCGATCAGATTCTGAAACACTCGTGAATGCCAAACACAATTTACGCATAGCCTTTGGAAACCATGGAGAAAGCAGTTAACTCAGTGGAAATTGATGCATTCATCCAAGCTCTCACAAACCAACGGATACAATATCACATGAATAATACAATCCATTTACAAAAAAACGGAACAGCTATACCAATCTAGGAAATATATGATACTGTGTGTGTGTGTATATATGTAAATGCGTACAAATGGCTGGATATGCTCAGATGAACTTGCCATAATTTAATTGCAGTGTTGTATTTCAGGTTCACGTCTAATTGGTGCATCTCCTACACCTAAATACTTAACACCCCAAGAAGGAGAAAGTATCAGGTTGGCATGCAAGGCCTCTGATGCGCTTTGGTTTGAACGAGAAAACCAACAATCACAAAGAGCAGTCTCATGGTACTGGACGAGTTCTTTGGAGAAATTCTTGCCTCAGCTTGATATTAAACAGCTTGTCATTGAACAGTTTTCTTCTCAAATAATTAACAAACCAGAAAAAACATCGCGGTTCCACGAAAGGGTTGAGATTTTAGACGCTGATTTTGAAGAAGGATGTTTTTCCATAAATATTACAAATCTGCAGCTGAACGATTCAGGGGTGTTTTTCTGTAAAGCATGGGGAAACGCTGCTATGCACCTTGAAACGATTAATCTGACGGGTAAGAGTTGTTTTAAATATTATATTTCTATCTGTGCACTCCATGGCCATCGCACCCTCCCTCTTGCATGATATACAGTCTGATCATCTAGTACAGTAGCTGTGCATGCCACTAAGATTCTGCAATTTAAACGTGGTTAAGGAGCTATCCAAACCATTATCTAACGTAATTTTCAAGGCCAACACCGTACGTCAATTTCGGCATTAACATTTGAACATCACTCATTAACGCGTACATACAATAATACGTGCGAAACGTGTATGGATTGTTTCAAAGGTTTCAAGGAGTAGGACTATCTTAGAAAATCCATTGAGCTAGATATCGGAAAAGTAATGGAAAATATAACTTTAGGACACCCTTTTTGACGAGTGGTATCCAACGAACTAAAATGATAACATCTTCAACTTGGGAGCAGAAGGGAATGTTTAACATCGCCCCAAAGTGATCATCGGACTGTTAACAGCACACGGCTGTATATATTGCACGTTTGCTCTCAATATTAGAAAAGTCATCATTTGAATATACAGAATATGGATATTGAGAATACGTGTTAAGTAATACCGGATTGCACTTTGATCATTGAAGTTGAAAACTATGTAAAGATATACTGCCAATGGACTGAAATTATTGTCAAATACGTTTACTGTATCTGTGAACTGGATGTTAAATACTCTGACATCTTTCACAAGCGTAGTTTGCTAATGTGGTGTGTCAGTCAAAAAACATCAACATTTGAAAATGAATCAAAGCTAGGCTGTCAATAACACACATTCTCACATGTATACATTCAGCATAGTTAGCTAATGCATCACAAGGGATTATAATTTCACGTAGCGCAATTGTATAAAGACATAACAGAGTTATTACAGAAGTGCCCATTTCCTTTTGTTTCAGTTCATCCCAAAGTTCCTCCAGAAGAGTCATCAACCAGTAAATGTAAGTAAAGTATCAAGTACAAATAAACGCAATTTACACGCAAGACAGCAAAATTACACTTAGCCGTAGGTGTACTATAAATAAAATTGTTCGATATACTTTCATTTTATTTTTCAGATTACAGAGGTGACTGGCGTGAAACAACCACAAGTCCCTCAATTACAAACGTGACTCCTGAGCCGGATTCTTCATTTTGCCCCTCGCTTCAATGCCCAGTGGCTATCTCAGTGCCCGTGGGTGTTCTATTTCTAGTTGCCGTGAGCGTCACCATTGTTCTGTGTGTACGACACTCAAGGCGATCAGGTAAGCCGTCGATTGGAATTTTCTGTACCTGTTTCCCACCTAAGACATTAACAGACTTCTCCGTCTCTCTCCGTCAGTTGCTTCTCCCCCGTGCCCGATCTCGTTTTCGATCGTTCTCCCTCCCTGCAACCCCTCCACTCGAAGCACCTTCCTCTCTGTACGTTGAGCAGTCCCCCTCCGTCCGTTCCTCTCGTAAAATTTCACCTCTTCTCCACTCCCCGTTCCTTTCCTCTTCCCTCCCCTCCACCCCAATCCTCCATCCCCTCCCTTCCCTGTAGCCCTTTCGTGACCCACCACGTGCTCCCCTATTGCGATCGCTCATTCCACAGCCCTTGCACGACCTTGCCATTCTAAATCACTCCAGTTCTGTTACCGCTTTTAAACCCCTGCAAAGCGCCTTGGGCTAAGTGGCTCTATGAATACAAAATAAAATAAGATGTTGTGTTTACATCCATTGACGGAATTCAACGTTATTCGCGTGTGACCGCACTTGTGACCTCACCACCGTCCGTTGCTAAAGTCGTCCTCTATTCCACCCGGTGTCCGTAGACCACAAACATCAAACAGCCAATCTTGCTTTGAAGCTTTCGTGACTGCAGGAATCCATACTCTTTGGTTCTTTCGGTAAAGTCACGTAGGTAGAACATTAAATAAATCGCGACGTTTCGGGCTTTCCCACCTGATGACGGACGCTTGTGTTGCGCCCGAAACGTCGATTTATTTTATTTTCTACCTACGTGACTTTACCGAAAGAACCAAAGAGTATCAAACAGCCAATTCGCCGTGAGAATCTAATTGGATGGTAAATGTCACCAGTGAATGCAGGGGTAATGCTCACAGATGTCTGCTTGCCGTATAACAGACAGCTTTGTGTGTAGCAGCAGCAGCATCAGCAATGACATGCGCACCACCAGCAGCAGAATCCATAGCAACAACTGTTCGTGAAGCCTAATCTTGCAGAATATTTTCCTGATATACTCCTCCGTTTTTTTTAATTTTCGTCACACGCAATAAAGACAAAGATCTGCCGAATAGCCTCCAGAGCGCTTCAAGACAAGTGCTGTTAGCGAGCACCTATGAAGGCCGTCACGGCACATTAGACGAAGGGTGGTCAGCACCACACATTTTGTCTCCTTCTTACACTTTTAGCACTATATTCTTGGTTCTTTCGGTAAAGTCACGTAGAAGGGAAACAATACAATAATAAAAAATATAGAACAATAACAATATAAAACAAAAAAATGTTTTAGATTTAATAAATTGTTTCATATTTTTATTATTTTATCGTTTCCCTTCTATGTGACTTTACCGAACGAACCAAGAATATGAATCCCTGCAGTCACGAAAGCTTTAAATCAAAACTTTTAGCACTGTGTACTCGTATGAGGCTGAGTCGACCTAGGGGAGGCCCAGAACTGGTGCAGATTACCACCACTGGTGTTAATGGCTGTGAGTGGTTGGTAATTGGCAGCACGCCAACTGCTCGTGTACGCGTTTGTACATGGTTTCAGCCACTGTCAAATTGTCCTATCACAAACACGCTAACTACTCACAGCCCGAGACTGACAGCCTTGCACATTGCCAGGCCACAGTTCCCCAGAAACACCGCAGGGAGAAGTCATTGCTGTGACTCAGTCGTAGCCACATTATAGCCGCCACAGTGTGGGTTCTTATTTGTATAATAACGTCTTAGTGTTCTGTGACTATTGAGAAATACTCTGGCTTTGTTTCACACTACTATTAAAAAAAGGTTCGTGACGACGTGGATGGGAAATAAGAGGCGTTTACTACGATATGAATGTTCATAATGAATAGGTTTCACCCTTAGTATGCACAAGGTTCGATATAAATACCTACAGATGGCTTTTCAGTTACTGATAAAATCTTTCGATATGCACCGTTAAATCTTGATTTGAAGCTTTCGTGACTGCAGGAATCCATACTCTTTGGTTCTTTCGGTAAAGTCACGTGGGTAGGAAATTATTAAAATTATTAAGAGATCTCGACGTTTCGATCGCAACACAAGCGACCGTCTTCACCATTCATAATTTTCTATGTACGTGACTTTAAGTTGATGTGGCTCATTCCAACGTGTGCGGTCTTTGTTGCCAGAACCCTTCAGGTGTATACAGCCACAAAGTCGTTTACAGAATACGAAAACTTTTTACAAACGTAAATCATGTTGGTGTTGTTGTATTGTAATCGGTTGTACACTGCAGTCGCACATGCAATGGCGATGGAAGATAGAAGTCCCAATCAAATAATATATGCGCCTATAAAGCACGACAATCCAGGTCAGCACCAACAAACATTTTAACGCGTCGGCTTTCGCAACCAATATCATCAATTCGTCATTGTAAATGTTGTGGCTTGGCTCTGACAATCCACGTCAGCACCAACAAACATTTTAACGCGTCGGCTTTCGCAACCAATATCATCAATTCGTCATTGTAAATGTTGTGGCTTGGCTCTGACAATCCACGTCAGCACCAACAAACATTTTAACGCGTCGGCTTTCGCGACCAATATCATCCATTCGTCATTATTAATGTTGTGGCTTGGCTCTCCAACACACCGGTGTGCTGCACTAGTGACGAATTGGCCACGTTCTGTTTATGTGACAACCCTTACTAGTTGGCTGTGTCGGGTGGTGGCGGGTTTTAACGACACATTTATATATTTACGCGATCTAACCCAAAAGACCTCTATTATGGACCAACTAACATATTCGTTAATTCAGATGATACAGGCGTCTCTCGCGTAACGCCTTCCCCCCACAGCGCGAATACGCAGTTACCCAATCGATCTTTGAGGAACATACTTGCGCGCTCAAAAAAATGAAAAAAAAGTAGTAAAATCTATTTTTTTTTCAAAATTTTAAGATAATTGTCAATGGTAAAAAATTTAAAGTAAAACAAAATTTCGCAGGTTAATCAACTGAAATCTCAATCTGATGGTGCCAGCGCCCAGCCCGTGAATCTGAGTAGCAGCAGACCCATGGAAACGTTCAAGAAGCCCTAAAGTTGCTACCTCATTAAGTAATCTTTGCCAGTGGCAATCTGTTTAATATGTCATATTTTTTTTTACTAAACTCCTCACGAAGTATTTTTTGCAATGTTAATATTATTCGTAAGTATTGCATTCATGCGTATTTTGTAAATCCCGGGCAAAAAAAAATGAAATTAAATGCTTAAATTATCTTCGGCAATATGTATGTATGCCTCCAGGAGAATAGGCTTCACGCAGCGCGATTTGACTCACGTGCTGTTTTTCAGCAAGGCACGTCGCGTGTTATGCAAGGGACGCCTGTATAGACGCAGTATCAAAATTGTGTTTGTAACAAGGAGATGCACGCGTTATTGTTATCTTATCACCATACCCAATGGGCAAGTTTGCTCACAACCAGAAATTGGATATCTGCTGCAACCTGGTTATTGTTGTATGGATTTTGCCAGAGTGGGGCGCACGTTATAAAGTAGAATGCTGAAGACTTTTACGCGAACTGAAATTAATTCGTATCCATGGGAACTAAAGGCCAAATCCACACGAAATTCAACGGATGGCTCTGTGCGATTGATTAGCCTGAAATTCAACGCAAAAGTAGTATATTATCACGCGTATTTGTGTACGTATACTTTACAAGTATTACTATGCACAGGCAAAAATAAAAAAGATACGTAATTTTATGAACGCCATTACTATACTGGCATTGAGATATATTTTTTTTCTTTTTGGAGACAGTTTTGGTGTCTCGTGTGACTTGCAAAACAGCTTGAGGCTGATTCCTTTTTTTACCCCCGCGCAAACCAATAAAATAAATCAATTACTGAAATAAAAATCCACATGATACTTGAATATGTAAGGGATTGTGTGAAAAACATTGCCATTACATTGCCATAATGGGAACTTAATTTCATCAATGTATGCACCAAGGACGTAATTATAATATATTGGGGGGGACACATCCCATTTTTTTGCCCTGGATTTACACATCCCCCCATTATTCAAATATGCTCAAAATGCCCCCCCCCCCCAATATATTGCTATAAAAAAATATTTTTACAAAATTGCTATGCTATGTAAATAAAAACAACAATTTGCTAAACCTTGGCCACAATATCTGGACTTGTCTTCATATAACAATGCATAGATGTATGTTTATATGAGTGTGGTTATGGTTGTACTTTATTAATCCCTAATCTCTGCCATTACATACAATAAAACAAGGTAAAAAGGAAAAAAGAGTAATGTAATACAATACACTATTAGACATTATTGTAAAAAAATTATGAAAAGTCCATCCCATGTGTTAGTGAATTTTTTTATATTTTAGGCAGGAAATTAGTTTTCAAATTTAGATTTTTTTCTGGGGGGGGACCCCCAGACCCCCTGGAAGATTTGGTCCCCCCCAGTGTTGACTCCATGGCTACGGCCTTGGTGTGCACAGGCTTTGGCTAGCTTAACATGTTTCAACTTCGGTATTTCGTGTGTGTTCAACAACGTTCGACTTGTTTAGAATATCTCATGGATATGCGTGGAAGCATAATTTATTAACATGTTGCATTGCACGTTTCATTTTGATGCAGCAAATGACGCCTTACAAACGGAGACATATGAGGAGGTAAATATAATCAGACTTCAATGTATTTCCCAGTGTCACATTTGAAAGTGTCTTTTCGCGTGCAATATTTCCTCTGCAATCCGGTAAGTCCTCGCTTAATGCGTGTTCACACAACGCGGTTTTCCTGTAACGCGGTTACGCCATGAGGGAACACTTTTCGCACAATGTGGAACGCGGCGTTATAACGTGTAACGCGCACAGTTAGGACGTGGAATGTGCACAGTTAGGACGTGGAATGTGCACCGTTAGAACGTGGAATGTGCACCGTTAGAACGTGGAACGCACACCGTTAGAACGTGGAACATGCACATGGAAGACTTATCTTTAGATATGCTTCATGTGTTTAGTTTGTTGTCCTCCAGTTAGCATGGTTGGATACGTACGGTGTGAAAGCAGTTCATAATAGATAGACCCCGCAGTGAATTAAGAAAAGGCCTATTGCATCTACATATGGGGAGTAGTAGTGTAGTGGTTATCGTGCTGCGTTATGAATCTGGCGATCCGAGTTAGATTCCTCTCACGGCCACCAGCACCAGTGACGATTATCTGAATCGGTCCTGGGCCTCCCCAAGGTCGACTCAGACTTAAATGAGTACCTAGTGCGGTGTGTAAACATCATCACTGGGGAGACAAAAGCGGCAGGGCGTGGTGCTGGCCACCCCTTGTATACCGTGCAAGCCTTCATAGGTTATCACCAATAGCACTTGCCCCAACAGTCTGGTAAAGGCTATACGGGGGATATTTGTCTTTGTACGTTGTTGGCAGTTGAATAACGCTTGCGAATGGATGCATGGGGTATTTACAAGGTAATATTTCTATTTGTATCGCTTTTTGTCGTTGAAATATCTAATTTAAAACACACACTGGTGTGTGCGAGAGCAAGGTTATTGAAGTTCCAGGCCACCCAGGTATGCCAGCATGCGGTGCGTGGGCACAACAGTGTGCCCTCAAATGCGTCACGGCACTGCTTTTTCCGCTGGGTTTTGTCCGCTGGGTTAGCCGCAGTTTGCTGATTCTATGGAAAGCTCGTGAAATATGTAGTCCGCGATGATGATATCGTCCGTTCTCTAATATAGCGTGCCAATCAGTTTCAATGACAATGCCATATTTTATCAGAGCATGTTTGTTTGCATGTTCACCACAAGTGCGTTTTATTGCCAGAAAGGGCAAAACCAATTCGAACTATTCATACTTTTATACTGGCAAAAAAGGTCCCATGACAAAAGTAAAAGTTCTCGTACATAGTTATAATGAAATTAATGACGTCTCGATGACAATGTGAGTTGTATTTTTAATTGGACACCAGAACATCTAATAGGTGGCGGGACACGGTGAGAGAAATACAATATAATAATTTGTAACGTTTGGATAAAGACATTGCCTATGTGATCTAAGACTGTGTGTACATTACAGGTCATCAAAGTTACATATTTCTGCTCGAGACACAAATCCCCTATCTCAGCCAATGCAAAGAGACTGCAATTATTGTGATATCAGGGACCATAAGAAACTACTGTGATAATACCGATATACTCTTTGGTTCTTTCGGTAAAGTCACATAGGTAAAAAATAAAATAAATCACGACGTTTCGGGCGCAACACAAGCGTCCGTCATCAGGTGGGAAAGCATGGCCTGCTGCTGAGGCAGACTGTTTTAAAAGGTTTGAAATGAGTGTAGCCCAAGGGTCATAAAGAAGTGGCCGGGGCTAGTGATGTTAATGTGAGAAATTAGCATGTAACTGTAAGATAGGAAAGTGGCCTCCTAAACGAGGGCACGGAAGTGGCTATGTTAATGTGAGGGATTAGCATAATGTTAATGTGAGAAATTAGAGGGCATGGAAGTGGCTATGTTAATGTGAGGGATTAGCATGACATTAATGTGAGAGGTTAGAGGGCATGGAAGTGGCTATGTTAGTGTGAGAGATTAGCATGATGTTAATTGAGAAATTAGAGGGCACGGAAGTGGCTATGTTAATGTGAGAGATTAGCATGATGTTAATTGAGAAGTCCAGTTAAATCTACTATCCACATTGGTAGGTTGCATACCTCAGGGCCGGATTAAGGTTCTTGTAGGACCTAGGCACTTCTGTTTCGTAGGCCTTCAATGACAACTCTCTACAGTTGGTACTGCTACTGCCCCATGTTTTCTACTTCCGCTGCTGTCACTCGCTTGATTGTGCCAAAAAACACCATTTTAAGATGTTATTGCTCACATGTCAAATGAAAAAATCTCGAAAAGTTCATCTCCGGTGTTAATTTATCTCTCACCTTATGGAAAAAAACATTGACATGACTCTGCCTCTTTGTATATACAGTGCCTATCCTTGCTATGTAAATATATTTATTCAAGAATGATATCTTTGTTACATATTTAATCATACAAACAACAAAAAAACACGGTCACATTTTTCTCCGCAAAACCCTTTAGTTTTCGAAGGCCCTCGGCACAGTACCTATTGTGCCTATTGGATAATACGGCCCTGGCATACCTACACTGTTGGCAGCCAAATTGACCATAGACCATGCCTACGGCTGCACAAGTCACAACGTTCACGTGGACCACGTCCCACGGATATTGAGAGGCAAATAGTATCCATTGCAGCTCAACGGCACTGCATAATTGAGACAATTTCCCTTAACCAAACGTTCGCTAATCCACAACCCCACCGTCCATCCATGGTAGACAATAGATGCTACTCCACAATTGCTGAAGCTATCAGTGGCATTTATCTACTACTCTAATGGAGAATAACAGAAACCAATTGTGTTGACTAAAACTGCAGGGATACCTGCAGATATCTGTAGCATGGTCGTGATGCCGTGCTGTTCGTGATTGTAATGCAGACTTTTAAATGTGAATAATACTGGTAGGAACCTCCTGGTTACACCACCAGTCCACAGGGGACTATTGTGTCCGTCCGTCGTGCATCCAAAAATGGGAGGGGTGGGGCTGGGTGGAGAGGGGAGGGGCTGGGTGGGAAGGGTGGGGAGGGGCTGGGTGGGGATGGTGGGGAGGGGCTGGGTGGGGATGGTGGGGTGGGGCTGGGTGGGGGGTGGGAGGGGTAGGGTTGGGTGGGGAGGGACTGGTCACCCCGTGGTGCCCTTATAAAACTCAACGTTTAACCTACTCACGCCGGCTTGTGCCCACCCTCACAGTCGGAAATATTTTCGGAATACACCACGTGGTGCCGCCGTTGACCCTGGCCATTGACCGAGCAACCCAACGTTCCCACCAGCTCCCTCCGCAGGAATGTGTTAAAGTCAAAGCAGTGTGGCCCAGCAGGATGATGAGTCCACGGTGCTGACTGTGCTTGTTGCAGGAGCTGATGTACACCGAGGTGGAGATCACCCACCATCGGCAACCCACGGTGGACTAAGAGGCCGTTCACCTCAACAAGCTTCTCAAGATTGCTTCATTCGCAGTGTGGACCACGAGCACTTTTAAGCACTCTACACCTTTCCACTGTTAATGTCACCCAACAGCTATAATCTTCTACTTGGCTTCCGTGGTTAAACAAATGCACAGATAATTTCACACGGCGACGTCGTTACGTGTTTTTTTTTCTGAGACGCAAAACCAAGCAGCTGTGATCATGCTACTCATCATCAACAAGTAATTCCCTTTTAAATACAGCAAGGTGTTAAGGTTAAAGTAGAGATGTGTTTGTCGTGAGGCAAAGGAGTTTATGACCGTTCTGCTCGCAAAGTCTTGCGTCACCATTCTGCATTTTGTTGCGTTCGCGTTCCAAAAAGGGGACAAGAGAAGCTTGTGCAGAACGGAGGTGGAGGCAAAGCGCGTGATATTCGTGGGTATATTGGAGTGCAAACCAGCAGTGTGCCACGCCGCGACGAGCAATAGGCACGGCGAGACGCTGCAGATTTGCACTTCCAACAATAGTCTTACAGGCACAGCTGTCATGTGCATTAACCATCCTTCGCATTTGTTTTAAAGACTTAATTTACAATGAAATCAACGGTGCACACTTGTTTATTTGTAGACCTTCAATGAGACACTTCTTGAACACGTCTAGAGCAATACTGCCAGTGCATGGGAAGAAAGGTGTCAATAATTGGAGATTATAAAATATAGAAACATTTATATTGAACCCAGTTACACACGGTTATGGTTGTGTTAAATTATACTGAATACAGGCTACTCATGTTGCAATAGGAATATAGCGTACTGTATTGTGACGGCTCATACAAGTCATGCACGTGTAAGCAATAAAAAGGCTTAGTGTTAGATTGAGTGTAAATTTGTCTTAAATTCCTATGGATACAGTTTTTACACAATGAACAAATAGTGTCACGTTCTTGAATATACTCCCGACAGATTCAATACAGGAGCTCTTCCAGGCCTCATTGCCTTAAATGCAGACCTCTTCTTTATCCGCGGCCCCGTTAACCACCACGACTTTTGTTATCCGTGTGAGCTGGAGGTTTTGGGAGAAGGCCCATCATCCACGGCCCTATTCCAATTATCCGTCGATTATCTGCACTTTTTGTTTTAACCTCGCGGATAAGGAGTAATGTCGCGGATAACCCCGCGAATATTAGGACCCGCCACATTAGGCCCTCACAAAACCACGGAAAATGAGGTATTGCTCCTGTACGGTGTTCCACCGGCTGATTGCCAGTACAGTCGTGTAAGATTGTACGTCCAAATAATCAGGCAAGATCTACAGCAAGGATCCCATGCCTTTATTCACATATGCAAGTAAATGCTCATTTCCCGCAAACAAAACATATTGGTTACTTAGATGTGTAGGTATCTGTGTTGCCATCCATATACTGTATTGTACGTAATCATGTCTATGAGTGTCGTTGAAGAGCACACTTAACTTATAAGTTTTGGCTTAGATTCATAAAACAATGTTTTCTCACGTGATGCCGAGCGATTTAAATGTTCGTCTGAATGTCACACGGCAAAGGCTCAACACTTAAGCGCAGGTAAAATGCTCATATACTGCATACAAAATCTAGAGGACGCCAGCAGTGTCAATGGGCTCACCAGTCGATCAGAAGGTCACACGTGGTGGGGTAAAGTCTCGGACAGCGTGGAAGAGTAGGCCAAATACCATCTCTCGAGCTCACTGTCGTGGAAGCCCTTCCACCAGCAATGGCGTGCGCTCCATCTTTACTGTAGAATTGAGGTTTATGTAACTATTTAATCTTCAGCAAATTTTGAGCACGTTAACTAAACTATGTATTTAATTATAATTTGTAACAATTTTAGCTGAATTGCTTGAAATAGTATTTTTGTTTAAATTTTCATTGCCGCTTGGTTTGATGTTAATTTTCTTGATTAATCATAACTGTCGATCTATTACGGATGTAATACTGTAACTCAAAACTCCAGAGCACTTGTATTTTTGCTTCGGATAAAACGAATGCTTTAAACGTCATGATTTGTCACGTCATGTTTTTTTTAATGAATATAAAGTGAACTGAAGCATTCCTTGTTTATGTCGTGCACTGTGACTTGGCATTATGACCTCATAGAACTATCGCAAGTTCAAGACTAAAAAAAGTGACTATTTAGCTTCAAGCATCTCCTTTCTATAAATTAAAAAGCAAAAGAGTTTTGACTTGTCATGTGTTATTGCATTTCATTCGATGTAAAAGCAGGCATCGCCTCAAAAAAATTTCTACGAGTGCCCTGCTTGGAATATTTGGGCCAAAATCATTTTAATTCAAATATATTTTTGAGAAACTACTTTGGTTTGAAAAACAAAAAAAACGAGTGCCAACCATGCAAACGATATACTGTACAGGCCAGCAACTTATGTTTTAATGTATAATAGCTCACTGTCACCTATATTCCTCTACATCGGATGCAGTTAAGTACACTACCCGCATATTTGTGATCCAACCCATCCTTACCTCCGGTACACTGCATTCCAACCACACCTGGCTAAAGTGCACCGCTTGTGAACCGCGAGCAAACATCATCAACTCTCTGAGAGAGTGTGCTGAATGCAACTGAGCAGCAGTAGATCCGGTAAGCGCCTACCTGCTCGCGGCCCGCGTCGTTTTGTTACCGCTTTGCGAAAAAGTACAAAAACTTATCGTAAAAAGACACACACATGGCAACCACCCACCCAGCGAGTGACTCTCAGGTCTGACATTCAGCCCAAACAGTAACACAAGTCCGTTCACAATTCAGCTATGAGTCGACTACAATCAATGAATGTTGACATTCAACAATCGCATTAGTTTAGATATATTCCATTCAGCTGTTTGAAATGTTACTCTGCCAAAAAATGTTTAGTGTGAAAAAAAGCCTAGGTTATAAGAAGTGTGTAACATATTAATCAATTGATAAAAAATCAATTGATTAAATATTAATTAAATATTAATCAAACACATTAATCAATGGATTCATATCGATTAATATCGATGTTACACACTGCTTATAACCTAGGCTTTTAATGACGTTTTTTTAAAATACATTGATTAATATCAATTCTTAAGCTTACAAAACATCAAATTGAAATATGCAGCAATCAATCTTTTTCAACTTTAATACCCCATCGGCAGTTTTCCCAGCTCGCCTTTAACGCCGCTAGAAAACTCGTGCGTGCGTGCGGTGCGAGAGTAAAAACAAAAAGAGAGAAAACGCGTTCTCGACATCGACGGCCACCCAGCCGGGCCCCAGAGCACGCGGTGAGGCGCGCGACTTTCCACACCGAAAGACGCAGCCGTCACGTGACGCCAATCACCCAGTGGCACGCGGGCAGCACGCGGGCATCACATGGGAGGTGGGGCGCTCACACGGGATATGCCTACTATGATCACCCAGGAATGTCCTCAACGCTCGTGACTCCACTCCACATCGACCAGCCCCCCCCCCCTCATTAATATTCATGAGCAGGTGACGTCCTCCAAATGGACCCCCCCCCTCATTAATAGTCATGAGCAGGTGACGTAACTCGTCATAGAACAGCCCCCCTCGTTAATAATCATTGCAAGGTGACGTCCTCCAAATGGACACCCCCCCCCCCCATTCATAATAATAATTAGCGGGTGACGTCACTCCACATTGGCGGGGGGGGGGGGCGAGGCGCCTCCTCCCCCCTCCTCATCGTCAACTGACAACCCTCACTACAAAGGCAGAACCCTCACATCACGTGATCTCCGTGACGCTGTTGAGACATCAAAGTAAAAAGGACGTATTGATGAACAAGGGATTATAACCTTTAAATTAAATAAGTCTGTGTCAACGCGGCCTTACAAATTGCACACGAATTGATGCAGTGAATATCACGTGGCGGTCTGCTTTTAGCTTGCAAGTTTCAGATTTACTGCAATACACCCGTCCTTGGACGGGCAAAAGGCTAGTAATTACATCATCATCGCAGGCACGTTGTGGGGGGCTGTATATGGGGGGTCTACTGACAATGTACGTACGCATTGGAAATGGAGGGGGGGTGGGGTGAAGCCTCGATAATAATTATTTGTCTACATTGGCCTTCAAATGAGTTAGATAGTCCGGCGGTGGACTATCTGTTTGCTTAAACACGTCAATATTATTAATCCTTGATAGTTTCTGCGTGGATTAAATATTGGCCGTTCTATAAGATTCGGGGGGTTTGGGTGCGTACAGCGTAGGCGGGGGGGGGGAGGTGTAAAAAGTCCGCGTGCGTACAGGGAGGGGGGGATGGGTCAAGTTTTGACAGAATTTTGCGTACCTAATCAATGGATGGCCCCTTAGGATCGCGGCTGATAACGACGGCTTTGCTGCAACTTTAATTACGTCACATGAATTGCACAACTGCATGAACTCCATATATAATTATCAAAGCAATTTTGCGACATTTCTGGCAAATGTCGCAAAGTTTACACGTCATAACAACGTGACTACTGCATTTAACACAGTTAACGCAGCAACATCTTAATTATCTGGTGTTAATTTCCACTGTAATAACAGCACGCCGTCCACTATTCATCTGGCAATTTGCATATATCATGACTCTAGAACTATGCAACTTTTCTCAACATTTAGACCACACCTGTCAACCCATACGGTTCTACCCGTATTCTTGTACAGGGAAATTGAGTTTCCAGGTACATGCGGCGTAAAGCCGTTTCAATGCGGGCAAGAAAAGTCTATTTGTTTGTGTTTCTCCCTTGTGATGGGACCTTTGTAGGATGAACGTTGAGATTTATAAGGGCACGGGGTGACCAAGAAGGTCTGATGGTGACACTGATAAGGGGTCGACAGGTATGATTTAGACAGAAGAGTGCATACCAAATGTTAAGAAAACATTCACTTTAAATGCAGACATTATGGAACAATGAAACACATTAATTACCACCGCTCTCAAGTTTAGTGCATCTCTTGGAAATCGGCGCCAAATGTGCAGAGCGCGGCACGTGGCAGTCTCATCGTGCGCAGGGAAAAAGTGAGATGGACACAATTAAATGCGCCATACGCAGTTCTTCGCTGGTTCCTTCGGGCGGGAAAACCGAGTCGAGCCGCATGCTAATGAGCCTATTGTGACGTCACAGGCTCACGGCTCTGTTGCGCTGCAGATCTTTGGAGAACCTGCACGAGCGGCTTCTTTGTGCGCGCCAGATAAGAGCCGCGGTGCCGACATTCTTTGAGCAAGCACAAGTGGAAAACGGTACGCAGTCGTCACGCATGCAGCTAATTTCAAAACGCAAGGCTCGAATACGTTTATTTAATGCTCATACACAGCGGTGTTTATAAATCCAGAGGTCAGGGGATCCCATCTCCTGGTAGGTAAGGCCCACTGAGCTACTGTATATAGCACTTCTTCAGAAGCGACCTGGCCACAAATGATAGCACTCTGTAACACGATTTTTGTTCCTGGGTAGTACGTGTTATTTTCTAATTGCTTATGCCTAAAAAGTATAGAAAATGGCTATTATTATTCCCCATAAACTTTCCTTTTGTGACCAGGACTTTACGTGAAGGAATGACACAAATGCACACCACGTTTTCTCATTGACAATAGGTCCATTTCAAAATATAATGGTCCTGGTCACAAAAGCAAAGTTTGTGGGGAACAATAGCCATTTTCTGTACTTTTGAGCCATAAGCAAATGGAAAATAACACTTAGTACCCAAGAACAAAAACATATATATTTTGTTACACAGTGTAGCTCAACAAAGTGGCTCATCGTGTGCAAATGTTATAGCTGCCAAATACTCTAAATGCACGTTTCTAAATGTGGAGGGAAAAATCGGAGGACCCGGAGATCATACAGGCGTCGGGGTCAGGATAGAACCTCATGTATACCAGGCGACGGAGTTAACATCTCGCCACCGTGGCGCGCCCCTAAGATATATTCAGGGCTTCACCTTTGTGGTTTGTATGTGGTGCCCACGTCAAAGTTAAGTGCTTTACGGTTTGCACACAATAACTTTATAGATCTCACTTCCCCCTCCTTGTGAATACACAAACCACACCACATTCTCGCGAAACACTTTGTACTCGACCATTTGATGTTGAACACACATTTGGTTTAGGTGCACTTAGTGAATATGCAGCTGTGTGAATGTTGTACCGGTCTCTCTGTCGTGAAAAAGGCTATTGGTATTTGTACATTTACAATACTGTATATATGTTTTACATTTTCTTTAACAGTATGCAGCGTAACAATTGTGAAACCAAGTCAAAATAACAATCTGTTAAAATGTTTTGGATAAAAGATAAAGCTACTAAAAGCCATAATACACGAAGGTGTGTTTAGTGCTGCCAAGTTCATTTTATTGTAGTGTTCAAGTATTTTATGATGATTCAGCCTAGATTTTTAAACCTTTTACTGAAACATTAAATATTTACAAATACAGCTTCTGTATTTCCTCTTAACATCACCTCTAAGTTCGAGTAATTCAATTATTCCAATAACTAGTAAATATCTACTGTCTTCATATTTCCAGTACAGTAGTATGTGTATATGTAATACAAGCATACGGTACGTGAAATATTGTACGCAGTTTTGCATAATTTTGTTACGTTTTGTCTATGTCATCAAAATGTATTCCAGTGCAGTACAGCAATATTCTAGTCATCTAATGCTTTCCAATTAAAGCTGTTTCGTTCTACAATAACACGTTTTGGCCTTGAGAAAAATTGTAGTGCGTATTTAATGTGACGCTGCATTCTGATGTTGTAGGAGAAAACATTTATCAAAAAGTCTATTTAATTAAGTAGAACATGTCGTCTATATTTATTTAAAGTTGCGCATTTTGATGTGACGTCACATTTCTCAAACACCCCCCCCCCTCGTCACACATCGTCACAAATGTCTGACCCCCCCCCCCCCCCAGGTGCGTGACGTCATTTATGGACGGCCCCTTGATACATTTATCATGGGACTAGTACCGATACCCCAATAAAGCCCTCATATATCAATCATAGGTAAAAAAGTGTGCTGTCAGTACGCATCTCCATTGGAACCATCTTATCATAACCTCCTAGAGCGTTCTGTTTGATCAAGAATGCATACTGAGCACTATAAGAGGTATGCCTGTATTTGTCATTATGCCGTGATAATACATTCTCTAAAATATATATTTTACTTAATATTTAGTTTTTGGAATGTGCGGAATACAAAATCGACATTAATTATTACTTATAATGTTTAATTCACGTACTGCGTGAGCAGCAGATGTAAATTCTGGGCAGGCAATTAAGTAAGATGTTGCTTCTGTTTGAAAAAATATAAAAGAATACATCGGAAAATTGCTCAATCTTCTCTGACTCTCTCTGTCTCTCCTTCTGTCTGTGCCCAACCTCATGTTCGATCCTTCTCTCTCCTTGCGAACCCTCCACCGGAATCAACTTCCCCTGTGCATGAACATTCCCCCTCCTTAACCTCCTTCCGTGCCTCTCTCAAAGCTTCGCCTCTTCTCCATTGCCTGTTCTCTTCCCTCCCCTCGCCCCTCCACTCCTTCCCGTCCCCGCCCTTATCTTTCGTGATCCCCAAGTAGCCCTCTATCGCTTTCACTCGTTCCTCAATCCTTTGAACGGCTCTGTCAACCACATAATTCCATTCCATCATTATTCTTGTAAGCTACGTCAAGCGCCTTGCGGGAAGGCGCTCGATAAATCAAATACAAAATAAATTTCTCCGAAAACTCTGCTTAACATCACCATCTCATGGGCAGCAGAGAGAGCAGTAGGCGAGAAGCAGAATCATTGCCCGGTAGAGGAACGCATAGTTGGTACCCTTCGTGAGCAAACATCCATGGTAATATCTGCCTAACGGGAAAAAGAAATACATATCAAATGTGCCCCATGAGCTGATGATTATCAATCGGAGAGGAACCATCAACACGTCTATTTTAAGAGTCAAGGCAGAAAATTGTGCATTGCCAACAATACTAAGAGGCCTCCATTGGCTCCCAATCCAGTCCCGGATTAACTACAAAATACAACAAATGTTATAATTATTTGCTATTTTTTTCATCTTCTGAAAAAAATAAGAAATGCCCAACCGTTGTTTCTCTTGTGTCAGTGTGCTGGAGAACATTGGCATACAGTGCAGAGGTGTAGCCTTTCAACAGGCCTAGATTAGAATAAATGACTTCCATAATTCTACCAAAAAAATTTATTCAATTCCCGTAGAATGTAAATGTCAATTAAAAAAAGATATCGTCACTTGCGTATTTTCTACACTTGTTGGAAATGATTACATCAGAATGCAAAAGCACACAGCACTCGCTGGTGGTAGGATAACCCTGGTTACAAATGGCTCTTGTCGACTCTACAATAATCGCAAAATCACGCTTTGATGGGTACGTCCATGCGACATTACCCCACTGTTGAGATCAAAGCGCACAGATGGTACAATGATCTGATTTTCTAAAGCCCCCTTTTTTTTCCAGTCGTACAGGTCACGGATGAAACTACTACCACGCTAGATTTCTTGCGACCGAGCCACTAAAGCGCACAATTCTGGAAAAGCTTGCAAATGTTCTGTTAGTCAGAGAGCAGGTTAAAAAAAAAGCATAACTTTATAGGGCATTATTGTTATTACGGGCGTTGAATTTACCGTATAAATACGATTGTTGACACGTTTACGTCGTTCTTTCTTTGCTCGGTGTTTGCACGTGGTGGCCGTAAATTAGACAAACACCAACGCCCAAATAAATGTGGACTTGTGTTTTTAGTGCGGCCGACGTCACGCTGTCAGGTAAATATACTCTGGGGGCACGCGGCGGCCGCGAGGCGGTGTGGGGGGAGGGGCGTGCAGTCTTTGCGTAAAAATCCCTCTCCCTTCTTCCTTCCTTGTTGTCCTTGAAAGGTCGCTTCCTCTGCACAAGCACGGCAGTGCGAGCGTTCTCGTTCCCCCACCGGCCCCCGCACCGCCCCCCCCGCCCCGCCCCCCTCCGCCGCCGTCGCCGCCAAAGGCGTTGGGGCACCAAAATCGCCCGGAGCCTAGAAAGAGGGCGAGCACGGGTGGAACGGCGCTCACTTCGATGTGTTTGTTGCACGCTTGAAGCCCGGAGGAGCCACGGTGCGTACGTTGTGGAAGATGAGGCAGTCGTGTCACTGCTGCCTGATGCTGCTGATGCTGCTGCTGCTGCTGGTGCTTCTTTCGTCAACGCTCGCAAACGGCGATAACAAGAATAAAGGTGCGTACCTGTGTACGTTCCGTAAGAAACTGGGTGCCGTTGCGGCGTTGCATTGTATTGTCACGTGCGGTAATTATACACGTGATGCGGATTGAATCAAAGGTTCGTGTGTAGCCAGATTGCTACGTGGAGCTTATCACCTGCAGAGTATACATAGAGTTGTAAGTGCTATTAAGAGCCATTGCCCGAAAACGTCGCCTGTTATATATTCTTCGTTTTAAGGCCGCATCGTTCTAAATTAACTTTTTTTTTGAGATACATATATTTAGTACGAGAGTAACCACCATCATGTCGTAAACATTAAGTATTAGAAGTAACGACATTTACCGTAATTGTGATTCGTAATTGATATTTTGGGTGAGGCCCACGTAATGTCTTGGCCAAAAATGTGTATCGATAAAGACCCTCTGCTACCTGACACGGCCAATAGACGAATTAAATCGCCACGCTCAAATTGTGTTGCTACCATTATAGTATGCGGCACGTGGAACGTAACTCCAGGACTGTGTACCACTCACTAGGTGACAAGTCACCCTGTCAGACCATGCCAGTCAAGCCTCCTTCATGCGGTGGGACTGGCAGATACTCCAGAAGCCTCCACCGCAAAATCAGGCAAGTTTATTACTCTGCTCTAACAAAGTTACTTGGTCATTCGACAATGTGAGCTGCACGTGACACTATGGATAACTGTTGGTAGGGGCGTTCATAGGGAGGGTGGGGTGCGGGGCCTGGGGCAAATGCCACCACGTGGGCCCCCAGGTGCCTTCAAACTAAAGCGGAACTAAATTTTGATTTAAAGCTTTCGTGACTGCAGTAATTCATATTCTTAGCTCTTTCGGTAAAGTCACGTTTGTGTTATGGTCGAAACATCGTGAAATTTTTTATTGTTTTATATATATTTTATTATTTTATTGTTTCCCTTCAACGTGACTTTACCGAAAGAGCTAAAAATATAAAGCAGAACTATCACAGCTGACGCTGTGACGCCTCCCAAAGCGCCGGGCCCAAGGCAGTCACCAAATTTCGTTGTACCCCTAGGGACGACTGACTGTAGGGTTAATTAACGTCCTTTGTCTTACGCCGGCGAATGACCATCGAGATTAGTGGTCGTTGATGCACATCAAACGAGCTAATATGCAGAGTTTTATATATATATCCATTTTAAAACAATTACAGTAGTGTGGATAATTTAAAAGTTTTGGGGGATTTTGGCTACGATATCAGAATAGCAATGACCTCTTCTTGGCATTCGTGTCTGGATTTTTCAAAATGCAGATTGCACGTGCAGGTATATTCCCCGTGGAAAACGCCGGGGAACATTTGGGAAATGACTAGGAAGTGAGGTGGATGGGTCTAAAACACTGCCCACATGCCCCTATTTCCTCAACCCACATTGACCAGCGTAGTGAAGTATGGTCAAATAACCACCATGACCGACAAGGTGGAGGGGGCGGGGGGGGGAGATCCATCTAGCAGTGGATTGACAAATTGTTGTCAATTATCATTTAATATATAACAGGTTTGTTGTTGTTAGATCGAAGGAATAGAAATCTGTCGTTAAACCCGCCACCACCCGGCACAGCCAATTGGTACGGTTTGTCATGCAAACAAAACGTGCCAATTCGTTACTACTTCAGCACTAAGCGGTTGTGTGTTGGAGAGTAAACCCGCAACATTTACCATTCCAGTGCGACGTTACGCCGGTAATCACAACCGGCCTTATCAGGCGACAGCCAGAATTGTGGAGAAATCCTCCTCCTGTTTCCGTCTTAAATAGAGGGGGTACATAGTCCCAACATTTTACTTGAGGATTTTACACATGTAATGTACATCACAGCGACTTTATTTAACTTTTTTTTTGAAGTCCAGTAAGTGCATACTCCGATTGACATATTGACTGTGGACAACCCACAACTCACACCTGTCGCCCCCCCCCCCGCCCCCCAGAGAGATGTGAATGTTACGCAGTCTCACTAACGGAGCTCTCTCTCTCTCTCTGTATGTTTTCAGGGAGACACTTTTAAAAGCCGTTGTGGACAACCGGGCACGGCTGTCCGAAGCGCAGCTCGTTGAGAAGGATGCGGAAGATCGGCCCTAAACACCGCAATGGCGTGATTGACACGCGCACACGCAATCCAGATATTTTAATCAACAGTAGGGAACGCATTTATTCGAATCGATATTGATTCGAGTGGCGGGAGAGCACGGGAATGACGTTCAGAGCCAATTCGACAAATACCTGCAGCTGTGACAGTCTAACGGATGTACGTGAAGCTGTAAGAAAAAAAATACATCTGAAAAAGTTATACTCACGTGTTTCACATGTTATGCCAACTTGGTTTTGGAATTAAACTTGAATACATTTGCGTGTGGTTTGAACTCAAATGTATAATCCACCTATTAATCTTAACATGGATCATGATATTATTGGTTCTTTTGGTAAAGTCACATAGAAGGGAAACAATAAAATAATTAAAATATAAAACAATAAAATTCTCACGACGTTTCGACTGCAACACAAGCAATCATCATCAGGTGTGAAAACCACAGCAAGAAAATTTGAAAAAAGTAACGTAAAAAAACGCCACTTTTTTCAAATTTTCTTGCTGTGGTTTTCACACCTGATGATGATTGCTTGTGTTGCAGTCGAAACGTCGTGAGAATTTTATTGTTTTATATTTAATTATTTTATTGTTTCCCTTCTACGTGACTTTACCGAAAGAACCAAGAATATGAATCCCTGCGGTCACGAAAGCTTTAAATCAAAATGGAGCATGATCTTATTCTTGGTCAGCAATAGAGTTTGAATCCCATCATATTCCGTGGGTTTTTTTTCACACACTATGTTATACCAGGGCTACTAAGATAGGTGAACTGTGAATGATATTTTTTGCTCAAGATCGTTGGTGTTTTTGGGAACCTGAGAATGGGATGAAGCCTATAAATTGCTAGTTGCCTTTTGAAGGCGCGTTATACACTGCGCTACATTCGAGTGGCATCAGGAGGGCTACAGGAAGGTTAGAGTCCCCGTGTTGATCGTTTAGCCCTCTTGAAAGTATTACTCGTTGTGCGTCGCATCTTGTACTCATATACACAGTGGGTGAGCTCTTACCGTGGCACGACCTCCAACGCATTATATAATTCAGTAATGCTTATAACGTACCATCCAAATTAATGATTAAGTATGCAGTGTTAACGATTAACAAGCCATATAAACGATGTACCCATACGTATCCAATTTTCATTCTATTGCATTCGTTTAAACATGTTTTCTCTTGCAAGTTATGAATAAACTATATTTCAATCCACATTACAAAATCGGTTTTGCATTTGTCCAATGCATTAGACATGTTAGCAGGGGCATCATCTGCTCGTACATGGCAAAATGTTGGTGAAGAGCACACACGTCATGGGAAACACACTCAAGCCAACCAAACAATGTTGCTTTCGCAACGGACAATAACATGCCATTCAAGTCCTGTTTGGACACGACGATTGATCATATAAAAACAGCAGATAAGAATGTATTGGTAAGACAGAGTTGCACAATACAGCAACGCAGATATGCAGCGTGTGTGCACCAACGTGGTGCCGAGAGAGCTCTGAAACTGACACCCTATTTGTTATTAGAATGTTTCCCAATGTAATGCCAATTGTGCTGTCGGGAAGCGACACATCAATTTGTAACGCGAACAGAGCAGTGCTGTAACCCCCCATGACGTGTTATAAAATGGCTCGCAGAAGAAGATGCCACAAAACTACTTCTGAGATCCTTGCAAGGGAGTTTGTGTCCCCCACACTTCTGGGGCACGCTCGCACTTTCACATACGCACGTCACAGAGAAATGTTGGTGACTTGGTAAAACCAACCCAATAATTTTCTATTCTCGGAACTTGGAATTTAACCATATTAAGTAATGACCAAAGTTAATATGGTCGGTTTTGGACCATTGGTGACCAGGCTATAACCATCAACCTACTATACAGGAAAAAAAAACTTTTATCAGGGATAGCTATACACACACTTAAACATTCTGACCCATAAAGCCACCTGGTCACTTCCATGGGACCTAAATTCGTTTTTTGGCCGATACCAAATTTCCACCACCGCCAAACCACTCTACTCCCCCCCCCCAACTGCATAAATATTGGCTGAGTGAAGTCGCATATGTGTGCCGTTTTCACCACTGGCGACTCATATTTGGTTAAATGAAAACAACAGAGGGCAAGGTCTGTTCAGTACGGTATTTGGACGAATGTTTTTTTAATTGCAAAAATTCGTTGAAAGCATTTCGCGCGTAAACATCGCGTAGTTGATATTCTTGGTTCTTTCGGCAAAGTCACGTTGAAGGGAAACAATAAAATAGTAAAATATATATAAAACAATACAATTCTCACGACGTTTCGACTGCCATCATCAGGTGTGAAAACCAACGGCATTGGTTTTCACACCTGGTGATGGCAGTCGAACCGTCGTGAGAATTTTATTGTTTTCCTATATATTTAATTATTTATTGTTTCCCTTCAACGTGACTTTACCGAAAGAACCAAGAATATGAATCAATGCAGTCACGAAAGCTTTAAATAAAAATGTAAAATCGCGTGGTTGCTTTGTCCCTTGACGGAGTGGGACGACGCGCTCTTGCCCACGACGCGTCGTCTGGGTACACGGGCGTTGCTGCACGGCTTTGCGTGGCGTGCGGTGGTTTTGTGCGAACGCATAGGCCCCCTGGTGGGGGGGGGGGGGGGTGTGAAAACAAAAAAAAGAGAGGTTCTACCCTCTCCGGCAATAATACAGGGAGGTGTTCAGATGTTCAAACGCCAAAATAGACGCTGCAAGGCAGCAAGTCTGCTTTTGAGCACACGTGATTTTGGTCAAACATGCAAACAAACATGCTTTAATGATGTGCAGTGACACGGTGCTGACTGCTGTACAGCGGCTGCAACTGCAGGTAGACACTTAGCACACACGCCGTTGAGCGTATACACGGGTGTGTGTGCCGGCAGGGCGGAGGGACTGGGGCAAGGGTCACGGTAGACCTCGTGGGGAGGCCCCGAGAACCCTCTGGTGGGTTCGAGAAGGGAGGCGTGGCTAGGGCGGGGCCGAGCCGCGCCGAGGGGGAATGAAAGCAGCGGAGAGCGAGAGCTCCAGGCTGCCGGTTCTGGGAGTGGACTTGTCCCGTCGTCCATTGCCGCCTTCACATGATCATTGTGCGGCCGGACAGTAGTTGGCTGTCTCGGTCGACGCCGTCGGTGCAACGCGGGCAGGGTCGTGTCTGGGCCGGGTCGGACGACAGCGTGGTCTTGAGAGAGAGAGGGGGGCCAGAGTTGGTGGTGTGAAATGTAATAAAGGAAGGAGGGTGCCCCCTGTGACTACTTCTCCCTCGACGAGGAAGAAGAGGCCTACGACACTACAGATGCATGCGTTGCCTTTGAAACTGATTGGCCTATGCCAGCCTCCTGTATGGCCTTGTCGCTTATCAGTGTTGAACTAGAGAACGGAAAAAGGCTGAACAACACAAAGGCAATGCAATTAATTATTGGGTGGGGGTGGCTCTGAGGGTGTCCATTTGGCCTCGTCGTTGTCTTTTTGTGAAGGGTGCACTTAAGGTGAAAATGTTAAAAGCCGTTTCGGACAACCGACGTGGTGCAAACTAACATTGACTCAGGGCGGTGTGTATGACACGTGTGAGGGGATTTTTCCTTCCGTTTACCTTGCAGATGAAGAGCTGGGAAGTGTTGATTTCGGTTGGTTTGGCAGAATCAACTTTGCAAAGGTCAACTTCTGCAAATGACAGGTGTGGTGTGGTAAACAAGTATTGTATCACAACTGTAATGTATAGAACCAACAGTGTTAGATGTGAAAGTCCACAGGACACACATGCCGCCTGCTTTGTGATAGCCTAAAGAGCACAGCAGCGTGTGTGGATCGATGCCAACGTAGTGACTAGGTTATTATTGATTTAGATGACACTTATGTAATGCATGTCTTTACAAACTTTGTTCCCATCAATTCCCAGAAATTTTTTAAACAATGTTCCGAGTAGTGATATGCCCAAATCAAAATTGTGATCCGTGATAACAATTTCTATAAGTTAATGACAACCCCCCACCCCCTCACTGGTCTTCTCTCGAGGTGAAATGCACTCATGCGCTGTGAAACAATGCTGAGCACAGAGGCATACCGGCTGATGATGCTGGGTGTTGGGGAGGGAATTTGTCTGGCAGTGGTGGAACCGTGGTCGCTGGCACAACTCTCCGAGGCTCACTCATCTCGGCAGGGTGGTTGCGCGCAATGGTGGCAACAGCAATAATCGCCTGGGTTCAGTTCCCGACTCGGGATCCTTTCTGTGCGCGGTGTTGCTAAGTTGCAAAGCCATCGCTAGCCACTGCAAATTGAGACCGTGTTGTATTGGAGTGTGCTCGCTGCTACGTACGTCAAACAAAAATGAAAACCAGCGTGGGAGCACCTTACATAAAATGCCCCAACCCAGGTTGCTCACTTAATAAACAAAAACTAACGTGTTTGCTCATTCATTTCCATTTTACACGAAGTGAATAATTCCAACACTTGTTTCTCACCTTCGGGACGAATTTCACACAGCTGTGTGCATAATGTGGTCAAGAATATCTTCTCGACTTGAAAAGCATGCTGGGATGCCTCTTCTTTATTGTTGTTTCGGTTTGTTGAACGGTGATTTGTAAGCTCCCACAGCACCTCTTCTGTGTATGTAATGTTGCGCTTCTTTCGTACCGTACGTAGCCAACCATGCTAATCGGAGGCGCGAGAGGAAGGACAACAAACTAAAGACAAAAAAGCAGCGCGAAAGAAACGAGTTCTCAATCCTGATGTAAGAGTGTACAGCTACAGTGGCTTCTTAATATCGGAAGAAAGAGTGTTCCAGACGGCCGCAGAAGCGCATCTGAGAGCGATGCGGCGACCGTCTTTGTTCGACGGCCAGCCCACCGCTCCAGCGGGCGATGGGCAACCCAGGCGAGTTCGTGGGCCACACGAGCGGCCCTTCCTCCACCTCAGTGGGCCACACGAGCGGCCCTTCCTCCACCTCAGTGGGCCACACGAGCGGCCCTTCCTCCTCCTCAGTGGGCCACATGAGCGGCCCTTCCTCCACCTCAGTGGGCCACACGAGCGGCCCTTCCTCCACCTCAGTGGGCCACACGAGCGGCCCTTCCTCTACCTCAGTGGGCCACACGAGCGGCCCTTCCTCCACCTCAGTGGGCCACATGAGCGGCCCTTCCTCCACCTCAGTGGGCCACACGAGCGGCCCTTCCTCCACCTCAGTGGGCCACACGAGCGGCCCTTCCTCCACCTCAGTGGGCCACACGAGCGGCCCTTCCTCCACCTCAGTGGGCCACACGAGCGGCCCTTCCTCCACCTCAGTGGGCCGCAAGCTTGGAATTGTGCTGGTGCACTTACCATGGCCCCCAAGCATCACCAGAGAGACCCTTACAGTCGGGCTGAACGATTTGGGGAAAACATCTAATTGCGATTTTTCTGACAGATATTGCGATTTGATTTGCGATTACATTTTTTTAAAGTCAAGCTTCAGTTGAATATTCACTGTGTAATAGATTTACAACATGTGATGGAGCATTGCCACATGATACCATCAAAATATGAACTGCTCTATATATTCTAATGCAAGGATGAGAACTTCAAATATATGAACTGCTTCCAACATGTATTTATCAAAATGTTTTAATTGAAATAAAACAATCAAACAATTGTTAAGTTAAATAAAAAAAGCTCTAATAACAAAAAAATAAAACAATTCCAAGAAGAAATTAATAGGACTTTTGAAATCGCAAAAAAATCGCAGCCTTTGCGATTTGCTAATCGCATTGTTTGAAATTGCTATTTCGATTTGAAATCGATTAATCGTTCAGCCCTACCTTAGACCGGCCCACCATGCGGGGGCTCCACGAGACACATTCGGACGGTGGGCTGCGGATTGCCGACCGCTCATCTTCACCGTGCCCTCCCCCCCCCCTGACTGCATTGAAGTGAAAGTCTTCACTGGAAACTCTTTAAAAAAGAGCAATCGTTTGACCACGTGGTTCAGAGGCAAGAGCTACGAGCTTCTGAAATGATGGGTGTGGATCCGGCGAGCCACCTGTGATCGAACTGTGTTGTCAAGTGTGGTGGTGACGATCTCATCCTGCCTCCCACCCCCCGCCATGACTACACAATAATATAATTGTATTAAGTTGCTTCATCACTTAATTTTTTTTTATATAATTTTCCATTTCGGTTTCATTGACATGCATTGAACGATCTTTGCAAGGCTGATTAAAGGTGTGCCCCAAATGAATGCAGATCCCGGGGATGACTTGTCTACCACTATACTCTTTTTTGGTTCTTTCGGTAAAGTCACGTAGGTATAAAATACAAATAAATCACGACGTTTCGGGCGCAACACAAGCGTCCATCACCAGGTGGGAAAGCATGGTCTGCTGCTGAGGCAGACTGTTTTAAAAAGGTTTGAAACGTCGCGATCTATTTTATTTTATACCTACGCGACTTTACCGAAAGAACCAAAGAGTATGGATTCCTGCAGTCACGAACGCTTCAAATCAAGATTGTCTACTGCTGTACAGCAATTGTGGGATCTGGTGGGAGTAGCATTGATGAGGTGTGTATGTATGTTGAGATTCTTTCGCACCGTACGTAGTCAACCGTGCTAATCGGAGGTGCAGGGGAAGGACAACAAAACTAAACACACAAATCAGCTCTAGAGAAATCGGTTTTCAATCTAGATGATTTAAAAGTGCTTAGCTCCGGTGACTTTCAACTATTGGAAGGAAAAACGTTCCAGACGTCCGCAGCAGCGCATCTGAAATCACACGATGCAGTGCCCGTATCTGTTTGATGGTTAGCTAAAATCCGCTGCGAGGATGAGCGGAGTTTGCTTAAAGGTTTACGCTTCTTGACGAGATCAGCAACGTTTTGTGGTTCATTTGCGGCAAGCACTTTGTGTGTAATGAATGTGACCGCATAATGGATTCGTGTGGTAGCATCTACGGCTTAAACCATGTCGCCATCTTCATCGAATGCGAATGAGAGGCTACACCGAGGGGACTTCTAAATTATTTCTGCGGTCATTTTGCAGGCTGCTCTCTCTCCCGACGAGAGTTACAAATATATATTTTTTAATTCAGTGAAATGACGCAATTGGAATATAATCGGGGGAAATAAATGATAAATGATGCATGCTGTAAGCCGTTTGGCATATACTTGTAAACCCAACTATCTAAGGCCATGAAAAAACCCAAAACAGGGGTTGTTGTGTACGTCTTATGAAGGACTCACAGGCTCATAAGAGCAACATCATCTGTAATAGCATCATCATCATCATCATCCGTAACAGCAGCATCATCATCATCATCATCCATAGCATAATCATCATCATCATCGGTAATAGCATCATCATCATCCATAGCAGCATCATCATCATCCATAGCATCATCATCATCGTCCTTAACAGCATAATCATCCGTAGCATCATCATCCGTAGCATCATCATCATCATCTGTAGCAACATCATTATTATCCGTAGCAGCATCACCATCATCATCCGTAGCAGCATTATCATCAACATACAACTTCCTGCCCTCTCCTCTTCTGGCTTCCACAGTCCCTTGATATTGCAGGAGCTGAGCCTATTAACAGTACTCAGGCCAACCCATGCTCATCATGTGAGCATTGTTCCAATAATAATCCCCCAGTCTGATTGGCTACACCTGTATCCAGTCAACCCCACAAAAAGCTGTGAATATGTAAAACGCCCACTCCTTTATCTTCTGTTACAAGAGGGTTAACATCGAAAATCTTCCTTCAATAAATATCCTGAAGCTGAAGATCAGTGCAAGATAGCTACATTTGCAAATGCGATTTGTAATTTGTATCCTTACCCACGTATTGATAGTTACATTTTAATGTGGACGTTTATTGAGGGTCTGTGTGTTGTCTTGGTGTGGTCTTGGACTGTTCTTGTTGCTGCTTTGAACTTAAATACTTTATGTATTTTAGCGATTTACTTACCTTCCCTATACTTTGCACTCCTTTCGTTATTTGTATGTTCTCCTGTTGTCACTTTCTGACCCGCCCCTTCTGTAAATCTGTGAAAAAGGAGTTGAATAGCTCATCTGATTTCTCCCAAGATAAATATGCTCATTTTGGCTGTGCTGGCCAGCCCCATGTAACATTGAATCTGTCATACTACAAGAGCTGCAATGAAAAGTCACGTTGATATATTGTTTGAAACAAGGAGATCTCAATGTACAATGTGAAAATTAGCAGGATCGGCAAAACTCTACACCTGCTAACAGGGACTGTTGAGAAGTGAAGGGCGCCATGGAGGCGAGATGTTAACTACCTCGCCTGTTATACAGGAGGTCGCGGGTTCGATCCCGACCCTGACGCCTGCTGCTGTATATTTGTGTGACGAAATGTTAACTACCTCGCCTGGTATACAGGAGGTCGCGGGATCGATCCCGACCCTGACGCCTGCTGCTGTATATTTGTGTGACGAAATGTTAACTACCTCGCCTGGTATACAGGAGGTCGCGGGATCGATCCCGACCCTGACGCCTGCTGCTGTATATTTGTGTGACGAAATGTTAACTACCTCGCCTGGTGTACAGGAGGTCGCGGGTTCGATCCCGACCCTGACGCCTGCTGCTGCATATTTGTGTGACGAAATGTTGACTACCTCGCCTGGTATACAGGAGGTCGCGGGATCGATCCCGACCCTGACGCCTGCTGCTGCATATTTGTGTGACGAAATGTTGACTACCTCGCCTGGTATACAGGAGGTCGCGGGATCGATCCCGACCCTGACGCCTGCTGCTGTATATTTGTGTGACGAAATGTTAACTACCTCGCCTGGTATACAGGAGGTCGCGGGTTCGATCCCGACCCTGACGCCTGCTGCTGCATATTTGTGTGACGAAATGTTGACTACCTCGCCTGGTATACAGGAGGTCGCGGGTTCGATCCCGACCCTGACGCCTGCTGCTGTATATTTGGAGTTTGCTTGTTCTTCCCGTGGTCGCGTGGATTTTTCTCCAGGTCCTCAGGTTTAAGCCTCCACGTTTAGAATCAACATCATGCGTTTAGAGTATTTGGCGGTGATACATTTTGCACGTGATTATAAGGCCACTCTGTTGAGCTAGCATTTGTGGATAGGTCGCTTCTGATAAAGAGCTACATAGCTCGGTGGGCCTTACCTGGTGGCAAAACAAAAATAGTTGAATAGTTTCGGTTTCATTTAGTTATACATCCACTTCAAATTCATGTAGGCTGTAAAAGCATTTGTAGAGGAATATCGTGCCGCATGAAAACAGCCAAACCAGTATAAATCACTCGTTCTGAACCATAGTTTTATTCTGTCATGCAAAATATTTCCAACTCTTTCTTTGGGCCATCTGACACTGTTCACAAATATTTAACACATATTCACAGTCGTGTGTGCTCAGATATGTACAACTATCATGTCTATATTGCGAATAAAACAAAAAACTAAAGAAATGTAACTTTCGGCCTTTCCGAAGAAATGCTTACAATTAATTTGGAAGACCCTCTTTGGACCTGTAAATAATTAAAATAAATTATTTGGAGTGAAAAAATTCAATAAAAATCTTAAAGCTACGCACATAATCTGTTCTAAAGAGGTACTAGGTTGAAGTGTCAAATATATCATCCAACATGTAGGCCAGCTACTAAATAAAATACTGCATATATATTAAAAAAAACTCAAAATGATAAATCTTCCATCACAATTCCTGCACCAGCCTTAATTTGCATTGCTGAGGTTTAGCAACTCCTGCAGTTCCGCGTGCATAAATAAAAAAGGAAAGAGTTTTACAGTGACGCGAATATAAATTGCTAAGCCATACACACAACAATGCACTTCACCGGCAGCCCGTATGATTTTGATGTGGTACGGCACATACAATTGGGTGTTTAAGTGAAACCCACACTACCAGAACGAGTTGCATTCGTGAATTTAACATCCTAAGTTTACAACCGTCACCCCGTCCTCTCCCAACTAATACGTGTGAAACGTGGCGTGAACTTGGAGACAACTCTCAACAAAGTCGCCCAGACAAATCCATGGGCAACGGAGCCCTGGATGATTTTTTAAGTTTATCTGGCCACTGTAATGCAACATCTTGTGTAGACAAACGCTCCTTTAGTTTGTGGTCACTGGGCACAAAAGCGAATGGTGTGTAAGAGAAGCCCATCAAGAAACGTGGTCAAGTGGTCCGACTAGAGCATCGCAAATTTAAATCACCCCAGGATTATTTGATTCATAAATATAACAAAAACATAAAAAAAGCAGACAATGCATAACTTTATACTCGCACACAATAGCAATGTTTGTGTCCAATTCAGTCTCGGAGAAAATGATGTATGAACGTTTGTAAACAACAACAGCAACAACAACAAATGAACGTTTATAAAACTGAAATTAACGCATGCTAATTAAATGTACAAACAAAACAAAACATGTTTAAGTGTTGTTTGGCTATGTTCATTGGCTATGCTCACATGTGGAATGCATTCTAAAGGCAAGTTAGATTTGTTGGACAACTCGAAGATCAGTGCATTTGTGCCAGCCCACGCGCCGGTGAGAGGTTTTAACGCAATTCCACCCAGACAGTGCTGCTGCTGATGCTGTACAGCCCAGGGTGTAAAGTGCACCTCAGGTTGGGAAGCACCGCTCTTGTTGCCCTTCAGCATATCTCACGCGAAGCTTCTCGTTGCTCATGCCCGACAGCCGGGTGACAACACATATGACGTAAATATTCGCCGAACATCATCCGTGTGTTTTGGTGTGGATTTATCTCAACTTTCATGTTCACACTACTGGTTGCACAAAAACTGCACTTGCACTCTGGATTATTATTTTTTGGCTTGCTTAAGACTGGTAGAGCAGTTAGACCAGACTCTTCTTTAGCATATTAATTTAATTCTAAGGGGTCAATATTGTAATTTGAGTCATCCAACCACTACTCTAGGTTGGTGAATGTTTTTTTGATGATCGGGGTGAAAGAAATGTAGCCAGACGACGTCGTTGATTTATGTTACTTTGCATCTTGCATATGAATGCTTCTGCCATTGATTGTTTCCGTTACAAATGTTGTCGACAAAGGGAGCTGCCAAGTCTTGACAACACTGACAACGTACACGTGGAAGCAGCGACACGAGGCTGTATATACAAGGCCTCCACTGGCTCACCTCAACGTGACCATGTGAGTGCAGAGGATGGGTTCAGTGGGAAGAATGTCGAAATGCAAAGTTGTAAACATTGGGATTTAAATGTAATGGACACGTGACCAGAGTTTAGACTGCATTTGAACACCCAACGAAGAAGCACATCTGGGTTCCGTATTTAACGTTATATTTATACACTTTTTTTCCCCCAATGCATTTTCACAGGATTTGGGTTAGCTTTTACAGGAAAGCAGCACCACCTCTGATGACGGGTGAAACAAAGCATTTGATGAGAACCAATGTTTAATAGCTATTTACAACGATGAGTAGAAGATTAGAATTTCAGGATCTTTGCACTGTGGACAGGTCTCACCCAGCAGAAATCCTGCAACCACAGGGCCCCAGATTTGACCAACAGGACACCCCCCCCCCCTCCCCTTTGCACAGAGGGTTTGGTGAATATCAGATTCCTCAACCAATCTTTTAACTTTTGTAGAGTCAACGGAGTGGTAACGATACACGCAGGTAAAAGCACAGCCCTGCCGTGTCTTGCTCAATGCTACCGCTGGCGGAAGGCTCTCGAGAGCCCTTCTGGAGATGGTGTTTTGGTCTACGCTTGCACGCTGGCCAGACGTATTGGAAGAGGTGGGAGTCCCCAGACTTTACCCCACCACACGCAAACCTGTCAATAAACGCATCCCTTTGCACTGCAGGGTGGACCAAGGCCATGGAGGGCTTTAAGAAACTTGCCCCATCGTTTCAACTGCCACACCGGAAGATTGAACCGGTGACCTCTGGGATTACAAGTCCAGTGTGCTGACCGTTACACCACGGTAGCAACATCCCAACTATCTATCTTATATATATAGCAGCACCGTATTTCAAGGCGCTGTACGACAACTATAAAATTGTACGTAAGATGATAGTGGTTGGGATAAAGAGTGGGGTTATTATTAAAAGTGGCGGTGTAGTTATGGTGAGAGTTATGAGAACATGTGGGAGTGGTTAAGGAAGGGTTGGGGTAAGCCTGGTCATAGCTGGGTGGTGCGGGCAGAGAGTAGCAGTAGGGGTAGTGATAGGGGTAGTGATAAGGGTTCAAGTAGTGAGTGGGGTTGGGGTAGTGATAGTGAAAGGGCTAGTGATAGGGGTTGGGATAGTGATAAGGGTTGGGGTAATGATAGGGGTTGAGGTAGTGATAGGAGTTGGGGTAGTGATATGGACTGGGGTTGTGATATGGGTTATGGTAGTGATAGGGGTTGCTGTAGTGATAGGGGTTGGGGTAGTGACAGGATTAGGGGTAGTGATAGGGGTCGTGATAGGGGTTGGAGTAGGCCTGATCTTAGCTGGGGGTCGGGAGCAGGGAGTAGTAGTAGCAGCAGGATGGGCCACCGGAGAATAGATGGGGCTGCTTTAAGGGAGGCACGGAAGCAGGTTAGTGAAGACGATATAATGTTACACTGAGTTCACCTTGTGGTATTGTTCAGAAAAGCTTCCAAGGTTTAAGCTTTAGAGAGAAAAAAAATGACCGGGGAAACAGCTGTACCCAATGAGCAGTGGACGTAGACTTGCGCACAATTTTCCTCTTCTTCTTTGGTTCTTTCGGTAAAGTCACGTAGAATGAGAATAAAATAATAAATTGATAAAATAACACAATAATATTCTCACGACGTTTCGGCCACAACACAAGCGGCCTTCATCAGGTGAAGGGACGAGACTGTCTGGTAGGACAGCGCTGATGAAGGCCGCTTGTGTTGTGGCCGAAACGTCGTGAGAATATTATTGTGTTATTTTATTTTATCAATTTATTATTTTATTCTCATCCTACGTGACTTTACCGAAAGAACCAAAGAAGATGAATCATTGCAGTCACGAAAGCTTTAAATCGAAATTTAACCGCCTCTACGGGGAGGGATTCCACACATCCTTAAGATCATTCAACAGACTCCGGGATAAGAAGGCTCAACTAATCGAACACTCCAGCGCTGTCCTACCAGACAGTCTCGTCCCTTCACCTGATGAAGGCCGCTTGTGTTGTGGCCGAAACGTCGTGATAATATTATTGTGTTATTTTATTTTATCAATTTATTATTTTATTCTCATTCTACGTGACTTTACCGAAAGAACCAAAGAAGATTAATCATTGCAGTCACGAAAGCTTTAAATCGAAATTTTCCTCTTTTCTTCGAATAGTTCTCACGTCCTCCACTCCAACGCCCGTTTGTACAGCAGCTGCACAAGAGCTCTCGTTGTATCCTGGACAGCAGCATTGGCCACCTCATTTCGCACACAGAGCCAGGGTTCAATACTGCATCGCATTCGCACGATGAGGGCATATACGCGACTGATTCATCCGGCGGAGGGAGCAAACCTACGATACATTCATCTGCTTTCCCCTTAACAGATTACAATCGAGCATCACTTTTATAACTCTGGCAAACAATCAGCTCCGTTTTCCAATAAACGCAATTCGGGGACAACACGCAATGTGTTTCACCCTTCCCATCAATGCCCTGCGTGTGTGTTTTCTATACGATCCCTGCAAAAACCCCTTCACGACAAAATGCCCATCGTTTTGGCTATACATAGCGAGCGTGACACATTAAATAGCGGCAGGGGGGGGGGGGGGGCATGACTGACGCTTGGCAACCGTCATGATGTGAAATGCAGTGCGAGACGTGTACCAGCTTGGCCAATGCCGAGGGCATCGTGGGGTTTGAAGCGACAGAGTAATGCACGGCATTTAAGCGGTGCGGTGTGGTCAGCCATACTCTATACGATGGCATCCCCATTGGACACGTGCCCGTGATAAACCGAAAACGTCTCCTTTTGCTTGCCGTTCCTTGCATGGATAACAATCTCCAGTTGTTATCCAGGTGCATTCGTGAATGTTATTGATGACAGCAGTCGGTCCGTGCAGCCACAGGCAGCAGTAATCGATGGTCTCGTAGGCTGCCCGGCTCAGGGGAGGCTTCACCAAGTTGCAGAAGACCCAGACCCCTTCGCGGTGGCAGATTCGGGGCATCCCTCTCCATCGGAGAATTCAAACTGCATCGTATTCTGCAACAACAGCAAAAATACACAAGTTGCGTTTAGCTTAATTTGTGCCCGTTTTTGTTTTACAAAAGGTACGAGTTCGTTTTGACTGCCAGCAGCGTTGAGAAGATCACGAAATGCTGACTCTTATTTGAATCACTGCCCGTTACCACAACAGTGCCAAATGGAATACTTCACTTGAGCCAGCAATGAACTCAAACGCAAAGAGCAGTGCTGCTCCTCATCGTTCACTACTCGCGAACGCTCCCCAATCACACATGCAATAAAAAAATAAGAAATCCCTCAGACCTTGGTGTGGGCAATTAAAGCTAAATTGACATACATAGAGGATGTTTTTGATGTAGTTACTGATGACCAGGCTGGGGCAAGGTAGCTCTGCGTGAGAGAATTTTTTTTACTTGGCACGAGTCAAAGGTTTCATCCCAGGATATCAACAGTGCGCAGACGCCTGGTACAGCAATTAAGCTAAGTAACTATTTTTATTTTATTTTACTAGGTGGTAAGGCCTATTGAGCTATATCGCTCTTTTTAAAAAGTGACCTAGCCACAAATGATAGCCCAACAAAGTGGCTTATCATGGGCAAATGTATAGCAGCCAAATACTCTAAACGTATGTTTCTAAATGTGGAGGGAAAAACCAGAGGACGCGGAGAAAAATCCACATGACCACAGGGAGAACACGCAAACTCCAAATATACAGCAGGTGTCAGGGTTGAGATGGAACCCACGACATCCTGTATACCAGGCGAGGTAGTTAACATCTCACCACCATGGTGCCCCTCATCTCCTTAAGAGACCGTTGTTCCCCCTACTTGTCCATGACATGTCAATGTATATTACTTGGTGACTGCAGAGATAGTCCAGGAGCCAGTGAGGACCGCAATGACACTGACGTGACCCGTAACTTGGCCAGTGCATTCACGCTTTATAAAATTGCGTGTGTCAAACTTTTAAATGGATAATCTGATGATTGTGGTTTGAACGTTAACCAACAACGGTGAATGTATTTATTTTAGTTTTCTTGTAAATAACAAAAATATGTTAAAATATATATTATAAAAAACATATAATTTTTTATGGATGCCATGTTGACACAAGTGGAAGGCTATGTTAATCTCGGTTGATGGTTGTAAGTCAGTGATAGAAATTCCAGAATTCCTATCGTAGTTTCCTACAAAGTTATGCCAATTTTAAAGATCCCCTGAAGGACACACAGGCTGAGTTGACCCCCCCCCCCCGACCTAGATTTGACCGTCCAATTTTGAGAAGAGCAACTCTCTTCCGTCGTAGCCTCCCAGCCAGTTCAAAAGCGAACGCAGAAGTCAAACAAGCGGCGATCGCGCCGCAGGGAGCGGGCACCTCCGCAAAGTGGTCCTGCGCAGCTGCGGCCGTCTGCCCGAGCGAGATCTGCGTTTTGACGCGCCGCACGACGCGCTCCTTCTCCGAGAGGCCGTCCGACGCGGTCGAGAGGGCGTCCAGGGAGAGGTCGGGGGTGCGGCGACCCGGCGGCGCCTCGGGGGAGACGCGGCCCTTCCGGGACGAGCCGGACCCGGACCCGGACCCCGAGCCCGAGCCCAGGCCGGCGCCACCGCCGCGGCGGCGCTGGTTGTGCTGGGCCGGCGTGGGTCCGGCGCGCGAGTCCGTGGTGGTGCCGGGCGAGCGGTCGCTCGTGTTTCCCTCCTCGCCGTCCGACGCCGAGGGGTTCTCGGAGCTGATGGTGGAATACGACTGGCAGCTGCTCACGCAGCGCGCCGGCCTGGCACGCGGCACGGTGAGGAGGGGAGGGGTGGGCGGAGGGGAGAGACACAATTGCAGCGAGCGACAGGAACCGATGCTCATCCAGAAGACGATGAAAGATGATACAAATGCTGAGTGTATTTATGTTTCGGAGGAATCTGGACAGGTCTGGTGTTAAGCATAATTGTCAATAGAACACGATGAATCGTAAATCAATTCGGTATCTATACTGATATCAAAACAGCAATACCCTGGTTTACATCAGGGGGGGGGATGCATTTGTGAATGGTGCGATGATGAATATGGAAACGACGTAAATCAAAGCCATTTACAGGCTAGGTAGAGGCGAAGGCCGAGAGGCGACAGATCCGAGAAAGGACGGACGATGCTGTCAGTGATGTAAGTGTGGGGGTTGAGGCGATGCAAATCAGATAGTGGTGTTAATAATGTGACGACGTATTTGCGAAACGACATTAAACACGTCACTTAAAAGGGGAGACGTAAATCGGGGTATTACTGTACCATGATTAATATATATGTAATGTAGTTCTCAGAGACACCGTCTTGTTCAGTTATATGTATATTTATTATGAATAAAGTCCGCCGACTCACTAATAACGTAACGAGTAATAGCGAGTGACTATATACACTTTGGTAACTTAGATAACTCTATTCTGAGACAACATAACTCTAGCCTTTCAAGACTACAAGGTGCCCACTCCAGGATGATGAAGACGACCCACTCCAAGGTAACGACGGCGACGGCAGGTACCCCACAACAGCAGCCCAGAGCCCCGGTTCACGCCCGCTTTTATCCCCCTCATGACCCGGCCACGCCCCTATTCTTGACCTCTCTCTCACCGCACCTGGCCCTGTCTGTCTCTGCCCTTATTACCCCTACCGTGACGCTGTCAAAGCTTGTCACATCAATCATTATTAGCAACCACCTAGGTCCCACATTACCCTACCGTAACCCTGCCTGTTCGCGTTACGTTAATTATTAACCATGGCCACGGGGAGCCGTGCAGTCCCTACATCGCCCCGTACTGTCCTTACATATATACAAATGTACGTGTATACAATTTACAGACCTGAAATTCATAGTTTCATGGTACAATAACTTTTAAATATATAATAATCAATGGCTTCATTTAAAATATATAACGTTGATGTGTGTTATGAGTGAAATGAGTACTTATGTATGCTGGGAATTCTTTGTTGTTTCTTAGCTCAGCGCATATTAAATGTGGTCTTTTTAATATAAACAACGAAAGCTTCGTTGTTTTTGGCTCTCTTCACTCTGCGGAAGGGTGATTATGGGATAACTTTTTATTTATTTTATCAGATAAAGTCCACTGAGCTACATAGTTCTTTTTCAGAAGCGACGTAGCTTCTGTGGAGGGAAAAACCGGAGGACCCAGAGAGACATCCCCGCGGCCACGGGGAGAACATGCAAACTCCAAATATACAGGCGTCAGGGTCGAGATCGAACCCACGACCCCCTGCATACCAGGCGAGGTAATTAGCATCTCGCCACTGTGGCACCCTAAGGCTGCAATGTAAGGCTGACCTCTGCCTGCGTGGGAAGTCCACTTCACTGTCCACCTCTCCCTCCTCCTCCGAAGAGTCCAGCGCACCCTGCAGTTACGTCAAAAACATTCAGCATAAAACAGGCATCATCCCGTATTTCATCTTCACCCGTTGCACACTGCAGGTTTTTTTTTTGCGACACATAATAAAAGAGAAACTGGCCAAATATTCTAAAGCGAGACCCTCTAAAAATTCTTGAAAGTCAGTGAGACTTTTCAGGAATCATGAATTCACATTATCGCCATCTTTTTCACACCATGTCGCCTTCTCAAGCCCTTTCCCTAATCACATCTCCTCGCCCAATTCCCAGCCAACATAATCTTGGCACACCGTCAGTTGCTCAAGTCTCGTTAAATGCTTTACGAATCGAATTGTACCGTTGTATTAACGTGTGTATAAGCTGCATTCACGTCACGGTACAACAATAAAGAACGTCCAGTTTTGTAAAACTACACCAAGCCCAACTGTTAGCACTTTGTATGGCCACCATTAATGCTATTAGCTTCAATGTAGCGAAGCAAATTGAGTTGTTTTGGGGATATTTTCTCAGAGCGAAAAATCCTGAGCTCACAGTCTTATCGGGAAGTATTTACAGCGATACCTTGACTTTCGTCCACTTGACTTTCGTCACTTCGCTCTTTCGACCGTTTCCAATTATAATCACATTTCAAATTTTGTCCACGTGCTTTCCTCTTTCGTCCGATTTCATCACAAATCTTCCACGACGTTCGTGCCATCTCTTTCGTTCAGTCTTTGAATAGAAGCAGTTCGGTGAGCATCTCTTATATTTGTGTTTATTCATATATTATTAATATTGTGCTTATTTCTGTGATCATACTGTAAACAATTCATAGTTATTTTTGTGATAACAGTCTAATACTACAGTGTTCATAGTTATTTTCGTGATTATAAAACACGTGTACAGTATTGTTTATTTACTTAGCTTTGTTTATTTATTCTTGTTTATTTTTTATTATATTTCTGTTTATTTAGGTTTCGCACGCATGTGTTATATAGTTACTGTAGTTATTTGCATGTGCGTTTTTTATATTCACTGTAGCTATTTGCATGTATGTTTTTTATATTTACTGCAGTTATTTGCATGTATGTTTTTCGCCGGCCAAAATAAATCTGCATGCTAAATAAAGACTCTGCCTTGACATTCGTCCATTTGTGACATTCGTCCATGCTCTGGTCCCTAACCAGACGAAAGTGCGAGGTATTCCTATAAATGAAGGATAATATTCTCATGCATTTAAAATCAATGAGCCCCTCTATTGAGCGTGCTTTGGGACTCAACCCATGGGCTTATATTAAATATTTCAACAAATGATAAAATTTAAATATTCTTGGTTGAGCTCAGTGGAATCACATTGAAGTGGATTATCATTCTTCAAAAGATAAATTTGTTAAATCTCTAATTAAGTGAATACACATGTGTATTCCAATTCAATTGTGGGAAAGTTTCATTGTGGGCGAGTTTGCCTTTACACACAGCGCCCACTTCATAGCAGCATTAGTCATTATTAATATATGCACACTCTGGGCTAATGACGAATATTAAACTATTAAAAACGACATGCAAATTGGGTCAGAGCTCAGTGAACTGACCATACGCTACCTACTCAGCCACATGTATGCTACTGGACTGCATCAAGACACAGCCACGTGGTCTGTCAGGAGGAGGTGGCCGCCGTACCAATCTGCGCTCTTTCCGGCCACTGGTGCAGGACTTGCGAGCGAGCACGAGCGGGCTGTGCCGGTCAGCCGGGAGCCTCCGCGGACTCCGTGGACTCTGGCCCCTCTTAGCGATGATCACGGGGCTCAAGTCCACCGCCTCCTGCGATGCAGCAGCAGCAGCGGAGGCGGCGGTGGCGGCGGCGGCGGCGGTGGCGGCACGCTCAGGCGAGCGCGCCGCAACATTCGCCGTCTCGTTCCCATCGCAGTATCCGTCCAGCCGCCCCTCCAGGCTCCTGCTCTTCTTGAGCGCCTCGCAGGAATGACAGGCGCCCGCCGCCGCCCGTCCCACGGTGCCATCGCCCGCGGCCGCGTCTCGCCGCGCCTCCGACTCCAACACGGAGCAGATGAGGTCGGGGCTGGAGCCCACCAGCCGGCCGGGCAGCCTCAGCGACGCGGGGCTCCGGAGCGCCGCGCCCGAGCCGAAGTAGCGCAGCGCGGCACGGCGCGTGTCGGAGGTGTCCTCCCCGGAACAGGGAGCAATGCGGCTGTCCGCGTTACGATCGTCGTCGTCGTCGTCGTCGTCGTCATCGTCGTCGTAATCGTCTTCGCGGATGGGACTCGTCTTCGGGCTGCTGGCAAAGTCGGCGTGCCAGCTGCGACCGTAGGCGCGCTTGGGCCGAGGTTTTCCGCGCGGCTGGGACTTGCCACGGCTGGAGGGCAGGTGGACGGGCACCGAGTCCAGACTGCGGGAGATCACCTCGGCTCGCAGCAGATCTGGCCTAGGGCGGTGGAAAAGGTGGCAAAGCAATGGCGTTGTATTTTTCTGTTTTATTGGCCAAGATAAATGTCTCTAAGTGGTAATGTACGCCAAGGTGTGTAATGGATGCCAAGGTATGTGTTTGAGTTGCATGACATTATTTTTTATTATGATCACTACATATGAGGCTGATCCAGACATCAGCCAAGCAAGATTAAAGTTGGCCCATTGCAATGTTTTCAATTATAAAGTAGTATTTAACGACAATATACATGTTGTGGGTTTTTCATATGATGGCATGATGCTTACATGTGTTTCACTTTAGCATGCATTATGTTTCAGATTCATGAGCATGCAGCAATAAAAAAAAATACATCATTATAATTATTCACACTACGTGGGTTGTTTTTGAAAATGGTGACTAAATTAGTAGGGGTATATATACCTGGTATTTTTTCAAAAAAATTAATACAGATACATGTCCAGGTCTGATTTACACGGTGGTGTAGACTGCTTTTCTCCCAATTTTTGACAGAAAAAAAAAATATCGGAAAATCACGTGAAGTTTTAGTGCTCAGCTGACTGACCCACATCAGTGTTGACTCGAACCATTTGAACAGTTACAGTACCTCCACAGGCGAGCAACACAGCAGCATAATAACCACCATAGCTTATGGCTACAACAAGGAAGCCAATGAGAGGGCTTTGTGGGGCAGCAGGTGACCCACAGGATGCACCGGTGGGCCCTACCCATGGCTGCGGCGGCGGGGGGGGGGGCGCAGGGAGGGCACGGGGGTGCGGGGGGGGGCACAGGTTTACGAGTGCGATGTCACCGTGACGTCGTCACGCACGCGCAGCGTCTCCGCACAGATTCACGGGTGCAGCTCCCAGGGGCCCTGTTCTCTCGGCTATCCGTGCCCCCAAAAACCTCGAGTGCGCTGACACCGCCGCCCTTGTGGGAGGAGCCAGCGTGGGAGTGCCGCCCGTTACCTGCGGGTGTGCTGGGGACCCTTGCCGGTGGTTGACCTCTTCTTGATGAGGCGCTCCACAGCGTTGGGGCGGAGGGCGGGCCGGTCCCCGTGGCGCTTGTAGAGACCCGGGTACTTCTTATCCAGGACCTGCTCTCGTCTGGCGAATTAGGGCAAAAACATATACGCGATACACGTTAACTCAATGTAGTCTGCCTGGTAGTTGGGTCCGTAACAATGTGTGTGTGTGGTGGTTTGTACGTATGTACACACCATCACACACACATTGAGCGATAGTGCAGCGGTTAGCGCGCTGCGCTATGAACCTGGCGACCCGGGTTCGATTCCCGCTCACGGTCAACACCAGTGACGATTATCTGAACCGGTTCCGGGCCTCCCCTAGGTCTACTCAGCCTCAAATGAGTACTCGGTTCGGTGTGTACACATCGCCACTAGGGAGACAAAGGCGGTCGGGCGTGGTGCTGGCCGCCCACCCCCTCGTGTACCGTTCCGGCCTTCATAGGTGCTCGCTAACAGCACTTGCCCCTACAGTCTGTTAAGGCTATATGGGGGGTCTTTGTCTTTTGTATGTATGTTGAACTTCTTTCGCACCGTACGTAGCCAGCCGTGCTAGAGGTCGTCCACGTCCGGTTTGTTTGTATGCAAGTGTTCATACGAGCGACTGTGCGTGTGAGCGAGACTGTGCGTGTGTGTGTGAGCGGTGCCCTCCCTACCTGACAAGATCTTTCTCCCGCACCTCCAGCTGCAGCATGATGGTACTCAGCTCCATGTAGAGGTTGTTGGCTCGCTCCAGCTTGCGTTCGTAGTGGTCACGCACGTCCAGAGCGTGCCTGAGGGAAAATAACAACCGCTATGAGCACAACACTTGATTTTTTTGTATGCAAAGAAAATCAATTACTTAATATATTTCAATCATTTAGTAATCCCAGAAGTTTAGTGAGTAAAGGGGTCTGGTTAAGATGCAGTAATGCCTGCTCGGTGTGTAGTACAATTTTTTTTTTAAAAAGGCGGAGCCCTGCAATTGCCTGCTCTTACCACTGCTGGCGAAAGGACCTCCACTTTAGGAAGCTCTACAGAGCTTCTCTTTATGTTATTTTAGCCTCATTTCTCACGCTGGCCAGACATGCTGGAAGAGGAGGGAGTACCCACGAATTTACCCCACCACACACGAACGACTCAACCGACTAACCGTGGTGCACCTTATTCATGCTGCTGGGTGGACAGTGGCGAGGGGATTTACCAAACCGTTGCCAGGAAACTGATTCGGCGCCCTCTGGATTGCTGCTATAAACGTCCATGCGATAACCCACTTCGTTGAGCTATTATTTGTGGCCAGGTCGCTTCTGAAAAAAGCTATAGAGCTTTTTGAACCTTACCGGGTAAAATAAAAAAAAACAGTTTAGTTTGCACCGTTTCAAGTCCAGCGCGTTAACCATCGCACCGCGACACGGCTTCCCTCGGCACGCCAAGGCGGTTGTACAACGTGGAACGAGGGTCACCTGAGCTCTTCTCGCCTCCGCTTGATGAGCTCTTCGTCCAGCCTGTGGATGCACGCCCCCTCACTCCGGATCTTCTCAAAGTGGTTCTTCACCTCCTCGCGCCACTCCACCTGCAAGCGCACGCGCGGGAAATAAAAGGCCAGTGCAAGAGGCTTCACGCGCGTCTTACGGTGTGTGTGTGTCGAGCCATCGTGGATGAGCGACTTTCACACGGGCAGAGGAGACCGGTATCCAGCGGCATGACTATGGGGGTGGGGTGGCAGCGTTACGCGACGCATCGGGGCCCAGTCGGCCACAAGAGGGCCCCCGAATCAACGGATAAACAAGTAACAGAAATGTGTTCAGAAAAACTAATTAAACGAAAATATATTCCAGTAATTTAAACATAATGGCAAAAAACGTTGTTACAATTTTTTAAAAAAATATTTCCGAAAAATACTACCGGTATTTGTTACTGAACACCATTTAATCAGTCTGCATTAACCACAGGTACGTGTGGTTAATGCAGACCTGATCCCTTGCAAAAGGTATCTATTTGGTGTTTGATCATCTTAACAAATGCTATATTGCCAGAAAGGGTAAAACGTATTCTTATTTTTCATACTTTGATACTGCCAAAAAGGCCCCATGATATAGGCTTTTTTTGCTAACTGACGTCTACTTGAACATAATACGCACGATAACACAACTCTGAGTGTCGTACCTTTAAATCGTTTTAATAATAACTGTCACTGTGAGATTGTCTTCCTCTAAACCCAATACACGGTGCAACTAAAATAATACCCATAAAAAGTTATAGCCTACATATCATTGCATACCGGTTTAAAACCATCCGTAGCTATTTCAGTAAAAGGGAGTCGGGAGAAAGGAGGGTAGTAGGGGAAACCCCACAGTCGCATCTTGCATAGCGCCCCCCCCCACTCCCCCCCGTTGCAACAGGTCGTTTTGTTATTTTGGTGGCCCAGTCACCTCACACTGGAGGAGACCTGTTAATCACGAGACTAAAGAGGCACCGCTAATTGCTCTTTCAGGTATCAGGAAAGCCGTGTGACATTGCTAACATTGCGCAACTGTTAAGTTGGGCACCTCCGTGTCGGCTGAAATTTTAGGAACGATTGTGCCCACCGGTAATCCCTGAAGTTTGTATGACACTGTGTTCATATGAATAGACATGTAGTGTAGCGGGTAGCGTGCTGCTCGATTCCCGTTCTATGGTCAACACCAATGACGATTATCTGAACCGGTCCTGGGCCTCCCGTAGGTCAACTCAGCCTCAAATGAGTACCTGGTGAGGTGTGTAAACATCGCCACTAGGGAGACAAAGGCGGCCGGGCGTGGTGCTGGCCACTCACCCCCTCGTGTGCCATGCCGGCCTTTGTAGGTGCTCGCTAACAGCACATGCACCAACGGCCTGTTCAGGCTATACGGTGAATTTTTTTTTATTGAGATGTATCTCATTCATCCACTCGGCTCAAGTTGTTTATATATATACAATCCGCAGTGCATGCATGCTTGTGCTTTTAAAACTAGCTGCTTCCTGCTCTCAGCTTCCCATCAAGATGACAGTATTCCCTTTCCAGACTTGATTGTATTTTTCCAGCTGCTACTTTCTTAATTGTCATCACCACTGCAGCCATGATTCTGAGGTCTCTAGAGCAACAACAACACAAACAATTCAAGTCGCTCTTGAGAAACATTTCATGAAACTAATTTTTCATTCGGCGTTGCACTGCAGGCAAGCACCGTTGTGCCATCTGTTAGGGTGTGTGTAGTAATTACCCAAAATTAAATCGAATTGTGTGCCATATTCAAGTTGTTTCAATGATGGGTTTATTCTGGTCGGGTCACATACTAAGGCTCGTAATTTTGTCCTTGCTGCTATCACCAGCTAGTCACATTCTCAGGATGTACCATGTGTACATATTATAATTAGCGATGGATGACTGTATGTATTCATGACCATGGGGCGCTCTACTTTTGTCATGGTTTTGTAATGACTGTAGAATTAAAGAAACATATAACAACACTTCTGTTTACTCTTTGGTTCTTTCGGTAAAGTCACGTGGGTATAAAATAAAATAAATTAAATCACGACGTTTCGATTGCAGCACAAGCAATCATCATCAGGTGGGAAAACCACAGCAAGAACATTTTTCGCCGAAGTGGGAGAGAGAGTTGCCATGGTAAGAACATTTTTTTCTTGCTGTGGTTTTCCCACCTGATGATGATTGCTTGTGTTGCAATCGAAACGTCGTGATTTAATTTATTTTATACCCACGTGACTTTACCGAAAGAACCAAAGAGTATGGATCCCTGCGGTCACGAAAACTTCAAATCTAGATTGAACACTTCTGTTTGTTTTAAAAACACAAGTCGTACATTGCCAATCTCTGATTAGCATGGCTGGCTACGTACGGCGCCAAAGAAGTTCAACATACGTACATCTATAAACACAATATGTTCATGAAAACTCGTGAAAGGTCATCAAAATGGACAGGTCCGTCAGTGTCTCCACATTCAAGCATTGGGTGGCGATCATCTCAGTTGCCGGTCCTACGTCAAGTAACCGACAACACTCTTGGCCAAATTGCCTGTGACCAGCACAACTTCCACTTGTGTTTTCTTTACACTTGCTTAGCCAGGAAAGCCACACGTAAAACTGAAGTATTTCAAGAGGGTGGTGTTTTCAGTTTTCGCAGCGGCGGAGCGTTGTTGCTGCTGCTGAGTGATCCCAGTCGCTCGTACGAACACTTGCATACAAAGAGCCTGCCCCTTCGAAGAGAACTACAGTGCCTTGATGTACCACGCCTCACTTACAACACACAGCAACACCCCCGTTCATGTCGGCGATGCGTTCGCGAAAGTTGCGACGAAGAATATCGAAACGACGTCGATCAAAGTGATTGACAGGGGAGTAGCAGGTGGTGGTGGTGGAGGCGAAGGCTGAGAGACGACGGATAACGAGAGCGGATGGACGATGCTGAGAGACGACGTAAGTGTGGGACGAGGCGACGGAAATTGGCTAGCGATGTTAATAAAGTGACGACGTATTTGTGAAACGACGTGAAAGAGGGCGATATAGATCGGAGTATTACTGTACTTGCTTGCGCAAAATCCCCCAAAGCACTTGGAAGGTAAACAACAATGTTGCTTATGTAAACAACAGGGGGCAGCATTGTCTTTAAGATGACTGCATCTGGAAAAAATATACGTACTCGATTACCAACTGGTACTGCATTGGCAGAATTAGGCAATTGTCACGCAAGCCTTTGTTAGACGTGTCGGGTTTCTGCTGGCAAAGGTGACAAGATTAAAAAAAGATACGTATGCATTTCTTTTTTTTACGAATAATAATTTAAGCTTATTTACCCTTGCCAAGCCTTAACGGGTATCAAGACTCGTTTTTTTTAAGGAACGTCCTGCCAAGTTGTCCCAGTCGGGAGGCGATATTGCTGCTTGTGCCGCTAGCCCCGACGAAGTGAATTGGCAGGTAATATTCGAGGATTGGGATGTTGGCCAATACCGGTTACATTGCGCATTGTTTAAGCCGTGCGAGGAAATCAGGGAACCTAATGGGTGAAAGTATGCGCGTGGGAGAACGTAGCGAGTGTGGAGGACACTCACCTGGGACTGAAAGTAGGTCTCCTGTGGGGTGGACAGCAGGTCAGCTGACGCAATGTCCAGGTGCAGCAAGATCTGCCGGAACGAGGGACGGTTTCTGGGCTTGCCTGTCCTGTTACCACAGAGGGACACGGGCGAAGCATGTGCACTCACGTCGTCAGCCCACGGGACACCGTGACTATGCCCACGAGAAATCTGAAGGGAAGCCTCCTTCAACCTAATTTGTTTGTTATGGTTTATCCTCCACCCTTTGAATCGTTACAGAACTCCTCTTATGCGCCACCCCGTTATCCGCGGCTCCTATTATCTGTGGGAGTTGGAGTGCCCACGAAAACTCTTATTATCCGTGGCTCTATTCTTCCTATTAGCCACGCATGATTGTGGAATGGCATCCGATTACCTGCGGTTTTTTGACGTTTAAGAGAAATCGTGATGAGAGAGGGACATTGTCAAAGTGCTGCGGTCAAAGCATGGTGCGCGCTGGGCTCCTGCTGTGACCACAGGCGGCACAGAAGCCACGAATAGACACAGGGACAAAGAAACAGAGAGACACACATAGAGAGATATAGATACACATATAAACACGGAGGCAAAGAGAAACACAGAGTCACAGAGAGACACACATAGAGAGACATAGATACACATATAAACACGGAGGCAAAGAGAAACACAGAGTCACAGAGAGACACACATAGAGAGATATAGATACACATATAAACACGGAGGCAAAGAGAAACACAGAGTCACAGAGAGACACACATAGGGAGATATAGATACACATATAAACACGGAGGCAAAGAGAAACACAGAGTCACAGAGAGCCACACATAGAGAGATATAGATACACATATAAACACGGAAGCAAAGAGAAACACAGAAACACAGTCACAGAGAGACACACATAGAGAGATATAGATACACATAAACACGGAGGCAAAGAGAAACACAGAGTCACAGAGAGACACACATAGAGAGATATAGATACACATATAAACACGGAGGCAAAGAGAAACACAGAAACAAAGAGTCAAAGAGAAACACACATAGAGAGATATAGATACACATATAAACACGGAGGCAAAGAGAAACACAGAGTCACAGAGAGACACACATAGAGAGATATAGATACACATATAAACACGGAGGCAAAGAGAAACACAGAGTCACAGAGAGACACACATAGAGAGATATAGATACACATATAAACACGGAGGCAAAGAGAAACACAGAAACATAGAGAGATATAGGTACACATATAAACACGGAGGCAAAGATAAACACACAGAAATACGGAGACACAGAGACACGGAGACAGGCATGGAGACACAATGACACAGACACACAAGAAAGAGAAGGAGATACATGAAGACACGGAGGCGTACAGAGAGAGAAACAGAGACAGACACGGAGACACCTTTTTCCAATGGTATCAGAGAACATATAAAGATAAATGACAACATCCAGAATGAAGAAAAGCAAGTGGTCTTGGGCAGAACATGTCACTCGAGAGGATGATAAATTGTGGTGCAAGTTTAATAAAGGAGCGACAACCAGGAAATGCAACACATCCGAGGGGACATTAACAGAGGAGATGGAGTGATGAAATCAGCCCGTGTGCAGGTGCTGGATGGATTGTTGCATCGCAAGTGCACGAAAGGGGCTTGGGGAGGCCTTCATCCAGCAGTGGATTGAACGTGGACGATGATGTTGAATATTTGCAGATAAATATAAAATAAAACTAGTTATGTGCTGATTTTAGAAAGCCACTGGAGCTATGCACTTTTAAATCTAAATTGGAACATCACTTCTTTAGAACTGATTTTAGTGTTTAGCTTGTTGTCCTTCCCCGGCACCTCCAATTGCCATGGTTGGCGACGTACTGCATGAAAGCAGTTCAACAAACATACTGACTACACACACTATCCAGTTTTTGTTTTGTTGTTTAAAGACAATATCCATGAGCTGGCTTTCACCTGTGGTTGAACAAAATAATGAATTACAGTCTGCTGAAGTCAATGGAATTGATGGCGAAGGCCATCAAGGTAGATCACGATCTAACGATTGGTTAACGGGCCGCCGCCTGTGATACTTATCCTAATTGTGGGCCAGAGCAATTGGAATGGTTTCCAAACCTGTCAACCTATACGGTTTACCCCGTATTCTTGTACAGGGAAATTGAGTTTTTAGGTCAATGCGGCATACAGCCGTTTCAATTCGGGAAGAAATAATATATATTTTTGTCTATTTGTTTGTGTTTCTCCTCTGTGATGGGACTTTGTAGGATGAACGTTGAGATTTATAAGGGCACGGGGTGACCAATAAGGTCTGAATTGGTCTGTAATAAGAGAGGCACTGATGAGGGGTTGGCAGGTATGGGTATCCCACACTCAGCACATTTCCCATGTGGGTTGCACCGTTCTGGAGTAGGGCTGGATTTAATTACACTTTATTAATGGGAAACATTACGTGAAGAAAAATTAACGTGCAATGCTTAACGTTTAAATTACAGATTCGGGAATAAGTGTGCACACAATTAAAGCTATTGAAGTGTTATAAATTTAAATCTGAAAATAAGAAATACAATCTGACGTTGGGCCTCAAAATCCAATATCTGAAAAGATGTATCTTAAATGTATCCCGAAAATGTATACATAGTATATATTGCATATGCAGATTCAGTCAAGTTACCATTTTAATACTTTTTAAATTAACAGCTGTGTGCTCTAACAAGTCACATTTGTTTAATATTCCATTAATTAGACGAACATTTTGTCTCGTAAACTTTTACAGCACATTCATGAACGTAATAAAAAAACAAATGCAAAACTGTTACTTGGTCAAAATGGTTTACCAGTGAGATACAAGAACACAGTTACTACATTTGTCAGGAATTTGAAGCATAGGCAGTTTTTTTAAATTATGATTTCAAATTCAGTGTTTAATGTAAATTGTTGTCTCACGTGGTAGATTAGGGTCGTGAACTTGCCGTTGATTTTTTTACTGCCGTTAGAAGGTCCAAGTCCGGGTTTCACGTCTGTATATTGTTTGCCTTGCGATTGCCAGATGATCTCTGAGGTCAACTTAACAGCAGACAATGCACTTGCCTGGTAGCTGCACATAAAACAATAATTATCACTAACCTGCTTCCGTTTCCACCCTTAAAACAACCCCTATATCTTCTGCCTTCCCATCCTACTGCTACTCCCTGCCCCCTAGCTAGGAACCAGGCCTGCCCCAACCTCTATCACTACCCCTAACCCTACCCCAACCCTCCATAACCACTCCCCATCAGTTTCAGTTTTTTTCAGTTTATTTAGTTTATTTATTTTGGTATAGCCCTGTGAGCCATTTGGCTCTTGAATCGGGTGCAACCACAACAAACAAAAAAAACAAAAACACGAACAAGAAAAACATCTTAAAGTGACTATGTGACTGTGCAAACAGAAAATCCATGAAAAAAAACATCAAAATATTCCTGAAAAAAAGCACCGTACACCAACGCTGTGTGCAAAAAATCCCATTGGGATGCAAGTTAAACAACAACAACAACCACAAGAAAACTTAGATTAAGGCCATCAGTCTAACTCTGTACTACAACAAAACAAACATGTCCAAACCAAAAAACTTTTCGAAATCACCAAAAAATAAAGCCGTAATTGCAACGTAATAGTGATCACAAGGACTGTGATCGAATTTTTACAATAAACTACATAAATAACATGTAACACCAAATTCTAGAGCCATAGCTGTCTGCATGAGTTACTCCATAACAACAGACGCATCAGTCGGAGTATCACATTTTTCAATGCACCTTTAGGATCAGCACGCTAAATCAAAATACAGATAATACTTTGCAGCGTCAAAGTATTGAATAGCAGTGGCAGCTAGGGGTGTACAACTCCTCTAGAGCAGTTTTGAGAGAAGATCTCATTGGTAGCGATTCAAGTTGCAGTTTATTGGCAATAGCATTCCAGACCCTGGGGGCATCAATAGCAAAGGCCCTTCCTCCAGTTTTTGTATGGCAATAGGGAATGTGAAGCTGGTAAATGAGCGAAGACCTGAGGTCAAATTTGTTTTTTGAAACAAAGAAGAGATCCAGTAGGTAGTCTGCGGATTTTTTTGTAAGTACATCGTGAATAAATAAGATCTGGTGTACAAGCCATCGAACATTAAGAGATGTTAAGTTTGACCCAATGTAGAGATCACAGTGGTGAGTCCTATATGGGCAGTTCAATGTAAATCTTAAAGCCGAGTGATAGATGGAATCAAGCTTCTTCAGTACAGTACTTGGGGCTGATTTATACACGATGTCACAGTAGTCAAGTAGAGGCAGTATGGTGGCTTTTATCAATTCCAAACGGAACATTGGGGGGAAGCAGTACTTGTGTCGATACAGAAAACCTATTTTTTTGTCTTTTTACCAATATAATCAATGTGATCTTTAAAATTCACTTTTGAATCCAGGATGACCCCAAGATACTTATAGATCTTGACTTGCTCTATTTGATAATTATTTAAGGAATGTAATTGGGGAAAAATAACTTCCTGCTTTAGTCCTGGTGAGAAGCATGGCACCTTGGTTTTGGAGGTATTCAGGACTAGTTTAAGAGCAACTAGCTGATGTTGTAGTTTGTTGAAATCACCCTGGAGCTTAGCAATCACGTCATCCGGAGAGCGGCCAGCAGTAATCAGTATCGTGTCATCTGCAAAAAAAATTACCCTGGAATGATCCAGGTCAGTGCCCAAGTCATTGACATAAAGAGAGAACAAAAGGGGGCCGAGGATGGAACCCTGTGGAACCCCTTTTGTTATCTTAAGACTGTTTGACCTCCAACCATCTGTGAATACAGTTTGGGTGTGAGAAAAGAGGTAATTTTGTAACCATTTTACTGCGTTTTCGGAAAAACCGAGGCAACTTAGTTTACTAAGCAGGGTGTTGTGGTCTACTGTATCAAAAGCTTTGGACAGGTCTAGAAAAAGACAGGCACAGTACTGCTTAATATTAAGGCTACTGTAAATGTGATTCAGAGAGTCTAATGCAGCAGATGTGGTGCTGTATTTTTTTTCGGAACCCAGATTGTTTTAGATGTAGTAGATTGTTGGTGGACAGGAATCTGCTAATTTGGTAGGTCAATAACTTTCAAAAATTTTCATCAACGGGGACAAAATTAAGATAGGTCGGTAGTTATTTGGATCATCTTTAGGGCCCCCTTCGTGAAGTGGACGGACATAGGAATGTTTCCATTCTAAAGGAACTGATGCTTCTTTGATGGACAGGTTGAAAATATGGGCTATAGGTTTGTATATTAGGTGACCAACAGTTAGTAGAGCAAACTTAGCAAAGATGGGAATAGTATCTGCTCCGGCAGAGGAGGACCCTTTGAGGTAGGACAGTTGTTTCAGAACATTACTTTCGTGGATTAGCTAGAAACTAAATTCGTTTAATCTTTGGACAGGGGTGTAGGAATTTGCATGAGCAGGGGTGACTCCCAATACATTATCAAAAAGATTACCAGCTTCAGAAAAATTAAGATTAAAATTGTCAACTATTTTTTTGGGATCTGAAAAATATTCCCCATTTTAGTTAAGCTCAGCGGGCAGATTGTCTGTTTTGGATGCCTTTTCGATACATTTGATTGTTTTCCAAAAAATCCTGGCATTTCCATGTGATTCCAGGAGAGTGGAGGAAAAGTAGGCATTTTTTGCATGCCGTATTTTTTTGACGCATCTATTCCTTAAAATCCTGTATTCTAGCCAGTCATTGACCAAATTACTTTTCTGAGCACATGCCCAAGCCTTGTTCCTAGTTTTCATGAGCTTTGTAATCAAAGGATCAAACCATGGTGGGCAGTTGCCTTTAGTTTTAAATCTAACCAACGGAGCATGTTTGTTAAGAATTTGGAGAAACGTGTACCTGAAGGTCTCCCAAACCGTAGTCAGGTTGGGGATATCACAGACCTTGTCAATATCCGAGTGAAGCACATCATTAGTAAATGCCTGAGTGCTGAAGTGTCTCATAGAGTGCTTCTCAACCAATGTAGGGGGGGCTTTGGATCTGGATGATGATCTCACTCCAAAAATGTTCTCCTGTCACCATAACTGCACTATCACTTTTAATAACAACCCCATTCTTTATTATTTCAACCACCATCATCGTATGTACAATTTTATGATTGTTGTAAAGTGCCTTGGAATACGGCTCTATATACATCTATGTAAGATAAGAAGATCAAACAAACCCTAAATCCCATGAAAACTGGGTTAATGGCAAACATACCACCAACTATTCACGATGTGGTGATACTTGTAATATACATAAGGATACCTTTAATCCCCTTTATTGTTTTGTTAGTAAATAGTTCAACGTCTTAAATGTATTTTTTTCCATGGTGTATGGGAAGATGAATATTAAATGTGGGCATTGACAAAGAAAATGGAACTACCATTGATGAGTGCACAGAGAAGCATGAAGAGGTGCATGCTGGGAATTACACTGGAGGACAGAAAGAACGAAACATGTATTCGACACCAAACACGAATAAATACGTCGTGTTGACTGTTCAGAAGGTAAGTCAGCTTGGGCAGGGCTCGTCGTGCCTTGAAGGGATGATGGCCAGTGGTCAGGACTGGTGATGGAAGAGCAGCTAAAAGAGAGAACGCACCTAAGGGGACGACGATCAGAGATGGAAGTGATAGCTGACGCATGACAGCGAGACAGACATTGTGGCATCACAACACTACTTGGGATGGCTTTGGCATAAGGAAACCCATTCATCCAGCAGTGAAGAGATCGTGGCTGAAGAGATGAGAAGATGGCATCAAAAGAAATATGATGATGAGCAGGTGTTCCCGGTGTGAAGGGTGCTGCCTCTGGTTACCAGCATTGGGTGAGGAGGATCTTGAAGCCATCGGGGCAGGATGTGGGCACAGGCAGGTGCAGGCTGTTGCTGCCCACGCCCCAAATGATGGCCGAAGAGTCGACGTCTCTGTACGGGATCTCCCCTGTGAGCAACTCCCACAGAACCACGCCGAAAGACCTACAGACGCACGTACAAACACACACACACACACATACACAAATATCCTTAACAGTCTTTCAGGACAAGTGCTGTTTCACGAGCACCTATGAAGGCCGGAATGGTACACGAGGTGGGTGCTCCCCCTGCCCTCTGCCTGGCCACCTTTGTCTCCCCCAGTGGCGATGTTTACACACCGCACCAGGCAGAGTCGGTCTAAGGGAGGCCCAGGACTGGTTCAGATAATCGTCACTGGTGTTGGTGGCCGTGAGCGTGATTCGAAGTCGCATCGCCGGGTTCGTAGCGCAGTGCGCTAACCGCTGCACAATGCCTCCCCACAAATACACACACAAGCACCATGGACTAAACACCGCACAAACAAACACAATCATTACAGACGTGATCATGAAAGCCAAAGAATATTCCCCGTCATGATAGGGTGCTGCAACACAGCTCCCTATCATGTTTCTTGTAAGAGGTCGAGCGTTGTTAACGGTGAACGGTTAGGTGTTACATGGCTAATTTAAAGTCAGACGGCGTCGACGGAAAGGTTTTGAATGTCTGTGGGCTGGCCCTGCGGTTTTGGTGGCGCCTTGGCATCGGTAATCCAATCCTAACGAGGCGAATGCCATCTGTCGCTCAGGGATGCCACGCAGGGTCCACAGAAGGGACATCTGTACCCAGCAGAGGAACACCGCGCCCTTCCTCGGCAGTCAGCGCCAACAGGGGACTAATCACTGCTCTGCTGCCCATCAAGCTGCTGATGGGACTCCACACTGACGAGACGGGCTCAGCGGAAATGCCCCAGCGGTGATGACATTAAGCGGCATCGCTGGCAGTTTACCTGTTTCCGTGTTATTTCAAAAGCAGAGGCTGCTAATGACGTTGCGTTTTTATGTGGAATTTGGACACGGGCGCATATTTGGGGGGAGGTGGGGGGGGGCAATCCCCCCGCGGATCCCCTCCAAAAAGAACTTGCAACGTGCATGCGCGCAGACCCTTCGATTGCTCGACAATACGGTCTCGACGCGTGATTGATGTAGCTGTGATGAGACACAGGTCACTCGCAACAGACACACATACACACCTGTGCACGTGCTCGAATCAGTGATGTATGGGGGGGGGGGGCATCGCTACTAGTACTGTACTGCTAGTGGTGGAAAATTACACTGACTTACAAGTGAGCACTAGCTCTGAATAGGATACTGTCCTTTCATTTTATTGATCGTGCATAAACGAGCCGAGTTGACCCCCAACCAGGGTTTGAACTCGTGCGTATCCGCTTGTGTGTGTGTGTGTCGGCTGCTATTCCACGGAGATATCAACTACAACCGTACAGAAACGCTTCCAAGACGTCTGACCAGTGTGGAAGAGTAGGCAAAAAAAAACCATACCCTCTTAGAGGCACTTTATAGCGTTCCATCAGGAGGTCGGCAACAGAAATAACAAGAGGAGCAATTTTCTTTGAATTCGGTTGAAAAAAAAACCTTGGAATATTTCGAGAGCCGCCAATGGCATGTGAATGAACACAAGAACGGGTTCTTAACGAGGAACGTCACACCTTCTTTTTTGTCATCACCATTTGAAGAACGGCACACGCACCATGATTTGTAATTGCCGCATTACAAGTCACTGTTGGACTTTTAGACGCGGACCGTTAATCGAAAATAATTATAGTGTCGGGAGCCACGACGCAGCCCCTTGAAGGGCCGCATGCGGCTCCAGAGCCGCAGTTTGCCGACCCTTGCGCTAGCGGAAAAGGCTCCCGTCAGCAGTACTGTGAGCAAGCAAACGCAGTACTGTGTGCAAGTGCTTGCACACAGTATACGGCACAGTATAGGGTCAACAGCACGTGTAACATTCACATTGAACGGGCAGAAATGACAGTTCTTATGAATCACAACTTTGCCGCCACGAAGGTTTTCAGCAGCTGCGGTGAAAATGAAAGGGAGAGGGGAGCGCGGGCCATAATTCCAGCTCAATTTAGGAGCAGGACCCCCACACATTTGCTTCACGTTCAGAGCCACAGCTGGCCCCCGCGTGCCAGCCAGGGCGAGGCTGGCACCACGTGGAACGCTGTGGTGGACAGCCTCACGTGCAACCACGCCGTGTGTGGACTATTGCCTGCAGCTGCTACCCGCTGGCCTGCCACACGCCCTCTTTGTGTGTACACGTTATGTTGAACTACTTTCGCACCGTACGGAGTGGAATCTATCTGCCGGCTAACAACAACATGAACAGTCATCTTCTTGGTTCTTTCGGTAAAGTCACGTAGAATGAGAATAAAACAATAAAACAAAATTAGACAATAAAATTCTCACGACGTTTCGGCCACAACACAAGTAGCCTTCTTCAGGTGAAGGAGCAGAACTGTCGGGACGACAGCGCTTCAATGAACGCTGCTAAGATTCGCAGCGTCTTTTAAGCTAGGTGGGAGAAGTGAAGCACCTTGACAAAGGAGTTTACATATCAAACAGGAGAAATTAGCATTGAAATAGCTGTGATAAAGTGTTGGATCAGCAGGGTGTTAAAGTCAGAAATTAGCATGAAAAATGAACAGTCATACCTTGATATGCGAACTTTTGATTTTGGATTATCTTAATGACCATTATTTGAATGGAAAATAATAAATACCAACATATTTAAATAAATAATGCGCGAATAGATCTCTGGCACTTTATACATAAGAATAACATTACGTTTCTTCGTGATATAGATTTTATTTATGTCCGTTTATTTATATGATTTGTAATACTGTACAGTATAAAATATGTCACTTTCAAAATAAATCATTTTTTGATTTAAAGCTTTCGTGACTGCAGTAATTCATATTCTTAGCTCTTTCGGTAAAGTCACGTTGAAGGGAAACAATAAAGTAATAAAATATATATAAACAATAATATATAAAACAATAATATATATTTTATTACTTTATTGTTTCCCTTCAACGTGACTTTACCGAAAGAGCTCAAATAAATCATGTTTGTTTACAATATGAAGGCAAAGTTATGTGTTTATACTATGAAATAGTAAGTTACGAAGGCTGGGAACGCATCATCATAGACGAATGTTATAGGTTATTCAATGTACGAAGTTTAAATATACAAAGCACCCAGAACGCATCTAATTCGTATATCGGGGTATTCCTATACACGGACGATTCACCTTCGATTCCTCTCCCATTATCGGTCGCTTAACATACACAATAAACGTGTGTTTATTTCCACATCCGATCAGCCACACAGACTAAATACTATTTATTTGTATGTGCGGGACAAATATTGGAAGGAGGCGAACTGTCGTATCACTCATTATGCTGTTAACTTATAATCGCCACATAGACGATGACGATTGCACTGCCTAGGATCACCACCTGTCCTGTTTTTTCTCCAAGAGTGCTCTTTTTGAGGAAGCTGTCTTGAGAAATCTGTAAGGATTCCCTGAGACATTCAGAGTCTTCTCATCAGCCGTATGATAATTATGATACACCACTCGAGACATGGGCGTGGAGTGCTTCCCTTTTCCAGTATTGGGAGATATATCTCCCCATGCCATTTCCCAGTATTTTGTCAAACTCTCAGAGGGTGGCAGCCCCAACTCTGGCCTTCCACCTGTGGCAAGGTGGAATGAGTGATGGGGACAGACGTTCACAAATAGCCGTGGGCGGCATCGGGTCACGATGGCTGTGCATCCGCCACCGAGGGGCACAGAAGGTGGTGGCGGAAAGCGGAGAGACAATTTGTGCCCCTGAATGTTCTCTTGGCACCGTTGACTTCTCATAAAACATGAAAAGGTAGAGGTGTAGCTGCAGCCCTGCAACTGCTTGCTCACAACCACTGCTTGCAGAAGGGCCTCCATGAGAGGGAGCTCTGAGGCTATCCATTTAGTACGTACGCATGGAGGGGGGGGGGTAACCCAAATGAGTACGCTTGCGTATGGGGAGGGTTTACTGACAATGTATGTACGCATAGGAAATGGGGGGGAAGGGTGAAGCCTCGATAATAATAATAATTTGTCTACATTGGCCTTCAAATGAGTTAGATAGTCCGGCGGTGGACTATCTGTTTGCTTAAACACGTTAATATTATTCATTCTTGATCGTTTCTGCATGGATTAAATATCGGCCGTTCTACAGGATTCGGGGGGGGGGGGGTGCGTCAAGCGTACGTACGCAGGTGGGGGGAGGGGGGGTATAAAAAGTTCGCGTGCGTACAGGGAGGGGAAGAAGGGTCAAGTTTTGACAGATTTTTGCGTACCTACTAAATGGATGGCCCCTCTCGAGAGCCACTCTTGAGAGCCACTCCAAATAGGGCATTTGGCCTAATCTCCCACACTGGCCACGCACGCATATTATACACATCTTGGAAGATGTCGGGTAACACAAAATGTGTCATGTTGAAAACTAATATCTGAATTGAAAACGTATGTCATCAGAACTGCTGTTTGCGTTTCATTGGTTCTCCTTCCCCCGCACTTACGATTAGCACGCTTGGCCTACGTACGGTGCGAAATAACTTCAACATGCAGTCACGGCCGGATTAAGGCATTTGCTTTCAGGGCTGCAGCACAGGGGCCTCTACCAGCTCTGCAGGGCCTCCAGAGATTAGGTGAAAAGTTATTTCATTCGTGAATGCGGAATTTGATTTGTTGCGAGCGCTGCAAAAATACATTTTTATTTTTTCTTTAACTTTGTTTTCCTCTTGAAAATATTACTGGGGGCCTCACACTATCTGTAGCCCCGGGGCCTACAACAATATTAATCCGGCCCTGCATGCAGTACATACATGTTGCGTGAGCGCTTTACATGGCTGCTTGCTCAATCAAAATGCGTAGAAGAAATGTCCCTTCAGAGCAGCAAGCTGCGGCACGGCTGGCACGGTTCGTGGGGAACAAGCAATGGACATCTCTTGCAGGATGAACATGGCACGGGCACAGTTAGTGTTTAACTTCCGTACGAAGAGGAATGCAATTCATGCAACCAAAGTTATTTTAATACCTTTTCCTTTCGTGTACTTTAAATGTAGATTCGGAAAATCGAGGTGTGCGAAATGTTTGATTTTGGTGCATTTCAAAAGACTCTCACCTGGTTATATGAAAAACTAAAAATGCTGTAATTGTATCACACCGTTGTCAATAGATATTTGTGGCACATAAGGTTCATCACGTGTGACTGGAGTGAACAGGGTTCAAAACGATGAAAAGTAAAGATGCAGTAGTGCTTTGGTGAAACTGAATTTGATCATGCAAAGCAACATGCCAACTTACCACACTGAATAAACATTGGCAATCACTGCACACCATTTGCTGCAGCATATGCATGTATGTTTGGGGAACTTCTTTCGCACCGTGCGTAGACAACCGTGCAAATCGGAGGTGTGGGGGGAAGGACAACAAACTAAACCATTCCGATACGGATCATAAACATGAGACATTGACAAAGGAGAATTAAACGAAATGTGCAAAAAAAGTGCGTCAAATAAGCATGGAGAGAAGCGGGCTTGGAATTCCACTGAGACACAAAGGGAGCAGGTTGATCGGGCCAAATATGGAAATTAGAGACGCCGTATTGACTGTTAAAGTAAATAACTGGGCTTGGAGCAGGCTCTCCAACACACCGCTGTGCTGGTTCCGAAAAAAAATACAGCACCACATCTGCTGTATTAGACTCTCTGAATCACATTTACAGTAGCCTTGATAATAAGCAGTACTGTGCCTGTCTTTTTCTTGACCTGTCCAAAGCTTTTGATACAGTAGACCACAACACCCTGCTTAGTAAACTAAGTTGCCTCGGTTTTTCCGAAAACGCAGTAAAATGGTTACAAAATTACCTCTTTTCTCGCACCCAAACTGTATTCACAGATGGCTGGAGGTCAAACAGTGTTAAGATAACAAAAGGGGTTCCACAGGGTTCCATCCTCAGCCCCCTCTTGTTCTCTCTTTATGTCAATGACTTGAGCACTGACCTGGATCATTCCAGGGTAAATCTGGTTGCAGATGACACGATACTGATTACTGCTGGTCGCTCTCCAGATGACGTGATTGCAAAGCTCCAGGGTGATTTCAACAAACTACAACATCAGCTAGTTGCTCTTAAACTAGCCCTGAATACCTCCAAAACCAAGGTGCTATGCTTCTCACCAGGACTAAAGCAGGAAGTTATGTTTCCCCAATTGCATTCCTTAAATAATCATCAAATAGAACAAGTCAAGATCTATAAGTATCTTGGTGTCATCCTGGATTCAAAACTGAATTTTAAAGATCACATTGATTATATTGGTAAAAAGACAAAAATAAAAATTGGTTTTCTGTATCGACATAAGCACTGCTTCCCCCCAATGTTCCGTTTGGAATTGATGAAAGCTACCATACTGCCTCTACTTGACTACTGTGACATCGTGTATAAATCAGCCCCAAGTACTGTACTGAAGAAGCTTGATTCCATCTATCACTTGGCCTTAACATTTGCATTGAACTGCCCATATAGGACTCACCACTGTGATCTATACATTGGGTCAAACTTAACATCTCTTAATGTTCGACGGCTTGTGCACCAGATCTTATTTATTCACGATGTACTTACAAAAAAATCCGCAGACTACCTGCTGGATCTTCTCTCTGTTTCAAAGAACAAATTTGACCTCAGGTCTTCACTCATTTACCCGCTTCACATTCCCTATTTCCATACAAAAACTGGAGGAAGGGCCTTTGCTATTGATGCCCCCAGGGTTTGGAATGCTATTGCCAATAAACTTGAATCACTACCTATGAGATCTTCACTCAAAACTGCTCTAGAGGAGTTGTATACCCCGAGCTGCCACTGTTATTCAGTGGCCTAAAATAAAATAAAATGTTTCGCTCCGGATGACCGCTGCAAAGTATTATCTGTATTTTGATTTAGTGTGCTGATCTTAAAGGTGCATTGAAAAATTTGTTACTCCGACTGATGCTCCTGTTGTTGTGGAGTGACTCATGCAGTCAGCTATGGCTCTAGGGTTTGGTGTTACATGTTATTTATGTAGTTTATTGTTAAAAATTCGATCACAGTCCCTATGATCACTGTTACATTGCATTTATGGCTTTATTTTTGGTGATTTCGTAAACGTTTTTTGGTTTGGCCATGTTTGTTGTAGTACGGAATTAGACTGATGGCCTTAATCTAAGTTGTCTTGTGGTTGTTGTTGTTGTTTGACTTGCATCCCACTGGAATTTTTGCACACAGCGTTGGTGTACGGTGCTTTTTCAGGAATATTTTCCTGTTTTTTCCTGGTTTTCTGTTTGCACAGTCACATAGTCACGTTAAGATGTTTTCTTGTTCATGTTTTTTGTTTGTTGTGGTTGCACCCGATTCAAGAGCCGAATGGCTCGCAGGGCTATACCAAAATAAATGAAACTGAAAACTGAAACTGTACTAGTAACGAATTGGCATGTTCTGTTTACGTGACAACCCTTACTATACTCTTTGGTTCTTTCGGTAAAGTCACGTAGATAGGAACATTAATAGATCACGGCGTTTCAACCATCATCAGGTGAAACAAACACAGCAGGAGAACAGCTGTTCTCCTGCTGTGTTTGTTTCACCTGATGACGGTTGCTTGTGTCGCGATCGAAACGTCGTCACCTATTAATTTTCTAACTGCGTGACTTTACCGAAAGAACCAAAAGAATATGGATTCCTGCAGTCACGAAAGCTTCAACCTTTACTAGTTTGTCTGTGTCGGGTGGTGGCGGCTTTTAACATTTATACATGTACGCGATCTAACCCAAAAAAAACCCTCTATTATGGATGATATCGTTCGCGAAAGCCTACTATGTGTTAAACAGGACGCATCGTTATGAGGGGTGGGAGGGGGGGGTGACATACGATGGACGACGCTGGTGATGGAATGGCAGCCGAAGGATGGAACGGGCCTGAGTGGGTGACGACCGGCTAGTTGGAGCGACGAGGTCGCCTCGTGTGTGAAAGAGCGAGATAGGTCACGGCGCTGCAGCTACGCCTCTCCTCACGCTCTCCACTGGCTTTCACCAATGGAGCCGCTGACCCGGTAACAATAATGGACAAAATGCTGGGCTGAACGCGAAGACAATGAGTGTGGTGGGCATGCTTTCCTCTCACTACCAATATCCCTGAACAATTTCGATTAGTTTTACCTTTCTGAGAGTTTTTTGTTTCTTCTTCTTCTTCTAAATGACATTTTTAAAATGAGGCGTGGCAGCCGGAATTGCATTCGAATAAATAAAATCCCACCGACTTTGTGCAGGATGCATATATGGCGCCTGATCAAATCAGCCCCACATCGCAGGCAATCCGTGTTGTCAAGGAGACCGCGTTCGTGGTAACCTTGGTAACGCGGAGGCCGCTGATGTATCACCCCCTAGGCACGCACAGAGGCCCGACTCACACCAGCATCTAACAACGATGCCCATTCAACATGGCACAGCTAACGAGGTTCAGTTTGTTTTAAATATTGATGCCACGTTCGGTTGGCTTTTTGTTGTTTTTGTTTACGGTCTTTTGTTTAAACTGCAACAGCTTTCGCTGTGATTTTACAAAAGGCTATAGAAATGGCCTTGCCATGGAGGTCTTGACATCCCAGCGTCTTGTTGAAAACCAACAAAGCATCAAAAACGATGTTTCTGGTATGCTCCATAGAGATTGCAGCATTTACAGTCATTCATGAATGTCTGTAAATAGCCAACTATACCATTATACAGTGGAATGGCTTTGGCTTTTCTACGATAAACTTTGCAGAGCTTAAGTGCATGACTCACCGTATATTAAGCATCGGGTGCTAACGTCACATGCTGCGATAATCCAGATGTAATTAAAACAAACCTCAATCTCCATCAGGGTAAATTAAAGTCTGCATGGTGTCACTTTTCAGTTTTCCAAACGATTATTTTGGTCGTATTGAGGTGGTATGGATGATTATGGAAGATTGATTTAAGATTATCAAGTGGAGGAGCTTAGTTCCCAACACCTTACCTAGCTTTCAAATGCCACTCTGTGGGAAAGACCCATTACACATTTGTAATAATAATAGTGGCCCTTTATCAGGTACTTGGGAGTTGTTTGAACATAATTCAGTACGATGGTGTCAGTGTGGGTTGGCGAAGAGAGGAAAGGTTGGGGTTGGCGGGGAGGACTGGTGCAGATATCACTGGTCACTGTTGCAAATCTAAATGATGACGTGGAGATGTACATAAATCCAGGATAGATGGCGATTGAGAAACGTGGCAAATGAAAAGCAGCGCATCAATTTGCCTGAAGAAGAGACGTTTCAATCAGTGCATATTTCCAGATGTGACATGAATCAAAAGACATTAACCATGGCAAATACAAATGGAGCTAAAGCTGAAAACTTTGAAGTAAAAAAACACGGCATGGGAAGGTAGGTGCACGAGTCACAGAGAGATGGGAAATGGGGCACACGGATCACGGGAAATAACTCTTCAAAGAGGCATTAGCTGGGCTGTTGAGAAAATAAAGTAAGCGTAGACAGCGGCACACAGTGATGGAAGGGATGAGTGCCGATGGTTGAGACTCGTGTTGGAATAGCAGCCAAAGGAGTGAACTCATGCCCAAGAGTACGACCGGCACGGAGATGCGGTGATGTATATATGTATGTTGAGCTTCTTTCGTGCTGCATGAGGCAAACCGTGCTAATCGGAGGTACGGGGGAAGAGCAAGAAATGAAACACAAAAAGCACTTCTAAAGAAATGGGTTTTCAATCTACATTATCACAGTGCATAGCTCCAGTGGTTTCCCAATATCGCAAATAAGAGCGTTCCAGAGGGCCGGAGAAGCGCATCTGAAAGCGCACGATGCAGTGACCGTCTTCGTTTCGATGGCGAGCCAAAAGCTGCTGCGAGGATGACCGATGAGACGATCTCCTGTGCAGGAGTGAGATGGACTGTTGCATCACGTGACCGTAGTTATAGCGTGCTGACACCGCTGCTGCGAAGGGCTGCATGCTCAATGGTGAGCCTTTGCCCCCAGAAAGAACTGTACAGTATTTCCTCGTTATCCACGAGGGATACGTTCCGGAGGTGGCCGTGAATAGCAAATTTTGCAGTTAATGATATTGGCCGATGAGATCGTACCGTTTAATGAATTGCCTCAAATAAATAAGCTATTAAATACATGCAGATGATCATAATAACTAATTTTTTTTTTTTAAACATTAAGTAAATGCAAATAAATATAAACGTATTAAACCGTAATTAATAAATTAACTTAATCTCATTACTTTGTCGCATCACATTCTCTCTCAGCACTTTATCTAATCACTTTCTGTCTCTCTCTCTCTCTCGATCTAGTCGTGAGTTCCAGATGCGATTCGCGGATAGCCAAAATCGCGGACAGCAAGTTGGTGATCAACGACGGGATGCTGTACTCACTTGTAATGTCCGCATCACCAGAAACCAAACACTCTGCGCGCCAGCTATAGTTTTTGAGCCATAAATACAACTGCTGGTAAGCTACCTCACCAATGCCCATATCCAAACCAAGTCCAACATATACCGTATTCAGGGACCAGTGAGTGAAAGTATGAAACAATGAAAAAATCTGACCCCTGCTACTATTATTTTACCAAGTAAGGCCCACTGAGCTATATAACTCTTGTTCAGAAGAGACCTGGCCACAAATGATAGCTCGACAAAGTGGCTTATCATGTGAAAATGTATAGCAGCCAAATACTCCAAACGCATGTTGATTCTAAATGTGTGGGGGGGGGGGGGGGAAGACCGAAGGATCCGGAGAAACATCCACGGGGAGAATATGCAAACTCTAAGTATACAGGCACCAGGGTCGAGATCGAATTCACAGCCTCCTGCATACCAAGCGAGGTAGTTAACATCTCGCCATCGTGGCGTCCCAGGCGCAGGCAGGCAGCGATATTTCAGCTGCAGTCCCTGGGTGACAATTCTGGGTCTCAGCTGCTGGGATTTACCCTGCTGAGGCTGAATTTGCATTAGTCTGGCCCCTCCTGGAGCAGATGGCTTAAAAGTGGATTTGGGACAAATAGCTACAAAAGCTTAATTATCATCCCATCTAGTTAACGGGGGTTCCGTTACAAAGCCACTTACTGGTCACTGGGTGCAAACGTGAGACCCATGGTTGCATAATGTATTTCTTATTTTATATAGATAAAAAAGCTATTTTAATGTCTATGAATCCATCTGCGCACAAGCTTGGTCTAAAAATTGCTATGGTTCATGTAGAATGGATTTGTAATCTTGTCTATGTTCTCACATCCATGATATTATCAAGAAACTGACATTTCCACCAGACACTGCTCTGTTGAAAAAAATATCACATCTAAGTGTGTAATGTGAGATCCAGTGAAAACCATCCCGACAGTCAAATCCATGTTTGTATTCTCTTCTGCCAGAGCTAGAAGTCACGTATGGCACAGGCAAATGCATACATTATTTCAAGGCCTCCTTCTGCAGTACTTGGACTCTGCAAGGCTTTTACAGCCTCACACATTACCAAAGATAGATCACACTGACCACACATAAATCGCACATACCTTGTAGACTTTCTGGCGTGACAATTAAACATCATATATCGATGCAGCATTCTCTCGCCAAACACGGAGTTGGCAACCGTGTAATTCATATTACACACGGTTTATTATCTGTGTACCAATGTACCGAACCGTGGTGCTGGAAAATTTTAGTATACACGGGTAAACGCCGGTCTGTAACCACGCAGTTACACATTTTCACGGGGCCGCACTTCTCCACAGCGCCACTGTGGCGCTGCGTCGTAGCTTATCAGCTGTCCGTCCGCTTTGTTGTGATTCTTGCAGCGCAAAGGACCGCGTCGCATCGCAACCGCACATTTGAATTCCGTTTGTTGTGGGCTAAGGCCCTCCCTCCTTCTAACCAGGCCTTTCACCATCGTCGTATCGTCATCGTAAACAGGTCCCTGCAGGGTGGGCTGTCTATTGCTGTCTATTGCTGATTTTACACCCAACAGCACGAGATTTCACTTCGTTAAAGTATTGAAAGGGGACGGACGGACGGACACATTAATCTATTGCAGGCTGGTACACTCAGTTTACAACTTCGTTCCTACCAGTATAATCATGGACTTCTACCCTTGACATTAAAGCGATGTAAAGTTATATCATGGGACCTCCTTGCCAGTATCAAAATATGAGAATAGGGTTTCTCCTTTTTTGCTGCCAGAAAAAGGGGGAAACATTATCCTATGTAAAGTTCATATAATGTTTACGTACGTTGTATTATGCTCTTGTGTAATGCACTTTATTTTAATCGGTGTTTAGTTAATAAACAGGTAAGTTAGTTAAGCTATGCTGAGTCTGACCACGGACATGGTTCCCCTAACCCCTGTTTCCCTTAGGCCCCTGGACTTTACCAACCCCGTATTTACCTACCATGGCCTTTTTCAGGAACCTAACCTACGTGCTGTACTTCTAATGGTTAAAGGGAATACATCTCTTTTTTAAGACCACATTTAAAGAACATTTTAACTTACAAGTTAAAACTACCTTGGGATTGACATTCATATAAATTAGAAATATAATACAGGAAATTCAGTTTACAGCAGGCCACAGTGAATAAAATCAAAAGGGAGATTGACCTAATTATTTCATTTGTGATATTTGACGTGTGACAGAACGACCAAAATGAAGGAGAGAGCTGCTCTTGGTACAGAATTCCCAAAATGGGGGACAAAGTGCCGGCTACACAATCACAGGATATGTTGTTGGCTGTGTTCCAATGATGTATCTATTGTGCTACCACACGTTGCTCTCTTACATCGAAGAAGTCACTGCGGAATCAGGCAAAAAGGGTGGGCGAATACAAGTCACAAAGCAGCGAGTCGCAATCTGAAGGATGCGCTCGGACATGCTGTCTCATGTTCTCATGTATGAGTGAGTACACCCGAGTGCAAACACCAATGTGATTTCGGGGGCTTTTTTGTTCAATCACTGATGAGTGGCCAGAGAACATCAAGCTCTCTGCCCATCACAAACACTTTGTGTCGAGTGGTAACCCGTGGCACAATCCCACGATCTTAGAAGTCGCGGCTTAGTGTCTCGGTCAGGACATGAGCCACAAGACCATCTTTAATTGCAAAGTTATTATTATCTGCTTTTGCAATGTATGTTACATGGCCTTTAAGTGTTTGCTTCACTGCAAGACGGTATCTTTTGGTGAATACAGCAGCTGCAAAAAATATATACCAGGATGCAAAGGGAATCTAACTCTGCTCTGTACAACATCATACGTTTGAAAAGTGCTGTCCGTTGTTAAAAGTGCAATGGCTGTACATGACACAAACAATACAACATTGAAAATATCATAATTGGTGTTGTTGTTCTTCATTTAGCCATCTCTAGATCTCCACCTTTATTTGAACCGGGTGATTTCGATGTTATTTATCTCAGCAGGAAGGGCCGAATGAGCTGTTACGCTCTAGGTCATGGGCGTTTAGCGACGGTACAGATGTTACACAGTACACATCTTAGCCTATTGAGGAAATAAATATTTTTTTTCGGATAACTTGAAAAATGAATGAATAAAACAGGGAGAAAAGACAGAAATTAAAATGAAAACAATATTTTGGAAAGAAATACGTATTTTTGTATCAAAATTTCGAAATATATGCTAGAATTCAAAGAAATGTTTAATATAGCATTACATTCACATCTTAAAGAAAAGGCAAAACTAACTGCCAGAATGATCATCGTATTTACATTCCTGAATAATAATAACACTTCACTCAATATGAGACATTAAAATTGACAGTGACTGTAAATATGATCAATGTAGCGCACAAACGTGCCCATTTCAGGTAACTGAAACATTGCATTGCCAAATGTTTTGGCAAATCTCACATTTCTTGTTAAGACAGCAACTGTATCGACTGGAGAAACTTATCCTGGAATTTTTCTGGAATAAACATTTGAGTCGTGCATTTTATTTTTGTTTGTTCATGAGTGAGAGATGAACACACGTGTCAACAGAGGTGACGTGCTGGCGTTTTGTGTCCAGGGTTTGACTAATTACACATCCATCACCTCCTTGAAAGTGGTGCTTTTAATGATTTCTCTATGGATTGTTCACATAGATTCGAATGTATCCATATAGTAATGGAAATTCTTACTTGCTTTTACGCATACAGCAATCACAATAGCTCAAGGCCATCAGCGAGTGACTTTGTGCTTGAAATGGCCGTTGTGTTATAACGTAGACTAATTGATGCGTGCAATCATTTAAACATGTAAAATATAAAATGTGTCAAATGTAATCGCAAGATTACCTACAAGCAATAATAGTAATCCCTCAACAGTCATCTGTTACAAGGGAAAAGCAATACATTTTGTTAAAACATTGTCATCGTCATTATTCGACATCAGTTCCCGTGAACATCAAAGTGTGCATTAATAATCCATGGGGCCCGCTGTGGGTGGAGTAACTCACCAGATGTCCACCTTTTCAGAGACAGGCTCATTGCGGATCACCTCCGGAGCCATCCAGGCCACAGTTCCCGCAAACGACATCTTGGTGCTTTTGTCCATCAGCTCTTTGGACGTCCCAAAGTCCGAGATCTTCACCAGGTCGTCGTGTGTAATGAGCACGCTGCCAGACGCACACGGTCAAGAGTCACGACACCCGGTTGTACGTGCGTCTTCAGCACAGGACACCAGTAGTTGTTGTTTTTTTTTACTCTAACCGCACGTGTAATCCTGAATCGATGGATAAATCAACCAATCATCCAATCAATGTTCTTTTGTGAGAGTCCAGAGTGATGTCATTTATCTCCTTCGCAAAGGGAGTACCGCATAAATTTTACTACATTTCAACATTGCCCCCCCCCCTCCACCCCAAAATTTGGTTGTACCATAATTTTCAGATTTAGTGTGACACAAAATGCCTGCTTTTGGAAATGATGTCCCACGGTATTTTTTTTTCAAATCCATTTACAGCAGAGGCGTTGTTAATTTGGAAATTCTCTTTAAGTATTGTGCTTGCTCGCGTAAATAAAACTTCCGGTCATAAGCAATCTGTCACGTTGGCTTGCATGCTAACCACGAGGCTATCTGGCCACCCTGTTGCTAACGAGTTCAACTTAAAGGCAGGTTTTTGACAATTTACTCGTGACTGAAATTTATTTCAAATGCTTTTTTTTAAACCACAAAGAATAACAGGAGCCGCTGTGCTCACTACGATACACAAAACAATTCCCTGACTTCACGGGCCATTAAAACACCGAGTCTCTGTGTTCTGTGAGACTTATTGCAGCTTTCAGGCCATGGTATAAGTGCAGCAGAGAGGCTTTGTGGTGCCATTCTATTCAATGTGAAACAAGTTATAATTTGTGTTTTAATTAATGTGCCAGTAAATCATTGCCATTGTCCACCTTAATTGTGTTTTGTACTGAAACTCAAATGTACAACTCAATCTCTGCATCAGTATTAATAACAGCATGCAAGGACTCATAATTTACATCGTGCAAGAACATGTGTTTTTGTTTTGTCAGAAGCCTAATCTTATATAATATAAATATATCCTGGAATATCATTGGTTGATACTGACGAAGAGCTAGATGACATTCCTAAAATAATTTGAAAAAAATGTTAAATGAATGACTTCTTGAAAAGTAACCTTTTGTTACCAAAGATTTTGATCCGAAGTTTGAAACAATATATGTACAGTGAAGGAAAAAAGTTTTTGATCCCCTGCTGATTTTGTACGTTTGCCCACTGACAAAGAAATGATCAGTCTATAATATTAATGGTATGTTTATTTGAACAGTGAGAGACAGAATAACAACAACAAAATCCAGAAAAACGCATGTCAAAAATGTTATAAATTGATTTGCATTTTAATGAGGGAAATAAGTATTTGGACCCCTCTGCAAAACATGACTTAGTACTTGGTGGCAAAACCCTTGTTGGCAATCACAGAGGTCAGACGTTTCTTGTAGTTGGCCACCAGGTTTGCACACATCTCAGGAGGAATTTTGTCCCACTCCTCTTTGCAGATCTTATCCAAGTCATTAAGGTTTCGAGACTGACGTTTGGCAACTCGAACCTTCAGCTCCCTCCACATATTTTCTATGGGATTAAGGTCTGGAGCCTGGCTAGGTCACTCCAGGACCTTAATGTGCTTCTTCTTGAGCCACTCCTTTATTGCCTTGGCCGTGTGTTTTGGGTCGTTGTCATGCTGGAATACCCATCCACTACCCATTTTCAATGGCCTGGCTGAGGGAAGGAGGTTCTCACCCAAGATTTGACGGTACATGGCCCCGTCCATCGTCCCTTTGATGCGGTGAAGTTGTCCTGTCCCCTTAGCAGAAAAAAACACCCCCAAAGCATAATGTTTCCACCTCCATGTTTGACGGTGGGGATGGTGTTCTTGGGGTCATCGGCAGCATTCCTCCTCCTCCAAACACGGCCAGTTGAGTTGATGCCAAAGAGCTCCATTTTGGCCTCATCTGACCACAACACTTTCACTCAGTTGTCCTCTGAATCATTCAGATGTTCATTGTCAAACTTCAGACGGGCATGAATATGTCCTTTCTTGAGCAGGGGGACCTTGCGGGCGCTGCAGGATTTCAGTCCTTCACGGCGTAGTGTGTTACCCTTGTTTTCTTGGTGACTATGGTCCCAGCTGCCTTGAGATCATTGACAAGATCCTCCCGTGTAGTTCTGGGCTGATTCCTCACCGTTCTCATGATCACTGCAACTCCACGAGGTGAGATCTTGCATGGAGCCCCAGGCCGAGGGAGATTGACAGTTCTATTGTGTTTCTTCCATTTGCGAATAATCGCACCAACTGTTGTCACCTTCTCACCAAGCTGCTTGGCAATGGTCTTGTAGCCTATTCCAGCTTTGTGTAGGTCTACAATCTTGTCCCTGATATCCTTGGAGAGCTCTTTGGTCTTGGCCATGGTGGAGAGTTTGGAATCTGATTGATTGATTGCTTCTGTGGACAGGTGTCTTTTATACAGGTAACACGCTGAGATTAAGAGCACTCCCTTTAAGAGTGTGCTCCTAATCTCAGCTCGTTACCTGTATAAAAGACACCTGGGAGCCAGAAATATTTCTGATTGAGAGGGGGTCAAATACTTATTTTCCTCATTCAAATGCAAATCAATTCATAACATTTTTGACATGGGTTTTTCTGGATTTTATTGTTGTTATTATGTCTCTCACTGTTCAAATAAACCTACCATTAAAATTATAGACTGATAATTTATTTGTCAGTGGGCAAACGTACAAAATCAGCAGGGGATCAAATACTTTTTTCCCTCACTGTATATGTACATGTACAACACCTATTTTACTTCATCCAGGTAACAACGCCAGGAATCATACACAACCAGGTACATATTGCCAGAGTGCATGATGGCACAAAGGCTTAATATTCTACGTCAGGGGATTGAGCCAGCACTGGCACAATTATGGATTCACAAAGAAGGTAATTATTATTATTACTACCCTTGCTGACCCCGGAGAGCCTCACTAAGTCTCAGGGTCCTGCTAAGTATTTGCAGTAGTGGAGCGATATTTCTGCTGCTGTGTGGAATCCAAATCGAGTAATATGCCGGTAATTGCTCAGCATTGGGGTGTTTGACCAATACCACTTATGCATGCAGAAAGAGGTGGAGGGAACATACAGAATCCACACAGAAAGGCACCAGAGTTGGGGACGGAACCCAGGCCCTTCTTGCCATGTGGCATGAATATTACCACGATGCCACGCTGCCGCATTGGCTTTTAAAGCTGCAGAACATGAGGATGCGAATGCATCTAGGCGTGTGTTCTGTAGGTGTAGCTGTGCACCACAGGAGACCGCAGCAGACTTCGCAGTTGTCTGCAGACAGCAAAAAGCAGCCTGCGCCAAGGCCTGCTAACTACATAGGCCCAATCAGAGCACATTTTGCAAAGTGACTGGAGGAAATGCCACTGGGTGGCCAACAGCAGCAATCACAAGTCTCCTAATGTGTCAAAAAACAACACCTATTCCAAAGTACAGTAGAAACCTCGGCCTACGTGAAGACAAGTCAGCTTCCTAAGCATACAAATGCAGCTTACACAAACTTATTTGCGCAGACTTGCTCTGCTTCTTATAGCGCGGAAAGGTTTTATGAAGACCTTGGACCAGACGTGTAATACAAATTTACAATAATTGATATTTAAACTTTAGTCAGTCCATTACCCCTGGCTCTGGATCCATCTATGTGCACAATCTGAATAGGTGGAGAAAAAATGCGAGCGTGGAAGATTAGGTCACAATAACCCATTCCGTCTCATTCAATATCCCAAACTCTTCACCGCCCACAGAATGTACTCAGGCGGCGGTGCCGCTGCTTTTGTCCACAACAACAAACAACCTTCAACCCGCGTACGATCGCAGCGCAACTCCGCCCAGCTGGGCTTGTGGTGTTGCCTGGGCACGACAGCATATGCCCCGCACGGCCATCGAGCCCACGTCCGCCCGATCCCTCCCCACCTCCTCACGGCTGCAGCCCCATCAGGAGAGTGAAGATTCATGACTGGGCAGACGGCAATAAGAGCCGCTCGTCGACTCCAGGGGTGGCCCTATGTCCCTGGGCTATGTCCTTCTGCTCATCAGCAAAGCATCAATCTCCAAAGCTTTGCAATTATCTAATCGATGCGCGTACACTAAAACGACCGCCACGTAAAACTCCGACATTGCTTAACAATCTGAATGCCCTTTGCTTCGTGCCAAACTGTGGGGGGGGGGGGGGGGGGGGGTTTGCCTACAGCTAATTTTGTGGCTGGGATTTGTAAACGGTGTCTTCACAGGTCCTGAGCACACCGTGGAAGAATCAGCTCAGGCAGCAATGTGGATGCTCGATACAGAGGAACGGCGACTCGTTTTGTCGGGAAATTATCGACGCGTATTTAGAGGCCCTCTCAAAATGAACGATCCAAACTGCGAGTGTGAATTTGTGCCGTGTGCTGTTCTGAAAATGTCATTAGCATAGCAATATTATTTATTAAAGTAGATGACGGGTAGCTTTGGCGAAAAGCTCACCTCGACTGCAAAATGCTCAGATTAACATAGGGCAAGGAAGAGTGTCAGGAAATTTACCCAGGAAAGCCTCACTCAGCCTTAATACGCTTTTTCATGAGTGTCCTGCCAAGTTTTTGGAGTGGAGTTTAATCCCAATTGAGTAATTTGCTGGTAAATATTCAGCATTGGGATGTTTGGTAAATACCAGTTCTATTATGTTATATTTTTTTAGCTATGGAGACCAGGGAATCCAGATGAAACCGATGCAAGACAGGGGGTGAGAACATACAAAATCCATACAGAGATAATAAGATGGTTTACCCTTTCTGGTAATTAAACAGGTGTTAAGATATTCTTGGTTCTTTCGGTAAAGTCACGTAGAAGGGAAACAATAAAATAATAAAAATATAAAACAATAAAATTCTCAAGACGTTTCGACTGCAAAACAAGCAATTGAAATGTCGACTGTTGCAGTCGAAACGTCGTGAGAATTTTATTGTGTTTTATATTTTTATTATTTTATTGTTTCCCTTCTACGTGACTTTACCGAAAGAACCAAGAATATGAATCCCTGCAGTCACGAAAGCTTTAAATCAAAGGTGTTAAGATGTTCAAACATTTTCAAGGAAACGTTTTTCAAGGAATCAAGTTCGCATCAACCAGGCATACTTGTGGTGAACATGCAAACAAACATGCTCTGATAATATATGCATCGTCTTTGAACACCTGTTTTATTGCCAGAAAGAGTAAAACCTATTATTATTTTTCATACTTTGGTACTGGCAAAAAAGACCCATTTTGTCCACACAGAGAGGCGCCCCAAATCGGGAATAGAACCCAGGGCTTTCTAGTTGCGAGGCACAAGTGTTACCAGTGCACCACCCTGACACATTCATTTGCAAATTCACACTTAGTTCTTACACTGTCCACTTCAGAGCTGACACAAGCTATGACCACGTGCCCTGCAGTGGTGCTTGTGAGCCCTGCGCCATTGAAGAGCAGAGCAGCTTACAGGGAATAGCACCAAGTCAGAGGCGATCAGTCAACACTCCGGTCTCATAACATTTGTGCTCAATGTGTTACTATGATTTGTTGCTTGCAAAATGGCTCCCTGTGCACTTTGAAAACTGCATATTTAATAATCATAAACTTCGGCAATAAAGTGGAAATCGTTTACGTTTTCTCTGGAAATTGTTTGCATGTACATGAACATAAATTATTTCACCCACACAAGTAAGTATAAATATAGTGTACGCATATATACAGTATATATAGCTTGGTGTCCTGCACCATCCTGCCTGGCAAGGACGAATTAAAATTTATAGATGGAAATGCATCCCGCTAACAGCAAACAGTCAAAATCCGAGAACCAATCCAACATTATATAGATTTTCATGTTTAAACTAGTCTACAGTGGTGCTGCAATCAATGCAGAAACTTCAAACTTTCACATTCACCGCCGGAGATTAAACTGTAGGAAATAAATGACTCGTGTTCAGAGCTGCTGCAAGGGCACGTGACCTGTGTCCTAGAATACATTTTTAACATCTTTGTGACTTGGTATACGATGGACCGTGCTGACCGTATGGTATGCTGAATGTGAGGATGCAGCACATCTCAGTGAAATGCGTGAATCGGCAGAGGACAAATGAGGTTGGCCTTCAGCTACCAATATTATTTTACTCACCACCCAAAAAACAACCCCTCCCCCACCAAAAAAAATCATCCTGTTGTTCTAGCTTACTGCGAACAGGGGGGGGGGGGAAACATATTCAAATTTGGGAAAAAATAAAACAATGTTACACTCTGAATTGACCTTCACACTATGGGGCCAAATTTCAGATATCTGTAAAGTCACTGGATGATGTAAGAAAATAACAATACGAATTACCCTGAAAGATATACGCTTGCACAGTAGCCTGACCATCAATAAAACCAGCATCCTTAAAACACATGAAAGTATGGGCTTTTTAAAATTATTTTTTTATTCCATAGCCATGAAGTAGGTTTTATTGTACATCAGTACAAAATATCCTAATATCACAGCTTGGGCTGCTAGCGTGATACACAAACAATAGGCTGCTCAATGATACAATAACTTGGCAGCTATTAAAGCACTAAAGGTGGTGGGGAGGCCTGAAGATGGCAGTAGAGGCAGCAGTGGATCATATCGGTGTAAGCGTTGAGTGCTACCCGCCACAGCTGCATGGGGTTTTCCTCCAGGTGCTAGTTTCCTTCTACACGCCCAGGCACTCGTCAATAGAATTGGTCAAACGTACCAGAATCGAGAATGTTTATTTGTACTGGAGGAATCCGATGAGCTATAAAGCTCTTTTCCACAGATGTCCAGTAGGGACATGGGGTAAGAACGTTACAATAACAAACAGTACACAAACACGATAGTAGTGCAAACTACAAGAGAGGGGAAAAACATCACACGTACACATTAAACTAAACCATCCCCATAATTTTGATTTAAAGCTTTCGTGACTGCAGGGATTCATATTCTTGGTTCTTTCGGTAAAGTCACGTAGAAGGGAAACAATAGAAAAAAACCGCCACTTTTTTCAAATGTTCTTGCTGTGGTTTTCACACCTGATGATGATTGCTTGTGTTGCAGTCGAAACATCGTGAGAATTTTATTGTTTTATATTTTTATTATTCTATTGCTTCCCTTCTACGTGACTTTACCGAAAGAACCAAGAATATATATCATCCCCATCATACCAGGCAACGCCCACTAATGTATTAACATATTTTCAGAAGCGACCTGGCTATCACAAATGATAGTTCAACTTAAGTAGCCCATCATTTGGACATTCATAGCACCACAATAATTTTCACAATCCCAATGCACGTTTCTAAATGTCGATCCACTTTGACGGCTCCATCAGGTTTGCCTGAAAATGTGTGCACCACGGTGACTCGCAAGGCACACCACCAAAACCACCCCCGACAATTGTGACATGCGGCCAACGTGACGTATATCACATTGGCAACGTGTGACAAACTGTGAAGTCTGAGAATGTAATTTGCCGTCGCGAAATTCAAGCAGAGCGCCTTCCTGCACTCAGGGCCACTGAAAGGAAGAAGAAGAAGAAGAAGAAGAAGAGGAAGAAGAAGAAGAAAAGCGTGACGGGTTTTTATGGGGCCCAGCTGTTTTGGGGACCTGCCTGAGCTGTTTGATGGCCCAAAGGCTTTGAAGAGGTTAATAAGAGCCGATACATTATAGCCTGTTTAAGCGACTGACATAATTGTAACTTTGCTAAGGCTGTGCTGACTTTATTGTCATGCCTTGCCAATTTACCAAAAGGGGGTTTTGGGGGGGGGGGGCATGCAGCTGGATGGTGGGTGAGAGAGAGGCCCATCGTAAGAGATAATTACGTGACGGGCATTACCTGCTACAAGCCTGCATGCAAAAGAGCTGCTGGCCCTGTGCTGGCCAGCCTCAGAGACGTCTCGATGAGGGCACTCACTTGGGTGACTTAAGGTCCCGGTGAATGATCTTGTGCAGGTGCAGGTAGTTCATGCCGCTCGCGATCCCCGTGGTCCACCGGTACAGAAGCTCCGGGGTGATCTTACGCCCAGCGCGGAGCACTTCATACAGCTGGCCCTGTGCGCAGTACTCCATGATGATGCAGTAGCAGGGAGCCTGGGTGCACACCCCCCTGTTTGGAACACGCACGTAAAACAGAGACAAAAGAAAGGTCCCCCGTGTAACCTTTACCGAACTGTTTTGGGCAAGTGCTGTTAGCGAGTAGCACCTATGAAGGCTGGCACGGCGCACGATGCCTGGCGGCATTTGTCTCCCGAGTAGAGATGTTTATACACTGCACCAGGTACTCCTCATGTTAGGCTGAGAAAACCTCACGCACACGCATATTCCCAATAAAAGTGGTGCATCACCAGCTCCATCGTTAGGTTGATCCAACGTTAATGTTAAGGAAAATCACGAAAGTGAAACAAACGGCACAACACACGATGAGATGGTAAAGGTGACGGTTCTCATGATCGAGTGATGACTGGGTGGCTCAGGGCACCATTGATAAACCTAGGTTGGTTCGAATCCGGACAACCATACGTGATGAAATGGAGCACTTGTGTTGATCGATTCATGTTGGTGACCCAACGGCTGTGCAAGGCAACACATCGTACGGTATATCCGGGAGCCACCGACACTCGGAGGTGGGTGCCCTGCTCTCTCCGAGAGGACAGGAAGAGAGTGTGTTCATTGCACATGATGCCGCCGAGAGCCAGAATCGCAGGGTTTCGGATGAAAGTGAAGTTGTGACAATAACAGCAGCACTCATCATTTACTGCAAGCGTTATACCTTGGTCAAAAGGCCTTCGATGGTAAACATTGGTAAATGTATTTATTAGCGTATACTGTATATGTAATTTTAACATATTGCACGCATCAATCATCTGACATTGCAAATGCAACGTCTTAACATTTTAGGTCAGGCTTTAAAATGTTCAATGCCTCTGACTTTGCAGAGATCTCCGTTACATAGCCTGCGCATTAAGATGTGTGACCCAGGTGACCTCACTGCAGTCCACAGTGCGAGGCTTTGAACAGGAAATACAACCAGGCACTCTCATACAAACTTATAAAGGATATCCCTGCAGTATATCTGAAGCTGTAAATTTGTCTGTGTAGGGTAGAATACATTGGTGCAGTTTCAGCTCTGCAAGCCTCATTAATTCAGCGTGTGCTAAAGCTAGCGAAACAAAAGAAACACACAAAATGACAAATAATACGCGGAAAACGTGGCAGAACATTAATTCAGGTCGATATTAAATTGTCTGCTGAGGCAGCCACTTCCTCAATAACCTTTATTTTTTTTTAAAAAAACCTTATCATGAGAAGGAGTCACTGGCACCTCTCTTCCATCAAATGTGCTGGCTGACGTGTAACCTTCAAAACCTGACATGGCTGCCACAAGGCGAGTGTTCATACAGCAACACGTTTAATAGCCTCCTGAAAAGAGTACACGTGCATTATTGTCCCAGGAAAGCTGCAGCAGGCGCAAAGAAGCTAGCGGCAAGGCAAGAAGCCCACTGGCACAACGTGATTTTACAAACCAAATGGGGACCCCTCCGTGCACACAGTGGACTTCAGGGTGGCGAGGTGATAGAAGGAAGAGCAGGGGGAAGGGGGAGACTGACGGGACGAAGTGAAAGGCAACAGTAGGATCCAATGTCACTGTGGTCTTACGTAACAATAACGGGCTTAAGAGATCAGTGTCTCAATGCGGCATTTTCAATAGGCTATTAATCATTATTCATCCTTTCTGCTTCGCATCTTTGCAATCGCTTGCATCCTGTGTTTAGTTATATTATCCAGGCTTTTCAATTGCCTTGAAATTTGTTTCAATTATCTTTGCAATTTAATTAATGAAATTACTGAACTGAATTATCCAACTTTATGCCATTAATTATATTTTATAATTGGATATTTTTTCGACTAAATTTGATACCAATTTTGATATTAATGCTATGTAATTAGAATGAAGAGATTTCTATTTGGGACACTTGCAGTGAGCAGCGCACCAGCCTGTGTCAAGAGAACGACCTTGGAAGATGATCTCGAAGAACCACTCCACCTCAAGCCCCCTTCAAACACCAGCCTGTCCATCTATTTGCCCCTGTAGAGAGTGTTCGTCGCATGTGAACGAATTATAAATAATTTTCAGAGATGGAATTTTTTGCCAACTTAAGTGAGAAAACACGAATCTAACGCTGTTCTTCTTGTGTGCAGTTCCTGATGACCAGGCTGAGTCCATGAACAAACGATACTTAAGCACCCTGTCTAATCACAGGTGGCATCTGCCCAGACACGAGCTCAGCATCCCAGCCGTACAGGCTCAGCCATCTGGCCCCTGAGCCACATGCTCACCTCCAATTGTATTTTTACACAGTTTTTTATTTTACACTTTTTTGTTCAATATTTGCAACATTCGTTTTGCAACTTTCTACACCTTCTGGATATCAGGACGACGTGTGTTCTCCATCTTAAATGAGTAATGGGGGTGACACTCATCTCCATTGGTCGATCTGAGCCAGTGGTGGAAATCTCACATCCTTGTTATGCTATTCGAAAAAACGAAACTAAAACTATGAAAACTATTATTTATTTTACTACGTAAGGCCCACTGAGCTATAGAGCTCTTTTTTAGAAGCGTCCTGGCCACAAATGATAGCCCAATCAAGTGGCTCATCATGTGGAAATGTATAGCAGCCAAATACCCTAAACGCGTTTCTAAATATGTAGGGAAAAACTGGAGGACCCGCAAACTCCAAATATACAGCAGCAGGCGTCAGGGTCGGTATCGAACCCATAACCTCCTGTATACCAGGCGAGGTTGTTAACATCTCACCACCGCGAAAACCTGCGCTCTACTCGATTCTCAATTGCAAGGCCATACTTTGTCTCCTAGCACTTACACCTTGCTATATAGCATGTCAAGCTTTTTGCATTCATTTGTGCATTTATTCAGAGGTGATGAAGGCAAACGAATAGGGAAGCATATTAAATGATTAATTGCGAACAGGGGGCACACGAAGGAGAGATGAAAAAAGGAGTTGACAGCGAAAGATGAGGGGACGAAAAGACGTGGCAGGGGGTTTGGGATTTTTTTTTCAAAGGACTCATTAATCACACCCAGCCATTACGCAATCACCGTACCGCACGATGTTTGAGAGAAACGATGTCGCTGGCACACCTTCTGTCCCGACAAGCCACCTCTTAACAGCGAGGCGGTGAACGTTCTTCGGTGTTGATTATAACGGGCCGTGCAAACTCTGGCTGCTCTTTTGCCCAGCGAATCAAAGCTCAATTCCGTCAGGAACATTGCAGGGGCGCTCAACCTGTGGGCGTTCAGGACACCCCACAAGAGGGCCGCTGTGTGTGCTTCTCTCCCTCCTCGGGTTGATTATCATTGCGTCTCGGTGATCTTCTCGGGAGGGTCTTGCGTTGGCACATTTTGTGCCCATTGCAATAGCGAGTGTGTTGCGTTTTTAGGCGAAGCCATAAAAAAAAAATTCTCACAACAATGAAAGCGCGGCAAACATTTGGTCCTCAAACCACTTGCTGCACTGCCGTATCCTCATCGCCTCTTTGTCCAGCGCGTTTGGGAATTTCCACGAGTGTCTATGATCCGCCAACCCTCCAGAGTCAACGGAACACTGGTGCACACCACAGTCTTGTTTTTTTGTGCAGCCGCTGGTGCTAAATTGGCTGTGTTGACTTCCAGCAGGGGTGCAAAGACCTGGTTCAACGGGGGTATGCAAGATACGACTGTGGTGCCCCCTACCTTTTCCCCGACTCACTTTGACTGAAATAGCTACGGGTTGTTTTTAACCCGTAAACAATACTATCTAGGCTATAACTATATACAATATGAGTTGCACTGTGCATTGGGTTTAGAGGAAGACAGTCTGACAGTAAAAGTATTAATTAAAAAGTATTTCAAGGTACAATACCCACAATAAAGTTATCGTGCGTCTTGCTTTCATGCCGACCCATCGATCTCGGATTTCCTCAAAGGGGGTGGATCGTCCAACTTCACGCTGCTCTGTGCATACGATAGCCAGATGCGTCAATCAGGCTGGGACCACGGTAGACTGCAGGCACTTTTTTCATGAATATATTTGCATTTGAATTGTTTTTCTTAACATGTTTGTGCTCGTTCATCTGTTCTTTTGGGGGCCCCCCTTGTGGCTGACTGGGCCCCTACGCGTCGCATCGCGCTGCCAACATAGCCCCCCATAATTGCTCCCCTGACTTTTCAAGAGACCCCTCTGTGTGACCAGCCGGCCGTGGATGTCAGAGTTTCTGTGGGGAGTGAGAAAAGTGCTGGTCGCTCTCCATTGAAATCTCTCCCACGTGGAAGTCGCCATTGACCCTGATTTGAGAACTACACGCCTGACGGTCAGCATGCTCCTCACTGTTTGCATGCATGTACGTTGAACTTCTTTTGCACCGTACGGAGCCAACGATATTCATCGAAAGTGCGGGCAGAAGGATAACAGACTAAACACAAAAAGCAATTCTCAGGAAATAAGTTTGCAATCGAGATTCAAAAGTGCACAGCTCAAGTGTCTTCCTAATATCGGAAGGAAGAGCGTTCAAAAAGTGCCGCAGAAACGCTTTTGAAAGCATTCGATGCAGCTTCAGAATCAGAAGTTTATTATCCGAGTAAATTACCCATTGAGCTGTACAGCACTTTTTCAAGGGTGACTCGGCCAGCAGACAGACACGGCAGCAAGAGTTAAGAAACAAGATATGAAATATTAAAGATGTAGAGTAAATAAACCCAAATTATCTCACAAAACAATGACGCACGTCCACATTTGCATTGTTTCGACCTCTATAATGTCTGCGAGCCTCTTTGTTCAATGGCTCGTCAAAAGCCAATGCGAGGATGACCGGAGTTGACAGTCCAATTCCTGCAGCCGCCCAGTGCTCTACAGGAATATACTAAAGTCTGTTATTTAGTGGAAATTGCCATAGGTCATGTGGCATAATGAGCGAGAGAAGGCAACTTTGTTACTTGTGTCTTAACCGTCATTCTAAAGCTATGTGTGCATATTCTTGGTTATTTCGGTAAAGTTACGTAGAAGGGAAACAATAAAATAATAAAAATATAAAACAATAAAATTCTCACGACGTTTCGACTGCAACACAAGCAATCATCCTGCAGCGCCCGTAAGGTCCCCCTGCTCAAGAAAGCACATAAACATGCCGGTCTGAAATTTGCCAATGAACATCTGAATGATTCAGAGGACAACTGGGTGAAAGTGTTGTGGTCAGATGAGACCAAAATGAAGCTCTTTGGCATAAACTCAACTCGCCGTGTTTGGAGGAGGAGGAATGCTGCCTATGACCCAAAGAACACCATCCCCACCGTCAAACAGCATGACAATGACCCAAAACACACGGCCAAGGCAACAAAGGAGTGGCTCAAGAAGAAGCACATTAAGGTCCTGGAGTGGCCTAGACAGTCTCCAGACCTTAATCCCATAGAAAATCTGTGGACGGAGCTGAAGGTTCGAGTTGCCAAACGTCAGCCTCGAAACCGTAATGACTTGGAGAAGATCTGGAAAGAGGAGTGGGACAAAATCCCTCCTGAGATGTGTGCAAACCTAGTGGCCAACTACAAGAAACGTCTGACCTCTGTGATTGCCAACAAGGGTTTTGCCACTAAGTACTAGGTCATGTTTTGCAAAGGGGTCAAATACTTATTTCCCTCATTAAAATGCAAATCAATTTATAACATTTTTGACATGCGTTTTTCTGGATTTCTGTTGTTGTTCTGTCTCTCACTGTTCAAATAAACCTACCATTAAAATTATAGACTGATCATTTCTTTGTCAGTGGGTTAAACGTACAAAATCAGCAGGGGATCAAATACTTTTTTCCCCTCTGTACTTATCACATGCCACATATAACTACGGGTTACTAGTGTTACCTTAATGGAATACTGTACTCTAATGAATATTAAGGCTCTTTTATTTGGCTAATCAAAATAGCATTGAACTGTCTGCGATTCATTTGTGAATTTGCGAGTGAGTGGAGAGAGTGGGCATGTGTCCGTGAGGTGAACTATACTTTGTTTTTAAGACGAAATATATAAAAAAAATTGGTGGATAAGTATATGCATCGTATATTACAACAAATTATGCCAATCCATATTAACTTACTTTACAATTAACACAATAGGACATGCTACTAAAACATAAATTGGCAATGCAGTATCTTTGAATAAACACAAATCTTTTTTGAACGTTTAAATAAAGTATTGCATTACAGCTCGTGTATCAGATTTCTTAGCCATATTATATTTTTGCCGACTCCGCGGTTTTATAATAATACTGCTGCTGGGGTTTGTTTCAACATAATCTGGCAATAAGGAAGCTTTCTCTCGATTTCATATATATTTTATTGGAGATTTAAATGTTATGTTGCTTGGGAAACGATGTTTTACCACTGCCAATTTTTATCCTTAATCTTGCACTTATTAATTATTTAATTGGCAAAAACTTTTAAAATAAACATTTTATATTTGAAACAAATGATTTATTACATTTTTATTTATTCATTTGTATTATTCATTTATTTCTCTCTGATGTGTTACGTCTTTCACGGAAACCATGTGGGGTTTTTATTGATGAATCCCGACTTAAGACCTTCTTAGCTCATTGGGCACTTCAAATATAAACTGAACTGAAATCTACGGGACACTTTTTTGCCGGTACGAAGATAATGAGAAAAAAATGTTTTTTTACATTTCTCGACCATCGTTACGATGTGTTAAGATGTTCAAAAGGGTCCCACAGACATAACTGCTCAACCCAATCAATGAATGTGTCGATATTTGCCTCGTCTTTGTGCTGCTCACCTTTTGGCGTTCTCTGGTCTAATACTGGTGGTGATACAAGACCAAAAATGAGGAGGCTGTAGGTCTGGTATAGGCTACTGGTTTTCAAGGACAATTCATAAATCATTATCAAAGCACGCTTGTTTGCACTGTCCTTGCACTGTTCGCCTTTTGGCGTTCTTTTCTGGTATAACACTGGTGCAGAGACAAACGTTTGTGTGCATGTTTTACCGCGAGCATTGTGTGGTTAACGTGATGCCTTGCAATCGGTATCTATTTGGTCTTTGAACATATTCGCCGCACCTTTATTCGTGCAGGGACGGGTAATGCCTCTTCATTTTTCATGAAGATGCATTCGTTTGTCTTGAAATGATCAAATTTAGCACCTTCAATTAGCACGGTTGGCTACGCATGGTACGAAAGAAGTTCAACATACGTACACAGAAATTGCAACATCAAAAAACCCCGAACCTTTACAGACAGCGAGGGGGGGGGGGTGTTCTCCACTAGCTCACTTAACCAGTTCCCGTTCCGATGACGTACGTTTAAGCTTAGGCGTACGTCGTCAAAACAAAACTGGAATAAAAAATAAAAATAAACTTTATTGGTACCGAGGCTCCCACAAGGCCATGAGGGAGGGCGTGTGGCACAGTTTTGTGCAAGCCATCGCAGAGTGCGGTCATGTGGCTGCAGTTCTTTGCAATGAGTGCAATGTCTTTATGAACAATGGCCCTAATGCCCCTCGAAATACAATTCAGCGGTGAACGGTACCACCCACACCCTGAAAAATGCAGACGTCTCAGAACGGGAATAGGGTTAAGAGCTGAACCCTCCCGTTGCTTGCACAGTATCCGATAGCGGCAGGGAGCGCGTACGGTATTGACTGGTGCATAGGGGGGCAAGGCACAAATCTCTGGCTCAACATTTGTGTGGAGTTGGCATAAAGCAAACCCCCCCCACCGCCACCCCACCCCTTCTTCCCAGGGGAGTGCACTAATGGACGACGGCAAGGAGGCAGAGCGCGTCGTGATGAGGCGGACTTTGAGGGGGCGGGGGGTGTGGGTGAACAGGAGGAGATGGAGATGGGGAGAATGAGCTGAGTCAGGCCCCGGGGGCTGGGTTGCGTTATAGTGCGGCACTCCCAGCGCAGGCCGCGTTACCTCCCAGTGCCATTCACCACGTGGGCGCAGACGAGGTCTCGCTCGCAACATGGGACGTATGAGCAGCAGGAGGAGCTGGGTAGTGTCGTGCGCGTGCACTTCACCTCTTTTGGAATGCGGACCTCCTAGGTAGGTAGGTACAGATTATTGTTTGAATGATTCTTTCATGGTTGCTTTGTCGTATTGGAGACCTCTTGCAAAGTACACTATTATTTTTTATCACTATGATTGTTTGCCCGAGACTATATCAGGAGAGGGTCCTGCCAAGTTTTCGCAGTAGGGGGTGATGTATCTAATTGAGTAATTTTCATGGACTGTAATTTTCCGGCACTGGAATGTTTGACCAAAACGAGTTACGTTGCACGTTTTTTTTTAAAATTTAGCTATTGGAGGAAACCCACGCAGCAGAAGACAAGCGGAAAATACAAACTCCACACAGAAGGACACCCGAGTCAGGAATCAAACCCAGAACGTTTCCTGCTGCGAGACGCAAGTGTCACCACGGCGTCACCCTGCCGCCCGGTTATAATATTCTAAGTGTGCAAAACAACGACGGCAAACTGTAATACGGAGTCATAATAAAGGTTTTTGGGTTAGATCGCGTTATTTATAAATGTGTCGTAACCCTCCACCACCCGACACGGCCAATCAGCAAAAAAAGTGTCACGTTGACAAAAAGACAATTAGTTCACTACTTTAGCCCACCGGTGTGTTGAAGAGTGAATCCACAACATTTACAGTTTGAATACGACGTTTCGCTGGTAATTACATCCAACATCATCGGGCAATTCGCCAGAATGGTGAAGCCCTCACTTGCTCCCGGTCTTAAATAGACCAGCAGGGTGACGTCATCATTTAACTCGTATTCAAACTGTAAATGTTGTGGATTCACTTTTCAACACACCGGTGGGCTAAAGTAGTGAACTAATTGTCTTTTGCCAACGTGACACTTTTTTTGCTGATTGGCCGTGTCGGGTGGTGGAGGGTTACGACACATTTATAAATAACGCGATCTAACCCAAAAGCCTTTATTATTAATAATATTGGTCGCGAAAGCCTACGTGTTAAACTGTAATACGGAGTGGTTTGATAACGAGGACACCACCCAGTGCCGGATCATCCTAGTAGCCAAAGTAGCTACATATGTAGCTACGGGCCTCGCACTTTCAAGCTAACAATTCCGGTTCAGTGATTATGCACTTGCTCTATTACTATAGTACTATACTGCCTTCAACTTTTACGAACGACTGGGTGTTCAAGGTTAGCGATTCGTCGTATTATCTGGCTGTATAGCAAATGAAAAAAATACAATTACTTTACTATGCAAGTTAAAAATGTGTGTTTTAATATTTACGTGTTTTTTAATTTGTTTAGGGCCCCTTTATAACATGTGCTACAGGCCCCGCACTAGCTTAATCTGGCAGTGCCCACCACCAGGCGTATTCCTCAACATGCGTCGTTATGTTGCAGTGTGTGTGTCCCTGGTCTGACCTTATGCTATGATTGTCGCCGTGCCACGGCCATGCACGCAATTACATCGTGGACGTTATTATTTTTTGCCACCATAAAATGCCTCCTTATTCCCTAAATATTTATTTAAAAATGAATAATATAACGTGCTGTTTAGACGGGTTTTCATTGCTCCGTAATCCGTAATGTGTGTTGGGCTGGTGTCAACTTTATTTCATATCCTTTGTGTTGTGTACCTGCACCGTCTTGTTAATAAAATACCTTTGGGTAAAAACAAATGGCTTACAATAATGTCATAACATTCGTGTTATATGTGACCTAGACAGAGTTGCTCTTTCCAAACAAAAGATCTGAACAAATATCACGAGGAGCACACAAAAAACAAACAAAAAACGTGATTAAAATAACAACCATCAAATGCGCGCGCAAAGTGCGTGCATTATTTAATTACTTTATTGTGGCTTGCCAGCCCTGAGTGGGTGGGTGTGAAGGCAGCATATGGTCGCCACAGATTCTCCACCGCCCCAAAACATCATCACGTGAAGGTTCTTAAATCGGTGACCTATTCAAGCCACTGCAAGGAGATTGTGTTAACGCCCTGGCATTATTTGCAATATCAGCACGTACCGCATTGCGCTTTCCCCCCACGATTCCACGAGGCTTGAATATCGTTCACCTCTGAATACCTTACATCTTATTCATATATCCTGTCGTGCCCTTATACTCTAGGCTATTTGTCTGTGAATGCTGTATGCTGCCGTGGCGTTAACGGTCAGCGAGCTGCACAAATCCGGCGCGGCAGCAGCATCAACATCAGCGTCCCCGCTGCGTCTGTCCACCCGGCAATTTTAAACTGGATACACGCCAGTCGTTTAACTGGCAGATCGTGTGGGGTGGGGTAAAGTGTGAGTACTGACACTTCTTCCAGGACGTTTAGCCAGCGTGGAAGCATATGCCAAAATAGCATCTCTAGTGGGGCTGTCTACAGCTCCCTCGAGTGGAGCACCTTCCACCAGCAGTGGCGTTGAGCAAGACTTTGCAGGGCTGCGCTTTAACCTGCGTGTATAGTTACCACTCCGTTGACTCGACAAGAGTTAAAACATTGGCTCCTCCCCCCTCTCTTCAGCCTCCCACTCCCAGCCCCCCTCACTTCTACCCCCCCCCCCCCGGCATTTTGCCGTGCTCGCCCTTTTCCTAATCCCTCTAGCAACGCTCCACTCCCCCCCTCTCTATCTCTCCTCCCTGGCTCCTCCCCCCTCTCTATCTCTCCTCCCTGGCTCCTCCCCCTCTCTATCTCTCCTCCCTGGCTCCTCCCCCTCTCTATCTCTCCTCCCTGGCTCCTCCCCCCTCTCTATCTCTCCTCCCTGGCTCCTCCCCCCTCTCTGTCTCTCCTCCCTGGCTCCTCCCCCTCTTTATCTCTCCTCCCTGGCTCCTCCCCCCTCTCTATCTCTCCTCCCTGGCTCCTCCCCGTCTTTATCTCTCCTCCCTGGCTCCTCCCCCCTCTCTATCTCTCCTCCCTGGCTCCTCCCCCCTCTCTATCTCTCCTCCCTGGCTCCTCCCCCCTCTCTGTCTCTCCTCCCTGGCTCCACCCCCTCTTTATCTCTCCTCCCTGGCTCCTCCCCCCTCTCTATCTCTCCTCCCTGGCTCCTCCCCCTCTCTCTATCTCTTCTCCCTGGCTCCTCCCCCCTCTCTATCTCTCCTCCCTGGCTCCTCCCCCCTCTCTATCTCTCCTCCCTGGCTCCTCCCCCCTCTCTCTCTCCTCCCTGGCTCCTCCCCCCTCTCTATCTCTCCTCCCTGGCTCCTCCCCCTCTCTGTCTCTCCTCCCTGGCTCCTCCCCCCTCTCTGTCTCTCCTCCCTGGCTCCTCCCCCCTCTCTGTCTCTCCTCCCTGGCTCCTCCCCCCTCTTTGTCTCTCCTCCCTGGCTCCTCCCCCTCTTTATCTCTCCTCCCTGGCTCCTCCCCCCTCTCTATCTCTCCTCCCTGGCTCCTCCCCCCTCTCTATCTCTTCTCCCTGGCTCCTCCCCCCTCTCTATCTCTCCTCCCTGGCTCCTCCCCCCTCTCTATCTCTCCTCCCTGGCTCCTCCCACCACTTTTGCCTATAAAGCCTCTTGTCACAGCAGCCCTTTTGCCCACTTCAGCAATTGTCTCTTGCTGTGGTTGTCCCACCTGATGACGGACGCTTGTGTTGCGCTCGAAACGTCACGTGATTTAATTAAATTTTATACCTACGTGACTTTACCGAAAGAACCAACGAGTATGGATCCCTGCAGTCACGAAAACTTCAAATCTAGATTGAGTTAAAAGATTGCTTGAGGAATTTGAAATTCACCCAACCCTGCTTGCAAATGGGTCCTCTCAGTGAGATACGGGGCCCTGTGGTTGCAGCTTTAACTGCTCACCAGCCCGGAAGAGTAGGCCAACACACCCTCTAGCGCGGGTGTCTCTAGATATCCCCCTAGTGGAGGCCCTTAGGCCAGCAGTGGCTTTGCAAAGACCCAGCAGGGCCGCACCTTTGCATGGGGTGGCACAGTGGTGAGAAGTTAAATCTCCCTCGCCGGGTATGCAGGAGGTCGTTGCGTTTAACCCCGACCATGACGCCTGCTGTGCATTTGGAGTTAGTGTTCGCGTGGATTTTTCTCCGGGTCCTCCGGTTTTTCCTTACGCATTTAGAATAAACATCACGCGCTCAGAGTATTTGGGCGCTTATAAGTTTCCACATGATGAGCCCACTTCGTTGAGCTATCATTTGCGATGGCCAGATGATCGCTCCTGCAAAAAAAAATTGCTGCATAGCTCAGCGGGCCTTACCTGGTAAGAAAAAAAAAATACATACAGTTTAACAGTTGTATAACAATTTGATGCGCGCGGGTGCTCTGTGTTTGCCCGGCGTCATCGTCGTGAGCGAGCAGCGCTGCCGTGAGTGCGAGTGCACCGAGCGGAGCCGTCCCTCACTTGAAGGCGATGATGGTGGGGTGCTTGAGCTTGCGCAGGTGCTTGATGTCAGTCTCTTTCTGCTCGCGCACCTTCTTGATGGCCACGTCCTCCCCGTGGAACTTGCCGAGGAAGACGGCGCCCTGCGCGCCGCTGCCCAGCCACTGCAGCTCCGAGATCTCCTCGAAGGGAACCTCCCACGTGTCTGTGCAGCGTGGAGCATCACCATCAGCGTCATCGTCGTCGTCATTGTTACCGACGTTGGCATCATCATTGACATCAACCTCGTCACCTTCATCATCATTGGCATCAACTTAATCTTCAGCATCACCACCATCAACAGCATCATCGTCATCACCATCAACATCGTCGTCATCATCACCATCATCAACATCATAGGCATTATTCACCATCGTTATCATCATCAGCATCATCACCATCAATATCATTATCATCATCATCACCATCATCATCACTACCGTGATCATCATCGTTATCATTGTCACCATTTCCTTCATGTGATGGCATCACAAATGCCATGGCACGGACAAAATCTAGCAGTGGTGATGAATAACAAATGAAGTGACACAACGCCTCTGCTGTGAATGCATCAACGCAGGCTTCTAACACTTTACAGCTGCCATATACCTTTCAGGAAAAGGTGTTCATGCATTGTAAGCTTTTGTATTCATAAACCACTTTCGATGCAATCCCTTTAGCATTGTTTGTATGAGTGCTTAATGATACATGCCTAGACTGGTCACCTTCCTGTTGACAATGGTGTTTATTATACAAACTCACTTTTTTGTAAAAGTTAGTTTTAAGTTATAAATAATAATTTTGGCATAAAACTACTAACGTGGCCTAAACCGGGGAGAAAACATATATCAGTGTTTTCGCTACATTTGTATCTTTTTTTTATTACGGGAAGGTATTCATGTATTCGTGTTATGCATACGAAATTACTGCAGCATTTAGATTATCAGGAAAAATGTACTGCGTAATTTCAAGGCAAATATCTGTATCAGTGATAACAAGGCATGCCTTGTCACGCAGACATTCAGAAGTACAATATTTGTCTGTAGAGTATGCAAATTTAATATCTAAACATCAGCTTGGGCGGTAGGGTCGCACAGTGGTCACACTCACGCCTCACAGCAAAAAAATTGACTCGGTTCGACCTCTGACTCTGGTGCCTTTAAGTGTGAAGTTTGTTTCTTATCCCCCTTGTCTGCATGGCTTTTCCTCACGGTTTTTCGGTTTCCTCCCATAGCTAGATGACATACAACGTGATTGGTGTTGATCAAACATCCCAATGCAGCAGGACACTCTTTAAAAAAAAAACAGTATTTCGGCTCATTTTTGCTTTTCGAAACAAGGAAATGCACTAAAAAGGCTCGGTCTGCAGAGTACACAAGCCTCAGTTACCTGGGATAAAAAAGAAACATGAGGCCGCTGCCACAAGGTCAATAATTCCTTTTGTCTGAACCAAGGAGGGCACGGTGGGGCTGTACAGTTAAAATTCCAAGTGCCCCCTCAGGGAAAAAAAAACACTCGGGATGGAGGTGGCTGCATTGCCAGGCGGTCAGCATTCTCGCCAACGAACCATTTTACGCGGAGTTGACGCTTCGATTCCCGCAGCCGCCTGAGGATTTCCCCGAGGAGCGGTGAAAGTGCAGCCTCTTGTGTAAAGTATCCGTGACTCAATTCGCAATACGAGGCCACCGTGTGTTTGTGCGATGTTCCATATCTCCTAAATTGCCAACTGCCCACATATTGTTAAATTATTAAGAGAATCATAATTGTCCTGACACAAGCATGCTAGGTACAAGTATTGAGATCTCCCTTAAAAAATATATAATTTTCTAAATTGAAAACTAATTTCTTTCGAACTGCTTGTGTTTAGTTTGTTGCCCTTCCCCCGTGCCTCCGATTAGCACGGTTGGCTACGCACGTTGCGAAATAATTTCAACATACATACATACAGATGTGGCACGATACATACACGTGGCTTAAATCCACGTGCAATGCAATAGCATTAAACACACAACTGGCCTTTAAAACGTATGCCTTCACGGATGTTTATATAAAGTGACACAAGGTGAAAGGAGTTCTGGGACTATTTAGATTCAGCATAATTACCAATGAGACTCAGACAGCCATTGCAAATCACCAGTTGGATTCTAAGATGTTATCTGCATCGCAATATGTGAATATTTTAGATGTACACGTGAGCCAGAATAACCCAGTTTCAGGAAATACAGTGCTGCATCCTTTGTAATATTGTAGATAAAGTACAGAAATCGTGACTTTTGTTTCATAATTTTCTTTCACTCATGATGTATGCTAATGCCTCAGGGTTAGCGGTGCAGAGAGACCATTGATATAGAGGGTAAAACGTGGTAAATGTCCTGTGAAAGTCAAAGTGTCTCTGTGCTCAAACAATTCTCAGGGAGGCACCCATCTCTGCCAGCTGCATTGAGCCAGTGGTGGAAACTCCACATTCCTATGATGGAGACCAGTTTCTCCATCGGAAAACCACCGTTCACTTACCACAAAGTGGTGCCCATTTCATCGACTCTGGAGGTGTTGGCAGGCTGAGCCAAACTACAATTGGTAAATTTGTGATTGTAGGACAACTCGGTCAGTGAATCACACTGCATATACGTGTGGTTTTCACTCACAGCGAACATGCAACGTTATCTATGCTCTCACTTGGAAATCACACCCACGATTACTGCAAAGAATAAATGTGATATTTAGTACCCAACAATGCCCACAATAGGTCATGCCTTGACATAGCAACGAGAGAAATGCTCACGTGTCCTGTATTTGTGACAAACTGCCGAAACCGTTGCTATGCAGTGCTGTATTCATGACGTTACAATTTTATTTATAAAAAAAATGTCTTGTAAAACAAAATCCGTCACACAAATTACTCCAATTCTCAAACAACTACATTAGCTTCCAGTCATCGTACAGTACCGTATATTGTGACATTTTAACGTTTAGGCAAGTCCATGGGCTTGTACCAAGCTCAACAACCGCCATTCGCCACTAAGTGGCGGTGACATCACCACAACGCTTGTGCCAGGCTATGTGCACGTTGAGGCCACGTGAAGTGTCAAACGCCCGCTTGCAGGAGGTTACGGGGCAGAGCCAGTTGCCACGGGTCAACTGACTGAGATGACTGGCTGATGCACCATCTGTGCCCCCTACTGTGCCAACTTGCGGTGCTTTAGCCACCTGACGCTCCGCTCGTTGTTGTGAGCGGGCCCTCTTCATCACACCACGCATCCCATCCCGGAGACTGCGATCAGCAGCAAACTCTTTATCTCCTGGCAGTTCTCCCGTCCAATCTGTCTGGTGTTGGCGATTTTGTCCAATTCATTTTCCGACATTCCACAATAATTTTCCTGTAAAACATCAGCCGAGCCCTTCAGTGTTTGAAGTCACTCCTCAAAACGTGGCTCTGTCGGTGAGCGTGGTTTCCGTGAATGGTCATTGATTGTCAATGTACCCAAACTGTCATAAGTACAGTGATCCTGCACACGTGTAAACGATGTGAATGCAACAATGCACTTCAGAATGGCATTAGAAGTATAGTATTTATATTACTCTACGTGTTGTTATTATTATTTGTGCACACAGTGGCGGGCCGTGTATTTTACACCGAGGCCTTCAATGCTGTCCTCCCACAATTAAACCGCCTACGGATAACCTCACCATGACACTAGGGCTATAGGCTATTGTCATTCAACGTAATCACCCCATATTCACAGTGACAGTAACCTTTATCGAGTGGAATAAAGTGATTTAACACGAGGCTCAAACACCGATGAGGGTTACAATACACTCATTGCAGAGACATGAATACATGGTGATTAAAACCATCAAGAATGTACCACTATTACGCAGTATTCCAGGATGCTGCATCACAAATAGACATTGCATAGCCAAAATCAATGTCATTACCAAAGAAACAAGAACAAACTCATAACAACCAGTCACATTTACTCATACGACCACCAAGTATGCAGAAATGCCGTAAAACACAAATAACATAATCAGGATTCAATAGGCTTCCCAACAGAAAACAAAAATCTAAAGCACTACATCTAAAAATCTAAACGTCACGAATGAAAGTTTAAGTCTTAGATGATGCTACGTTACGTGCTAGCTAGTTTTACTTCAGTTAGCTAACTGGCCCTCCGATCACGCCACACGAAAAATGCGAACGTAGGTGGCTCGGCCAGCTAGAAGGCCCCGGTGTGTCAAAGAACACGCCCACCATGGCAAACTCGACATCTGATTGGTTAAAAAATATTACAATCAACAACATCGTTCCCATTTGCTTCAACAGCAGAGGGGATTCACTCGAAATTCTGAAGGCCTCATGGTATATTTTTCACCCGGAGACAGCACAGGTGGAAATCTGATTGGATAAAAGCTTTAATTTATGAGCTGTACTGGAAGCAGCGCAACTGAGAGAGGAGCAATGAAATGACGTTAATAGACTTATGAGAACGAACTTTGTAAAATACATATAGCATTAATGAAAATATATATTAAATTATAAAAATAACATTTTCTGATTCTGACAATCTCTAGGCCAGCAGAGAAGGCCTTGCTGGCCATGACGGTCCGTCTCTGTGTGCACGTAGGCACATCCTGAAAATGGACATATGCACAAATAAAACCAGGTGCCATTTACCACCAATTGGCGGTCAGGAAACGTTGAGGAAACGTCTGGATAGGGAGACGAAGCCACATGTTGTGGCCCCTCAATTAAACGATGTCATGGCCTCCCTCTCCCCCTTGACTATTCAACATTTACCCCCTTGGTTAGTGACCCCAAAATAAAGAAAGAATTTACACCCATGTGAATTGTGATCAAGGTACCTGTGGCCCAGGCCTGGTGCACACGAAGACACAAACCCAATGACAAAAATGTGACAGGGCAGACCCAAACATCACAGGTCAGAAGCGCCCTGTTGTAATTGCAACAAATGGCACCTCCTATTGTTCCACTCTGCTGTCTCTGCGCTGTGGAACACTTTGCTCATCAGTGTGTACCCCCCCCCCCCACCATCTTCTATTGCTGCTGGAAGGCAAACGCCACAAGCTGCAGCAGCAGCAACATCAATCACGAGCTCACTCCATAGAGGCCGCTCCTGACACCACTGATACCAGGCCGTGCCAAAACAAGCCACGCGATTTAAGTCCTTCTGCACTGCGCCAACCTAACCTCTGCGCCATCACGCGCTTCCTGCTCCTGCCTGCCCCTCTCCATCTGGCCGATCAAAAGGGTGCTTGGGCAAGCAGTGGCTGCGCATCCAAGCTCAATCAGCTGCCGAAAACAGCCTGCTTTGCTGGCCGAGAATCGAACTCATGCCGTTAGAATACCTAAGAGTTGCGCATTACACTTGTTTAGCCGGGAAAGCCTCACTGTTTTTCAGGAGCATCCAACCAAGTTTTCACAATGCTGCCACGTGCAATCCTAACTGAGTCAAACCTTGGATAACAATCACGGGGCACTGACAGGTCAGTTGTGGGTGTTTCAGCTGGCAAAGCTGTCGCTGTGGCCAGGTCCATGACTTGCAAGTTTAAAGAAGGAGAAACACGTGCACACGTGTGAAAAAGGCTCACGTGCAAACGTACTGATACAGAGACAAACACCAATGGGCATATTCGTCTTCATGTTGGAGGGACCAACTGCATATGTAAATGTGTGTGGATAACACAAATAACGATTATCCTCACGTCCTGATTTCAGGTATGAAATACACTATACACTATCATCTTACCTTTACATTGAAAACTAGTATGCAGTGGTACTCTACTGTATACTATTTACCATTCAATTATAATTTTCCGCTGTATGCTCTTATTATTCAATTTAAAATAGATCTACAGTACTGTATTCCTACAAGCTACTTGATCATAGCATACATCAATGTAGTATTTGTAGAAAATTGCTTCTCCCATGAGTGAATTCTAGAAGTACAGAAACAGCCACAATTCAGGTGAGTATGGGTTCAATCAGAGCATTCTCAGGTTTCTCGAGGTTTCAGACGTCCTGATTTTATCAGTTAAATCGCAAACGAGATTGTGTATAACACAAATTATTTTTTGCAGACAGCATATGCGTTCGTCATTACGAAAAAAGCATGCCCCTTAAAACAATAACTGAGCGCTGTGTGCCTGTTGGTAGCAGCAGTGCCGTGTCAGACCTCCAAAGCTGTGCATCATGAGCTTAGACAAGTGACGTTTAACTGAGGCATCGTTGTCCTGCCGCTACTGCTGCTACTAACACACGCGTGTGGCACTCACGTGCTAGGCTTATCCTTTCCTTGCCTTCTCCTGTAAGAGCAGGAGGTTCGGCGTAGCGCCCAACTCTGCTGAGGGCCGCTTCGTGACATTGCTCACATGCATTGCGGCTTTTGAAATATTGAGTGGGGGTTTTTTTTTTACTGAATTCGAAGAAAATCACGGCTCTTCTTGTTGTTTAGGTTGCCGATCCCTGGGTGAGAGACGTCGACGGGGACATCCTGCTCAAGTGAGCATTCAGAGCGACGCTGATCATCAACCGTTAACAGCCCTGAGCCAGCGGTGGAAATTCCACGTTCCTATGGCGGGGGACAAGTTTATCCATGGGACAACCACTGTTTACCTCCCCATGAAATGGTACTTATTTTGTCGATCCTTTAAGGATAATGATGATGATGGCGAGTGAACTTCCCGACCAGGATTTAAATGATAAATCTTCTGATTGCGAGCCGCTAGCTGCACCATTGTGCCACTATATACACTGTATGTATGTATCCACATCAATAGCGTATGTTCATTAATTATAAATTACAAACTTGAAACGCTTGAGTGCATGTCATATGCTTGCCACGCAAATGTCCTGCATACACGGTGTAATTTATGAACCAATTGTGTTCAAGGTGGCATACGGTAATTACTGTAATATGCTATGTTGATTCATATTTGTTATCATATCAGTGACAGCTAGAGTATTTGACAGACAGCTGTATTTTTTTAAATAAAACAACTCAACACCGGCTCACATATCAATGTGACGTACAGTCCCAGCGGTAGCGCTCAACGCAGCAGCATGCCTCCTGACTTTCTCTCACCGCAGTTAGATTTTAGCATTTAATGTAATTGATTGTAGTTATATTTAATTAACTTTCTCACCAGAAATGTGTACCAAACCTGCGATCATTACCTACCATAGACAACCATTATTGGACATCGGGAAGAAGAGCGTCACTTGCTTACCCAATGCAGCCTGCCCGGAGACGACCCTTTGTTTACCAGACAACATGAGACGAGACGCGGAAAAAGAGCCGGCGTTCAGATGAGGAATAGAAAACGTCCTCAGCATACTGCAATGCCGATAATATTATTGTGCAACGCACAGTCCCTGGTTAACGAGTTGGATGATGTGCGGGCCAGGATGGAATTCCAGCGGGAGACACGAGACTGCAATGTTCTGTGTTTCACAGAGAAATGATCAGTCTATAATTTTAATGGTAGGTTTACTTAAACAGTGAGAGACAGAATAACAACAACAAAATCCAGAAAAACGCATGTCAAAAATGTTATAAATTGGTTTGCATTTTTAATGAGGGAAATACGTATTTGACCCCTCTGCAAAACATGACTTAGTACTCGGTAGCAAAACCCTTGTTGGTAATCACAGAGGTCAGACGTTTCTTGTAGTTGGCCACCAGGTTTGCACACATCTCAGGAGGGGATTTTGTCCCACTCCTCTTTGCAGATCTTCTCCAAGTCATTCAGGTTTCGAGGCTGACGTATGGCAACTCGAACCTTCAGGTCCCTCCACAGGTTTTCTATGGGATTAAGGTCTGGAGGCTGGCTAGGCCACTCCAGGACCTTAATGTGCTTCTTCTTGAGCCCCTCCTTTGTTGCCGTGGCCGTGTGTTGCGGGTCATTGTCATGCTGGAATACCCATCCACGACCCATTTTCAATGCCCTGGCTGAGGGAAGGAGGTTCTCACCCAAAAGTTGATGGTACATGGCCCCGCCCATCGTCCCTTTGATGCGGTGAAGTTGTCCTGTCCCCTTAACAGAAAAACACCCCCAAAGCATAATGTTTCCATCTCCATGTTTGACGGTGGGGATGGTTTTCTTGGGGTCATAGGCAGCATTACTCCTCCTCCAAACACGGCGAGTTGAGTTGATGCCAAAGAGCTCCATTTTGGTCTCATCTGACCACAACACTTTCACCCAGTTGTCCTCTGAATCATTCAGATGTTTATTGGAAAACTTCAAACGGTCATGTATATGTGCTTTCTTGAGCAGGGGGACCTTGCGGGCGCTGCAGGATTTCAGTTCTTCACGGCGTAGTGTGTTACCAATTGTTTTCTTGGTGACTATGATCCCAGCTGCCTTGAGATCATTGACACCGTGTAGTTCTGGGCTGATTCCTCACCGTTCTCATGGTCATTGCAACTCCACGAGGTGAGATCTTGCATGCAGCCCCAGGCCGAGGGAGATTGACAGTTCTTTTGTGTTTCTTCCATTTGCGAATAATCGCACCAACTGTTGTCACCTTCTCACCAAGCTGCATGGCAATAGTCTTGTAGCCCATTCCAGCCTTGTGTAGGTCTACAATCAGTGTGCTCCTAATCTCAGCTCGTTACCTGTATAAAATACACCTGGGAGCCAGAAATCTTTATGATTGAGAGGGGGTCAAATACTTATTTCCCTAATTAAAATGCAAATCAATTTATAACATTTTTGACATGCGCTTTTCTGGATTTTCTTGTTGTTATTCTGTCTCTCACTGTTCAAATAAACCTACCATTAAAATTATAGACTGATCATTTCGTTGTCAGTGGGCAAACGTACAAAATCAGCAGGGGATCAAATACTTTTTTCCCTCACTGTACGTCCCCCACCTCCGTCTACACCCATCGCACCGACCACAGCTATCCTGCAGGTGTCCTTAGGCTCAACAGAGGCGAGGTTACAAAGATCCTCCGGCAGGTTGACACACACAAGGTAGCCGGCCCACAGGGGATACCGGGGCGTGTCCTCAGGGCATGCACACCCCAGCTGGCCCCTGTGTTAACAGAAGACATCTTCAACCTTTCCCTTGCCCAGGCTGTCGTTACAACATGCATCAAGGCGTCTACTATTATTCAAGGTCCCCAAAAAGGCCAAATTACGTGCCTTAATAACTACAGACCCATAGAGCTCGCCCCCATCATCATGAAGTGATTCGAGAGGGCAATCAAGAAACACATCCATCCTACCAGATACACTGGACCCGCTGCAGTTTGCGTATCGCATTAACAGGTCCATGGACGACGATATTGCTATTACATTGCATAATGCACTCTCCCACCTGGAGCTGAAGGACGGCAACTCTGTGAGAATGTTGTTTATCGATTACAGCTCAGCATTCAATACCATAGTGCTCTACATCCTAATCTCCAAACTGGAGGCCTTGGGTGTGAATGCCACCCCCTGCAGTTGGGTGCTGGAATTTCTAACGGTAAGACCTCAGGCGGTAAAGGTGGGGAATAACACCTCATCTTACCTGACCGTCAACATAGGTGCCCCCCAAGGACGTGTGCTTAGCCCCCCCCCTTGTACTCCATCTACACTATCGACTGCTCAGCCAGGTACAGCTCGAACGCCATCATCAAGTTCGCCGGCAACGCGGCAGTGGTGGGCCTGATCCCAAACAACGACACCACGGCTTACGTAGATGACGTGACGGCACTCTCGACTTGGTCTTAAGGGAACAACCTTGAGCTCAATGTCGGCAAAAACCAAGGAGTTCATTCTGGACTTCAGGGGTAAGCACGTGCCACTAACCATCAGTGGAGCGGGTCAACAGCTTCAGGTTCCTCGGAGTTCACATCTCAGAGCACCTGAAATGGTCCCGGCACGTGGATACACTGGTGAAGAAGGCCCAGCATCGCCTTTATTAAATCAGAAGGCTGAGAAAATTTGGCATACCCGCACCTGTTCTCAGGAACTTTTACAGGTGCACCGTTGAGAGCATCTTGACTGACTGCCTCACCACATGGTACAGTAACTGCACCGAACGGGACCGGCAGAGGCTTCAGAGGGTGATGCGGTCCGCCCAGCGGATCACAGGCGGAGTGCTGCCCACTTTAAGAGACCTAGACACCAAGAGGTGCATCGCGGAGGCCCAAACGATCATCACCAATTTCAGTCACCCGAGCCATCGCCTTTTCATCAGGAAACAATCCAAGAGCAAGCCCGGCGACATCAGCATTGTGGCTAACACCAACCGCCTCAATATCTGCCCAAGCCCCACCAACCCATTCACACCCCCTCTCCATCCCCCACCGACTGCAATAGACATTAACCAAGCATTTTGCATAACAAGATAATGTATCAAGCTCACCCGCAGGGGACCCTATTTCTGCTATGCACATGTCACTTTTATCATCTGCATGGCGATTTCACTTAGTTTTTAATCATTTGTTATATATTTTCAAATACTGTTGCTGCTGTTTACATTGTTGTTGTTAATTTGCTCAAGCTGAGAGAACGACATGGGAACAAATAATCTCACTGCCATGTAGCTCATGTATGAATGTATGCATGGGAATGTGATCAATAAAGCTGACTTACTGACCTGCAGAACTACCGGCATATCTAGCACAATGAGATGCAGATTTGAAGTCTTGTCTGCTATATATTTTAATCCCGACAGCTCTTGGTAGGTGAAACCTGGACTTGGATATGGAGATACCCACACAAAAGGGGCACCAAGGTGGCGAGATGTTAACTACCTCGCCTGGTTTTCAAGAGGTCCTGGGTTCGATCGCGATCCTGACACCTGCTGTATATTTGGAGTTTGCATGTTCTCCCTATGGTCGCTGGATTTTTCTCTGGGTCCTCCGGTTTTCTCCTACACATTTATAAACATGCGTTTGGAGAATTTGGCTGCTTTAAATTGATAAGCCAGTTCGTTGAGCTATCATGTGTGGCCAGTTTACCGTTGAAAAAGAGGTACACTCACAAAACATACACTCACATATATAAACATATTGTACACACGCGACAAAGTTTCCCCCTATAGCCTCAACAGACTTTTGGGGCAAATGCTGTCAGCGAGCACCTATGAAGGCTGGCACGGTACAGGAGGGGGTGGGTGGCCAGCACCATGTCTCCCTTGCCACGATGTTTACACCCCACACCAGGTACTAATTTGATCCTGAATCGACCTAAGGGATGCCCATGACCAGTTCAGATAATCGTCACTGGTGTTCGTGGCCGTGAGTGGGAATCAACTCGGGTCACCGGGTTAATAGTGCAGTGCGCTAACCACTACCCTACTACTCAAAGACACATACATGACTAGCTTTACTACCCAGCTTCGCCCGGGACTTGGATACACCACGCCCGGCCGCCTTTGTCTCGCCAGTGGCGATGTTCACACACCACACCAGTTACTCGTTTGAGGCTGAGTCGACCTAGGGGAGGCCCAGGACCGGTTCAAATAATCGTTACCGGTGGTGGCCGTGAGAGGGAATCGAACTCGGGTCGCCGGGTTCGTAGCGCGGCGCGCTAACCACTACACTACAATGCGTTACGCTTCCACGTGCGAGGGTCACGTGACAGATTGGACGTCACAGCTCACTTGCCGTGCAAAAAAATATATGCATTATTGAGCTCCCCCCCCCCCCCCAAAAGTATATTTTTTATAATTTTTGCATGGTGTACAGTCTGGAAAGTACCCACATGGCAAATTTCAAGTTTGTTGCATGTCGGGAAGTACGCTAAACATTTTGAACAGACACACATAATCACAACTTTGCCTTTTATATATTTGGAGATTAACAACAGCCGCAATTCACCATTAAGTGGCGGTGGCGTTACCACAGCGTTCGTGCCAGGCTAGGTGGTATTTGGTGGCCACGCGAAGTGTTGAATACTCGCTGGTGGTAGATCACGGGACAGATCCAATCTTCATACCTCTCAGCCCTGTGGTCCCGATGGTTCTACCATGCATTGTGCTTGACACGTGTCCTCCAGAAGTTGCACAATAAGTTATCTCTGTAGGCCCTTCAAGTTCTCAGCACACACACACTGCTCGTGAGAGTGCTGCTGTTTGTTGCTGACTCTTGACGTTTTTAGCTGTTGGGCCTGTCCTGTGCTCGGCAAATGTAAATGAAAAATAATGTTATAGGTACTGTATTAGATTTGCAGAACGCAGTAATGCAAAAGTGTTTAGCAATTGTTACATGTTTACCTATTGATTTTGCTAGAGTAGTGTACCAATTAATCACTGCCACACTGTTTGTAACTTTTTGTTTTTATTGGATGCAAACACGTTTTTTTGTTTACTTGTTTAAAGTCTTTCTCGGGCGCTTTTTGGTGTAAAACTTCGCGGCTACGGCAAGAACACTAACGTAGATCAGCGCGCTCACTTTGAGCACAAAGTGTTTACAGCCTCAAAAGGTTTCCTCCACGCGAGTCAAAACAAACGAAACTCTTGAAGCCCTCCACGGGCTTTGTCAAACTCGACCCGGTGCGTTTATAGTTTGTGTTAATGCAAACATGTCTGTATATGTTGAACTTCTTTTAGCCAACCGCGCTAATCGGAGGTAGTGGTGCAGGGATAACAAACTAAACACAAAAGGCAGTTCTAAAGGAACTCGTTGTCAATCTATATTTCAATGTACATAGCTCCAGTCGCTTCATAATACCCGAAGGAAGAGCATTCCTGATGGCCGCAGAAGCGCATATGAAAGTGCGCGGTGCGGTGAACATCTTTGTTCGACGGTTAGCCAGAAGCGGCTTCGAGGATGACAAGAGTTTGCTTGATGGTTAATGCTTCTTGACGAGATGAGCAAGGTATTGTGGTTCATTTGTGGCGAGCACTTTGTGTGTAACATGCAGCATCGGCGTGCTTACCAAAACGATTAAAACCGGTGACATTGTTATTTTAGAGCCTCGGAGTGAACATATAATTACATTTTATTGCATCTGTCCTCTAGAAAACTAATGTGTAAATGGGAATTGGAGAATTGCAAACGTGTTTATGATGATTTGGGGGGTGTTGGTCTCACACAGAATCTTCACTGGCAAGGTCATGTCCACAGCATCTGTATCTTGGAAGATAAGCAGCTTTGTCAGTTGATGTCTGGGCCTACTCCAATCAATAATGAGGAGCTTTCTTATCATTGTTTACTCTAGGACGGCAGCTGCTTTATCGTAATCCATTTTCCATCTTGAGTTGAAGAGCACTAAAATATGTACTAAAAAGATCCAAGGCTAACTTGGTGGAAATACTGTTGTGGTAAATGCATTTAAGTACACACAAATATACATATAAAAACAATATATATTTTGCTTAATTAGGCCAAGGATACCTTGGTCGGGAATTCAGCCACCGATTTGGCATTCACACGTAGCAAGGTGTCACCTTCTCCCCCACAACTATAAGTGCATGCTGGAGATTGAGGCTTTTATGTGCATGAAAGAATACATGACACTGCAGCAGCTGCGGATATACCTAACCAACTCACTCGTGACTTGGACAAAGCCGTAAACAAAATAACAAAGCACCTCCCTGGTGCGGGTTGTTGGGTAGCTGAGCGGTGACAGAGCGCTGAGCTGCCGCCCAACTGCTGAGCAGCTGAGTTGGACTCCGGGCGAGCCACCCGCGATCAAAATTCATTCTCAAGTCTACTGTGGTCGATGGTCTCAGCCAAGTGACCGCCGACTGTATATATATTAAAAAAAAAAACCCACAACCCATCACATTAAAGTTGGCGAAATTCCACCTCGAAGAATTATAAATGTCAGTTTGACAGTAAAACAATGCTCTAGGAGTCAGGTGTGTGTGTGTGAGGGGAAACTATTGACCCCGCGTGATAATAAGAGGTAACTTGAAATTGTAATATGAAGCACTGTCGGGTAGTTCTGTGATATCTACAGAAATCACGCGGGGCCGGTCTGTAGCGCTGGGTGATGCGCGGCTCCCTTGACAAGACATCCACCGGGCGGTTAAAATACAACGTGGCCTCATTTGTGTCTTACATTTATTTACAGCGGGTGCGTTCGAGTTGCGGCGACAACAGAGACAAAGATCCCTCCGTGTAGCCTGTAACCGACTGTTGGGGCAAGTGCTGTTCGCGAGTAGCAGCGCCTGCGAAGGCCGGCAATGTGGGACACGAGGGGTGGGTGGCCATCAGCACCACGCCAAACACCGCCACGAGGACACAAATGCAAGCGACCACTGACACTGACAGGAGGTGGGCGGGGAGGGCCTCAAGAAATTCCTTGCAAAGCAAAATGAAGATTAGAAAAATTAACATGAAGATAACATTTACGCCCCATTGGTACATTTTTACGTGACAACGGATTAGCGTTGGACATCTCTGCTGGTTTTGTGACACATGCGGGCGTGAGATAACCCTCGGATAAAACCTCCCTCGGCAAGCCTTTATTGCCACAATGGATTAGCCTGAGCTGCGCGGACAGAGTGCTAAGGCCGCACAGGCAGACAACACCCCCCACCCCAACAGAAGCCACTTTACCCTAATCATCCCATCACTCTTTATCAGCCCTTTGCAAATAAGGTCCAATCTTACAGAGGACCTACCCCCTCCGCTGAGAACAACAACCCTTTGGATGACCCCAAAGAGAAGTGGCAGTCTGGCGTGAGCTGATGTCACCGACGCTGCCATAGGTTTAAGTTTACTTTGATTTGTTACACGGATGATGATGATGGTGGCGGTGGTTGTCCGGCTATTTTACGCGGGAGATCCGTGATGCTGCAAACTATGAGCATGGCAGCAGCAAGACAAAGACAAAAACTTCAACATTGCAGAGAACGAGTACAAGCAGGGTCCGTATGAAATATTTCGCGACTAGCAAAGGAAGTTTTTATAGGTCGAATTCCGCTCACAGAGCAGTGTGCTAACCACTGCACTGTCACTGCATCACCCATTTTACTGGAACGTATTAAATAAATAATATTTAATATTAGATCATTATGTTACAGTTTTCAGCAGAAGGATTTATAATTTATTTTCAAAGCTTTGAGAATGGCAAAAAGAATAAGTGTATCAGCTTGTTCGACGTGAAACTGTGTAAGCCTAAATATCGGTCAGAGGTCAAATGTGGGTCATCTTTATTATCATGTACTGTACACAAACGTACTTGAATGTGATGCGCTGCAGGACTTTGTATCTCCAGAGAGACTGGAGAAGAGCAGACAGTGCTGTTCTATACACAGTACATATGCACAGCGGCTCTATCAATCCACCTTTAAACACTGAACGTACGATCAATGCAAACAAAAAAAATGACATGCAAATGACTCAATTGGAAACACACAGCAGCAACAGCATCAACATCGCCCCTAACTACTAAAACTTGGCAAGGCCTTCCTGCAAAAGTATTGATACTCAGCGAGGCGTTCCAAGATAAACAAATACAAACAAAAACTGCATTCAGTTTAATTCACATTAGAGATCATCGGCAAAATACAGCCCTACAACACTGCTCTGTTGGGTAGTAGGTCTATTTTATAGGCTTATTTACCATGTCGGTTGATGCTCACATAAACACATTTGTTGTTGATGGGCCTGTTACGTCGGCTTCCATAGACTACAAATGTAGCTACTATGTACGTACACGCACTCCATTGTGGAGTGAACTAATTTTTTCTGCTGGGTTGCACGCATTTTCTGCTGGCTGTGAAGGAGTCTCGTCACACGGAGATGTGTCATTTCAGGAGTCGGGACAAGCCCTCTATTACGAGAAACTTGCAGAAAATAAGCTCATCTCAGCAGTTAAACGTGATATACAACGTTCCCCCATATGCCAGCGGTTTATTGGGACAAAATTAATGTTTACACAGCCAAGGAAACAAAAAAAAATGTCGGCAATAAATTACAAAGTAATACAATATATGAACGTTTTATGATATAGCAAATATGCTCAGGTGCACAGTCAGCAAAGTGCCATTTTTGCACGCAATAAAATATCGCCTCGTATTGCGCCCTGCGCGCGTGTTATTGTGTAGAGCCTCTGGAAGTTAGAACGTCGGCGTGAACTTTCCCGGCAAATCCTGCAGAGAGACGCTTCAGATATCACCTTCCCACCCCACCAAGGCCCGCCATGGCTTCACAACACATCGACTGTACAGGAGGAGGCTTACCCAACAGTGGTCCGTGTGATTGTGGAAAGCTTCGTCAATTACAGAAGCGATATTGTATTGGCAAATGTTATCTGAAACCATAAAATGACCAGAATGGTATTACACACTGACATTCATTGGCTGACCCCACACATTTGGGAGTTAACAATGTGTGGATGAAAATGGCTGGAGTTCACCAACTGCGATGAAAATATTATAAGAGCTTTCTGGGTCCTCTGCTGTACAATCAGGTGGCGTAGCATTCGTAAATCACTCGCTCACTACTCGGTTTAGAGTGTCAATCGCTCCCCTCTCACTGGTCTTGAGACTGCTGTAGTTGAGTGGTGGAAATAAAATAAAATAAACTCCTGTGCAATGGGGGGGGGGGGGGGGGAGTTGGTCATCCGTGAACTGTAATTTAATACTTTAGTGATTTTGACCTTAATGTTAATTGCTTTATTCATATATATATAAAAAAATCCTCAACAAGTGTAAAAACCTAATGAGCTCTCATTCGTGACATTGAAGTAGTTGCGAGTCGTCTTTTGAGTTTTTTTGTAAAACTCGTGTTGAGACATTCTGCCCACGCAAAAAAAAAGCACTTAAAGGCTCAATATTTTACCTGTACTAGTGCACGCTTTGCGTATGTATTGCTGAGTGCATTGTTATTTTCTCTGCTCCATTTTGCTTAGTTCCCAGCCACATGGCCATGTTCCCCATAGCTACCCTGCCACCAGATCCTGCTGCCTGCTACATCTGACGTTCACCTGTGCCTGCGTTCTGTTTCATAATGAAACTACACTCAGACACTGCATGGCTTCACATAAGTGTCTACTGGTGCCCCAGCGGACACTGCTGGCGTTCCACGGTGGCGAGATGTTAACTACCTCGCCTGGTATACAGGAAGGTCGTGGGTTCCATCCCGACGCTGACGTCTATATATGTGGAGTTTGCATGTTCTCCACGTGGTCGCGTTGATTTTTTCCGTTTTTTCCCCGTCCACATTTATAATAAATATGCGTTTAGAGTATGTGGCTGCTACACTTTTCCAAATGATAAGCCACTTTGTTGAACTATTATTTGTGGCCAGGTCGCTTCTGAAAAACAGCTATATCGCTCAGTGGGCCTTACCTGGTAAAATACAAACATAGTTTAGTTTTAGTTTAGAATGGCACTGCATTGGTAGGTTACGTTAAGCAGTGTTATATAACATTCTGTGTGCTGTGTACATTTTCGCCACGTAATTTATGAATTCATCTTCCAAATAAGCTTTGGTCAGCGTGGAAGGATAGGTTCAAATACCCCCTATAGTGTGCTTCTTCAGAGCTTCCCCAAGTGGTGGGCCTTCTGCCAGCAGTGGCAATGAGTGAGAAATTGCAAGGCCGCACCTTTGCCTTCCTTCCTTCTTCGTTGAAAAAACTAACTAGCTGTACTGCCCGGCTTCGCCCGGGACTTGGATCCACCACGCCGGGCCGCCTTTGTCTCCCAGTGGCGATGTTCGCACACCACAGCAGTTACTCGTTTGAGGCTGAGTCGACCTAGGGCAGGCCCAGGACCGGTTAAAATAATCGTCACCGGTGTTAGCCGTGAGCGGGAATCGAACTCGGGTCGCTGGGTTCGTAGGGCGGCGCGCTAACCACTACACTACAATACGTTACGCTTCCACACACACAGACACCCACACAGACACATACACAGCGCGCTAACCACTACACTACAATGCGTTACGCTTCCACACACACAGATACCCACACAGACACATACACACACAGACACATACACACACAGACACACACAGACATACACAGACACATACACAGCGCGCTAACCACTACACTACAATGCGTTACGCTTCCACGTGCGTGGATCACGTGACAGATTTGACGTCACAGCTCACTTGCCGTGCAAAAAATAATATATGCATTATTGAGCTCCCCCCTAAAAAAAGTTTATTTTTATAATTTTTGCATGGTGTACAGTCTGGAAAGTACCCACATGGCAAAGTTCAAGTTTGTTGCATGTCGGGAAGTACGCTAAACATTTTGAACAGACACACATTCACAACTTTGCCTTTAATATATATGGAGATGTTCAAATTGAGTGTCCTAGCGACCTTGTGCCTCCATGCCGTGCTAAACTTTGCGACATCTACTCGTGCCATCACTGGCTTGATTGGATTGTCCTTCCCCCGCAACTCTGATTATCACGGTTGGCTACGTACGGTGCAGAGGACGTTCAACATACAAAACATGCACTGACGTCATTTTGAAGGTCATGGCAATGAATGGAACGTCGGATCGGAATCTGCATGGAATGGGTCAAGCTCGCTCTGAACTGGTTGTTGAAAATAGCCATTAGTGCTCTAACGTGGCGTTAGCCCCCCCAAAGGGAGATATATTCATACATAGAAATCAATTATATATTGACATTTAGGGGGAGTGTGTGCAAACTTTTTTCCAGACGATGGAGATCCTTATCAGCTGGAGATGATGATGATGCCAGATTGCTTGGCAGGTGTGTTGTACATTTGTTTGACACGTTTCTGGCACAGACCTCTAAGGCATCTGTCGTCAAATAATCTGAGCCACGTAGCGACAGGAATTGTTTTTAATATAATGAAGTTGTGTTCCTTTGAATGAAACTAAATAAAGAGAACCTATTTATAAACAGATACGGGCCTATTGCATTACTTCAGGCAAATTCACAATGGATTCTTAAAAGCGCTTTCAAATAATGATCTAAGATACGTGCACAATGACTTTTGAGGTTCATTTTAACGTGGAAGTAAACCACAATGGTGCGTATGGCCACGATGTTCCTGTATTATACCTATGCTGATTTAGTATATGTATGTTAGTTTACCCAAAAAGCCTCACCGAGGCACATCTCTCTTAAAGGAAGGTGTCCTTTCACATTTTCACAGGAGGGCGATGTGGCTGCTGTGTATAATCCCAAATGAGTAATTTGCGGGTCGTGTTTAAGGTGCCACGGTGGCGAGCTGTGATCTCCCTCACTTGGTATACAGGTGGTCTTGTGTTTGGTCCCGACCCTGACGCCTGCTGTATATTCGGAGTTTGCATGTCTCTCTCCCCCTGGTCGCGTAGATTTTTCTCCGGGTCCGCCGGTTTTTCCCTTCACATTTAGAAAGGTGCAAATAGGGTACTTGGCTGCTATAAATGTGCACGTGATAAGCCACTTCGTTCAGCGACCATTTGTGGCCAGGTGGCTTCTGAAAAAGAGCTATGTAGCTCAGTGAGCCTCACCAGGTAAATAAAACAATTGTTTACGGGGGTTTTATTTTTTTTCAAATAACTTGCGCATTGAGATATTTTGCCAATACAGCATCACTTATATTGTATGACTTTAAGCTTCATGAATGAGAAACACGCCTTAAATGTATGGCCGTGTGCGGCATTATAATGCACTGGTGATGTCACTCCCATACGTCGTCGTAAGTCAATGCATTGCCATCACACGGCTGTGAGTCTCTCACACGCCTGGACAGGCTGATCAATGTCACAAAGTTTAACACGTGGTAGGCTTTCGCGACCAATATTCATAATAAAGGTTTTTGGGCTAGATCGCGTTATTTATAAATGTGTCGTAACCCTCCACCACCCGACACATCCAATCAGCAAAAAAGTGTCACGTTGACAAAAGACAATTAGTTCACTACTTTAGCCCACCGGTGTGTTGAAGAGTGAATCCACAACATTTACAGTTTGAATACGACGTTTTGCTGGTAATTACATCCAGCATTATCGGGCAATTCGCCAGCATCATCGGGCAATTCACCATTCTGGCGAATTGCCGGATGATGCTGGATGTAATTACCAGCGAAACGTCGTATTCAAACTGTAAATGTTGTGGATTCACTCTTCAACACACCGGTGGGCTAAAGTAGTGAACTATTTGTCTTTTGTCACCGTGACACTTTTTTTGCTGATTGACCGTGTCGGGTGGTGGAGGCTTACGACACATTTATAAATAACGCAATCTAACCCAAAAACCTTTATTATGAATAATGTCACACAGCTTAAGCAGTTTAGGTATCTGCCTGTACAATGTGAGCTATTTGCTTGTACTCCTATGAGCATCCTTTAAAAAGGTGTGCGTCGTCAACATGCATCTCTGTCGGAGGGTTGGGAAAGCGCTGCTCTTGGTGTTGATAAGAGGCCACGTCTCTCGCCACGGAACCCAGGTATCCGACACAGGGCAATGCCCTGTTCTGTGAGAGTTCTAAATTGATCTTGATTCGAGGCTTTCGTGACTGCAGGAATTCATACTCTTTGGTTCTTTCGGTAAAATCACGTAGATATGAAATTTAAAAAGACGACCGCTTGTTGTTGCGATCGAAACGTCGTGATGTTTTTTATTTATTTTATATCTACGTGACTTTACCGAAAGAACCAAAGAGTATATTTCTAAATTGATTATTCATCCTGTGACACAGAAGCAATAGCACAGTCAGGAAAAAAATGGGGGGGGGGAATATACTTTTTTTAAAGCATGCATTGCCACTGGACCAACTCTGAGAGGACTACAATCCACTCAATAAACACTGGATTGTTATCCCTGATAAGGTGGAGCCGTCACATAACACGCGACTGACAATCAGTTCTAGAAGCTGACGGTCACGTGGAGACTCTGGCTCCGATTGCAGGAACGTGTAATTTCCACCACTGGCTCAGCTCGGTAAAGCAGGCAGGCACACTCCTTGCTCATTTGGACATTACGGCACTGATTCATATAAAAAAGACAAATCAGTTGGCATGTGTTAATTTATGACCACAAAAATGTACGTGTGTTAGCACGTCTCCTCGCGAATCAAACCTTATGGGAATTGGGCACCGTGGTAGAGTCCAGCAATGCTGAAAGTTTCCGGCGATTGTCTCATCTTATCTCTTACATAGAGTCATACAGCAGCGCCTTATTCCAAGGCGCTTTGCAACAATTATAAAAGTGTACGTGCAACGATAATGGTTGAGATAATTAAGAGTGTGGTTATTAAAAGTGGAGGTATAGTTATGGTGACAGGAGAACAGGTGGTGGAGTGGTTAAGCAAAGGTTGGGGCAGTGACAGGGTAAGGGGTATTGATAGGGGTAGTGATGGGGTAGTGATAGGGGTTGGGGTAGTGTAAGTGGTAGTAATGGGGTAATGATAGAGGTTGAGGTAGTGATAGAGGTTGGAGTAGTGATAGGGGTTGGGGTAGTGAAAGGGGTTGGGGTAGTGAAAGGGGTTGGGGTAGTGAAAGGGTTTGGGGTAGTGATAGGGGTAGTGGTAGAGATAGTGATAGGAGTAGGTGTAGTGATAGGGGTTGGGGTAGTGATAGGGGTTGGGGTAATGATAGAGGTTGGGGTAGTGAAAGGGGTTGGGGTAGTGATAGAGGTTGGGGTAGGCCTGGTCGTAGCTGGGGGGTAGGGACAGGGAGTAACAGAATGATGATGGGCTAGGGGAGAAGATATCGGGGTTGTCTAAAGGGAAAAACGGAAGCAGTTTAGTGAAGATGATTTTTGTATGTGCTGCAGTGGGAGTTTGTTGTGCGGAATTGACTCAGTCACACCCTGGTGGCATGACCAGCACTGGGAGCGCCAAGACAGCGCGTGCCGTGGGGGTGTAAGATGGACAGAGCCCGACCGGTCGGCTTGGTTCATCCGCGAAGCGGGCACGTGTGGATGTCAACTCTCAAGGCCTCTGAATCCTCCCTTGGTACTCCTCAAATTTTTTTTTTTTTTAGCCCAATGGGCCTCCACGCATCCTGCCCGGCGAGTCGGCCAAACGGTTGCGCGTCAATTTGACGATGCAATCTCTCCTTTGGCAGAGTTCTCTCGCCACGGTTCAGCAAGACCACCGACGCCAAGTAGCCCGGCGAATCTGACCCACTGCCCTTTAACCCGGCGGATTCTTCCGCTGGGCTGCACAATGATGCGACCTGTGGAAGCCCGTTTAAAATAGCCGATTGCAGGTCAATTTCCTACCCGTAATTACACGCAGTGTTCTAATATCCTAAGTTGACATTTATAGTGCACCAGGTCAGTGGCTTTCGGCTTTTATGTGAGGACCAAAAAGACAACACAAATGTATACGAAACGGCGAGCGGATCGTGTCAAAACGCAATAGAACCTCGTAAAAAAGTGCGCAAAGGCAGTAAAGAAAATGGAACAACTGGTCCAGTAAATGAGCTCCCGCTTTGCTTCAATAAATCCATTCTTTTTCAAAGTTAAAATAAATATACCCCTGTATTTGGAGTCAGATTTTCCCCATGTACGGAATGACAAGTGGGTAACTTAACTATGGTAATATGACCACATTGATTAGGACTCATTGTTGTTGTTTAGACACAAGATTCAAATAAATGTTAACTAAAATGTACAATCAATGTTAACCCTCCCAAGCATATATCAATTGCATGATATGTGGCAGTACAGTACATTACTGGCAGCGTTAATTATTACGTTATCATGGACACTGTTGAAGTGTGGCTGTATAGTTTTTGTGGTATGTGTTGTGATTTTCTGGCTGGGAGAGGAACCACGTGTCTCAATGACAACAGATGAACACCGCAGCAGCAGCATTGCTCCGTGAACAACAAAACACAGAGCACAATAATAATCATCATCAGCACACGCACTGAAAAACCCAACTACATGCAGCAGCATTATCATGGGATATTTTTTGCCATTATCAAAGTATGAACATAAGAATAGGTCTTTTTCCCCTCTCTGGCAATAAAAACAGATGTTAAGATGTTCAAACAACAAAGGAAGGAATCAAGTCCTGCATTAACCACACGTACTTGTGGTGAACATGAAAACAAACATGCTTCTGATAATATATACGCATTGTCCTCGAGCTATAAATGCTCTCATACGTGCATCGTCTTTGCACTGTTCACCTTTTGGCGTTCTCTGGTCTGACACTGGTGAGACTAGGCCATAAAGAAGACTGTCTCCCGTGTAGGCCAATCAGTTTCAAAGAGAATACCATGTATTATCAGAAGCATGTTTGTTTGCATGTTCACCACAAGTTCGTGTGGTTAATGCTGACTTGACTCCTTGCAAAAGGTTTATATTTGGTGTTCAAACATCTTAACAGCTGTTTTTTTTGCCAGAAAGGGTAAAACCTCGTCTTGTTTTTCATACAGCAGCAACAGGGCACCGACTGCACAGCGCTGGGTCAAAACTGGGCTGCACACAGCACCGGTACATTTGTAGTGACAAAGAATTGGTCACTATGTAGCATAGCGCTGGCTGCTGGCAGTCAGGGCCGGATCAAGGCACGGGGCTTTAGGGGCTGTAGCGCAGGGTCCTCTGTCAGCTGGAGGGCCCTCCAGAGATTTAAGTGAAAAGTTATTTCATTTGTGAATGCTGAATTTTATTTGTTGTTAGCCTTGTAAAAATAAAGTTGATTTTTCTTTAACTTAGTTTTACTTTTTTAAATATGACTAGTGGTCTCACAGGACTTGTAGCCCAAGGGCCTACAAAATCTTCATCCGGCCCTGCTGGCAGGGAAGGGAGTCTGCAGCTTGTAGCAGCCCTGACTGACAGCAGGCCACGTGATAGACCCGAGAGGGATCTAGGGTAAAGGTTACGGAAGGGACACGTCGAGAGTACCGCTAGTAGGTTCCAGAAGGGGGGCGTGGCCGGGGCGGAGCGAGGCCACGCTGGAAGGATAAAAGGGGACCCCGAGCAGGAGCTCGGGGCTGTTGTTTGGAGTGGGATCCCCGTCGTCGTTGCTGCTGAGGATCGTCACCATCACCGCTGTTGTGTGTTGGCTAGTATCCAATGTAGGGTTGCGTATAAGCGAGACACAGATAGTGTGTAACGGTGTAGGGTGTATTGTATGAAGTGTACAAAGTGTGCTCGGTGCTTAATTAAATAATTGCCTGCAAGAAGTTATGCCTCCAAGTCAGTCACTACACATTGTACACGAATTGCAATGCATAACACAGAGCTGGCTGCAGGCACAAACAACGCAGCGCGGAGAAACGGACCATCGCACAATGTGTGACGTTGAGCATAACATCGGAACGGCATTGCGCGTCGCATGCAGGTCCACGATGCGAACATTGCGTTCCATGCGGCCAAAGTGACTGCAGGGCAGGTGCAGCGCACAGATTGGGTCCAGTGCCATCATCATCATTCCATTTCATGAGCCGACGCAAAGGCCTCAGAGCACGTGACAAATGCTATAAACGAGTATTGATGGAAATACTAATTAGGTATATTACTAACTAGGAAAAAATCCAGTTCGATTTGTGTCACGCGTGGTAGGGCATAGCCCTAATCAAGCCGATGTTGGCAGCTTTGCGAATATGCTCATTGGTTCTATTCGGTAAAGTCATGTAGGTAAAAAAATAAACTAAAAATAAAGCAATAAAAATAAAAATCACGACGTTTCGGCCACAACACAAGTGGCCTTCATCAGGTGAAGGGACCGGACTGTCCAGAGGACAGCGTTGGAGTGAAAACAGCCAAGCCCAGGTCGCGTCCTTTAAGCTGTGTGGGAGGAAACAAAGGCGCCTTGACAAAGGAATTAGCATAAAAATGAGTATGATGTACATAGGAGGTACACGATGGACCATAATGGACCAGGCACGGGGGGACCATGATAGACCAGGCGCGGGGGGAGGGGAGTTTACATAATGTTGGTGTGAAGGGAAATAAGCAGCTGTGAAAGTTTGGGATATCACTACTTGAAAAAATATACTGTACTATTGAAAATTTGTTTAATGTTTGGTTTGATTTAGAACATCTTTCCAATGATTGCTTAATTTGAAACCATCCTCTCGGTTGAAATTGTGGCTATGTTTGTAAATCTGAATTGCCTCGTGGACAAATTTGATACCATTGCCTAACCAGCGCAGGTGTATCGGGCTTGGCTGTTTTCACTCCAACGCTGTCCTCTGGACAGTCCGGTCCCTTCACCTGATGAAGGCCACTTGTGTTGTGGCCGAAACGTCGTGATTTTTATTTCTATTGTTTTTTTTTTTACCTACGTGACTTTATCGAATAGAACCAAAGAGTATGGATCCTTGCAGTCACGAAAGCTTAAAATCTTTGCGACTATGTCGTATGCTTGATAAATGCAGATGGCCTGTAGAAGTCATTACAACAAAGTAGTTTGCAGACCTATATTTGCATGTATCATTTTGTATTAATATGTTTTTTCATGGACTTTTTTCAACTGTTATTTGCAGCGTGATGAGCCAAAGCTCCCACTTGAAAAAAACATTTACAGAGCGGTGCGACTACTGCCCAAGGTTTTCACAGAACTTCCGAGAAACACTACAAGTGGCCTTTTAAATTTCACGCAATATGCTACCCGCAGTTTGGAATTAATTTAAGGGAGGCTGGCCTTGGGAATTCACTGCCTGGTCACCGATAGTTGCGCTGAACGACCTCCTGCATGAAAGTCTGATTTTGCACTCAATGAGGTTCTCCCAGCCTATGACCACGCATAAACCAGCGGTGGGCACGGGCCATATGCGTCCTGTGCAGTCCCTCGTGGTGGCCTGGCTTAGGTGTCTCTTGAGTGGTGCATGGGGTCATGATTAGTGCACAAGCACGATGTCAAGCTTGTTGCCTACCGAGGTTGACCATGGCTGCAATAAACAGATCGGGTGTGCCACTCAGTGTAGTTTAGTGCATTCGGTAACATAGGCCATTAAAGGATGCCAGGCCTATTCTCAGAATCTCTATTTATCCTGGAAGAATCCGATGAGCTATGAAGCTCTTTTTACACAGATGTCCAGTAGGGGCTCGTCAGAGAGTTACATCATCGATGATACTGTCATGTCAATCCCTAATCCTACAAATAGCTCTGTTGTTCCAGGAAGAACAGTGATTCACTTTATGCACACCTGCCAATATCACGATAGAGATATAAGTCAAGTGAATTGGTACAAATGGACACAAATTTAAATTGAAACAAAGTACATAAACGACATGATAATCCCCCATCGATGAAACCAACTGCAATGGACACGGGGGTGGGGGGGAAATGCAAATGTAATGCTGTGTCTTAATCAATGCTCAACGCATGTGCGATTCTTTAACGCTCGCATTCGTTTGGCTGCAGAGAAGGTAAACAATTGTGGCGCAGGCCTCCAGGGAAGTTGCTCGTGACGATGCCACAACTCAAAACACCATGGCGAACGGCCCTACAGCCATAGTTGGAAGGACTTATGTCTGGCCTAACATTCTGTGCAGCGCTCTTGAATCCTTGAAAGATTAATATCCGTTGCAGTTTGCTTACAATAGGACTGGAGATATGCAGTGACTTTAATTTTAGGATTATTCAAGATCAAGATGTCACCATGACCAAAGCCAGGTTTAGCAGAGGGAGCACTTTAACATCATAACATTTCAATAGTTTTTTCCTTCTTGGCAGCTACAAACTTCTGCCCACACCACACAGAACAGGACTCTGGTATGGAGTCTCACCCTCTTTCAGAGGAGGTCTGACCTGCTATCTGGAATTATTTTGTCCACAAAGTCAACTCCACCACGATTAAACTCACACAGTAAAAATTCCTACAAGGTGAATATTACACTAACACGCAAAGTGTGAAATACTCACCATGGGTTAATCATTGTTGCCCTTGTGGTTTCCCGGATAACATTCTTACAAATGAACATGGATTTTAGTTTCGCTCAGATGTGCAAAGTGTGGCATATTACCTGTTTAATTAGGCCAGCACAACATCAATAACTCCATGACTGAACATTTCCCGAACGTGGTGGTCACATCTAAGATCGATTGTAAGCATCTCCGCGTAATTTGCTGAATATCTGAGGCTCCACGGTGACAACGTTAATCTTGAGAGTATGAAAATATCGTAAAAGTCGACCGTGGCCACGTGATTCGGTGAGCTGTAAAATGCCGCTGATCTTGAATACTTTGGTTTCATTGTGAGGGAAAGGGGCAGGCGTGCACAAGCGGATTTGGAACCCATTTTTGTAAACTCCTTTTGACAACAGATATGGGGTTTCTGCAACGTTGATTAAAATTCAGATTTCCACTTTATTCAGGTGTGACTGTGTGTGTCACTTCATCATCCGGCTGGAGCTGCCGTTGTTACAGTCTGCTGCTGCTGCTGCTCATTCTGCTGCTGCTGCTGCTGATGTTGTGCCTATTGCTGCTACTAAACAAGCCGCCTATTCTACAGCAAGCGGTTCTGTGCAGTTGTAATCTTTGAGCGTCACAGCTGTACTCACTGGTACCATTTAGAGTCGTGTTACATTACCACTCCTGAGTCGTTGTTTGCCTTTGGCGTCTACGGACACCGGGAAGAAGGAGAGCGACTTAAGAACGACCGGTCGTGAAGGCACATTTAAAAGCTTGTAATATTTTCAGTTTAGGGGGCTACTCTGTGGTGATGTAACGCAAAGATTGCTATTCTTCAAGTGGGATGATTTTTGTTTTTGTCAGCAGCGGCGGTTTAACTCAGGATGTTGTTGCAATTTCTGGAGTGTGTTTTACAAACCTGCCTGCCTCCCCTTTACCCGATTTCACTGTGACTCTGGACAAATGTGTTACGTTCAAATGTTTACCACTGCCAAGTTTAATGCTGTTTTTTTTTTCTCATTACCAGGTGTGAAACAAGCGGAATTCCACTATTTGTAGGCATCTCAGATCTGCATAATTGAAGTTAATAATAACCCTATGGATAACCTCTGGCCTTCGCACCTGATTGGCTCACAAGTGACAACATCACATGTATCCCTCGATTTAAGACCGAAACAGGAGGATTTCTCCACATCGCTAGCTGTTGCCTGATGATGCTGGCTTTAAATACTGACAAACTGTCGTAATCGAATTTTAAATGCTGTGGGTTTACTCTCCAACACACCGGTGTCCTGTACTCGTAACGACTTGACATGTTTTGTTTACGTGATAAAACCTTTCTAATTTTGGCGGGTTTAACGACAAATTAATTCTGGCGAATTGCCCGATGATGCTGGATGTATTTACCAGCGAAACGTCGTACTCAAACTGTAAATGTTGTGGATTCACTCTTCAACACACCGGTCGGCTAAAGTAGTGAATTATTTGTCTTTTGTCAACGTGACACTTTTTTTTTGCTGATTGGCCGTGTCGGGTGGTGGAGGGTTACGACACATTTATAAATAAACGCGATCTAACCCAAAAACCGTTATTATGGACAAATTAATATTTACGCGATCTAACCCAAAAACCTCTATAATGGGCATCTGATATCCTGACTCAAAATGTATGATCAAGGTATTAAAACAAAACAGTTGAAGGTGTCATCACGGGCACTGGTACCACAACTGCCACCTCACCTACGTGTTCGTCCTCGGCAAGATCCCACAGCTGCTGCACAGTGGGGACGCGGTCCTCCAACATCCAACACAGACCGTTCTCCTATTACGCGTGGTGTTTTAAAAACGCTAATTGTACATAACGCGTTGTTTATGCCTGCAGCCAGCTCTGTGTTATGCATTGCAATTCGTGTACAATGTGTAGTGACTGACTTGGAGGCATAACTTCTTGCAGGCGATTCTTTCATTAAGCACCGAGCACACTTTGTACACTTCATATAATACACCCTACACCGTTACACACTATCTGCGTCTCGCTTGTACGCAACTCTACATTGGATACTAGCCTACACACACAACAGCGGCGATGGTGACGATCTTCAGCAGTGAACGGAGCTGCGTCACGCGAGCATGATTAAGCGGCTGTGCGGCTGCCTCGACGTAGCATCACACGAGGTGGGATGCTGCTGGATGCTTCTAGATGCTACCCACACGCCTCAAGTCTTTGTTCACCTTGCATACGCATCTCGCGTGTTATCGCGGACTGCGCTTTACCCTACATTATATAATTATTTATTGTAACGCGATTTACCCATCGCAAGGTGTTCTTCAGGAATGCAACTACCACGTTATAGGAGAACAGACTGTATAACCTGAGTAATATTATAACTGAACATGTTAAACCACGTAACAACACAAGTCGTAATGGACATTTATATAGAGCAATACAACTTGCGTTATTTTAATACCAAAAATATATTTTTTAAAGAAATAACATAACCGTCAGAGGCACTCAAATTGTGTCAATATATCCAGGACCGAACGTCCAGGTCAGAGTGCGCAGTTTGTGTGGGCCTGTTTCAGTGAAATGTTCGGGAATCATTCACCTGGTTCAACCGTTGCCGCCCGTTTGACCCGAGTACAATGTCTTGAGGCCTGAATCAACTGCGGTTCTTTTAGTTGAGGCAATCCCCCATTTGTATTGCTCTTCAGTAATAACCATTTACAGTTGTCCCAAGCTTTGACAGTGATGCCCATATCGCTCTGAGTATGTAATCGGAGGTGCGAGGGAAGCAGTACAAACTAAACAAGTTTCGATTTAAAGCTTTCGTGACTGCAGGGATTCATCTTCTTGGTTCTTTCGGTAAAGTCACGTAGAAGGGAAATAATAAAATAATAAAAATAAAACATAATAAAATAAAATTCTCACGACGTTTCGGCCACAACACAAGTAGCCTTCCTCAGGTGAAGAAACAGAACTGTCGGAAAGACATCTTGAGCTTGCGGCAGAGCATGGTACATACTGGCAGCCTTGAAAACGATAAAAAAATTATTTTACCAGGTAAGGCCCACTGAGCTATACAGCTATCTCTCAGAAGCGACCTGGCCACAAATGATAGCTCAACGAATTGGCTTATCATTGTGGGAATGTATAGCAGCCAAATACTCTAAACGTATGTTTGTAAATGTGTTGGGAAAAACCGGAGGACCCGGAGAAAAATCCACGTGACCACAGGGAGAGAGACACTCAAACTCCAAATATACAGGCATCAGGGTCGGGGATCGGCCCCACAACCTCCTGTACACCCGGTGAGGCAATTAACGGTCATTGAGATACAACTTCCTCATAATAATTCATAATAAAGGTTTTTGGGTTAGATCGTGTTATTTATAAATTTGTCATAACCCTCCACCACCCGACACGACCAATCAGCAAAAAAGTGTCACGGGCAATTCGCCATTCTGGCGAATTGCCCGATGATGCTGGATGTAATTACAAGCGAAACGTCGTACTACTCAAACTGTAAATGTTGTGGATTCACTCTTCAACACACCGGTGGGCTAAAGTAGTGAACTAATTGTCTTTTGTCAACGTGACACTTTATTTTGCTGATTGGCCGTGTCGGGTGGTGGAGGGTTACGACACATTTATAAATAACGCGATCTAACCCAAAAACCTTTATTATGAATAATATTGGTCGCGAAAGCCTACCACGTGTTAAATACAACTTCCTGTCGAAAATTACAGAGGGCTGCGTTTAGCCATCTTCAGAGAGGGGCACCATGACTCACGCTGCGCGTTCGCCACGTCCCGACGGCGGCTCATGTTTATTTATAATCACAGTGCCATGAAAGCTGCCTGCAAGTCAATTAAACATTCATGCGGCATTCGCGACCGTGAATGTTACCTTCGGCAAATCCCTTGCATTTGGCTTCATTGCATTGGTTATGGTGGATTTGGTAAAGGCAAAGAAAACGGCGCCGCGTATAGCCACCCCGTTCATTGGCTGGATTGATTCAGTCGAGTGTAAGGCCTGACTCACAGGCCTATTTGAAGAATACTAATGTTCATGCTAATAGGCTTGCTCCACTCTTACACGTGCTTAGAGGATTTAGGGCTGGGGCGATTTCATTAACGTGCGCGCGACACAAACGCCTAATCCACCTTAGTGTCACAAGCTACAGCGGCGCATGCAAATTAAAATCACCAAGGCCAAATAAAATGTCGCTCGTTCTCCGGCTTATTTGACTTCACAAAAGCCTTTATAGTTCCACGCTGCCTGCCTATAAAACGGCAGGGTCAGCGCACGTTTTTGAAATGGGAGACTCGTTGATTCAGAGGTGTGGGAATTTGCTCGGATTGTTCCAGGTGTTTGCGTGGCTTTGCAAGGAGATTGACTCACAGCGTGTACAAGACACGTTATTGGGAAGGTTTCATGGAAAACGTTACAGTAGTCCCTCAGTTAACGTTCCTAATCCGTTCTACGGAAACTACTGTTAACCAAAATAACTGTTGATGGATTATAGGAATTACATGCTAAAAGCATTCATCCGTTCCAAGACGTTGACCTTTTTGACTCTAAAAACATAGCTTATAACATTTAAACACTCATCATTAATAAATACACATCATAAGAACATAATAAAGGATTAATATCCTTCATTTTAGTGCTCGGATTGGCCGAAATTACCATTAACAAAAATGTTAACGTTAGTCGAAACCATGGGGTCCCTATGGAAGATGAAACATGAAACGAAAAACCATTAACCGATGTCTCTGCTAACCGAGGAACGAATGTATTGCGATCGTTCGTTGTTGTAGCCTTCTGAGCAGCCCCTAACTGGACATCTGTGAAAAAGAGCTTCAAAGCTAATCGTGCTTCACGATTAATCAAAGATTCTGAAAACGGCAGCTGTTGGAAGTGGTGCGAACCTCGCTCCTTGCCACACGAACGTCGCAACTAGGAGATCGCGCAGTGGAACTGAGCACGCAGGAAGGACATCGTTCGGAATTTCAATCCGAAAAAAAAACGTGTACGTGGAAACGTGGAAACGAGCAAAGCTTCACCTCTTATCTATTGCCCATTCTCTTCCCCTTTTCTGCCCTCGTCCCTCCACTCCTTCCCGTGCCTCCCCTTGCCTTTCGTGATCCTTGTATGCTCCAGTCAACTGGATCACTCCATTCCGTCATCGTTTTCTAAGCTACGCCAGGTGCCTTGAGCGAAGGTGTTCTCTAAATATAAATTACATTACATTGGAACGACAACAAAAACACACGTTTGGAATTTGACTGAGAGACAGAATGAGCACACGGTTCCAGGGAACGAATCCAAAGTAGAGACAGTATATTGACTTGAGAAAAATAAGTGGGCTTGGGCAAGACGTATGCTGGGGCTGATAGGGGAGGCTGGTGATAACATAGCAGCAAAAATGGGCAAAAACCCAAGGGGACACCCACCAAGGAGACACGAAGCAATGAGTTCAACCCACGTGCAGGAGCAAGATGGATTATTGCATCGCAAAGAATGCTGTTGGCATGCGAGGCTTTCCATCCCACAGTGGATTGATCTTGGCTGTTGATGACGATCCGCACAGTTTCAGCTGATTAAAGAGCATATGCATTTTTTATGAGCACTTTCAGTGTTTCATGGAAATTTTAGACGGCAGCTTGGGAGTGTCAGCAAGAATTCTATACAGGTCCTCTGAGAATCTCGGCAAGAACCTCCAATAAATCTTCATTTTATTTCATTGGGCTGATCAAGAGACCGTTTACAATTGTGGCTGCACAGAACAGCGCCGCAATCTACGATTTGCGGCTGGGCAGTTGTCGCCCCAGAACTGCCGAGCTGACACATTCACAAGGCCCTGCATGGCCAGCCCTAACCTCATTCACATGCCAACCGGCCCACACCAGCCCCAAAGGCAGCCACGCGGTATCTGTGACTGCCCAACAGATGCCCAGCAATGCAGTAATTTACACGCTAAGTTTAACAGAACAGTCTGTGATGCCCCTTCCAGGATTTAATGCTACCAATGGTTCGGGAAATATAGACACAAAGACGTAAAGCTACGTACGAGAAGTCTTATAAACAAGCCCAACATTGGTGTTGTTGGTACATTTTTTGGAAAAGTTGTGATTCTCCTTCCAATGTTCACTGTACATTACGCGTCCATTGCTTGTGAACCCCAGAATTTTGCTCCACGTGTTTAAAATGCCAGCATGGCATGCCGCACAGCTGCCTGGGTGGTGCTGGTGGGGTCGCAGTAGAGTGGACCGTATTGCGGGGTGAAGCGTTTTGAGTGGAGGTGTATTCGTGATTTCTCACACAATTTTGGTGGTAGGAAGGTCATTGTGCAAGTTCACACCTCGTTCTATTGTCCGGCTGCTCGAGTACCCATTGTGATTTTAGTGATTAGAGAGGCCGACTAAGATATGAAAGCAGAACGTGGGTTCTGTGTAAAATTGGGCCAAATTCTGAATTTAAAAAAGACCAAAAAAAAGCAGTATTGTCATTTATCCCTGAGTCTCAATTACTTAGTTTCACATGCAGTGGTATCCATGCGGACGTTTGGCCACCTAGGAGCAACCTGGCTACAGTACACACACACGCATACTGGGAGAGGATGTGACAACACGGGCTTCTGAAGCCACTCCCAAGTTTAATAATCAAAGCTAGGAATGTGCTGATGGAAGTGGCATACAAACGGAGAGTACAGTAACATTCTTCCCTGGAGTCAGTTGATCGCCAGGTCAAAACCATCATCAACTTGTTACACTTGAGAAATGGGTTCGATCGCAGAAAAGTGACTGAAACCCGGGATTTAAATCCAAGGATATCACTGGTTACCTCAAAGCCACAGCGTTCGCCTCTGTGAGTCACCCAGGTACCCCTCATCATGGTCAACTCAAAGCAAACAATATTGTCTCTCACACATTCACTTTAAAGCAAAAGGCACAGTTGCCCAAGCCTCGGTTTTATATGAATCCCCTTAACATACATTTATTTCAATAGCATTGTATTGGCTCTGCGGATAATGCTAATATTATTCAACAAGTGCAACATTTGAAATATCAACAATTTTAATTCTTATAAATTGGGCTAAAACAAACCTGTCTTTATTTGTGCTCAATCTGACATTCATTGCACTGTGCAAGTTCACTGAACCAACATTATTGTGATGCCTTATATCATCGATAACTGCTGCGGTATTTGTAGAAAGCGCACCGAGTTTTAAAGGTCAAATGCATATTTAAATAAATTACTCAGCATTTAAAATATATTTCTTATTTTACTCTTGTTTACCCAGAAAACCCTCACGGAGTCTCAGGACGTTTTCATGAGGGTCCTGCCACATTTGTTCCAGGAAGGGGGAGGGATCATTTTGCTGCTGTGCAATCCCAGTTGAGTAAATTGTCGATCATTTTTCAGCATTGGGATATTTGGTAAATACCAGTTACATTTAAAAAAAATACATATATCGTTATATTTATTGAGGCAATGTGCGGGCCCAATGCATCACGTTGTGACGCATATACACACACACACACCGTCAACATAAGCCTAAACCGGTTATGAAAAGCAGGGGCTAGAAAGATGGGGAACAAGCTCCCTGCAACCGACATCAATAGCAGTTACATTTCATCTTCAGATTTCGTTTTATTTCCCAGAAGGATACCAGTCAACCCAGAGGAAACCCATGCAGAGTTGGGGAAGAACTCCACACAGAACTTGACCCAAGCGTTACCACTGAGCCACTGCCCGATGATGAATGCCATCGTGAATTTCTCACCGGAGGCGACTGCTGCCGTGGTTAAATCACGCGCGTTGCATGATTGCACCTTGGGCAGGCTTTAGCACTGCACTATGTAGAAACAGGCGGCTCGGGGGTTATCACATTTCAGTGCAAACACTCAGAATCAAAACCAAACGGCTCCAGTTGCATCACCTCCGAACATCTGTCGTCTCTGCAAAAGCGACGGTGACATTACAATTGTCGTTATTTCGATTTGCAACGTGCACTAGCTCTGGATGAGAGAGAGAGATAGAGAAACCGGCACAGAGGTGCGAGGCACCACAAACAATACGGAAAGGCAGCCAAGAAGTGAATAAAATTATCTCCCAAGCTCTGTCGTCCTCTACATACAAAGGTGTTATCGGCCAATTAATGTTTTTTACGTGTGGGAGAAAACCTACGTGTTCAAGGGGGCCAAACTATCCCATACAGATGGAACAGATGGAGCTTCCACGCGTGTTGCGCCGCATTCTTCTTGCGGGCCAGGGTACGGCTCCTCCTTCACGACTACGGGGAAGGGAGTTTCAGAACATTGGTGCGATCCGCCAACCCTGGCTGCCGGTATCGCCCGCCCGGCTAAGTACGATAAAGTTGTTTTGCACAGATCAGCAGATGCACACATTTTGGATGAACACGCACACACACAATATTATTATGCAACGCATTTTAATGGTGCTGAAAAATTGTTTTAGGCTGGAGTGTATTTGGCCGAGGAAGACGTGTTTGGAGCTCATTAAGGAAAAAATAAGAATTTCCACAATTGATTTATGCCAGGTTCTAAAAACAGGAACTGAAGTTTAAAATCACCTGGACAGATGTGTAATGTGACTTAAGTTTTACGTAATGCGTAGACATAGCATGTTCCGCGACACTTTTTTAATCAAAACCTGTTAAACTCGTATTTTTCGTAACTGTGGCGGCTTTTAAATAAATCCAATGGATTATTTAAATGTGATGCACGTTGCGCTAATATGAACATTGAACCATTGTTTCATTGGGAGCCGTGGTGGCGAAATGTTAACTACCTCGCTTGATATACAGGAGGTCGTGGGTTCGATCCTGACCCTGACGTGGATTTTCTCTGGGTCCTCCAGTTTTACCCTCCACATTTAGAAACACGCATTTTGGAGTATTTTTTCTGCTATAAATTTCCACGCGATAAACCACTTCGTTGGATTATCATTTGTGGCCAGGTCGCTTCTGGAAAAGAACTAATCAGCTCAGTGGGTCTTCCATGGTAAAATACAAAGGGGTTTTTTGGGTGTACATCTGTCCCAGGACTAGGTGCCAGCAATCACACGATCCAGCAGAACGATCGCACGAGCAGTCAACTACCCACGTGACCTTTGCACTCTTGAGAGTCGTCACGCCACGAGAAATCAGACTCAGCCCCTCGCAGAGCGTGCAACGTGTCAAAATTATCTTTGCAAGGCACTTCATTATGAATACACTGAGGACATTCAAGCGATTGTTGACTAAGGCGCAAGTAAGAGAGATATTTCGGCTGAAGATTGCCAGGACAGATTTCAGAAGCTCGGCGACTAACGGCAAAGGAGGCATTTATGTAAAAGGAGACAATTTTCAAGGACACGCACTTCGTTAACTCATAGCTGGGCTACAACAGACGTGATACACACTATTTTACATTTAAATAGCGCCTTAGCTCAAGGCGCTTTACAGAGTTTAAAAGCGGGAATTTTTTGTTAGTGAATAAGATGGCCGGGGGCAGTGCAAGAGCCAAGGAATGAGTGACTGCAACAGAGGGCACATGGGGGTCACAAAAGAGCTATAGGGGAGGGACGGGATGGAGTGGAGGGGCGAGGGGAGGGAAGAGAATGGGCAACTGAGTAGAAGTGAAGCTGGCATTGGACATAATTCCACACACGTTTTGACGGGGGCCACGCCAGGGCCGCCCGTGCGTTTAAAGAAAGCCGCGAAGGACACCGACCTGCCTGCTGCACCTTGTACTCGGTGGTGTACGCCCGTCCCAGCATGCTCCACACGGGCCTCAGGCACCCGAAGAGGCCCTCCAGGAAGCCCCCCGAGGTGCGGTTCCGCTGCATGTGCATCCCGGCCGCGAACTCCCTCTCCATGGCCTCCGGGAGTGGCAGCGGTGCCGCCCGGGCCCCGTCCGGACTGCCGCCGGCCGTGCAGCTTGAGGCCGAGCGCGGCGCGGAGCCTGCCGCGGCCGCCGCCGCCGCCGCCGCCGCACCCGCGTCGTAGTGACACTCCTCTTTCAGTTCTTCCGGCTCCTCCTCTTCATCCTCCTCCTCCTCCTCTTCGTCCTCCTCGTCGAGGTGCAGGCGGCTGTTGGCGAACTGCATGCGCGCGTCTTCGCCGAAGCTGGCGAGGGCCGTGACGGAGGCGTCCGCGGCGGCGGCCGGGTCGTCGTCGTCGTCGTCGTCGTCGCCGCCGCCGCCGCCGTCCGTCGCCCAGGAGGGCTCGAGGACCTCGGGCGACGACGAGGAGGGCTCCCGCCGCTGCTCCAGGTCGGACGAGTCCCCGCTCGCGCTGCTCAGCGGGCGGCACCGCGGGCGCGACGCCGACGACGACGACGGCGACTCGCGGCCCGAGCGCTCAGGCCCCGCGGACTCCCCGCTGCAGCTGCTGCGTGGGCGGCCCGGATTGCCGCCGCCGCCGCCGCCTCGCCTCTCGGGCCCAGACGACTCCCCGCTGGTGCTGCTGCGCACGGGTCGGGCCGGCGGGGCCCCCGACCCAGCGCGCTCCGCGTGGGCTCCGCCCCCCGCGCCCGGCTCCGGCGACTCCCCGCTGGCGCTACCGCGCCAGGGCCGCGTGCCGGCCTCCAGGCTGGCCGAGCGGGCCTTGCGGTGGAGCCTGCTGTCGGCGGACTCGGGGCCGGCGCTGCTCTTGGGCCGCTCCTTGCGTGGCCCGCCTCCCCCTCCTCCACCTCCTCCTGCGCCCCCTCCTCTCGCGCGGGGCCTGGCCTCGGAGCCTGGGCCTGCCGGGATGAAGGAGCCCGTGCGGTTCTGTACATCCCAAGCGCTCGCCATCAAATTCCTTCCTCTCAGAGCTTCACCAGCATGTATTCCTGAATAAGACAAACCAAAACGCAAAGCGGCGGTGAGTTTTGGAATGTGACAAACACTGTTGGTGCCTGCCATGGTAGTCAGTGGTGGAAATTCCACATTCGCCACAAAGTAACACGGCATTTATTCCATTGCCTCCAGAGGTATTGTAGGCTGAGCTAACACGCTCCGATCTGTAAAATACTGTACATGTAAATTTGATTGTGTTTATAATCAAGCATTCTCAACTCAATTACCTCAAAAATATAACTGTCCTCACATAAATAAGATTGCATTGGGAATTACAACTCCATGGGTTCCTGGCCTAGATAAACAAAATAGATTTGCACAACTAATCAAAAATATTATTTTGTAGTAATGTGTATATTTAAGGAGTCAACGTGTGCTTGGAATGTAAATTAAAATAAGCAACAAGCCCTTAATTTGTCGTCGAGGATATTTCTCTTTGCACTCCATTAAATTGTACGAAGCATACGAGGTACAGTACAGACCTTTGTTGGGTGAATATCGACCGAGATCAATGCATCTTGTTTACAGTAATGTAAACAAGATGCACTCGGTTAAGAATACATTTTATTCGACACCTCAGGGAGGTTTGCTCGGCTGGTGGATTTTAGCCAGAACATTGGGGGTCAATGCCTCTGATATTATTGCAGAGTGCCATGGGATTTAATGGCCATGGGACTGGGATGGCACACGTTCTACAGCAGGATACAGTGAGGGAAAAAAGTATTTAATCCCCTGCTGATTTTGTACGTTTGCCCACTGACAAAGAAATGATCAGTCTATAATTTTAATGGTAGGTTTATTTGAACAGTGAGAGACAGAATAATAACAACAAAATCCAGAAAAACGCATGTCAAAAATGTTATAAATTGATTTGCATTTTAATGAGGGAAATAAGTATTTGACCCCCTCTTAATCAGAAAGATTTCTGGCTCCCAGGTGTCTTTTATACAGGTAACGAGCTGAGATTAGAAGCACACTCTTAAAGGGAGTGCTCCTGTCCACAGAAGCAATCAATCAATCAGATTCCCAACTCTCCACCATGGCCAAGACCAAAGAACTCTCCAAGGATGGCAGGGACAAGATTGTAGACCTACACAAAGCTGGAATGTGCTACATGACCATTGCCAAGCAGCTTGGTGAGAAGGTGACAACAGTTGGTGCGATTATTCGCAAATGGAAGAAACACAAAAGAACTGTCAATCTCCCTCGGCCTGGGGCTCTATGCAAAATCTCACCTCGTGGAGTTGCAATGATCATGAGAACGGTGAGGAATCAGCCCAGAACTACACGGGAGGATCTTGTCAATGATCTCAAGGCAGCTGGGACCATAGTCACCAATACAACAATTGGTAACACACTACGCCGTGAAGGACTGAAATCCTGCAGCGCCCGCAAGGTCCCTCTGCTCAAGAAAGCACATATACATGTCCGTCTGAAGTTTGCCAATGAACATCTGAATGATTCAGAGGACAACTGGGCGAAAGTGTTGTGGTCAGATGAGACCAAAATGGAGCTCTTTGGCATCAACTCAACTCGCCGTGTTTGGAGGAGGAGGAATGCTGCCTATGACCCCAAGAACACCATCCCCACCGTCAAACATGGAGGTGTTTGACGGTGGATGGGTATTCCAGCATGACAATGACATGAAACACACGGCCAAGGCAACAAAGGAGTGGCTCAAGAAGAAGCACATTCAGGTCCTGGAGTGGCCTAGCCAGTCTCCAGACCTTAATCCCATAGAAAATATGTGGAGGGAGCTGAAGGTTCGAGTTGCCAAACGTCAGCCTCGAAACCTTAATGACTTGGAGAAGACCTGCAAAGAGGAGTGGGACAAAATCTCTCCTGAGATGTGTGCAAACCGGGTTGCCAACTACAAGAAACGTCTGACCTCTGTGATTGCCAACAAGGGTTTTGCCACCAAGTACTAAGTCATGTTTTGCAGAGGGGTCAAATACTTATTTCCCTCATTAAAATGCAAATCAATTTATAAAATTTTTGACATGTATTTTTTCTGGATTTTGTTGTTGTTATTCTGTCTCTCACTGTTCAAATAAACCTACCATTAAAATTATAGACTGATCATTTCTTTGTCAGTGGGCAAACGTACAAAATCAGCAGGGGATCAAATACTTTTTTCCCTCACTGTAAGCCTTGATCAATATTTGTTTTTGGATTAGGCCACACAGTACTGTACCTAGTGGTCTAATAACCAAATAAGGATCATTGTATTGGCTACGAAAAGCGACGTTTTAACTATTAACTATTTTTTATTTCACCAGGCAAGGTCCACTGAGCTATTTTTCAGCAGCGACCTGGCCCAAATAATCGCTCAACGAAGTGGCTTATGACGTGGAAATGTATAGCAGCCAAATACTGTAAACGCACGTTTATACGTTAGCATGAGCCTCACAGCTGTGCAGGGAGAGCTGATGCCCTATACAGAACCTGAAAGCAATGTCACCCAAAGTGAGGATGCAATATTACTTCGCCAGAGCGGCCAATATATCCTGTGATCACCCATCCAAGCACTGACCAAGTACCACCTCTTCTTGATTTGAAGGGTTAAAGCTACAGGATGGTGAGCCTGTAATTGACGCTGGAGCTGCTGTATTTAATTCATGTTGCCCATGTCACATTGGAAGGTGATGCTGCTTAAGGTCATGGTAGATCAATTTGAAAATGCACTCCGGATAGCCGTGTGGAATTTTCCGTGCATGATATATTTCTTTGAGCATGCAATGTTTATAATTACATTTTCTTGAACGCTAGCATGAATGTTAATGTCGTAGCACACTTTGGATCATTTAGCATGATGGCAAGGTGGCGCACGGTTTGGCGTTTGTGCAGACCACAAAGCGCTCAGCGGCGCGTGCACCAAAGTAAAAAAAACGTAAATAGTGCACTTTCGCATTCTTGGACAAATTTAGTTCGTGAACATACAAATAAAATGTACGGAATGACATTTTTTTCTGCAGACCACACAGCACTCGACGGTGCATACGCCAAAGTAAAACACAGGCGATGCACTATGTTTATTTTGTCCAGGAGCAATTCAGAAATGAACAACGGATGGGCAAGCAATTCGCAATTCCACTCTTCTTGCGGGGCATCTTTAAAACATGTTAACACCCGTGCAATGTCGTCACACACACGGTACACAAACATAACAGACTCCTCCTGACTCAAATATTATAAAACCAACAACTCTTCTTGAAGAACGTGTGCTTTAAAAAAAAAACATTTGTTGTATTCCTGGTGGGCTTAATAAGCACTGGCATACGTTTACCGCAGCGTGATTTAAAATCACGCTGAGAAGTAAATAAGAGTGCTTACCACGAATGTCCCAGACTTTGGGCACAGCACCTGGCCAGTGTTTGCATTAGGTGTGGCGTGCAATTACAGGCCAACGAACGCCGGATTAGATGCGGATCATTAGTTTATAATAGATTATTGCTCATAACAACAATTTCACTGATGAGCAAAAAAAAAGGCATAGGTACCAATTCATTTTGATTGCAGAACATGAGCAGGATCAGCAGATGCCCTCTAATCATTGCTGACCACTCGACCAACAAGGTGCGAACACGTGGCTGCTGTGACAGGGCTTAAGGGAGGGTTGTTTGCAAGCCGGGAAGCAGCCAGGGCCATTATTTGGGATGAACAAGGGCCATGCTACACTGCAGCAGGATGACTAAAAATATACTTCTCGAGTCGCAAACGTCACGAGCCCTATAGCCACACTTCAGCGCGCTGTGCAAGTACAACATCGCCATCAAGGGTGGGAAGCTGCCTCACTTTTGAGGATCACTCTGGCTCGTCAACACGATTAATCAAACTCTCCGTTGTTTTTCAGCACCGCTGCCGCTCATGCAAAGGGAATCCGCACTTTGAGCTGCTGCTGCTGCAGCCACAGGGTGTGAAGGCATCTCGTTGCGGTGTTACTGAAAGGAAAGCTCTCGTGCACGAAGCCCAGAAGGACTTGCTAGAGATGCCAGTTTCAATGAAGGTAATTTACAAGGCCACTATTTTCGTCCACGTACGAAGGGTTCTGATGGGAAATCTCTAGGTTAAAAGCTGTCCGAGGCAATTGAGAACCAACAACGTGTTCATGCCTTACTCTGCTGACGGCGCTCGCAAATTTGGAAGCCTGTCAAGATTTTGCCCGTCTAAACTAATGATGCTGGGGGGGGGGGGAAAAACGTTGGTCCATAAGGTGCATATGGTGATGGACTAAATTGTGATATAATTAGTATGTCTATTGATTCATTTACTCACCGTGATCCTTCTCGACAGACAATAATAAATTATAAATGCAATCTCATAGGTTAAACGTGAAACGATATGCACCAATAAATAAAAGCATGCACTTTTTAAACATTAATTTTAGCAAATAAGCACAAAAACTGTAATTAATAACGTGTGCAGTCAGTGTGATCTTATCAACGTTACAGGAGCAGTTCTCAGAATATCTGTTGGACATAATTGCGTTTGTTTACACATAACCACAATTCACTTTGAGTTTCAAGTACTGAATCTCTCCATAGTCTCCTGTCATTACTGTCTGCCTTTAGAATGCATGTCATTTAATAATTCATTACACAGGCCGAAATGTTTTTTTTCTACACTTAATGCTGAGTGTATTTTAGAACATCGATGCTTAATAAGGCACATTACGGAAATGTCAGGCCCCTTTGATGTGGCGGTATGAGTAGTACAACATCATTAGGCACTTGTGCTAACCTGACTGCAAGCCTGGGCTGAAAATGCATGCAACAAGCATAATTGATGGCTTTATAATCATGTAATATTGTGTGAGCAGGTTCAAAAAATGGGCTCCAGTGAAATGCTCGCCTGTACTTGCGAAAATAGAAAGAAAAACAAATAAGCAGGGATGGGTGTCCCGCTTCGTTGCCAAAATAAACATTGAGGCCCGGCAATGGATGGGTCCCCCTCCCTCTCTGACCACGGCTTTCGGAAAGTAATATTTCTTTAAACACGATCAACACGGTAAACTGAACCAATTTTGGCTCCACTGGGTGTAGGCCTACAGAGAATGCCACCGGGCTGGCTGGTACGCAAGAGCCATCCCTGAGCACAGTGAGGCCAAAACCAATATCATAATTCAGTAGAGTACAGCAAGCGTGACAGGTTTACATTGTTACGTGTATTTATCATATTTTTATTTGTTGATATTAAAAATGTAGAATACTGTAATGCAATTTACATTCATATCACTTTACTAAAGATTGTGTATGATAATTGTTTACTTCTATACAAATATTTATTTAGTGGAAAGTTGTGATATCTTTCGTTCCTTTATTTAGATTTTTTTCATTCGAAATTATACGTATATGCAATTAGTACAAATTTAAATGTTCTTTTCAAGAAATTACATGTGGTACCTTATATGTCATTCTCAACCTTAAACCCAACCGGGCATCAGCTGGAGACTGAAGAGAAGCAATTATCGCGATTGAGTGATAGACACCTTTGGGATTGGAAACAAAGTTGTTCGTGAGAGACAACTCTTACAAAACTCTAGATGTTCTTCTTTTGAGCCAAAGTGAAAAGCATTGGTGCAAGAAAATGTCTTGACTTACGTAAGTCTCTACTCCACTGTGTGTGTGTGTGGGGTGGGGGGTGCAGCATCAGTGACTCCGAAACTAAACTCGTTTTTGTATTTTATCAGATAGGGCCAACGAAGCTATATAAACGCATGTTTATAAAAGTGGAGGGAAAAAGCGGAGGACCTGGTGAAAAATCCACGCATCCACGGGGAGAACATGGGAACTTAAAATATGCAGGCGTCAGGGTCAGGATCGAATCCATGACCTCCTGTACACCAGGCGAGGTAGTTAACATCTCGCCACCTGGGGACCTGGTGGGACAGTGCAACTCGAACTACCCCTACGTGCTACCCAGTAAACAGGACAACGGGTACTGTGATACACACTGGGTCACTTTGCACGACGTTAGAAACTGGAATCTCACAGCCGACTGCGGTAAAAGTGGCCAATGCACTGTGGTATCATTGCTCAAAAAAGCAGGCTGTTATGAATAAATTTTGTTTAACAATTCCATAACACAATCATTTCATACAGCTGTTTCTATGCAACTATGTGTAACCACGTCTCTCTTTCAAAAGGAATGATGAATCTCAACGGACTTACACCAGGTCTTTCTTCATCTGCTCAATATAAATGTGCGAACATGTCGGCAAAAACAGCATAATGGGAGCATAAAAATCCTTATTAGTGCAATTTTTTTCTCGCTGACCTATGGATGTTTTGGATTTATCCGCAATGCTGGCATTATGGTGACTGAGTGTCCATTTGTAATTTACACCAGGAGACTGTCTGCATCTACCGTAATTCAGGAGTGACGTCACATCGTTTAGAACTGTTTTTTGTGTTTAGTTTGTTGTCCTTCCCACACAACTCCAACGTACATACATAAATTACAGCCGCAGTCTCACTGTTGGGGTGTGGGGACACAAGGCCCTGCATTTACGAGCTGTGCCCTCACATGACCCACACTCGGGAGGCCACAAAACACTGCCGGACACCTGATTAAAACTGGTCTGACCTCTGACCCCGGAGGAACAAGACCGTGGCATCTATCACCCCGGCCAACTGGCCTGCAACACTATTACATTCATAAATGTTAATTATGGAAACCACCGCAATGCCTCCAAGTTTCAATTTAAAGTACGATGTAACATTGACAACAGTTGCATTGCAAGAGGGCGAATCCAACTCATTATTTGCGCACTGTGAATTAAAATTTTGGTACATTTGGGATTGACCGAGCCCATCATGCCTGCGGGATTTATAGATGAAGGATCAGTTGGCGGTCATTTTGTACAGATGGATAGAAGTGCCTCCACCATGATAACGTGGAATTTCCACCACTGGCTCAGGGCCATCGACAGAGAGGAGTGCCTCCCCCTTGGTTGGTCATTTGACAAATAGGACGGCATTCCTATTGGTCATTTGACAAAAAAGGTCGCAATCCTATTTGACCGATAGGATTGTACTACATTGTACAGTATGAGCAACTGATACAAAAAGTCGATTTATTCAAATAAAGCTACAATAAAAATACTGTACGTACAGTAATTAAATGCACCCTCTTAGCTCAACAGATTCAGTATAGCTTCAGTGTACATTATTCGGCTTTCCGTCAAGCAATCCTCTTAGCAATAGCCGGGACCACCCGTGTAGTTCGGTGCCCGTGCTTGTGTGCGTTGCCCTCACCATCCTTGGCAGCGAAATCCACTGCGGATCAATAAACTCCGTTGGAAAACACAAACCAGCGAACCGAACACGAGCACTCCGGTCAGGCATGGGGGGGGGTGGACCCCATCCAGCCGTGAGTGAGTGAGTCTCCTGCTGCTCAATCGATACGAAATGCACAATAATCGTAGCACGCACGGCATGGACAGAGTACGTGGATGTCGCATGCCGCCTGCAACTCCGCACTGCCGCTGCGCGTACATTATTTGTTCACCCGACTCTCCTGGTGAGACACCGGGTGTCGAGTTTGCTTGTGTTGCACCAATGCTGCTGAATGAATGCATGCACTCCCACAATCCCGTGCGTGTGTGTGTGTGTGCTCGATGGGATTTGTTGGATTGCAACAAAAATAAAAACGCAAAAAGGAAATGTGCTCAGCGTGACAGGAGCGCTGCGGCATATGATCATTTTGAATACTACGTACATTAACAAAACATTATCATTTTTGATTTAAAGCTTTCGTGACTGCAGTAATTCATATTCTTCGTTTTTCGGTAAAGTCACGTTGAAAAGACGACCGTTTGAGTTATGGTCGAAACGTGAGAATTTTTTTTATTGTTTTATATATATTTTATTATTTTGTTGTTTCTCTTCAACGTGACTTTACCGAAAAAACTAAAAACATTATCAGTTAACTGGCACGGATACAAATTTATCTATTTACGTCATAGATCCATTAATGATTTAAAGAACTTTCTACATGAACAGTAAACAGTACTGAAGCAAAAACTTGGGGAGATGTAAACTACCTCGCCTGGTATACAGGAGGCCGTGGGTTCGACCCTAACGCCTGCTGCTGTATATTAGGAGTTTGCGTGCCTCTCTCCCCGTGGTCGTGTGGATTTTTCTCCAGGTCGTCCGGTTTTTCTCTCCACAGTATTTGGCTGCTGTACATTTTCACACGATAAACCACTTCGTTGAGCTATCGTTTGTGGCCAGGTCGCTTCTGAAAAAAGAGCTATATAGCTGAGTGAGGCTTACCTGGTAAAATGTTAGGAATGTGTGGTCTCGTTGATAATTAAGCTTGGCCTGATAGATTGTGAACTTCACTGTAAGCAACGCCAGATCCCCATGTTTACATTGTCACTGCAAGTGACAATGGCACTGCAAGTGGCATTGCCACTGCAAGTGGCATTGCCACTGCATTGTCACTGCAAGTGCCAATGTCAATGTCACTGCAAGTGGCAATGTCACTGCAAGTAGCATTAAGTGGCATTGCCACTTGCAGTGACAATGCAGTGACATTGCCACTACATTGTCACTGCAATGCCACTTGCAGTGGCAATGTCACTGCAAGTGGCAATGTCAATGTCACTGCAAGTGTCAATGTCACTGCAAGTGACATTGTCACTGTAAGTGGCAATGTCGGAATAACGTAGACAGATAACTGTAGAAACGTCATCGTCATCAACATCACCAGCCATCGTCAATCCACTGCTGGATGAAGACCTCTCACGGCCCTGTGATGTAATGTCAAGGTGGTGTGGATGTGTTAGAGAGACAGACTGCGGCCTGATGTTTATTTACTTGTGAAGTCACACGTGCTAACTCGTGCCAAACTGTCATCAACAAAACATTCACGAGGCACGGAAGTGGAGCTCATTGGATGCAGTTCATTAAGAGAACGCCTTTCTTCACGACAAAGATAATAAGTGAATCCGTGAATGCATTGCAAATACCATAACATACAGAATAGCTACATATGTAAGTAACACAAAATTTAAAAAATGTCTACGTACATATGTAAGTACTACAACATATACTGTAATATATATGTATCACAACGCACATTCGATATGTATGTTTGCAAATACAAAAACATACCGAATATCTGTAAATATCATGACGTAGGCTATATTTGCGTATGTAAATAGTGTACCACGATATACAGAATAAGTGTGCAAATACCACACCGTATTTATACACATTGTGCAACAACATAGAGAAATAAATCGTTATCCTTATTACAACAATAAGTAACCGGAAAATACTGGTAATATTTCACTGTTTAAATGTTTGCTCAAGGTTCCATGTACAGCAGATGCCTAACTTTGTAAATTCCCTACGAAATTTACCGAGTCAATACTGAAATGTACCCATTGTCTCGGCACGACTGGCTCAGTGATGAGCATTCCGACTGTTACACTACCTTCCTAAATCCACCATCAACATCACCAGTCAATCCACTGCTGGATGAAGACCTCCCCTGAGATGCGCTCCCACCAACCCTTTGGCTGCCACTTTTTATTCCTCACCATCAGCCCTGCTGGCTACGATTATTGCCTGGCCAAGCGCACTTACTTTCCTCAACAGTTGGAATCACGTGTCTTTAACATGCGTATGCTCTCCAATATATGTTTTCCTCCCTCTGATCCTCAGTGTGATTCCTCGGTGTGATTCCTCAGTGTGATTCCTCAGTGTGATTCCTCAGTGTGATTCCTCAGTGTGATTCTTCAGTGTGATTCTTCGGTGTGATTCCTCGGTGTGATTCCTCAGTATGATTCCTCGGTGTGATTCCTCAGTGTGATTCCTCAGTGTGATTCTTCAGTGTGATTCCTCAGTGTGATCCTCAGTGTGATTCCTCAGTGTGATCCTCAGTGTGATTCCTTAGTGTGATTCCTCAGTGTGATCCTCGGTGTGATTCCTCAGTGTGATTCCTCAGTGTGGTTCCAAATGAGTACCTGTCCACGCGCTGTGCTTCTATGTGCAATTTTAAGTTTTCCCACCTTAGCTGAATAAAATACAAGCATGCAAAATATGACTCTTGGTAATTGGCCTCGACAATTTCATAATTTAGCTGACAGACATATTTCCCTGACATTGTGATAACTGGAGAAACAAGATGTGCTGTCTATGAAGTTTACCTCGTTTTGGAAATATGTTGATACTTACGATATTCCTATAAACGATCAAATTAATGCAACACATTTGTTAACAACACCGCCTTGAAAAAAAAATAGAAAATTAGCAAATGTTTCTGGAAAATGGCACTTCTTCATGGTACAATGGAATGTAAGGTTTAAGTATAAAAAAAACACTCTCATACTCTCCTTTATCATATCCTGACTACACTTACAAATACAAATTTTAAATATACCTGCTGTGATGTGGAACATTGCTTGAATTGGTGAGAAACTTTCTCTTTGGCTCTTTCGGTAAAGTCACGTAGGTAGAAAAATTAAATTAAAAAAGTATTTTTATTATAAAAAAAAAATATTGTTCCTTCTTTTATTTTTCTACCTACGTGACTATACCGAAAGAATCAAAGAGTATGGATTCCTGCAGTCACGAAATCTTCAAATCAAAAGAGAAACTTTCTGTTAAAATGCATAATAAAAAACACACAATTAGCAAGTAATGTTTAATGCTTTGCTTTTGTGAACAACTAAACTGGACATTCTTCAAAAGGGTCGCCCCTCAGTACTATAACTCTTATTGTGTTGAAATGTTATCTGCATCACACTATAAAAAGAAACATTACTTAACTTTTGTTGGATTCCAATATCGGTCGAAAAGCAGAATCATCATTCTGCGCAGCGTAAATGTTCAACCGATGTAATTTAATGCGGTAAATTCCTGCGAACATGGCAATTGCGCGCATGCATCCACGCACACAACCACAGGACTTGCACGTTGGATAAGTGATCAAAGTCTGGCCTTTGCAAGTTACCCGATGCTTGTTGGGACACAGTGTTCTAAACACGATACTATATCTTGGGTTTAACAACTACAAATAAAACAATGGCCCAAAAGCAGTTATTTTTTTGTAAATCAGCGAGCCACCTCGAGTGTGCGGAGAGCAAGACCAAAATCCCAATTCTTTGAGAGCTCTCAGGAAGGGCTGTGTGGAGGCCCTGCGGTGGGAATGCAAACAGCAGCAGCAGCAGCAGACCCCCTGGCTCAGCCACTGCTTGTGCTGTCACGGCGGTGGTGGTGGGTCAGGCAGCGGTTGCAGTTTATACTTCGCTACGCGACAACAACTGCCGGTGACATCCCCCCCCACAGCACTTGTGCCAGGCTGGGTGCACTCTGAGGCTTTGTGAAATGGCAAAGGCCCCGCGATGCAGCATACCTGATGAGACACACTTATAGAGCCAATTGTAGCACACGTTGAGGGCAGTTTCACAACTGTGTTATGCCAGATACTGGAAATGCAAGTGCAGTTAATTGACCAACACGTGATTACTCTTATTAATTAATAGAAATATATCGTGAGTGTGAGTGGTAGTGTAGCGGTTAGCACGCTAACATATAAACCCGGCGACCCGAGTTGAATTCCCGCTCATGGCCAAAAGCTGTGACGATTATCTGAACCGGTGCTGGGCCTCCTCTAGGTTGGCTCAACCTCAAGTGAGTACCTGGTGTGGTGTGTAAACATCACCATTGGGGAGACAAAGGCGGCCGGGCGTGGTGCTGGTCACCCACCCCTTCGTGTGCCGTGCCGTCTTGGCCTTTATATGTGCTTACTAATAGCACTTGCCCCAACAGTCGGCTGAGGCTATACGGGAATACTTGTCTTTGGTGGGGCAGTCGCATCGCGTCTTCACTCCCTCTCTCGCTGTGCCCCCTTGTCAGAGGAACATTTCATCAATCTACATAATCTCGGTTCTCTACGATTATTTAATACATTTCACAATTTAGCAATTTAAGCACGCATCTTTGAGATATCATATTCTTGTGAATAAGAGTACATTATTCACACACACACACACATCTAGAATACGACTTATTTGAAGTCGTATTCTAGATGTGAAGAGGACTGTTAGGGATGTGTTTTTTTTTAATTACGTATTAAGCATTTTGTGCATGCTAAGAAACTGGAGTGGCCAGGGAAACCCCACATACATACAGACACTCAACAATGTATGCACATTTGGTCAGGCGTAAACTTGATCTTTCGTCATCTGATGGTAACCTTCAAGCCTTGCAAGTGAATGCATGTCATGCACAAGACCCCTTACATGATCCTCCAACGTACAGCCATGTGACACAACATCAGGCAGCATTCTACATTTAAAGGGGAATGCAGTAAAAAAAATTCAAAAAAATGGGTAAAATAAATTATATATCGAACACAGATGTCACACGTTTCTAAAAATAAGTGAACTCCAAAGGAAGAGGCTTCCATGGTACACCACCGTCTCCCAGAGCACAGCTGCTGGGACGGGTATACTTTGGAATAATCGATAGCAGAGTCAAGAGGGCAGGAAGGAAAGGGATATTGACAGACCTTGTGCAAATGGTCAGGTCCTAATCCCAGTGCTAAGCTTCCATATGCTTCTTACTCAGCAATTTTAAAAACGCATAAAAAAACGAATGCAACATGCTATTGCTACTCTACACGAGTATTTCGAAGCCAGCACGTGACAACCCTTCATGTTACATTATACTGGGGCGGCTATTCTCGTCACGACGCTGACACATTTTTTTTATTTTATTTAAAGAGATTTGTTCACATTTCCAAATATTTTGCACTCCTATCGTGTTCTTGTTTTGTTTGTTTTTGACACGTTCTGGACACCTGTGAAAAAGAGCTTCACGGCTCATCGAACTCCTCCAGTATGAATAAATATTCTGACTCTGTACTTAGTTCGAACTCCTTCCTGCGTTGAGCTTGTGGTCCTAGCTCCGCACCTCCGATCAGCACGGTTGCCTACGTTCGGCTGCGAGAGATGTTCCCCAGACGCACGCCACATTTTCCCTGGCCAACCCCTGACATCGCAGCGGCGAGATGCAGCCAACAGGAGACGAATGTACTCGACGCGTATTCGGTGCGGCACTTGAGACGAACGAACGAACGGGCTGGGTGGGTGGGGGGGAGAGGTGAGACACGCGACGTGCTTCAGAAACCTCCCAGAACCGGCGGGAGGCGCCGTGCCCGGGACGCTCGCTGCGGACGAGCGATGCGTTTCGGTTCTTAAGGAGGCGTTGGCGCGCTTCGTGGGATGTGCCCGAACCGCCTCGCGCGTCTCCCTCCCACCCCACCCCCGGTGCATTTTAGCGCAGCCCAAGGGCCGAATATGCGTGTTGTTAAAGCCTGCGCACTGGGTGTGTGGAAATTGCGTCCGGTAAATGTGTTATTTGCTTTGTTATCACGTCAAATGTTTATCCGTCCCCAGGTCAGGGCAACAGAAATACGGCACCTCTGGATTTTATAACAAAACAATGATATATTTAACACGTGAAATATGAGTAACAGAAAACCCATTACTGTTTCCACCAAAAAAAACTGTTTTGTTATAACAGTGCTGTACTGTATTACTGTAAATTCACTTTGCAAACAGCTTGTGTGGGTAGGAATGCCCTGAACGGTGATTATTAAGAGCATTGTAAAAAAAAGCCTTTTAACATGTTCATAAAACAGATATCACAGACATTGCAATGCTTTTGCATCAAAAATACACTCCAGTGGATTGCATGATAATAATCACTGCCTGACATGTCACTAATGCATGATGATTAGTGTTTTCAGCTATCCTAATTTCTCTCCCCAAAACATTTCCATCGGGCCATATTTTGATGATTCAGTTTTTAATAATACATTTCAAAACTGTGCCTGGGTGCTTTTTTATTTCTCAGAAAGATCCATCGTGATGTTTGGTGTGTACCACGCGTGTCCCTTTAACAACATGGCCCAATAAAAGCAGCTGATATGTTCTAACAGGAGGATTTCTCCACAATTCTGGATGTCGCCTGATGACGCTGGTTGTAATTACCAGTGAAACATCCTACTCGAATTGTAAATGTGGGTTTACCCTCCAACACACCGGTGTGCTGCACTCGGAACGAATTGGCATGTTTTGTTTTACGTGACAAACCTTCCTGGTTGGCTGTGTTGGGTGGTGGCGGGTTTAAGGACACATGTACACGATCTAACCTAAAAAAAACTGTATCTTGGATAATATTGCTTGCGAAAGCCTACATGTTAAACTGATGAGTTCAAATTGAAAGTATTTGATGCAAGCCCAAAAATACAATCTATGACTTCAGCTCCAACCTTGAAGATGCCTAGGCTTTGTGTCCTACACTGTTTAAAAGGCTCTGTTCGTCAGGAAAATACTTGAAAGTTATAGTAAGGTACACAATTCGACTACTCTAGCACTGTCACTGCCACATGACTCCCATATATTTTAATACAATTACATAACAAAACTGCTTCATATAGTCAATAGCTTTGGCTGATTATTAAAGTTGTTTTCAATAAACAAATCTGCAGACAGCCTTTCAAGGAATATATAAGAGATTGCTTGCTTTTTGGGTAGCAGTTTTAGAATGGCATTGCATTCGTTGGTGCGTACATATTACTGCTTTGTTAAAACATGCATAAGCTGTTCCATTCATGCAAGCAAAAACAATAAAAAAAATAATTCAATTCAAACTCAACTCAAATACTAGCTTTTTGAAAAAAAATGATTTGACACAAACTCATCACCCACCATGGATGCCAACAAATAGCTTCACCCGCGCCAAATTGGATGCAAGGTCCACGAAATAAATTCTCAGCTCAAATATTATTGACAGTAACTATCCCAGACAAGAAATGTGGGTCAAGATAAAATTATACAGGAAGCAGTATGACTATAATGTGAACGCCTGAACCTTACAAACTGAGCTGCCGCAGTCACTGGTTGAGGCTCTTAAAACATTGAATCCAGTTGCCCACAAAAATAATGAACAGTAACCAGCTCAATACACCTGCTATGTCTCTTTCTTCATGATTTTTCATAGCAACCCTCTAAAATGTGCACGAATTACAATAAAGCCAGGGTCAATCACATTAAGGTCGATTTACCTACACAAAAAAGGTAGATCCTCATGACTCATCGAACATGGAGACTGAGGCCACTGTTCATGGGCTGCTGTCTCTGGGCCTACAGCCTGTTTCACCTCGTGGAGACTAAGCTGCAGAGGAGTACATGCATCAGGGAATGAACGCAAATCAGAGAAATCATAGCGAGTGTCAAGGAGAGGTGCAATACATGGACTTGGGCAGGTGTGACTCAGCGCGGGAAGACACATGGGTTGTTGAATGAGACTGGCAACAGAGACGGAGCAATGACAGCACTTTTTGTGCAGCAACGGGCATGCAATGCAGCTACCGTCTCGCCACATCACGGTGGCGAGATGTTAACTACCTCGGCTGGCATAGAGGAGGTCGCGGGTTTGATCCCAACCCTCACGCCTGTACATTTGGAGTTTGCATGTTCACCCCGTGGTCTCGTGGATTTCCCCGCGGTTTTCCCCTCTACATTCAGAATCATTTGTTTAGAGTATTTGGCTCCTATAAAAGGTCCACGTGATGATAAGCCACTTCGTTGAGCTGTCATCACGTGACTATATGTAGCTCAGTGGGCCTTACCTGGTAAAATAAATAAAATTGTATTTTGTGATTTATTTACCTTTCCTATACTTTGCACTACTGTCGTGTTTGTTGTTCTAAGGTTTTGACCCGCCCCTACTGGACATCTGTGAACAAGAGCCGTAGAGCTCATCGGATTCCCCCAGTATAAATACATATTCAGATTCTAAACATCCTCCGATGTCATGCGCAAGAGTAGACCAGTAATCTAATGAATGCAGTGCCGACCCTTCAGGGCTCTTCCTCATATCTGCCACATCCGACAGCTGGCGAGTCTACGTGGCCCCAGCACAACGCGCGCCAGCAGTTGGCAGGACTGAGACGGACTCTGGCACTCTGCACGGCCGTGAGGGGGTGGCGACAGCAATGGGAGACCTTCATCCAGAAGTGGAGAGACAAGATATGATCCTAATGGCGGTACGCCGGTGTACCAAATAATACAAAATGGCCGAGGCAATGAAATATTTTATTTCCGGGGCACGATATTTTTCCAGGGGTGTACTTAACTCCGCGACTGGAGTACCAGTCAATCCGAAATCAGTGCTACTACGTGATGTCGAAACGCCAAACATTAAACATCCGTTATCGAAAAATTCAACTTTGAGTAGTGCATTGTGTACAGCTCGTCGAGATGAGTCGATTGCCGCATCGCCGACCATCAACAAACTAAAAATGACTGCATAATGGACATTGTGCGAGAGCCGGGGTACTATGGTACCCCGGAGTACCGCCATGAAGTTCAATTAATTAATCTATTGATGTAACCTGTGCAGTGCTGTGCTGTAGAAGCCCTCTTAACGACCACCCCTGTTAACGACTAATCGCTTAATGACGGGCCTCCATAGAAACCAGTGTATAGTGTAGTGTAGAGTGTAGTGTATAGTAGTGTAGTGTAGAGTAGTGTAGAGTAGAACCCCTCTTAACGACCACCCCTGTTAACGACTAATCGCTTAACAGCGGGCCTCCATAGAGCCCAATGTGTTCACTTGCCGACCATTCCCCCGTTAACGACGAGCTGTTGTAGGTACAGTAAATGTTAATTAATGATTAACCATGTTTCTTTTAATATTGTGTTTATAATTGTATTAGTATCTTTGTATTAATATTCATTGTTTAAATATAAAGTACATTTTTTTGGGTGAAAAATGGTAACTTGCAATGCTATCGGAACTAATTAAATCTTTAACGTGTATTTCCTACACTTGCTTAGCGACCAAATCACTTAACAGCCGGTTTCGTAGAACCAATTACCGTCGTTAAGAGGGGTTCTACTATGTATCTATAGTCCAATTCAGAGAGTACCCATAGTGACAGTTATGACCACAAAACGACCATTACTTGAAGTTTTTACATCAAGATTCATAACACACTTCAATTACAAAAAGGCATCAACACAAAACACCCCTTCTACCATGGGCTGGGGAAATTTTTCTTTTTGCAAGCAGCATGCCAAGATCATCAGGGCTCAGACTGGGGTGGTACAGTAATAGTTTCACACGTGGCTACATTTGTCTCCCCAGCACTGACACATTGCGATAAGTACAGAACTTGTTTTAAGCAGTGTTCGCCTGGGTTATGTTCGGATACCATTTGCCACTGGTCTGCGTGGCTACGAAATAAATCGAGGTTAATGGGATGTGGTACAGCGTGACGCTCGCGATGCCACATTTAGATTTACTTAAGTGTTGTTCTATATACTGCACTTGCATTTACCGTACCTCTCACAGCCCAATTGTGAAACTGACTTTATATGTGTGTCTCATCAGGGTGGCCATTTGACATATTCACGTAGCCTCAAAGTGCACCTAGCCTGGCACAAGTGCTGTGGTAATGTCACCGCCACTTAGTGGCGAATGGCGACTGTTGTTGTCTAGCGAAGTGTAACTGCAATTGAATTCGAAAATTCAACGGAGGCAGTGGCGGTGAATCACTTGGCCTCACGTGAAGCCTTCGATTTGCTTTTAAACTTGGATATAAATCGTCAAGTTACTATCCTATACGCAAGAAGAAGAATAACAAGTAGATGTGTCGTCAGGACTTCCGACCCGTTAGACTTGTAAGAACAAAATCACGTTGGGAAATAATTCACAACGACGTTTCAAAAGAGAATTAAGATATATGTAGAAGCATCATTGGCAAAGCGACTGGCCAGATTAAGTCCTGGACCGGGGGCACACTTGGGCTGCTCTTTTTAGAAATGTGCAGAATATACAACCCAAGGCCGTAGCCATGGAGTCAACATTGGGGGGGGGGACCAAATCTTCCAGGGTATCTGGGGGTCCCAACCCAGAAAAAAGATCTAAATTTGAAAACAAATTTCCTGCCTAAAATATAAAAAAATTCACTAATACATGGGATGGAGTTTTTATTTATTTTTAACAATAATGTCTAAGAGTGTATTGTATTACATTGCTCTGTTTTTAGTTTTTTTTTACATTCATTGATTCATTGTATGTAATGGCAGAGATTAGGGATTAATAATGTACAACCATAACCACAATCATATAAACAGAAATCTATGCGTTGATTATATGAAGACAAGTCCAGATATTGTGGCCAAGGTTTAGCAAATAGTTGTTTTTATTTACATAGCATAGCAATTATAGTTTATAGCAATATATTGGGGGGGATATTTTCAGCATATTTGAATATATTATAATTACGGCCTTGATACAACCACACTGCAGTAGCTATAAGAGCTTCATGAGACTATTTTAAACAGGATTTTGACAGCATCCAGAAAAAAGTCCTTTTGGCAAGCCTTGATAATGTATGCCAATCAAGCTGATCGAGAGCCCCCATTACAAGTCTATAAGTTCGATAAGAGTTGCAAAGGAAGTGACTGGTTCAAAATGACTGTAGAATTAAGGCAAGGATGCGCTCAGTCGCCAGATACCAGAGCTGTTAAACTTTTAGTATTGGAAGCAGCAGTGGTTTGGGACTGAAAGGTGAGTTGATGCATGGGAGAACTGTGAATAATATATTTGCACTTGACCATGTATGTATGTTGAACTTCTTTCACACCGTACATAGCCATCCGTGCTAATCTGAGGCGCGGGGGAAGGACAACAAAATAAATACAAAAAGCTGTTCTAAATGAATTAGTTTTAAACCTAGATTGAATAAGTGCATAGTTCCAGTGGCTTTCTAATATCAGAAGAGCATTCCAGACGGCCACAGAAGCGCATCCGAAAGTGCGCGCTGCAGTGACCGTCTTTGTTCAATGACTAGCCAAAAGCCGAGGCGAGGATGGCCAGAGTTTGCGTGATGGTTTATGCTCCTTGACGAGATCAACAAAGTACTGTGGTTCATTCGTGGCAAGCACTTCGTGTGTTAATGAGGGCGACCTTATAACGTATTTGTTCGGCAACCGGAAGCCAATGCAGCTAGGCGAGCAGTGGAGGGACATGGCCGGATCTTGTGGTACCCATCACGACATGTGCCATGCTTACCAGAATAGAAGGTACAAGAGGTAGGGGAATAGCAGGGAGGTGCTGGGAGACAAAGTGAAGCAGGACGTGGAGCTGGGAGGTTTGGGAGTGAACAGGGCAGAGGAATTAGTGCGGAGAGGATACGAGGGGAGGGACTCCATTCGGCCCCTCGTTGTGGAAGCCGATGGGAGGTGATGGGAAGCTCCAACATTTAGACATTTGCAGCACTCAAGAAACCCTCACTAAACATTCAGCTCTCTTTGAGGAGAATCCCTGTTCATATGTTTACGGAGTAAATGTTTTTAATACTGTGCTGTGGTTTTGCATGAGTTAGGAACCCAGAGCACTCAGTGAAAACCAATGCCATATTAGTCTCATACAGAGGTCAGAGGACCTGCTTGCTGTACTGCCCCCTACAGGCACATTACAATTGTTTGGGCCTGAAAAGGAAAAATATACATTTGTATAACAGGTAACGTTTTGGGTAATGATCTTTCATGACATAAATTATTTATGTAAATTCTTAAGTTACGTGCTTTAAAGAAGGGCCATTGCCCAAAACGTCACCTGTTGAATATATTTGTTGCCTTTTTAGGCCCACGCATTGTTATTGAGGAAGGTTGTTTGTTTACTGTTGGGCGTGGTGGCTGCCTTGCTCGTCATAGCTTCTACCGAGTCCGCCAGACCCCGACTGAGCCAAGCCACTGGGCTTAGAGCGAACGGCACCAGACCTGGAGCTACACCGTGGCTCTATGCTAACCCCGACACAGCCAAGTTGTCGTCCCGTCCCCTACGTTCCAAGCCTCTACCGTACCTCTCTGGGCCTCCCTCACCCTGCGCCCAGTCCCTCGTTCCTTGTCCCTTCTTCCTCCCCCATCACTGAACAACCTTCCACTGCACACAAAACAAGCATCTTGACGAATCCTTCAAACAACCCCCATCTCTTCTTCCCTAGACCATCAACATCCTGCTACTCCCAGTCCCTACCCCCCAGCTACGACCAGGCCTACTCTAACCCTTATCACTCCCCCAACCCCTTTCACTACCCCAACCCCTATCACTACTCCAACCCCTATCACTACCCCAACCTCTATCACTACTCCAACCCCTATCACTACACGTACTCCTATCACTATCTCTACCACTACCCCTATCACTACCCCAACCCCTATAACTACACCTACCCCTATCACTACATCCACCCCTCCTTAACCACTCTATCTGTGTGGGATAGAGTGTTGCCCCCTCGCACGCTGTGGGTTTCCTACGGGACTTCCGGTTTCCTTTCACATGTATAAAAAGTCATGAATTGATTGAAAGCATCTTCATTTGTCGAGGACTGCAGAGCTTGGACAATAATTGGCCCCAACTCACCGCCTGGCTGCTGCCATCCAGCTTGTCTGTGGTTCCTCGTCGATTGTGAGGCGAAAATTGCACCAACGATACTATTTAAAACGAAGCGTCATCATTCATTATTAGTGGGTCCTAAGTAATGGAGATCGTTTTAGTCTGAGAATATTTCTGTGAAGAAACTGCTCTCTTGACAGTGCCTGATGTCAACAAAGAGGACATGGAGGGGACTGCACTCTTATCTCAGAAGTGACCTTACCGTGTGCTACTGGTGATGAAGATAATGATGGTGATTACACTATCTTAATAGCTATCAGCAACAGAAACGCTGTTACAGAGTTTCATATTCTTGGTTCTTTCAGTAAAGTCACGTTGAAGGGAAACAATAAAATAATTCAACATATATAAAACAATAAAATCTAAATGTTACAGAGTTGTCAAGGAAAAGCATTGTGTTGAATGTCCCCCTTTGGTGCGAAATTGCATTGTAAAGGTTACATTCATTCTGCATGGTGACCCATGCACACCCAGATTTAATCTCAACAGTCCTGTTGTAGTCACAGAAACGCCCTCCCCATATAGAGGTAAGTTTGATAACCCATCTCAAGTACTGACACACTCTTTTTAAACGTGAAAAAAACTGTAATTTTCTGCCCCACTCTATAGCCTTGATTATCACTCGCTAATGTATGACTTTCTTTAGACTATATCTAAATATATATTTGCATTGTTTTAACACCGGGGTAACAACACAGCCAACCCAAATACACGCATACATATAGTATACTCTATCTGACAGGCATAAAATACAAAACGTTTAACATCGCGCAGCGCATATCAAATGCATATTGCACGTTCCACTCCCCGTGTACATGAAAACAGAACACACACGCAAGAAGCACACATATACAGTGAGGGAAAAAGGTATTTGATCCCCTGCTGATTTTGTACGTTTGCTCACTGACAAAGAAATGATCAGTCTATAATTTTAATAGTAGGTTTATTTGAACGGTGAGAGACAGAATAACAACAACAAAATCCAGAAAAACGCATGTCAAAAATGTTATAAATTGATTTGCATTTTAATGAGGGAAATAAGTATTTGACCCCTCTGCAAAACATGACTTAGTACTTGGTGGCAAAACCCTTGTTGGCAATAACAGAGGTCAGACGTTTCTTGTAGTTGGTCACCAGGTTTGCACACATCTCAGGAGAGATTTTGTCCCACTCCTCTTTGCAGGTCTTCTCCAAGTCATTAAGGTTTCGAGGCTGACGTTTGTCAACTCGAACCTTCAGCTCCCTCCACAGATTTTCTATGGGGTTAAGGTCTGGAGACTGGCTAGGCCACTCCAGGACCTTAATGTGCTTCTTCTTGAGCCACTCCTTTGTTGCCTTGGCCGTGTGTTTTGGGTCATTGTCATGTTGGAATACCCATCCACGACCCATTTTCAATGCCCTGGCTGAGGGAAGGAGGTTCTCACCCAAGATTTGACGGTACATGGCCCCGTCCATCGTCCCTTTGATGCGGTGAAGTTGTCCTGTCCCTTTAGCAGAAAAACACCCACAAAGCTTAATGTTTCCACCTCCACGTTTGACGGTGGGGATGGTGTTCTTGGAGTCATAGGCAGCATTCCTCCTCCAAACACGGCGAGTTGAGTTGATGCCAAAGAGCTCCATTTTGGTTTCATCTGACCACAACACTTTCACCCAGTTGTCCTCTGAATCATTCAGATGTTCATTGGCAAACTTCAGACGGGCATGTATATGTGCTTTCTTGAGCAGGGGGACCTTGCGGGCGCTGCAGGATTTCAGTCCTTCACGGCGTAGTGTGTTACCAATTATTTTCTTGGTGACTACGGTCCCAGCTGCCTTGAGATCATTGACAAGATCCTCCCGTGTAGTTCTGGGCTGATTCCTCACCGTTCTCATGATCATTGCAACTCCACGAGGTGAGATACAGGTAACAAGCTGAGATTAGGAGCACTCCCTTTAAGAGTGTGCTCCTTATCTCAGCTCGTCACCTGAATAAAAGACACATGGGAGCCAGAAATCTTTCTGATTGAGAGGGGGTCAAATACTTATTTCCCTCATTAAAATGCAAATCAATTTATACCATTTTTGACATGCGTTTTTCTGGATTTTTTTGTTGTTATTCTGTCTCTCACTGTTCAAATAAACCTACCATTAAAATTATAGACTGATCATTTTTTTGTCAATGGGCAAACGTACAAAATCAGCAGGGGATCAAATACTTTTTTTTCCCTCACTGTATGTACACAGATAATTCCTGTTGACCTCTAACCACCTGTCTGCCCTTTGGCACTTCTGCAAATTGTCAGTTGTATGCATAACGCAGAGCCAAGCCAACTGTTTACGGAGCAGATTATAGCGACAGACGTGCTCTGCGCTTCGCTATAATAAGAGCCACTGCAATCATCATTTTACATGCTTTTTGGCCTGATATGTGACACAACTGTGCAGAACAGCTAAACTGATAATCCATAATTATAAATTCAACGCGCAAGCCCTGCTTGCCATTACGCGTGCTCAGCATATCGTGTAAATCCACTTTTAATCCCGCACACATAATCAATGCCTATTCCGTAGCTTTCAGATACAGAGTGTATATATATACATTAAGCCATTACCCTCGTGAGGCCGAGGGGGCCAGAGTGGCTGCGCATGGGCGGTGTGGGCTTTCAGAAGGCATTGGCCTGCAGTCGTGACCCAAGTGACTCAATAATGGCACCAGGTCTGGCGGTCTCGGCACTGTGCCCTGTTGTCTCCCGTTTTGCTGTATCGGCCCATCGCTGCCACCCCACCTCGCCGCGTATTTAAATGGCCCAAATGACATCGGTGTCGAATTTCAGAATCTTGGCAAATTCATGAAATGTGCGCTTATTTCAAAACGGCAAAAAATGCATTGAACAGTGTTTATCATTAGAATGAAAAGTGTTGCATTCAGGATTTTTTAAAATAAATAATTAATTGGGTTGCGGGGGTGGGGGGAATACATGAATCTATTGGTGCTGCAAACATCCGTATCATTGTTCTATTTGCTTCATTGCACATGTTCATGAAAATGCACAATACAGTATCACAGGAATAAATACATTGTGGGAAAAAAAACTATCTTACAGTGTACAGTACAACTGTACAAGTAATTAAAATGCAGCCTTCTGGCCTTTCACTGCTGGATGGAGGCCTTGCCACATCGCAGCCATGGCGAGCGTTGTTTGAGCATACTTCACCACGTTGGTCATTGTGGGTTTGTGAAGGACACCTACTGTACATGCAGATTCCCTTAATTTAAGCAATCTGGGATCTGAGCCCACTGCCTCAAGGGAGACGTCAGATGCAATGCGTGTTGTAAAAGAAATACAATTTGCATTTTTCCCATTAAACAGTATTTATTTTAATCTCCTTCTTAAAACATTGTGCAACCATGAATTGCCGTGTGAGGAAATCTCTCAAGGCATTGTTGGGCATAAAATAGGAAGGCTCGCCTCCTGTATACGCAGCTACAGGTTCTGTGCAAAACAACGTGCAAGATGTTGTCCTGTAATGCCTCCAAGTCCACGGCATGAAGACGCAGGCCCGAATGAAACCACACACCGGCCCATCCATTGGTGCACGTGCACGCGTGCGGATGGGGTGCTCACAAATGCTTCTCCACTCTGCCGGTATAGCCAGAAGCAGTGTCACTTGCCAAATGCGACCCACCCAAGAATGCTGAGGCAACAACATTTGAAGAATAATACTTGCATTTTATGTAGCGTCATGCACGCCAACAGCATTCCACAACGCTGTGTATTAATTATAAAGAAGGTCCAAAATGAACCTCATGGTGGGACCCCGGAGGTCCCGAATAAACGGAAGTCAAAACCCGTAATTAATGAACTGATTTGTTAACGACTCCATCTCACCGCGCACGTAAACGCGGCGACCCGCCTGGCACGGATCATTCTGTTGTCGCGTCGTTCCCAAGATTGCCGTAGTCACAAAACTTTGAAACTTTGATCAGCGCATCGTGTAGAGCTCGTCGAGGGGAATAGATCGCCGTGTCGTTCGCCTTCAACGGGCATAAAACGACGTCGCAACGCAGTTTATGCGAGAGCCGGGGGCTTATGGGACCCCGGGGTCCCGCCATAAGGTTAAAATGTCCAAATCCTATACACGAGGTTGGCTACTCGCAGATTGAAAGAAGCCCGATGCACACACACACATACGTACATACACATCAAGCAGGTGAAACCCCATACTATCAAGCAACCTCAAAAATGAATAAATGTATTTAAAAAATTGTACGAAAACAAAAAGCGCAAACAACAACAACACAGAGTCATCAGAACAAAGACACGAGTCCGTTTGGTCTCACACACACCCCAGGCCACAATTCCCACTTCCCCAACCAAGCCAGGACACAAACTGTCTGGTATTTCGCTTGTAATGCCCCCTCGATCCGCGTGTACGTGGATGCTTGAAGCGTGAAATGCGTTTGTTCAACATGAACGGAGCTCCGACAAAATAGAGGTCATGTCTCGTATTCTTATTTTTCATTTCCTTATATTTGTTGATGCTGCTGCTATGTTGTCAGTTGTGCGCTACCACACATAACAGCAAAACCTCAACAAATTTGTCAATAACACCGGAGCCTTAAAGGGAAAAAAAATCTATAATTAGCAACGTTTCAGGCAACAACCCCATGCATGGTCCTACTTCATGCGCTATGGAGGAGAGGCATTGCTCCGAACCTCACCTATGATTTATATTTTCAAGTGTTACAGACGAATGTGTTGAGTTTTTTCATTTAATGGTCACCGTTGTAAGGAGTGTACATTCATTTAACAAGTACTCACGTTCTTTCGGGAGGCAATGGCCTCACCCACTGAAATCTGTGATCCACACATCGCTTATATATACTCTGCCTACGCAGCGCGGTGCATGCTGCGGTAGATACCGACGCGAAGGGATGTCAAATGTAACCTTGCCTCCACTCAGTGGGGCGGTGACACGGCCCAGCGGCAGTGCGTCGGCGAATTTGCCACATTCGAAAAATTAACGCAAATTTACTCCATTGGGGTTACAAAAGACAAAGATCCCCCGTATAGCCTTAACTGACTGTTGGGGCAAGTGCTGTTAGTGAGCATCTATGAAGGCCGGTTACGGCACACGAGGGGGTGGGTGGCCAGCATCCACGCCTGGAACGCCTTTGTCTCCCCAGTGGCGATGTTTACACACCGCACACCAGGTACTCATTTGAGGATGAGTAGACCTAGGGGAGGCCCAAGACCGATTCAGGTAATGGTCACCGGTGTTGACCCTGTGCGGGAATCGGACTCCGGTCGCCGGGTTCGTAGCGCAGCGCGCTAACCGCTACACCACCGTTCCCCATTGGGGTTACGCACACAGAAGCAGCAGCAGCAGCAGCAATAATCAAGCCCTTACTGGCCGCCTACTGATGGCCCCCGCTCGCAGGACTCGGGATGACGAGTCACCTCGTGCCACACAGGGACGGCTGCCTCTAGGGGTGCCCTTTCATGTGTTTGAGATGAGCTGCGATGCAAGGCTCTTTGAGAGGCCCCACTCTCGAAAAAATGTGAGCAGTAATTGTCATTGTTACTACTCTATTCACATCCGAGCAAAACACTGAACAGTAAAAACTGCACCATATGTATACACACACATCAGCATATATGCTATATATTGTTTACTGAATATACAATACTGTATACAAGACTTATATTATTATATAACTTTCAAAGCATACGGTTCACCCGTCTTCTTGTAATGGGAAATTGAGTTTTCAGGTCCATTCGGTGTAAAGCCGTTTCAATACGGGCAAAATAAAAAAAAATGTGTCTATTTGTTTGTGTTTCTCCCTCGTTATGGGACTTTGTAGGATGGACGTTGAGATTTATGAGGGGCACGGGGTGACTAATAAGGTCCTGCATTGGTCTGCAATAATTTCAGTTTCATTTACTATGTATACAGTGAGGGAAAAAAAGTATTTGATCCCCTGCTAATTTTGTACGTTTGCCCACTGACAAAGAAATGATCAGTCTATAATTTTAATGGTAGGTTTATTTGAACCGTGAAAGGCAGAATAACAACAACAAAATCCAGAATTAACGCATGTCAAAAATGTTATTAATTGATTTGCATTTAAATGATGGAAATAAGTATTTGACCCCTCTGCAAAACATGACTTAGTACTTGGTGGCAAAACCCTTGTTGGCAATCACAGAGGTCAGACGTTTCTTGTAGTTGGCCAGCAGGTTTGCACACATCTCAGGAGGGATTTTGTCCCACTCCTCTTTGCAGATCTTCTCCAAGTCATTTAGGTTTCGAGGCTGACGTTTGGCAACTCGAACCTTCAGCTCCCTCCACATATTTTCTATGGGATTAAGGTCTGGAGACTGGCTAGGCCACTCCAGGACCTTAATGTGCTTTTTCTTGAGCCACTCCTTTGTTGCCTTGACCGTGTGTTTTGGGTCATTGTCATGCTGGAATACTTATCCACGACCCATTTTCAATGCCCTGGCTGAGGGAAGGAGGTTCTCGCCCAAGATTTGACGGTACATGGCCCCGTCCATCATCCCTTTGATGCGGTGAAGTTGTCCTGTCCCCTTAGCAGAAAAACACCCCAAAGCATAATGTTTCCACCTCCATGTTTGACGGTGGGGATGTTGTTCTTGGGGTCATAAGCAGCATTCCTCCTCCTCCAAACACGGTGAGTTGAGTTGATGCCAAAGAGCTCCATTTTGGACTCATCTGACCACAACACTTTCACCAGTTGTCCTCTGAATCATTCAGATGTTCATTGGCAGACTTCAGACGGGCATGTATATGTGCTTTCTTGAGCAGGGGGACCTTGCGGGCGCTGCAGGATTTCAGTCCTTCACGGCGTAGTGTGTTACCAATTGTTTTATTGGTGACTATGGTCCCAGCTGCCTTGAGATCATTGACAAGATCCTCCCGTGTAGTTCTGGGCTGATTACTCACCGTTCTCATGATCATTGCAACTTCACGAGGTGAGATCTTGCATGGAGCCCCAAGCCGAGGGAGATTGACAGTTCTTTTGTGTTTCTTCCATTTGCGAATAATCGCACCAACTGTTGTCACCTTCTCACCAAGCTGCTGGGCAATGGTCTTGTAGCTCGTTCCAGCCTTGTGTAGGTCTACAATCTTGTCTCTGACATCCTTGGAGAGCTCTTTGGTCTTGGCCATGGTAGAGAGTTTGGAATCTGATTGATTGCTTCTGTGGACAGGTGTCTTTTATACAGGTAACAAGCTGAGATTAGGAACACTCCCTTTAAGAGTGTGCTCCTAATCTCAGCTCGTTACCTGTATAAAATACACCTGGGAGCCAGAAATCTTTCTGATTGAGAGGGGGTCAAATACTTATTTCCCTCATTAAAATGCAAATCAATTTATAACATTTTTGACATGCGTTTTTCTGGATTTATTTCTTGTTATTCTGTCTCTCACTGTTAAAATAAACCTACCATTACAATTATAGACTGATAATTTCTTTGTCAGTGGGCAAACGTACAAAATCAGCAGGGGATCAAATACTTGTTTCCCTCACTGTAGCCGTGTGAGCCATGAGGCTCTTGATTCGGGTGCAACCGCAACAAACAAATCATGAACAAAGAACATCTTAAAGTGACGACGCGCAGCAGAAACATCCAGGAAAAACCAGTAAAATCTTCTAGAAAAAAGCACCGCAAATTGACGCTGTGTGCATAAATCCCAAATGGGATGCAAGTTGAACAATAACAACCATAATACAATTTTGATTAGAATATCAGGCTAACTCTGTACTTCAACAAACATTGCTTAAATTTCGATTTAAAGCTTTCGTGACTGCAATGATTCATCTTCTTTGGTTCTTTCGGTAAAGTCACATAGAATGAGAATAAAATAATAGCTAATCACTCAGCTATTTCAATGCTAAATTCTATGCTAATTCCTTTGTCAAGGGGTGCCTCTGCGGATGTGTATGCTTTAACTTAGCTATTTCAATGCTAAATTCTATGCTAATTCCTTTGTCAAGGGGTGCCTCTGCGGATGTTTATGCTTTAACTTTTAACATAGCCATTTCTGTGACCAGTCACAAGCTAATCACTCAGCCATTTCAATGCTAAATTATATGCTAATTCCTTTGTCAAGGCGCTTTGTTTCCTCGCACACAGCTTAAAGGTCGTGATCTGAACGTGGCTTTTTCACTCCAGCGCTGTCCTACCAGACAGTCTCGTCCCTTCACCTGATGAAGGCCGCTTGTGTTGTGGCTGAAACGTCGTGAGAATATTATTGTGTTATTTTATTTTATCAATTTATTATTTTATTCTCATTCTACGTGACTTTACCGAAAGAACCAAAGAAGATGAAACATTGCTTAATCACCAAAATAAAGCTTTAAAAACAATGTAATAGTGATCATAGGAACTGTGATTCAAATTGAACAATAAACGACATGCATAACATGTACGACCCATCTTTGCAGCCATAGCTGGCAGCATGAGTGACTCCATGACAACAGGAGTATCAGCAGGAGCCTCAACATTTTTCAATGCACCTTTAAAGATCAGCACACTGTAATCGAACCTCAAGATCATACTTGGCAGCGGACATCCGGAGCGGTGCATTTGATTTCAGGCCACTCTGCATAGCAGTGGCACCGGGGGGTGTACAGCTCCTCAAGAGCAGTTTTGAGTGCAGATCTCACAGGTAGTGATCCAAGTTGCAGTTTATTGGCAAAAGCATTCCAGACCCTGGGGGCATCAACAGCAAAGGACCTTCCTCCAGTATTTGTACGGCAATAAGGAATGTGAAGCAAGATAGGGCACTGTTGATAAGGAATTGACAGGTAAAGGACGTGGGTGCGTAAATATATATTTTAATATCGTGGTTATTATAGCGGCCACTAGTGGCTGCAGGAGGTTTAGGTGAACTCGTGACTGCATCGAACGGAGAAAACCGACGGAGCAGCCCAGTCATCAATGTGTCCACGCACGAGATTCGACGACGCTCGATGTACCACGGTGAGCTGAAGATGATTATTTGTCAACGTGCCCCACTATTACTCCCCGCGCATGGGTAAGCAGAAGGCGATCAAATCACACGGACATCTGTGCCACCGGTACAATATATACATGAACCAACCGCGTTTAAAATAAATTAAATGGGCTCCGAGGTCAATGGAATGAACACATGTCAGTGTCTACATTACTGACCAATTCAGACCGTATTGGTCACCCCGTGAGCTTATAAATCTCAACATTCATCCTACAAAGTCCCATCACAAGGGAGAAACACAAACAAATAGACAAAATACATTTTTTTCCCGGATTGAAAGGGCTGTAGCATGCCGTATGGACCTGAAAACTGCATTTCCCTGTACAAGAATACGGGGTAAAATGTATGGGTTAGCAGCTTTGTGAACACTACACAGCACGTGAGGAGTCAACATTGGCGGCTGTTCTATGGTTGAACCGACCCCGCCGTAAGGATCTGGAATTTCCACCTACCGGGCTCAGGAGGGTTTTTAATGGAGACGAGAACTTAAAATGTACAGGTGAGGGAAAAAAGTATTTGATCCCCTGCTGATTTTGTACGTTTACCCACTGACAAAGAAATGATCAGTCTATAATTTTAATGGTAGGTTTATTTGAACAGTGAGAGACAGAATAACAACAACAAAATCCAGAAAAACGCATGTCAAAAATGTTATAAATTGATTTGCATTTTAATGAGGGAAATAAGTATTTGACCCCCTCTTAATCAGAACGATTTCTGGCTCCCAGGTGTATTTTATACAGGTAACGAGCTGAGATTAGGAGCACACTCTTAAAGGGAGTGCTCCTAATCTCAGCTTGTTAACTGTATAAAAGACAACTGTACACAGAAGCAATCAATCAATCAGATTCCAAACTCTCCACCATGACCAAGACCAAAGAGCTCTCCAAGGATGTCAGGGACAAGTCGTAGACCTACACAAGGCTGGAATGGGCTACAATACCATTGCCAAGCAGCTTGGTGAGAAGGTGACAACAGTTGATGCGATTATTCGCAAATGGAAGAAACACAAAAGAACTGTCAATCTCCCTCGGCCTGGGGCTCCATGCAAGATCTCATCTCGTGGAGTTGCAATGATCATGAGAACAGTGAGGAATCAGCCCAGAACTACACGGGAGGATCTTGTCAATGATCTCAAGGTAGCTGGGACCATAGTCACTAAGAAAACAATTGGTAACACACTACGCCGTGAAGGACTGAAATCCTGCAGCGCCCGCAAGGTCCCCCTTCTCAAGAAAGCACATATACATGGCCGTCTGAAGTTTGCCAATGAACATCTGAACGATTCAGAGGACAACTGGGTGAAAGTGTTGTGATCAGATGAGACCAAAATGGAGCTCTTTGGCATCAACTCAACTCGCCGTGTTTGGAGGAGGAGGAATGCTGCCTATGACCCCAAGAACACCATCCCCACCGTCAAACATGGAGGTGGAAACATTATGCTTTGGGGGTGTTTTTCTGATAAGGGGACAAGACAACTTCACCGCATCAAAGGGACGATGGACGGGGCCATGTACCGTCAAATCTTGGGTGAGAACCTCCTTCCCTCAGCCAGGGCATTGAAAATGGGTCGTGGATGGGTATTCCAGCATGGCAATGACCCAAAACACACGGCCAAGGCAACAAAGGAGTGGCTCAAGAAGAAGCACATCAAGGTCCTGGAGTGGCCTAGCCAGTCTCCAGACCTTAATCCCATAGAAAATCTGTGGAGGGAGCTGAAGGTTCGAGTTGACAAACGTCAGCCTCGAAACCTTAATGACTTGGAGAAGATCTGCAAAGAGGAGTGGGACAAAATTCCTCCATAGATGTGTGCAAACCTGGTGGCCAACTACAAGAAACGTCTGACCTCTGTGATTGCCAAAAAGGGTTTTGCCACCAAGTACTAAGTCATGTTTTGCAGAGGGGTCAAATACTTATTTCCCTCATTAAAATGCAAATCAATTTATAACATTTTTGACATGCGTTTTCTGGATTTTTTTTGTTGTTATTCTGTCTCTCACTGTTCAAATAAACCTACCATTAAAATTATAGACTGATCATTTCTTTTTCAGTGGGCAAACGTACAAAATCAGCAGGGGATCAAATACTGTTTTCCCTCACTGTATATGCTGCGACATGAATACAATGCACACTGTACCACCAACCGAGAATTCAGCATCGGTTGCTCTGTAGAACATCTGACTCCCCCCTTCCACCCCCCACCCACTGCCGGTCATAGGCACGTCGAATTTCCACCTCTATGTCAGGGCCCTCGATGGAGATGGGCATCTTGAATGCGTGATACACAAGTCGAGCAGGGCGGAGCGGACACCATCAGCCGATTTAAAGCGTTCGCACTTTTGGAGTGGCGGGGGGGGGGGGCAGATCGGTCCGTTGCTTTTCGTGAGAGCGAAAACACGTGGGCCACAGGCAAGCCCACGTGTCAGTGCCGCGTTGATGACGATGATGATGATGAGGACAGCCTCATCTGCGCCCTGTACTTGGTATAAAATCAGCTCCAGTGGCTGATAAATAACAAACTCAACACACTGGCCAATAGCAACTGGCTCGGTTCGGCAGCTCTCCTATCATATACCGTGTATATTCCCCCCCCCCCGCCCTCCCTTTAACGCGGTACGGTGGTAGGCGCTATTGACACGAACCATTCATTTATTTAGAACTGCTTGGGTTGTGTTTAGTTTTGTTGTGCCTTCCCACCACGCTGCTCCGATTAGCGGGGTTGGCTACGTACGGTGCGAAAGAAGTTAAACGTACATACATTGACGAATGTGCGGGTGGGTTTTGATGTTTGTTATCTGTGCTTGTGCACAACATGCCAACGTTGGTACCAGTGCCGGATTATGTCCTAGTAGCAAAAGTAGCTGCATATGTAGTAGTAGCTACTACTACATATGTAGTAGTAGCTACATATGTAGTAGTAGTAGGTACTACTACTACATATGTAGTAGTAGTACCTACTACTACATATGTAGCTACGGGCCCCGCACTTTCAAGGGCCCCGCGCTAAATGCTTTCAAGCTATCAATTCCGGTTCAGTGATTCTGCACTTGCTCTATTACTATAGTACTATACTGCCTTCAACTTTTATGAACGACTGGGTGTTTAAGGTTAGCGATTCGCCGTATTATCCGGTTGTATAGCAAATTGAAACAAAAAAATACAATTACTTTACTATGCAAGTAAAAAAAAGTGTTTTTAATATTTACGTGGTTTTTATTATTATTTAGGACCCCTTTATAACACGTGCTACAGGCCCCGGCATTCGCTTAATCCGGCACTGGTTGGCACCACCGCAAATTTCGCATCTGCATGTCAGTGCCGCCGCTGAAACCGCCGCTGCTGCTGCTGCCAATGCCGATCTTTCCGGGAAATAATTGAGCATCATCTCAACGATTTCCCGGAAAGATCCCTTCCCTCCCATACCATCCTCCCCCCTCCTCCTCCTCCACACCCCCCAGGCCCAGGGATGAAGGGGCCCGTGGGTTTCAAGGAGGGTCACCGTCGCAAATGACACACGGAGACAAAGATCCCCCGGGTAGCCTCGGACATGCTGTTGGGGCAAGTGCTGTTGTTGGCGGACAGCGCCTATGAAGGCCTGCACGGCACACGCGGACAAGGGTGGCGAGCACCACGTCCCGGCCGCGTTTGTCTCCCCAGAGGCGCTGCTTACACACCGCACCAGGTACTCATTTGAGGCTGAGTGGACCTAGGGGACGTCCAGGCCCGGTTTAGATAATCGTCACCGGGGTTGGCCGTGAGCGGGAATTAATCTCGTGTCGCTAACCGCTGTGCCACCGCTCCCCAGCACCACACACACAAAACATACTGTCTAGTGGACATCTGCGAAACGACTGGACATCTATCAACAAGAGCTTCATAGCTCATCGGATTTCTCCAGGATACAGATTCTGAGTGACAACCCGCGCGTTTCGGTACCCAACTCCGTACAGCCTTTAAGATAATTTCTGATAAGCTATCCTTCAAAAGGGTGCACGCACACACACACACATGCAGTATACGTGTGGCACACACACATGCAGTATACGTGTGAGACAAAGATCCCCCATATAGCCTGAACTGACTGTAGGGAAAGTTCTGTTAGCGAGCACCTGTGAAGGCCGGAACGGTACACGAGGGGGTGGGTGGCCAGCACCACGCCCGACCGTCTTTGTCTCCCCAGTGGCGATGTGTACACACCGCACCAGGTACTCATTTGAGGCTGAGTCGACCTAGGGGAGGCCCAGAACCGGTTCAGATAATCGTCACCGGTGTTGGTGAGCGGAATCGAACCCGGGTCGCCGGGTTCATAGCGCAGCGCGCTAACCGCTACACTACCGCTCCCCACTACACATACTCACACGTTGACATACACACACACTGACACGCACACTCGCACACACTGACACACCCATAGACACACACATGCAGTATAACGTGAGACACACACACATACACACACATGCAGTATAACGTGAGACGAAGATGACAAAGATCCCCCGTATAGCCTGCACAGACTGTAGGGGCAAGTGCTGTTAGCGAGCACCTATGAAGGCCGGAACGGTACACGAGGGGGTGGGTGGCCAGCACCACGCCCGACCGCCTTTGTCTCCCTAGTGGCGATGTTTACACACCGCACCAGGTACTCATTTGAGGCTGAGTCTAACGTGAGACACACACATACACACACGCAGTATACCATGTGAGACACACATACACACACACATGCAGTATACCATGTGAGACACACACTGACACACACACATGCAGTATACCATGTGAGACACACACACATACACACATGCAGTATACCATGTGAGACACACACACATGCAGTATACCATGTGAGACACACACACATGCAGTATAACGTGTGAGACACACACTGACACACACACACATGCAGTATAACGTGTGAGACACACACTGACACACACACACATGCAGTATACCGTGTGAGACACACACTGACACACACACACATGCAGTATACCGTGTGAGACACACACATGCAGTATACCGTGTGTGACACACACACACATGCAGTATACCGTGTGAGACACACACTGACACACACACATGCAGTATACCATGTGAGACACACACATGCACACACTGACACACACATGCAGTATACCATGTGAGACACACACATGCAGTATACCATGTGAGACACACACATGCAGTATACCATGTGAGACACACACATGCAGTATACCATGTGAGACACACACGCGCACGCAAGCCGATGTAACTGCAAATGAAGGCGCGCCTTCTTCCACCGCAGGCACAGGCGCGGTGGCGTTCGAGTCGCCGTGCCACGACCCCAACACGAAGACGGCCCCGCCGTCACACTTGCTACGAGTCCACGGTCTGTCTGTACGGCATGTTCATATCCGCACGGCAAGCGATGCGCACCATAACCCTGTGCATTTAACGTCCACTCGGAGCGCCCGTCCGTGGCCCGTGCTTGCGAAACACAACACGGCACGGAGACGACTCCGCGTTCAGACACGCGGTGATCACGGGGTCACGGCGTATACAGTAACGGCAGTGCGTTCACCTGGAACGAGATGACCCCATAGAGGTGACACGGATGACATTCACGGCAGCGGGTCTGTGTGTGTGTGTCGTGTGTGTGTGTGCGCCGTGTGTGTGTGCTGTCGTGTGTGTCGTGTGTGTGTGTGCTGTGTGTCGTGTGTGTGTGTCGTGTGTGTGTGCCGTGTGTGTGTGCTGTGTGTGTGCTGTGTGTGTGTGTGTCGTGTGTGTGTCGTGTGTGTGTGTCGTGTGCGTGTGCTGTCGTGTGTGTGCTGTGTGTGTGTCGTGTGTGTGTGAACCCCGGGGCTCACCTTAACCTCCGGACCGCCGCCACACAAAAGCAGCGCGGACGCAGAGGGCGGCAACGGCGGTGATGATGCCAATGATGGTGATGGCGTGCCAGCGATTAAAGGTCCAGGTTTGCGTTTAACCTTCAGCCATCCTCGCAACGGCCGGGATCCGTGCGTGATGCAGGCAGGGCGAGGCAGCAGACAGGAGGAGGATGATGATGGTGGTGGTGGTGGTGATGATGGTAATGAGGATAAGGAGGAACGGGAGCTGCTGCTGCTGCTGATGCTGCTGGCCGGCAGAGATGCGCTCCTCCTCCTCCTCCCGCTGTTCCTCCTCCTCCTCCTGCTGCTGCTGCTGCCGCTGTCCGGGCTGAATGACCGTGACGTCACAAGGATCTCATGAATGGGCTCGAGCATGAGCATGGCCCGGGAATTAGCATTCACGGCCACACACACAGCACAAGCAGACTCCATCTACACACAGCACACACAGCATCCATCTACACACAGCACACACAGCCTACATCTACACACAGCACACAGCCTCCATCTACACACAGCACACACAGCATCCATCTACACACAGCACACACAGCCTACATCTACACACAGCACAAGCAGACTCCATCTACACACAGCACACACAGCATCCATCTACACACAGCACACACAGCCTCCACCTACACACAGCACACACAGCATCCATCTACACACAGCACAAGCAGCCTCCATCTACACACAGCACACAGCCTCCATCTACACACAGCACACACAGCCTCCACCTACACACAGCACACACAGCATCCATCTACACACAGCACAAGCAGCCTCCATCTACACACAGCACACAGCCTCCATCTACACACAGCACACACAGCCTCCATCTACACACAGCACACACAGCCTCCATCTACACACAGCACACACAGCCCCCACCTACACACAGCACACACAGCCTCCACCTACACACAGCACACACAGCCTCCACCTACACGCAGCACACACAGCCTCCATCTACACACAGCACACAAAGCCTCCACCTACACACAGCACACACAGCCTCCACCTACACACAGCACACACAGCCTCCACTTACACACAGCACACACAGCCTCCACCTACACACAGCACACACAGCCTCCATCTACACACAGCACACAAAGCCTCCACCTACAGACAGCACACACAGCCTCCATCTACACACAGCACACACAGCCTCCACCTATACACAGCACACACAGCCTCCATCTACACACAGCACACACACACACCCTCCACCCACACACAGCACACACACACACCCTCCACCCACACACAGCACACACACACCCTCCACCTACACACAGCACACACAGCCTCCATCTACATACAGCACACACAGCATCCACCTACACACAGCACACACAGCCTCCACTTACACACAGCCTCCATCTACGCACAGCACACACAGCATCCACCTACACACAGCACACACAGCATCCACCTACACACAGCACACACAGCCTCCACCTACACACTGCACACAGCCTCCATCTACACACAGCACACACAGCCTCCACTTACACACAGCACACACAGCCTCCATCTACACACAGCACACACAGCATCCACCTACACACAGCACACACAGCCTCCACCTACACACTGCACACAGCCTCCATCTACACACAGCACACAGCCTCCACCTACACACAGCGCACCGCATCCACCTACACACACACACAGCATCCACCTACACACAGCGCACAGCCTCCATCTACAGACAGCACAAGCAGCCTCCATCTACACACAGCACACACAGCATCCACCTACACACAGCAAAAGCAGCCTCCACCTACACACAGCACACACAGCCTCCATCTACACACAGCACACACAGCCTCCACCTGCACACAGCACACACAGCCTCCACCTACACACAGCGCACAGCCTCCATCTACACACAGCACAAGCAGCCTCCATCTACACACAGCACACACAGCATCCACCTACACACAGCACAAGCAACCTCCACCTACACACAGCACACACAGCCTCCATCTACACACAGCACATACAGCCTCCACCTACACACAGCACACACAGCCTCCACCTACACACAGCACACACAGCCTCCAACTACACACAGCACACACAGCCTCCACCTACACACAGCACACACAGCCTCCACTTACACACAGCACACACAGCCTCCACCTACACACAGCGCACAGCCTCCACCTACACACAGCCTCCACCTACACATAGCACACACAGCCTCCACCTACACACAGCCTCCACCTACACACACACACAGCCTCCACCTACACACAGAGCCTCCACCTACACACACACATCCTCCACCTACACGCACTCAGCATACCACCTACACACACACATACACAGCCTCCACCTACACACAGCACACAGCCTACACCTACACAAACACAGCCTCCACCAACACACAGCACACAGCCTCCACCGAAAAACAGCACACAGCCTACACCTACACAGCCTCCAAGTACACACAGCACACACAGCTTCCACCTACACACAGCCATAACCTACACACACACACAGCATCCACCTACACACACAGCCTCCACCTACACACAGCGCACAGCCTCCACCTACACACACACACGGCCTCCACCCACACACACAGCCTCCACCTACACACACACAGCATCCACCTACACACAACACACACAGCCTCTACCTACATATACACACACAGCCGGCACCTACACACAGCACACACAGTCTCCACCTAAACACACAAACAGCCTCCACCTACACCCAAAGCCTCCACCTACACACAACATACACAGCCTCCATCTAAACACACACACAGCCTCTACCTACACACAGCATATACGGCCTCCACCTACACACACACACACACAGCCTCCACCTACACACAGAGCCTCCACCTACACACACACATCCTCCACCTACACGCACTCAGCGTACCACCTACACACACACATACACAGCCTCCACCTACACACAGCACACAGCCTACACCTACACAAACACAGCCTCCACCAACACACAGCACACAGCCTCCACCGAAAAACAGCACACAGCCTACACCTACACAAACACAGCCTCCAAGTACACACAGCACACACAGCTTCCACCTACACACAGCCATAACCTACACACACACACAGCATGCACCTACACACACAGCCTCCACCTACACACACACGGCCTCCACTCACACACACAGCCTCCAACTACACACACACAGCATCCACCTACACACAACACGCAGAGCCTCCACCTACACATACACGCACAGCCGGCACCTACACACAGCACACACAGTCTCCACCTACACACACAGAGACTCCACACACACACAGCACACACAACCTATACACAGCACAAACAGCCTCCACTCACACACAGCACACACAGCCGGCACCCACACACAGCACACACAGCATCCACCCACACACAGTCCACACAGCCTACACACACAGCCTCCACCAACACACCACACACGCAGCCTACACACACAGCCTGGCACCTACAGACAGGACACAACCTACACACACACACACAGCCTCCACCCACACAGCACACACAGCCTCCACCCACACAGCAGTCACAGCCTCCATCCACACACTGCACAAACAGCCTCCACCTACACAGTGCACACACAGCCTCCACCTAAACACACACACACAGCCTCCACACACACACAGCCTACACACACACACAGCCTACACACACACACACACAGCCTCTACCTACACACACAGCCTCCACCTACACACGGTGTCGACCTACACACACACAGCCTCCACCTACACACACACAGACTCCACACACACATAGCACACACAACCTATACACAGCACAAACAGCCTCCACTCACACACAGCACACACAGCCGGCACCCACAAACAGCACACACAGCATCCACCCACACACAGTCCACACAGCCTACACACACAGCCTCCACCAACACACCACACACACAGCCTACACACACAGCCTGGCACCTACAGACAGGACACAACCTACACACACACACAGACTCCACCCACACAGCACACACAGCCTCCACCCACACAGCAGTCACAGCCTCCATCCACACATAACACACACAGCCTCCACCCACACACAGCACACACAGCCTCCATCCACACATAGCACGCACAGTCTCTACCCACACACAGCACACACACACAGGACACACACCCTCCCCCCACACACAGCACACACACACACCCTCCACCCACACACAGCACACAGACCCTCCACCCACACACAGCACACACACACACCCTCAACTCACACACGGCACACAAACACACCCTCCACCCACACACAGCACACACACACCCTCCACCCACACACAGCACACACACACCCTCCACCCATACACAGCACACACACACCCTCCACCCACACACAGCACACACACACACCCTCCACCCACACACACACACCCTCCACACACACACACCCTCCACACACACACACACCCTCCACACACACACCCTCCACCCACACACAGCACACACACCCTCCACCCACACACAGCACACACACACCCTCCACCCACACACAGCACACACACCCTCAACTCACACACAGCAAACAAACACACCCTCCACCCACACACAGCACACACACACCCTCCACCCACACACAGCACACACACACCCTCCACCCATACACAGCACACACACACCCTCCACCCACACACAGCACACACACACACCCTCCACCCACACACACACACCCTCCACACACACACACCCTCCACACACACACACACACACCCTCCACACACACACCCTCCACCCACACACAGCACACACACCCTCCACCGACACACAGCACACACACACACCCTCCACCCACACACAGCACACACACACACCCTCCACTCACACACAGCACACAAACAAACCCTCCACCCACACAGAGCACACACACACACCCTCCACCCATACACACACACACCCTCCACACACACACCCTCCACCCAAACACACACACCCTCCACACACACACCCTCCACCCACACACAGCACACACAAACACCCTCCACCCACACACAGCACACACACACACCCTCCACCCACACACAGCACACACACCCTCCACTCACACACAGCACACAAACACACCCTCCACCCACACAGCACACACACACACCCTCCACCCACACACACACACCCTCCACCCCCACACAGCACACACACACCCTCCACCCACACACAGCACACACACACATCCTCCACCCACACACAGCACTCACACACACCCTCCACTCACACACAGCACACACACACACCCTCCACCCACACACAACACACACACACACCCTCCACCCACACACAGCACAAACACACCCTCCACCCACAAACAGCACACACACACACACACCCTCCACCCACACACACACACGCTACACCCACACACAGCACACACACACCCTCCACCCACACACAGCACACACACACAATCCACCCACACACAGCACACACACACACACCCTCCACCCACACACACACCCTCCGCACACACACCCTCCACCCACACACAGCACACACACACACCCTCCACCCACACACAGCACACACACACCCTCCACTCACACACAGCACACAAACACACCCTCCACCCATACGCAGCACACACACATACCCTCTACTCACACACAGCACACACACACACCCTCCACTCACACACAGCACACACACACACCTTCCACCCACACAGAGCTGACACACACACCCTGCACCCACACACAGCACACATACACACCCTCCACCCACACACAGCACACACACACACCCTCCACTCAGACACAGCACACAGACACACCCTCCACCCACACACAGCAAACACACACCCTCCACCCATACACAGCACACACATACACCCTCCACCCACACACACACACCCTCCACCCACAAACAGCACACACACACACCCTACACCCACACTCAGCACACACACCCTCCACCCACACACAGCACTCACACACACCCTCCACCCACACACACACACCCTCCACACACACACCCTCCACCCACACACACACACACCCTCCACACACACACACCCTCCAACCACACACAGCACACACACACACCCTCCACCCACACACAGCACACACACACACCCTCCACTCACACACAGCACACAAACACACCCTCCACCCACACACAGCACACAGAAACACCCTCCACCCACACACACACACCCTCCACACACACAAACACACCCTCCACCCACACACAGCACACACACATACCCTCCACTCACAAACCCTCCACACACACACCCTCCACCCACACACAGCACACACACACACCCTCCACCCATACACAGCATTCACACACACCCTCCACCCACACACAGCACACACACACACCCTCCACTCACACACAGCACACAAACACACCCTCCACCCACACACAGCACACACATACACCCTCCACCCACACTCACACACCCTCCACACACACAGCACACACACCCTTCACCCACACACAGCACACACACACACCCACCACCCACACATAGCACTCACACACACCCTCCACTCACACACAGCACAAACACACAGCCTCCACCCACACACAGCACACACACACACCCTCCACCCACACACAGCACACACACACCCTCCACCCACAAACAGAACACCCACACACACATCCTCCACACACACACACACACGCTACACCCACACACAGCACACACACACCGTCCACCCACACACAGCACACAAACACACCCTCCACCCACACACAGCACACACATACACCCTCCACCCACACTCACACACCCTCCACACACACAGCACACACACCCTTCACCCACACACAGCACACACACACACCCACCACCCACACATAGCACTCACACACACCCTCCACTCACACACAGCACAAACACACAGCCTCCACCCACACACAGCACACACACACACCCTCCACCCACACACAGCACACACACACCCTCCACCCACAAACAGAACACCCACACACACATCCTCCACACACACACACGCTACACCCACACACAGCACACACACACCGTCCACCCACACACAGCACGCACACACCCTCCACCCACACACAGCACACACACACACACCCTCCACCCACACACACACCCTCCGCACACACACACCCTCCACCCACACACAGCACACACACACACCCTCCACCCACACACAGCATACACACACCCTCCACTCACACACAGCACACAATCACACCCTCCACCCACACACAGCACACACACACACCCTCCACCCACACACACACACCCTCCACACACACACCCTCCACCCACACACACACACACCCTCCACACACACACACACCCTCCAACCACACACAGCACACACACACACCCTCCACCCACACACAGCACACACACACACCCTCCACTCACACACAGCACACAAACACACCCTCCACCCACACACAGCACACACAAACACCCTCCACCCACACACACACACCCTCCACACACACAAACACACCCTCCACCCACACACAGCACACACACATACCCTCCACTCACAAACCCTCCACACACACACCCTCCACCCACACACAGCACACACACACACCCTCCACCCATACACAGCATTCACACACACCCTCCACCCACACACAGCACACACACACACCCTCCACTCACACACAGCACACAAACACACCCTCCACCCACACACAGCACACACATACACCCTCCACCCACACTCACACACCCTCCACACACACACAGCACACACACCCTTCACCCACACACAGCACACACACACACCCACCACCCACACATAGCACTCACACACACCCTCCACTCACACACAGCACAAACACACAGCCTCCACCCACACACAGCACACACACACACCCTCCACCCACACACAGCACACACACACCCTCCACCCACAAACAGCACACCCACACACACATCCTCCACACACACACACACGCTACACCCACACACAGCACACACACACCGTCCACCCACACACAGCACGCACACACCCTCCACCCACACACAGCACACACACACACACCCTCCACCCACACACACACCCTCCGCACACACACACCCTCCACCCACACACAGCACACACACACACCCTCCACCCACACACAGCACACACACACCCTCCACTCACACACAGCACACAATCACACCCTCCACCCACACACAGCACACACACACACCCTCCACTCACACACAGCACAAACACACACCCTCCACTCACACACAGCACACACACACACCTTCACCCACACACAGCACACACACACCCTGCACCGACACACAGCACACACACACCCTACACCCACACACAGCACACACCCACCCTCCACTCACACACAGCACACAAACACACCCTCCACCCACACACAGCACACACACACACCCTCCACTCACACAAAGCACACAGACACACCCTCCACCCACACACAGCAAACACACGCCCTCCACCCACACACAGCACACACATACACCCTCCACCCACACACACACACCCTACACCCACACACAGCACACACACACCCTCCACCCACACACAGCACAGACACCCTCCACCCATACAAAGCACACACACACTCTCCACCCACACACAGCACACACACACACCCTCCTCCCACACACACACACCCTCCACACACACACCCTCCACCCACCCACACACACCCTCCACATACACACACACACACCCTCCACCCACACACAGCACAAACACACACCCTCCACCCACACACCCTCCACACACACACCCTCCACCCACACACAGCACACACACACACCCTCCACCCACACACAGCACACACACACACCCTCCACCCACACACAGCACACATACCCTCCACTCACACACAGCACACAAACACACCCTCCACCCACACACAGCACACACACACACCCTCCACCCACACTCACACACCCTCCACACACACACAGCACACACACCCTCCACCCACACACAGCACACACACACACACCCTCCACCCACACACAGCACTCACACACACCCTCCACTCACACACAGCACACACACCCACCCTCCACCCACACACAGCACACACACCCTCCACCCACACACAGCACACACACACCCTCCACCCACAAACAGCACACACGCACACACACCCTCCACCCACACACACACACGCTACACCCACACACAGCACACACACACCCTCCACCCACACACGCACACACACACCCTCCACACACACACAGCACACACACCCTCCACCCACATACACACACCCTCCGCACAAACACATACCCTCCACCCACACACAGTACACACACACACCCTCCACCCACACACAGCACACACACACACCCTCCACTCACACACAGCACACACACACACCCTCCACCCACACACAGCAAACACACACCCTCCACCCACACACAGAACACACACACACCCTCCACCCACACACACACACCCTCCACCCACACACAGCACACACACACCCTCCACCCACAAACAGCACACACACACACCCTCCACCCATACACAGCACACACACACCCTCCACCCACACACAGCACACACACACCCTCCACCCACACACATACACTCTCCACACACACACTCCACCCACACACACACACCCTCCACACACACACACACCCTCCACCCACACACAGCACACACACACACCCTCCACCCACACACAGCACACACACACACCCTCCACCCACACACAGCACACACACACCCTCCACTCACACACAGCACAAAAACACACCCTCCACCCACACACAGCACACACACACACACCCTCCACCCACACACACACACCCTCCACCCACACACAGCACACACACACCCTCCACCCACACACAGCACACACACACCCTCCAGCCATACACAGCACACACACACCCTCCACCCACACACAGCACACACACACACGCTCCACCTACACACACACACACACCCTCCACACACACACACACACACCCTCCACCCACACACACACACACCCTCCACACACACACACACACCCTCCACCCACACACAGCACACACACACACCCTCCACCCACACAGAGCACACACACACACACCCTCCACTCATACACAGCACATAAACACACCCTCCACCCACACACAGCACACACACACACCCTCCACCCACACACATACACCCTCCACACACACAAACACACCCTCCACCCACACACACACACTCTCCACACACACACCCTCCACCCACACACAGCACACACACACACCCTCCACCTATACACAGCACACACACACACTCTCCACCCACACACAGCACACACACACCCTCCACTCACACACAGCACACACACATACCCTCCACCCACAAACACACACCCTCCACACACACAGACACCCTCCACCCACACACACACACCCTCCACACACACACACACCCTCCACCCACACACAGCACACACACACCCTCCACCCACACACAGCACACACGCACACCCTCCACCCACACACAGCACACACACACACCTTCCACTCACACACAGCACACAAACACTCCCTTCACCCACACACAGCACACACACACACACACCCTCCACCCACACACACACACCCTCCACCCCCACACAGCACACACACACTCTCCACCCACACACAGCACACACACACACACTCCACGCACACACAGCACTCACACACACCCTCCACTCACACACAGCACACACACACACCCTCCACCCACACACAGCACACACACACACACACGCTCCACCCACACACAGCACACACACACCCTCCACTCACACACAGCACACAAACACACCCTCCACCCACACACAGCACACACACACACACCCTCCACCCACACACACACACCCTCCACCCACACACAGCACACACACACCCTCCACCCACACACAGCACACACACACCCTCCAGCCATACACAGCACACTCACACCCTCCACCCACACACAGCACACACACACACGCTCCACCTACACACACACACACACCCTCCACACACACACACACACACCCTCCACCCACACACACACACACCCTCCACACACACACACACCCTCCACCCACACACAGCACACACACACACCCTCCACCCACACAGAGCACACACACACACACCCTCCACTCACACACAGCACATAAACACACCCTCCACCCACACACAGCACACACACACACCCTCCACCCACACACATACACCCTCCACACACACAAACACACCCTCCACCCACACACACACACTCTCCACACACACACCCTCCACCCACACACAGCACACACACACACCCTCCACCTATACACAGCACACACACACACTCTCCACCCACACACAGCACACACACACCCTCCACTCACACACAGCACACACACACATACCCTCCACCCACAAACACACACCCTCCACACACACAGACACCCTCCACCCACACACACACACCCTCCACACACACACACACCCTCCACCCACACACAGCACACACACACCCTCCACCCACACACAGCACACACGCACACCCTCCACCCACACACAGCACACACACACACCTTCCACTCACACACAGCACACAAACACTCCCTTCACCCACACACAGCACACACACACACACACCCTCCACCCACACACACACACCCTCCACCCCCACACAGCACACACACACTCTCCACCCACACACAGCACACACACACACACTCCACGCACACACAGCACTCACACACACCCTCCACTCACACACAGCACACACACACACCCTCCACCCACACACAGCACACACACACACACACGCTCCACCCACACACAGCACACACACACCCTCCACTCACAAACAGCACACATACACACACCCTCCACCCACACACACACACGCTACACCCACACACAGCACACAGACACCCTCCACCCACACACAGCACACACACACACCCTCCACCCACATACACACACCCTCCGCACACAGACATACCCTCCACCCACACACAGCACACACACACACCCTCCACCCACACACAGCAAACACACACACCCTCCACCCACACACATCACACACCCTCCACTTACACACAGCACACAAACACACCCTCCACTCACACACAGCACACACACACCTTCCACCACACACTGCACATACACACCCTCCACCCACACACAGCACTCACACACACCCTCCACCCACACACAGCACACACACACACCCTCCACTCACACACAGCACATACACACACCCTCCACCCACACACAGCACACACACACCCTCCACCCACACACAGCACACACACACCCTCCACCCACACACAGCACACACACACACCCTCCACCCACACACACACACCCTCCACACGCACACACACACCCTCCACCCACACACACACACGCTACACCCACACACAGCACACACACACCCTCTACCCACACACAGCACACACACACCCTCCACCCACACACACACACCCTCCACCCACACACACCCTCCACACACACACAGCACACACACAGACCCTCTACCCACACACAGCACACACACACCCTCCACCCACACACACACACCCTCCACCCAGACACACACACCCTCCACCCACACACAGCACACACACACACCCTCCACCCACACACACACACGCTACACCCAAACACAGCACACACACACCCTCCACCCACACACAGCACACACACACCCTCCACCCACACACAGCACACACACACACACCCTCCACCCACATACACACACCCTCCGCACACAGACATACCCTCCACCCACACACAGCACACACACACACCCTCCATCCACACACAGCAAACACACACACCCTCCACCCACACACATCACACACCCTTCACTTACACACAGCACACAAACACATCCTCCACTCACACACAGCACACACACACCTTCCACCACACACTGCACACACACACCCTCCACCCACACACAGCACACACACATACCCTCCACACACACACACACCCTCCAACCCCACACACACACACCCTCCACCCACACACAGCACTCACACACACCCTCCACCCACACACAGCACACACACACACCCTCCACTCACACACAGCACATACAAACACCCTCCACCCACACACAGCACACACACACCCTCCACCCACACACAGCACACACACACCCTCCACCCACACACAGCACACACACACACCCTCCACCCACACACACACACCCTCCACACGCACACACACACCCTCCACCCACACACACACACGCTACACCCACACACAGCACACACACACCCTTTACCCACACACAGCACACACACATCCTCCACCCACACACACACACCCTCCACCCACACACACCCTCCACACACACAGCACACACACACACCCTCTACCCACACACAGCACACACACACCCTCCACCCACACACACACACCCTCCACCCAGACACACACACCCTCCACCCACACACAGCACACACACACACCCTCCACCCACACACACACACGCTACACCCAAACACAGCACACACACACCCTCCACCCACACACAGCACACACACACCCTCCACCCACACACACATCCTCCACCCACACACACACACCCTCCACCCACACACACACACCCTCCACCCACACACACCCTCCACAGCACACACACATCCTCCACCCACACACACACACCCTCCACCCACACACACACACCCTCCACCCACACACACCCTCCACCATCACACACACACCCTCCACCCACACAGAGCACACACACACACCCTCCACCCACACAGCACACACACACCCTCCACCCACACCCAGCACACACACACACACACCCTCCACCCACACACAGCACACACACACACCCTCCACCCACACCCAGCACACACACACACCCTCCACCCACACACAGCACACACCCTCCACACACACACCCACCCTCCACCCACACACACACCCTCCACACACACACCCTCCACCCACACAGAGCACACACACACACACCCTCCACCCACACACAGCACACACACACACCCTCCACCCACACAGAGCACACACACACACACCCTCCACTCACACACAGCACACAAACACACCCTCCACCCACACCCAGCACACACACACACCCTCCACCCACACACATACACCCTGCACACACACAAACACACCCTCCACCCACACACATACACTCTCCACACACCCACCCTCCACCCACACACAGCACACACACACACCCTCCACCCACAAACACACACCCTCCACACACACAGACACCCTCCACCCATACACACACACCCTCCACACACACACACCCTCCACCCACACACAGCACACACAGACACCCTCCACCCACACACAGCACACAAGCACACCCTCCACCCACACACAGCACACACACACACACACCCTCCACTCACACACAGCACACAAAAACACACCCTTCACCCACACACAGAACACACACACACCCTCCACCCACACACACACACCCTCCACCCCCACACAGCACAAACACACTCTCCACCCACACACAGCACACACACACACACTCCACGCACACACAGCGCTCACACACACCCTCCACTCACACACAGCACACACACACACCCTCCACCTACACACAGCACACACACACACCCTCCACCCACACACAGCACACACACACCCTCCACTCACAAACAGCACACACACACACACCCTCCACCCACACACACACACGCTACACCCACACACAGCACACAGACACCCTCCACCCACACACAGCACACACACACACACCCTTCACCCACATACACACACCCTCCGCACACACACATACCCTCCACCCACACACAGCACACACACACACCCTCCACCCCCACACAGCACACACACTCTCCACCCACACACAGCACACACACACACACTCCACGCACACACAGCACTCACACACACCCTCCACTCACACACAGCACACACACACACCCTCCACCTACACACAGCACACACACACACCCTCCACCCACACACAGCACACACACACCCTCCACTCACAAACAGCACACACACACACCCTCCACCCACCCACACACACGCTACACCCACACACAGGACACAGACACCCTCCACCCACACACAGCACACACACACACACCCTCCACCCACATACACACACCCTCCGCACACACACATACCCTCCACCCACACACAGCACATACACACACCCTCCACCCACACACAGCACACACACACACCCTCCACTCACACACAGCACACAAACACACCCTCCACCCACACACCGCACACACACATACCCTCCACCCACACACACACACCCTCCACCCACACACACACACCCTCCACACACACACACACCCTCCACCCACACTGCACACACACCCTCCACCCACACACAGCACACACACACACTCTCCACCCACACACAGCACACACACCCTCCACCCACACTCAGCACACACACACCCCCTCCACCCACACACACACACCCTCCACCCCTACACTGCACACACACACCCTCCACCCACCCACAGCACACACACACCCTCCACCCACACACAGCACTCACACACACCCTCCACTCACACACAGCACACACACACACCCTCCACCCAGACACACACACCCTCCACCCACACACAGCACACACACACACCCTCCACCCACACACACACACGCTACACCCACACACACCACACACACACCCTCCACCCACACACAGCACACACACCCTCCACCCACACACAGCACACACACATCCTCCACCCACACACACCCTCCACCCACACACACACACCCTCCACCCACACACACCCTTCACCCACACACACACACCCTCCACCCACACACAGCACACACACACACCCTCCACCCACACACAGCATACACACACCCTCCACCCACACACAGCACACACACACTCACACCCTCCACCCACACACAGCACACACACACACCCTCCACCGACACAGAGCACACACACACACCCTCCACCCACACACAGCACACACACACCCTCCACCCACACACAGCACACACACACACTCCCTCCACCCACACACAGCACACACACACCCTCCACCCACACACAGCACACACACACACACCCTCCACCCACACACAGCACACACACACCCTCCACCCACACACAGCTCGCACACACACCGTCCACCCACGCACAGCACACACACACACACACCCTCCACCCACACACAGCTCACACGCGCAGCACACCACCCACCGTCGCACTGCCCTGCCCAGTCACGCCGGCACCTGCCTTTCTCTGCCCTCAAGTGTGAATTCTGCAATTGCCCGTGACTACTTGTCTGACTGCCTGCATGTGCAACCTGCCTCATCCAACTGACCGCTCGGGCAAATGGACGCATAAATATTATGATTCTGAAAATTCGGATTCTGAAATGCCTGCTTTGCTTCTTCCACAGTCAGATTTAACAACAGTTGAAATGTAGCGGTGTTGTCCACAACCCTATTGTCCGAAACTTTCCAAATAATCTGGTAGATTTTTTTTTCTCCCGTTATTAGCAGACTGGATTTCCTGTTTGCGACTTGGCGGATATGAGGAAGGGTCGGCACTGCATTCATTAGATGACGGGCCTACTCTTGCGTATGACATCAGGGAATCTCTGGAATCTGAATATTTATTTCGACTGGAGGAATCCGATGAGCTATAAAGCGCTTGTTCACAGATGTCCAGTAGGGGCGGGGTCAGAACCTTTGAGCAACAAACACGATAGAATGCAAAGTATTGGAAAGGTAAACAAATTACAAAATAAAACTTTTTTTTATTTTACGAGGTAAAGTCCACTGAGCTATTAGCTTATATTTTAATAAGCGACCTGGCCACAAATGATAGCGCAACAAAATGGCTTACCATGTGGAAATGTATAGCAGCCAACTAATCTACACGAATGTTTCTAAATGTGGTGGGAAGAACCGGAGGACGGACCACGGGGAGAATATGCGAATTCGAAATATACAGGAGGCGTGATTGCAGCAGACGGTGCATGGTATTATCATGGTTATTAGACCCCGCAGTATTAATCAGGGCGGCCGCTGTATTCGAGCCGCGAAACCTCTGCAAGAACGAGCGGCGAACGCGCCGACAGCTGGGCCTAGCGTCACAAAGCCACTGCCACGCCGACGCCAGTGCCATCTTCAGGAGTAACATTCGCATTTGCAGAGATAGAACGCGGCGGGCCAACGCGGAAAGCCCACGCCTTTAACGAGCGGAGACTTAGGCGTCAAAACGTGCAGAAAATAAAAGAGGATTATTTGCGAAAGCAGCTTTGGCCTAGAAAGAGGCAGACTCATAAACACTGTTGTTTGGAAATAGCAGAGCCGCTGGCCCGCGTGCGCGTGTCACAATGACATTATAATGGCCTCTTGCTGTGAGAATACGACATTGAATCCGAGTGTTTTTAAATTCATCAGCGTGAGTCATCTACGGTAGCTTTGTTTCCTAAACTGCCATGGCCAATAATCTACACGCGGTAATTATTTTTTTTGTTAAATGAAGTCAATTGCCATGAACCGCGTTTCTCTAAATAACGCACAGTATAGGAATAGGTTTTACCCTTTTAACTGGCACAAAAACTGACACCTTTATTCAAGGCATCATGTTTGCAATAACCACAACACAAGCAGTCAAAATGCAAACAAAAAAGACAACGCTGATAATAATATGCACTGTCCTTGAATTTGATTGGTCCACACCCGAGACAGCTTTTCTTAGAGCCTAGTCTGCATTGGTGTTGGTAAAACCTATTCCTATATCTTGATTCTGGCAAAGGAGGTCTTATAATGTAAACGCACAGTAGTGAAGGAATGCTAATACACTTCTGAAACAAGAGAAACACAATACAAACTGTGATAAATAAACAACTCCCGATTCTGCCCCCACCACCCGCCCAGCATCAACGCCGATGGGCAATATTTAACAGAACGCAAAGGAATCGTGCGAGAAGGAATCTCAACTTAAATGCCGACGTGAAATGAAGTACAAATGAAATCACCGACTCCAAGTTTGTGTCCCAAGGCAGAACAAACTAAGATACAGCGCACAATCTGCCCATCAGGTGTAACGTGCATATTGCCATTTGTTGTGGCAGGAGCATTAACTGTTGACTCATGATGGTGAAAATGGATGGGAATGGATGGACAGACGGCGATGTTGTAACATGAACCAAAATAGACGTTTCCTTATGGAGGGTTATTACTGCGTTACTTTCTTCTCAGCAGGTGTTTGGATACAAGTACCGTACTGTCTGGTGAAAGTGATGGCTCTATATTTTACACAAGGGCCTTTTGAAGGATGTTGCTGTAAATACGTGCATTGCTGTTAGAGGGAAACGTTCCGAAAGATGTAGACCCGAGTGTTGTTTTCTCAATCCTTTCTGCATTTCTGTGCTAGCTTAGTGAAGCGGCGATGAATGGATCACTGTATCAAGGTTTATACGAAAACAACGTCACGTGAGCTGAAAGTATGATTTCGTGTGAAACCCACAAGTCTAAATTTTGTTTAACACGTAGGCTTTCGCGATCAATGTTATCCATAGGAGAGGGTGTCTTGGGTCCATACTCTTTGGTTCTATTCGGTAAAGTCACGTAAAAAAAACAAAAAAAATACAATAAAAAAAATACGTGACTTTACCGAATAGAACCAAAGAGTATGGATCATTGCAGTCACGAAAGCTTCAAATCTAGAAGGTGTCTTGGGTGTTAGATCGCGTAAATATATATGTCTCGTGTATTGGAGAGTACACCCACAGCATTTACAATTCGAGTACTCCAAGATATTAATCACGTGTGGCATACCAATCACAGCAATTACACCACCGACAATGTGGCGTAATGTTTCAAGTGATGAAGATGTGCACACGTAACGTCCTTTTCTACTTTGGGGAAAGAAAAAAAAAGACGCAAATGTGTTCTCTGGATCATCTTGATCACGCTATTATGGTATTTATCGTAATCATCATCATCATCATCATCATATCATCATGATCATCGGCAGATAGCCCGTAGGTATCCACTGCACATTTCGTTATTTGTTTCCACTTTACTCTTTGGTTCTTCCGGTAAAGTTACGTGACTTTACCGAAATAGCCAAAGGGTATGGATTCCTGCAGTCACCAAAACATCAAATCAAGATTGTTTCCACTTTCCGCTGTCTTGTGCCAATCTGCTCAAGTAGTGCCACATCTTTCTGGCGCCAATCTCTTATGATGTCGTCATCAAGACATTCTATCTTCGGTCTTCCTCTCTTACCGGTTCCTTCCATTTTTCATGTTACCTTTTGTTGTCCATCCTACACACGTGTGTCAAAACAGTGCCAGTGTCCTTCTCATCATTGCCTGCATCATCAGGTCTGCCTGCTAAGTGCAGCTTTTCTCTCTCTCTCACTTCTACTTTTATCGTAATACCTTGGTGAAATTACGATCGACTCCAGCTCAGTTCGGCACGGCAAGCAGTCTGGAAGAGCCCATTTTCAGGAAGCATGTGCCAACTTCACCATAATCACCAGACCAGCAAAGGGCCCACCGACTCTTGGGAGCAAAGCCATTTTTTTTTTAGACTCACACGTTGACAGAAACCGAAAGGTGACACAAGATCACACACTGAAACCGTACAGAGAGCTGTCATGATGCCGAGATTCAGGATGGCAGAGCTCAAAGCTCTAGAGGGGTGAATTGCCATTCAGACAATGGTTTGTTTTTGGGTCCTTCATGGATAGGAGAGTTGGCAAAGGGGCATGGACACGCCTCATGCTGGGCTGAGTTGCGGTTGCCTTTTTCAAGATGTGAGAGTATAACTTTTCACAGCAAGGGGCTTCTGATGTAGTTTGCGTTTTATATTGACTTGTTCCTAAAATGCATCGTTACATTGACTTCATGGTAATGCTTTTGTACAGAATGTTGTGGAATTTAATTTTTAATAAACCTATCCTCAATGATGTTAACTGTAGTTGATAAATTCAAGTTTAAACAATGTTCATTGTATTCCTCACTACCTTTCGCATGCGCTAAATGAACACATTTCTCTTTAATAGAGTGAATTAATAGCTTGTAACGTCATCAATGTGCATGCTCACAATGGGATGAAGGGCAAAGTACTGCGTTTCATTACTTGCTAACGCACCGAGTTTGAGTGAAGTTAAGAGACGTGTTGCCAATGTGCACAAAGAGACATTTACGCCTACGGAACCCACGGCAAATGGTCAGCCACCGCAATTCACGAAAGGCAGACACCGAGGTGTGAATGAGGCACTCTGGGTAGGCAAGAGGCATGCTGACAGCTGTCACGTTGCCACCAACAAGTGGACAAAAAAAAAATCCACTCAACCTTGGAGTCACGTGAGCTGCCGAATCTGCGTTGTGTGACGGGCGGATTGACATGCTCTTTGTCCGTGACAAAACACTGGCGAAATGTTAAAAAAAAATATATATTCTTTGGTTCTTTCGGTGAAGTCACGTAGATAGAAACATTATAATAAAAAATAAAGTGAATAAAAATAAAATAATACTGTAGCTTGGCTACAGTCTACATTATACTGTGTAGGAACCTCCTGGTTACACCATCCCACGAGGGATTATTGTGTCCGTCCGTCGTGCATCAAAAAATGGGTGGGGAGGGGCTGGGTGGGGAGGGTGGGGAGGGGAGGGTGGGAGGGGCTGAGTGGGGAGGGTGGGGAGGGGCTGGGTGGGGAGGGTGGGGAGGGGCTGAGTGGGGAGGGGCTGGGTGGGGGGTGGGAGGGGTGGGGCTGGGTAGGGATGGACTGGTCACCCCGTGGTGCCCTTATAAAACTCAACGTTTAACCTACTCACGCCGGCTTGTGCCCGCCCTCACAGTCGGGCATATTTGCGGAATACACCACGTGGTGGTGCCGCCGTTGACCCTGGCCATTGACCAAGCAACCCAACGTTCCTAACCAGCTCCCTCCGCAGGAATGTGTTAGACTGCCAGGACACTCACTCCGATTAAGAACCAGGCTACAGTAATCTTTTTTATTCTTTTCATTCACTTTATTTTTTCTATCTACGTGACTTTACCGAAATAAACAAAGAATATGCATTCCTGCAGTCACGAAAATTTCAAGTCAAATGTTAAAAACTACCATGCATGTGCTTAAATAATACAAGGTGATCCATATTCTTTGGGTCTTTCGGTAAAGTCACGTAGATAGGTTCAAATTATTAAACATAAAATAAACAAACAAAAACCTACGACCTTTCGATCGCAACACAAGCGGTCATCATCAGGCGGAGACGCTTTGTTCATTTTATTTGTATTAATTTGAACCTATCTCCGTGACTTTACCGAAAGACCCAAAGAATATGAATTCCTGCAGTCACGAAAGCCTTAAGTCAAGATTTAATACAAGGTGGTTTTGGGTGGGCAGTGTCCATACATTTCCATTAAAGAGGCCAAATAAAAAAACAAGAGTGAGAGAGTGATTTCCTCCTCAAATCATCAGTGCTCATCTCCCCATTTACTACTGCCCTGAGCCAGTGGTGAAAATTCCCCATTCCTATGGTGGGGGCAAGCCGCCATAGGACAACCGCTGCTGATTCTCCGCAAAGTGGTACGGTACTTGTTTTACCGACCCCGGGGTGATGATGGCGCCGAGTCAACCCCCAACGAGGGCGTGAACTCGTAACCTTTCAGATTGCGGGCCGCTCGATCTCTGCCGCCGAGCCACGTGGGGCGAGGGTCCATTAATTCCGTCATCACTTCCGTTTAGTGCCTTACAGCGCTACAGTGAAACGTCGAAGGTGCTCAAGGCAATTGGGTTCAAGAGGTCAAGTGTAACAGCCAGGTGGCAATGATGTGTGCAAACGGCCACACACCGCGCAAACGTTTTCTAATTTAGTGGTGGGTAATTTGGACCATTAATGTCAATTAAACTGAACGAGCAATGTTAATGAAACTAAAACTGATGATGTAAAAGTTTGAAATGCAGTGGGGATGAAACGTGAATAATTAATACGCCATTTGCATTTCTGGACATCTGCAAGACAGGGCAATATCTTATGTACAGTATATGTGTACTGCAGTGTAGAGTGTGTTTTACTCTCACTGCATTGTAGAAGAAAATGTGCTCACAATGAACTACCATTTAAAATAATAATAATCTACTAATCACATTCAATTCATTTCCTCACCGAGAATATGTCATTTTACCCCATTATTTATATCATCCAATGTGTTCTAACCCCGTTATCGTTGTGTAATAATTTAATCTCAATGAGCAGTCTATCTGAACGCATGCCTTCATCCGTTGCGCTCTTGCTACTTTGTGAAGTCACGATTCATTATTGTGATGTCATCATGAACCCTGAGACACACGCCTTAATTGTGACATATTGGACGAGTCTGTTATCTATCTGCGTTAAATAATGATGTATGCCGCGGTTGACATTCTGTTCAGTTTGTAGCCAAACACGTGTCGGGATAAGCACAGGTGACATCACGTGGCACCGTGATGTCACAAGGCATAGAACATTGGGGTGGAATAAATGTGGGTAAAGTTACACATTTTCAGGTGTGAAATAAAGTTAAAGTCAATGGAAAATAATGATAAAATGATTTTAAAAAATAATAAACCAGCATCAAATCAAAGCTTAATAATACCAATTTAATATATTTATATATGTTAAATATTTTTTTTTGTTATTTCATTGCATAACTATCAAACAATAGAGGGTAGGAGGATTGATTTGAGAGGCTGACAATAGCTGTAGTTCAGATGTGGCTTAATCTACTCGAGTATTTCATTTTAGGACGATGGAAATGTGAATAAGGTTGGTTAGCGCGCGGTCTATAAACCAAGCTACAGCTTATTGGCCATGACGTCACAATGTACGCACTTGTGAGATGAATTCTACACTTAATAAGGTCATTACAATCCTAAAAAATATATTTTTTTCAAACGAGTGGATTTAACAGGGCACACACGGTATGAAAGAGCAGCCGTACAGGGTGGTCCAGATGTATCGTTACCCCAATTTTTATTTTTTTTAACTAATGTTTACTTAAAATAGACATTAATTTGCAACGGAAAAACATGTTCGGGGTCAATTCATTGTTGGCGGGGGGGGGAGCAAGACATCTGGACCGCCCTGTACATATCCTCAACCACACACTTTCAAATCTTGACTTGAAGCTTTCGTGACTGCACGAAAAATAATTTAAAAAAAATAAACAAAAAACTACGACGTTTCGATCGCAACACAAGCGACCATCATCGGGTGATATTGTTCAACCTATCTACTTGACTTTTACCGAAAGACCCAGACACGAACACACTTCCACTCAAGTCTACGGCGGCGTGTGTTTAACATGCTGGGGGCATGCCTCTCTCCACACTGCGGCGGCAATCACGCGATCAGGTGACGGCGGCTGCGCTCAGGCAAGCCACGTAAGCGGCATCGGCGTTTCCCGGAAACACTGTACGAAGCGGGTCTCCGAGCGCGTCAATTATTTAAACTCGATTTCCATAAGAGTGAGCGTGGACCCAGCTGGGAAGGTGACTGAGGCAGGGCTAATAGCTCTGAGCAGTGAGTCCAATTGGAGGGCAAGACCCACCACCACCACTACCGCCATATTACATGGACGGCAACGTGCGTCCAATCAATCTCTGCCCGAAATTTGGAATCAGCGTGGAATTGATTTCAAGGCGAAACTGGATGTGTTTTTTACAAACTGCAGGCTATGTTGTAAAAACAATAATGGTGGGGCAGGAGGGGGAGAATTAAGCCGTCAACTGAGGTTAATGGCTTTGGTGATACTGTCCATAACAGAGGTTTTTTTTTTGGGGGGGGGGAGGGTTAGATCGCGTAAATATGTGTCGTTAAACCCACCACCACCCGACACAGCCAATGAGTAAGGTTTGTCACGTAAACAGAACGTGGCCAATTCGTTACTAGTACAGCACACCGGTGTGTTGGAGAGCAAATCCACAACATTTACAATCTGTGTACGACTTTTGTTGATACTGGTTAGGAATTAAACAAATGGTGTGGCCGAATGACATTCACTGTATGAAGAGACGCCTGTAAATTGTTTTTTTGTTTCGCACAAGACAAATTTTAAATGCACTTAGTGCCACAGAGGCACGGCGAAAGGTAATAACGTGAGTAAAGAATTCGCTCTGGTAGACTCACCGTGACCCGTAAAGCATCATTACACAGGATAAAACGAAAGCAGTTCAACACTTTTAACCGCTTTGGGAAAAAAAAAATTCTCATTTATGCAACAACAAATTGAAAGGAGAATACAGAGTAGTACCGTACGCCTATGGGGCCGTCCATAAATGACGTCCCGCGATTTTGGACGATTTTTTACCCCCTCCCCCATTCGTCACACGGCGTCACAAAAAAGTCAGACCTCCCCTCAAATAGCTTCAAATCTTGATTTGAAGCTATTTGAGGGGAGGTCTGACAAATCTTGATTTGAAGCTTTCGTGACTGCAAGAATCCATACTCTGTGGTTCTTTCGGTAAAGTCACGTAGGTAGAAAATAAAATAAAATTTTACAGGTAAAAAATAAAATTTTATTTTATACCTAAAATTTTATATCATACAAAGAGTATGCTTCAAATCGCTTTAAACTATTGTAGTGCGTATTTAATGTGACGCTGCACTCTGATGTTGTAAGAGAAAACAGTGATTAAAAAGTCTATTTAATTAAGTAGAACGTGTTGTCTATATTTATTGAAAGTTGCACATTTTGATGTGATGTCACATTTCTCAACCCCCACCCCCCCTCGTCACACATCGTCACAAATGTCTGACCCCCCCCCCCCAGGTGCGCGTGACGCCATTTATGGACGGCCCCTATGAAAGTTTTTTTTTTAAATCAGCCTTAGACTCACTAATGAGAAATAATACACACCACGATCTGACAGTCTGATCTCATTAATAATAATAATACTGAGGGTGGGCATTGGCCGGAGTGAGGAATTAGGTAGGCATCGGCTCCTCTCGGGATTAAACAGAGAGGCCAGGGTCGATATTGTCAGTGGAGTGGAGGGGTTATAGCATGGCACCTCCGAGTAGCACGGCTGGCTACGTACGGCACGAAAGAAGCTCAACATACATACCGTTATTATTCTTAGCTCTTTCGGTAAGGTCACGTTGAAGGGAAACAATAAAATAATAAAAAGTATTATATATTTATATATTTCAATAAAATAATAAAATATATAAACATTTTTTTTATATATTTTACTTTTTATTGTTTCCCTTCAACGTGACTTTACCGAAAGAGCTAAGAATATGATTTACTGCAGTCACGAAAGCTTTAAATAAAAAAAATACATACCGTTCTCTAGTAGGCAGAGCAAGTGTTAAAATACAACCAAGTTGTTTACACCAGTGGACCCGCAACGAGCTTTTTATTGGTTTTACTATTCATGCGAGCTTCCAGGAACACTAGATTAGTTATCGTACTTAATCTGTAATCATGACGAAATATTACTTTTCAAAGAGATCTATTATGCAGTCATGTCTAGGGCACGCTAACGGGGACCTTTATTGCCTCATTAAACTTGAAGGCAAATGTTTTTTTTTAACCGTGCGCCTATCAAGATCGGCCTGTCGAAGCGTCGCCACTGCCTGTCACACGCGGCTCTGGCTGACGTCATAGAGGGGGGGAGGGGGGTCACTCACACCCGGTCATCACTTCCCTGTCATCACGCGAAATTAAAACGGCTGCGTCCGGGACAGACAAAGATCCCCCGCATAGCCGTGACGGACTGCTGGGGCAAGTGCCGTTAGCCAGTGGCAATCTCTTAAGGCCCTCGCGGCACACGAATGGGGGGGGGGGGGGGGTTTGGGTGGCCAGTAACCACGCCCGGCCGCCTTTGTCTCCCCCCGCCGTTGGCGATGTTTTTCACATTTACACCGCTTTGAGGCTGAGTCGACGTAAGGGGATGGCCAGGGCCCGGGATTCAGACAATCGTCACTGGTGTTGGTGGCCGTGAGCAGGAAATCGGAAACTCGGGTGGCCCAGGATTCGGAGTGCGGTGCGCTAACCACTGCGCCACCGCTCCCCGCACGCGCGAGGCACCACGCGCACCCCCCACAATCAATCCGCTCACGCGGTGAATTACCGGGTAGTTAAATTCATTTAACGGGGGGGGGGGGGGGGGGGGTCTCTGAACAATTCCACGCTGCAACAGCCTGCACATCCGTCGTTTTAATACAGTTCTGTAGAGTAACAGTGAGTGTGGTCCCGTTATTCGAGACTGCAGTAGTTACCGAGGGAGACTCGGATTGTACTTGGCTAAGCTGTTCCACACGATATTCTACAACAACAACAACATATTTTAGCTGGAAAAAACCCTGCCTGGGTGAGAGATCAGCAAACCTGTGGTCCACAGAGCGGTGTCACGTGGCAACCTGCGGCTCCACAGGTTGCCACGTGACACCGCTGTGTGGACAAAAGTGGAGAGGGTGGGGAAGGGATTTAAGAAACTTGCTTCGTCGTTTTAAGGGGCCGTTCATAAATGACGTCACGCACCTAGGGGGGGGGGGTGGGGGGGTCAGACATTTGTGACGACGGGGGGGGAAGGGGGGTTGAGAAATGTGACGTCACATCAAAATGCGCAACTTTAAATAAATATAGACAACACGTTCTACTTAATTAAATAGACTTTTTAATAAATGTTTTCTCCTACAACATCAGAGTGCAGCGGCACATTAAATACGCACTACAATGACAATAGTTTAAAGCGATTACTTTTTTTTTGGGGGGGGGGGGTGCAGAGCTTTGTGACGTCATATTTGAGAGGGGTCTGACTTTTTGTGACACCGTGTGACGATGGGGGGGGGGGGGGGTCAAAAATCGTCCAAAATCGCGTGACGTCATTTATGGACGGCCCCAAACTGCTGCCGCGCCGGGAGATTGAATCGATCCAGCCATGTCTGGATTACAACCCGAGTTCTGTGCACTAACCATGGGACGCCACCCTTATCCGCACTCCCTCCTGGTTTCACATTCAGCACCCCGCTGTTGTCTCTGCTGAGCGCAGTGACTTCTCTGCGTTGCTATCGCGCGATTCGTTTCAACCAAAGCCGATGACTGTGTGACCCTAACACGACTACTGTGACTACTACAGTACTATTTTTATTTTCCCAGGTACGGCCCACTGAGCTATAGAGGTATTTTTTCTCATAAGCGACCTAGCTATCACAAATGATAGCTCAACGAAGCGGGGCTTATCGCGTGGCAAGTTATAGCAGCCGAATGCGTGTCTCGTTTAATGCACGTTTCTAATTGTGGAGGTAAAAAAAACAACGGAGAAACATCCACGCGACCACGGGGAGAGAAACGTACAAACTCCGAATACACAGGCATCGTCAGGGTCAGGATCGAATCCACGATCTCCTTTATACCAGGCCAGGTTGTTAACGTCTCGCTACAGTGCACTGAACTTGCGTTGATGGACATGCATTCCTCTCCAGCTCAATCTCAGCCCAGTGAATTACCAAATACAATAATAGTACTATTCTCCACGCAATGTAATCTCTACTTACTTTCCTTTTGGCTTGTAATTACTCCAGGGATAGAGCACAGAGGCAGTGAATGCCGATTACATCTCTGTTTAGGGACCGACCAGAGTCGTATTTTTTAGCACATTTCAATGACTGTGTGTGTAGAAATAGTCATCGCTGCTCAGTCAAGTGGACAAAACACGTCACGTGTCATGCATATTCAAATACTGTGTTTGTTGTCATTATCCCCACACCTCTGATTAGCACAGTTGGCTACGTACGGTGCGAAAGAAGTTCAACATGCACACACAAATTCAACCCGGCGAGAGGTGGCAACCTCTGTTCAATACCAGGCCAAGGATAGCACCGCCGGTGATATCTGAATAGTCACGTGCCCACGTGGGCTAGGCTTCTTGGAAGAAGAGGTTGGAGTGCCCACATTTTACCCAATCATAGGTGACCTGTTGACCCGGGCCCACGTGGGCCAGGCTTCTTGGATGAAGGGGTTGGAGTGCCCACATTTGACCCCATCACAGGTGACCTGTTGACCCACTTGAGTGACGTATATCATACATTAATTTCAGAATATTGTATCCGCATAGCATTCAGAAGAGATTCCACTCCCATCAGCTTCAATCAGACACTCGACTCAGGCAATATGAATGCATTTGTTTTGGACTAAGAGCAGTAGTGTATAACTGGATACCTCGTTTAAATGTTAAGTTGTATTTCACGTTTCCTTGCTCGGCTCTCTTTTGACTAATCTTAAATGTTCTTAATTTTATAACTGTTTTTAGTCGCTCTCAACATTTCCTTGAAAAGGAGATGTTCACAAATCAAATAACTCCATCTGTCTGGGTAACAATATTAAACAATCTCATTAGTTGCCATTTGTCATCTGTCACTACAGTGGTTACAAAAGCAAGTCGCGTTAAATTTCGATTTTAAGCTTTCGTGACTGCAGGGATTCATATTCTTGGTTCTTTCGGTAAAGTCACGTAGAAGGGGAAACAATAAAATAATAAAAATATAAAACAATATTTTTTTTATCATTTTATTGTTTCCTTTCTATGTGACTTTACCGAAAGAACCAAGAATACAAGTCGCGTTATTTGATATATTGTATGTGCTATGAAGAAGGGCCATTGCCCGGAACGTCGTCCAGTATATATTTTCATTTTAAGGCCATTGGATTGGAAGATGAGAAATCACGACGAATGTCATCTATGAAGCGCCCGAACATCGATACATATATAATCGATCTCCCGGTCTCCAGAGCAACGACACAAACCATGCCAATGGCCCTCTTCAGGGCCAAACAATGCGCCAGACAGGCCTTGGGACAAGGATCCTCCAACTGGACATCGACGGACTCTCCCGGGCGATGCGCGATTATCTTGCGAGTGTACTTAAAATGCACAAATGGAAAGTTAACAACTCTCCAGCAGTACGCGTTTGAGGTCATCCAGAACACAGGCCGCATTACGTAAAACGATGCAATGCCCGATCCACAAATACGAAGGAGACATCACGGAGATGCGCTCCGCTTGCTCCCGACACGATTGTCTGGGCTTGACCACCTGAATGTGAAATTGCAGTTCGTTGCTCTGCATCTACATCAGCCGCCGTACAAAAGAAGGAGAAGAAAAAAATATTTGTTAAGGCCTTTGACGAGCGCATTGAGTTTGTGTTTTGATGTGGTGGTCATCTTCAAATCTCAGATGATGGATGGGAATGTCCCAGTCGTGACAGAGATCAACACCTCCTTGCTGGAGGAGGGCGTTTACCGACGCGATAGCTGTGGTTAGCAGGAGTAACTAGACATCAGGGAAGTGCGGTCGGCGGAGACAGTGGAAGCAGAGACTCACCTGTCATACTCCAATGAAAATAGCTGTTAAGAAAAGTAAAAAAATAATAATCAAATAAAATAAATATTAAGATTTTTTTCCACTGATCTGTGTTGTAAATGTAATTTCTGTACGATTCCAATCATTTTTATAGTCAAAATCGCCAAATTTGCAGAGCTACGCTGCAAATACAGGGATAGACGAGAGGTGAGGCAGCGACGAGCTCAGCCTCCCCTCTGATTGCGCAACCCCTCAGTAACTGGATGGAGCGCGGGCAATAAGCGCGTGCCTGTTACTATCTGAGTACGTCACCAATGTGATGTTTGTAGACCCCTTCATTTCATGTCCTCGCCTTCCATACTCCAGGTAACTAATTTCACGTATGTGTATAAAGATATTTAGGCTCGCTGGTCTCGTCATGAAACTGCAATGAAAAAGCACCAGGGGAGGCAGCTATCACATCTGCCTCACTGAAGGGGGCGTGTTAGACACGTCTCCCTCAGTGAGACCACGCCCCCTCAGTGAGGCCACGCCCCCCCCCCCCCTCAATGTGTGAATCTGGCTCTGACACGAGCCAGTGCCTCCCCAGCCATTGACCTCACCGCACGTCACTGCTATAAATTCACAGTCTCGTATAGTGACCATAAACACGGGCATATATCTTGTGCCATCTTACACCATGGGGTGAGACACCGGTTATTGCCTCCTACATTTCCACTGCAGTGCAGCACAGGTGCAAGCAATCCGTTGTGATCATAACCAATCACGTCCCGTCAATGTTGTGACACAACCGACGAAACAGAAGGCGCACACAAGCGAATCAGAATCTTTATTTAGATTGGAGGAATCCGTTGAGCTGTGAAGCTCTTTTCGACAGATTTACAGTAGGGGCAGGTGTGTGGGAGCGGTAGCGTAAGGTGCTTGCTAACAGCACTTGCCCCAAGGGGTTTGTGAAGGTTATACGGGGGATCTTTGCCTTTGTATTGGTTAACACGCTGCGATACTAACTCGGCGACACGGATTCGATTCCCGCTCACGGCCACCAACACCGGCGACGATAATCTAAACCCAGTCCAGGGCCTCCCCGAGGTCGACTCAGCCTCAAGTGAGTACCTGGTGCGGTGTGTAAACATCGTCACTAGGGAGACAAAGGCGGTCGCGCGTGGTGCTGGCCACCCACCCCCTCGTGTGCCGTGCCGGCGTTAATAGGTGCTCGCTAACGGCACTTGCCCCAAAAGTCTATTAGGACTATAATGGGCACATTTGTCTTCTTTGTCTTAACATAGGAGAGTTGAGCCGCTTCTGGGCATGGACTCGCTCCGCATGGGCAATGGAACACTTTATTCATAAAGTATTTTGAAGAAGAAGATGAATCACCTTTGCGATCTTGCAGCAGCTCCTGATGAAATACGATGCAACTGCTCCCCACTGATGTGCTATCTATAAAATGCTGGCCCGAGTTTTCTCCACGGCAGAGGAACAGGCGGTGCTGATGAGCTTCCCTCCACGATCACAAACCGGGCATCTCAGTCAACATGAGCTTGTCCGAACTGCTCTGCTGTATGATACGCATTCAACTTAATTTGACGGCTATGGGAATTTTTTTTTATTATAAATATTTATTTCAAAGCAGTGTTTTAATGCATATCGGCAGGTTTCTCTTGGTTGCGTGTGGATGAATCACAACTGATTAGTCTATGGCCAAATTAGCCTGCGGGGAAATGGCCCCAGGTGCTTTGTGGCGAATCGCCTCAATGCCCATGTTGAATTATTGTACGCGACTGTGGTCCGTAACTCTGTGGTCTACGGTAGTTGTTTTCGCAATCACCTGCCGGCCTTTCTTTTGGCATTGCTTCCCTTGTTTATCGACGGTATTTCATAGGTAATCGCTTTTCCAAGGACGACCTGAGTCAATTTCTTGCTACCAGAGTTACCAGTTCCAGGAAGAATGACTATGGAGGCTTTCCCTCCACGCACTGGGCGGGAGTTTTTTTTCTTTCTGAAATGGACACGAAGCTCCCCGAACACGTGGACTGAAACGTCAGACGCCGCGCCGGATAACTCCCCCATGCGACCCGAAAGCTGAACGGAGAGGTGCACAGGACCGCACCGCGAAAGCTTGCCTGCACAGTCGTGATAACTTTGGAGTAGACAACAATGTGAATATTGATGTAAAAAAAAATATGCAGTCTCAAAAAACACAAGTAATCCTTAGGGGAATACCCAAGTAGTATTCTAGGGGCGGCCTACCTCGGCTGAGTATCTCTGGCTGTCTGACGAAAAGTTTGAAACATCATTAAAGAGGACACTTTCCTGAGTTAATTGCCGTGTAATAAAATCTATACATTTTTTTAAAACAGGAGTATGTACAAATGCTCTCCAAAAATAGTGGCTCTGTATACATATTGAATTATAAAGCCCAGTCAAAATAAATTCAAACATTTTGTGGCGATAATTTAATGGGGGGGGGGGGGGGGGTTATTAGTCAAGCCAGTGTATCCCCAGGCTTGAACATTCACTGGATGCATTTGTTGCCAGTGCCGAGCTGCTGCTGGGAATTGTAGATGCTTATCACAGGCACCTCATTACAGCCCAGCACAGTTCACTTGTCACGGCAGCAGACTTCAAACGGTGCGTTTAGATCACAACCATGCTATAACTATGCTCAGGGCAGTCCATAGAGGCGGTGGGGGAAGGGGCCAGGGGCAAATCCCATCGCGTGGGCCCCTTTGACGCCTGTCGAAACGCGGGGACACCCCAAAGCACGGGGCCCAGAGACGGCTCTGGTTCTGGCCCCTCCTGCCTCCCGGACTGGCCAAACGCACGCTGCCCGTTGAGTGCCACTCGGTGGGAAGTCAGCAACGGTTGTCATACGGAGAGACCGGCAGCTGGCATTTACAATTTTTCATAACCTGCCAATGGCGTAGGGCCACCAGTGGAAATAGCCCGCAATCGATCCTCATTTAAGCATTTTACTTTTATTAAGAGTATTATACTGAGTAGACAGAAGACACTGTGCAGCCAAGGTCAAATTCTACAATAATACATCATTTAGACTTTGAAACCATTGAGCGCAGGGTATTATATGGGATAAACCCATAATACCCCACGTGGTGAGTTTTACAAAACACAATACTCTTAACCAAATCCTTGAAAGCCATAGTAGTGAGTACTTTTATCATTTGGAATTTGGACCACAACTAAGGGTTGTCACCTGTTCTGTTTTTTTTTCCCCGAGGATCATCTTTTTGAGGTGGCTGTCTTTGGGAAAACTGTACGTCTTCCTGGGACAAACAGAAATCCCCGTTTTCTTTCCGCTGTTAAATGGGGCATTGGCAACGAGTGGCTCAGGGCCACGGATGAAAATGAGTGACAACCACAGCGCTTGCTTTGATATGATGTGTGACCATTCAATAATCGCCTGTATCTACCACCTCTGTTCAATCAATAAAAAATATATGTTTTATTTTTTTTTATCTAGAAATGTTTTATTTTACCAAGTAAGGCCCACTGAGCTATATAGCTCTTTTTCAGAAGCGACCAGGCCACAGATGATAGCTCAACGAAGTGGCTTATCACGTGCAAAATTTATAGCAGCCAAATACTCTAAAATCATGCTTCTAAATGCGGAGGGCAAAGCTGAAGTACCCGGAGAATAATCCACGCGATCACGGGGAGAACATACAAACTCCAAATTATACAGCAGGCGTCAGGATCGGGATCGAACCCACGACCTCCTGTATACCAGGCGAGTTAGTTAACATCTCGCCACCGTGGTGCCCAACAGTACGTATGGGAACACCACAGTTAGTGGATCAGAGGGCCGTGTGTGGTGGGGTAAAGTGTGGGCACTCCCACCTCTTCCAAGCGGTCTGGTCAGCTTAGAAGAGTAGGCCAAATGCCCTCTATAGGAGCTCTTACGCTCCTTCTTTGTGGAAACCCTTCTGCCAGTAGTGGCGCAAGAAACAAATGGCAGGGCTGTATCTTTACTTTTGTTCACCTTGTAATGCAGCAATCAGCACATATCAGTCATTCTTCTTTTAAATTATCATTGGGCCGTAAGAATAGAGCAAACAGCCACAATGTGTGAGCTGACTTGTTAGCGAATGATACATTCTATGCTGACCGGAAGCTTTTTAAACAGGCATTGCCAATTAAAAGTCTGTGCGCCACACACAATATGCGCATCATCAAGAACACCTTATGATGATGATGATTTTTCACAAATTCCTAAAACCCACCTTTTTTTTAGCACCCAAAATCACGGACAGCAAACCTTAATATGAAAAAAACGCCACTTTTTTAAAATTTTCTTGCTGTGGTTTTCGCACCTGATGATGATTGCTTGTGTTGCAATCGAAACGTCGTGAGAATTTGATTGTCTATTTGTATTATTTTATTATTTCGCTTCTACGTGACTTTACCGAAAGAACCAAGAATATGAATTCCTGCAGTCACGAAAGCTTTAAATCGAAATTCAAATAGAAACTTTATAAGGTATTTAAAAACGTCACGCATATCAATTTTTTTTTATCAGGATTTTGTTGCATTAACTTTCTCGTATGACAATTTCTCTATGATGCATCATTCTCAAATCCACAAATATGTGATTCCATACCCCCAACACCCCTGCTGAAACCTGTGCTGTTAGTATGATGATATAACTAACCATGATTGTAAATAAGATCCATAGCCACCTCACCAACTATAATCACCTCACCTGTCCGAGCCTCGCTATAGAAGAGTAAAACCCCTCGACAAAATACATCAACTCACTGTGGAATATTGCAAGAGCAAATCTCGACGCAAAGTGTAACCCTGACGGCAACTTTTGCACAATTCCGAATAATAACGTAACGCATGCAACATTATACGAAGTATACGTACGCATTGCTAAGGTACGTAATTCAACCAACGAATCAATTGTCCGATTGATTAAAGACGTGAACACAATCACGCGGATCAACAACCCGCGGACGTTAGAATGTTCGGTGCCCTCTACAAATGCTCTTCCCTTCTGGCGCTCCAGATTTGACGACACTTCTGAATTGCGCTGTCCTCACGGCACCTTTGCATACCAACACCGACTGATGCAATCGTTCACGTCACTTTTTATGGTCACCCATTTGCATTAATAACACGTGTTGTGTATATATACATACACAGACACACGAACTTAACAAGAACGTCTTACGTTCCGAATGACGGTCATTGCTGTGTGCTTATTAAATAACGGCGTCAAAGGGAGGGGGGTTACTGAACGGCTCGGCACAATGTGGCAAGTGCCAAGTGAGCGGTTAATTATGTTTAACCCCGAACAAGGCAATCATTTGCTTTACGGTCAAAGTGGCGGCGCGGCGAACACGTCACACGGAGCATCACGCACGAACCTGTCCCCGTGTACAGACTCTGGCAAGCTTCACGGTGTCTTGGACGCACCTCTCAGGAGACCACCTTTCACGAGCCCTTGAAGGTGCCCCGGACAACGTTCTGACTTGGGGTTTGGCAGTGGGCTGTTGTTGCGGGTGGGAGGGGGATTTATGACTTCACGCAGACGTCTCCACACAACCCTCCACGCGGCCCTAAGTTCCCCCTCGACGCGCCCATTGGCCAAGCACACAGTAGGGGCGACAAGAAGCCTCGTCGCCCAAATGCTGCAAGGTCCCACCGCCCCCCGCCCCCCCCACTGAAGCTAAATCTCCAGAGTCGGAGAGCTTCAGGAAAAACTGCGTGGAAAACCCAAGCCACCCACCCTCCCACCCCTTTCATCCCCCCCATCCATCCATCCTCAACCATCACCCCTCACCTCAACCATCCTCTCCCTCCCCACCCCCAGCCACTCCACCTCAAATCCTTCTACATATGGAGCCATGCAAACAAAGCGAGCCTACTTAGTTAACAAAGGACCACCGGAGTATGCCTTACTCATGCCCCTGGAATGCGGTGCAATTAAAATCTCTTATCTCCCTTTTTTTAGGGGGGGGGGTAAAATCCATTTGCTGGGAATTGCTCCTAAACTTTTGTTGTTCAAACATATTTGGGAGGAAAGAAAGGACTGCACAGCAGGAAAAGGTCCTATAAGCCTTGTTTTAATGTCACTGTCATACAATAAAAGTCTTTTGTCGAGAGAATGAATGAGGTTTCATTGGTCAATATGGCTGTGAACATTGCCTGAAATAACAGGTTCATGGGCCAGGCACCTGCTCATAAAACCAACACCGCTCTCTGGGTCAGGATCACCATTCTGGTCAGAATGGCATGAAATGTTAATCTCGGTGATGCCAAAGTTTATAGATGTTAGTTTGGAAGGCACCTCCTTATTAGCACGGTTGGCTACGTACGGCGCGAAAGAAGCTCAATATACTAACGTACAAGTTTCATTTTAAATTTTTTTATTGTACAGTGAATCAAGAATATGATTAGTTGCAAAAGTTACCTTTGTTGAGAATCAGAGACCATTCTCTTTGTATGGAAAGATCGCACGAAACCTCGGGGCAGATACCAAACCCAATATCACGGCAGCAAAACACAAATAACAATGTTTACCGTGCAACAAAGTACAAAAATAAAGGACCTCAAGACAATTTACTTAACGTGATTAACAATACTTTTTTTTATTCCTCAACAATAAATTCAATTAAACATTCCCAACGTTGCATTAGCGCACAATCAACCATTCCGCAGAGTCTTTAGGCTCCTCTGAGCTCCGTAAATTTTTATTGCGTTGTTCATTCACGACGATTAATCTGGTAATGCTGTCAAATTTTTTGGTTTGTGTGGGGATCACGACATTCTTTGGCGGTTATGATTTCGCGCCGGGTGCAGGGCAGATCTACCGTAGGGCCCAGTGCCGGATAAAGCTAGTGCGGGGCCTGTAGCATATGTTATAAAGGGGCCATAAATAAATAAAACACACATATATATTAAAACACACATTTTTTTACTTACATAGTAAAGTAATTGTATTTTTTCATTTGCTATACGGCCGGATAATACGACAAATCGCTAACCTTAAACACCCAGTCCTTCATAAAGGTTGAAGGCTGTGTAGTACTATAGTAATAGAGCAAGTGCAGAATCACTGAACCGGAATTGACAACGTTAAAAAACCGCCACTTTTTTCAAATTTTCTTGCTGTGGTTTTCACACCTGATGATGATTGCTTGTGTTGCAGTCGAATCGTCGTGAGAATTTTATTGTTTTATATTTCTATTATTGTATTGCTTCCCTTCTACGTGGTGACTTTACCGAAAGAACCAAGAATATGAATCCCTGCAGTCACGAAAGCTTTAAATCGGAATTGATAGCTTTGAAAGCATTTAGCGAGGGGACCCTTGAAAGTGCAGGGGCCCGTAGCTACTACTACATACGTAGTAGCTACTACTACATATGTAGTAGTAGCTACTACATATGTAGTAGCAGCTACTTTTGCTACTCGGATACTCCGGCACTGGGTAGGGCCGCGCCGGGGATTTAGCGGCACGGCTCGCGTACGAAGAGGGCCCTCTTCTCCCAGCCCCGGTCCGTTGCTTCCAGGACTGCGTCCGCCGTCTCCCTGGGGAACCAGAAGCACGGGCACTCCTCCACTGCCCTCGCCGCCACTCTCCGCCTCGCCCTCTCTTGTTGCCCTGCTTCATCCGTGACCTCATCTGGATACTCGCATGACAACCACCCTAACACCACACCTCAACACGACAAAGCAAACTAAACAACGATTTTATTTGTTTGACCAGGTAAGCGCCCCCCCTCCCCAACTGGAGCTAAATAGCTATTTTTCAGAAGCGACCTGGCTATCACAAATAATAGCTCACGCGAAGTGGCCTATCACCAAGTGGAAATGTTTAGCAGCCAAATGCACGAAAAGCATGTCAATTCTAAATGTGGAGGGAAAACCTGGAGGACCAGAAGAGGATTCCACGCGACTATGGGGAGAGAGAGGCACGCAAATTCCAAATATACAGCAGCAGGCATCAGGGTCGGGATCGAACCCACGACCTCTTGTATACCAGGAGAGGTAGTTAACATCTCGTCACCCTCTTGGCCTCGCGGTCCCATTCCACCTGAAACAAACGCCACACTTCTTCACGGAGTCGAGCAGTGATTTAAGTGTCCACTAGCTTTTGGGCACTTGTGTGGGAGAAAGAAAAAAAACACGTTCACTTGAAATGCTAACTCTGAGCAAATGGGTATTCCACGGACGTGCGTAAAAAAAAAACTACCCCATAAACACCGCATTGCTCAATTGTAGGCGGCACACCTTTTGCTCCCACCACGGGAATGTGGCCCCAGGGCCACCGACCGATATGTGCGCCTTCCCACTAAACGTTTGCGTCGGGAGATCCCTTTGCCTTGACTCTACGCAGTTGGTCGTGTAACGTTTGTAACGGTTACCTCTTTAATTGAGCTCACTAACACCACTGGTGAGGTCACCGGTGGCCCCCCGATCATGAACTGGTCTGGCCCCGTGTTCATTGTTCGTGAGAACGCAGCAACAGGGGGTCGTAAATGCGCACACATTTAACCCGCGTTGTCTGCATTCCAGTCAAGTGATGTTTAATCAGTGTGGACAAGTTCAGAGATTTTACACTTTTCTTTCAAGAGTCTTTGCTTGGTGAAAGGAATCCTACAACGTCCATGTAATGGTAACATTTTATATCCTGATGCATTTTAATATAAAACAAGTACCCAAACTAGTTTATGTAAAAAAAGCGTCACGGTAAACTTGTGAACACAGTAGAGCTACTGGACATAAATCTGTATTTTTTTTTTAAACGTAAGCAGTTTAATTGTTACAGTTTATTTATTGTGCACTTTAACGTTGTCATTATTGTTCAGTGCTGATGCACCTCGGATATCCCTTGCAAGCTAGCGGGGTAAATTGCTACACGAAACTTTTCGTGTAACAAACAACCATTGATTGACTGAATTTCGATGTAAAGCTTTCGTGACTGCAGGGATTCATATTATTGGTTCTTTCGGTAAAGTCACATAGAAGGGAAATAATAAAATAATAAAAATACAACAATTAAATTATCACGACGTTTCGATTGCAACACAAGCAATCATCATCAGGTGTGAAAACCACAGCAAGAAAATTTTGAAAACAGGTGTCGTTTTTTTCTGGCCAGCAGCATTTTCACTGACAACTCATGACAGGATACGCAGCTGTGGTGTATTGTGGGTAAGAACAGTCCATGAATAATATGAGCCTGGAAAGCCCGAAGGCAGATATTGATCTATTATATGAATAAACATACTTAGGGCGAGACATCGTTTAGATATCCAATTATCAATCACAATATAATTGGATTCACTTATCTGCCCTGAAAATCCGGCAAATGCTTTTAAAAGTATGTTATCTGTGTGCTGTGTAAAAAAAAAAACAGTTGTGCAGTGGCGCGCACGCTTCGCTACATAAATGGCTACCTGGTGCTGTGTGTAACCATCAGCACTGGGGAGACAAAGGCGACCGGGCACGGTGCTGGCCCACCCACCGACTTGTGTGGGCCTCCTTTAGAAACATGCGTTTAGGGTATTTAGCAGCTGTATATTTCCACGCGATAAGCCACTTCATTGGGATATCGTTTGTGACCGGGTCGCTCCTGAAAAAAAACCCCCGATATTGCTTAGTGGACCTTACCTGGTAAAATAAAACATCGTTTGTGCGCGCTGTTGACCTTCATGGGTGCTACTCGCTAACAGCACTTGTCCCAACAGCCAATAAAGGCGATAGGGAGGGATATTTGTCTTGGTAAACATGCCAATGTACTGATTCGTCCAGATGTCTTGTGACCCACAATTAACCCCAAACATTCTGTTTCCTTTCAATATTAATTTTTGTTTTAAATAAACCTTACTTTAAAAAATATAAAAAGATTCTAGAATTGAATAGGGGGGGGGGGGGGGGAGGTCACAAGACATCTGGAATACACCCTCTAAATATTTCCTGAATAGGTCCCACAAAATAGGCGAGGGCAATTGTTGAACTCCCGCACAGAGAGAGCAGAAACTTGCTGCGTGCAGGACGGCACTGCCACTTGCAGGCAAGTAGGTGAGTGTCTCGTCCACACCATTGCCCGACTACAGCATTGGCATCCCACAGTTCGTCTCTCGAACAAAAAAAATGCGTTTAATCACATGCTAAGTCATAGCATTTTAAACAAAGAGATTTCTGTAATTGCTTTTAGAAAGTAATTTCCAGTATGTGTTCGCCTTCGTGCGGGTTCCTTCTTTGTCTAATATTTCAAAGGAGGAAAATTTTAAATAGCTTTCGCTAAAACGTATAAAAAATCCATACAGAATACGTCTGAGGTGTATAATGCATGGCAAGCTTTGTTTAATCGGCTATTTCACATCATACACCGACTCACTCATCATGCGCTGACTAACACATCGTGCGCTGACTCACACATCATACACTGACTCAAGCTACTACTGACTCACACATCATGCACTGACTCACTCACACATCATGCACTGACTCACTCACACATCATGCACTGACTCACTCACACATCATGCACTGACTCACTCACATCATGCACTGACTCACTAACACCATGCACTGACTCACTCACACATCATGCACTAACTCACTCACACATCATGCACTGACTCACTCACACACCATGCACTGACTCACTCACACATCATGCACTGACTCACTCACACCATGCACTGACTCACTCACACATCATACACTGACTCACTCACACATCATGCACTGACTCACTCACACATCATGCACTGACTCACTCACACATCATGCACTGACTCACTAACACCATGCACTGACTCACACACCATGCACTGACTCACTCACACGTCATACACTGACTCACTCACACATCATACACTACTCACTCACACATCATGCACTGACTCACTCACACATCATGCACTGACTCACTCACACATCATGCGCTTACTGACTCACATCATGCACTGACTCACTCACACATCATGCACTGATTCACTCACACATCATGCACTGACTCACTCATACATCATGCACTGACTCACTCACACATCATGCACTGACTCACTCACACATCATGCACTGACTCACTCACATATCATGCACTGACTCACTCACACATCATGCACTGACTCACTCACATACCATGCACTGACTTACTCACACATCATGCACTGACTCACTCACACATCATGCACTGACTCACTCACACCATGCACTGACTCACTCACACATCATGCACTGACTCACTCACACATCATGCACTGACTCACTCACACATCATACACTGACTCACTCACACATCATGCACTGACTCACTCACATACCATGCACTGACTCACTCACACATCATGCACTGACTCACTCACACCATGCACTGACTCACTCACACCATGCACTGACTCACTCACACATCATGCACTCACTCACACATCATGCACTGACTCACTCACACATCATGCACTGACTCACTCACGCATCATGCACTGACTCACTCACACATCATGTGCTTACTCACTCACACATCATGCACTGACTCACTCACACCATGCACTGACTCACTCACACATCATACACTGACTCACTCACACATTATGCACTGACTCACTCACACATCATGCACTGACTCACTCAGACATCATACACTGACTCACTCACACATCATGCACTGTCTCACTCACACATCATGCACTGACTCACTCATCATGCGCTTACTCACTCACACATCATGCACTGACTCACTCACACCATGCACTGACTCACTCACACATCATGCACTGACTCACTCAGAAATCATACACTGACTCACTCACACATCATGCACTGTCTCACTCACACATCATGCACTGACTCACTCATCATGCGCTTACTCACTCACACATCATGCACTGACTCGCTCATCATGCGCTTACTCACTCACACATCATACACTCGCACAACCACTGATCCATTCACTCATCATACACAGGTTCACTCATCGTGTCCTGGCTCACTCGCACATCATACACTCACTCACTCATCATACACTGACTCACTCATCATGCGCTTACTCACTCACACATCATACACTGACTCACTCATCATACACTGACCCGCACATCATACACTGACTCGCACTGCCGCTGACTCGCTCACACATCATACACTGACTCACTCATCATGCGCTGACTAACACATCGTGCGCTGACTCACACATCATACACTCACTCAAGCTACTACTGACTCCCTCATCATACGCTGACTCGCACATCATACGCTGACTCACACATCATACGCTGACTCGCACATTATACACTGATTCACACATCATACACTCACTCACGCTGCTGATGACTCACACATCATACACTGGGAGTGTCGTGCTGCCAGCTATGGCTGCAGGTTTTGTCGTACGTGTTATGTATATCGTTTATTGTTAAATTTAAAATCACAGTTCCTATGATTACTGTTGTTGCATTGTTTTTGTAGCTTTATTTTGGTGATTCGAAAACATATGGTTAATCTAAATTGTCTTATGGTTGTTGTTGTTGTTGGCTTGTACCACATTGTGATTTTTGCACACAGCGTTTTAAGAAATTATTTTTTGCGTGGAATATTTGCTGGTTTATTCCAGGATGTTTCTGTTACGCGTTGTCGCTTTAAGATGTTCTGTGTTCAAATTGTGTTGGTTGCGGTTGCACCCGACTTAAGAGCCGCATGGCTCACAGGGCTATACCTAATAACTGAAACTTGAATGTTATCTATGGGACATTAATTATTTTGTTGTTGCCGGTACTGTTTACAATTTTACGGAGCAAAAAAAAACAAGAATAGGCGTTACCCTTTCTGGCAATCAAACGGGAGGAGTTAAGATGTTCAAACACCACATAGACACCGATTACAAAGCATCAAGGCTGCGTTAACCACACATACCTGTGGTAAAACATGCAAACAAACATGTGTTACTGTCTCGGGTTCAGCAGGTATATCTACGGGACCCTTTTTTTGCCAGTATCAAAAATGATTTTTCAAAATACAGTGCAGTACTGTGCTCGCCTTACAGTGCAATCAAATAAACAGACTGCAGAGTGAATGCCTTCAAAGGGGTCTGTTGTCATCGTCTGCAGCATTCATTTTCATTTCAGTCACACAACGGCCACTCACATTCTCGGGAGTATGATTGATTACGTTCTTTAACCCAGCGAGAGACCAGTGATCTTCATTATATTTTTTTTCCACGAGGGCACCTGCCAAAAATTACATTTAAATATGGACTTAAATCATTCAGTGTGAAGCTGTCCAGATGAATAAAGAATTACAGCACTCATCATCTTACCATGCACAGAGGAAGGAAGTCTCGATGCTTCGGCCGGAGAGTGTGCATCCCGGACTCTTTGAGATATGAAGAGGTGCATGAGCCACAATTTCGACTGGGACTTTCTGTCGAGTCAATAAACCGTGCATTTATTATAGTGTACTCTCGATCAAGGAGGGTTTAAACAAACAAAAAACATAGTTACGGAGCCCAAAAGGCCCCCCCCAAAAACCCACCAAGCTACCAGCAACAAAGAGCGCTATAGTTGTAATAGATAAGAGTGAGCACGTTTGTTCTAGCCGAGCATTAGGTTCTAAAAGTTTCGGAACATAATTCAATGGGAGGAAATGTCAACGTCCAGCAGTGTAAATTTCTGAATATTTATTAATACTGGAGGAATCCGATTATCTATCCAGCTCGTTTTCATAGATATCCAGGAGAGATTACATCAGCAATGATCGCCTCCTACTGGCAGACTGATGCGGACTTGCAGTCCCTTGCTGGGCCACCTTGTGCTGCACAGGGACAGCTACCACTGGTGGACCCCCTTCGAATGTTTGAGAATGCGACTGAAGACCCTTTTGAGTTTCAATCTAAGCGCCATATAAATGCATATATTTCTGAATTATTAACTTTTCGAGTGCAATTTAAAAGACGGGGGCCTGCAATTGCTTGCTCACGTCACTGCTAGCAGAGGGGCCTCCACTGGAGGCACAGTGGTAACATTTGTGCCTCACAGCAAGAAGGCCCTGGGTTCGATTCCTGACTGCCTGTGTCAGAATGCGTGAGCGTGTGTGAGTGTGGGGGAGCGGTGGTGCAGCGGTTAGCGCGCTGCACTGCCAACTCTGCGACGCGAGTTTGATTCCAACTCACGGCCAACACCAGGGACGATTAGCTGAACTGGTACTGGACCTCCCCTAGGTCGACTCAGTCTCAAATGAGCACCTGGGGCGATGTGTAAAACATCGCCACTCGGGAGACAAAGGCGGCCGGACGCGGTGCTGGCCACCCACCCCCTATCGTGTGCCGTGCCGGCCTTCATAGCTTCTTGCTAACAGCACTTGCCCCAACAGTCTGTTCAGGCTATACGGGGGGATCTTGGGTGGGAGGAGTTTGTATGCTACACAATGTAACTCGTATTCGCCAAACATTCCAATGCCGACTAAAATATATATCTTGCAAATTACTCAATTAGAAGTACACATGGCAAGGTTGCCGTCGACTGTGACATCATCATCAAAATATGTATTTATACTTGAGGAATCCGATGAGCTATAAACCAATCTTTCATAGATGTCTAGTAGGGCCCTTGTGAAAAAGGCCCTTGCGACTTATTGAATCAGGAATGTTAATAATCAGCAGCAGCATCCCTAGGCAACTTTGTGTAATTGTGGCAGTGAGCCCGGGGTTTATTTAGGGACACTAACCTAAAAATAAACCATTCTATTTTGACCAGTTAAAGCCCACCGAGCTGTGGGCTCTTGTTCAGAGGCGACCTGGCCACACACGATAGCTCATCGAAGCGGCTTGTACCATCATCACGCGTGGGAATGTAAAGGAGCAGTCGAATAGTCGAGACGGGTGTGGTTTCGAAATGCGGTGGAGGTCAAAACGGGAGGACCCCGGAGAACAATCCACGGGATCACCACGTGGGGAGGGAGGGAGGGAGAGAGAGAGCACACACACAAATATACAACAGGCATCACCAGGTTTGAAGTTTTCGTGACTGCAGGGATCCACACTCTTTGGTTCTTTCGGTAAAGTCACGTAGTTATAAAATAAAATGAATTAAATCACGACGTTTCGATTGCAACACAAGCACTCATCATCAGGTGGGAAAACCACAGCAAAAAAATGTCTTGTCTTTTAGCGAAAGAACCAAACACAACTGTCGGCAGTGGCAGAACATGCTTGTCAACAAGGACACTCAATTGATATTGATAACGTTGAAGTGTTGTGTAAAACTAATTATTACTGGCAAAGACTAATTAGAGAATCCATTGAAATCGAGAGAAATAGAAATAACTTTAATCGCTCTGACAGCTACAGGCTTAGTGCGGCTTTTGGAAGCATATTATTAAATAATACATATTACAAATCCTTATACGGGAAACACATACTAGTTAACGGATTACTAACGTAGCATATAATCACAATAACACACATTACAACTAATTACTAATCTACAACTCATTACTAATCATACCCATTGACTGATTACCAATCGATTATATAATTACAATATCCCCCCCTCCGCCTCAAATCACTGCACCTGAATTAGTAAAATGATGACGTCACCCTGCTGCTCGATTTAAGACCGGGAGCAAGTGAGGGCTTTACCATTCTGGCGAATTGCCCGATGATGCTGGATGTAATTACCAGCAAAACGTCGTCCTCAAACTGTAAATGTTGTGGATTCACTCTTCAACACACCGGTGGGCTAAAGTAGTGAATAATTTGTCTTTTGTCAACGTGACACTTTTTTTTTGCAGAATCACTGAACCGGAATTAATAGCTTGAAAGACATTTAGCGCGGGGCCCTTGAAAGTGCGGGGCGCGTAGCTTCATATCTCGCTACTTTTGCTACTAGGATATAATCCGGCACTGGACCCAAGGCACCCTCTCTGAGGGGCTGTCTAGAGCTCCCTCTAGGGTGGAGGTGCCCTTCAGTCAGCAGTGGCACGAGAAAAAAAAACGCTTCGGCGCTGCACCATTACCTTTCACCTTTACCGAGGAGAGGTTGCAACCTTTGGATGGCAAGGACATCTGAGAAAGTGCGCCCTCATTGTTTGGGCGAAACGCATCGCTTGAAGGAATTCCAGAAACGATTCTGCGTTACGTCCCTCCAATGGGCTCTCCTCTAACTTAGCACAAAATACCGGCCACGTGCCTCTGGCTTATTTCTCCATGCGCTGTGCAGGGTAATTGCCCGAAACGTCTCCTGCTATGTTCCGTTTCTTTTGAAGACGAATGCTCGTGGTTGTTAACCGCCCCTGTGCGCCGCTGCCAACGCAGGAGCTGCAGCATCACCAAATGTGTTCTCGAACTCGCAGGTTGTGCCCTGTTCTTTGAAAAAGTTACGACTTATTCCGATGCCACATTTCTAATATAATAGATGGGGGTAGGGGGGGGAGACAAAAGCGTGAGAGGGTCTTAAGGCTACCCGTGCTGCACTGGCAGGAGGACTGTATTGTAACCGCATCCGCACAAACCACGGCAGCAGCAGATACGGATAACGGACGCACAAATGAGCAATTAAAACCAAACTAAACGTTAGCAGTGCGCGACCGTGCTCATCCAGAACCTTAGACCGTACAGCAGTATATAAACGACGCAATGCCCGATCCACGAATACGAAGAAGACGTCACCACAGCGATGATACCACTCCCACCTGCGCCTGGCTTCACCACCTGGATGTGACATTGTCGCTGCTGCTCTGCATCGACCGGAGCGCGCCGTGCGGCTGAAGAACGCTGCGCTGCTACCGCTGCATCAGGGAGCACTTTGTCCCAGCGAGGTCCACATGTTTTGTGACCCCCCCGTTTAATTATCTAAAGCGTAATATATTGGGTTTTTTTTTAAAGCAAGGTTTATTTCAAGCGCAAATGAATATGCAAAGGAAAACAAATGATTAGAGGTCAATTAATTGAGGGTCACAGGACATCTGGACCGTCCCTGCACTCGCGCAACCGCTCTCAATTCCGAACACGCAGCAATCACAAAAGCCACAGTGCCGTCTTTATTGTATCTTTGAAATGTCACTTGTTCTTGTTTAGGTGACAAATAACAAGTGTCAACTCGGCTGTTGTTACCTGGGTCAGAGACATTAGTTAATTACCGTACTGTTTTCTTGGGAGAGGTTTTTTTTTTGCGTTGCAAGATTAAAGGCGATTAGCCCCGTAACGGGACAAATCCCACTAAAGTTGATAGAATCGCAGCTGCTGCTGTCTCGGCGTGCGGTCTGTAAATAAACATCCCCGTTAGCCCGATAAATGAGCCACAGATTCCACCTCCAGCCATCCAGGGGACGGAGGTGGGTGAAAGGGGGGGGGGGATGATGGGAGGGGTGAGAGGGGCAGGGGGAGATCTCGACCACAAGCCCTCGCCTCCACCACACAGGCTGAGTCACCCCTTAGGGAGCGAGAGAGGGAGCCGTGTTTCGGCAATGACATCACTCACTCTTCATCCCCCTCCTCTCCCCCATTCACAAGCTGCTCTGCTACAAAGATGAGTGGGGGTGGGGTAGCCAGCGCCAAGCCCCTTTGTCTCCCCCTGTGTCGATGTTTACCGCACGCCGCACCGGGTACTCAGTTGAGGCCGAGTACCTGGTTCCGAGTACATTGTTAATTTAGTGTAAGGATACGGTGAGTGCGTTTATTGTGCAGTTGTTGGCGATGAAAATTGGTGGGGGTGGAGGAGAGTTTACCTTGCCTCGTTTTCCAAATGTGGGTTCGTCCGTGCTCGTGACTTCCCTTCGCTCACGCAGAACATCACTCAGCCACCTGCAGTGATTTTAATCCCAATGGGAAGCCAGAGCCCAACTTCTGTTGTGCTCAAATGGCAGGCATACAATTCTAAGTTGATTCTGCGTATCCAGGTGAGCACCCAAGGGACCAGGATGAGCCTCATTTGCAAGAGTGACCTGGGTGACCTGGGCATGGGTCAGTATACTGCACTTATGGGAAGGCAGCTTAGTGGACCTCGCATCACGTGATGTGTAGCTTCAGACGGGGGGTTGAACACATTTTTAGCCACATGAACGTTGAAAAAAAAGACGTTGGTAAAAATGTAGCGACCTTATCTATGTTTTAAATGTATCAAAATGTATCGTTTCGATTAAATATATTTTTTACACTAAATGTCGCTTGAAATAAATGTGCAGATAGTGGCCGCAAAGACCTTTCCGTTAGTCGTAGAACAAAAGTTGATTTGACGTATTCTACCGCATTTTTGCCGCAAAATGCAAGCATATGCTGATGTAACCGACACAATCTATTGTATGCCCATTCAGTTACGGTTTAAAGGAACCTACACTACACGTGGCTTCCGTAATCAGATGCAGATTAGGTTCGTGATCGAAACAGCTTGAAAATTATGTGATATCATGGGACCTCCTTTGCCAGTACCAAAATATAATAATAGGTTTTCCCCTTTTTCTGGCAACAAAACAGATGTTAAGTTGTTAAAACACCAAACTGAAACCTTTTTACAAGGAATCATGTCTGCTTTAACCACAATGCTTGTGTTCTGAATGCAAATTAAAAACATACTCTGATAACATATGCATTGTCTTTGAAACTGATTCCTTGTAAAAAGGTTTCATGTTGGTGTTTTAACAACTTAACACCTGTTTTGTTGACGGAAAAAAGGGGGAGAAAACCTATTCTCAATTCTGTTATAGTTGAATAACACTGCTGACCTAGCAGCTCACAGTGAAGCCATTGAAATTGTAAACATATGATTCCAAAATCAACCCAACTTTATATGTGGGCTCCAACAAAATTCACCGTAATTTATGGAATCCGTGGTAAAGCCACACCTTGCGCTGGGTAGACTACAACGTGTTTGGGAAAGAGAGCTGTTTGCCCTCGAGGCTTCCCCGACAAGAGGTCGTGGTTTGCAAACGCTTATTTTCTGACGCAGTGCACATACATTGCAGACAAGGACAAAGAGTCACCGATATAGCCTGAAACAGACTGTTGGGGCAAGTGCTGGAAGCTAGTAGCCATTTGTGAAGGCCGGCATGGCACAAGCGGGGGTGAGTGGCCAACACCACACCCGGCCGCCTTTATCTCCGCAGTGGCGATGTTTTACACACTGCACCAGGTACTCATTTGAGACTGAGTGGACCAAGGAGAGGCCCATGACCGGCTCAGATAATCGTCACTGGTGTTGGTCGTGAGCGGGAATAGAACTCGGGTCGCCGTGTTCGTAGCACAGCGTAGCACTAAGCGCTACACTACCGGCTCTCCACATTGCAGCGGGCACAGAAAGACCAACGCAGTGAAGGTGCTTCTGGGCTGCAGGCACAAAAGCCACAATTGTTCAGCCACCACAACAACAGCACCACAATGATTAGCTGCGTCTCCATCTGCTGCTGCTGCTGCTGCTGAAAATTGTTGGGCCATCTGTAAGAAATCCCCAGTTTTGAATCACCCCACTCCAGGACCTTCCACACTGTCAGAACTCCGGGATGTGTTGGACGCAAATGAACTCACACGTATGTGATATCAATGGCATTAGCCTTGACTTTTTGGTAAGGAAATGATATCATTCTACCTGTGGTGTCATTGATGAATAAATGTTGGTGTGCGACTTTTCTCGTGGGAATCAAGGTTCAAAGTCCAGAGGATAATGGCCTTGCAGGAGCCCCGCTGCGCAAAAAAAAACCGGTCAATGAAATGCATCATTCGACATCATTTCAAATTCGATTCCTTTTTCTGAAATATCTTTACTTCTCATTTTTTGACAGCAATGTGTACTTACAATTACAAGAATATAATGAATATCGTTCAGCTCAAACTACCGAGTATATTCCCCCCCCCCCCCCGTTTTATTTTCGTCACAGGCTTTAATGTGGAGTGCTCGTACGAGCGAAGCGTGCAGCCACGTCAGCATTCGGGTTTGGGATGAAAAGGGGGGTTGGAGGGGGGATTGGAAGAGCACGTGTGGGTCTAAGAAAACATTCCTCGCTTTGTTCAACAAGGACAAAAGGGCCGGAATTCCATTCCCTGTCGTTATTTTGTGGTGAGAATGTAAGAAGTATAATCTTGAGTGGGGGGTCTCTTTAGCCCGTGGCTGCGGTGAGCTAAGCCATACCTCAATGTCAGCGTTGCTACTTAATCTTCATTTTGTGGAATAACTCCACATTATGTTTTTTTTAATCTTACCATGTAAGGCCCACTGAGCTACATAGCTCTTTTTCCGAAGCGACCTGGCCACAAACGATAGCTCAACGAAGTGGCTTATCATGTGGAAATGTATCGCAGCCAAATACACTTAAATGCACGTTTCAAAATGGGGAGGGAAGACTCGGAGAAAAATCCACGCCACCGCAGGAAGAACATGCAAACTCCAAAAATAAAGCAGGCGTCAGGGTCAGGATCGAACCCACGACCTCCTGTATACCAGGTGAAGTTTACATCTTGCCACCGAGATGTTAACTTAACACCTCGCCACCGATATGTTTACTTCTCCGGGTCCTCCGGGGTTTCCCTCCACATTTAGAAAGATCTGTTTAGGGTATTTGGCTGCGATACATTTCCACGTGATAAGCCACTTTGTTGAGCTGTCATTGTGGCCAGATCGCTTCTTAAAAAGAGCTATATATCTCGGAGGGCCTTGCCTGGTTCAAATAAAGTTTGGTTAAGTTTTCAGTAATTAGAACTCGTGTCCAGCCACTTTAATCAAAACGTGTCAGAGAAATGTGATTGTTTTTCTTCTCAAATTCTCGTATCCTCCTCCCTTCCAATAGCAACTGGAGGCACAAAACTTCACGGAGTGAATGTTTTTTTTCTCTTTCGGGCACTATGATCCCACTTTCAGGGTCAAGCTGCGTTCCATTCTCGACTTCGAGTTGCGCTGCCCTCAAGCTGCTGTGCGGTTGGCCGATGGTGAGCGCACAGTCACGTGGGGTCTGCGAATTAGGTACATGGGAATGCGCCCCTGCGGCGCATGCACCACCAGTCAGAGATTATATTGCCGCGATAACGTCACAGGACACTTTGTCCGTCCAGAGTTTGAAGCTTTGCATCCTCAGGTGTGCTTCATATATTCTTACGAAACCTAAACGTTGCGTTTGCGCGGAAATATGTTATATATATACCGCGTCATTTTGAATGGGGTGATATTGTTAAACGTGTAGCAGGCATTCGCGACCAATATTATTCAACAATATGTAAAGGCTATAATTTAATGTATTTCTGTCTACAAATTGACACAATGAGTGGCAGTCGTTGATGTAAAGTTTCTCATTTCCGTTTCTCTTCATAGTTTTTTTTTGCACAAAAACATTTACGCCCTACATTTTTCGCCCCTTATACTTTTGCTCCAGGCATCCCTTGCCAAAGAAGCGTGTGTATCAATCGGCTGGCCGCAAAGTTCCCCATACAATGAATCAATAGCTCCAATTGAGTCAATGCGCTCACTTGTATTCAGCCGTTTAGGTGGAAGACGGCTGAAGTGAGAAATCATGAGGAATGCCGTCAACGCGGCGACCGAACATCGATCATCGATCTCCGGGTCTCCAGAGCAACAACGCCACAAACCACGCCAACGGCCCTCTTCAGGGCCAAACAACAACCCGCCAGACAGGCCCTGTGACAAGGATCCTCCAACTGAACATTTCGTTATGGTCGCTATCTCGCGACCATAACGAAAACCCACAACATTAAAATCCACACGCTGCAAGAAACCCACATCCTGGATGCCCCCATTCATGCCAGTCGCGACCACATCCACGGATACAACCTCACGGCGAGGCACTACCACCCGAAATATGGCTTGGCCATGTACGTGAGTTGAAATCCGTTTAAGATCCCGCTGGGATTTATCGGGCCCGGCTCAGACTCCTCTCGGATGTAGGGAGGGGCCCAACGGAGCTGCTGCGTGACAGGGCCACCGTAGGCAGCGGCCCTTGCACTCAAGAGAGCGAGCGGTGGCGTCGGTGGGCCCAAGTGACACGGGGTGGTGTAGGGCCCCCATTCACGGTGCGTCCCTCGTGCCGGCCCTGGGGTTAATGATCTTTTCTGGAAGAGAAGCCCTCACAAAACCACAGTTATTTCAAAATAAAGCCACGTTTATCTCTGCACTCAACGAAAGTGCGGGGATGCTTCTCGTCGCGAAGGAAAGTCGCTCACCTCGCAGTACTCGATTTCCAACTCTGAAAGGATGATGATGATGATGATGGGACTGAGTTTACCTTGCCTGGGACTTGAAATTACAACCTTGCAATTAGGAGTCCTGCAGCACTGCCAATGTAGATTTATTCCAGTCACAATTCATGTAGGTGCGTGTACAATGATTGCACGTAATTTTTTTTTAAAACGTAGGATTTGGGAAACAAAGCCCAACTGATGACGTCATAACAGTGGCCTCCTCTTAACAACGTCACAGGTCAATAATGGCCACTTTACAGCAGGTCGGGGACTTTTGACATATTCCCTGCCCTGGCCGCGGAGCTGGAGATGGGGCGTAGTTTTGTAGCGTGGGGCGCGGTGTTGCACGCTGCCGCAGTAGCTGCTGCCGCGGTGCGCTCCGCTGCTACAGCGGTCGCGTGCTGTCCGCAGACGATCGCTACGGTGCCCCCTGTATTTTTTTGTCGTTGTTTAAACTCCGTAATGGTTCGAGCAGCTCGAGCGATGCAGTGGATGTTCACCAGGTGGCGTCTGTTCATCGTGACTTGGCATTCACCCCGTGAGAGGCATGGTCTGAATGTGAGCGTTCACAATAGCAATAGCAACAGTGGGCGTGCAGTGTCCTTTTTTACTGCAGGGAGTTACAATTAAATGTGGGGGGGGGGGGGGGGTCCTGTGAAGTCCATAATGTAACCGGTGGAAAGAACGTGCTTCATATCGAAGCGGATGACTTATGTGCATTGCAGGTGTTTGTTTTTTTGGTAAGCACCCTGTGCCGATAAAACGCAGTGGATCGCCACAAATGACACCGCTGGCTCGTCAGCAGGGAGCGTGTGGTGATTAGGCGGTGAATTGTGGGTCGATGCGAATGGTTAGAACGGGACACTCACCGCTCGCTGGTCACTTCACGGCTTAAATAACAGAAAACAAACATCGAAACATTCGTCAATAACGCGGTGGCCTTACAAATATGTTTTATATATAATAGCTGACGTTTCGGGCAATGACCCTTCCTCCAGAGAGCTAGAGAGGATAAAAGTTGGAGAAAGCACTTTATTTACCATGGCGCCTTAAAATAATTATACAACTGTGGCGAGACGTTTTAGTCCTCGCCTGGTATACAAGAGGTCGTGGGATCGATCCCGCCCCTGATGCCTGCGGTATATTTGGATTTTGCGTCTCTCTCTCCCCCCCACTGGTCGCTGGGATTTTTCTCCGGGTCCTCCGGTTTTCCCCCTCCACATTTCGAAGCATGCGTTTAGAGTATTGGCTGATATAAATTTCCACACGTTAAGCCACTTCATTGAGCTATCATTTGTGGCCAGATTGCTTCTGAAAACGAGCTACATCGCTCAGTGGGCCTTACCTGGTAAAATAAAACAATAGTTTAGTTTTAGTTTATTAACCTCATACACTGAGTGAGCATTCATCCTGGGCTCCGTTTGGCTTAAAACTATTTGGCACGCAGCCTATTATATAACACATGTATCACGAAGAACACTGATGTTAAAAAGTGTGATTATTCTAGGCAAAGTCCTCTGCTGTAATATTACTACTCTGAAACCGACCAAATATTCAACTACATTTTAGTTAATACACATTTTTACGTTTATAAATTACTTGAGCAACCGTACGCTTGGTCATTGTAAGTTACAGCTCTTCGAGTACCTTGTTGAAAGACCCTTTATAACGTAAATATATTAGCATTACGTTAACGACAGCCTTATCTTTGCTATGACATGGCAATACGCTTGAATGCCGCTCGGCGCATTTCAGAGAGTGGCTCATTTACCACAGGAAGGGCTTCGGGTAAGGCAAGTTGACCAAGTGAACACATAGCGACCTTGACAGTCTGGCACAATGAGCTCCGTGTTTTCACCCCGTTGCGCTCCTATTATATGGGCTGTAACGTGACCTTGAATACATTCGAAACCTTATCTTTGTATTTCATCAATAAGCCCCCCTTTTTTTTCCTGCCACTGTGACTGTGCCCGATTTCCCGTTGACGACTTTGTTCTCTTCTGTGCTCCGATCTCTCTCCTCATTGGGCTTAAGAACTTGGTTTCGTGAGTGCATTGCACCCGTGGCAGTGCAAGACAACCGGTTGGTGTTGGAGGCAGAGAGAGGGCTCAGTCTCCGGGTGCAAGGCTATTAACCACGAGGCCGCGGGCCATTCTTGGAGTATTGAAAAAATATATTTTAGAGCAAACACAGGAGCGGGCGGGCGGGATTAGGGGGATGAGAAAATCAAACAATAGCTCCATTTATAGAGGAGGGCTTTCTAACAGACCATGCCTGTGTGTGTGTGGAGAAGTGTAAGCGATCAGGTGGTGTGGTGGTTAGCGCGGTGCCCTATGAATCTAGTGACCCGAGTTCGAAGCTCGCTCAGGGGCATCAGTGCCGGATTCAGCTAGTGCGGGGCCTGTAGCATGTGTTATAAAGGGGCCATAAATAAATAAACACATGAATACAAAAATTGAACTTGAATAGTAAAATTATTGTATTTTTTCATTTGCTATAGAGCCAGATAATACGACAAATCGCTAACCTTAAACACCCAGTCGTTCATAAAAGTGGAGGGCAGTATAGTACTATAGTAATAGAGCAAGTGCAGAATCACTGAACCGGAATTGATAACTTGAAAGCATTTAGCACGGGGCCCTTGAAAGTGTGGAGCCCGTAGCTTGTGTAGCTACTTGTGCTGCTAGGACAACCCGGCACTGAGGGCCACCAACGGTGATGATTACCTGGGAACCTTCCTTAGCCTCCCATATGTCCGCTCAGCCTTAATTGAGTACCTGGTGCTGTGTGTAAACATCACCACTGCGGAGACAGAGGCGGCTGGGCGTGGTGTTGGCCACCCACCCACCCACCCCCCTCGTGTGCCACAGTGCCGACCTTCATAGGTGGCGCTCGCTAACAGCACTTGCCCCAACAGTCCGTTAATGCTATACGGGGTGTCTTTGTGATCAGGTGTAGTTGTGTCTGGAGTAGGGACTGCTCAGACACGTGCAGTCATTGGCGGAGCCAGGATTTTCAGGTAGGGGAGGGGCAACCCCTCCAGCAATGAAAAATGATAGAGGAGTTGTTAGTAAGTAAGGAGTTGTTAGTAAGTAAGGAGTTGTTAGTAAGTAAGGAGTTGTTAGTAAGGAGTTGTTAGTAAGTAAGGAGTTGTTAGTAAGTAAGGAGTTGTTAGTAAGTAAGGAGTTGTTGGTAAGTAAGGAGTTGTTAGTAAATAAGGAGTTGTTAGTAAGTAAGGAGTTGTTAGTAAGTAAGGAGTTATTAGTGAGTAAGGAGTTATTAGTAAGTAAGGAGTTGTTAGTAAGTAGGGAGTTGTTGGTAAGGAGTTGTTAGTAAGGAGTTGTTAGTAAGGAGTTGTTAGTGAGTAAGGAGTTGTTAGTAAGTAAGGAGTTGTCAGCAAGTAAGGAGTTGTTAGTTAGTAAGGAGTTGTTAGTTAGTAAGGAGTTGTTAGTAAGTAAGGAGTTGTTAGTAAGGAGTTGTTGGTAAGGAGTTGTTAGTAAGTAAGGAGTTGTTAGTAAGTAAGGAGTTGTTGGTAAGTAAGGAGTTGTTAGTAAATAAGGAGTTGTTAGTAAGTAAGGAGTTGTTAGTAAGTAAGGAGTTATTAGTGAGTAAGGAGTTATTAGTAAGTAAGGAGTTGTTAGTAAGTAGGGAGTTGTTGGTAAGGAGTTGTTAGTAAGGAGTTGTTAGTAAGGAGTTGTTAGTGAGTAAGGAGTTGTTAGTAAGTAAGGAGTTGTCAGCAAGTAAGGAGTTGTTAGTTAGTAAGGAGTTGTTAGTTAGTAAGGAGTTGTTAGTAAGGAGTTGTTAGTAAGGAGTTGTTAGTAAGTAAGGAGTTGTTAGTAAGTAAGGAGTTGTTAGTAAGTAAGGAGTTGTTAGTAAGGAGTTGTTAGTAAGGACTTGTCCCTTGCTTGTTACTCGACGCGTGTGCGGCGATGACGCAGCCATCGATCGAGGGTCGAGTTCGAACCGCGTTGTGTGATCGGCATCGCGCTCCCTGAAGGTGTTGATGCCTTCAGGGAAGTCGTGGACTTTGTGTACGCAACTGCAAGCAACTCTCTGAGTCACTTATAACTGCTTTGCCGTTACTTATTGCCAATTATGGACTCAGACTATTGTCCTATCATCTCAGAGAGTCCCTGGGGGTTGCAAAATGCCGATTTATTACTAAAAAAACCCCAATGGGGGGGGGGGGGGCACGTGCCCCCCCCCCTACTGGCTCCGCCAGTGCGTGCAGTCTTATAGGAGAACTTCAGAGACGGTCCCATTGTGTGTCCATTTACCGTGTCCTCAGACGGCAGCTGCATTGTGCCTGCGGATATTCAGTCAATCATATTTAACCGTGGGAATTGAAAATTGACATCGCAATGGACAAGCCTCGTCCCTCAATTTTGGATCGAGGTGCAATGAGTGCCTCCCACAGAGCCACCACAGAGTATCAGTGATGTGTAATGGATGTGTAAAGGTCCCATCAATGGTCTTACGAGACTGAAGACGAATGCGGGTTGAGTGTGGGCTGCCACAGAAGCACTGGACACCTGCAAGTCACAATAAATGATCATGAGCAGTTCTAAAGCGATGAGTTTTTTTTTAAATCAAAGAACATTGCTTTTTTCAATGCGAACGGAGGATTGTTCCCCTTGAACTCCTGCACGTGGGCTATGTTGCCACGGCACTGAATGGAGGTGTCATAAAAACACCGCAATAACTTGCTCTCACCATTTATACTTCGTGGCATATGAATGCTGCATATAAGCACAACCCGTTACTGGTTTGATTAGCCTGTGTCTAAGTCTATACCTCTTGTGGACTTGTACATTCGGTAATTATGTACGTTTAAGCAAACAGCCGCTGCCTGTATGCATAGATAGGACGCGTGAGGATAGCGGATTAATTGTGGCTCGTATGGTTCACCCCCGCCACCCCTTCAAAGAAACTACAACTGGACAGATAGCACGAGAGCCCTCTGCTGGATGGAATGACGGTGATGCTGCTGCTGATGATAATGGAAGGACATTCATGAACGCGCACAAATGTTTGTTTGTTTTCTCGGCAGTAAACGAACGACCGTGACTCTTGATGTGCGGAGTCAAGACTCAGTGTTGTCGCTCGAGATCCAGAAGAGAGAGACGGGGGGGGGGGGGGGGGGGCTCAAAGTGTCGCTGAGCAGTCGCTGTAGATTGAATGCTGATGTGATGGATGTGGAGCAACCAGTGGCAGAGGGGATGGTGGTCGCGTTATGAACGACGCGAGGCTGTCACGGGAGAAACGATGCCTGGCAGTGACTAAACTAAACCATGTTTTTTTTATTTATTTTACTATGTAAGGGCCCACTGAGCTCTATAGCTCTTTTTTCAGAAGCGACCTGGCTACCACAAATGATAGCTCGACGGATTGGCTTATCATCGTGTGGATATTGATAGCAGACAAATACTCTTAACGCATGTTTTTAAATGTGGAGGGGAAAAACCGGAGGACCCGGTGAAAAAAATCCAGACGACCACGGGGAGAGAGACACGCAAACTCCAAATATACAGCAGCAGGCGTCAGGGTCGGGATCGAACCCACGATTCCGTGCTGTGAAACCCGTTTTAAAAGCGTTTCCTATATCTATAATCGCTGGCAAAATAGATCAATCTCTACGATTGGTTTGCCACACATTGTGAAACAAATAAATAAAGGGCCAGGTGAAGCAAGCTGTGGCTAAACGACTGCCGAGACGAATCTATTTGAGAACGAGAACAGCACAGCACAGCGTCTTGTGTTGTGAGAAGAGCTGTTGAGCGTGGTTCCGGATCAAAATGTTGGAATAACGATGGGGGTGGGGGAGCGAGATTGTGAATTTGAGTATTGTTTGTAAACCGATCCTGATCGTGAAAAGTTAAAATACCATGGGCTTCAATACGGATTTTTTGTTGCTGTTGTTAGTTATCAATCATTGCAACTTGCACGCTTTGACATGGACTTAGGAACGCGGACATTGTCTAAGGAAATGGGAACACAAAAACTGAGAAGTGCACAAAGAAGAATGTAGAGATGCGTGGAGGGAATTGCATTGAGAAACGGGGAAGAGGCGCGCGTGGACTCGAGAACACGTGCAGGTTAATGGCGTTGTTCAAGATATTCGTACGCGCGGGCTTGGGGCAGACGTCGCTCCAGGGCGACAGGTATGGCAGCTGCCAAAGGAGGGAACGTCCCCAGGAGGGGACGTCCCTCGTGGAGATGGAGCGGTGACGTCAGCTCGCGGTGCAGGTGTCGGGTGGAATGTTACACCACGGGCCCATGGCAGTTGGGGGAGTTGGTGGCCTTCATCCAGCAGTGGACTGATCAAGGCCGACAATGATAATCGAAAAATCTAACCATTGAAAAGTGGTTCAGACTCGTGTGTGTGTGCGTGTCTGCGATTAGCACGCTGCGCGACGAACCCGGCCACCCATGTTCGATTCCCGCTCAGGGCCCACAGCAGTGTGGATTATCTGAACCGGTACACATTGACTCAGCCTCAAATGTGTGTGGTGTGTAAACATCGCCACAAGCGAGACAAAGGTGGCCGGGCGTAGTGCTGGCCACCCACCCCCTCGTGTGCTGGGCCGGCCTTCATAGGTGCTCGTTAACAGCACTTACCCCAAATGTCTAAGTCTATACGGGGCATTTTGTGTCTTTGTCTGCCGGAACACACCACGCGTTGACCAAGTGCCGTGCGGTTTGAATCGTCGCTCATGCATTTCGGTCCATTTGTTTGACATTTAATTTTGGTTCCATTATGGGCTTGTCGACAACTCTGGAAAATGAGCATTACATGCTCATCATTGTAATCGTCTAGGAGTTAGGGTTACTTCAGACAGCTGTGTGGTGTTGGTACGATCATTTTTCAGATAACAATTCCCATACAATTAAACGGAGCTGATCAACTATCCAGAGCTGCTAAGAGGGGTTTCCCCGCTTGCTGAACGGTGACAATCGTCCTGTGGAAAGAGCTTTCATGATTGCAGGGAATTTTATTAAAACACATTGTCTCCTTAAAAATCACGCAAAAAAATGATTTGCATGCACACATCTCGAATGTCAGACTCGGGTAGTTGGTCCTGCAATAATCTTGTGACAAGACTACGTAACAATCGCATATGTTGTCAACCAGACAACCTCAACACTGAATTTTCATCGTATTGCCAAACAGCATTCCAATGTTTTCCAAAACAGGGTATATTTGGTCTAGATATTTCAGTATGTGATCATTTTTTATGAACACTTTAGTAATATGAAAGTGATTTGAAGCTTTCGTGACTGCAGGAATCCATACTCTTTGGTTTTTTCGGTAAAGTCACGTAGGTAGAAAATAAATCACGACGTTTCGGGCGCAACACAAGCGTCCATCATCAGGTGTGAAAGCATGATGATGGGCGCTTGTGTTGCGCCCAAAAAGTCGTGATTTATTTTATACCTATGTGACTTTAGCGAAAGAACCAAAGAGTATGAATATTAAATAGCTTCAAGTGAGCAATAATCCTCACGTAGGGCACATGTGACACGACCTGTGTCGTATCCGAGTTTTGTCTCGACAAGTCGGGATTCGCCTGATTTCAATGACAGTACTCAAGCTCCAGCAGTAAAATATGGGTAGATATTCTGGGCATAGTCTGAATTCCATGAACTGCATATTGGGGCAAAGATTGATCTCTCATTCACTCTGCATATGGTCAGTACACCCGATATGTGTATGGTTGCCAGTGTTTGTTTAACACGTGGCTTTCGCGACCAATAGCATACGGTTTTTTTGGGGGGGTTAGATCGCGTAAATCCAAGTCGTTAAACCCGCCACCCGAAACGTCGTACTCAGATTGTAAATGTGGATTTGCTCTCCAACACACCGGTGTGCTGTATACTAGTAACGAATTGGCATATTCCGCTGACGTGAACAACCTTACTAAATTGGCTGTGTCGGATGGTGGCGGGTTTAACGACGCATTTATATTTACGTGACCTAACCCAAAAAAAAACCTCTTATGGTTGCCCGTGTTTGTCATTGTTGAGCGACGGTTCACATTGAACCGTTGCGGTGTCACCGCCACTGATGATGATCGAGATGTCTACCCAAAAAGAACCATAAAAAACAGGCAACAGTCAAACAGTTTACATTTTTATTTGCTTTTTTTTGTTGTTGTCGTCGTCGTCGTTTTACTACAAATTATTTTCAGAAGAATGACGTCAAACCCAAACTAGCGATGAAAGGAAAACGTCGGAGGCTTAAAAAAAACAGAATTCTGACGCCGCAATTCAGGAAAGAAATAACTACTGTATTAGCAATTACAATGGGTTACAGACGATTCTCTGCAAGGTTTGTATGCACTAAAATACATGTTTAAATACAATAATTTAGAAATGGCATTTATACATAATTACACCCACAAAACTGTCAATTTTTCGGGTCATGTTATTCTTTTTAAAGTTGACAGATAAAACCACTGCATTAATGTTTAATTACTCGGTGAAACGTTTGCAAATGGTTTCGATCAATGTTACCCAACAGTTAAAATGGATTATTTAAAATCTTTTTCATGGCATGTCTTTCTTTGGATTTGAAAGGTGGCTGACAAAATTGTAAAACGTGAAGAAAAAAACATAATTGATGCAAAAACGTTTTTGCGAAATGAAACGCTATTTTTTGTTGTTGTAAAACAATTGCATACGTGACACTCGTTTATACTGGGAATGGCATGCAAATTATTTGAGAAAAAAAAGCCAGTTCTGACGGTGCATGAGGCATAAATGACTAAAATTTAAAATATAGAACAGAATCCCCATTGAGTTTGCCTCTTCAGACGACGGCGCGTGTGTGGATGGGTTTCACAGCAGTAGGTAACAAGTCTTACGGCACACGGCTACTTACAGTTAAACAACTTCAACCAATTACACAAAGTTTAAAACATGATATTTTTTTCTCACTCATGACCAGCTTGGCAAATCCAAAGAACAACATCGTGCTAAAAAAAAAAAACTACTATTAATGTACATTTGATATTTATAACAAAAGTAATTTTCGGTATAATGTGCGTCACACATCACCAATAATATGGCAAGTGGTCCCTGTTCACCCAACCACGTAGCTGCTTAACATTAAGCGTACTCACACAAGCCTCTGTTGCACAGAAACGCACCAAAATATTGATGGTAAACATCAACAGTACAGTAGTTAGAATTTGTATGCTTGTAAGCAAACTACTGCGTGCACCGCGTAGTTCTATTCACTGCATTAAGACTGAATCGCCTCCCGCCATCTACGATGAAAGTCAGTGGTCGCGGCCCCAGCCACGGTTCCGTTTCTCCTTCCGCTAACGCAGCACAACCGCCGTCACGCACTGCAGTGGGGTAAACGCGCGCAACCCCTCAGCATTCATCGCGGAGTCGCTTTGCATTTTGGTTACACTTCTACTAAGGCTTCAAGTATTCTCGTTATGAGGAGCCGGACCCGCAGGAGACGTCACACGGCTGATGCACGAGGCCCCCCCCCCCCACCCCCCCCACCACCACCGCCACAGCTCAAGGCCGCCCCGTGCACCGCTCGCCGCACAAGAAGCCTCGTTCACGCGGCGAGGGTCTCACGCGCGAGGAAGAGGAGGGGGCCGCGTGGCCCCCCCCCCCCGGCACCGCGCTCCCGTCACCTCCTCCCGCTGCACCACCGAAGCAGCGGTGACGGCAGCGGTGGCCCGTTAAGTGCGGCTGCACTAAACCGGGCGGCATGGAAATCCGGAAAATGCAAGGCAAACGATGCTCCCCCCCCCCCCGCCGCCCTGCTCATGCACCGCTGTGAATCCATGTGCTTTGACACATCACGTACGCTTCCCACTCCACTTCAATATATTGTTTTCAACTCTTCCCCCTTTCCCCCCCCCCCCCCCCGCCTCGCCCACCACAATTGATAAAAAGCCAAACAATGGTGTTCTGAAAAAACTAAAAATTATCATCAGATAACTCAAGTTCATCCCAGATTGTTCTTGTCAAGATATACATGGCTTGGGAGGTTTTTTTTTTTCACATTGTGTAACTGAATAACAATAAAACATCCTGCCATACATTTGGCAAATGTATACGGTTTGACCCTGTTGTTTGTAAAGTGAAAACAAGCCAAGAGTAACATTTAACATTCAGTAGGAGAAGCGTATTTTGTAATCCATGCAAGTCCCTCTGCTGTGGAGTCTGGAAAAAATGGTCATGGTTTACACACAGAGACAATACGACTGCTAGGCCACGTGTAGAGAACGAGGAAAATGAGGGCTCTGCTTCGCCAATTTTGGTCGAACAAGCACTGCGGCAGTGAGGTCTGCAGAATTAAGGAACCGTTATCGATGCAAATTAGTACTGGGAGAGACAACGTCACGGTCTTCTGAACGCACGTGAGCGGGCTGTATTTACAGTACACTATACATCAAATAAGACAATTAGGCTAACGAACTATATACAATGAATTTTGCACATACAAATCCTGCAACTAAAAAAATACATTCCTTTTAGTGCTGGTAAAGCTATCTCCCACTGCATGTGTCTTAGCTCAAACCGATTGATCTATTACACTGTAACACAAGCGCTTGAGATGCATACCGCCAATACAAATTCAAAGTTCGCGGGAAATGTGCATCTTGAGTAACTTTAGTAGGGAACAAGCGATACGCTGCGAATCGATCCGGCGTAAATTCTCGGCGACGGGCGGAGAACAGCCAACGCACGGGCAAGTCGATGTGGTGTCAATTTCCTCTAGTGGCGTCAAAACATAGCAGCAAAAAAAACACACACACGCACGCAGCCGCAACAACCCACGCCGGACCGTACAAGGCGCGCAGTGGCGCAGCAACGTTTGGGTGGGCTCACAAGCAGAGCTGCGACGAGCTAAAAAGGGTAGCAAATTAATATCGCCAAAACGAGCACCTTCAATCCTGATAAGTGTGTAGAAATGACTGTGGGGGGCAAGGCCTGGCTGAGACTGCATGCTCGTTTCATCATCTGCCACTCTGCTTTCAGTCACCACGCGCCCCCCCTCCACCGCCTCCCTTGCAGCTTTGCCTGTACGTTGAAACCTCTAACCACCCCTCGCTAGTGTAGGTGAGGGGGGCCACAGACAGCAGTTTACATGTTGTAGGCCACGTATATTGGGTCAAGCTGGTCGGCGAGAAAACCGTCGCGCAGGTGCATGCGCTGTTTCTCTCCACGCGAGTTGATGGGGATGGTGCCAGGGTCCGTGACCACCACCACGCCCACCACCAGATAGTGCTCTTCCAGCACCGAGTTGGTGACCAGCGGCACCAGGTCCAGCGCCTCCTGCTCCTGCCCTCCCAGCTCCACCACCACCACCAGCAGGTTGGTCCACGTGAACACGGCGCTGCAGGGGAGGGAAGGAAAAAAAAGAAACGGCAAGTGGAGGGGATGAGGCACTGAGACAGCAGTGGGGACACGTAGGGCGAGTCCTCGCTGAACGCGTGCTCACAACGACAACAACGCGTTTTGACAATAACACGGTTCTACTATTAAGGGAACACTTTTCGTACGACGCGGAACGCGCGGCTTCTGAGCGGTCGATGACGAACTACTTTCTTGAGCTGCGCGGCTGAGCGGTAATGAAATTCATTCCGGCTATACACGCACAGAATGCTTCAGTACGCAGCGATGTACCCGCACCTCAGTTCAATATCCCACCGTCTCACTGGGTGTCGATATATCGCACCCTTGCCAAACTTTGTCCTTACATTATTTCGATGGGGAAATTACCGTATAAGCAGGCGTACAAATGACGTGGAATTGACAATCCTGAATCAACAGCAGTGAACAAATGTTGTGGCGGCAAATTTTAAGTAAATATTGATGATACGACAATCATTTTAATAATATATCGTACTTTACGAGCCTAATTATAAACTGGGAATACAAACTCCTTGGTGCTCGAAATCAGTTTTGTGAATCAGACTAAAATGCCAACTCTTAAATGGCAATTTTCATGAACTGGAAAAAGCAAGCAATCCGAGACAAAATGTAAAATCATGCACACCAAGATATGAAAAATGTATGGTTCATAAAATATTTACAAATGTCAACAGAGGCAATAAAATCATCATGGGAGAAATCCTCAATGTCATACAAGCCACCTGCTGGGCTGGCATCCATGTGCATACGTGTCAGAGCTACCTCAACATGTGAATTTTATAAATTGTCCATGATGACAAGTTATCATGAAAGTAGCTGCTTCAACTTTATTAAGCATCGTCAGCACAGGAAAGTTATGCACTCAACTACGACATGTGCTTGGGCTCTTACAAAAATCGCAGATATAAATATTAAACTAACTGAAAATTGTCATCTTCTTGAAGAATAAGGATTCAGCTGTAATGTCAGCTTTCCAGGGGGCCACGGTAGCGAGATGTTAACTACCTCGCTTGGTATACGTGAGGTCATGGGCTCGATCCTGACACCTGTATATTTGGAGTTTGCGGTGTCGATCCCCGTGATTGCGTGGGTTTTTCTCCAGGAGCTCCGGTTTTTTCCTCCACATTTAGAAACATATGTTTAGAGCATTTGGCTTCCATAAGTTTCCACGTGATAAGCCACTTCGTTGAGCTATCATTTGTGTCCAGGTCGCTTCTGAAAAATAGCTACATAGTCTGAGTGGGCCTTACTTGGTACAATAATAAAATGGTAAAAATAAAAAAACTTAGCGTGGGTGAGGGATGCCCTCAACACAGTCTGCTGCCCTCTCCATTAACTACGGTGGGTACGAGTGGCACTACAGCGTGGGGCGACACCCACCACTCGGCAATGCTCTTGTGAGCCCGCAGGATGGAGGTCTCGATGTCGATGGGGTGGTACCGCATCCCTCGCAGCTCCAGCGTCTCGTCCAGTGAACCAACCACGTACAGCGCATCGTGGCGATCTGGGAAGGTGGTGGATGGGAGCAAACGGCACGACAAAAAAAGGGCGGGTAAGCGTGAACGTGTCGGCAGCTCTCAAGACAGCCGGCCCAAGTGGATCAGCGGTAGAGCGAGGGGGGCGAGCAATCGGAAGATTGGTAGTTGACATCCTGGTCAAGTGGTTGACTCGGGCCCATCATAAATCCCTCTGGGGTCACCCCGTGAGGAGGAATGTGCGAATTTTCACCGCCGGTTCAGGCAGGAAACAGGAGATGAACACCGCCTCAATGTTCATTTGAACAGGAGATCACTTTGACTAAGCTTTGAAGGATACAAAGACAGCGGGAGGTAAGGATTATTTACAGAGTTTTGTATTACAGTATTGTTAGAACTGCATCTCACATTATTCTAAAGACATACTGTTGACTAAAACTTAATTAAAATTCTAGTTAACAGTAATTTAACAGCAAGTGGTGCAGACATCCAGCTGACAGGCGTGCTAGGGTTACAGCCCTCACGTTAGCAACGTTGCAAGTTGAAATGCCAGTTTAGGATCGACACAGCCCATCATCTTTCGATGGCCAATAAAATGATCATCAAGCTGTATAATGCTGGCAGTGGTTGTATTAAGGAGAGATTGGTTGCCACCATGGAATCTCCACCAGTAAGCACATGGTGGCCAAACAAAGATGAGCACGGGCCTCCGATGATGCCTGAGCACACCTTGGAGGCACGTTGGCACCTAAGCCACGTAAATACAATCACTTTGAGAAATGAGCGGGGGAGCGGTGGAGCAGTAGTTAGCGCACTGCACGATCAATTTGGTGCCACATTGACGAGCGGGGTGAAGTATGGACATTCAAACCCCATGGCTGATCGTGTGGGGAGACCTTCATCCAGCAGTGGACTGACAAAGGGGTGTAATTATGCATGATGTGTACATACAGGTGGAACCTCAACATTGGCCTGCTAAAGTATTCGGGTCTGGTGGAAATCTCATTCTCAAACTTTTGCCGCCACTCATACATTTGTTTTACTATTTTGTACAGGTTAATTAAATGTTGACAAAACCTTTCTGTTGGCATTTCACACAGTACGTACCAACCGTAAAAGGACCAAATGTGCTGCTACAAATTTTTATACACAAATTACGTGTTTCTATTTGCATCAACTTACAAATCTGGCTCGGCATGGGGAATTCCAGAGTAAACACTAAATAAAGGAAGCAATCAGTCCTTCCCTCTGGTAGGATTTACAACATGCAATTTGAACGTGGCATTTCAGGCTGAGATGTGGCTGATAATTGCAGGCATTATCCACCAGTGAAAGGATGTAAAGAGATTACTTTCACTCATGATTATAGCATTTTTGTTTGTTTTAGCACCAACATATATAGTTACTTACTGGCATATCTACTGAATTCTTAAACACTCTTTATGTTGAGACACTATGCAATTATGTGTTCATGTATGTGGCCAAAAGGCTGCAAACTTAAAATAACCGACTCTATATGGACAACTAAATTCCCATCATTGCCTGGTATTTGTGGAGGTGGAATAATGTCAGTCAGATGGATAGTGTGTGCTAAAAACCATTTGATATTCAGAAGCGTAAGCCATTGTGTGCACTCCTGAGCCAGGAGTGTAAATTACACATTGCCATGGCAGGGAAAACTAGTATCATCGCCGCTATTATTGACTCAACACAAATCACAAGTGGAAGGATGGAATATTTTGTCCAACTTCCAAAATAAAAAAAATATATACATTTAATTAAATTGACTGTCCCTCGGTCATAATTTTACCTCAGTTACCCAGGCTTAGCTGGCAAAATTAATCTTTTCCTGAATAATCAAATAATTAAAAGGCCATTAATATGGATTAATATTGAACACCACAACCCAATTACTAATTCAGTGTGACACAACGAGACCTCTATTTTTACATCACCGTCTGTGGTCCTGGAACCTATTATGTATTAACTTTCCCAAAACTACAGAGTACAATATACAGCTACTTCCATATTGCTAGCTCATATATATATACTAGCAGGAAGTACCCGGCGTTGCCTGGGTCAAAAAAATATTTTAAAACTACTCTTAAAATCTAACAGCAGCGCATACTGACTGTGGTGATACCTGCTATGATTACAGCAGTGCATACCTACTTTTGGTGGGACTTGCATTCCCTAGACCAGTGCATATTGACTGTGATGGTACCTGCAATGACTACAGCAGTGCATAGTGACTGTGATGGATGGTACCTGCTATGATTACAGCAGTGCACACTGACTGTGGTGGTACCTGCAATGACTACAGCAGTGCACACTGACTGTGGTGGGACCTGCTTTAACTACAGCAGTGCATACCGACTGTGATAGTTCCTGCTATGACTACAGCAGTGCATGCTGACTGTGGTGGTATCCTGCTATGACTACAGCAGTGCATGCTGACTGTGGTGGTATCCTGCTATGATCACAGCTTTCACTACGGTAGTACATGCTGACTCTATCTATCTTACATATGAAAGGGAAATGTGTGTATGTATGTTCGATTTGTTTAGCATACTTGCCGACATGCAACCAACTTACTGGATATTAAACGGGAATAGGCCGATTCTAAAGAAATCTACAACCTTCGATTCCTTTGCGCGATTTAAAGAATCGATTCAGGGCGCGCTCGGGTTTTATTTTAAATGAATGAGTTATCTTTTCATTTGTATGTTATGTTTTTAGTTTTCAGACGTTTTAAAATATATATTTTCCCGCTAGTAGCATTATATATCGACTCCATAGCACAAAGTACTCACTTGACAGAGTGCCGTGACGAGGCCTAGTCCCGTGCAGAGCCCCCCGGCCTCGCCTAGATTGCCCGGCCGGCCGAGGCTAGGGCCTGGGCCGCTACCCCCCCCCCCCCACGCGCTACAATAATACTATTTAATCGCTATAGTTTTAGTATCTAACGAGCCTATAATAGTAAGTGCACACATTGGGGTGGAGGGGGAGAGAAGAGGACGTTACACTTTGATGAATTTACCTCAGCGTTGCGTGTACATTATTAGCATTTTATATGAGAAATGGCGTCCCCCCTGCAGGGACGGCGTGAGTGCGTTGCCAGGGGCAACAACTCGTGTCGGCGTTTCGCGCATGCGCAGCAGCAGCGAGTCGGTCGGCAAAAGTAAATAAATAAATAAAGAGGAACCGCGCTAAATCGTTAATTAAACCATTTTAAAGTTTAGGGATGGGAAAACGAAAGAGCCTATTCCCACCGCGGGGCCCGGAGCGTGCCGCCCGGCAAATTTTTGTCTACGCGAACCTCACGGTACGAAAGCCAAATCCCCCGCAAGCGAGCGTACGCAGACAGACGGACAGACAAAAAATGCCTTTTATAGGTTAGAAGATACAATCAGCAGGAAACAATTTAATAATTAGAAAGACACTGTGGAATTAACGGTATTCTAAACAAAAGTAAAAATGTAAAAAGGCTTCTCCGTAACTGGGTGAGCTAGCAATTCCAGATGTCAAGGATTGATAAGGCTGGAAGCCTGGACCCTGGGTTGACCTTCAACTGGATGGCCTTAGATGGGTAATTTAACATCAAGGGCTTCCATGCCGCTAAGATGCTAAGCAGGCAGGGTGCAGATTCTCGCGGAGCTGGTTATACTTTGCTCTCATTCCGAAGAGAGACAACGCACACGGAAGGATATTTAAATCAAATCAAATTGATGAGACGTTTTAAGACGCTGTGTGTCACGACTGTCATTTTCTGGAGTGTGGCAACTTTAATTTTTATACCCAAAGACAGTTGACATTATAAAACAGAGGTAAGGATCTGTATTATTTTGTGAAGATGAGCAAGGTTACATTGACAGATTACTTGAGGGAATACAGCAGTTGCATGTATCATCGGAAAGTGTATGACCACTTGCACAGAAGGTTTTCCCATATTTTGAATGTTTATTTTTCCTTGGATAACTATCACTATTTTTACATTCATGAGATGAACATTTTTTTTTGTTTTGCAATTGGAACAACTGACTGGTTGACAAAAGTATCAACCGCTCTCCGCCCCGCATATTGGCCCACATAACTCTCTGTCAAAAGACAGGGCATGCGTTAGAATTCCTAGCCAGTACACAAACGCCCTTTGTTAAGCCGTCTTGTGCCAACATCAATCTTCAGTTGGTATATCTCAGACACTAATGCAATTTCACATTTGAATCGATCGCTGTTATACACAAGCACTGTGCGGAATGAATGTATAACAACTTTCATCGTGCAACTGGACGCTTAATTTATGACCGAACAGAGTGTGCTCGTGGATTTTAGGATGCCGCCCTGGAAGAGGTGCTGGTTGTTCCGAAGCAAACAGAGCGACACGTTTCAGTCCCTATGGGCCAGCCCTGCAACACGAGGGGCTCACAACACACAGCGGGGTACACGGGTGGCAGCTCGAAGAGAGTGCGTTTAAAGCCACTCTTGCCCGATGCCACACTGCAAAGTCAAAGCTTAGCCGATTCCCACCAAAGCTGTGATAATTAACACACGGAATAATAATAACAAATAATTGGAGGCTGATTACAATTAAACACAGCCTAAACGCATTGACATGATGGTTCCACATTTGCTCAAATTAGTTTGAATGGGCGACCTAAGCCAAGAAGATTATAATGAACTTATTCAGAAGATGCTGATGGTTGTTGCATAATGCACAGAGCCTCAGTGGTGCCGTTAGTCGGTCACATTTGCTTAAATGTATTAAAATTAACTTGATTAAAAAAGATTATTATTAGTGTGTGCCTCGTCACAGGCCAACGCCCCACTTAAATGCTATGTTGTATTGTAATATTTGCTATTTACATGGCGTTCAAATGCATCAAGTCACTCAACGTGCCTTACATTACACCTGAAACATGTGCAGGGACCCCCTCCCCCCCGCCAGTGGCAGCTGTCCCTGTGCGACACAGCACCTGGCCTGAGAAGTGGGCACGAGAGTCTGCATATCATGGGGCGATGATCGCTGACGTGTAATCATAATTGACGAATTTTCAGGTCATTTTTGGAATTTGGAAAATGTGGACCATGATGCCAGCACACAATGGCCACTTAATTTTTTGAATGACGTCATGAGACATATAATATCCACTGTGAAGCAGATGGCAAATAGAGTATTTTTGGTAAAAAAATATCGTGGAATGATTACTCTATGTATCCAGTACAACAGACAAAAAACATCTAAAAAACTACTATAACCTGGTTATATGGTCTACGTGTCTTAATAAAATAACTTTGACTTTCGAAGTTGTATCACATTTGATTAATAAAGTGGCAGAACATTGCACTCAAAGTTGTCAACATTTGTAAATTCAACAACTGACAAAGACAAGCCTCGGAACGTTTAATTTGGCCACTAGATGGCAATGCACTCATTCAGAAATGTTCACGTAAAAAAGGCACTGAAAACAAGATTCAGCACACGGGCTATAAGATAGTCCTGTGATTCCAATCTTGCGCTGAATATAAGCCATCGCTGGGAAGCAGTGGCCTCTCAGAAGAAGCTCCTGACACAGGTTGTGTGCATGTGTGTGTGCAGGGATAGCATAGCGTTCATCACTACAGGGGCTCATTTGGGCAGCTAAATACATTTTCGAATATTCCTGCATATGAACCACATGGTGGGACCCTGGGGTCCCAAATAAACTGAAGTCAAAATCGTAATTAATGAACTTATTTTTGGCGACTCCGTTCCACCACGCACATAAACGCCACGACCCACCAGAAATCAATCCTCTCGTTCTTCCCCAAGCACCCGTCGTTGCCAAAATTGTCGTAGTCATAAACAAAACTTTTAACTTTGATTAGCGCAGCGCGTAGAGCTCGTCGTGAGGAATAGATTGCCGTATAGTTTGCATTCAGCAGGCGTAAAACGACGTCGCAACGCAGTTTATGCGAGAGCCGGGGACTTATGGGACCCCGGGGCCCTGCCATAAGGTTAATATAGCCTACACAGGCTGTCAGAGAAACGGCTGTTTGCGAGCATATATTAAGGTCAGCACAGCACAAAAGGGGAATGAGTGGCCAGTACAACGCTTCGCTGCCATTGTCACCCCAATGCTCATGTTTACCACAACAGGTACTCATCTAAGGCTGACTCAACCCCTGGGGTTGACTCAAAATGTGTGTGCAACATACACAGAATATTTGTTGCTTGATGGCACAAATGTGGTACTACAGATCAGCCTGAGAAAATCCAATTGCCAGCACTATACCATTTTAAGAAATATTATTTCTAGATGTCTCCACATAAGGTGAGTTGTAAAAAAAATGGGAATAGTTTATTGGCTTTATGAATGCACATGCATGAGCTATACAGCCCTTGCACACAATATTATTAAAATAGTCTCGTTATTTCGCTTGTTTAGCCTCAGTCAGTCTGAATGTTATTTTTCAGGAGAGTCCTGCCAAGTTTTTGGAGTCGGGGGCGATGTTGCTGTGTGTAATCCCAAGTGAGTAAGTTGCAGGTAAATTTTCAGTGTTTGAGATGTTTGGTCAATACCAGTTACATGGTATGTGTTTTTTTTTAGCTATAGGAGGAAACACAGAGTGAAGATGCAAACTCCAGAAATGCGCCCAAGTTAGGAACTGAACCCAGGCCCCCCTTCTTGGTGTGAGGCACAGGTGTTAGCCATTGCAGCGCCACCCTGTCGCCAGATATTATTACTGCGCACACTTCGGAACTGTTGTGTCTCTTGGGAGCCCTCTTGACGAGCAGTGGCACTTGCGTCCATCATTGACGTGCCATGGCGCTCATCGCCACCCCAAAATAATTATCGTGACACTGAAGTGTTGTGCGTTACGACTGAGTGGCAGAGTGTTCCTCAGGCCAGTCGTTCATAACGTGACAACACTTCGTTGTCGCTAGAAAATGGCATCACTGAAAGTTGCCAAGTGTGGACGATGGCATGGGTGGACAAGTCTGGTGGCGATGGGTTTTCTCCATGTCACTGGATTTTCTGAGGTATACACAAAGGATATTTCTCAAAAGTTATGCTTACACGAATGGATGTGGTAATACTAATTGAACTGATCGTGAACCTTTTGTTGTAGCACCACAGTCTATACACATATATTTGGATTAAAATATAGTGGAAATTCTTAACTCAATGAGTTAAACTAAAGCAACCAAATGAGATTTTCGTTCTTGGAAATTACACAATTTAATGTACGTAATTTCTTTGCTGTGATCTGCTGGGGATGGCATGAGTGTACACGCCATTCCATTGCGTGCTATCACCTCAATGTGCTTGGAATTGATCCGACATGCAAAAAAACTTCACAATCCTAATAATAAGGAATTGGCCAAGCATCTCGAACAGAACTCTCCCAAACCAACGTCTCATACTCAGTGAAGCTGTCCGTAATGAAGGAGAGTGTCCATTCCTGTAAAATATTTTCCTGTTATGATCATGAATAACGGACCTGATTGTGTCTTCTATGGATACGGCAGAGCTGTGAAAATGATTCTGGGTCATTAACCACACGCCCTCTGGCCAAAACATCTGTCCCATTCAGAATGTCAGTGTGCCCCCGAACACCATTTGTGTGTTTACAACTACTAATTACAGTATTCCCTCGTTATTCACGAACTTCCTAACCACAATTTTGTCTATCTGCAAATCGCATCTGGAACTCTACGCGACTGCATCGAGAGAGGGAAATTTGAGAGGGAATGTGACGTGAGAAAATAATGCGAGAAAGTGATGAGATAATCTTCATGTATTTAATAGCTTATTTACATATTTATTATCCGCCAAATTTGCTATTCAGGAGCATCTCCGAAGCATATCCCTCACAAATAACAAACGAATATTGTATACTCCTGAGTGCTACAGCATCACCATAAGTCGGAGTGTGATAAACCAATCCTAGAGTCACTCGTCCATCCCCTGCTGTTGCCGAACAGCTGCACACTGAGGAGCTCAATGGCGATAACTACCGTCAGAATCCTCCCCCCCCCCCCCGTGCCACATCCCCGCGGCTTCCCAACTTCTCAGCTGCCAACTGAATCCTGGAAGTTGGTAAAATGAAAATAATTACCCCCGAAACGGATGCTTGGAATCCGAGTTTCATTCCTCACATTCGAGTACAGACCACTGAAATCAGAGCTTGGATTTGCACAAATGCTCTTGTCCCTGTCCCTGGCCTGTATTCTGCTGCTTTGTCTGTCAATTGCCAAGGCTGCTGCAAGTTGTGCATTTTACCCATCGCAGATTTTGTTCCCGCGCTGCATGGCATGGAGGCACGCTTCCCGGTGTGCGTACGGATGGTTTGTATCCCAGCGGCCTTAATACTTCACGGATAGTATGCAGACCATTGATGAGATTTTATTTCTTCTTTTTAATACTATATATGTTGTTTCTTCAATTCGTTATCGTCAGTCTTAATGTTCAGTTAAAAGCACTTAAAAGTGTGTGCTCTCCAGTTACCCGGGTGAAAAAGTGTCGCAATCCTGGCCAGCTGGCTCAACAATAACCGAATCAAACCAAGCGAGCACAGGGCCCGGGGGGGCGAGGCCGCTGCTTACCCCCGCTGGCGTCGGTGAGCTCTGTGCGCCGGATGAAGCCCAGGTAGCCCGTCTTGGCCCACACGGCGTGCGTGTCTCCCACGGTGAGACGCGCACTGAAGTGGTCCGTGTGCAGCGACTGGTCTCCGTAGATGGTGTAGTACCCACTCGAGTTGTGAGGGCTCTGCACCCAGATCTGCGGGGGAAGCATAGCGTCGGGTGGCCACACACGCGTGTGAGCGTAGCCGCTCTCTTGCTCGTTCTCTCGCTCTCTCGCTCGCTCGCTCGCTGCATGAAAGGGAGACACGTCAGAGTCAACCGTGCGCTGTTTTCTCGCCATGCGTCAGAGTTGTCAGTGGAGATTCACTTTTGAAGCAATTCGCAAGGCACCTTAGCAGAGCGTTTGTTGAGCCCGTGATGGTGCGTTAAAGGTTGTACATTACCTCTCCCAAGTGGGAGTCTCCCAGGGGCCCGCGGGTCTCTGGGTTGGCAACAATCACCTTCACCCCAGGCATAATCTAATGGAGAAAATCAACGCGAGAACATTATACCGGTAAGGGAATAGCTGGTGTATATCAGTGCTAAAGTTAACTTAACTGATTAACTCTTAAACTACGGTGAAATTCTGAAATTTGGCCACTCCTGGATGGGAGTAGAGTAAGGACTTTTAGGTTAAGTGAATGACAGACGATGCCAATGACCCCAATACAGCAAACGTTGTGTGTTGATGAGTGGAGAACTTAAGCTCAGTTCACACTGGCATGATCATGATGGATGATATTAATTTTATTCCTTTGTGCAGGGTATACTCTATGTTTTAAGGCTGAACACAAGACGGCTCGCATCACAAGACCCGGTAACATTCCTTGCCATGTGTATCAAACAGAGATGAATGTAAAGCGTTTTGATATCTCAACAGCAAGGGATGATATGAATGTTCTGTCTTGTGACAAACATATGAAATAACAACATGCATGTTATTAAAGACTATTTTTGGCTAGACGTCGAATAAACATGGTCACTGCATCGCATGTCTTCAGATGCGCTTCTGCGGCCATCTGGAACGCTCTTCCTTCTGATATTAAGATGCCACTGGAGCAATGCAATTTAAAATCGAGATTGAAAACTAATTTCTTTAGAACTTATTTTTGTGTTTAATTTGTTGTCCTTCCCCCGCACCTCTAATTAGCACGATAAGGTTACGTACGGTGCGAAAGAAGTTCAACATACATACATACATAAGGTTATTTCTGATCATTATGAAACAACTTTTGAAGCAGACATGTGCGGCACGTATGCAAGTTTATGCAAGTGCAATGCAGAACAACGGACAGTTTTGATCTATGAAAAGTCAACGATGCAACGTCTTGTATGAGCCTTGACATGGTGGACGTTTACCTTTCCAGATGCCATTAAGGGCAGGCTCAGGGGAGAGCCCTTCTCCACCATGCGGACCCTGGAGATGGTACAAAAGTTGAGAAAAGCTTCACGTCTTCATCGTGCAGTGGAGATCGCCCACTCGCTCACGCGCAACTGAGTTATATTTTGTCTTGCTACATACTGTGTTGCACACTTTGTGCTGCATACTGTGTGTTATACACTTTGTGCGTTCCTAATAAGAGCAAAGTGCGATTTAAATATTGATCATAATATGGATGCAGTGCGATTCTAATATGAGTACAGCGCGATTCAAAATACATACATTAAACGCATGTCATGATCAAAGAATACATTTATAATGTTATTCGACACTTTTATGATACATGTAGTTGGTTCGATAACTTACTTGGCATCTAAGTCAATGTTATTGTGCTCTGTTGTCTAAATAGATGGACCTCTGACTCGCTTGGCTGAAATAACTGTTAATTGAAGAGAGCTGTTTCCACTGCCAAAGCAAAAAACGTAATGTAAACAAAGTCAGCCGAGGTCTAAATGCTCATAAATTGGCGTTGATGATTATTTGGGGGCATAGCTCAGCCCCACTTACGAGGGCTCAGATTGGCCGAAATTGGTACCCGCGTGCATAACGAAAACACTACCGTAAATCAGAATTTGAACGTCAGTCGAAACCATGGGGTCCCTATGGGAGGCGAAACGTTAATCGAAAAATCGTGAACCCATGTCACTGTTAACTGAGGGACTACTGTACCATGGTATAACACACACAGTACATCGCAGGATGGCTGCGGGCACAGCAGTGCAGAGTGCGGGCGGTGTTGTGCAAGGTATGTCCACAGGGGATTGTGAGCTGCAAGGTCACCTGTCGTGTCTCAGAGCCCTCATATCCACGTAGACGGTGGTGGGATCAGGTCCAGCGGTTCCCTACAACAGACGACACCTTTCCGTTGTTGCACTGCACGACTGTAAACTCACACCGCCTTTGCAACCACAGGGATGTTGCAGCATGCAAGCATGGAGCATTTATGCTGGAATGCACTCTCTCTCTCCGAGGTGTTGCTCAAAACACGTACACCAGTTAAACTATGAACTATTCTTTTTTTTTTTACCAGGTAAGGCCCACGGAGCTCTATGGCTCTTTTTCAGAAGTGGCTTATAGCAACGAAATACTCTAAACGCACGTTGATTTTAAATGTGGAGGGAAAAATGGGAGGACCCGGAGAAAAATCCACGCCACCACGGGGAGAGAGAGAGAGAGACATGCAAACTCCAAATATACAGGCGTCGTCAGGGTTGTAATCGAACCCCTGACCACCTGTATACCGGGCGAGGTAGCTAACATCTCGCCATCGCGGCACCCTTTCACGGCAGCATGCTGTGAGCGTGGCCAGCACGGCACAGGGCCCTGTGTGGTGGGGATGCCGGGTGAAGGCTAAAAGGTGGGGCAATGATAGGGATTACGACCAGGACAAATACCTGCTCTGCTACGTTGCCCATTTTCCGCGGCTAAAGAAAGAATTCATGACCAGACGAACGCATAAAATGTATTTAAACAAGGGGGGGGGAAAAAGAGTTGAAAATTGTTAGAAGAGGACAGGAAGAGATACACAGCATAGAATGTACAGGAAAAGTCAGAGGAAAAGTTGAAAGGAAGCACACTGCCAAAAGTCCTGTGCCAAACGAGTAGGCATGCCCACACACTCCAACCACACGAGTCATTATACAGGCTTGCTCATAAGAACCAATGGAACCGACAAGGACAAAGTCTGTAAACAGGTAACAACTATCACCGACTATTGATAACGGCTACATATCATTTATGTAACATCGATCTGCGTCATTCACAACAGGGGATGGAACAAACGCTCGTATAAAACTATACAAGTAACAACTAAAGGCCTGTTGTTTTTTGGCAAAGGTCTCTTCTGGACTTGGATGAAATACCCATACTGCCAGTCTATACCGATAACTTATAATACACATACATTGTTTTTCATGTCTATGTGGTCGTAAACATTGATGAGCTCGAAATCCACGCGCAACAAACACATTAATCGATACACAATTTGGCAATTATCTTTCCAATAAAGCCTCAAGGAGTCTTAAAAAAATATATTTCTCATCGCGGGTGCTGCATTGTGCATTGCCATAAGCATGAATCAGACTCGAACCATATTTCAGCTGGTAAGGCCCACTGAACTTAACGGCTCTTTAATTTTTTTTATTTAAAGCTTTGTTTTAAAGCTTTCGTGACTGCAGGGATTCATATTCTTGGTTCTTTCGGTAATGTCACGTAGAAGGGAAACAATAAAATAATAAAAATATAAAACAATAAAATTCTCACGACGTTTCGACTGCAACGCAAGCAATCATCATCAGGTGTGAAAACCACAACAAGAAAATTTGAAAAAAGTGGCGGTTTTATGTGGGAGGAATTCTGAGTACCCGGAGAAAAGCCACACAACGCGGGGGGGTGACATGGCACTGCAGGTTTTTGGCCACCTTGCGGCTCCTTGCCTACAACACTCGAGAGGCTTCGGTGGTCACCCATGCAGACCCAAGCCTGCTGAGCTTCAACAAGTGATGAGATTTGGTAGTATTGAGAGCGATTTTGTCAAAGCTACAGGCGCATTATTTATTTATTTTGACACTCTTTTTACTCATGAAAGCCTGAGTCTCAACTAATTTTTCAAGAGGGTCCCTGCCAAGTTTTTTTGCAGGAGGGGGGGCGATGTTGCTGCTGCTGCTGCGCGATTCCAATTTGAGTGATTTGCAGGTACATTTTCAGCATTGGCATGTTTGTTTTGTTGTATGCTGAACTTCTTTCACACCGCACGTAGCCAACCGTGTTAATAGGAGTGCGAGGGGGAAGGACAACAAACTGAACACAAAAATCAGTCCGAAAGAAATTCGTTTTCAATCTAGAAAAAATAAACGAATTTATAATGTTTGGACAACACCAGTTACATTTTCTGCTACATAGCAACACGACCCTGAAAGCCTGCAAAGAACACGCCGAGTCCATTAGAAGTAGCTCTGGGCATGTGAAGTCGCTACTTGTATTGCTTGAAATGTACAAACACGAATACACAGTGCAACAGTACAAAGTAGCGTTAGGATGCTTTGGATTCAGTGCTAATACCCAAGGCTCAGACAAGCAAAGTTAATGCACCCTTACAATTGTTATGTTGTATTTTGAATCTCTCTGTGGCTCAGCGGGACAGACTGTGGGGGCTTTCAGACTTGTTGGGATTTATCGTCGATGTGTGATGTTGACAGAGAGAGAGAGAGAGCATGGAAGAGTCGCCGCTCGCACAACACTGATGTGCGCAGCCGTCCGTGCAACGGAACACAAGGGGAGCAGCAGCAGCAGCAGCAGCAGAAGCCGTCAGCGGCACGCTCGTAAAAGAAGGGAGGCAAAGACATCCCGTTTAGACTGTTTGGGGCAAGTGCTGTTAGTGAGCGCCTATGAAGGCCGGCCATAGTACATGAGGAGGTGGGTGGGTGGGTGGCCAGCACCACGCCCGTCCGCCTGTCTACCCAGTGGTGACGTTTACACGCCGCACCAGGCGCGCACTTGAGGCTGAGTCGACCTAGGGGAGGGCCCAGGACCGGTTCAGATAATCATCACTGGTGTTGGTGGCCGTAGACGGGAATCGAACTTGGGTCGCCAGGTTCGAGGCGCGCGCACGCACACAGAGACACACATCGGTGACGCGCGAGCACACACACCTGCAGGCAAACGGCCACGTTGACGCGGCAGCCGAAGGTGGTGCTGACGGCGCGCGCCGACAGCCCCAGATCCTTGAAGAGCTTGGAGAAGGACTGCGTGAGCGCGATTCGCGGTCGCTCCTCCGCCACCACCACGCACGTGCGCACGCACGACAGGTTCACACCCTTCGCCTGCACGCAAGGACAGCCGACAGGATGTCACCGCCCGTCCGATCGCCCGCCTGATCGCCCACCCGCCCGCTATCGGACGCCACTCTGCACTCAAAACGTCATTTTTTTATATATATATAAACTGCAAGGTGGCACGGAGGGAGAGGGTGCAACTCAATTCCTGGTTTGGGGTTGACGTGGCCTATCCAGCCAATCAAATCAGCGCTACACAGGTAAGGGCCCACTGAGCTACATAGCTCTTTTTCAGAAGCGACCTGGCTATCACGAATGATAGCTCCGAAGTGGCTTATCACCACATGGAAATGTACAGCAGCCAAATACTCTGAACGCATGTCGCTAAATGTGGAGGGAAAAACCGGAGGTGTCAGGGGTCGCGACCGACCCCACGACCTCCTGTATAACAAGCGAGATAGTCAACATCTCGCCACCATCAACAATGGGTGTTCACCATTGTTGATGAATATGACTTGGCCCCAGAAACAGGAGAGTGGAATTTGCGCCCAATTACCCACGGGGACTGCTCATTTGAGCAGGAAATCACCATGGGGCTCTCAGTGATCACACGAGCTGCCTGCCCCTCTCTCTTCAACCGGCCATGTGAATCGGACTCCTCACCGACCTCCCAAGCAAAGCTTTAATCCTCCTCTTCCATGCCCCACCTACATGTCGATAAACTCTGGAATTCATTACTTTCCCTGAAGTATGCTGTTAATCACTTACCACTCTCGTATCTCTCTTGCCAGTGCTGATTGGGTTCACAATTGTGGCCTGGCCTTTTTCGTTCACAAATCCTCATTTGAAAATATTCACCCGCAGACGATCCCATTACGAAGAGCACCGTTCCATATGCCCGCTATGCAGGGGCACATCAACGTGTCAAACCATTGTTAATTAAGTCCAACAAAGCATAGGATTGGGGGGGGGAGGGTGATGGGAGGTGGAGGGTGGCGGGGGGTGGACCTTGAGTGCGTCCGTCTGTGCGCCCAGACCACGCGTACACAGCTCCATGACGGAGTACGAGCAGAAGGTATCCCGCACACGGTGCTGGCTCACGGCCGACAGCCACAGAGCCGGGTTCGACTCCAGCTCCAAGGGCGGGATCAGGAAAGACTGGTGGCCTGCATATACCCTGCAGCGGGACACGCACGCACACACGCACACGCACAAAGTGAGCGTGTTGTCGGAGTTACACGATATCGTGCCAAGATTCGGTGTAATCACAGAGGTTCAGGGAAAGCAGTGGTGTGTCAGTAAATGAACCAGACATTTTTTTGAAACACAAAAAAATATAATGTAATAACCCGAGAGCTTAAATTAGCTTGAAAGGGTCATTGTGCACTGCTTGCGTGTGAGTAGAGTGGCCAGGCACATCCCATGCATTAATTTCACTTAACTTAGATTCATCATCCCAAGCTGTGCTATTGTAGTCAAGGCACAAAAGCTCAATCTAGAAACTTCGTACAAATTCACTGGAGCATCACGTTACACGGTGAAAAGACCATTGAACATAACCCCCCCGGGGCAATTAACTTGTGGTGTCTACTAATTGTGACTTTACCTGCAAGGCAAAAAAAACCCTGCTACGTTAAGGGTACCGGACGCACGTCGAAATCAATACGCAAGATTACCTCTGAAAGCTCAGACAATGAACAGATTTAAATCCCTTTTTTTTAATTCAGTGATTGGTGACCCTTAACACGCCACTCTGGCGTGTTAAGGGTGAAATTCAAACTGAGGATCTCTGCAGGTGTCAGCTTTGTATAATGAAACCCGCTTCCAGCACATCTACTGTCGAGCCACCACTTTCTGGCCACAGTGACCTTCAAAAGTCCTTACAAAAATGCACGAAATTAAACATTTTCAGGCGGCAAATCCAATAAAACAGGGGTGGCGCTCGCCCTTGGGGGCCTTATAAGGAGAAATTATTTGTTTGGACCCCACACTATATTTGTTTATAATGTCCGAGTGAGATGACAGAAGAGGTAGAGAGAAAAGATAGAGACGTAGTGAGACGAGAGATGGGAAATACAGATGCCAAGGAATTGAAGTGAAATGAGAGAGATGTTGACAAAAGACAAATATGGAATCCATATGATAGAATAGAGATACAGACAAGATTACGATGTTTATGAAGATTTGTATTCGAGTTGTTCACGAATATGGGGACCCTTGAGCTATTTAGGGCTCTTAGTTTGCTTTTGCCTGTGGCCACCACTGAACAGAGGATGAGTATGGCCAACACTCTTAAGAGTATCTTATGCTCAGATTAAATGGCGCAGGTCCTGGCACAAGGCCCAGACTGCGGCTCTGCCGCTCTGTCAAAGGTAATCCAGTCCCCGTTCCATGCCACGCCGCGACGGATCGTGCGGTTGATGCCGACAAGCCCCCCCCCACCCCCAGCACCACGTCTGTGCAGTACAGTGCGAGCGCTGCCGCGGGCCGGTCCTCACCCCGAGAGGCACCACAGGACGAAGCCCAGGCCGCAGTAGGGGTCGAGGCAGAGAGCCACGAGGCGCGACGGGTACAGCTCGCACTGCAGTTTGATGGCCTGGCACAGGGCGCTCGCCGCCGCGTGCGACATCTGCTCCGACATACATGCACGCGGCGCGCGCCAGCGTTACTCTCCAGCGCCTGTGGTCGCCACCCCCCTCACCCATCACCGTCCCATGCACACAATCTGTGTGTGTGTGTGCTGAGAAGGTAATTGCCTGCAATCTACCGACCCTCGAGGACCTGCACACGACAAGGTCTATGAGGCGAGCGAGGAAGATTATGGCCGATTTCTCCCACCCTGGACACTCTCTGTTTCAGCTACTCCCCTCCGGCAGAAGGCTTCGGTCCATCAGGACCAAAACCTCACGCCATAAAAACAGTTTCTTCCCATCTGCTGCTGGCCTGTTAAACAAGGCCAAGGGCTAACACTGTTTTTAACATTTGATCTACATAACGACACGTTGCTGATATTAACTATGTTTCCCTATTTGTATTTTTAAATTATATCTTAAAGCTATTTTATATTCGATATTTATTTAATTTTATATACTTCAGCCCCTTAGTGTTAGACTTTTAACCCTTATTATAGTAAGACTTGTTTAAAACTTATTTAAGATTTTAGATTCCTATATGTTGAATGTATGCACCATCCTGCCAAAGTAAATTCCGTGTCGGTGTGAACTTACATGGCGAATAAAACCCTTTCTGATTCTGATTCTGATGTTGAACCTCTTTCGCACCGCACGTAGTCAATCGTGCTAATGGGAGGTGCTCTGTTTACGCAAGGATGGAAACCTCGTAAGACAATACCGTTTAACGGTATCATTAGGTGACCTGTATGTAATAAAAAAAAAACATTATTACGTGACCTGTATGTAACAGTGGCGATTTATAGCATTGATTGAGATTATCAAATATGAATGGAAATTCAGACGAAAGATGTGTTGGCTTTTAGGGGCTCATTCATGTAGGAATTCTGGGCACCTGGGTCATGTCATTATGTATGTATGTTGAACTTCTTTCGCACTGTACATCGCCATCCGTGCTAATACGTGCACGGTGTGTGGTGCCTGACGAGGAGCAGAGTTTCCTCCAAGGGCCGTACCTTGACGCCAGCCAGGATCCCCGTGGTGGACACGCTGAAGTCCAGGTAGGCCAGCATCTCGGGCGTGGGGGCTCGGTAAAGCTGCTTGGGGCTCTTCCGTGGGAGGTCGTCTGTGCATCAAAGGACAACTCCTCGGTTTCCTCACAAGTGCCTTGGGTCGTTGGCTTACCATGAATCTTTAAACAAGGCAGCGTGGCATCTTTTTTACAAGCCGCCAAAGGTTAAACCCAAGTGGAACTTGTTTCGTGTAATCTGCATATTCATGACAAGCGCTTTGCTTGTTCACAACAAAGGGACAAGGAGCCCTCTGACTGTATAATGTGTCGTAAACGTATCATCGTTTTACAGCAGGCAGATGGGCGGGCTGTTGACAAGTGTGCCTGCAATCAATTATACAGCAATTTCATGTTTTAATAAATGAACCAAATGTCATCAGTCACTCCCAAAATATGACCATTGCTGTCAAATGCTCTGATAAAACCACCCGCAAAGATCCTACCAGAAGACAGTAGAGAACTCACCGGTATCGAGAATTGGAGGCCAGGATTTGATGTCTGCAGCAGCTGCCTCCTTTGACTTGAGCAGTTTCGTGACCGCTTGGGTCGTGAGCACACACACTGACTTGCTCACCTGTGCCGCAAACACGCACACAAATGCACGCACACAGGCAAGGCCATTCGTTGCAGTGGAATACAAATTCACGTGAAACCTTAATTAATAAAACCTAATTAGGAATAACACCCCTTATAATGCAAACTGCCCTTTCACAAGAGGGATGTAATAGCACCCAAACATTGACCCCTACCGTCTTAGACACGGGTCACGGGGAGAGTTTGCATCCTGTGTATCAGGCCGCATGTGCATGAACAGTCATGAATCATCACCATCACTGTGTCAAAGGATTCTTAAAATCTCACGAAAAACCGGTCATTTGGAACAAACCAAACCTGTGATAGTGTAGGTTTACGATTGCTCATATCATTATTATCTTAGCATTATTATATCGGTGGCATTCCAACATATTAAAACCAACTGTCCATAGCAAAACAAATATTTGGCGGCTCCCAACGGTACGCAGGACTCGCGTTTTGTACAGCGTCTTGAGATGCAGCTGCAAGTAGACGCTCCGTTTGGCAGCAGGGTGGTGCAGTGGAAATACTTGCGCCTTACAGTAAGTAGGGCCTGGCTTCGATTACTAACAACATGCGCTTCGAGCATTTGGCTGCTATAAATTTCCACGTGATAAGCCACTTCGTTGAGCTATCATTTGTAGCCAGGTGACCTCTGAAACAGAGCTACATAGCTCAGTGGGCCTTACCTGGTAAAATAAAATATAAAAAAATGTTCAGCTTACTTTAGAACAAAACACACTGCACTGGGATTCAGGACGGGGCTGCTTTTTTGACCGCGATGCGAGGGGGCGGGTTGCCGTGCTCGCAGCGGGTGACGCACCTCGACGATCATGCGCACGGTGGGGAGAGTGCTGGCCAGGTTCTGCGGGTGGGGAGGTCGCACGGTGACCGGGACGCAGCCCGTGTACAGGCAGCCGTAGAATGCTGCGATCAAGTCGATGCCTGCACAGCCGCGACGCAGCAGCACCCATCAGACAGAGCGACGACTACTACAAAACCGAATACGGTACATTCTTGCGTACAATGATGCAATGCGGAACCGCCGACAACAATGAGCTGAGACGTAATTGGATCGGAGCGTAGGGTCAATGTAAATGACTAAGTGGATTAAATGGTCTATAAATACACTAGCTTAACTACCCGGCTTCGCCCAGGACTTGGATTTACCACGCCCGGCCGCCTTTGTCTCCCCAGTGGCGATGTTCACACACCACACCAGTTACTCGTTTGAGGTTGAGTCAACCTAGGGGAGGCCCAGGACCGGTTAAAATAATCGTCACCGGTGGTGGTCGTGAGCGGGAATCGAACTCGGGTCGCCGGGTTCGTAGCGCGGCGTAGCGCTAACCACTACACTACAATGTGTTACGCTTCCACAGACACACACAGACACATACACAGCGCGCTAACCACTACACTACAATGCGTTACGCTTCCACACAGACACATACACACAGACACACATACACAGCGCGCTAACCACTACACTACAATGCGTTACGCTTCCACATGCGTGGGTCACGTGACAGATTTGACGTCACAGTTCACTTGCCGTGCAAAAAATATATGCATTATTGAGCTCCCCCCCCCCAAAAAAAAAGTGTATTTGTATAATTTTTGCATGGTGTACAGTCTGGAAAGTACCCACATGGCAAACTTCCAGATTGTTGCATGTTGGGAAGTAGGCTAAACATTTTGCACAGACACACATAACCACAACTTTGCCTTTATATATGGAGATGTGTAACAGTAAACGTAAGTTCTAGGGGGTGTCAACGTGGGCGATCAATGTCTCGCGAGCCAGGTGCCGCACCAACCGCTGCCTCACACGGGTGCCGAGATGTTAACTACCTCGCCTGGTATACAGGAGGTCGTGGGATAGATCCCGACACTGATGCCTGTATAACTGGAGTTTCCATGTCTCTCTCTCTCCCCGTGGTCGCGTGGATTTTTATCCGGGTCCTCTGGTTTTCCCCTCCACATTTAGAAACGTGCTTTCAGAGTAGTGGGTTGCTATATATCTCCACCATGATAAGCCGCTTCTTTGAGCTATCCTTTGCGGCCAGGTCGCTTCTGAAAAATAGCTATATAGCTTAGTGGGGGTCTTCCCTGCAAAAAAATAAATTAAAATAGTCAGTTAACAGCAAAGAGTTCCAATGCCACCCTTGCCATGTGCTATTCTGCTAACAGCAGCTGCCCTTCGGTCGACAAGGCCAACGCGGGTCTTCATCTCCCTCCGTTGGCAGTTGATCACACCGGCCCTATGGGCTGCAAAGCAAACGTCTCCCTCAACCGCGAGTTGGCGCAGCACCTGGGGGGTACACCAGTGCGACGTGGTCGCCCGAGTTGAGCCGCCCCTTCTCCGTGAGCAGCGTGGACACCCGCTCAGCGCGCCTGTGCAGTTGCAGGCAAGAGGCCGTCGCCGCCACCAGGCCCTAGTAAAGCACACCCGAGCCACGGAGGGCACACGCTCAACACGTTACGACGAGCGGTTTTTAAGCGAGCGATGCAACGTGGGACTTGCAAAGCGAATACGCGGCAGGCGAGCGATGAATGCAGAACGCGGCGAATGCCTAACAAGCGCTGCTCAATGCAGACGAACAGCCAAGTGATTAACGCGTTTGATATCAAGCCAACCAAAATGAGAGGCGAGCGTTCATTAATTACAAGCGCCCCTGGGGATAATTACCAAAATGGATCATCTCTCTTCTCATCACTCGAGTCAAAGTGATTTCCTGCTCAAATGAACATTGAAACGGTGCTCATCTCCTCTTATACAGCCCTCAGCCAGTGGTGGAAATTCCACATTCCTATGGCAGGGGTGAGTCTCACAATTGCACATGCATCGGGGATATCAATTAAACCTCTTACACAAGATTTTAAACAGTAATTATTTGTTCCATTGTCAAATTGTAAACAATTCCTCCACTAAATTGCGTGCAACTTTTGGTGGCCTGAATATATGATTGGTTAAGCAGCTTTTTCTTATAATAGTAGTATTATTTATTTACCCAGGATAGCCACACTGGCTCCAAATACTCTCTTCAGAAAAGGCCTGCAGACATTGGGATGATTAGCCAAAAGCCATTACATTGTACATGGTGGCCCAAAACTCAGGCCAAAAAGGATTATTATATTTATTTGAACAAATCACGTAGGGTTATTGAATTTATTTTAACACTGACATCAAAAGATTTTACTGTTTTATTCTTTACGGTAATATTTGATCGATTATCACTTATTTTTCTTCTTCTTCTTATTCCTGTGGGGTCACCTCAAATCCGGCGTTAACAAATCTTGACCAAGAACCCCGAATGAATTGAGACAAGAAAACATATTTGAATAATACTGTAATCTTAAAAAAAAGTCCTAAATTAATGTAAAAAAAATCATTCATGCGCGCATTAATATTAATCGAAGTAAGCTTGAACATTTGATAACATAAACCCTATGTGGTTTGTTAAAACAAATACAACCCCTATTTGCCCTGACTTATTGGGCCAGCCTGTATATTTTTAGCTAACGGACACAATGGGACTGGTCACCGAGTTCTCGCACAATTGAACAGAACGGGCTGAATGGCGAGTTTATGCTTTCACCAGCAACGCGGCGGTCAGGCAAAGGGGTCGTGTCACCTTTGCATTGATCAGCGTGAAGAGATTGTGGTCGGGTGTCGTCTGAGATCTGTCCTGCAGAACCTCTGTCAGGAAGTTGAACTGTAACAACAAAGACCAAGCCACAGACAGCAGATTCAATTAGTTTCGTCTCAACAGTAAAGGCAAAGATCCCCCGTGAAGCCTTAACAGACTGTGGGGGCAAGTTCTGTTAGCGAGCACCTATGAAGGCCGGTACGGCACACGAGGGGGTGGGTGGCCAACACCACGCCCGGCCGCCATTGTCTTCCTTGTGGAGATGTTTATATACCGCACCAGATACTCAATTCAGGCTGAGTCCACCTAGGGGAGGCCCAGGACCAGTTCAGATAATCGTCACTGGTGTTGGCCGTGAGCGGGAATGGAACTTGCGGCGCCGGGTTTTTAGCACAGCGTAGCACTAACCGCTACACTACCGGCTCTCCACAATACAGTAACACCGGTATCAGCAAAATATGCAATGTGGCAGAAGTAATGCAATTACACATTATACATGAAGTAACGTAGAGAAATATGCCATGCTGCCATTGACGTGCAGATAGAGAATGAAGGACAAAAGTTTAAATAGTTGTTTTGCAATTTCTGTTTGTGTTTATTTAACTTCATAAAATGTGCACCTCTGAGTATCTACAGAGTGTTTTCGAATGTCCATGGCAAGCGTCGTACCGCTAGTCATATCAGCACAGTTGATAAGGTATGCAAGCTTTTGTATTGTATATACAGTGTAATAGTCTGTATTAAGTGGGCCAATTGTCTTCAGGCATTATGGGAAAATGTCAAGGTGTCTGGCTGAACTATTATTTTTGTCAAACCCTTGTTTAGTTTCCAGGCTGGTTGAAGCAACTGTGAGACGTTCATAACACGGGAAGAAGAAGAATCTCACAACACTAGAAAAACGGAAAACTAAACGTAAACGCATTGTCTTGAGGTGTATTATAACGCAACTGGCAAAAAAAACAATAGATTTGCTAATGTCGCTAGAAGACTTTGCAGGTTGTTCGGCAAAGCGACCTCCTCAAAATAGGATGAGCCTGTATAAACTGAGATAGGTGGCAAAACCGAGCTGTGACACAGCGAGTGAGGGTGAGGTGGGTGAGGTGGGTGAGGTGGATGGGGTGGTGGCTGTAGGGGTCACCTTCTTGGTGTGGTCATGCTCGTCCGAGTGGTTGAGTTCTCTGCCACAGGCCTGCGCGATGCGCTTGCCGGCCACCAGGCTGCCCACCATCATCGAGGCGGGGCCCACCTCTGCGTGACGGGAGTGGGGCCGGCAGCGGCAGCGGCAGCAGCAGCAGCAGAGGGCACGACGTGAGAACGGCAACGCAACGAGGGAGCGGCAACGCAACGAGGGAGCGGCGTGGCATGCAGCAGGAGGGGATCTCCTTGAGGTGACGCGCCTCAGCCGTGTCACAAGGTGTCAGGAGAAGCGATGGCATCTCGTATTCTTGTGTGTTACTCTTGATGACAGGGACAGGCCTTGTGTGTGGGATTTTTTTCCTACGTTATTTATATTCCCCGTTTTTATTTATTTATTTACCATTTATCAAAATAAAGTGAATGCCTTTAAAGCTGGGAAATAAAATGTCTCAACTATGGTCTCAAGATAGATTAAGCCGAGCAATCTGTCCTCACGCAGCTTGTAAATGGTGAGGTCACTTTTACACATTGGGTACTGCTCATTAATGCCCACGTTACTTAACCAATGGTGGAAATTCCACATTCTTACGTCAGCCACCATTCCATTCATGGAACAGCTACGGGTAACTTCTTGTAAACGTGGTGCTCATTTTATTGGCCCTAGGACAGAAAAAATTGATTTAACCGACCTCTAAAAACATAATCTAAACTCACAACCTTTGGACTGTGGTCAGGCACCCCTGCAGGTGCCACCCAGCTGGTGTTAATCTCAGCTGCGGTGGTGTACAAGACAAGGGGTCAGGTCCACACCTGGCTGCTTCTGCCGTGGCTTGGGCAGGTTGGTGACGCAGGTGTGAGGACACATGAGGATGTTGCAGGGGTGCAGGGCGCCCTCCAGGAAGCGCTGGCGGCTCTCCGAGATGTGGACCCCTCCCAGCGGACACTTGGGCAGAGTGTTGGCTGGCACCAGCGCTAGGCAGTACACGCCCACCTGGTGGATGCTGTCTATCGCCTGCAGCAGCGCGCGGCACACAGTAAAGGAGTGGAGCTCGATGAATGGGGGGGAGGGGGGGGGTTGCGTGCGCACGGAGAATGCGTAGCAACGTGTCGACTGTCACTGGGGGTTTATTCGTGAAAAGGGTACAAGCAAAGGCTCTGTATGGTTAATCACAGAGCCAAATAAATGTACAGCTCTATACTAGTAAAGGTCCACTGAGCTATATAGCTTTTTCCTTCGGAAGCGACCTGGCCACAAATGATAGCTCAACGAAGTGGCTTATCGTGTGGCAATTTACAGAAGCAGTGGAGGAAAAACCCGGAGGACCCGGAGAAACATCCACGCGACCACGGGGAGAGAGATCATGTAATCTCCAAATTCACAGCAGATGTCGGGATCGAACCTTTGACCTGCATATTATCCTGCCTCCTCTCAATTTCTTGCACATGTGTATTTTATAATTTGACCTGGCTGTTGAATCCCTCCAAAACAGAATTCTTGAGTTACACTTATAGGTAATTCTACATAGATTTAATGAGTTTCTTAATAAATTATGTTATTGCTATGTGTGATCACAACAAATATCCATTGCCAAATAAAAGTAAATTTGTTTACAAGAGAGTTTTGCTTGATAATGAATTTGCTTTACGGTTAGTTTGGGTGAAGGTTTTATTTGGAATAAGAGTTCAGAATTTTACTTTCTTTAGCACTGGGATCATAATCAGATAATTGGATTTTGGGTAAATGTGGAGGTTAGAGCTCTGGGAAGACACCAACAGGTGGGGTGTGGTATAAGGGGTGGTGGTGCATGGATCGTACTCGGAGGGACAATGGTGGCGGATGTAACGGTGAGAGAGTTCACCTGCAACACCCGACTCATCCACTGGAAGCAGTCGTCCTCGGAAGCCTCGGGCCTCTGCTCGGCCACGACCACAATGCGGTCGTCTCTCAGCACGTTCACAGAAAACACGGCGATCCTGATAGCACCAACACACACACGCGCGCGCGAAACGACACGTGGGTTGCAGTGCGGCACAGCACGCAGCCACACGCCACGAACACGGCTATGCAGCGCAGCCTACGGCAATGTTATTCGTGAACACAAAGCAGACCTAAAACACGGTAGGACCAACACCTCGGCCGTGGCAGATCACTGTTTTAATTCAGCAGGCTCACATGACAATGACTTCTCCAAGACAGAGGTTCTTTGCAAGCCATCTGGCTACCATGAAAGATTCTTTCATGAGGCTATCCACATATACAAACACAGAGACAATTTCAACCGAGAAGATGGATTCTGGCTTAGCAATCATTGGAAGGATTTGATAAACCTTTTCGGGTCTTAATTGATTGTTCACGCTTACGGTGGCTTTCAGACCGCATCCATTATTTTCGTCTCCCCCCTCCTCTTTTCCGAACATAGATGGACTCGTCCATCTGAATAACTGCCAAATCGCTCTCCGTAGTGCTAATGTAAAAAAAACGCCACTTTTTTCAAATGTTCTTGCTGTGGTTTTCACACCTGATGATGATTGCTTGTGTTACAGTCGAAACGTCGTGATAATTTTATTGTTTTATATTTTTATTATTTTATTGTTTCCCTTCCCACGTGACTTTACCGAAAGAACCAAGAATATAAAAAAACACCACAATTCGATAAATAAATTAAAACGTCACAGAGTGCACTGCACTACACTCTGCAGCATAAAGGTCCGAAGCAATACAGCACACCCATTGATGGACAAGAGCACACGGCAAGTAGTGGCGGCACAAGGGCTGGCCAGCAATGTCATAAACCACGACACAAACATTAACACAGTACAGAAAAGCACACAGCTCAGCGCTGCAGTCTTCTTCTCTTGACAGCAGAACAGTTCGCTCTGTGTCCATGAGCCCTCAAGGAAGGTAACAGCCAATAAAGTGCGAAGCTCAACTTGTACTTTAGTTTGTGTGCAGTTATGAGTGAGTGGACCAAAACCAATCATCAAACCTTCTGCACATGTGAACCTGGTTTACCCATGGATGGCCACCCAGATTAAAAGAGAGGATCTCAGCCGTGCTGCCTCAGTGCTCCGACGAAAGGAATAGCCCCAGTAATAATTTTCACACAAAGCACAGTGTTAAAAAGCCCTGCACCCAACGGTTATGCAAAAAAAATAATCTTTAAGCGTTGGTGCTGTAAATGTATGTTACACAATGAAAGTGCGAATTCAGTGATTTGTGGATAATTAAAGTGCACACGAAGCATCGCTACCAACATTCAATCGGTCCAGCTTGTAAAAACGTGGCCGTGAAAAGCTGCTGGATATTGCATCTCCTGGTGCGAGTGGGGCGCCACGGTGGCGAGATGTTAACTACCTCGCCTGGTATACAGGAGGTCGTGAGTTCGATCTCGACCCCGAGCCGTGTATATTTGTAGTTTGCATGTTCTCTCTGTGGTTTTAATGCATTTTTCCCTGGGTCCTTCCATTTTTCTCTCCACATTTAGAATCAACATGCATTCCAGATGGCCGCAGAAGTGCATCTGAAAGCACGCGGTGTAGTGACCATCTTTACTATTTGGTTCTTTCGGTAAAGTCACGTAGGTAGAAAAATAATAGATCACGACGCTTCGATCGCCACACAAGCCAATCGTCTTCAGACGTCTTCAGACGACTGCTTGTTTGATTGCTTGTGCGGCGATCGAAACGTCGTGATCTATTATTTTTCTACCTACGTGACTTTACCGAAAGAACCAAAGAGTATGGATTCCTGCAGTCACGAAAGCTTCAAATCAAGAGTGACCATCTTGTTCGATGGCTTGCCAAAAGCGACTGCGAGGATGACCGGAGTTCGCATTATGGTTTATGCTCCTTGACGAGATCAGCAAGGTACTGTGGTTCATTTGTGGCAAGCACTTTTGTGTGTAATGAGTGCGACCTTATAACGTATTCGTTCGGCAACCGTAAGCCAATGCAGCTTGGCGAGCACTGGACGGACACGGTCGGATCTTGCAATACCCGTCACGTTGGGTGACCTTAACGGGAATTTCTAATCGTTGAGATTAACTGGGCGGCTGGTGGAAGGATGCATGGATGCAGAGAAACGAACACTGGCCTCGCGCCTGTTCCACAAGGGAGACACTCTTTGGTCTTTGAGCAAAGTTACATGACTCGTTTTTTTTTTTTGGGACACGTGCAAAGAAAGACAATTGTGTAAAACAGTGGCTTCTACACATTTCTACAGAATTGGATTTCAGGTCACACAGCACTTGGCTATAAACCAGCTGAGTGATGGTCAGGCACAAACACTTGCCTGACAACAGGAGACCAATGGTGGCAAGCGTCCCATTAAAAGCCATTATTAACGACTAAACACCACGGCAATCGCCAATGATTAACGGTTGCATACAGGACTATTGACCTTGATGGGCCATTATAGGTCTTGTTTTAACCTGAATGATACATTCACTTACACTTATGTCACTTAACAAGAAAGCAATTAAACAACTGAGTGTTTTAATTTTCAATACCATTAGACTCACTAAATGTTTAGCATCATTAATTGAAAAAGGTAAATAAATCAATGTGGTCGTCACACAAAAGCACATTCACAATTATGATGCAGCCTCCTCCCTCGACTATATATTGATCAAAAAAATACATCTATCAATAGGTTTTATTTCATTGCATATTCATGTATTTATGTACTTATTTTAGCCATGCATTTGGTAACATAAAATACATGTTTTCATCATTTAATTATCACCAAAGTAATTTTCACTTTGTGATTGAAAAAATGTTGGTTGCAAATGTTTTATTCTGTGTGCCACACAGTCAGTGATGGCGATAGCAAGTGTGGTGTGATTTGTCGAGCCTGGGTCTGCTGTCTGGCATCTCAGTGTACGAGTACGCGAGGGCGTGAGCATAGGAGTGAGCATGTGCAAGAGTGAGGGAGTGAGTGAGTGTGTGAGCATGTGAGTGAGTAAGTCAGCGAGGGAGTGAACCAAGCAGTTAGCCAGCGAGGGAGTGAGTGAGCGAGCGAGCATGTGAGTGAGCGAGTGAGCATGTGAGCGAACGAGCGTGTGAGTGAGTATGAGTGACTGATCAAGCGAGTGACTGATTGAGCGAGCGAGCGTGTGAGTGCGCGAACAATTGCGTGAGAATGAGTGAGTGAGCGTGCGAGCGAGTGCACGAGTGAGCGAGCGTGCGAGCGAGTGTACGAGTGAGCGGGCACGTGAGTATGTGAGCAAGCGTTTGAGTGAGCGAGTAAGCATGTGAGTGAGCGTATGCGTAAGCGAGCGTGCGAGCGAGCGGGTGAGAGCATGTGAGTGAGCGAGCGAGTGGGCTCACCGTCCACGGTACACCAGCTTGACTGGCTCCACAGCCAGCGCGGTGGCGATGACGTCGTCGGCGCTGTGCCTCCTGCCTGCGACCATCATGAGACCATCCGTCTTGCCCACGGAAAACATGAGCCCGTTCTGGAAGCACACGCGGGCGTGGCACCGCCATCGGCATCATCGTTTAACTTTTAACATTGCTCCCAATGTGGAATGAAGGCAAAACGGAATTACGATTAGTATGCAGCATCAATATCCTATAACAATCGTCAAGGTTTATAAAACGGTAAATGTAGTAAAATCATGTCCGTTAATTTACGAGGTTTAAAAAGACACATTAGATATTGTGCAATGGGCACCCTGGTAAAACAGAATAATAATCTGTTTACACTTTAGCTTCTTGGGATGCAGTTAAATTTAGACACTATAACCCAAATTGCATTGCACATTAATAACTATTTCGTAAACTCTTAACGAGGACAAGGATACCTACATGTAATTAAATATTTTTTATTTGCTGACTTAAAAACCTACTTGGCGTTCGAGGAAATGCGATGGAAATTCTCCAAAAGAATTACCCAGAGGTGGCACAATGGCTCTGAACTGAGCACGCCGACCCGACACCCTCTCCCCTGACGGAAGGCAACTGCCTGACACTCGCACTGCTGTAACATCGTATATGCGTCGGTTATCATTATTACAGACAATTGGCAAATTGAGACTTACAGGCCCAAGGAAGCCGAGCAGCCCAGTTCTGATGAAGGGATACTGGCTCACGGGAGACCCCGTGGCACTGACAGGAAACACCTGCACGCACAGACCAGCACAACACACAAACACACACGGCAGAACTCAAGACTTCCCGGCCAGCTCGTTATTGAAGCTAGAAAAGCAAATCACTGCTGTAATCCGTCTCTGTACACGTGTGGGAGTGGTGGTGGCGGCAGTAGAAACTGGCTGAATTTTTTAACACAGAATACAAATAAAGGTTACCGTGTGCGTGTGTTTTTATATAAATAAGAGTGGTAGTGCGCTAGGAACCTTGTGACCTGAGTTCAATGCCCGCTCACAGCCAACACCAGTGGCTATCTGAACTGGTCATGGGCTTCCCTTCGGTCGACTTAGCCTTAAATGAGTACCTGGTGCAGTGTGTAAACATCGCCACGAGGGAGACAAAGGCGGCCTGGCATGGTGCTGCTCAGCCACCCACTCGTGTGCCATATCAGCCTTCATAGGTGCTTGGTAGCCCCAAAAGTCTATTCGGGCTATACGGGGGGGGCGGGGGATCTTTGCCTGTTTGTATTGAGATCTTTTGTGCAAGATTTTCTTAAATAATGTAACAGTTAACATCGTTACATAATACACGAACATGGCCAATGGCTGGACTGATGCAAATCAATCGTGTACGCCGATATTCAACGTAAAATTGTAAAAAAATACAATTCAAAAAGACTTGTCACGTTATGTGTGTAGGCTTGTCAGTATAAAATGTATGCACGTATATAATTTATCATGACATGGTAAACTAGCTAGCACGAACAATAATATATCTAGATATTTTCAACAAACGCGGGACCTGTTGCTGTTGAAGCACTTTTTTTTATTGGCATCACCGCGGTGCTGCTGTGTTGAACTGCATGCGAGTGACTGCAGGTGACATCATTAGCGTGCTACAATAATGCACTTGCCCATAGCAATCAAGCAGAATTGTTCATTATCATAGCATCAGACTCGTGTAGGACAGACAGCTCACAGGACATGCTGCAAAGGTCCATACCTACAAGAGCTGTTTGTTTTTAATGTTGCATATTGCTTCAAGTCAAGCACTCATATGCTTTCGCCAGCAAAAAAGAACACACAAGTGCAATCACAAGCCTTCGCCCTCTCCATGGATGCCATGACTTTGCAGGCACGAGGAGGGTAGCATCACCTCGCCCCCCCCCCGCATCCCATCCCGCTCTCGCGTCCCCGGGGAGCCGCGGAGAGTGAGGCTGCCGCGTCAGGGATAGCGGGGGGTGGCAGGGACAGACCGACCTCGAAGATGCTCTTGGTGATGCCGGGCAGGCCGTAGTACGTGGAGGCTGTGGATCGGGAGCTCACGCAGATCTCTCCGATCTCGTCCGTCCGGCAAAGCTGCGGAGGCCCATCCGGCTTGACGATGCACATCAATGCTGTGTCGCCGCCAGGAGCACACGCCACAGCATGTTGGCATTTGGGCATGGAGAACCTTCAAAGCGAGCTTTTTTTTTTATTTTAACCAGGTAAGGGCCACTGAGCTATATAGGCTCTTTTTCAGAAGTGACCTGGCCACAAACGATAGCCCAAAGAAGTGGCTTATGTTGGCATTTATAAGCGGCGGAATGCTCAAAAAGCATGTTTCTAAATTTTTGAGGAAAAACCCATGTGACCACAGGGAGAACATGGTCGAGATCGAACCCACGACCTCCTGTATACCAAATAAGGTAGGTAACGTCTCACAAGCCTTCAATTGTTCACTTGCATTCAGGGAGCGTGCAAACAGAGTTTCAAAAGGAGAGGAACACAATACATTCTGTATATTCACGTCACATTTCACTTGAACGTGTAACTGATACACTGCATGACCACTCAATTTGGTCACGCAAATAGCATAACGTTTTTAACAGGACACAATTCAATTTACTCTATATTCATCAAAGTGAATTGGTTCTTAATCCAACAGGAGGTTGTACAATGGCACGATATGTCAATATATTAAATATATCTATCAATCTACGTGGCTTTACCAAAAGACCCAAAGAATCCTGCAGTCACGAAAGCTTTAAGTCAAGATATTAAATATACTTTCATTTTATGCAATTTTACATGAGCAGACAAACATCGTTTGCAGTGTATGGGAGTATACAAGTACATACATACATTGTTCACAGTAAGAATTATAAACTCAAATTAGACTATAATAGGTTTTTTACCCTTTTTTATGGCAACAAAACAGGTGTTAAGATGTTAAAACACCAAACTGAAACCTTTTACAAGGAATCATGTCTGCATTAACCACAATACTTCTGGTCAGAATGCAAAAAAACCACTCTGATAATATATGCATTGTCCTTGAAACTGATTGGTCCACACAAAAAAAGGGGAAAACCCTATTATCATATTTTGGTACTGGCAAAGGAGGTCCCATGATGTAGATTCTCACCCCGAGCTCCCATTACTCTGATAGTGGCATTGTCTTTGGGCAGTACGCCTTTTGGCGTCCTCTGGTCTAACACCATTTGAGACGAGGCTCAAAAGAAAGCCGTCTCTGGTGTGGACCAATCAGTTTCAAGGACAATGCCACATATATTATCAGAGTTTGTTTTTTGTTTGCATTCTGACCACAAGTATTGTGGTTAATGCAGACATGATTTCCTGTAGAAGGTTTCAGTTTGGTGTTTTAACATCTTAACACCTGTTTTGTTGCCAGAAAAAAGGGGAAAAACCTATTATTATATTTTGGTACTTGCAAAGGAGGTCCCATGATATTTGTTTACTTTTATTTTTAATTTAATTCATCGCATCTAAGGGACAAGCAAGTGCAACTCCATGACAGCTACTAGACATTGGTGAATAAGAGCTTCATAGATCATCAGACTCCTCCAGTATATAAACAAAGATTCTGACACAGAGATGTAGGCAGCCACTCACCGCCCGGCATGACGTTGCCGGAGTCTTGCACCGTGAGCACGGAGAGCTTCTCCTCCGAGTCGGCCCGGATCACGCCGAAGCTCAGGCCATGCATGGAGAGGACGCCGCGCCCCGTGGGCCGGCTGCCCTCTGCACCCGGCCTGCACAACCACACGCACGACAACGACGACGATGAGCAACGCCAAAGCCTCAGGGGGTCACTCTGCCCTGCTGATCTTAACCTATTAGCGTCATTATCAGCTATGATGTATCCACTGACACCAATCACGTATATCGGCCTCCCAAAGCCGTCGCTACCTTTCAGGGTCTTGCAAAACCAAAATCCAACGAGTTTTGCTGGGGTGGGTCTTCTGGATGGGCTCTGCGGGACGTTGCTGATGTTGACTAATACAACATCGTCCAGTGGGTGGCAAAGTCGACGGTACAAAACGAAAAGCTTCCGCGCACAAAGCAATTTTCATCGCTCGATCTCCGCGGTTGACATCGTCTTTGGCGTGTTCGCTTCTTCGGCTGCCACTCTGGTTCACCGGCCATCAGCCTTTCTAGTAACATGCCCTGCCAAAGCTGACGTAACTTTCCTAGTTTAACAATGCAGGCTTTCGAGACTAATATTATCCATTATAGAGGTTTTATGGGTTAGATTAAGTAAATATAAATGTGTTGTTTAAACCCACCACTGGCCAGACCCAGCCAATTAGTAAGGTTTGTCATGCAAACAAAACACAACACATTGGCATGTTTGTTTTTTGTGACAAACCTTCCAAATTGTCTGTCAGGTGGTGGCATGTTTAACGACACATTTATCTTTATGTGATGTAACCCAAAAAACCTCCATGGTTAGCTTTCTTAAATCACAACAAGTCAACATGATGTCAATGACCGGTTTACTAAAAGTGGGTATAATTTACACACGTAATACTGTATATTCAAAACAAATTCAAATCAAGCCAAAATAAGATTTCATTTCATGCTCGGATACGTAAGTTTACTTCAAGTGAAAAGCGCAAAATATCTAGATGAACTTGAGAAAACAGTAACGCGTGTGTGTTACCTGCGAATAGCCACAGTGAGTGCCTCTGGAGAGCTGGCACAGGGACAGATAGCATCTGGCTTCAGTCCCCTACTTTGGAAGGTGTTCAAGAAGGCATCGCAGGATGAGACAGACCCTGCAAAACAATAAAGAAGATCGCGTGCTGTTGCGAAAGCGAAAACACATTCTCATCACAAACCGCAGCAGCGCTTTAAGCTAAGGGGCACGCAGGGCATGACGGACGTTTGCTCACTCTGTTTGTAAAAAAACTCAAATCCTCTCCGGGGTTAAGAGGAGCCATCCCTTGTCGGCCTCCGTGGATCAACCCCATTGATTAGTTAGGAGCGGAGCAAGCATGCATGTCGATTCCCCAAACGGCCGCAAGCCCACGATCGGCAGTCCGAGCACAGCGAAGAGTCAAGCACATTTGACCGAGGAGGAGCGTGGTCCCACAGGATTAAGCATGGCAGGGCCTTTGAGGTGCGTGGGCCCAGCTGGCTCATGGCACTGGCCGCCAGTAACAAAACACATCGACCCGCTCGCGGCATTCGGGAACCCCCCCCCACCCCCGCCAACAAGCAGCAAAATCGTATACCCTTCTAACCAGCCTTGTAATTGTAAAGCAAAAATTAATGGATTTGATTAATAAAAGCAATTCAAGGCTGATTTTAAGCTTTCGTGACTGCAATGATTCACCTTTTTGGTTCTTTCGGTAAAGTCACGTAGAATGAGAATAAAACCTTATAACAAAATAAGACAATAAAATTCTCACGACGTTTCGGCCACAACACAGTAGCCTTGTGTTGTGGCCGAAACGTCGTGAGAATTTTATCGTCTTATTTTGTTTTATTCTCATTCTACGTGACTTTACTGAAAGAACCAAGAAGATGAATTCAAGACTGATTATGGATATTCCAGCGTACATGAATTTCACGAAGGGTTATTCATTTTGGATTGTAAAGTACGGGGTGGGAGATCAAGGCCATCTGCAGCACCAGGTCATCAGGAGTGACAATTTTAGCAACAACAAGAAAAATATTAACTCATCTGCACCCCATCATGCACACGAGACAATCAATCAAAAGTGGCGATGCTCTGAAGCTCCTCCAGATGGCCAGCATTTGCAAAACCAAGAGGCCGCTCTTCCACTCTCACACCACGCAGCCTGGTGACCTCACGTGTGGGTTTTGTGTTCAGCAGCATTATCAGGAGGAATCACAGTCCCCGAGTCTTCAAAGTTTAAATGTCTCACTGCTCAAATGAAGATGGGATGGTACTCATCGCTACCGCCATCCATGAGCCGGTCGTAGAAATGTCACATTATTATGGCAGGGACCAGTCACTCCATAGCTAAACCCACTGCTCAAAATTGAAAACGTATTTCTTTCGAATAGTTTTTTTGTGTGCTTAGTTTGGTGTCCTTTCTCAGCACCTCCGATTAGCATGGTTTGCTACGTACGGTGCGAAAGAAGTTCAACATACATAATACACTTGAATCTTAGAACACGTAAAATGCTTCAACAATAACAATGGGAATGTTTAATGATTAAAGCCCAACAATTGGTCACGTATCAAAATATGCAAATGAAACAGGGAAACTACAGTTACTTCTATTAATCTCACGAAGGCATTATCATATCACTGTGAAAGATCTGCAAAATTGTTTAAAAGATAAAGGCCCCATTTGTAATTGTCAGATGTATTGGGTAAGGTTGGCGTGGCATGAAAGCATAGCTTAGATCCCCTCATCACTAACACCTATACTTAGTAGTAAAGTATTAGTATTAAATGCATTCTTAATTTTTTTCTTTATGCATTGGCTATTCATTATCACAATAACAAATAATGTAATTTGCAGGGCGAAAATGCAAAAGCACGTAAAAAAGCTTCAACATAATGTATTGACCAGAGCGCAAAACAGAACCAAGATAATACGTGCAGAATTTCCAGCACATCTCATAAAACAACACTAACACTATGTGTCCTTGCTTCTGAAGGCAAATCATAGGAAATGGAACTTGACTCGGATGCCCGGTGAACTAATCATGTTCATAGAGACAAAGCAAAGCACTCACTCGTGTCTGTAATCAGACCACCCCATTTACAGACTGTCCTCAGGCGGTCACAGATTTTAATTCTCACACAATAGCTACTTAGAATTCAGAGAACGCCTGCTGGAGAGAGCCATAGTATGGCGCTGCGATCCAGCAAAGTGTCAGGGAAACTGGTCCCAATTCCTATGGCATGAAAATTTCGCTCGTTTAAGAAAACACCGCGGGTCTAGAAGATCGTTACACGTGCAGTGTAAAATGAGCTCAAGCACCAGCGTTAAAAGCATATAAAAATATTCTGCTCGTGTGCTAGGTTTGGACAAAATACAACAATTGCTCCTCGGCAGAATGTCTAACACGAAAATAAAAACAGTGATAATATTGCAGTTGCCTGTTTTGAGAGGGCAGACTGCTTTGGATGGAAGGCGTTTGACGTTATTCACAATACAAACAAGCACACCAGGCCGCACGGGATTGTGCACCTTGCTGCAATATGCTCATGCCACAGAGTGCCAAGCCGGTTGGTGTCTGTGCAACCCGTGGGGTGTATTGGCAGCCTGTGCTCACACGACGTTTTTGCAACCCCATTTGTCTGCAAATCACGTGATGCAAAGTGAAGTGATTGCACTTAAAATGTGTCCGAGCATCACGGTGCAGGCAGTTTTTTAATCCACAATTCACACACAAATGCATGACCGTGCAAGAATGCTACTTTCCATTTTATATATAATTGTCAAATAACCAAAAAAAACTAATTCCTTTTGTTTTGAACTCAGATCAGAAATATTTCCTTTGTTGCACCTTCATCAGGAAAAACACCAAGCACTGCACTGAAAATGAAGTGAGTGTGACAGCATCTGTAAGGCTAATAATTTACAGCCCTTTGTCAATCCACTGCTGGACAAAGGCCTCGCTCCATGCTGTGCCGGTCACGAGGCGTTTGGCTTGATCAAACTGCTTTGCAGTATGCCGGACACTCCCACGATAATAACAACAACAAAAAGCTCTCTCTGACAACCCTGTCGGCAGGCATCAGGAGGGTTTTACTGCACTGCTGTTGGTGCAGTGCTGGGATGGTGGGTGGGTGGATTGGAGGGGGTGGGGGGGGGCAGGCGAAATGGTCAGGCCGCGACGACATCTGCCGTAAACACTCACAGGGGTTGGCCCCGTCGGACACGACGAGCATGCGCAGGGAGCTCAGGTTGACCTCGCGGTGCTCGCGGTGCGACATCATGGCCCAGTGCATGTCACGTGACTTGACGGTGGCCACGCCGGCTGTGGGGAGGGCGCAGCACGGCCGAAGCACAGCACAGCAACAAACGGCAATGCGCAGATGAGACGCCCGCGTCACACAGGACGCGCTGCTTAGGTTTTACGTGCCGCTAAGGAAGCTCACACCTGTTGAATCCGGCCTACTACTCGTTACGATTCAACAAAGGCCACACTTTGTTCTGTGGGAGACACGGAGCTTTTTGCAGCCAGGCTCCGCGATTGTGGATTTCCCTTCCGCCTCGGTCCATTGAGAGAATCTGAGCATGTTACACTTTTTTAATCGTGTCTTAAAACTCACCTGTTTTTACAATAGGCTTTCTCCGTAACTTCGGCTTCATGTAAAGCCCTTTGGGGCCTTGTGCGAACTGCGTTATAAGATACCGAGTTTAAAAATATTACTATTACTCCATTGGGCGTGCAATTGCGGTAAGTGAATATACATTTGAAGGGGTTTTAGTTTGTTTTTCAAAATGCACCCAATTTGAGATACTGTAGTAATAACATGCATTTGACATGATAATCTGTGACGTAGACTAACCCAAGAACAAACAAATGATTTCCGTTCACCGTTGAAAATGCAAGACTAAATAGTTTTGATAGCAGTGCTTTACACAGCACCGTGTTTAAATAGCGGTATCCGCTGTAAGTAACATATTTTTTTTTTATGTAATGCATGTGAGGGTTGCCATTATCACTCTAAAAGTTAAATAATCGGTTGCTTCACAGAAATTTGCCTTTTACCCTCAAGCCGAACAATATTAACCCCTTCCTTCCACAAGAAATAAAAACAAGAAAATGTTGTAATATTAAAGTATTTTTTTTCCCCTTTGCAGCAAAAAAAAAACCCAATCCATATTCAAAAGAGAACGGCGTGAACCGGCGAATGCCAAGCGATGATGCATCGCATGCATTGACAGGCAAATTTGTCTGCAAAGTGAACGATGGGTGCCCTGCCACCACCCCCCCTTTTTCGCTGGCGCAGTTGCGCTCCCTTTCCACAGCGGTCACCTGCAAGGCACAGAGGCCCACGGCGGCGGCTGCAAGCCACTGCGCCGCAGCCAGAAAGTGAGCACACGGGCATGAACGGAAGCGCTAGTCAGCTGTCGTGCGAGCCTTTGAGCGTAGCTTGACAGATGCGATGAATCGCCGCTCAAAGGCTGCGGAAGAATTTGGCTGCAAACGTCCCCAGAGCAGCAGTTAGTGGAGAGCCCATGTCACCACGCAAAACACTCGTGGGATGATAAATCAATACAATACACGTGGGATACTGGAATGTAAATGAAAGCATCATGTCAGAAGACAGACGGCGATTGTAAGAGTCTTTTTGATAGATCACTTGATTACAAAACCTAAGAAACCAGTAACATTTAATGAAGAAAGATTGCAGCAACATACAGTTTGAGCCAAGTTGACTCAATAAAATTGACAGTACGATGCGAAAAAGGTAACTTTTTATCGTGCCCTGTTTGTCAATTTACTTTGGGTCCATCTGCACAAAATAACATCCAGAAAAATGATAACAGTAGATTTGTAATTTGACCAAATGGTGTCAAAGGTATTCTTGACAAAGATGCAAATTGTTTGCAATTGCCATTAATTAACAGGTCCCTGCAGGGTGGGCTGGTAGGAACATTGGAATTTTGCGCAATTTTATTTTTACACCCCAACAGCACGAGATTTCACTTCGTTAAAGTATTGAAAGGGGACGGACGGACGGACACATTAATCTATTGCAGGCTGGTACACTCAGTTTACAACTTCGTTCCTACCAGTATAAAACGCCCTCTAATGATGTTACGATTGCGAGTAAAGCGCTGTTAAAGATTTCTAAGCGTAGTGGACCTCACGTAAAAAAAAACTAAATCTAATAATTATCACTACTACTATGATCGCAGTGTTCACGGTGAGTGTGTGCCACGACGGGAGTGGTGGCGACGGAAAGGTGTGCACCGAAATCCGTACCTTTAAACTGGCACACCTTCTGGATCCAGGAGAGAGGGTTCGCCTTCATGAGGGCGTACGGCACGCACACCACGTGCACCATGTTCATCACGCTCTGCACACACACACCACACACGACGCATTCATGGGTTTTGGCCCACCCTCCCCTATCACCTCCGCGGATCGCACTCACCCACAAGGGGGAGGGGGGGGGCACCTTCTCTCTGCCTTCATTCGTGGCAGTCAAATGTACACCCAAGGCAAGCTCTCAACACACAGAGAACATCAAGGGACAAAATTTGGCAAACTGGAATATTACCCTAAATAATTAAGCTGGAAAGAAAAGCTCCTGCCCCAGTACGGGGCTGGCAATCTGTAAAGATGAAAAGTGACATCATTGCAGGGCTATCCAACAAAGAATTCGATTTAAATATGTGCTTTGAGAACAACTCTTTGATTTTTTTTAAGATTAACATTGGACTGAGTAGTTCCAATCTTGGCTTGAGTTGACAGAAGATTTAGCCAGAAATAATAAGGTAACATCTGTGAAAATACATTAAGTAAATCAAAATGTAGTTCATTCATAATATAGTATATTAAATAATGTATCTATATATATACGCAACTTCACTTTTACACGTGCAACATTTATGTACAGAACTTGGTACAAGGCATTGGGTGCCAAGTCTGTGCCAAAGTGCCAACCCAACCTCTGGAATTTAGTGCCATGGGGAACCCTGATTGAGAATGTGACGTTTGGATGGCGAGTGCTAAGAGGGCATCAAAACACACACTTGGGTTGGGGTTGGCACAATGTGGCATGTGTGTGGGATGTAACTGCATAGGTCTGCGATTGGTTGTGCCGAACAGCTCTCCGAAGTGTTTCATAATGTTATGGCGGCTTCTTCGGGAAGCGAATTTAGCTTGTAAAAAATCTCCGACACGCGGTCGTAAAACCAGAACAACACATCAAAGTGTGCGGGGGGCGTTTGTGGCCGCAGACGGCAGGGGTGTGAATCTCATAAAGTGTGAACATCATACCTGTATGTTAACTACACACAAGCCAAGTATCCACGTAGTTTTCCTGTTTGAAGGACTGTCGGATATGAATCAACTGTTGTGTTCAGTATGGAGCCAGTGGTGGAAAGCGCCAATTTCTGTGGCAAGGGAGCGTTTATCCGTACAATAACCACTGTTGACTCCTCACAAAGTGATGTCCGTTTAATCGACCGTAGAGGAATTTGAAGTCACATTCGGAAGGTTGTAATTGCAAATTCCTTTGGGGGGTTGATAAAAATGAATACCACTTTGTGTTGTACCCATTCTCCCACACATCACTTCACCCCAGCTGTATAGCTGTAAAGAGTTTTGGACACGTGTTTACTGACTTCTGCGGTGGTGTGGTAGAGCAGCGGTTCGCGCACAGCGCAATGAACCAAACAACCTGAGTTTGATTCATGGTTATGACTAACATCAGGGGTATGTTATATCTGGGTCGGTCTTTGAGAACCACCAGCCTTCAACAACCCGCATGAACCAGCATGGGGAAGTATGGTCAAACAACAACTGACAAGGTGTGGGTAGGCGTTCATCCAGCCGTAGATTCACAGAGGTGTAAATGATAAGTAACTAAGATACTCACGGTTAGGACTCCATGCCATAGTCCCACGTCCCTTTTGAAATCCACGACGTTAATGAGGATGTCACCTGCACCAGATCAGGAACACATCGTGAAACAATAATAATGCAGCATTCCACATTTAAAATATGTTTAAACACAAATTACATGACAAGGATGAATGTAATAGTGTATAATTTCATATTCTTGGTTCTTTCGGTAAAGTGACTTTACCGAAAGAACCAAGAATATGAATCCCTGCAGTCATGAAAAGCTTTAAATCAAAAGTGTATAGTTTGTTCTATAAGTAACATTCAAAAATGCAACCCTCCACAACAAGCTAAGCTTTAAAGTTTTGCTGAACAACAAAGGACGGACAACCTCGGTATGTGTCTAAAATATAAAAGATATTTGTATTTTGGTTGCATATTTGTCGTTAAGTGCACACACTATCAATATTGGCCCGGAGCTTGTACAGATAAAGAGAGTTGACTGTTTCTATGGGACCATTTTTGCCAGGATAAAGATGGTGAAAAAAAGAATAGGCTTTAGCATATCCGGCAAGAATACAGGTGTCAAGATGTTCAATCACAAAATCGGCACCCATCATAAGGGATCAAGTCTGCAACAAACAAAACATGGTTGTGGTAAACCATGCAAACAAAAAAATACTTTGATAATGTATGCATTGTCCTTGAACCTGGTACAGGCCAAACAGTTTCAAGGACAATGCATACATTATTATCGAAAGCATGGTGTGCGGTTAATGCATTAAGCACTTTGAAAATAAATCTAAAAACTTACTTTTTAAAACTTTCTTTTAATTAGGATTCTATTAATGTGTTATTTTTTTATTATGCCTAGAAATTTGTTACGTGATTTAATTTTGCCTACAATTTCACTTTCATTGTTCATGCCTGTGTAGAGGTGTTAACTACTCACTGTTCGGTAACCTGCATTGCCACTAGGTATCAAAGGGGCAGTGCAGCGTTACCTCTGAGTACATAACAGTTGGGGTCAGACGAGGTGAAGTGGATCGTAGCCACAGTTTGGTAAGAACCAATCAGACAGTTCCACGTGGGAATGTGTGATTGGTTTGACCTGGCCACAAACGGGTATAAGAAGGGTGACGGCGCAGACCGCGGGGAGTTCTCTCCCTACACGAAGACCGAAGCCCGGGCTGAAGATGGACAGGACCCTGGACCAGCCTTCAGGCCCTTCTGAGGGCTAAGGCTCGGCGTATCCAGTGGTCAAAACCCGCCGGGCCAGCGGTGGGTCAGATAGCCTCCCCTAGGTCCCAGCCAGAGGACTCTAGGGTAGCGGTAGACGTGTGAGTAAGTCCCGCCAAGATAGGAGGCTGTACCTCCTTAGGTTAGCAAGAGACCTGTGTGTAGGTCACGCTAAGTCCGGAGGCTGTACCTTCTTAGGGTATCGGGTGAGGGGACCGTATACCCCTCTGTGTGTTAAGGACTGTGTAAGAGAAGTAGTACAATAAACAGAGTGTGCCTCATAAGAAGTTTATTCGTCATTATAAACACTACACCTGTATAGCACTATGTATTGCATTTTTTTGCACGACTAGTGCTATAGAAACAAAGTTTGATTGATTTGATACCATGTGAGAGTTGACTGTGCTGCGCATATACACGCGATTGAAGCTCTACAACAAAGAGAACAGAACCACAAAGGTGCAGAGTCCAGATAATCGAGGCCATTGGCTTCGATTTGTGGGGGGCGAGTGAGGGAGGGGACGGGTGGGTGCTTGCGATGCTCACCCTCCGTGTACCCGCACACTTGTGTGAGCGTCTGGCAGTGCGTGAGCATGGAGGCGCGTGACACGGCAACGCCCACCACCGTGCCCTCACGGCTCGTCTTGTACTGCACGCGAAGACAAAGATCCCCCCCGTATAGCCTTAACAGACTGTTGGGGCAAAGTGCTGTTAGGGAGCACCTATGAAGGCCAGCTCGGCACACGAGGGGGGTGGGTGACCAACACCACGCCCTTTGTCTCCCCAGTGGCGATGTTTACACACTGCACCAGGTACTCATTTGAGGCTGAGTCGACCGAGGGGAGGCCCAGCAGTGAGCTGGAATCGAACTTGGGTCGCCGGATTCATAGCGCAGCACAGCGCTAACCGCTACACCACCGCTCCCGCACATGCACGCCGAGCACAGCAATCAGTTGCGCCACGCCATTGCCATTGGGCCCTTGGACACGCAATGAAATCGGGCCTAGTCTGGTCAATTTCACCCCTCTTCATAGCTCAGACACACCTGGGCCTCACTGGGCCGTGGGCCATTGTGCAGCTGCACAAACCTGCTCACTCGATGACTAAGCCTGTGAAAGCTATACTGCTCTGTACTGAATAAGCTGTGCTAATAAGCCCTGCATAATGCTCAGAGCATATGGAATTGTTCAACCCCATGAAATGATTAATCTTAAAAAAAAAAATACTTTTTTAACAACTGTCCAGATTACCACCCGGTTTTGCAATGAGACAAGGGTGGGCGAGATGAGCGACCTCACTGCACACTGGCAGCCACGCATCGACGCGGAGGGCTTACGCTGTACACGCATCGTCGAACTGAATAAATGCCCAAGCTGCAAGAACGGCCAAACTGCAGCAGCAGCGGCAACACGAGTCACATCCCATGGCTTAATTGGTACTAAGCCCCGTTAATTGCACCCAACTAGAGTATCTGTGTGCCGTATCCCAGCAAGCTGAAGCCTTAATCCAAACAATGTATGGAAAATCACACCAGCCTCTTCACAGCCAAGAACGGTTGGGGCAAAAATCCTTGAGTTGGCAATATTTTTGACAAAATAAGATAAACTTCAATTGAGAAACCAACTACCAAGGCTTCTCAGGCAAGACAAAAGCAGCAAAGACATCTTCTAACATGACAGTGTGAGATTACTGCAGGTCACCACATTTAAGTGGCTTGGCATAGAAATTATAATTAGCAACAAAGGGACCATTTACATCCCGACGATTCTCTCTGTGCGGGTTAGGCCCTTCAGCAGACTAAAGGAAACAGGGGGAGACATTAAGGTCACTGTAGGAACAGAACGCTGTCTATGAAGAACAAGGCACTGTACTCAGCGTGGCACATTGATGAGAGAGTGGCAAACTGGGCAGCTTTGAGCCGGAACGTTTCGTGGGATACATCGGGGCACTGCAACCTCTCGTGTTTGGATTTAACGACAGCCATTGTATACGACGGGCATGACGTGTCCCACAAGATCTACGATTGTCCACGATTAACAGGAAACAAAGATTATCTGAAAATGTACATTTCCAACATCTTCAACTTTGCATTCCTACAAGGCATATACAGGCAATGTTACTTCTTCTTCTTCTTCATCCGTATGGCTGATGTAGATGCCGAGCAAAAACTACAATTTCGCATTCAGGTGGTCAAGCCAAATAACCGTGCCAGCAATGTTACTGAACAGAGGACACACACATTATGTAGTGAGGGTGTTTAAAGTATAGAGCAGAAGAATATTCCATTTACTCTATGCACTTCATGACAAGGGGTTTACAGGCACAAATTAAACAGTGAACCGCGAATGACAACCGAACCGCGGAACAATCACCTCGATGTACGCCGCGTCACTGTTGCTCTCGCGGGGATTGGCGGGCCAGTCTTTTGGAGGCTTGGAGAGGTTCTTAGAGTCGGTCACAAACCACGTGAGACGGGGCCAGCCTGCGGACCACACGGAAGCGCCGAAAACGGAGACATCAACCAAACACGAACCTTCGGTGGCTTCACTCGACTGAGAGTGAGGCCGACTGTCTCTCACAACCGCGCTCACGCCGCAAACAAAGTGCCGAAGCAGAACGAGATGTAAGTTTCCATGGGCTGTTGGGGTGGTGGGGGGGGGGAAGATATCCCACAATGCCTTGCAAGCCACCAAACTGGTACTCTTCTAATGTATTAGCAGCTACACAATGTCGTACCTGGATACTGTTTCAGCCATAAAGTGGAAATCCTCCTGTCCTCAAATGTACAACGTGATGGTGGTGTTATCTCCATTCGCAGTCCTATCCCAAGTGGTGTAAATTCCATGATACCACAAACTGCCGAGCCAAATTGCACTGGTGGGGAATTTAATTTATCATTTAACATTGGCGTACATGTCTGCAATATTTTTCAACATCTCACGTGACAGTCAGTTTTTTGCTCCGATTTCTATTCGCTTCATCGCTGTGCTCAACTTTATTTGCTTTGCCGTTGTCATTTTGGTGACCCAGGTCGCACTCACGGAAATGAGACTCCTTTACCCTGGTCCCTTTGAGCTATCTACCTGGTTCGACAGGCCACACTTGCCGTTGCAACAGGGCGACGAGACTCGCCTTTAAACGTGATGGTTTCCCCCGTGGGGGCCTTGGGCAGCCCCTTGAGGCACACGTCGCTCGTCAGCGCCACGGAGATTCCACAGCTGCCCAGCAGGAAGCCAATCTGCTGGCTGCCAGCATCCTGCACAGAACACACACACGCCCGCGCGCGCGCCACAGGGCAGTTCAACGCTTGACGGGGCACTCAGATGAGGTCACACGCTTGAGCAGCTTACCAAATTAATTCGCTGCTAATTCTATCTGGCTGCCAGTCAAGTGTTTGAAAATATAATAATAGAGATTATTAAGTAATACGCTCTCCAATGGCAGTGGTTGAATTGTGGAATCAAGTTTCCAGGCCTGGTAAAACCGCATTTTGTAACGGTTTATCAGGAATCAATTAATACTTTAAGAATAGTGCACTTTGTTTATCCGGGAAGGCCTCACTGAAGCCTAGTTGTAGCATTAAGAATCGTTTTTCAGGAGGGTCCTGCATTCAGGCATTCGGCCAATTCCATTGTGAAGGAAATGGAAGTAACCTGGAAAAAACCCACACATACAAGGGGGCAAAATACACAGAGGTCCACACAGATATATTCATGAATCCATTGTCTCCTCGTGACCTCACAGCCAAGGCCTTAAATATCTGGTATCCTAAGCAGTCTTCTAACCAATTATGAACAAAGTTCAAATCCTGTGGAGCTTGCAAGATCTGACACGATTGAGCGAAGGGTAACTTAAAACTCGATAACATAGTTCCATATCTACTCAATACAACACTTAAAAAAAATAGTATGCTTAACAAAACTTGCTTTGTAGCAAAATATGCATTTCTTACCAAAACTTTACTGGCCATATGCAATAAAAAGCAATCCAAAAATATACAAAAACTGTTTTCCCCAAAAAAATACGACTACAATGCAAACACGTGCAGCATAAAAGCTGTGAATAGTCCCAGAGTCTTGTAAATAGCTTTGTCTGTCTTATACTTACTGGATAACGGCCATGGTAGGGCATTTACAACACGACTGGGCAAAAATATACAGATGTCAAAGTTCCTGCCTGGTGGAATGCAGCGCATGAATAATGGGCCTCTGTGTCTGACGGTTGCTACTTTGTGATTAACGTTTCTCAGTGAAATTAGAGAAAGGCGGTCGTCATTGAGTATGAAAACTCTATTTAAAATAATAAAACCAGACTACTTTAAGCAATGCTTTGTATTATTTGCTGTCACATTTCCAAGCAACTCAAGTTTCTCGGTCACTTCCAAGGGAATGTGGCTCTGACCGCAGATTGCTGTAGGTGACCAAGAAAGCATCATACTGCTTTTTGCTCAGTTTGTTGTCCTTCCCCCGCACCTCTGATTAGCACGGGAATCCACGATTAGCAACGGTTGGCTACATACGGTGCAAAAGAAGCTCAACATACATACGTACACACACACATACCTTGCTCGTCAAAGGCACCTCGATGGGCACGGGGATGAGGCCTCCTATCAGGCAGCCGTAGAAGGCAACGACAAAGGCGGCGGGATCGCTGTTGGGGTAGACCAGCGCAACCTGAACGAGAACACAACGGCGCTTTCCGTCAGCATCCACACGATGCCCGCAAGGCCTCTCTTTACGTGGCAGGCGATAACAAAAAAACACCCCATGAGAGTTGTAATATTGAGCATGACAGAACCTCGGCCGAAATCAAATCGCGCAGTGTCCGTGCGGGCGAGTAGATGGGGGCCACCGCTGGATCATATGACCCACGCGCATGTCAATGAGAAGGGAGTCGCCCCCACAATGTGGATTTTATTGCAAAGTATTCAGATGTGGCGCTTGCTATCCGCGACTTTATTTTTCTCTTTGATGGTAACCCTAGGCGCACAGAAACCATAGATCTCCACGTTAGATTATTTAAAAGATTCTCATGTTTTTGTATTCTCCTCTCTCTCTTCTCTTCAGCTGTCCATCGCGAATGATGACGACTGCGGAGAAAGCTCTCCACGCCTTGCAAGGTCACTGTTTTATTGTTACTGCTAGAGATGCCGTTGATTTAACGTGGAACCAGACTGTGTCCTGGCAATGCATTTTTTTTCCTCTCATATATGTATGTATGTTGAACTTCTTTCGCACCGTACGTAGCCAATCGTGCTAATCGGAGATGCGGAAGTAGAGATGAAAGACCTCCAAGTGAAAGGTGATATATGTCTGCATATTAGGTCAGGTTATATGAAAGTTGGAAAGATGAAGGTAAGACATTTCAAAGCTAAGCTGTGCAAGGAAAACAAATCGATGAAATAAAAAATGCTGCACTGCAGGCGAGACAGCTTCGTCTAGTACGGACGGCAGCAATTGGCCAAGAGTGGGGACAGAAAATCAGAGAAGGAATGATGGAATGGAGTTCATGAGAGCAATGGCCGTGAAAGTAATGGGAGACCAGAAAGAAGTGGGTAGCAGATTGATGATGGTGGGAGTGGTGGCCGTGGATTAACGAGCGTGGAATCATCGGGTGGACAGATATACGATTGCAGCAACCCAATCGCAAATATGAATGCAGAATTCCAATATGAGACGGACTCGTGCTTGACGTAGCAGCAGAAGCTATCCTGGCATGAAGAACGATTTTGCACAGTGTGTAACTACCACACGAAAGTGACCTCATCAGCAAAGGCGCAGTCCCTTTCGCACGGAGGAGGCAGCAGCAGCAGCATACTCACCCTGTTGCCGGGCCGAAGGAGAGGCTCTTGCTTGGTCCCCAGCTTGTTCAGCAGTGTGTACGCCAGCTTCAGACTCTGCTTCCACAGTTTGCCTGCACAAAGAGAAAGATCCCCCGTGCAGCATGAACAAACTGTTTGGGCAAGTGCTGTTAGCCAGCACCTACGAAGACCGGCACGGCACACGACGGAGTGGGTGGCCAAGCACCACTGTCTCCCGAGTGGCTATGTTTACGCGTTGCTTCAGGTACTAATTTCAGGCTGAGTCATCCTAGGGGAGGCCCAGCACCGGTTCAGATAATCGTCACTGGTGTTGGTGGCCATGAGGGGGAATGGAACCCGGGTCAACGGGTTCGTAGCGCAGCACGCTAACCGCTCCACCACTGCAGGAAGTGCAAGAAATCCGCCCTGCTACAAGTTCTTACACTTTCTTAGGCATTTGGAATTGGCATTTCGATATGGTGATGCCGTCCAATACCAAACTAGAATATAAAATGTAAAATTAAATACCACAGGAGTTATAGCCACTTGCCAACATTTTATCAGCCTTAGTCGTAAAAAAATGCCAACTTTATTTTAAAATCATGGGCACAGAGTAAACTGGAAACATGAAATGAGTGCAATAATAATAATCATAAACACGAATTGTGCATATGTGACTAATTACTGGTAAGCTGAGATGACAATGCAGCGACTATAACTCAAATCTATCTTTGTCCAACTTACGATCAGAGTTACAATTGACTGCGCTGACCAGCCCGGTGGTTGCAAGTGTACTGGCCGCGGCCTGCACACTCTGACTGTCTACGTTGTGTCTCACAAGTGGATAGAAATAGCCGGAGCCACTCTGGCCTCACGTGAGCTCCGTGCAGCTGCCAAAGAAGGGCGGCCCCCCATTTGTGCAACACGGCGGCTCACGCATGGAATTTGCAAGCCGAGCGATCACTCTGCCGTCTCGTGCAAAAGCAATGAGCTGCGGGAGTCAATGCTTTGAGCACCACTCTGCCAGGTCACGACATGGCAAAGACAGCCATTTAATGTCACAAATGTTCCTCGGAAACGTGCCTTTCTAGCGTCAAGACGGGCTTATCACCCGCACTGTCGCAGTAGAAGCGCATTTACACGAGCTTGAATTTCCAGTGGTCTGCAAGCCCCGAGTACCTCTCCCGTTTGAACTATCAGGGCCGGACTTGAATATCCCTTGAGTGCCCGGCGGTAGCATGACCTAAATGTTGATGCAATCGAGGATTGAAACAAGTTCCCAAGTTTGTCAGCCTGTGTGTGTGCTGCTATTCCTGTGAGTTCCGTCACTGGCGGAGAGCCTGCATACACGCGAAGTGGAGGCAGTCTGTGCTCTCGGTGGTAACAGCTGAGAGGGCTTTTGTGGGTAAACACGATTGACCTTTGGCTCCACCACCGTAAACACGTTCAGACACTGCGCCACACAGTCCTGTCTACAATAAACGACAGCTCATTGTTTGGCCAGAGGTTCCAATTATAATGTTTAACCGTATTTTCTGAAACGCATATATCTGTCCAACAAAGAGTCAGCTGAATGGCAAAGTTGGTGTTTCACGAATAAATGTGGCAGTAATTTTAATTTATTTACTTATTTTATTTATTAAAACAGCTAAAATATTTAAAAGCGTTCCTGGAAAAAAAGTGAAAAGTGATGTTAATGTAATTAAACTATTTTAGACAATGGTATGCATTAATTTAAATAACGTTAAGTTACAATAATTAAACTCTCGCATTAATTCAAGGGCATCTGTTTTGTTACAATGTTGCATGCTGTTTCGTGTCAAGTTTATTACCAAACTGTGGCCCAATACAACCCAGAACAAGTGAGTCTCATCTGTACATACCATGGCCGACCGCACATTTTAAGACAACATTAACGACACGCGGCATGCGTGTAATTCGTGGCATTACCATGCTTTGTATGAGCAAACACCACAGTAGGGTGGCCCGTGGAGTTTCTCTGCACTCATGCATTTTACACTTTGGTGGAGTCACTTGCATGAAGGTAAAAAATACAAACATGCGTGCCTTTGCACGGGGGTTAAGATTTGCGCTCCGCAGTTCCCTGGCAAGCTGTGAATTTGACACAAATCTCAATGGAATCAGAGGTCAAAGGTGGAGGTCAGACCGTGGGGGGTAAGCGGGCCAGGAGACATGGCCGAAGGGCACCGTACCGTAGGTGAGCGAGCACTGGGGCCGGCCAGTCGTGTCCAGGGCGGTGAGGCACAGTGCCTTGGCCGACTGCGTGGCCCAGCGTTGCAGGGCTGCCTCCAGCGAGGGCGGCCAATTGGTCACCACTCCCAGCGGCTCCCCCTTGACGGGGGTTGTCTGCGCACCCTCTGGCTTGGGCTGGTTGGGGTCGGGTTGTGGCACTGCTCATCGAGCGGCATGCGGGATTGCACACAGAAGCACCGCGTCATCTCTCGCAGCAACGTAAGAGACTCGGTGTGCCACCGAATACGCGCAGCGTCATAACGTGCCGGCTGCAGGGCTGGCAGCACGGGTGTCCTAGTGGTCATCATGTTTACCACTCGGCCACCTTGTCCGGGGTTGAGAGTTTAATTCATGCAGGTCGTCAAAGATTTTTTTTTTTTCAAGTAATTCGAAACAACAGTGTGCTGCAAAAGTGGACGTTAAAGACCCTTTCACGATCATTTGCTAGAACAGGTCACCGTGTTCAAATTTCAGAGTTGAAAATTACCCGCTTTGTTTGCAAGAGATTTGATTGACAACACAACATACATTATAAAGGTGCAAGGGCATCAGGGGCTGAACCATGCCGGAATTGTACAAGCTCCCCTTGTGAATAGTCCGTATAGTTTGAAGTTACGAAACAGCTGACCGTGACATTTCATCTCGGGCAGACAAGTGCACTGCTTATTGTTTCCTTGTTGCATCAAATCGATACCGACATGCAGGGCAATGCTACCCAATGAGGCCAGCCAGAGGGCACAGCAGCAGCAGCAGCAGCCCACGCACAGATCTCACTTCTCTTTTACTCTTCCATCTCCAATGCCGCCTAGACAAATAATTCGTGGTGCGGGAACAGCCCAAATCAGGTTAAAAGTAAATATTTCCTGAAAGAATGGCAAACCAAAAATTATAATCCCAACGCTTACTCTGCACACTGGGTGCCCACACACTAAACCAGACAAGGCTTACTTTTGCAGGCTGGAATTTAGTCTTGTTCGGGTATTATATGTATAAGCAGCACTCAAATGAGCATTTTTTTTTGTAATAACTATGCCATAATGTTAAGTTGTTTCCTATAGCATGTACTGTTAATAGTGAACTGCTCATGCAGATGAGCTATCAGTCACACTTCCCGTAACTACTCCAGAATCACACGTGTTCAACAACAATGCAATGGGCACTGAAATATACGGAGGTTACTTGCTTTGAACAACAGCTGTCGTCTCATACAATCAAGGCACAGAAGCCCCAACACACTAACCGGTGTGCAACTGAAAGGTGCTGCTACAAACATGCTATTTTAAAATATATATGTGAAAAACGAATGCCTAAAAAATAAATAAAGATGCAGGTGTTTTTCGGGGTAATTAATGGTCGTTAAAGCCATCTGTGCAAGTTTAAATATATGTTAATATCCATTTCTGCTAATTCTCCATGACTAGTCACTCTCCGTAAATGCCTTAATTAGGGCGCCTCTTTAAGGAACACAATGAACTAATTGTGCTAATGGCAACCGCGCGGCGCCGTACTCGCAAGCACGTGAATCGGCGCTAATGATCAACACACCTGCACACACGGCACACTCTTGTGGCAACCAAATGCCCAATTTATATCGAGATTTGTTTTATTAATCGCCTACCATAAGACCCAGCCCTCTGCCTCCATAGCATTCTTATAAATATTGTCTTAAAAATACAAGTTGTGTTAAACTACATCTACATGAACCGTGGAAGAGGTGTGGGTACTGCACTGGTCATGCAAACAAGACACGGTGAAGGGCCAACCGAGCGCCACCCCAGCACCACGATTGATGCCTGGATGCATGATCGAGTGAATTCCAAGCAGAACACGCAAAAGGAACACTCCCATTTATTTTTCATAAAAAAAGAGCAAAGCTCTAATTACCCTTGATTTTGACATCACTGCAATGGGGCACATACTCACGGGGCAAAGTAAAATGAGGGAAAATGTAGGCATCAGCACTGAACATGAAGGTCCCTAAGACTGCTTTAGCTGAATACTATTAGATCTTATGGTCAATTTCACGGCCGATTCCGTCTTGTTTTGCTGCAGCAAGTCGCAACACACGGAGCAGTCAAAGCGCAGCGTTCAGCTAAAAATCACACGCAACGGCACCGCAAGTGGTGACAGTTGGTAATCCGCAACCCCCGAGTGGTACCTTCCAAGAGCTCATCAAAGTCGTCAACAAAGAACTCTTTGAGTGGCGGCCGCTTGGGCCTCTTGAGGGTGTTGAGAAGCTGCTGGATTTTGGAGGAGACTCGGCTGTTGACTGGCATCCCTGGACCAGAGGAACACAAAGACTCAACACCGACGACATAAAAAAAAAATCTACACTTCTAAATCACATGAGCAGAAGGGGGGGGGGGGGGGGGACCAAAAAATCCAACCATTGGAGCCTCCAAGCAAATATATGAAAGTACAAATGTTTCATCGATAACATGTGCCAAACTGTAATATTCAACAATGCTTCAAAAGTCAAAGTACACTACATAAAAATTGTTGTCAATAGGCAGTTGGAAATTCCAGGGTTCAGATTATACCAAAGGACAACCAAGCATTCATTTTATACCAAGCACTGCTCTCCCAGGCGATGAACATCTTACTAACGCCACAGGAATGAGGGCCACAGGAATGAGGGCCACAGGAATGAGGGCCACATTCAGACTTGACCAGGATGGGAACTCACGTTCTCATAGATGGGAGCTCTGCTGCTCAAACAGCTGTTTTAATATTTCAGCCACTTCCTCAACATTGCTAAACTAAGTTTAGAGTTCCAAGTTCCATGATTTTATCTGATAAAAAATATATATAGGGGCATTTATCCACATTTCATTCCCTTAACTTATGTTGTTGTAAAAATAAATTACTTCATGTGAAAATATTTTAGTTTGTAACTGTGTCATGCGAAATGAGAATGAGAAAACAAATGCATAAAATGGAAACGTCTGTGTGCAATTAAAACTCAAATGTTCACTTCAATGCAAACTAACTTTTAATATCATACATTTTAAAACCTGTGTTTCAATGAACTCTACCTCTGATCAGCACGGTTGGCTGCGTAAGGTGCAAAAAAAGTTGAACTTATATACATTCAACATACATATTTACATGAAATGCAAGATCTAAAACTGGAGAAACATATTGAATATCATCAAGAATTCAAGGAAATAACATGTGGTACCAAGAATGGTCGCCATACAATATTTTCAGGATGCCCAGTGGAAAATATAATAATTTTCAGAAGCAACAGCTGAATGCACACAATGCACTTTCACTTAAGATTCACAAGCTATTTCATTTAAATATGTTACACTGAACATTATACTCAGTACACATAACATACGACTTGATTGATTTAATATGTTTGGGACCACACCATTTTAAATGTGTATTTTGCGGATAAAGTCTAAGGTTTTCTAAAACAACACACATTAAACACTATCACATGGCACGACGCTGGCGAGATGTCAACTACCTCGTCTGGTATGCAGGAGGTGGTGGGTTTGATCCTGACCCTGACGGCTGTATATTAGGAGTTTGGATGTTCTCTCCCCCTGTGGTTATGTGGATATTTCTCCGGGTCTTACAGTTTTTACATGCACGTCAAGAAGCATGCATTTCGAATATTTGGCTGCAATACATTTTCACGTAAGCCACTTCGTTGAGCTAGCATTTATGGCCAGGGAGCTTCAGAAAAATAGCTATATCATCCGTGGGGCTTACCTGGTAAAATAAGAATAGTAATAGTTTAGTTTAAATATTATGGCTAGAACGTAAACAGGATTCATTTACAAACCTTTTGCCGAAGGACTGGGGATGATGGCCATGTTTCTACACAAATTATTACCCCTGTCAGTCCCTGGCCATTATCACTCTTGCCCTGTGAATCCTCACAATTACAAAACCAATGCCCATGTCAGGCTAAAAGTGGCTAAAAAAAGCTGGCGATGAACTGTGTTGGGAAAAAAAATTAAATCTTTTACTTGGGCCAAACATGGAAAAACGTTGCTTTGTTACGTGACTGCCCAAGTTTCTGAAGGTCACTCATCTCATTCAGCCACTTGGGAAGTTTTAGTTTATAAACGACACGGCAATTCATTGCATGATACAACACCAGTTAACCAATGCACCATTACACTCCCCAGGCATTGGCGGGTGGTTGTGTCGGGCGCCACACGTACCATTGCCGGTGTCCATCATCTCCGAATGCGCGACCCTGGAGTAGCCCCGCACTGGGGGAGGGTGCGCCTCCGAGGTGTGGGTCGTCACGTCGGGGGGCGCGGAGCGACCGTCTGTGCAGAGAACCGGCGAAGCATTAGCGGGACGCGTGGGGCTGCCGCCTCGACGCGCGGCTGCACATGCAGCAAGGCGGGGCAGAGACGCGCACGCGCGAGCCGACGTTTTAATCGACATCCACCGGTGTCCCTCTGGGAGGTGGCCAGGGTAGGGTCTTAAGAGATGCGGACTGCTCTTTTTAAGCTCTCAAAGACGGTAGCTATGGTTGCACGTGTAATGATGCGAGCGAGTGTGTCTGATGTGTCGTAAGAGAACAGTCATGGCCTTTACGAGACCAGAGAACCGTTGTAAGGCTGCCACGCAAACCCATGTGGAATGTGAACCACTGGCGCCTGCGTGCTCCTTGTCGGATGTACACAGCGCACTGATTCAAGCCACTTTGTTGGTATTGTTCGAGCCGCCCCAATGGCAAGAACATATTAAGTAGGCGACGGGAAGTCGTGGGTTCGAACCCAACCTTGTCGCCTGTATATTTGGAGTTTGCATGTTGTCCCCGTGGTTGTGTGGATTTTTCTCCGGATCCACCATTTATTTGCCTCCACATTAAGAAACATGCGTTTTAAAGTATTTAGCTGCTAGGAATATCCACGTGATAAGCCACTTTGTTGGGCTATCATTTATGGCCAGGACACTTCTTAAAAACAGCCCAAGGGGTTCCTTACCTGGTAAAATAAAAAAAGTAGTTTTGTTTTATAGAACGAATGGCAGGGAACCACTTATTATGAGCAACCACAACAAACAAGCAATGAACTAAGAAAGGAGCAAGATGACATGCATCTGTTCGAGGCACGCCACGGCGAGCGTGCCGCGCTGGCGAGCTCACCGAGGTGCGTGTGGGCCATGACGTCGGCCAGGGCGCCAGGCCCACCGCGGCGTTCCCGCTCGCCGTGGCTGGGCCCAGGCGTGGCCGTGGAGGTGTGGGTCGGGGCAGGCCCCGCCTGGGAGGTGGCGCGTGGCCCCGTGCTATGGGACGAGGCGGAGGAGGCAGAGGAGGACGTGGTGGAGGTGCCCTGCTGAGGGAGTAGACACAGCCGGGTCAGCAGTCCACACACGGAGGGACGTCCAACATTTAGACTGGCCGAAGAACTTTATCTGTGTATTCGCTCATTCATTTGGAAATACAGTAATACACCAGTTTACATCGGGGATGCGGTCTTGAGAGGTGTGATGAATATCGGAACGACGTAAATCAAAGCAATTTATAGGGTAGGTGGAGGCGAAGGCCGAGGCGACGGATACGACAAAAGATGGGTGTTGTCAGCCACGTAAGAGTGTGGGGGTTGAGGCGACGCAAATCAGGTCGTTATATTAATAAAGTGACAACGTATTTGCAAAACGCCGTAAAAGGAAGACACGTAAATCGGGATGTTACTGTATTATTCGGCAAGCATTGCTTTTCAAATTAATTCCACGTGAACAAATGAAGGATATTATTAACCGGCTGTAGCCACAAATATTTCACATTGTGTTAAGCGGTCCATTTTTATTCAGTTAAAAACTCCTACATTCAAAACAAAGCAGTTGGTATTTCCACGCTCACTGGACGTTGTTTATCTCCAATTACGACCTTGGAGCTTGGTAACAAAATTCTACATTTCTTTGGGAAGAATTACAATCTCTTCATAGGATTACCAGTTGAAACCTTCTCATGTTGTTTCAAGTTATCCGACAGTAGCACAACTCGGTTAGATTAAAATTCTAATGAGCTTGCATTGTAATTTTAAATACCATTTTTTGTCAACTCCATAGAAAGCTGCCACATGAAATCAGTCCATGTGTTCACGGTGCATCCATTCATCATTTTGTGCACTTAGTGTTTCCCGAGCGAACACGACGGTTTAATGCCGCATGGCAGATCTATAACCAGGCTTGAGTTTCACAATGCTGCAGACACGGTTTTGATTTACCACTGGTTTTATGTAATGATCTGAATCTCCATAGCGCACAAGCAGACATACACTACTAGAATGTTAACTGGGGAGAAGTTCAAAGAGTAACATGCGTAGTGATTTTCGTTGAATAATGAACTCTGAATAAATATTTTAGCAACAATTACAACAGCAGCCTTCAATGGGAAAGGGCAGATGGCTCACTCATTATACCAGGGGGTCGGCCACCTACAGCTCTGGAGCCACACGCGGCTCTTTAAGGACTGCTTAGTGACATCAATCACATGCTTTGCGGGCTCATGAAATGTAAAGTTTATTACCGAATTCGAAAAAAAATGTCTCTCATTGTGATTTTGGTTTTGGCGAACCCTGCGTTAATTATACTGTGAACCCTAAACGTTTCCCCCCCCCGTTTTGTTTTTTTGAGGCCACAGCCTTTGCGGGCAGGTCAGAGGTGTGGTGAGGGGGAGGGGTCACAGAGTGGCACTTGTGTCACGGTCCCACCTGCATGGCCTGGCTGATCCAGCGCTCCACGTTGAGCGACCCCTGGCCCAGCGGATCCTGGGACCTCCGGCGGAGAGAGTTCTCGTCCTCGGAGGCCGACGACGTGTCTGTGGGGCCCACCACGACAGCGGTGAAGCAAAAAAACCCAATTCCAGTGCCCGTAAATTCGAACACCATTTTATTTTTTAACCAGCTAAGGCCCAATGAGCTATGTAGTTATTTTTCAGAAACGACCTGGCCACAGATTATAGCTCAAAAAGAAGTGGCTTATCATGCGGAAATGTATAGCAACCAAACACCCTAAATACACGTTTCTAAATGTGGAGTGAAAAACCGGAGGACCTGGAGAAAAATCCAAACGACCACAGGGATTTGTTGTTTTTTACATCGGGAAAGAAAGGGTTAATTCCAACGGCGTGCAGAGCAACGGCGATTACAGTAGAAGGGCCACGTTCGCTTCCCGTATCGCAAGTTCTCACTCGTGACACCATAGTTCACTCTTTATTCGAAGTCTTGCAACTAAACCGTTGTACTGAATGTAACATTTCTAAGTTAATTTTGGCACAAAGAACCCCGTAAAATGTTTTAAAAGAGCATAAAACAGCACACGGAGCACGATTACTTATTCATGACTATTCATGACTAAATGGAAGAGACTGTGGGTCGTTAAAGTTGATGTGTGCATGCGTAGTTTGCCAAAAAAACTCCATTCAAATGCAAATTAGGTGAAGAAACTAAATGTTAGATATGTTACACATATCGTTAATATATTTGATTACAAGAAATGAAAAACAATGTGCCTTAGATGAGTCTCAATGTGAATTTGGGAATCAGTGTTACAATTATTACAAATGTATTAACCAATAACTTCAATTATTCAAAGATAAACATTCTCAACAGGAACCCTAAGGCAGAGATATCCCTCATTACAATGCTGCTGCTGATTTGGAAGCAGTGGTACACAGCTTCACGCACTGCACTACAAACTGAGCAATCGGGGTTTGATTCCTGGCCATGGACAGCATGATTGGTAAGAGGCATCTGAACATGCTTTGGGCCTTCCTTGGGTACACTCATCCTTAAATAAGTACCTTGGATTGTTTACAGAAACCAAACCATGTGCAACGTATCCACATCACCTGTTTAAATCGGTGTCAATTAGGGGAGATTTTCTCTAAAGATATTTGACCCAACTCGCCACTCGGTTCACCTGCGTGCGAACACCGGACCTGTTGGGACAAAAGCTGCTCCAAGTGGTTTTTGCTGGCCCACACCGTACCCATGTGTGCTGTGCCTGCTTAGCTCATTTGCTCATGACACTTGCCCACATGGTACGAAGGGCTAAGCTTGGACTATGACTTGTGTGCATGCAAATCGACACATTTATTTCAAACTCAAGTAGCCTTTGACATGACGTTTTGTTGGAATAGGACAAAAGTGAATCATTATTTTAATATAAATCTAGGGATGAAGCATTTTCTGGTTTCCACTCTGACATGAGGAGGAGGAGGAGGATTTGTAGTAGTGTCATGGGAGAACTATGCATGAGTGTGAGGGATGATTTCATGCGGATGGCTCCGAACCATGTCCGGTCAAAAGTGCCATGGGAACGCAGTATTTGGCGTGCGCTAAAACATGAGCGTATGCGTAGGTCAGTCGCAAGACCAACAAGCAGATAATCTTAAGTGACTCATTCCAAGGAGTTTGTGAAATTCCTTGAATTTGCTCACTTGACTTATGAACCTGCATTTACGAAAGCAACATGAAGCAGGAACGTGACTGATGGAAATACCTCGCATTAAAAAATGGGTTTGCTCTCTTCGCCGTACAGTTTGAAAGCCAGTAGACCGAGTGCAAAAAATTTGGTTCAACTGGGTTAACTATTTAATTGTAGTTTCAATTTCCTCCGAGAGGGACCAACTGGAAGCCCTTGTTACAGCACCGCGCAGTGCTCAGCTGTTGTCTGGCTCATAAAGTATGCGCCCAATCAGTACACTTGGTTGTATTATTTCAGCATGTTCTATACTCAAGCATCCCCAAATCAGAATTTGTTCCACACGCGGGACACAGACAAAATGAAGCAATTTGCATTCAATTCCACACCGCTTCCCCGGCTTTAATTATTGATCAGGGTAATGGGCGTGCTTGGCACACAGCTGGCAGCAGCTGAAACTGATCAAAATCACAGTAGGACACCCGCCAATGCTTCACATTTAAATATCCCAGGCAGTTCACAACCATTAACGTGCTGCTGTTTAGCATTCCCAGCCAGGGAAATTTAAAGTCACGAATAATATATAAATACAGTACACGGTTCGGTTCCAAATATTCTTGAGCAGCACTGGCTATGGTCACAAACCACAACATCGACGGACAGCCATGCTGGGCGCAGTTTGCCTGGCAAAGGTCGTAGCCACGCTGAATGGGTGCAACGTAGTACACTCACATGGCAGGCAATTGTGCCGGACAACAACAAACATGGCCGCACACAAAGACGGGCACACGTGGCTGCGTACGGGAAAAATAACCCGCGAGATGGTGAGAAAGATTGGCAATACACCACCCTCTGGTTTTGCAGCAGTTATTTCTGTGACTGACTACATACACCCGCAAGTTACTGCAAGGACCATATAAAAAAAATTCACGAAGAATAAAGTGGTGTGTGTGTGGACTGACAGCTCACGGCGGTGATTCAAGTTACAACTCCCACCCGGGATCAGTTCACCAACAAATGTGATGTGCGTCAAGGTGCACGGTTTGTTTTGACATCTCACCACCGTATTATATTCTGGTCATGTTCTCGAGGTTCCTAAGTTACCGTACGTGTCTTTGTTTGACCAGTGTGGGGAGTGGTAGTGCAGTGGTTAGCATGCATGCTCACGGCCAACATATGTGACAAATATCTGAGCCTGTCATGCCCCTCCCCCCCCCCACCAAGGTCAACTCACCCTTAAATGAGTGTCTAATCTGGCGTGTAAACATAAAGAGTTAGGAGAAAATGGTGGCCGGGCGTGGTCCGAGCCACACCACGCACTCGTGTGCCGTGTTGCCCTTCATAGGTGCTCGCTAACAGCACTTGCCCCAACAGCCTGTTAAATCTATTGGGATACTGTCATTGCACAATTCAATTTTTTTGCATTTATCCTGGAGATCCTCGCTGAGTCTCAATATTCTCTTTCAGGTCCTCCAAATGGATTTTTGGCATATTCCCTCGTAATGAGTGGGAGCATAATGTTTGTTATATGCACACATTAACATTTAATTACACATCATACACTCTACTTTAGTCTACATTACGTGCGTTCTCTAGTTACAGCTCTTGCCGTGACATCCTATGGCGATAACTGGAGGAGGAAATTGAACGAAATATCCCACTAAGCTGCCCACAGTAGCTACAGAATCCTCCCTGTTTATAGCCCCCCCCATAGACGCAGAGGCTCTCTGCAGATCACTGATAACAGTTATCTTGGCTCCATGACTTATCCTGACAAATGCATAAAGGGCAGCGTGTAGTTCTTATTGGAAATTTAAATCAGGCTCCTCTGACAGCACAAAGCACGGAGCAAAGACTGAACAAAGCTTTCATGTAATAGTTGAATTCACATGTTAATTTTGAATTGGTTTCAATTATCATCTTTCTCTCTGTTATCACTTTAGCAACATGTGCAACTTTAGAAAAGATCTTTCTGGACGTGTTAAAATGGCCACTACGATCCCAAAACAATGCACTGGAACACGATTTAAAATGGATATGGACCACACGGCGTTCAACTCAAACATTTCACTGAAACTAGGACGGATATAAATTGTGCCATCTCTGCCATAAGACGGGACCCAGGATGAAGGGCTCCCCCTTAACACCCGAAGCGTTGCACCGATAAGTAGGGTGCAAAATAAGTTCACCATACATACTAAAAACGAAACAATTTTTACGTTACCAGGTAAGGCCCATTGCGCTGTTTAGCTCTTTTGCAGAAGCAACCTGGCCACAGATGACTGCTTTACAAAAGTGGCTTATAAAGTCGAAATTTACAGCAGCCAAATACTCTAAACCAACGTTGATTCGAAATGTGGAGGGAAAAGACGGAGGACCCGGGGAAAAATCCACGCAACCACGGCGAGAACATGCAGACTACAAATACACAGGTGTCAGGGTCAGGATCGAACCAACGGCCTCCTGCATACCAGGTGAGGCAGTTAACACCACTCTACAAATAAATGCTCGACCGACCAACGAGCGGCCGGCGTTCTGCCGATCGCCAGCGTACCTGGCGGCGTGTAGGCGTCTACAGCGGCTTGCACGGCAAACGAGCGGCGCTTGGAAGGCATGGGCATGGGCATCTTCTTCTCCTTGTGCTTGGCAAGTGCGGCTTGAACGGCTTCTGTGTGAACGTCTGCAAAAAACAAAGACAAAGATCCCCCGTCTACCCTTAACAGACTGTAGGGGCAAGTGCTGTTAGCGAGCACCTATGAATGCGGGGCACGGCACGCGAGCAGGTGGGTGGCCAACACCACGACCGGCCGCTTTTGTCTCCCTCGTGGCCATGTTTACACATCGCACCAGGTACTTATTTGAGGCCGAGTCGACCTAGGGGAGGCCCAGGAGTGGTTCAAATACTCGTCACTGGTGTTGGAGCTGAGCGGTAATCGAACCCGGGTCGCCAGGTTCATAGCGCAGCGAGCTAACCGCTACACCACTGCTCTCCACATGACCGTACGGACACGCGTACGCACACATACACAGCGGCACGCGGCACCGTGACGTGCAATAGAATCGTCCGCACGACGATAGGGTCATTCGCACAGCATGCTGGGGTAGCCGGTGTGTGCTTCTAATTTAGGGTCACGAAGAGATCATGGGTGATACACATGTGATGATGGGGCAGTACAGGACGTAGGTTGATGACATCTCTTTGTAAAGTTTTCCCATCACATGCACGGGTTTTCCATTCATAATCACGGGGTTTCTCCAAGCACTCTGGTTACATCCCTTTCCCCACACAGCAACAACAAAAAAACACAAACCAATGTGGGCCAAACATTGTTTCGTAGAAAGTGTATCTAACATTCGGTTAGGATTATTTTGTACAAATGTTCACAAATTCCCCCCGTCGCGTATCGGTGAACAGCTACAAAAGCAACTTGCTCCGATGATCAAGTCGTTTAACACGGATGTTTAAATTAATTCTTCTCAGCATTGCATTTGGCCGAAAAAGCTGCTGAAATCCGTGAGAACGGGAGATGTGAATGGGGGAAGGAGTGGAGGCTGTGCCGGGGCTTTGTGCGACAGAAAGACTTGGCTCCAGGCCCCGGGGACTCGGCAAACGCTTCTGTAAGCCAATAGGAATGAAAATGGAAATATGCTTTTAACCTTCCACGAATGAAATAGACAGAAAGGAGCTGCAATGATGGATGTCTGTCTGCATCTCAGAGAATGTGTTTTTTTTTAACAAAGGACAAATGGATTTCAAATACTTATGCACTTTTTTGGCACTCGCGGCTAAACCGACGCAGACGGGGCATGTTTCAGCCAGGGCCTGCGGTGGAGAACATGACATCATCTGAATTTTTTCCCACCGACCGGTCTCTTAATCCTTACGTTGCAATCTTGCCACCACAATGTGGGGAAAAGTGAAACTGTTCCAGGTTTCCCAATGCTCTATATCCAAGGGCTATCACCAAGTCATCGACGCCTAAGAGCGTTCAATGGCGAATGGAGTCGGCTTTTGATGACTGTGCCAAAAGAGGAGCCAACTCTACACTGTTTTAACCAAAAACGCAGGAAGATTTGCACAATGCCTTAAAAGCCGTTAATTTAAAAACTGAAGCTCACCTGCATTAATGTCTGGAAACTGCAATGGTAAAGCAATGACCCACATCGAATCGTATTTAATGCAGCCTCTGTCTGGTAAGCAAAGCGCTCCCAGTTTGGAGTCGGTCCAATTTTTCCCCTGCACTTCCGATGAGCACGGTTGGCTACGTACCGTGCGAAAGAAGTTCTACGTACACACGCACAGTCGGCAGCCATTCCACATAGAACAAGTAATCAAGGCAATAACAACTGCTAATCTAACTCAATCACACAAGAACAAATTTAACCCAGTGTATTAAATTTAAAAAAAAAAGCTCAATGGATTTGCCGAGTCTGCCTGCTACACACTGCGGCCTGACCCTTATTCAGTGAGTATTCGGAAAAATGTAAACCTCTAATAATCGGCTTAGTCCATGTTATTCATTATTTAACGTATCTTCACAGTAACAGAGAGCAGCGAGTGGGCCGCCGTTGTAACGTGTGCACTGAAGACATCCCTTTCACAAATTAAGCCTCGGAATTCACACGGCGCAATTTGTGGAGGCAACATTCGTGCACGCGGCACGGGCAGAAGCACCGGCGGTGCATTGAGCCTTCCCACACGTCTCCAAGCCGTAGCCACCAATGAATACATTCTCAGCTATATTTAATCACTGTGTTTAATCACTGTTGGTGTCATGGATTCTCCGAGTGACTGCATGACCAGATGCACTCTCGGAGCACTCCGAGTGCATCTGATACGAGGGAGACGACATTAATTCCTACCTGGGCACAGTCAGCGTGTGCATTAACCTGGAATGTGCTAACTGGAAAAGCCTGCTGAGTGTTTTATAAAAAAAAAACGCGCTTTGGTCGCGAACGAGTTTCCAGAAGAACATTGCAAACTTTGCTTCCCTTATAATCTTTGAAATTGACTTGAACGGGAGGCGGTCAATCGTACTGCGTATATGTGCGAGCATACTAGAGCTTGTTATCCACTGATTTATTTACATCCCGATACCAGGGGAGAGGTCAAGTGAATTACAATATACGGAGTCACCAGGAACTTAAATAGTGTGACGTTCAAGTGCCTGCATGTTTCGCCTGTCAGTTGAGCTATTTAGCCAGGTGTTGCACGTTGACACTGATGCCTACAGCATCGTGTAGACTACGGACTTATGAGGGCTTTCGGGAATGTCAACTTACCGCTTGACATGAGTAATGGTGGCAATAGCGTGTCTCTACATGTTTAGCCGTTTTCATATTTTAAATGATACCGCAACTGTTATTGTGCAGGTGACACCTGTAATGCCTATAAATGTGACCGCGTGGTTCAAGAGGCTAATGCTGAGCCAGCACTGTTGAAATCCTCCCATTTGAAATTGTAAACTAAAACGAAACTGTGTTTTATTTTATTTTACCAGGTAAGGCCCACTGAGCTAGCAAGCTCTTTTTTAGGAGCGGCCTGGCCACATGATAGCACAATGAAGTGGGTTTTCACTGTGAAAATGTATAGCAGCCAAATACTCTGAACGCATGCTGATTCTAAATAGAGTGAAAAAAACGGGGGACCCAGAGAAAAATCCACGCGACCACGGGGAGAGACACATTTAAACTCCAAATATACAGCAGGTGCCAGGGTCGGGATCGAACCCACAACCTCCTGTATATCAGGTGTGGTAGTTAACATCTCGCCACCGAGGCACACCTCACAGTTCGATACAATTATGTTGATGGTCCCTGCCCAGTCATCAGTGACTGAATGAAAATCAACACAAGCGAAACTTTGGCTTCCAAACAAAATGTCTATGAGCTGCTGACAAATCTTTTTCAAAAGCTATATAGGAATGAATACCATCTGGTTTCTGGAAAAGAAGGATCCAGTTGGGGATGGTATAATCTTCTGGGAATGTTCCTTGGCAAAGATCGTTCTCCACTGGCAGGATGTAGTGACTGCAATGGAAGCATTTCTTCACCATTTCGCTCGATTCAAAACCCTCAACTGGAACATTGGGTGGAAGGCCTTCTCACGACCCACCTGTCCGTTGTTTCACGTTACCTTAAACACAACACTATCATCTAGGCGAAATGGACCTCGTTAATTTTAATCCAGATTTGGTCTGTAGAACTAAATGCCAAACACTGGTACTGAGCTCTAAAACATATTGCCGTATGTAAGAATAGAATTGGAATGCAGTCGGCATTAAATAAAACCTACGCGGTCCAAATAGTCCAAGTTGTTGGCGTAGGAATTTGATACTTGAGTGAAAATTACAGAATTGTGTATGTGCACACCCAATTTTAATTGGGTGTCCGTCTTTGGTGCGCGATGTTGGGTGTCCGTCTTTGGTGCGCGATGTTTGTTCGTGCTCGGGGGATGACAGCACCGGGCCTCTCTCGTGGCCGTGCATTCATCTCAGCATGACTGCCGGGAGTAGAGCCCTCCAATCGAGCCGAGAGCGAACATCACGGGCTCTGAAGCAGCAGATGCACAGCGGGGAATACTTCCGACAGCATCACGCAACATCACAAGGCCCCCTGACTTATGTTAAACAACAACAGCCACAATCTAAAATAAACAATGCATCATCAATGCATGAGATTTCATTCACATTCCAGGCAGACTGTTTGTTTTCATAATATTTACTTACAGCCAGAAGATAAAAAAAATAGTTTTCTCCTTCGAATAAAATGTTTACTTTTTAAAGTGAATCCAAATTTCAATAACTGAGCAGGGGGGGGGGGGTTCTTCATCTATGTGCAATGAAGACCACAGCCGAAAACGTTACCTGTTAAAATGTCTCCCTTGAATGCAGTATTAGTGCAGAGCGTGATAAGGTTTTTTTTTTATACGTTTGCGGTGTGAACGTACGGTTGTGTTCAATGCGTGCGTCAGCGCGACACAGTTCAGCCAACTCAAGCTACGAAGCGAAACACGGCCGGGATGATCGGGCTGAGCGGGCACAGGAAGGAGGAGGGTATCGACGCCTGCACGGTGCCACTGTGCCACGTCAGCTGCCCTTTTGTCCCTCAATAAACACAAAAACGTTGAATGCAGTTTAACAAAAAAAAAACTTTTAAACATTCTCTTCAACATTCTCACTGTAATCATTGCAAGAATTTAAAAGAAGAGAGCACCCATGTATTGTAACATGCTCTAAGAACGAGGAGGGGAGGGTCTGAACTTGGCGTCGCAAGCTGTGCATGGGACTAAAAGGCGCCGCTCTTTTGTGCTGTAACCGTGCATGCGCAGCGCTCATTACTCATGGAAGTGGGACAGCTGGCACTCCGTGCAAAACAATGAGACCGGCCGGCCTGCGGGTCTCCCCCCCCCAAGGACACACACACACACACCTAACTGCGCCTCCTCGGTCACATTGGAATTCATCAGGATGAGCCTTAAACAGGCAGCAGCAACCAGATGACAACTATTCTAAAGGGACCTTGTGCAAATCTGTGTGGTGGACTAAACCCGACTCGTATAAACGACGCATTAGCGAAGGACTCATGATATTTAGCATCTTCTGGTAATACGCGTGAAAGTCTAACACTTACAGGATGCTCCCTTAAATTATGTATTATTATTTTTTTACAAGTGATGGAAACGTAACACTTTCTCCTTTTGCTGGGTAGTTCCATTGAGCTTCTAACAGCACGCTTAAAGGAGGGATTCTACCGTTGATTGTACAGAAACGTTACTCTTGTTGTCGGGTTGGTGCAAGTGGAGATGATTGATGATTCAGGGCCAAGCAGGTCAGCATAGTAGACGTGGCTACGCGCGTGATGATGTCAGCACAATCCACAATCAACCCCCACCTACCGAGCGCTGGATTATTGCACATGCACTACCAAGTCTGGCTTTCGAATGATGACATCACCGAGTCTTTAACAACCACTTCACAGCAAACGGCGCCGTAATTCCCTCCGTAGAATTTACTGGGCGGCCGGCGGGTTTCAAACTGGCGACGCCGTGTGAACTGGCTCAGTGTTGACGACTAGGCAACAAGCACACGGTGGTGGTGGTGGTCGATCAACCGTGCAGCTCAACCTCCTTCCTTACACTCCATGACCAAGACAAACCCAGAGAAACAAGGCTGCGTGGTAATTGGGGTACACAAAGACGTATGTTTACAGCTGGGTTTAAAATGTTTGGTAAACAGACACCGTTGACCCCAGACTGCCAAATTGGGAGCTCATTGACAAAGTATACACTTAAGTCAATGCTAAAAGACAGCTAAATAATTGAGTCATTTTACAGGTTAAGGTGATTGATTTAGAGACATTTTCCTCTTACATATTTTATAGTATAAAAATTATACTGGTTTAAATAATAAACGTTAGAAATAGTAAAACTATGACCAAGGTTCTTTTGCATATGCACAAATGTTACCTTTTGAAATGCCCTACATGAAATAGAAAAAAAAACCTCTTGTTTCTTAAATCGTAAGTGATTTATTAGTGTGCCTCTCTTACCAGGAATGCATTTAACAATGCTAAGTTTGGTAAGAGTGCCTACATTACACTTGCTATCCCTTCCACAGGTCCATGTTACGGCACCGGAACCTGTATTTATTTATTTACATACATGTTTAATTTGTCGAGGCTTGGCTCTGGCTCAGCGTCTCACACGACTCAGCTCAGGCTTGAGCCACTTGAGCGGCTCAGCCATGGCCTGGCTCAGGCTTGTCAAGGGAATCCTGAGCGTGGCTGGGACTAATGCTCAGACCCAAAGCATGATCGAGCGTGGTCCAAGCATGGCCCTGAGGCGATCCCCCAGCAACTGTAAACTATTTAAACTGTTTTTATTTTACCAGGTAAGGCCCGCAGACCTATGTAGCTCTTTTTCAGAAGTGACTTGGACATCACAAATCATAGCTCAACGAAGCGGATTATCATCACGTGGAAATGTATAGCAGCCAAATACTCTAAAGCCGCGGGGAGAACACGCACGACGTTTCATCAGTAATTACAACCACTGGCAGAGCCAGTGGGGGCGGTGGGGTGACACGTTGCCCCCCCAATGATCCGATCGAAATCCCTAATTTCGATTGGATCATTGGGGTTTATTAGTAATAAATAGGCATTTTGCGACCCCCACTGCCACTGTGTAGCATATTATTATTACGTGCCAGGGACTCTCTGAGATGATAGGACAATAGTCTGAGTCCATAATTGGCAATAAGTAATGGCAAAGCAGTTATAAGTGACCCAGAATTGTGCGCAGTTGCGTATACAGTACACGACTTCCCTGAAGGCATTCACCTTCAGCGAGCGCGATGCCAATCACACAACGCGGTTCGAATTCGACTCTCGATCGATGGCTGCGCCATCGCCGCACACGCGTCTAATAAAAAGCAAGGGACAAGTCCTTACTGACTAACTCCTATCAATTTGCATTGCTGGAGGGGTTGCCACCCCTACCTTAAAATCCTGGCTCCGCCATTGATTACAACCGGCATCATCAGGCGGCAGACATATTTGTGGAGAAATCCTCCTGGATCGTTCTTTAAATAGACTCCAAATATTGAGCATCAGGGTCAGAATCGAACCCACAACCTTCTGCATACCAGGTGAGGTAGTTAAAATATCGCCACCATGGTGCCCCCTGCGATCCAGCCATGCCATTGTGCGTTCGCTCTTATGTTTAAACCGACGGTCACAGAAACAGGAAATAGAGTCAAAGTGTGCGTTCCAAGCTTATGGACGGGACAAATCTGTCCATGAAACAATCGATGTTAACTTTCCGCGAAGCTGTAATTGTTTTATCGACCACAGTGGAATGATAGTCTGAGTTGGCCTAAAGAAGAATTTGAGCTCGTGCACTTTTGATTGCGAGTCTGATGCCCTGGTGCTACTTGGCTCCTGGCCGGATAACACATTTTTATTAACCAGAAATAAACAGAGTTTGTACCGGTAATCAGATTCCCTTATGTCAGCGGTGACCATGATCACTGTAGGAAGCCCTGATTACACTGCTAAGCAATGTGAAATACAAAAGGATTTCATTATGTTTAAAAAGAAGATTTGTCAAGATCTTCGAATTGAAAATACAATTCATAACACTCAACAGCACCAGAAATTTAAGGAAAATTATCCATGTTTTTTTACAACTGATTACTGTTAGTTTTTTTTTTAATATATACCATCCATGTATCTAATCATTATTCAGAAAGCCTCACCAAGTCTCAAGACTCTTTTTTCAGGAGGGCCCTGCATAGTTTTCAGAGTAGGAGCGAAGCTGCAATGTGTCATCCGGACTTGAGTAATATGCAATAGAATCCTTTTGCCAATACCAGTTCCATTGTATGTTTTTTTTAGCTTTCGGAGGAAATTGGAGAACACAGAGGGGAAGCTAACATACAAACTCCACACCAAAATGCACCCAATTCAGGAATATGGGACACAACAGTCTCCACCGCACCGCCACGCCGCCATGAAAGACAATCACGATTAAGAGAATTTGGCAAATTAAGATTCCTCCACTTTAACACGAGCAGTTGCAACCCTCGAACGTCAATGACAATCACGTGGCCAAAACGCTGTTCGACGAAAAGCACTCGCACTCTGTTCAGAAGCATAGGCTCAGCATCGCCTTTTACAAATTCGTTGCGTCGCGCATGACGCCGAGCTGAAGCATTCGCACAAGTAAAGGCCGCGCGTGCCGCATAACGCTGAGCGCACTTCGCATAACGCATTCGCCGCCAAGGTTCTTAACGGCTTGTACTCTAAAGCAGCAGACTGGAACAAAGCACCGTGCGCGGACGACGTGTGAGGTGCGGGGAGCGAGGGAGCGGGCGCCGTGTGTGCAGCGAGCCTACCCGAGCGATATCTCTCATCGCGAGAGCCCGCGTCCCTCCGGCGATTGTGCTTGGAACCCGATGGGGTAGGGTCGGCCTGCGTCCGAGCCTCTGTCTGCAGTGAGGGGTCTACCCCTGTGGGAGCGGGGGGGGGGGAGAGGCAAAGGGGATAGGGACAGAGGGGGTGAAGGTAGAGGTGAGGGAGACAGATTAAACTATTGGAGTGCCACAGTGGAGAGAAGTTAACTACCTTGCCTGGTATACAGGAGGTCGTGGGTTTGAACCCAAACCCAAAACCTGATGTATATTTGTAGTTTGCATGTCTCTATACCCGTGGTCGCGAGTATTTTTCTCCGGATCTTCCGATTTTTTCCCTCCACATTTAGAAACATGTATTTAGAGTATTTGACCACAATACATTTCTATGTGATAGGCCACTTCACTGAGCTATTATTTGTGACCAGGTCGCTTCTGAAAAAGAGCTATATAGCTCAGTGGGGTTTACTCAGTGAGCAAAGCCTCACCGAGTCTCAATACTTTTTCAGGATCCAGCTAAAAAATAATATATATTACAAAAGGGGGCCAAGTTTCCACGTGTAATCCCAATAGAGTAAATTGCAAGTGATTTTTTTTTTACATTGGATGGTTGGTCAACACCAGTTACGTTGTTATAAAGATTTGTTTTACTATGGGAAGAAACCAGAGAACCCGGAGGACACCCGAGTAGAACACGGGCACCAAACTCCAAGCAGAAAGGCACCCGTGTTGGGAATCGAACAAAGAGCCTCCTTGCTGCAAGGCACGAGCGTGATGTGACGACCCCCACACAATGGCAAATTTGACGTACAATTTAACTTGGATTTGACGTACAAATTTAACTTGGATTCACAAATTAATTAGAAAAGCTACACTTCAATTACATGAAGCGTAGTAATGCATTTTCAAGGCCAAGTCACATCTTCTTCAGCAGAAACACATGGAGCTCAATACGACAAAATGACTGTATTTGACAGGATGCCTCCATTGCTCAGTCAACAAGTCCGCAATGGCATCATTGCTCTGAAGACAAGATCATTTAAATCCACAATGCTTCCCCCCATTGCTGATGAGACAAACAATATGCAAAACCTGTAATGTATCTTGTTTTGAATTACCACTGTCTTTTATCAGCAAATAATGTTTGATTCGCAAATTATCTGGCAACAAAATCACATCTGTTAGTAATACATGAAAAGGAGGATAATCTACATATACACCTTTATTTTTCAACTTTTAATACCCATGAGATGCTTCAATTATTTGTACATGAACTGACAAATGTAAAAATATGTTTTCGACTACTAATCGTAGCCGGTATATGAACACGATAAGCAAAATAAACCTTCACAACTGTTCCCAATGGATACTTACGTTTTTTGTAGTCCATGTGGTTCAAAAGTACACTCATAATCCGTGGTAGCAAGTGGTCTCAGCGGTCACAAGATAAGCAGTCGCCCTGCTATAGCCGACCCTTGGCCGCTGAAATGCAGCAGCTACTCGACTGATCCCCACCCCCCCTCCCTTGGATCGGCCTCCCGCAACTCCTTAATAACCCGTCCGGCCAGCCGCCCTAGGGCAGCCGCGTCCGCCCAGGCGCTCCTGAAAGCATAGGTGCACCGCAGCTCCCCGGTTCAACTTGTGGGCCGCCCTAGCGCATTCTGCTGTGGGACACAGAAGCAGCTGGTGCCAGACTGGGCTGAGAAGCTACCAGATGGAGGGCGCGTCTGTCTGTGGTTTGTACTCGCTGGGGGAGTGCGTCTAACGCTCGCTAGCTGGCTCGCTCGCCGCACCGCCCAATGTTCCCCACGCCTCTGCGTCAGCTGCTGTTGCTGCTGTTGGTGGTGGTGCATCCCGTGTACTGCGGCTTCCTGCCCGCCCGCCTGCCCGGACACAGGGCAGTGGTGCACTCACTGAGCACTGCAAACAAAGCAAATCCTGTTTGTAAAGGGGGCCCCCATTCCATTGGCTCGCCACCGGACACTAACGCCACCGTGAATACACTGGCTTTCTGGCAGGCTTTTTGCTGGACCACTGATTGGCACACTGCCACACCAAGCTTTTGTTTAAAAAAAAAAGCTATGTTAATTACAGCCAGGAACCATAGACTTTTGAATGATATCAACTTCAAAGGGATTAAAGCAGATTTATAAGCCGATTTAATTGGTCTTCACACAACCACATAAAAACGATCTCACCGTGTAGTGTTGGTTCATAATGAACTGTTCAAAATAACATAAAAATTGAATAATGCCAGTAAACAGTAGCCTAAATATAATCCAATTACAGTTACTGGCGCATTGTGACGAAACAATGTTTGACCCGGACCTGCAACACAATAGACACAACCAGTAAAGCTTGAATGAGCTAATTAGGACACCGTGTGAAGCCAGCCAACAAGTAATGTGAGAATTCTAGACCGGTAAACATGATACTAACCTGGAAAAATATTAAAGAGAAATATTGTTGTAAGCATTACCACATCGCTGGAAGCAATATCCAGAAAAATATATTATAGATGATATGTCAGCTGTAAGCTGTCATGCCAAACTATGAAGTTCTGCTTCTGTCCATACAGCCAGCGGGAATGTTGGAACCCATACATAGTACTCGCATATGGCTTGTGCTGCCCTCAAGAGAGCAGTCATCTACAAACAGCACTGACGTTTTATAAAAAACTACATTACTGTATGGGGATCTGCATGTGGGTGGCAATCTAGGGTTGAAAACATGTTCCACCCAGTGATAGGTTGCAAGGGCCTTGCAATAAATCTATATTGAAAAGGAATTTCTTTAAAACCGTTTTTTTTTGCGTTCAGTTTGTTGTCCTTTCGCGCACCTCCGATTTGCGCGGTTGCTGCATCACAGACGCCCCATTTGTTAATTTGACAGAATCTTAACACAGGTAGCTAGTTGAAATTTAGACACAATGTTAATCCAAATTGCAATGCAGATGCAATACGCAAAAGGGGGCAAAGGTGGCCTGGGTAGGCAGGCAAACGAGAGGACAATGAAGCAAGACGTTTGGGACAGCAGCTACACGAATTTGATGGCACTGTTAAAATGCAGGCATTTAGCCAGCAGCAGATAGAGACTGGCCGCTGATTGTTTAGAACATTTGCAGCCAATGGTGTTTGGCATTCACAATGTATCTGTTCATTATAAAGGACATCTCTGTTCGGAACTTTCATATCAATTCTGCACGACAATTCATTCATGTCAGCAGAAGCGAGGCAGCATCAGTATTGTTGGGAACATTTTGCAGCACACCAGCAAGTGCAATCACATCTTATTTGAAATGCACTTTGTGTGTCCTTTGAGCATATGATGTACTTTGAGCATAAGATGTACTTTGATGCCCTGTCTGCAGTGACATGACTACAATTATGCCCGTCCTGCTGGGTTAACCTTCAGCATCGTTTTCCTGGCCGCAGCAGCAACAGCATGATCAAGGAGTGAGAGCTTCAAATGGCTGTGGCTTATGCTAAGAAGTCTTCCCTTTGGCACCAACAATGCTGGATGCATGACAGCTAATATTTGAATTAGAGCCTTAAAAGTCCTCATTTTGGGAGCCGTACGCACCGGCTAAAACAGTCTTAATGCATCTTAGACACAATTTTAAATATAGAATTAAATATCAGACGGGAACAGTTATTACACCCTGACTGAGCCGAACACATGGCTTGTGATGTAATATTCATCACAAGTATTTGTGTATTTTGGCCAAAATCCACAGGTAGTCAACCACGCCAGTGTATTTTATTCCAGACGGCCATGCTCTGTGAAATATTGTGCCAGTCAACTACACTATTTAGTCTCCATCTATAATGTAAAGACCAAACAACACAATCTTTCAAATCTGGGGTTATAAACTACTGAAGGTGTTTAATATTAGACAGTTTGCAAGTAATAATTAAGTGCTAACAAATGCCAATAAGTTTGTAAATGATTATAAACTCAGATCACAGTGTTCTGAATGCAGCTATCAGTATGCAATTAGAATGTATAGGTTTACATCGACCTATGCGGTAGTAGATGCATTCCAAAATGGGGCATACAAATGCAAAACCACACGAGGCAGCTCTGCCTGCCGAGTAGCACAAACCATGCATAGCAACATGCAGTGTGAATTCAAACCGCATACTGCATAGAGCGATTTTTGAGTAGACAAAGGTAAGTCGCATATACAACGCGAAATGGCACAAACCAAAATCTTGTAATTGCATTTGAGCTGTTCACGTTGCCAATTGGTGGACGATGCAGTGTTGTATTTTGTCTTACTTTGTCTCACAGTGTGCAGAAAGATTTACTGCAGTCGATCTCCACTTTGTGGGGAAACAGCAACTCGTGCCATGCCTTGTGTTTCTCCAACTGGTCTCGACGTGCTCACAATAAAACATCGGAGTGTTTCTATGGGCTGTGCCTTTCAGGGCTGCTATCCCGGAGGCTCACAAGTACCGTGGACACAACGCCTATCTCAACATTAAATTATTCTCCACACAGACACGCGTTCCAGAGCGGCCCTACCCATGCCATCAATCTCAGCCCGGTGTACTTTTCAGTCTGCCGCCTTCCGAGTGAAGCTGATACACGTTTGTGCAAATGACAATGATGAACCATTCCTAGTGAAACATAATATCTAATTTTTTTTGTGGCAGGGTGGTGGCAGTGGTAGTACCTGTGCCTCACAGCAAGGACCTGGGTTCGATACCCGACTGGGGCCACCTTTCTGCGTGTAGTTCATGTCCTCTCCCACTGTGAGAATTTTATTTTATGTTTTATTTTTATTATTTCCCTTCTACGTGACTTTACCGAAAGAACCAAGAATATGAATATTCTCTCCCACGGTTCTGCATGGGTGTCGTCCGGGTTCTCCAGTTTCCTGCTTTAGTTATACAAGACATAGAATGTAAGTTGTTTTGGCCCAAAGATCCTGATGCTGAAAAAATTACCCGCAAATTACTCAATTGGGAGGCCAAAGCAACGACACCCACGGCTGTAACCAGAAAAGTCATGGGAGACTTTTCTGGTTAAACTAGTGTAAATACAATAAATGTATATGTAGGTGAACACTGTACAAATAAAATGGACATTACATTAACGTTTAAGATCGGTCGGTACACTTAAAAAGTCAATAAAAACCAAATGAAAATGTTGCCTCTAGGCTCTTCAAATATTTGCTAGTTAATCAACAACTATGTCATGAAGAAGCTCATGCAGGACAGCTGCTCAGCGATTGGCCTGAGGTGTGGGAAACGGAGCCGTCAGAGTTTCCTTGAAACTCAAATCGTGGAATTTCAGTGTTCTCACGATGGAGTGAGGGTGTTTTAAGTGACTTAGGGCACAGCCCTAGAAGGACGATAAAGTGAGTACCACCGTATTTGTGGGGAAATCAACAGTGGTTGTCCTGTAGATGGACACGGCCACCGCTATGAAGATGTGGAATTTCCACCACTCGCTCTGCAGGGCTGTATAAACGGGGGAAGAACGTCAATGCCTCATTGCGCGTGGTAGCAGGAGAGCACTTCACGACTCAGCCAGGCATCGCAGGTGACCACCGATTACAATTACTACATTGACCATGCGTGATGCAACGTTCATGAGTGTGCTACGTTGTTGAATGAAGTACTGAAATCACATTCAAGGAAGAACTCGCTTGGTACGACCCCCCCCGTAGAACTCGGATTCGTTCTCGGGATTTTTTTTGTCCCGGAGATATGCTTTAGTAAAAAAAGGACTTAAGAAAATAAAATAGGAATCATACAAAGTCTTTACGAGCGAGAACACGTAGCAGTGCTGGACGAGGAAACATACCCGCCCCCCCATCATTGGCTCAACCAATGAAAAACGACGATTCGATTATAATCTAACGTAATCGTGACCCCGGATCTGTCATCATTAAAATTGAAATTATCTGTGATAATTTCAAATGAATGCGATTCGTTTAGCCAGGTGGGGGAACTCTAGGAGACGAATATAGTCTCAGGCTCCACCTAAAATAAACCTCACCACAGAATTAAAAGATGCTACAAAAATCTTTAACAACGTTCATTGAAGCTCTGTCATTCCCGACAGGTCTGTTCCTTTCACCTGAAGAAGGCCACTTGTGTTGTGGCCGAAACGTCGTGGGAATTTTATTGGGTTATTTTATTTTATTAATTTATTATTTTATTCTCATTCTACGTGGTGGTGACTTTACCGAAAGAACCAAAGAAGACTCACCACAGAAGTTTAGACTGAGGGCATCGTTAAGATCACACGGAGGTCCTGGAGCTCCTCTTTGAGAATGACCCCAGATTGGGAGCGCAGCAGCTCCAACCTCTTCTCCCGCTGCTGCCTTGTATACGTACAATAAACTGCGCTCGTGATTACAGTACAGAAATATTACTGATGTTATTATAATAGATTATTGTTTATTAAAATAATGTTTACCATCTGTGTTATTATCATTAGCGCCATTACCGATTGCCCAAAGAAGCCCACATATTGCTCATACGGAGAAATAACGCTGTCAGGAACGCATCCCCATATACGCAATGGAATAATGACCCATCTTCATCGCCAATTCGAATATTGCTCACTACTCCAGGAACGCATCTTGAGCGCTAAAGCGAGGTCTGCCAAGTATAAAAAGTGCATGTTGATATCGAATCGAGCTATTTACCAAGGAATAAATACAAGGTCTTGATATCAGGGTAAAATGAAGATACCCAAGGTGCGTGAACGTTTAGTGAACGCGGCACCTGCTGCTGTTCGCGAGCGTGACGTCACTCTCGCTAAATATTATTTTTATTTACTCTGCTTGTTAACCCAGGAAAGCCTCACACGGGAGTCCCAAGAGATTTTTTTTTTTCGGTAGGGCCCTGCCAAGTTTTCAAAGCAGGAGTTGATGTTGTTGCTGTGTAATCCCATTTGAGTAATTTACAGGGTAACTTTTCAGCACTGCAATATTTGTTTGACCAATGCCACGTTACCACGTGTATTGTTATAGCGAATATGAAGTCATGCCCTCCAAAGTTTCCACATGACCTTCTCGGCCTATTGAAAACTAAGAAACTGTCAATGTGACCCACGCTCAAAAATTATTTCATATCCCTGTTCTAAATCATGATTCAGCATTTACAAAGCTAAAGAAAAAACTGATAGATTTAAATATTACAGTCTATTAATGTGTATATGCGCGTGTGTGCAGTAGTCGAGCGGTTAGCGTGCTGCGCTATGAACCCGGTGAGCCGAGTTCGATTCCCGCTCACGGGCAACAACAGTGATGATTATCTGAACTGGTCCTGGGCCTCCCCTTGGTCAACTTAGGCTCAAATAAGTACCTGGTGTGATGTGTAAAATCAACACTCAGGACACGAAGGCAGCGGGGTGTAATTATGGCTCCCCACCATGTCGTGTGCCGTGCGAGCCTTCATAGGTGCTCGCTAAAAGCACTTGCCCCAAAATACTGTTAGGCCTACATGGGGGATCTTTGTCTTTGTAAAGTTCTTAAATCAACGTGCACAAAGTGCTTTCCTGGAAGAAAAAAAACTTTCCCAGGAATAAAAAAAACCAGAGGCCATATGTTTGAAGCCGTAAAAGACTTCGTGTAATTCTTATGACAACCATTAGGTTGTGTTTAAAAACAGAGAACGAAGGAAAAATCACCCGGCTATTAAAATTTTCCAGCCTCAATCCATGCCACGTGTAAAAGCAGATAGATTAACCTCTATTTTTCTTTCGCATAAAAACATACAAGAGGAAATTACGAGGTCACAATAAGACTTTATGCCCAAAAGCTCAAGCATTATCATCAGAAGAAGCAGCCATGATCTATCCACTGCAGGGTGAAGGCCTCCCCATAAAGCATTGTCAACCCCCCTATGATGTTTGTGAGGCTATAATTAATCTCACCTCTCTGCACATGGGCTAATCTCATTGCTCCTACTCCACGATCATCGCATTCTGGGATGTGTTCCCTCGCTTCGCTACAATGATTTGAAGAAAGTATCATAAAAACTGAGTGACAGAGTTTTAGCAGCCTGGCGAGAGATATGCATGTTGAACTTTTTTCGCACCATAGGCAGCTAACCACGCTAATCAGAGGTGCGGGAGGGGGGAATGACAACAAACTAAACACGAGAAAATATTACTCTTTCAAAGGCGATTTTGGGTGGCAGCGTGGCGCAGTGTTAACACTTGTGCCTCAAGAAAAGTACCTGGGTTCAATTCCTGTGCCTTTTTTGTGTTAAGTTTGTTTGCTTTCCCTCTGTTCTGTATGGGTTCTTTGATTTCCTCCCATGGCAGATAAAAATAAACACAGAATGACCCCGGTATTTGGCCAAACATACATCCAATTTACTCAATAGGAATTACACTTAAAAACATCCCCACACCCCCCCTCCCCCCTTCTGCAAAAAATCTGCCAGGATCCTCCTGAAAAAGTGCTGAGACAAGGCTGATCATGGGTAAACAAGTAAAATAATAATTTAAAAAAACCGAGAAATAAGATGCCGCAGATGAGATGAGGGGGGGTGATCTAGAAATGACGCCTGGAGGGCGAAGTATTTATTTGTACAATGATGTGGCTCCAGAAACGACTTCTGGGACGGCTACCATAGACGGAAGGTGAAGTGAGTCTCTGAGCTTATAGAGAGAGTCGGCGGCGGGGGGGGGGGGGGCGAAGGGCATAGAGAAGTAGTAACTAGAATGTTTTATCTCATTCCTTTAATCTTATCAGTACACAGGCGATAAATTCCTCAGAGCACAATAATAAATGATGCAATTGCCTGGCTGGGATGTGATGCTTGGGGAGGAGGGGTTGGCTCGTTTGAGGTGCCGATTACCACCCCCCCCCCCCCCAGGAGGACGAGTCATTTTGTAATGTTAGAAAGTTTTTAAGGTTGTAGGGGACGTAGGCTGCGGCGTGAAAACCGTGCAGGAGAAGTGTATAATGAATGAGGATGGGGCAACGTCAGTGCCACGTTGCCATGACCAAACGCACAACGTGAAATCAATGTCTTCATAAAGCAAAACGCACACACACAGCGTGCAACAAATGCGTTACTGACACAAAACACACGTGACATCAATGACTTACTGACAGAAAACACACAATGTGGAAATCAATACCTTACGAACACAAATCGAACTAATACACAACGTGAAACACACGCCTTACTGACGCACAACCAACTTATCCGCAACATGAAACCCGCGTCTTACTCGCACGGGGTAGACTAGTGGCGTGGACTCGTTACCTCTCTGTGTACTGTGGCCTCGCGAACCTCGTTGGAAGTAGGCAAGGAGAGGGCGGGGGGGGGGAGGTAGCGGTGTTGACTCGGAGACCGCCGTACAAAACGCGTTGGGAGGACCACTCGCTGGGTTAAGTCACGGATTCATCAGTAAACATAAATACCGATGGCAAGTGTAATGAATGTTCAGACGGGAACAAAAACGCGCATTTAAAATACGTTCAGGAAGTAATACGTGGCAGAGAAGTGCTTGGCAGTACTGGACGCGTATTGCACTGCAAGTGCGGTGTGTAACGAGACGTTCAGGCGCGCGCGCGTTTGTTTTGAACGAACCTTGCACTTGTGGGATGTAAGGCGACAGCAGCTTGGCCCTCTTTTTCTCGTAACCCTTCTGCGTGATGTCACCTGCCGAAGAAGGGAAAAAGCTGCGTGAGATGCGGCGGCGGCGGCGGCGGCGGCGGCGGCTCAGGCGTTGTGAAAGTTGTTCGTGATCGTTGCCTCCGGAGGGACTCGCCCACTCTCGAGGCGAGCAAAAACCCACACCGGCTGAAACATTACGCGGCGAGTGGGAAATACCGTCGAAAATCGAGCCCAGCTACAAGGATATCGACTGCCGTGACTTAGATCACATCGGTGTATGCGGCGAATGAGATTTAAACGATCGAGTCAGGCGATGAGGGCCTGATCCGGATTGAAGACTTAGCAACACCCATTCAAATCTACAAACCCCCTCCCCCCGCCCCCCCCCCCCGTGCGGTTTAAGCATTTTACACATAGCACGTATAACACACGATAATCACGCGCGTCGCACAGAGTATTAGTATGTAAATAATCAGACGTATACATCGCCCTCACGTATCTATTTCTCCAGACACAAAAGTATTTTTTTTTACACAACCCATCGGCCCCCAAAGCCTTCTGCGAGTGCAAACTCTCAGCAGCACCGATTCAATGCACATGCCAAATGCAGTCCCGAGTGTTGTTCGTATTGAATCAATGCTGCTGAAATAGTATGCAGTCTTCCGTTGGGGCTCATGGGTTGTGTAAACATACTACTTTTTTGTTTTAAGGTGCGAAGGAGACACGATACGTGAACGAGACGTATTATTTGCCGATCTCCAAACAGCAGAGGTCACTTTCTTTCTCGACGTACGGCAGCATCATTCGACATCCCTGAGAAGCCCGGCCCGTCCAGACGGTGCTGGGAGACCACAAGCAGAGCAACCACCACCGCCACCGCCACCACCACCGCCACCACCACCACTGCGGTGCAGGGAGGCGTGCGGTGCCTCCCGCGCCACACGCAGCCTGCACTGCTGCCAGACCCACGCGGATCCTCCCTCCTCCTTCTCATCCCCTGGGTGACCCGCCCCCCCCCCCGTGGCCCAGCCAATCGCATCCAGCAAATCTCAAGCCCGTTTAAAGGGACAAGCATGCACCGAGGTGCCACACCACCCCAGCCACCCCTCCACGCCCCTCAGAGCATATGCGCTTCTGACACTCCCTTCCCATCCCGGTCTGTCCCGCCCCCTACAGCAGAGTGTACCGGGCCAAGTGACAGACAGACAGACAGCCATTTACCACTCAGTGTGAGGGACAGGCAGCTGGCTGGGAGGGAACCCCCTGCCGTGAGCCAATTAGCAGTGAAGCGCACACACACCAAGTCTCCCATGCTACCCCCCCCCCCTTCTCTAGCTCATTACGCATTTTACATATGTAAACGTAGCTGTGTTGCTGGGGTAGAAAAACCAGGACTTGTTTGGTTGCTAAAATATGTTCACGTGAAAAGCCACTTCGTTGAGCTATGTCATTTGTGGCCCGGTCACTTTGGGAAAAGAGCTAAATAGCTCAGTGGGCTTTACCTGGTAAAATAGAAACAGATATGGCTATTTTAAGTGAGGCTTAATTTGCTCGAGTTACTTATTAAAATTAGTGCATACCACGGCATGCCCCTTTTAAATAATTCCCAACATTCCCAAACACGAATGGTACTGCAAAGCTATGGCATTTGTGTTTCAAATATAAACCGAACACTCCGAAGAAGCCCACAGCAATGTGACCACGGCTGACCTGTTCACCTCGTTTTAGGACAACACAGAGAGCACTTGCTTTCAAAGCAGGTCAGAAGCAAACTAACTCTTTGCTCGTCGGTTGGACCTTAGCTGGGAATCGTGGGTCAGACAGCGTGTGTGCTGGCTGGCCCATTCGCTAGGGTTAACTCGCACGCTATGTATAACTACACCTAGCTAGAGAACCAACGTGTTACCGGAGGTTGTGTAAGTAAACGTCTTGCCTCCCAGTTAGTGTGTGTGCCTCAGTGCATCACACACGACACTAAGGTATAAATTCAAGCTTGGGCAAGGCAGCAAAACCACAACAACAACAGTCCCAGAACACAGCAAGACAACAACACACAGTCCCCCTCAATAACACTGCACATTTAAATTGAGCTATCGATACACGTCTACGGATCAAAGTTACAAGTCACACTGGCAAATGTGGTTCCATCCAATCTTCTGCTTCAGGATACATGCACATACAAAAACAATTGTTTTTATATATATACTGAGTTTAACACGTTTAATTGTAATTAGTATGCTTTGTTTAATGAATTGAAAAATCTGTTTTGTTTATACATTGTTCTTGTTTTGGTGTGGTTTTCATATAAGCCCTCTTGGGTTTCCAACCTCACCTGCACATCTTTTTGTTACTTTGTTTTTTTTTATTTGCACTGTTTGTCTTTTACTTGTCTCTTGTGTGCAAATAAAGAATAAGAATAATGAGGGCACAAGGTTGTTCCAAAACGTCGGTGCTGCAACGGCAAAGGCTTTGTCACCTATTCCAATTCAGGTAGGCCACAATGAGAGAAGAACAAGGCACCTCGACAGGGGTTGGCCCATGGCTTTTTCCCCGAAACATTCAGCGCCTGAACCACCAACAAAAACACAAATGATCTTGCACATGTTTACCCACTGAGAATATCGAACACTTAACAGCCCCGATTTTAATCCATTATCACACAGCCAATGCAATTCCAAGCGGCCACATTGTGTGAACCTGTCATCAGCTTATTCACAAATTAGGTTTCAATAGGCCTCGGTTCCACTTGTGAAAAAAAAGCTACTTGTTGTCATTACTATAACTAACCATTTAAACAGATACCAAAGGTGCCCGTTCCCCATTTTTCTATGCCTTGCTATTCATAACCGGTTTGGCTTATGTTGACGGTGTGTACGTGCGTCACAACGTGATGTATCGGGCCCGCACATTGCCTCAATACAAATACATATTTTTTTAAAATAGGTATGAAAGGAGAGTAGTTGAAGAACACACAAGTGTTTTATTTGTATATCATATCAGGATATCAAAATCAGAATATTTATTGATACTGGAAGAATCCGCTGAGCGAAAAAAGCTCTTTTTCACATGTCTAGTCGGAGCGGGTAAGAATGTTACATCAACAAACAATACAAAAACATAATAGCACTGCAAAGTACAAGAAAGGTAAACGAAACACATACAAGTACAACTAAACCACCCCCATCCTACCAGAAAAAACCCCACTGAGGAATTAACTTATTTTTCAAAAGCGACCTGCACACAAATTATAGCTCAACATTTATATGTGATATGCAGTATTTGACAGAAGCTTATTTTGTTACCCACTTTATTAACTGTCGTGCTTGGCCACGTGTTCAGGAATGCACACAGACGGAGTCAGTATCGTTCGATAGGCACAGATAAATCCGAGTCTTTTCATCTGTGAGGGCACGGGCCTAAGCTATGGCACGTGTCGAAGGTGAGACACGACTTTGGCAGATGTAGGAATTGAAGTTGGGCATTGCCCAGTCTGAAAATAATCGTTCTTAAACCCTAAATTGATGGCAGTGGTAGGGAATGGCATTTCTACATGGTAATTACAGCCCATTTGACAGATAGAGAAGGCGGGAAATTATAGAGATGTAAAATATACAGTACAGTAACTGCGAGACAGCTGCGATGGTCCGATGAGAGCAGATGTTGGACCGAGAGACTTTAATAAAGATGGAAATCTGTGCAGTGGTTGTAAAACCTGCCCTGTCTGACAAGAGGAAGGAAACAATGAACATGTGTGGTACCATCACGGGGGCAATATACACGATGGCCTCCTGACCCTGACAAGAGATGAGTGCAACGGATCTTAAAAAAAAATTGTGTGTAACTAGGATGAACCCATATCAAACAAAGGAGGCTCTTGAATATAAAAGCTGGCAATTCTAGATTTGAAGCTTTCGTGACTGCAAGGATCCATACTCTTTGGTTCTATTCGGTAAAGTCACGTAGGTAAAAAAATTGATTTTTGTTGTTTTATTTTTTACCTACGTGACTTTACCGAAGAGAACCAAAGAGTATAAAAGCTGGCAGTTCACCAAGAATGGTTTAAATAAGCCTCACACTGCTAATGTGACCACTGAACGTCAAAAAATGCTCCAGTTTGCTTCTAATAAACCACGTCTGCTAAATATATATATTTATGCACATAAGTGCGCACTACCATTAGACTTTGCGGCTGGTGATATGTGTAAAATATACTTCCAAGATGTCTGGGGCAGCTTGGAAGAGGAGGAAAAAATACTCCCTCTAGGAGGCCGTTCTGCCAACGGTGGAATGAGCAAGCAATTACAGTGCTGCACCTTTATCTTTACCCTATTTGCAAAGCCTGAAATTTGTAATTCACTGGCTCATGCATTTTCCGGATGTGAGCTGGGAAATCGAAAATCAATGTGAAAACACTGTCCAGGTTTTTATGGAACTATACTCACACGCCCGCTAGAAGGGATGCAGGCCCGTGGTCCAGAATAACAACCACCAAGTGACAGCTATGGAGGAATAGTGCCCGAGAGGACGTGCCGTATGAAGAGAGCAATTAAATCTGTGCAGGTGCGAGGTGGATTGCTACATCACACAGGATCGTGAGGGACGGGCAACAGCTTAGGGAGTCACGGCTTAGGGAGTCCGTCATTCAGATGTGGATTGGCCATGGCTAACGATGATGTGCCCCCTACTGATTGCAGCAGTGAGGAGTGTCTAATTATAAAAGCCTACGGTTAATTAACAAGCACCGGGGCCAATCACTCGTGTGGCTTGGGTCCAGGTGGATGGGGTGGAGAGATCAGGGCGAGGGTGAGATGTGCAACCTTAAAGATGACTTGTGCCATAGACAAAAGGAATGGGATTGCACTTGAACCATAGGGTGTCCTTTTTAAAAAAATAATGCACCTAACCTTTACCTATTCCGATGACGTACACAAGCCATCAGTTTTTTATTCTGAATCCATTCCAATGACGTATGCGTACACGCACCTCCAATTAGCACGGTTGGCTGTGTACGATGTGAAAGGAATTCAACATACGTAAATACATGCAGCCATGTGAAAATTATCACATACGAATTTAACATATGTGTACGTAATCAGAATGGAATCGGAATAAAAATAATAATTCATCGTTACGTCTTCAGGTCGAAAGACGTACCGAGGCTCCCACAAGGCCATGTGGGAGGGCATGTGGCACAGTTTGGCACCAGCTATCGTAGAGTGTGGTCGTGTCGCTACAGTTCTCTGTGGTGAGTGCAATGTCTTTAAAAACAACGGCGTTAGGCCTCTCTAAATAAAATTAACGCTCGGCCGCTGGCGCATTCCGAAATTCAGCGGTGAATGGGACCCACCCTGCAGCTTGCAGATGTTTCGGAACAGCAAAGGGATAACACTTATATGCACAATGAAAACGACATAGATTTGAAGCTTTCGTGACTGCAAGGATCCATACTCTTTGGTTCCATTCGGTAAAGTCAAGTAGGTAAAAAATAAAACAACAAAAATCACGACGTTTCGGGCCACAACACAAGCGGCCTTCATCAGGTGAAGGGACCAGAATGTCTCGAAGACTGCTCTGGAGTGAAACACAGCCAAGCTCAGCCCACGGCCTTTAAGCTTCACCTGATGAAGGCCGCTTGCGTTGTGGCCGAAACGTCGTGATTTTTGTTGTTTTAGTTTTTACCTACGTGACTTTACCGAATAGAACCAAAGAGTATGAAAACGACATAATTATTTACGTCGCATGTACAAATACACACCAACCATTCCGTACTGTATCTATTGGGTGTGTTAGTTGGTTCTGTGAACTTCGATCTGCAGAGCTGTCACTTAATTCGTGAGAAGGCGATGGACGTCCCAGTGATGTTTGGTCGAGTTTTCTGAGCTCATCCATTGGACTGTAAATCCACAATGGGCTGATGGTCCAATGCCGGACTGTTTGACGGTATTGCCTAGGCATGCTTCTCTAAGCAGATATGTGTCTATGAATCCAGGTGTGATGAGGTTTAGCATTAACTTGTGTTTTTTTAGATTATAGCCTCTTCTTTCATAAGTTCAAAACTTATCACACTGTGGTTGCTTCAAATGTTGCGTGGTTTTAAACCGTATTAAGCATTATTATTTTTATTTTACCAGGTAAGGCACACGGAGATATATAGCTCTTTTTCAGAAGTGATCTGGCCACAAACCATATCTCAACGAAGTGTTGATAAATATCGTGTGGAAATTTAAAGCAGCCAAATACTCGAAACGCCTATTTCTAAATGTGGAGGAAAAAAACGGAGGACACCGAGAAAAATCCACGTGACCACGAGGAGAACATGCAAACTCCAAATATATCGGCGTCAGGATCGGGATCGAACCCACGAACTCCTGCATACCAGGCGAGGTAGATAACATCTCACCACCGTGGCACCCTTTACTTCACGGCAGATTCGTTTTGGGAAATAATGTGCCCAAGTCACTCCAGTGTTACCCAAAACGACAATTCCTCAAGGTGATGTGCTTCGCCGTTTCATCAATAAGCGGAGACTGGCCCCTTGTGTCTCTATTCACTGCCGAAATATCGTATACGTGATGCTATACAAATCAAAACTGGAATAAATGTTCAGTTCCTTTTGGATCTGAATCTTGTACACACGTGACTCAACTGTACATGTGACGACATTGTTTATACAACGTTGGACTTTACCTCCTCCCTCGGCGGCGTGCCTTGTAAATTCCCCCACCTCAGCCGATAATTTCCCCCACCTCAGCCGTATAACGCCTTGAGACGCCCCTCCCCCGGCCCTCTACGTACCCTGCACGCAGGTGAACTTCATTCACCTGCGCGCAAGTCGGGGCTTGCCCATCCTGTGTTACGGGATAGGGCAAATTACCAGGTCGCTCGGCGGAAACAACCAATAAACTCCGAGCGTTGTGCCCGGGCAAGCCCTTCTCTTGCTCACAGCAGGGCCTTCACGACTCGACAGCACCACCACCCCCTCCCCGCCCCGCCCCCCACGTGGAGCAAGCCCTTGCCACGACCACGTGGCCCGCGCGAAAACTCCTGCGGGCGGCCCTGCCTCGCACCCCCACCCTGCTCCTCCTCACCCCGCCTGTGCGCTGCTCACCCCCCCCTGCCCCCCCCGTGCAGGAGGAGCATGGTTCACTAAAAGGTTTAGTAGTTTAGCAACACGAATTCCGCATGCGCTGCACATGCCTCTATGATATAACAAGAATGGAATGGAGGGGGCAAAGTAAAATAAACGACGGGATTATGTACTTCACAAATATGATACGATAAAGAATAAGAAACAAAATCGCATTTCTGTACTTGAAGTGTCGTTTGGATGTTACCACTGACGGGAAAATTTTTGTTTTAATTGTCCTTCCTTGCACAGTGTAAATTCACATCTCACTAACAATTCCATGCCAACATCCACACGAAAACATCGCAGGTGTCCTTAGCCAGTCCAGAACCACATGGCTTTCACGCTGCAGCATGTGAACCACACAGAGGCCACCATTATCACTGGCGTCCCTGAGCAATAAGATATAAAACTCAACACGTGCTCCAAAAACACTCTGTATGTGCGTGTGGCCTTCAAAGGATAAAATGTATAATAGGCAACGTTTCGGGCAATGGCCCTTCATAGCACATAAACAGAGAGGCCAGAGAGACAAGAGTGGATAAGACTTGGAGACTGTCGTATACCATGATACAAGGTCCGGCCAGACCACCACAGTCTCAGCAAAGTGACTCCCTTCCCAAACACACATTCCTCTTTGACAATGGAGAGATGGGAGGGTAAAAATGATAGTCGGGGAAAATGGATGGCATCTCAGGCCAACCTGGTTTTTACGTGCCTCGAAAATCCTTCCGACCATTTAACATTTCACAAGTTGGGGGTGCGGCGGCGGGGGGGGGGGTGAAAGGCAACGTGACTCAACGATTCAGAGGGTGGCGGCAGGGCTAGAGGAGACATTGAACATGTTCCATTGAATGAGTTGAAGTTAAAAATAGCAGAGCTCCCAGCCAAGCTTGGCCGTGTGGCCCAAAGGGGTGCAGACGAGACGGCCCCATGCGACATGCAAACCGTCGGGTTCCATTCCCAAGCTCGGATAACACGTCCTCGTTTTCGTAAAAAAAAAAAACCACAACGCTTTTAAGAAAATAATTCTCATTATACCTCATGATTGCCCAGGGGTCGGAAACCAAACTAATAAGAGCAGATAATTTTTCTTCGAATTCGGTAACAACAAAAAAACCTAAATATTTCAAGAGCTGCAAATTGCGTGTGAATAACGCGTCACAAAGCAGGCCTTAAAGAGCCGCATGCGGCTCTGGAGCCGCAGGTTTCTGACCCCTGCCCATTACCAATGAAGAGTTGCCTGTTAACCAAGGCCGTAATTATAATATATATTGGGGGGGGGGGGGGAACATCCCCCCCCCAATACAGTATTCAAATATGCTCAAAATGTCCCCTCCAATATATTGCTATAAAATAGATTTCTGTTTATATGATTGTGGTTATGGTTGTACTTTATAAATCCCTAATCTCTGTCATTACATACAATGAAACAAGAAAAGGTAAAAAATAAAAAAAAACAGAGCAATGTAATACAATTTACTATTAGACATTATTGTGGAAAATAAATAAAAAGTAAATCCCATGTGTTAGTGAATTATTTTAATATATTAGGCAGGAAATGGCAGGGAATTTGTTTTAAAATTTAGATTTTTTTTCTGGGGGGGGGACCCCCAGCCCCCCTGGAAGATTTGCCCCCCCCCCCAATGTTGACTCCATGGCTACGGCCTTGCTGTTAACTATTTTAAAACCGACTATAATTTAACTGAACCAATTTCCTTCGCATGGTACAGTGAGTCCCCCTGTTGTCCTTTCCTCATGGGGGGATGGGGGAGGGTGTGTGAGGCCCGGGAGAAATTCCACCGTGTGGGCCCCCCTCCTCCACCAATGCTTTCAAACTAAACCAGAAGTATTATACTGTATCTGACACCGTGACGGCGAAGCGCTGGGCCCCCCAAAGCGCAGGACACGGGGCGGTCGCTCCGATTCGCCGTGTACCCCAGGGACGGCTCTGCCTACAGTGTCTCTCAACTGAGCAAGGCTGTAGCAGACCCAACAGAAATAAGCCAAAAAGCCTAAAACTATTATCCCATAGATATGTATGTGTTCTGGATTGTTTGACAAGAAACGCACTCAAGTTGTGCTCGTGTGCATCGTGAAGGCACTTTAAGCATGTCGCTGTCTTCACTACCTTAAATATCTTAACAGTTCAACACAGAGACATCACAAAAAACCCTATGATATTGCCTGACTGTTAATTAAGTCCGTGTATTTCATTAACACAACTTCACTTATGCAGGAAAGTTCAGGACACATAGCTACATTACTACAACATAAGGGCTAATCGTTTTTGTGAGTTGCGTATTTCTTAAAACAGTCTATACCGAGTACTGTATAATAGTAAAGGCTTTCAACAGTAAAAGGCATGTAAATAATACTACTTGTGTTTTACCACTAGACTTTAAGTACTTAGGTTCCGAGCCCCGTGTCCAGAAACCAATCATTGTCTATGGGGATTATAAGGGATATGGCTAAGAACATTGTTCACCACTCATAACGACTAAATGTGTGAATGTACAGTCAGTTACAAAATTCACATCAGGTTTATCATCTCTGCACGGTCAAAAATAGATCACCAACAGTGGGTGTCCTTCAGAGAGACTCCCTCTTCCCTATGGGAATGTGAAATTTCCAGCAATGGATCACGGTTAACAAAATATGAAGGAGCGCATGACTGGAAGGTGCACTTCGGTAATGTCTTCTTAAGAGAAATAACTAAGGTAGAATGTTTCAGGGGTGGAAATATTTTCTTGTTATCTTTCACGCTATTAAAAGGCATTGACAATTATTGCACAGACCAAAAAAGTAGCCTCAAGCAGGGAACGTGTATTCATAACAGATTGAAATGTGAATAATTGGAAGCAACTGCAAGGGGCCACACTGCTGCCCAAGAGACCCATACCACACATTCCACAACTTACTACACCGCAGCCTCACATTGGTGGACTATTTAAAAACACCTTTCCATACACAAAACACCACCTGTACATTCTTGGGTAATTGGAAGTGCCAACGTTTATACTAATGCATTATTGAAATGCTATACGAGGCCTATTCTCAAATGGTATGATCCAAAGTATGCGATACAATAAAGTGCACCGATATCAGAGCCTCGTCGCACCGGTCAAGGGCATATGCATTAATTGGGCTCAGTGTAATCCTCGACACATACCGAGAACTGCCAACGGAAATCTAATTTAACAGTAAAATAACACCCTCGCATCACTCGAGTCTTGGCTATAAACGGCAGAGTGGGATCTCACACGAGGTCCCATGGCAGCCTAATGTACACAACCTCAGAATTCCACCACGCGGCATGACCGATGGTCTGGGCACTTCTGACACTTTACGCTTGTTCAAAACTTCTGAACCAAAACATTAATCGGCATTTTTCACTGCGCTGATTTATTGCGGGGTCACTCCGTTCCCTTTTACCTGCTGTGCATCATCGCACATTGTCAGTTGTGCGTCAACCTACTACAGTGGTTGGCACACAAGGGAGCGAGATCGTGGATAAAATTAATCATCACCCAGGGAGTAGAAACATATGGCAACTGTTCACGTATCGCACGCACGACTTGCATTGAACAAGGACAATGTTAGTACAGAACCAACTCATTGGGTCTCACGGACAGCTAACAGACAAGCAAATCATAAACGCGTATACAGTGCAAGCATCCAACAAGGATGAACTTAAGTCTTGGGATGATTTCAGAAGCGTCTTTCTAAAGATGTTTTATTCAAACCCATGCATGTCCAAATAAACCGTATAATCCAGAGAAAACCTACACGGACAAAGATGGATCACTGAAACGTGGCACAAATAGGTCAACACAACCTACCTGGTGTGCTTCTACTTGCAGGTAGCCCAGCATGAAAGCGAGATGTGCCACCGTTTAAACATTAAAAATAAAAATAAACTGCAAAGCCCACATGTTCCTGAATGCAAATCTAAGGCACATCGTGGCAATCAAACGTGGCAATGACAAACGACATGTTTGGGATAAAGCTTGCATTGCGACGTACAATGCTCACGTTGCCTGACTTGCCAGTGCCAGCGTGCTAGAGCACGCATTCTTCGCATTGCATTTGCTTTGCTTGGCAGCTTGCATTCGGAGAGGGCACCTGGGTTTCATCAGGTCTAAGGGCATAGCAACACCTGCTCTTCAAGGGTCTCTTGGGAATGTAAATCTATGCCCTTGCACTGCAGCTGAGAGGAGCTGGCCGCAAGCCTCTATCGTCAAAAAAACAAATATATATATATAATTCGGTGGAGGTTTAATTTGAGTACTTATACCGGCCGGCAAAGAGCAAGTGTGTTGGTTAACCTCTTAACAACCTTTAAGTTACATACACATATCCTTAACCGCTTTCAGTTGAATATTTTATTTTTATAAATTTAAGGTCTTATCACGACAATACAAAATAAAGCGCCTTTATCACAATTATGTTTTATTTATTTTCCTGACACACATCTCCAATTGTTACAACAAAAGCTACTGATAGCTCATTTATCGTCATACATTTTAGTACGCCAGACAAATAAAAGTCACTGCGTGGTTTCCTTAATCCTGTTGATCGTCATAAGCCGAGCCGAGTAAGGGAGCATACAAGCACGTATCAGCTTCTACTCTCCTGTGCCACCTGCTAAGGTCCCTACTGGGACAGCATGTAATTTGAACTCTTTCGCACCATACCTAGCTAACCGTTCTACCTTCTTAGGGGGTCTCCTCCTGGTAAAGCCACCAAGCGAGCCCCCTTCCTCGACAGCAACAATCGATTTGATTGCATCTGCCCTGCCTGTGACTGGGCCCGTGGCCCCCTTCTTACACGAGGTTCACAGGCTCAGAGAAGCCAACAGCAGCATCAACACCAAGGGCGGGGGAGCGAGAAGCCACGTGGCCAAAGTTCCGTGGCCGGCGTTCCACTATCACACAGGTAACAAGCCTCATCTTAGTCTCCTGTGGTAGCCTAATGCGTAAACAGGCATCGCACCGGTTCCCCAACATTTTGTGAGGAGACCTGGTAACACAGGAGTTCCATCGTGCCGACAGTAACACTCTGAGTCTCCCTGTCCTAAAATCCATAACGCAGGGCAGAAGCACAAGAACTTAATGTTACAATTAGCATAGTGACCTACATGTCTTGGGAAGCTTAAACTCCTACCAAAGACATGCCCTTTTAAGTTACAAATTTAGTTATTGGCTTAAACAGGCTCTATTCTAACAAAATCAAATGGCTTAGACATAGAGGATCTATATTGCTTCTAGTTCAAAATGTAGCACACAATGTTAGAGAGTATAGTTCTCGTGACACTTAAAATATAGCATTTGAATGGGCTCAACTTCGAAAACAAACTACTTTACTTGTCTGATAAATAAGGCAAGAATAGAAAGGATGGAGATTGGGAGGGGTCTAAATCACGTGGGAGTTATGTTATCATCGACTGCAGCTTCGCAATGACATCATTAAAACAAAAGCCACAAGTTCAATCTGGCCAAGAGAAACAGGACATCCTGGAGACTTGTATTTAGTGGCTTTCTGTCTTTGATCCATTGCTTTAAACTACACTGCCAAACTTGGTTGCAATGCATTCAGCCGTAACTTCTAAACTCTTTTCGTGGACCAATCTTAATACACACTATCTTTTTTCTTTGCTTAAAAACCGTAAAAAAAATCAATAGTGTACACACACTGGCAGTTCGCGCATTCCCACCAGTGTGTGTACATCAGTCTGGGCTGCTCTATCTAAACAAGCATCAGCCCACAAAACACACCCCAATGCCCTCATCCCTTATCGTTCCTTTATAGCGAAGTGGTTCTTAGTGCTCATCATCTGATGTGGCCGAACCAAGCAAAGAAGTGCTGGGGCCAATCGCATCGTAATGGTAGTATCAGTCCAGCTGGGAGTACCTATTGGTTGCCACGGACACATTTTCTCAAAATCTATTCAGTTGGTGGACTAAACTGCACAATGGTCATTCAGTTATTTTGAGCTGGTGGTCTGGACAAGGCTGAGAGATTTTGAACCTGCAATGCTGCACATCTTTGTGTGTTGTCAAAACTAAAATCGATTGGGTTTTATTTTCCTAGATTCCCACCGGATTTATACACGTAGAGCTTTTTTAACGTATATAACACTTGAAATTAAACATGTTGTTTTGTATAATGCCAACAAACAAACATTACTAATTAATTGTAGACACCCTTTGTGTTCAAACCAAGGCCGATTCAAATGTTAAAGCACTGCAAGTTGTGGTTCTGTTAGATTTCAAAAAGTAAACGGCAAAATAAATGGCAAATAATTATCTGTACGTCGTACACTGCATAACCATCCATAAACAAAGCAAGTCGATGAATGCCTCGATCACTGACCGATATTATACTGGAAGCAGCTCGTGTCAATGGCGAGCCAGGCAACGCTTGGCTGGAAACGCTGCGTGCTGAGAAAGCAAAACAACTCCAGTGATGTCCCGCAAGGCATCAAAAGGCGTATTTCTTGCGTCACACGCACCGGGCACATTAACGGGTCCAGTGTTCAACACTGCATCACATTAAATAATAAGCACCGTCACCTAGTGGATGAACGTACAAATTGCAGTAAAACATAGAGGCACAGACACGACCGCGGAGTAGACCAATGCAAAAGGTGTGGCCGCTAACACTAAGACCCTTCCCACAACACATCGCTCTACTCAACTGAATTTAGATAGAACCCTGGCGTAGTCAGTCCAAGATGTACCGTTTGTCATTGCAGAAGTGCAGGGTTACCTGCACAATGAACACAAGAGTGGCTGTCAGGCAATCATACGCAGCTATCTGATACAATTTGTGAGATATTATTGGAACAAAGTGATTTTGTGCGTTTACCATGGCTGCCACATTAAATGTTACCCCGCTTAAACGTGTTCATCTCTATTTATAGCCAGTGGTGGAATTTCCACATTCATATGGCAGGGCCTGTTGCTCCAGAGGACTACGACTATACTCTTTGGTTCTATTGGGTAAAGTCACGTAGGTGAAAATAAAATAACAAAAAAAATCACGACGTTTCGGCCACAACACAAGCGGCCTTCATCAGGTGAAGGGACGAGACTGTCTGGAGGACAGCGCTGGAGTGGAAGAAGCCACGCTCAGATCGCGACCTTTAAGCTGTGTGAGAAGAAAAAGACCACGCGCCTTGACAAAGGAATTAGCATATAATTTAGCATTGAAATGGCTCATTGAAATAGCTAAGTTAAAGTATACACATCCGCAGAGGTACCCCTTGACAAAGGAATTAGCGCTGCTTGACAAAAGGAATTAGCATATAATTTAGCATTGAAATGGCTCATTGAAATAGCTAAGTTAAAGTGACTTTACCCAATAGAACCAAAGAGTATGGATCCTAGCAGTCACGAAAGCTTCAAATCTGGAAAGGACTGCGACTGTTGATCTCCCACATACTGTCAGTTAATTTTATCAAACCCAGAGTGAGAAGGGCTGAAGTCAACTTCCAACTGCGATTTGAACTGGAAACTTCCAATTGTGATCTACATGATGTGGCTTGGCTCAGCTTTAGCCCTGGCTAAAATGAGCCAGCTCAAAACCATGGTTAACTTGAGCTGGCTCTGAGAATGTCAGCCATGCTTAGTATTCCCAGGAGCTAAGCCTGAGCCAGGCCATGACTGAGCTTTTCGCTCATTCGTCTCAGGAGTACCACGGTGGCGAAATGTTAAATAATACCTTGCCTGGTATAAAATAGGCTGTGGGTTTGATCAAGTCCCTGATGTCTGTTGTATATTTGGAGTTTGCATGTTATCCTTGTGGGCGCGTGGATTTTTTCTCAGGGTCCTCTGGTTTTTCCCTTCACATTTTAAATCAACATGCATTTAGAGTATTGGGCTAAAATACATTTCCAAATGATAAGCCACTTCGCTGAGAAACCATTTATGGCCAGGTCGCTTCTGAAAAAGAGCTATATAGCTCAGTCGGCCTTACCCGGTAAAAAATATGAATACAAAGTAAACACAAATTTTAAATAATAGTTTAAAATAGAATCCAAATTAACGACTCAGGCCTGAGCTGAGGCTGAGTGTTAAAGGGCTGAGCCAGAGCTGAGCTTTGATTGAGAACGCGGCTTGAAGTCCACGTTCCTCCCAGACCCGCTGGGGCAATCCACGCACAGGTTTCACCCCTACCACTTACAGCAGGCCGACTCCTAAGCATGAGCGGCAGCAGTTGCAGAAACGCAACGCCAATTCAAGCTGACAATGGCAACGGGGTCGTGTAATGCTGAGACTCGTGCCTCACAGCAAGAAGGGCCTGAGTTTGATCCCTGACTTTTGGCACTTTTCTGTGGCATCTGTATATTCTTCCCCTATTCTGCATGGATTTTCCTCTGGGTGCTCAGATTTCCTCCAATAGCATCAAAGACCACAATATCCAATGTCGAAAAATCACCTGACAATTACTCAATTGTGATCACACACACACACGGCAGCAGCATTGACCCCCTATGCAATAACTTTAAAAGACCCTCCCGGAAAAAAAAAAGATATTCGAGACTCAGTGAGGCCTTTCCGTGAAAAAAACACATCAAAATCATAAATAAGAGTAAACCGCATTAAATATCGTGGCAGCATTGAGCGACAGTTCATCGCCTCAAGTGTCAGCAATGTTGGGAAGCCAGGGGCTGGACCATGAGCCACAATATCCAATGTCGAAAAATCACCTGACATTTACTCAATTGTGATCACACACACACACGGCAGCAGCATTGACCCCCTATGCAATAACTTTAAAAGACCCTCCCGGAAAAAAAGAGATTCGAGACTCAGTGAGGCGTTTCCGTGAAAAAAAAACACATCAAAATCATAAATAAGAGTAAACAGCATTAAATATCGTGGCAGCATTGAGCGACAGTCCATCGCCTCAAGTGTCAGCAATGTTGGGAAGCCAGGGGCTGGACCATGAGCCACAATATCCAATGTCGAAAAATCACCTGACATTTACTCAATTGTGATCACACACACACGGCAGCAGCATTGACCCCCTATGCAATAACTTTAAAAGACCCTCCCGGAAAAAAAGAGATTCGAGACTCAGTGAGGCGTTTCCGTGAAAAAAAAAAACACATCAAAATCATAAATAAGAGTAAACAGCATTAAATATCGTGGCAGCATTGAGCGACAGTCCATCGCCTCAAGTGTCAGCAATGTTGGGAAGCCAGGGGCTGGACCATGAGCCACAGGAAAGACGGCAAGCCTAGGGGTACAAGCGGCTACAGGAAGAGGAAGTCTTGGTCACAGCACCAGGAAAGGCTTGGGTCCAGACCACGAGCAGCACACGCGTGCTAGGAAGCCAGCAGGAGAAAGGCAATGAATGGCGACTCAGATAAATGAGATCAACAACACGAGGACACACAAGGCCTCAAAGCACTACAGTAGGACATACAAATAAATTATCTTTGACCAAATGAGTGGGAGTCTACTGAAGTGTATTGTTTTTTTATTCAAATGCTTAAACTAAAAACTACTAATATATATTTATTTCATAAACTAAAACTAAACTATTTTTTATATTACTAGGTAAGGTCCAAATGAGCTACATAGCTCTTTTTCAGAAGCGATCTGGCCACAAATGAGCGTTCATCGAAGTGGCGGCTTATCACTTGCAAATATATTTCAGCCAAATACTCTAAACGCATGTTTCTAAATGTGGAGGAAAAAAGCGGAGGATCTGGAAAAAAATCCAGGTGATTGCAGGAAGAAGAAGCAAACTCCAAAAATACAGGTGTCAGGGTCGGAATTGAACCCACGACCTCCTGTATACCAGGCGAGGTAGTTAACATCTCGTCAGCTAGGCACCCCATACAATGCCTTCAGTTACATAGAGACAGTAACTATTACTGTCGATACAGTTGCAGGGAGTTTAGGAAAACAGTGATGTAACCATAACATCGGCATACAAAGGCCTATTCTTGCCATCGACTTAAACATTTTCAAATGAATAACAAATGTGGAGTCATCATGTTCGGGACTGAACAACAACAAAAAGTTAATACAAATCTCAGCCTTTAGGTCCAGACAAGAATAATCTGATTCAATCGATTCTCAACCCACATTTCCTAATCCTTGGATAGCATTACATGCTCACTCTGAAAATCAATGTTACAGCTGCAAGGCACATACAATAAAAAAAAAATTGCACACTTTTCATTCATATTCTTTAAATCGCAATGGGCAATTTTCAAGAGCTTAGAGGCAACAAAGGAGACAGCAGTCCTATCCGCTAAGCACCAACCCTCTTCCTTTTTTTACCCGTAATTTGTAGACGACACCAACTTCCTGCTCAACATGCACGCACCGCCTGCCCTATGCATTGCACACCCACCTGGAGCCTTTTGCATTCCAATTGAAAGCAGTGCGCATGCGCCCGTGCGTGCACATCTCAGCGCACCAGGGGGAGTGGAAGCAACGCGGTTGGTTCGCTGCGCTACAAACCCGGCAAACCCGGGCTCGATTGCCGCTCACGGCCAACACCAGTGACCTCGTATCTCCCATTAGCCCGGCTGGCTACGTACGGTGCGAAAAAAAGTTCCAACATACATATGCACAGCGACGATTATCTGAACCGGTCCTGGGCCTCCCCGAGGTCGACTCCACCTCAAATGATTACCTGGTGCAGCGTGTAAACATCACCACTGGGGAGACAAAGGCGGCCGGGCGTAGTGCTGGCCAACCATCCCCCCCCCCCTCCGTGGCCTTCATCGGTGCTGCTCGCTAACAGCACTTTCCCTAACAGTCTGTTAAGACTATACACGGGGGGGGGGGCTTTGTTTGCACCACGGGCAGGTTTGCGTGGCATGCATGACACCGAGACGATTAAACGCCGCGCCGTGCACGTCTGCGCCGCGTGGCACGCTGCGTTCTGGAGTGTGCGCGTCACGCCAAGTGCACAGAGCGCCGTGTACAGTTTTTTTTCCCCTCTCCTGTAACGCGTAGTGTTTTCATAAAGCGAATTGGATACAACGCGATTAATGTGTTGGGGGACACGTTTATTTCGTAACGCGGATGCGAATTGAATACCAAGCGATTGAGTGAACAGAACTACGCCGCGCGAGTAGGGATAAGCCAGTTTAGTGCAGCTGCCTCAGCGTAGCATCACACGAGGCGGGATGCTGCTGGATGCTTCTAGACGCCACCCACACGCCTCAAGTCTTTCTCCAGCCTACATGCGCATCTTCACGTGTTATCGCAGACTGTGCTTTACCCCCTAAATTATATATTATTTATTCTAACGCAACTTTTCAATCACGCGGCAATCTTCAGGAACGCAACTACCGCGTTACAGGAGAACAGACTGTACACAACCACAGTAGGATAGCCTGTTATCAGTGATAATCAGGATAAGAGATCATTGAGTCGCAGATGAAGGGAAAAATGGCAAAAGCCCCCCTCCATTACAACTGTGTATGCTCGGGTTTGCATATCAGATGATCTGCGATAAGGAATCCTACCTAGAGTATGAAGCCGTAAATCTGTAGGGGAATGGGTGGAAATGGGTTTAGCAATTATGCATAAATTGTTACCATCACCAGCTAAGGGACCATTTTCTCGATTCCATATGGAAGTTTGCACTACCTTCTTATTTTTTAAATGCAAATTTAAGCCCGCGTGCGAGAATAAATTAATCCGCTGCAGTGCAGCGAGGCTGGTGCCATGAATATTCCACAGGGAACAGCCCTGGCTCGAGAGATTGTGGTGTACCACCACATTAAACCAGTTTCTTACTTGTCCACTAGGCTGCACACTCTGGCAGAGGAGATTCTAATATCTTGCCGTCCATAAATGACGTCACGCACTTGGGGGGGGGGGGTCAGACATTTGTGACGATGGGGGGGGGGGGGGGGGGTTGAGAAATGTGACGTCACATCAAAATGCGCAACTTTAAATAAATATAGACAACCCCCTTCTACTTAACTAAATTGACTTGTTTTTATATTTTTTTTCCTCCTACAACATCAGAGTGCAGCGTCACATTAAAAACGCACTACAATGACATTAGTTTAAAGCGATTTGAAGCGTGTTTTATATTTTTTTTTGGGGGGGGGGGGAGCTTTGTGACGTCATATTTGAGGGGGGTCTGACTTTTTGTGACGCCGTGTGACGAAGGTGGGGGTCAAAAATCGTCCAAAATCGCGTGACGTCATTTATGGACGGCCCCTTTACCCTGTGGTCAATTTGCCATGGAGTTTTTTTTATTTTGTCATCCGTCACTTTAAACACTGCCTCAGCACTGAGGCAAGTCACAGCTTCAGTCACCTGTGCCACCTCTATAATTAGCATTTTGGCAATTAAATAACGTATACACTATATTCTTGGTTCTTTCGGTAAAGTCACGTAGAAGGGAAACAATCAAATAATAAAAATATAAAACAATAAAATTCTCACGACGTTTCGACTGCAACACAAGCAATGATCATCAGGTGTGAAAACCACAGCTGTTTTATATTTGTATCATTTTATTGTTTCCCTTCTACGTGACTTTACCGAAAGAACCAAGAATATGAATCCCTGCAGTCACGAAAAGCTTTAAATCAAAATTTAACGTATACACTGTTTTTTTTATTTAAACAAAATGAGAAAATGTTGTTAGTCCACCACACAACAGGACTGCTGCCTGAGTAGGTGCGTAAGTAATGGCGATTTGTAGGCGAGCCGTTACGGCTGGGCTCGTACGAGCTGTGAATCACCGACAGGGAAGTAGAAATTAAATCAGCGGACCTTCCCCTGCATCGCAAAACAACAAACCACGGGCACGCATCAGCCTCCTGCCCGTGACGGGAAATACCAAACCGTTCCCTTTACGGCCGTTGTGTTCGACTCAAGCCTGGCAAGAAATGTTCAAATCCCAATTAATCAACATCGCGGGAAATATGCTCTACTCCAGCATCTGGTTGGACTGGTCAACGAAACACCAGTTTTTTTGGGGGTTAGATCACGTAAATATATAAATTCGTCGTTCAACCCGCCACCACCCGACACAGCCAGTTAGCAAGGTTTGTCACGTGAATAGACGGTGCCAATTCGTCACTGGTAGAGCACACCGGTGTGTTGGAGAGCCAAGCCGCGACGTTTACAATCCGAGTACGACGTTTCGCCAGTAATTACAACTTTGCTTCATCAGGCGACAGCTGCATCTGTTGGGTGGTGGCGGGTTCAACGACGCATTTATATATTTACGCCATCTAACCCAAGAAAACCCTGTATTATGGATGATAGTGGTCGCGAAAGCCTACGTGTTGCACTGGTCAACGAAACTTTTTGAGAGCCACAATGTGACCTCAACATTAAAGTCAGTGGTCAAGATGACAAAATCACTTTTTTGCTGGTGTTATTTCAACATTCTAACGCTAAACTGGCGGAGCAAGATCTAAATGTGCCGAGGAAGTGGGAGGACAGTTGTAAAGACACCCCTAGACTTGGCCAAAACCAAGCAATTTGATGTGCAAAAACAACGTGTCCTTTATGACTGCTAAAGCGGTATTTTACGTTAGCCTTGCGCATGCGTTGCGGCTTACTCATTGTGTGCGTAGGTATACGAAGTTACAGAGGAGTCGTAGGTGTTTCCTGCCTCGGCACAAACAAAAATAGCAAAGTCAGATGTGCCGCCCGTTCCCCCAGGTGACAGGCAACCCGAATAAAAAAAGCCCAACATGCGTTATACCCATACTCATTGCTAACCGGTTTACGTTTTTTTTCCGAATCCTTGTCTTTGTCTTTACCAGGTAAGGCCGACTGAGCTATATAGCTGTTTTTCAGAAGCGACCTGGCCACAATTGACAGGTCAACGAAGTGGCTTACCACGTGGAAATATATAACAGCCAAATCATCTAAACGCGTGTTTCTACATGTGGAGGGAAAACTGGAGAAAAATCCGAACGACCAAAGGGAGAGAGACATGCAAACTCCGAATATGCAGGTGCCAGGGTCGGGATCGAACCCACAACCTCCGGCACATCAAGTGAGGGAGTCAACATCTGGCCAGCGCAGAGCCCCCAACCGCGGGGCGCCCAAGAATTAATGACCGGATCTGAAAGTAAGGAGCCAATAACCGATTCCAGTGGATTCATGGTAATGCATGTATTGAAACGTGCACCATTGTTTAAAATGCCATGCTGGGAGATGGAATGCAATCTGCGAATGACAAACCCAGTGTGCTAACCATTATAGCACTGTGGCAGTTCCCTCCGTTTCTCAGTTAAAGAACTAAATATGTTAAATGTATTGCTGTAGACATGTTTATACGTGCAGCAAACCGGTAACAGTTTGACCACGTTTTTACTTGCGGTTATTGGCAACGCCAAAAAAATACAGATTTTAATAACCCTGGTACCAACCAAGTTATTTTTTTTTATGTATAATGGAGGGCCATTGTTCATCCTGTGCACATGACAATGTTTTTTTATAAGTGTAATAAGAGACGCAGGTGCTTGTTACATATACCACGGTATACTGTATATCCTGTAATGCCGATCAATGTGTTGGCATACATGCAGAACAAAGACACTGAACAGAAGAACACCTACCCAACAAAAATGCTAACGCAGTGCTAACGATTCTTTGTTTCTGTAGAATGTATTTCTAAGACCAGAGTGGATACAGGTCATAATACTGCACACAGTGATTGGGACAATATTTCAACTTAACACTACATTTAAACACATGTACCGCAAAGAGTAAAACACACCGAGCTACACAGTCATTCGCAATCTCACGAGTCTTCTGCAACCGAAGATGGCAGAAAGGCTTGAACCCGTGTGGTTGGTATTGGCTAGCAGACGAAGGAGCCGGCTATGCAGCCAGAGTCGTGAAACCAGCCACACTACCGCACAGTCGACAGCCACTTCTCGTAACCAGACATGGGATCAGGTAGCAGGCTGAACCCTCCAATTCTTTCCGAGGGTGCGGCCCAAAAGCCCCGTCTTCTCATCACGGAGAGAGACATGAATAATCACGGGACAGGATAAATAAATATTTGTTGGTGATTGGCTGTCCCCACAAGGAAAGTGTATGAGTGTGCACCTGCCATCACTTCATGCGTGCAGCACGGCCTACGGACGCTATAAATCATCCATTTCAATCAAGCATCAAAACACAAATGCATATCCATCCACTGCGGCCTAAAATAGAAATTTCACGTGGAAAATTGGACATCCATCAAAGTGCCATGGAAAAACAAACTCCGCATTGAAGGTGAGGACAGTAGTGGGAGTCGCCACAGTGTAATGGTCAGCGCGCTGGACTTGCAATCCAGAGGGCGCTGTTTCCATTCCATCTCCTGGCGCGGCAGTTGAAACGATGGCGCGAGTTTCTCAAATCAACCCCCTCCACCGCCTCTGTCCACCCAGCAGTGTAGATGGGGTTCACTGTGTAGTGAATCGATCGGCAGGTCGCGTGTGGTTAGGTAAAGTGTTGGTACGCCCACCTCTTCCAAGACGCCTGGTTAATGTGGTAGAGTAGGCCAAATCACGAATAGAGTTCGCTCTAGTGTATGACCTTCTGCCAGCATTGGCATGAGCGGCTGTCCTTTTAACTTGCTACAGTCGTTTGTCTAACATTAAAGATCACAGACATGACTCCAATAACTACTGCATATTTCCTTCTGTAGGCAATGAAGGTACAAAGAGCTTATGCCGGTTCTTTGAGTAAAAGCTTCATGGCATTCCAGTGAGGATTATTAGATTTTGAGCTCAGCAAAAGTCTCGTCCTGCAGTCTTTTAAACATTTTAAAACTAATTGATGTTTGCTCACATCGCTTGAACATTCATGTAGCCACATGCCTATAAGTAGAATTATAAGATTGAGTTACGACTAGAAAGTGTCACATATACACACATAATTAAATACATCGCAAGTGATGTCGGAAATCAAGCAAAAAAATGCAGTTATTCGGTATGATGTATGATGTACGAGTTTGCAAAAAGGTATTATTACAGATCTTTGGTGAAAGGTATGGGCAGAATAACAATTTGTGAAGCTTTCAAAATATGCACAATAGAGATGTGTAAAGTTGTCATGAATGTCAACTGAAACTTATCCTGAACGACCAAACTACGCGAAAACACAATAGGCGCATTTTGTTCACGGAGTCTAAATAAATACACCAATTGCGGAAGCCATTAAAATATCTGCTGCATGATGTGACACTACAATTGCTGAACATTATTTTAACAATCATCACTGTCGGCCATTCTTGACCCACTGACAAGATGAAGGTCTCCCCATGCTTGCCATACTACCATTCTCTCCTCCACGTGCTCGGACCTGGCCACAAATGATAGCTCAACAAAGTGGCTTATTACATGGAAATGTATAGAAGCCAAATACTCTAAAACGCATGTTGATTCGAAATGTGGAGGGGAAAACCAGAGGATCTGGAGTAAAATCCATTCGACCACAGGCAAAACATGCAAACTCCAAATATACAGGCGTCAAGATCGAGATTGACCCCACGACCTTGCGTATACCAGCTAAGGTAGTTAACATCTCGCCACCATGGCGTTATCACTGTGAGGCGTCTGACTAAGCAAAAACAGAATGGTGGCCTAAAAATGTCAACTGTGGAGATGGAACTTGTGAAACTACAAGAACAGCCAATCCATTTATTATTGCTAAAATTAATTGCAAGAAAACCTTTAATTGTCTAGACCAGGGGTTGACAACCTGCGGCTCCGGAGACACATGCGGCTCTTGAAGGACTGCTTCTTGACGTTATTTATTAAGGACCACCCTCTCGTATACCACGTGCATTGCGGCTCTTGAAATATTGAGGGTTTTTTTTTACTGAATAAAAAAAATGTATCTTCTTGTTATTTTGGTTGCAGACCCCTGGTCTAGACTAACGTGCCACATATGTTAAACTATTTCACAAAAGAAGATCTGAAAAAATACAGAAAACATATGGGGTAAATAAATCTAGTTGCAACAGAATTTAAACGAGCGTTGTCACCTACCTTTCCCACAGACCAAACCCAGACATATTTCACAGTCGGCCAAGGTCCATCAAAATTTTGCAGCATGCTGGAATAAAATTCAACACAACACTGGCACCACATCACGGTAGAAATCAATTCCTGCCACCCAATCACAGATGCCATTTTCCCAGAATGTCTGCGGTCAAACCCAGAAAGGCGGCAACCCTGACTTTTTTTACCTATAAATAATTCACAAAAGACGTCCGTTTCCCACAAAACAAGTTTTGGAATTAACAAAAAAGTGCCCGATACTTTAATTTGAAATGATACGTGAACAATTAGGTTTGCAAATGTTTCTAAGTTGGAACAACTGAATATTTAATCAGCGTGACCTATTGTATGCACAGCTGCAGCTACAAATTACACCATCGAGAAACAAGACCCTGCATTATGTTTGTGACTACTAGTCAACACAAACAGGTGATGCCATGAGCAAAGAATCTGGTGAACTATGGGATAATTATGCAAGCAGAATCTCACAAAATCTTCTGGTGATGTTAACAAAAGTACACAGGTCGAGCCTGAATAAAACAGCATGTGTTGAATCTAAATCACAGCTGGATACCACATTTATTTTTTGGCTTCATGCCAATGTTGTGCACACCATCTTCATCATTTTCCATATGACAAACATTATTACTTTATCTGTGAGCTTTACATTTCCTCCGCGCGATTAGTACGTTGGAAAACGTGGCGGTTTCTATTTTGTCAAAAGGATGGCAAGAGATGTGAAAGAACGGACCAAGCTGGAAATGTATAAAAAGATCAAAAGAATGTCAAATGCCACCTATTTATTTTTAGGCTTGTCGACCCAAGATAGCCTCACCAAATCTCAAGTCCTTTTTTCAAGCGGTCACTGCCAAGGTTTTACGGTTGGTGGTGATGCTGCAATGCGTCATCTAAATTGAGCAATTTGCACATAATATTTTAGCATTGGGATGTTTGGGCCAAGACCAGCTACATTGTTTCGAACTTTTTTTTGCTTACAATGGGAGGAATCCGGAGAATGCGAATGAAACCCATGCAGAGGAGGGGGGGGGGGCATCATACAAACTCCACACAGAAAGGCACCCCCAATCGGGAATTGAACCCAGGCCCTTCTTTCTGTGAGGCACGGGTGTTACCACTATGCGCCGCCCTGCCGAGCGTGGTGTGAAATGGTTGCGAATCTTCAAAGAGAAGGCACGTGATGAAGATTGATTATGATGATGATTGTAACTGTACACGCAACCCACCACTTAAACATTTTTCTGGCCTCTCATCCTTACTTATAAAAAAATATCAAACCATCTTTTTCCCAAACAACTCTCTCCTCCCTCACATCTGATCTGGAGGAACGAGTGTCTGCATGGAAGTGATATAGGTGTGAATTCCGAGTGTATGTTAAATAGATGATAACGAAGATAAAGATCCCCCGTATAGGCTTTTACAGTATTTTGGGGCAAGTGCTGCTAAAGAGTGGCATGGCACGTAACGGAGTATGTGGCCAACGCCACGCCTAACCACCTTGGTCTCCTTAGTGCCGATGTTAACACACCGCACCAGGTACTCATTTGAGACTGAGTCGACCTAGGGGAGGCCCAGGAACAATTTAGATAATCGTCGCTGGTGCTAGCTGTTGGTGTAAATCGAACTCGGGTTGCCAGGTTGGGAGCTCAGCTGTACTAACCGCTGTACTAACCGTTCCTCATAGATGACCACAATGCATGCGCACACACACATAAACACCATTCATTGTTGAGTAACGCAGTGGCTAAAGGAAGAAACAAAAAACACATGCATTCAACCTGCTGGGCCTGAAGAGTGTGTGAGAATGTCACATGTCTGGGAGGCTGGACAGGCCTCTGGATACAGGCGATATAATTTGCGAAAAGAACAGAAGGCTCTGTTGCCGCAGACATGCCCTTACTTGCCGGTGGTTGAGCGTTTCAGGTGAGGCTAAGTGACCGCGTGCGCTCTGCGCACTGTACCGCTATCGCCAAAGCAGTCTGGGGAACAGCGGCTCAAAGAGACACGGTCTGCGAATTTAACACAGATTCTATTAAAGCCGCTACTCCTCTAGACAGACACTCACTCACGGGCCCCCCCCCCCACCTCCCCTCCAGAGACACGGTAGCAATGTGCCAAGGCGGTGAAGAAACATAAATAACGTTTCATTTTATAAACCTGTACAATGGTCTTTAAAATGCATTTGAGTGTATAAAGGAGAAAACAAAAACAGAAATCAGTTTCAGGAGAAAATGTAATTTCAACAATTTACCGTGACCATAAATATTCCCGTTCATTTATAAACTCTATCAGAATTGCTGCGAGTGTAATTTTAAAAGCACATGTTGTTGAGCTTTTCAGCATTAATAATGAATATGGCACCATGCGGTTAAATAACAGGTTACTGTGGGCATGTGAAGACCGCCAAGTAAGTTCAATATTCTGAGCAGCCACAGATTTATTGTGACACTCGCCAAACAGGAGAGTATAATGCAACGGTGGAAGCCTTACATACGATTCACACTATAGCCGAGTAGGCTGATACTGGAATGAAAAAAAAATGCGTACAGCACTGCGTTGAGTCACTAACCTCAAAGTTGAGATGCAAATCACAACCCTGCATTGCACTCAATAACGTCGCCATCGCCGGAGGGCAATCCAAGTACTGTAAATGTCCTGCAAGTGGTATATGTGAAGCGAAGGGTGGCCCTTGAATATCAAACGGCGGTGCCTAAAAGCGTCGTGAGGAGCACAATGCTGACGGCAGATTATTACACGGTGCGGCGAGAATAAGTGTAACTTTAGAGGATAAAAGGTTGAAGACTTATAAAAAAAAGGGGTACTGGAACCAAGTTTAACGGCTGGCAAGAATAAGACTGCAATGATTGAATTTGCTTATTTGGAGATGCGTTTGTATACGTGGATTTAGATAATGCCATTAAATGTCACCCACCATGGGTCTTCACAATGTCAGATAATTATCCACAGGTATAAAAAAACAATACCTGGTCTCCAAGGCAATAGCATTTTGCTTCAAAAATGGGCTCCCAATTGATTGAAAGAATCAATGCACTTGCATAAATTTAAATAAGTATCGAGTTAATTATAGATATCTGGGTTTCCTTGACATGTCAGTCCTGAAAGATGAAATCGTCTCTAATGTTCCAATGTAACAATACTGATTTAGCACATTTTTAGGTCAAATGAATTAGCAAAAAATAGAGATGTGGAATAACAAAAAAATCAAGTGGCTTTATCTCAAATAATATTAATCACAAATAATATTTTGAAATGTTCAGCTATCATTCTCATCGTAGGGCAGCAAATACTTTTGAAATGATGCTTGAACCCCACTTGTTTTTCAATCAATACTGAGATGATCATACAATGACATTTTTCCGGCTGCACTCTTACATGAAGGCATCACCATAACCCCGCAATCATGGTTGGTCATATTTTAAGTATGGAAGGTCCGTGAATTTGTTTTCTTTCCTATGGAGCACTTGATTACTCTTCAAGGGACACATTCAAAATGTTGGTGTTTGTTTTCATTTTGGCTCATAACCTGGAGCGTGGATCCTAGGCAACATTCCCCTTGGTTGTTTGAAAGATCCATAGTGTCCTAGCCCCCATCCTATCTCTCTTAACTTTTCATCAAAACCACCCACCCCCACCCCCCATTGCATTCACTCCTCTCTACCGCAGCCTGTGCTCAGTGGGTGGCCACTGCCTTCCCTCTGCTGCCCCCCCCCCCCTCCTGTCTGGACTACCACCACCCCTCCCTCTGACCCCCAGCACCACTGATAACCTCCCACTGTTAAGCACAGACTCACCACCCACCTTTCTCTTCCACTGCCTACAGAGTCCCACTTCCCAAAAAGCTATATTCTTTTATCATTTTGGTGCCAACCTTAATGTTGATTTCGCATATGGTATTCATACACGTTATATAATTCATACAGCAAATGGTGCGAACTGCAATGAGTAATGTGTTCACGAAATGTACAATATATATGCACAACATTTATGGGTATGCTGCTGGCTTAGGAACCATGCGTTCTTAGAAAACACATTACGGGAGTGGCTCATCCATCCCCATATATTCAGGAGACCCCACCCAGAAGGGAAACGCGCACACAAGCCCCGAGTGAACGTTCAATTGCATTCGTGTGTGTGCATGCATGTTTAGTACAGGGCTGCACACAATATACCGAGAGAAGGGCACGTTCTTAACAGCGGTGGAATTATTAAACACCCCCCCCCAAGCCCCACCCTGGAATTCAAACGTGTGAGTCACGGTCGCAATTCAATTCAAAAATGAACTATTATTTTTAACATTGTGGTGAATGGTAGTGCCTCTGGCAGTTGCATAACAATAATAATGATAATAGTTACAGCTTAAATAGTGCTTTTCGTAAAATCTAAAGGTGCTTTACATTACATGGCCCTGTTGCACACAACACATGCAGAGCAGAAGATTAATTAATTCCCACGTGACTCAATTCATATATTATGGCTTAAGAATTGATATTAATCGATGATATAATACATCACTCCACCACATTTCCCAACGTCCTATATAGAACAACTGCAGAAAGGCAAGGCTAACTGATGAACCTTCGTGAGGATGAAACGTGTGATGCTGGTGACTGCCCACAATCCCTTTTCTCAGAGACTGCCTGGTGAAAGACTGACTAAATTATTTCAAGGAACAAAATGAGTCATACTATTTATAAATGTGCACCGTATTTGTTTATAGATAGGTATTCATAGTCAGTGGCTTGGAAATCGACAACCTTCTACACAGAGTTAATGAGGACTTTAATATATGCAGAAGTATTAAATCTGTTAACTGGTTTATCAAAATAACAAATCCCACCGCAGTTTTCGGAGAAACCCAAAAGCGCGGCCGAGATTGTGACAGCAATCGACAAACGGAAGGTCTTGGCCTTTTTAAATAAACAACGACTGGAATCCAGGATAGGAACACGCGACCAAAGGGACACTTCACTTTGGAACGGAAGCGTGAGAGCCCGGCCCTGCGGCATTTCCAACTGGCTAAGAGGCAGCCCGCCGTGACCATTTAATATGGCCACGAACATTTGGGTTCACAAACAATTTGCCAGACATTACAAAACAATTTAGGCATGTCTAGGAAGGCATTGCGATTCAACCACGAGACGAATGCAAAACCAGAGTGCTGATTACAATTTTTGCATTGAAAAGTTGCTGAACGGACTTGCACAAAATAGAGAACCTTTTGGAGATTATAAACTGGTTGCTGCGACGAGGCTTATGTCAATGAATTGACGCGATTTTTTTGTAGGTCTCATTAGCCAATGGGCAAAGCAGAGTGGGAAAGTACTTTTGACTTGGCATGTCACGTGAAGAAAGTCGGTGGACAACAGCAATCTCCACCCACACTTGTCATGTTTTTGTTATTCCTCAGCAATGCAAAGGATCCAACTGCTGCTTTCACAATCATCGAACCACAAGGAAATTCTTTACCAGTTCCTAAAAAACAAAATAAAATGTTCAAAATGCTTGCACTGGAGGCCCAAAAACCTTGGTTCATTCTAAACCCAATGCAAACTTGAGTTCATTTACAGTTCGTCTACTTCAACACACGCAGTGCTTCATCAGGTTTTATCTGGTCTCACTCGCCACCAGTATGGGCAATAAAATATAATTTGAGTTTATGTAGCGACTAAAAGCTACCCATCCCAGGACTCTGTACGTAAACTGTGGGCATATTCATTTTATAGAGAGAAGGCAGTCATCGACATAGCACAGTACACACTTAAAACGGGGAGCGTGTTAAATGTCACCCCCCCCCCCCCCCGTGCACACAGCATAATCTCACTTTGCACGTCCATCAAGCAGCAACCGTATGTATCTTTAACTTATTTCGAACCGTACGTAGTCAACCGTGCTAATCGGATTCGCCTTACGTAAATTACACGCGATAGGTAAAAAGATTCGTGACAATGAAAACGTCAAATGCTACAAGTCATGGAGACTGGTGGTAGGCGACTTGTTAAGATGCATATATGCATATCAACAGTCTAAGTTGTCCCTGTTTAAAACGAGTGTGGGGCCTGCGCGCATCTCCTGCATGCAGACCTGAGCCACTGGCGGAACTCTGCATTCGTATGGCAGGGGGTTAGCGGATCTATAGGACAACCACGGTTATAAACAGAGCGACACGATTGGGTTAAGAGGTACAGCAAGTTGTGTAGCCAGTTTCTTCTGGATACAAAACAATTGAACAACAGCAAAATACTTCAAGGGCAAAAACCTGTATCCTGATGAAGGCCGCAGACGTGTGTTCTGTGATTTGTTGGCTCTTAAGCATAATTTTGAACGGTCACTTGCCACGCAATTTCTACCTTTGCCACTGTTAATAGTAATTGTTATTCTGCAGCTTTTTTTTCTCACATCTCGTAACTACACTGTCTCTAATTATTCATGCCTGCCAGGCATAGCGCAAGATTATAAAAAATGTATCCATATTACTGATTGCTACAACCACTGTAGAGTTCATTGCCTGAAACAAGGTATAAATGTTCCAATCAAAAATCTCTAATTTAGAAAAAAAAAAGTGGCTTTTTTGGCTCTACGTTTACATGTTACGATACGTGACCCACATTCGTCTGCTGATATAATGTAGCCATAATATTTACACACTCGGAAGGACAATCGAATCAGTAATAGTAGCTCAAGGCAAGCAAGCAACACTTAAAAAAACAAAATCTTACAAAAGCTTAGCTTTTGACAATTGACAAGTGTGAATAAGCAAAGCAGCCTTGGCACAGAACTCTCTTGGCTCATTAGTCTAGCCAGAGATGTTGAAGATGATTAGGTAAGCCGTTTTTATATTTACAAAAACATGATAAGACTAAGGCTTATCCTTTGTTATTTTGACTTGGTTATCCTAAAGTAGTCTCGTGGGGCCAAGGCCGGATGGGGTTTACTGTGGAACGGAAAAAGGTGCTGGGGGGGGGGTCACTTGTCCTGATGGTGTGTGCGCATATACGTCACACTGGGTGGGCCCACCGCCAAACCAAACCCGTTTCTCATGGCACAGGAGCCACATGCACGGAGACAATGGACATTGCAGAGGACTGTCTGTATAAACAATGGTTTGTAAGCGAGGAGTGACGAGAGGGCTTGGGCTGATAACCAGAGTTTCGATAGATTTATTTTTTTAAATCACATTTTGCAAATTATTTGATGAGGCTTAGTACTAAGCTACTAAAACTCAACTTTATTTTTTTATTTTACGAGGTAAGGCCCACTGAGCTATACAGCTCTTTTTCAGAGGCGACCTGGCGAAAAATGATATCATCACGTGGGAATATATAGCAGAATGTTTCAAAATGTGGAGGGAAAAACCGGAGGGACCAGAGAAAAATCAATACGACCACGGGGAGAGAGACATGCAAGCTCCAAACATCCAGGTGTCAGGATCCGGATCGAACCCACGACATCCTCCATAGCAGGCGAGTTAACATATCGCCACCACAATCGCCAGATAAAAGTGTGTCATGATATTTCCTCGTCTTAAATTCGAGAGAAAGTTAAAGAATATTTTCATGACCCCTTAAAACCTACTGCAGTACAATAAAAGTACATTTAGGTAACCTTATATATAAAATAAATGCACTCCGACGCGCAAAGCGCCGCTCTTTTCAAATGAAAAAAATACGGTGAGGATACGGTGGGAAGAAAACCACGTGAAAAAAATATCTAAATTAAAATAGACATTTCAGATTAAGTGCACCACAGTGTTGTCAACGCTAACTTTGCACTCGTAGGAAATTGAATAAACGATTCCTAACAACGGAACACTTTTCGTTTTGCGTTGATAATATAGCTTTTATCCCATTAAGAGCTCGAGCCTGTTTTCTGCCTTCGTCAAGGGTAAGTGCAGGAAATTACTGCCAATTATGTTCACTGAAGGCAGCATAAGCCACGCATTCATTATAACTCGCGAAAGCGGGCACTGTGCGTCCATGACAAGGGAAAATGCCACATCTGGAGCGAATGTGTTACGAAGCACACGGAGCCCTAAGGCTCGGTGGCACCAGGGGCCTTGCTTGGCTCACGGTCCCCACACAACAACCGCCATTCGCCACTAAGTGGTGGTGACGTCACCACGACGCTTGTGCCAGGCTATGTGCACCTTGAGGCCACGAGAAGTGTCGAATGCCCGCTGGCAGGAGGTCACGGGGCAGACCCCGATGCCACGGGTCGACTGACTGAGACGACTGGCTAATACACCACCTGTGCCCCCTACTGTGCCAACTTACTGTGCTTTAGCCACCCAACGCTCCGCTCGTTGTTGTGAGCGTCGCTCCTCCGCCTTCCGTTGTTGTTGAAGGGCGACTGCCTCCAACTGCCCAGTAGCATCCTTCACGAGCCTCCTCCACAGAGGCCGATCTTGACACCGCTGGTACCAGTCATCGGCAAGTCCACTCAGCTCCACGTCCTCCTGTACCTCTTTTCTAGCCTGTACCGCGCCCGTTTAGCCCCCTCGATCCAGCTGAACAAAAGCTGTTTAGGCATGCGGTGACTGGGCATGCGGGCTACATGACCCAGCCAACGCAGCCTTGCCTGCCGGAGGTGCTCGCCGACGGGACTTTGACCATGTCTTTCAAGGATTTGTGAGCTCCTCACACAATCCAGCCTGGTTAAACCCAGGATGGATCGTAGGCAGGTCAGTCTAAATGTTTCTAACCGGCGAAGATGTTCCATTAGGGGGGTCCACGTTTCGCAAGCGTAGAGAAGGGAGGGAATGACCGTGGTCGAGAAGACCTGAAGCTTCGTGTGGAGCGACAGACCAGGTAGCTTCCACACAGCGTTACGCAACTGATGAAAAGATAATGCCGCTCGACTGATTCGGAGTGAGACCTCTGCTGTTAAACCGGAGCCGGTCATGAGCACACTGCCCAGATATGGGAAACTCTCCACTCTCTCCACAACTGCCCTACACACCACCAATGCCACCAGCTCCACCGCTGATTTCTTTTCCAGCTCTGTGTTATGTTGTTTCACATCACACAGATAGTAATACTATCACATTTGTCAATCCACTGCTGGGGGGAGGTTGTTTGAATGTACTTCACCACACTGGTCAATGCGGGTTGGTGAAGGCAGAGGCTCAGGATCGGTTCAGATATCATGAGTCACCGATGTTGCCCATGGCTGGGAACCAAACTCAGGTTGCCAGGTTCATAACACGGGGCGCTAACCTACTGCACCACGTCCCCAAACCCCCATATCGACAGAATGGCTACTGTACTAAACAACCACTTTGCAAAAGGATGCACACATTTTACATACTGCGACTAGCCACCCTTGCAACGCACTTTGAATAACTTTTGGCTATTCTAGTATGCATCTCTTCAGTATGAGGCTATATGAAACAAATGCATTATTAAAGTTATACATTTGTCTCTTGCATACAATCTGCATGAAGAATGTTAAAATAAGGCTACTATTAGAGTCCTGTGAAAGAAGCTTTACGGTGTTGATCTGTATTCCACCCAGGCAATTTTATAGAACGCAATAAAAGTTGTAAAATGTTCATCGGTCTTGGCACTTGACATTTTTATCATCCCGAGGCCAGATGCATCGCCCGTACCCCAAGGAAGAAAAATGAATCCCATAAAATATCTAGCGCCGTTTTCTTTGGTGGCAGTTTCAACCAACCTTTTTTAAGGTTGCATTTTCATTCTCATTTTCAGGTCACTTTCAAATTTGCCTTATTCCTCACCAGAAACATGAATGCCATTTTTACAACACAAACATTACGTACAATATCCTTTCAGTTAATTTACATTTGCTGTCGATTAACAGCTGGATATACGCCCGTGGGAAGTCAACACTTTTGGCTACATTCTCTACCGTTTTGTTATACTAACAATGTCTCAATGTGTTTGTTTTGTTCTTACCATATTAGTCAACTTCACGATTTTCAATAGTCCCAAATGTGGCAAGCTGGGGATGGGCGCCCCTCAGGGCCTCGTGCACCCCACTGCTCTCTGCATTGTGGCCCGACTCTGCGAACTTTCGGCATGGCAGGCGAATCTGGAATGCCGGGAAGGCCGGACCGGCGCTGCATTCTTCTCCTCTCAAAGGCCTCACTGTCGCGGAATGTCAGCCAGACTGAGCGCGGCACAAAGATCCGCCAAACTGTCAAGCAAATGCGTGCACTTCCCAACAATTTTTTTTTTCTTAATGGTCCAGTGCACTTATTGTGAACAAAGCTAACGGATTTTGGACAAGTAAAACTCTGTTCTGTTACATGTGTCTTAATTCGAAGTAAAATGGGCAAAGTGTAATGGTGATGAAAAAAGATTAAAAAAAAGAGATCCAACAAATTTACTTCCACACAGCGCAATCTGCTGCTTTAATGTGTTGCTCATAGTGCAGCGCGCTAACCAGTGGCACTACTCTACCCTGCACATGGCATTTTTATTAAAACTTTGGCAGATGTCTAGGTAATGAAATACCATTACTACATATATTGCATAAGGCATTCAAGAGTAATTAGTTCCTTAAATTTGGTCATTCTCCAATAACATTAAAGTAATGCATGATTCTGCATTCATAAAATGCTAAATATTTTTATCGTTTTAAAAAAAAATCCCACCGTAACAATTAAAATATATATTTTCAACAAAAGCTACGTTTTACACTATAGCCTACATAAACATTATGTGGGGTCATGAACTATAACCGGGCAAGGGATTATCTTGAATATATATGTATTCTTTATGAAGTGCATCATTCATTTTTAGATTTAAAGCTTTCGTGACTGCAAGGATTCATCTTCTTTGGTTCTTTCGGTAAAGTCACGTAGACTGAAAATAAAATAATAAAATAAACCAATAAAATTCTCACGACGTTTCGGCCACAACACAAGCGGCCTTCTTCAGGTGAAGGAACATTGGAGCTCTGTCGTCCCGACAGTGTTTTGTTCCTTCACCTGAAGAAGGCCGCTTGTGTTGTGGCCGAAACGTCGTGATAATTTTATCGTTTTATTTTATTATTTCATTCTAATTCTACGTGACTTTACCGAAAGAACCAAAGAAGATGCATCATTCATATATATCCATGGATTGCTGCGATTAGAGAATGTGGAATTGCAATCACGGGTGGCAGGTACAAGAAGTTCCGATTCGGGATCCAGTCAGCCCATCATCACCCCCCTTCCACGGGTCAATAAAAAAATACATACCACTGTATGGAAAGTCAACAGTTACTATGAGACGGAGAAGCGAGCTCACGCCGTGGGAATGTGAACTGTTCCACCAGAGGCTGAAGGGCCACCAGGGAAGATGAGTGCCTTCAGCTTTGCTCGTTTGAGCTGGCGAGACGCTTTGACTTGGCTCGACCGACATCACATTCTCAAACAAGCTCCGGTCACGTACGCGTGCAAAGGTTTAAAAATAATCTCCGCTTAAACACACCTCGAATTCGAAAGGGGAAAAAAAAAACACCCGCAGTGCATTTGGATGTTGCACCAGCCTTTCAGGTGGCTCCTCAAGATTACTCGGTTTACACAGCGCACGTCTTACGAACTCCACACACATTGTGACTACAACAAAACAGGCCGGTGTGTTATGGAGACCGGAGATTAAGCCCGCAAGCAGTGCTCTCAAAACGCTTGTCTATGCGCCAGCGCTTGTCTATGTGCCAGAGTTTGCAAGGCCAGCTGTGTGCACACGGCCTCAAAGCCACGCATGCCCAGGCAGCATGCAGTTTGATCTCCCGGCACCCTTCCCATTGATGTTCATTATTTATCCTATCCATCAGTGATGAAATGCTCTGGAGCAATTGGGCAGGAAAGAATTACGGCATAAGTACTCTTGCTGGTGTTTGCAATGATGACTCTATATGGAGTGCTATAAGAGCTAAAAGCAAAGCGTCTCACTCGAGGGCATGAGCCGACTTCTCGGAGACTTTTGAGATTTCTGCCAAAACGCTGCGGTTCTACGGGGTGGATCTGTAGATCGAGAAGCTCATGCCACATACAGGACCCTAATATCGGGTGGAGCAGTGCTTCCCGACCTGGTGTTCGCAGACTGCAAGTGGTCCCGCATGGCCATGGGAAGTGGTTAGCGCAACTGTTGCAGATATGATATTGTTTTAACATCATTATTTTACTGCACGGTGGTCCACAAAACAAATGTTGGGGGTTGATAGCGGTCCGTGGGTCCATAAAGATTTAAAACAAACGGGTCAGAGAGTGAATGCTGCTAATGCTGTGCACTATAAATATTTACCAGCTCACAGCCGCCATTTCCTACAGAAGTAGAAAATTGGGAATCTTAACGTGATCTCTTAAATGTGATGGAAGGCTGACGGTGTCCGACAAGGCGTGCCAATGCCTGATGTTCTTACTTCATCTGCATAAATAGCATCCACGCTCGCAGTAAGATTTCAGCTGATGATGCGCTCATGTGCGTGCCCTGATACTTGCCACTAGGCCAGAGGTCGGCAAAATGAAAATAACAAGAGGCATTTTTTATTATAATTCGGTCAAAAAACTCAATATTTCAAGAGCCGCAATGCATGCGAATATGAGACGCATTTTTACTTCCCCTATATATTTTAGAAGTCGCAGTGTTTTTTTTTTATGGCATGACTTAATATAAACGGTTACACTTTAGTTACGAATTTAAATTGCACCGTGTAAGGCATTCACATTTGGAAACTTTAAATGACCCAAGTGTTTTACATACAGTATATAGCAGTATAACTAAGACTCATGACCGGAGTTGCTCAACTCGTAGAGCTGTAGATTTTTGGTAAACGTTTCAGTTACAATATCAGTTGGTAGAGTCAGCCCATAACTCCTCAGAGGCCAGTAAATACTAGATGGTAAGCACCACTTAGTGCAAAGCCAGAATTGTTTCTTGAAAATAAGTACCAGTCCCTCCGTAAGAAATGTGGATTTATACCAGATCGGCCAAGACGTCAACTTTTTGGAAGCTTTCGCCTTTGAAACCTAATAAAATAAATGTCATGAGGAAGGCATAATTACTGGTAATTGATGATTCATTATTAATTATATTGGCAGTTTCTTCAAGAGTGAAAAGGTCATCATGTCCCAGAGTAATTACAACAAACCTATTTATAACAGTGGATGATTAAACTGCATGCAAGAGTGCATTCAACATAATGTATAACATACAACACATAGCATTTGCATTATGCATCACTAATGTTACCTTTAACCAATGAGTCAGGACTCAAGACAATGCAGAGGTCACAAAATGACACCGAGAGGATAAACATCTCCAGACATGTGACGGCAGGCACAATCCTCATCAGAAGATCCAACGCATTGTGGCGTGCAATACGAGCAGCTGACAGGGCCTGTAATTTATGCAGCGCCAGGAACATCACGCAGCACAATGCTGTCAGCACTTTTCACGGGAGAGGTACAGGGGAAAGGTACAGGCTTGGACTTACACCGAGGCAAAAAGATAGTTAACAGTTAGATTCGAGCACACACGCGATTCGAGACATCATACTGATTGATTAGAAAATAAGTGGGCTTGGGGGGGGAAAAGCGATGATGGCTGCAAGCAAATACTGACACGCCTACCACTGAGGTTGAGCTGCAAAATTTACTCGTGTACAGCAGCTAGTTAGGTTGTCGCATAGCGAGGTCGCAAGAGACGTCTACGGCTTTGGTGGACTTTCATCCAGCAGAGGATATATCACCACTGATGACAAGAACCACGACGTGTGTACAATGCTGAGGCGGTGTTTAAACGAGATCAGTGTTTTATCAGTCGCAGACATCTTGTGGATGCTTTGAAGCCGAAAGGGAAGTGGGGCAAGCTGCGTATGTGGTCAGCAGTGGTGCCAAACACGCTCGAGTGACAGGGATATGGGGGACAGGCAGAAGCAGCGGCTGAACGTGCATTAAACACACGCATCGGCACTTGACATCGCACCTCAATCTCACGCTTCGCATCTGCGGGGCAAATAACGCAGAGTGCAGCAGCTCGTGTTCCAAGTTGCACATAATAATGTTAGGGTCCTTCGGTCATAAATAATCGCCGTTTCAAATAGTTCTGACAATAAACAGTTTGAGTAATTACAGTCGTGAATGTAAGTCATCTTCGAGTCCAATAACAGAAGTTTAAGCCGCATTGCAGATGGGATGGCATGGTTGGCAATTCATAAATTAAGCTTATCTTACTTAAATGGAGAGCTTCAAAGGGAACTCTGGAATGGGGACATGAGCCAGATGTTTAATGTTTTACTCAGGTGGCACCACAACATTTAATCTAATTTTAACCAGAAGAAAATGTACATTTTTCTTTTGTTGTTTATCAAAGACTCTTTAATACCACGTGACGCGTGCTTGACCAAGTGCCAAATCTAAACCCATACTTTAAAAAAACGGCGGAAAATGTTTTTTTTTTACTGTGGAATCTAGCTATTATTTACACAAGTACCATATCGGTGTATATGCAAGTAGGATTTCTAAACTCGTGGGGTTTTATCATTCCCGGTAATGGCGCGCTAAAAAACGGTACAAAACCGGTTACGAGGTGGCCGCACATACAGAATCGTCAAGAGCAACAAACAAAAATGTTTTACCTTTTGAACTCTGAACTCAATGGAGCCGACTTGGTATAACCGTTAGAACGCTGGACTTGGAATGCAGCGAGCAACAAGCGGACCAAATACCCTCCAGTCCCCTGCAATGGAGGCACTTCTACGAGCAGTGGCGTGAGCAAGCATTTGCAGAGCTGCAACTTTACCTTTCAACTGAGAAATGATGGGAAATATAAACCACCTAGTTGTTGGTTGACTCAGTCCATCATCACTCCAGTCAATCGAAATTCGTACCACTTTGGTTCGAATTTGACCTATAGGAGGGTCTACTCTCGCCATAGGAATGTGGAGTTTCCACTCATAGCTCAGGGCTATAAATAGGAGATGAGCACCACCTAAATGCTCATTTGAGCAGGTCACTTCGCCTTGACAGGCCAGTGCAGGTTCAGATATGACACGCGCACCAATATTAGCCATGGCTGGAAATTGAACTCAAGTCACCGTGGTTTTACCGAAAGACCCAAAGAATATCAAGTCACCGAATGAATGTATGTGACCGGGTTCATTCATGCTACCCTTCATTAACTCAGATTTGCCTCTATAATAGGGGTACTCGTGCAAATTACTCTCACAGCCATCATGTTTTATGCCAGACAGAAACTATAGGGAATACCAGACCACCAAACCAATCAAAACCTTCACTCAATGTAAACTGACCAAGCGGTATTCACACTGAGCAGGAGTCTATATACAGCCATCCAACTACACCAATCACCCCCTCTGCTCTCTCCCATTTTGTACTAAACTACCTTTCATTTTACACACAGCAATAATGCTTGTCACTGCTGATTTGACATTTATAGTTCAAATAGCACATTCACGGTAAATTGCCGTATTTTCCCGCATATAGCCCGCATACGCATATAACCCGCAGATGCATATACCCCGCAAAAATAGCGTTGTGTAAAACAAATTTCAGATAGCTCGCACCTCCATATACTCCGCAGGGTCTTATTTTGTTTGTAAAAAGTGGTATACCCCGCAGGATATATGCGGGAAAATACGGTACTTGTGTGCAGCAAAAAATAATAAGAGTGAATATGGTATTTAAATTGGTGTCATAAAAAAATTAAAGGTAGCATAAAGTTATTTTCAAAATGCAGTACAAAACGATGTTCATATATCTACCGATGCCCTCTCGACCTTGGAAGTTTGTTTGAAATTCAAGCAGGCCTCAAAATACAAGCTTTTACAATATTCCATTTGGCTTTGGCGAGAGACTTAAAGTAAATGTTTCCAAGTTCACAAATATACTTTTCGTAAAACCGTTCACTTCTTCTTGAAATGCGCACGATATGACGATATGAGAAAATTGTAATATTGTTCATGTCACCTAACATTAACGTGGGAGCACAGTACAGACCAACCACTCTTCAATGCTACATCGTTAATGTACCGTACTGACATCTACAATGCCTGGAAACAGCATTAAGGATGAAAACAATTAACAAATAGAACACGGGGTTTAAATTGCACCTCTGCATCTAAAGCAGGCAATCCCATAGCACGTATAATACTGTTGGAATGGGGTTGGTAACTTACAGCATGTTCTCTCTCTCTACTGGCACCATACCATTTTTGTTACTCATGAATATTTATAAAAGATTTCAAAGAGCACCAAACAGATATGAACCGGTGAGAACTCGGTGCCATGCAAATATGGTGTCTATGGCTATACAATAAATTAGCCGATTTCTTCAAATAAAAAAACTATTAAATATGAAGCACATGCTCCACAACCACACCAGCACTATTACGCAGTATATGACCTTTTAAGGTATTTAATTCAGTAGCCAATTAAATAGTTTTTTATATATATATTTGTGTTTAACATCGATTCTGTTTTTATAATGTTCATGAGGAATGACATTTCACAGACTTGTAAGGTGAGGCCACTGCTTGACAGGACGATGTCTAAGAGTCCACGTGCAAAACAGTACACAAACGTTTCCCTGCGCAAGTGGAGATTCAACATGAGCCTAAAATCCAATTGGATTCACAATGGTTACATAAAGGAAGACTGAATCGCAAACAAATATCGCATCCCATTAGTTTTAATTGTCACATGTGTGATAACCAAAAAAAGTATCCTCTTCCCACATTTGCAACTGTATTGCTGAAAACTAGAATTTTTACATTTAATGTCTCTATTAATGAAATCTCCAGCTAAGATTTGATCAATTATTTTCAATTAAGGGGGAAAACATATCAACATTCATTTGCAATACGATGGGTGGCATCCCTGGGACTTAAAAGTAGTAAATTTGTATAAGAAGTTCTTACAAATTTATCCCGAAGCTTCACAAATTACAATTCAAGAATGTGCAGCCTTGACGCAATCTAATTAACATCTTCCAAAAATACAACGCGCATCCCAAGGGATCCTCCACGTTTCTATGGAAACCAACAGAAAGTGACTTAACATTCCAAGGTCCTATGCAAATTTCAGGTTCCACGCTTCTATATATAGGCCCCTAACGGTGCTGTTAGGACTCTTTACATTCGCACTACATCTGGCGGAATGGTGTTTGTCGGTCGTGTGTACAACCGGTAATTCCAACTGGAGGTTAACTCAGCCAGGCATCTGTCCCACCAAGTACCGGCTCGTGGAAAAGTCGACAGCAGAGCAGCCCCCATCACTAGAACGTGGAATTTCTGCCACTGGCTCAGGGCTACCAAGCACCGGCGCAAAGTTTGTTTGAAAAATTTAAGTCGCCATCTGCGTGGGGATATGGTGGCTGAGGCGGCCAGAGCATGCCGTGTTCTTCCACGGCTGACTCAACCTGCACGGCACGTGTTCTGGTTTTGTCTGATTATTTATTTTGCCTCAATGTGCTCTTTTGAGTTGATTCGGTTTGCTCTCAATGGCACCTTCAGATGCTTAAGAATCTGCACATTCCAATTCGTATTACTGCAGACGGATGACAACACTAGTTTCTAGTGTTGAGGGATGACAACACTTGGGGTGCCGTGGTGGCCAAATGTTAACTCCCTCGCCTGGAATGGAGAAGGTTGTGGGTTCGACCCCGACCATGATGACTGTATATTTGGAATTTGCATGTTGTTCCTGTGCTCACGTGGATTTTTCTCCAGGCCCTCACATTTTTTCCCTCCACATTTAGAATCAACATGCGTTTAAGAGTCTTTGGCTGCTATAAATTCCCACATGGTAAGCCACTTCGCTGAGCTATCATTTGTGATAGCCAGGTCGCTTCCAAAAAAGAGCTAAATAGCTTAGCGGGCCTTACCTGGTAAAATAAAAAAATATTAGTTTTTTGGTTTTAGTTTCTATACCGTTTATTCAGTGAGACGGAAACACCCACAAGCGATGATAATCAGCAATATTTCATGATGCGGTGTTAACATAAGCCTCCCAGTTGTGTTCACGCAATCTGTATATTTACAAGAGTATCCGTATGTACGTAGTCATCAGTGCAGAGGAATTACGCAAACTAAAGCAAGCATGAAGGTTAACACAAATGTTAAAATAGATGCTAAACACAGCATTGTAACAATAATGTAGTTGATGGTACTTGATATGTGTGAGAATCCAAAGCAAAACTAATTATTGAGAACAACATTACTACATAAGTTACAGTGTTGGCCAATTGCAATGTACAATATTTTCATTCATCCTCTACATGGCCTCCAACGGTTGACTATGAATCTTTCCAGTCGTAAATATGAGTGGGATGTGCAGACAGGGTAGCAGAAGCAATATGTTTGAGTTGGCCATAACATACCAACGTCAATCGGCCAATCCGAAACAATCACCATCAATGTCAGCCGGGCAGCCACTGAAGAGAGTGAGAGAGGGGATGAACGTGTGTAACGCCACCTTTCAAGTGGCATCGTAACCCGAACGATGAAAAAAGGAACCTAGACGGGGACGGGGCGCTTCTGACAAACTCGCACGCTGTTATTGGGCCAGGTTGTTTCTCTTGTAACAAAGTAAAATATTAATTCTCGGTTCACTGCTGGCAGAAAGAATGTGCCAAGGACAACTATGCCCGTACGTCGTTCACAGATGCGGTTTGCTCTTCACCAACTAACTTATCTTTGCACCGTCTTTGGCTGCCATTCTTTTTTTTTCCTCCCCCCAGTTGTCATCTCTAGAAGCGACTGGTCTAACCAAATACATCTGTTTCCAAGTAATAGTGCAGTGTCTTGGGTTTCCTGGATGTTTCTGCAATGTGCGTGTTTCTCCTCTTTACCCCTTTAATTCCAAGCATGAAATTAGTTTGAAAACTAATATATTCAAAACTGCTTTTTTATGTTTCGTTTGTTGTCTGTCCCCCACACTTCTCATTGGCACAACATAAGTTAAACATACATAATCTTACGTGCACTTTGAATGCTGTACTATTTTCACGATTTTTAAATACATGTCATGTTTGGCAGAAATACACACCGAATGTTATGATTGGTTTTAAGATCTTTTTTTTTCCTTTAGCCAAAAAATGCATCTAACATTTTTCGACAGAATACACAAACCCACGTGCTACTTTAGCATTCCAAAAGTTTGTTTTTGTTCATGGAGGTGATAAAACAAGGTGTAAACACGGATTTTTTTCCCTTTCTTTCTAAAGATTTATAAACAATAGTGTCCTTTGGGTTGGTTTAAAGCAGGCGATAGGATGGGACCAAGTGTGAAGAAAACATATGGAAGATCAAGAGGCTACATGAGTGAAATGGCTGAATGTTCTTAATTTTATGCTTTGAGTAGGTATATAAACATGTCCATAACAAAGGGGGTGTTCACAAGTGTCCTGGTTTACGTTAGGACTTGGGAGTGTCACTCTGCGGCAATGTGGCTTTGCACGAAGTCCACTGCTAAAATCGTTTGCACATTATTTTCATTCATGGACCAATTCGTTTTGGTTTTTAACACAGAAAAAGAAGCAATTCATTGGTTTCCAAAATGCAAAGTTTAACACTTCGCTTTCATAGAGGGCAATCCACATGGAGGAGCAACCTAACACACAAGTGGAATGTTGTCCACTTTAAATGTTATGTTTCATCTTACATTGAACGTTGGCTTTCATTTCGACATTTTATAATCATTTCACTTGGAGGAAGTTTTGTTAAAAAGATTTGTCTCGATTGGAGCAGAGTTGATCTCGACATGTCCTGACAAAGCACGCACCCGTTGGCAGCAATCTGAACCCTAAGCGTAACCTACGCACCTGGACACATTATGCTGGGTTTTTTTCAAACACATTTTTGGCCGGTTTATTTTCCTAACAGTATTAAGAATGGTCAGTTTTTTGTGAAAGTATTCTGTGTCTTTGTAGGGGGGGGGGGTTGTCCTTCTTAAGAAAGCACAACATAAAATGGCATTCTGACACCACACTATGACTTAAAAATAATCAGGCGATATTTCCTTTGCTATAAAACAATAAATTGGCATGAGGCTGGCTACGATCAGACCCTACCCCAACCCTCCTTAACCACTCCCCGCCTGTTCTCGTAACTGTCACTATAACTACACCAACACTTTTTAAAACCCCACTTATTTATCTCAACCACTGCCGTCTCATGCACCATTTCACAATTGCTGTAAAGCGCCTTATGTAAGGCGCTATAGCAGAGAGAAGGCCACAACGAACGTCGCCGAACAGACATGATGTACGTGCGATTGGTATACACAAGGTACGCTGCATTACTATCATACCCACCTACCACACACCCTGCCATCGTCACTATTTCACACGTTATTCGTGTTACTGCAATAGCCACCGAAGGCTAATTCATATGGCAAACATATGAACCCTTTTTTTTCTGACCGGTCATTCAAAGGGCCCCCCATTGTATCTCAAGTCAACCCCTTGAGTAAATTTCCTGAAAAAATGTACACACATACGTCAAAGTCATTACACATTAAAAATTACTGTTGTGAAAAAGCGGCGCGTGGCCCAAATCTGAAAATATAGAAGCTGAAATAAGATACTGCGACTACTGTCCATACAACCTTGAGGTGATAATTTACATTCAGAAAATGGGGCATATATATCAGTGTTGCACACTTCGTCATTTCAAAAAAGCAATGAAGTCATGAGCCCACATCTCATTACTAGTAACAATATTTTCCAGAAACCGTTCTCCTCCAATCTATTCATGGTTCATAAGACCCAAAGTAATTTTCATAAATGCCACTTTCTCATGAACAGAGCCTCTAGGCACCCATCTATAGTATTGCTCTTGATGTAGTGGAAATAGGTGTGAATATTTTTTTTTCCCTTCAAAGCCAAGCAATTTTGCGAAAGTATCATGCACACTGCCACATCGATGCCCAAAAATCAGCTGCTCTGAACATGTAATGTTAGTGAAAATTACAACCCGTTCACTGTTGAAATGCACGCGCATCATCTGCAAGAGATCGATGACCTCTTGGGAGCGTCATCTCCACTCAAGCACAATTACGAGTGACTTGCAGTTATCTCCAATCCGCAAAACTAATAATTTAATCATTTCGAGAGGCGCATTGTTTGCTGGTCTTGAATATGTCATCACACAATGCAGTTATAAAGATACAACACTGTACACACTGTGGTGGCAACCCTGAATATTCCCAAACATTGTATGTTCTAAGAGGCAATAATATGCTGCATAACAGCGTACAGAGCAGATCTCAGAAGCTAAGCAGGTCTGACTGAGCCTGGAACGTATTTGGATGGGCAAGAGTCACAGTACTTCATATGCTACCACATCTATGCTCCCTGCCAATACCACTGACCAGCGTGGCAAACTATGGTCAAATAACCCCCATAACCAGCACAGCAAGGGGAGGCCCTTATCCATCAGTGGATTAGCATGTTTAGGCAACATTACACCGTATTGGTTGTCACTTGTTACTTGAGTTTAACTTTTCAGTCTCCGTGGGATGTCCCCTGGTAAAGAATAAAGTATATCTTTCAGACGAGTACCATTTGACAGTGCTGTCTTGTGCTCCACGTATTAGGCATGTGCTACCCATGTGTGCTCATAAATATGAATTAACCCACGGAGGGAGATGATTCTTAACCCTTTCCCATTCCGAGATTCCTGCAAGTTTCAGGGTGGGTCCTGTTAACTGACGAATCTCAGAACGTGCAAGCGGTTCAGCATCACTATTATTTAGAGAGGCGTAGCACCGTTGTTTTTAAAGACTTTGTACTCACCGCAGAAAATCGTAGCGACACTAGGAACTCGACCGTAGCCTCGGGGGAGCCATGGTACTAATAAAGTGGTTTAACTTTATATGTTCTTCCGATTCCATTCCGATGACTACGTGTGCATACGTGTACGTCATCAGAACATAATCGGGAGAAAGACCGATCATGTACACATACGTCATCGGAATGGGAAAGGGTGAACGGGACCATCTGGTGTTGCCTCTGCTCCGTCACCCCCTGCTCTGTCCACAATTCCCTGCAAGCTTCCTCTCGCAGCTTCTACAAATGAACGTGAGTATGTGGAATAATGTACCATAGTGCATTAACGATATATATACATGTAGGACGAAATACAGCCAATTACCTTCTTGTGGGAGAATATAAAAAATACAAAATGACGAGATTCATAAAAATCACTACAGAGCAGTTTCTCAAACGCAGCATGTGGTGTGCTGATACAACCAGCACAAGCCAATGTGCAGGCTACAAACATAGAGACAACCGTGTTAAAGAAACACGGAAAAAAAATCAATGACCAATAATAAGACACGTGTTTTCTCAAGAGTCATCTCCAAATCAAATTGATGGCCACTTGAGAGCTCAAGTTGTTTTATGTACAGTACTTGGGACATTTGACAGGAAGTTCTGGGGACTTCCCACATGAAAGGCAATGCAGGTCTGAAGTGGCCCTGCGGACAAATTAAACATTGAGTGCTGCACCCAATTGCTCAGAGTTGCACTTGTGCAACTGAAACAAATGGGATCGTTGGTTTAGACATTAAAAGGGTCGCAAGTCGGTCAATGTGGAGTCCACAACACCACATCCGTGCAATGAAAATGTGGCGAGACGTTAACTACCTCACCTGGTATACAGGATGTTGTCGGTTTGATCCCGACCATGACGACTGTATATTTGGAGTTTGAATGTTCTCCCCATGGTCGCATGGATTTTTCTCCAGGTCCTTCGGGGTTTCCTTACACATTTAGAAATGTGCGTTTAGAGTATTTGGTTGCTATGCATTTCCACGTGATAAGCAACTTCATTGAGCTATCATTTGTGTTCAATTCATGTGGAGGAATCCTTGGCAATGTGAACATCTGTACGATAAACATGAATCAAATACAAGGTGGCGTATATCCAAGATTGATCAAACCAGAGGATGCAATTACACAAACCCTCTGTAAATACTGTATTTACAATTAAATGTAGTCTATACAAACTATACAAAAGTTATTAAAAAGAATAGCTTTTACCGATTCCTAATTTTTATCATGGCAACTGCCGGAAAGGGAAAAAAACTATTCTTATTTTTTTATAACTTTCAATACTTGCCAAAAAATCCCATAGATACAAAGTAAACAGTCTTATATTACTCTTTCCTGTATGTTATTATTTTAAAAATGTAATCACGTAGAATAGCAAGAGTCTCAAAGGCTGTTTATCAGGAGGGGGCAATAATGCTATGTAGCAATATGTGCACATACAGTAATACTGGATATGCTTTCTCCATTTATGATTTGAGGTACGATTTGAGGTACGGCACACATGGCCTACCTACTCTTTCCCCAGTAAAGTCACAGCGATCTTTAATGTCCTCTGTTAAGCAAGACCGCATTTTCTTTTTGGTTAATACACCTGCAATATTAACCAGGGCGGCAGTAGGGCTTGAACCCGGATCCTCTGTAATGAGCGGCAAAACATGCTTCCGTTTGGCCATGTTACAACTCCACCTATGTCACAGTCAGTAAAAAAAATTCAGGAAGTGATCAAGCCTCTTTGTGGTGATACTAAAGGAGACGTCATGCCAGCTGACAGTTTTGTGGTACAGCTTTGTGGTTGTTGTAAATGAAACACCGCACTATGGGAAGTCAATTGTGGTAGACGTAGGGAGATATTGGCCCCTGCCATGTGAATGTGGATTATCAAGCCAATAACACTTGAGACATTGGTTTAGTGACATGCGGCTGCCCTGATTCAAACCCAGGTTCCCAATGGTGTTGGTTCAGGGATGGTAAGTGAACAACCTTGCTGCTTCTGGAGGCCACTCGTTTCTAATTACAGGAAGAAAAAAATAAACTAAACAAATATTTAACATTTTAATACCAGGTTTTTTTTTTTATGACAGGCAAATAACTACAATTTTAAGTGACTGTTCAACTATTCAAAACGAATCTATAAACTTAGAAAGAGAAAAAACTACGTGTATACAAATTCAATCTAAAACTATGCCTGTAAATATTATGCTCATGATGCCAATGCCACTTACCAAATCCACAATCTGAATGCTCACCCCATCACAAAATTGTCTACTAGATAATAATATTATCACTGCAGTCACAAAAGCTTTAAATCAAAATTTAATAATATCCTGGTTCTATTGGGTATATATCATCCTGGTAGAATATTTTCTGAATACAATACTTGACTTTTGAACAATAATGGAACATTTTGGGGAAGCTGTTGTAGATAATTTGCTGGTTTGTATTGTATGACCTGTCATATTATCACAGTACAATTCAGTCCCACTGCCGCGAGTAACACCAAGTATGTATTTGTCAGGCATGCTGCAATGCTATCATTCTCGCTCGAGCACCTCACAAAATTACAGACTTCCAACAAGAATGACACATTGTAAACATGTATCATTCAACACACGGGGACAGCACAAACAGCACATTCAAAATGAGTTCGTTACAAGCAGCGCAGGCTCACTTCACCACCATTAAAGAGCTTAGCACTACAGTGCGTGTGTGTGTGTGTATGTTGCAGGAAAGAATGCTTAGCAACATGCGTGTTCGAACAACGTCACATAATTAGTGTGGCTTATTCCAGCCAATGCATCAAGAGACCAAAGCACCACCATTACTCAACCTTTATGAAACTTGGCATTAATTATATCTGAAACATGCCCTTCGACTGTTGCTGCCTGGCTCTCAAATTTCCAAAGCCACCTTATTGACCTGGGTACGATAAACGTAAAAAAAATTATCGCCATCTATTGCACCACCAGCCTGCTAGGCAGCACCACCTGACCATGGAAAACTATTAATCGTATGGACTGATCAATTATTCAAAGAAACACCAACGCACATGGGAATAATCATCAAGTGCTGTCGACGAGTATACGAAGTATTAACATGGCCAGGTCTGGACATACGTTGCGTTGTTATGGAGCTGAGCCTTTAATGCTTTGCTCCAGCCTTCCTGGATTTCAGCTGACCGCTACTTCCTGTGCACTCACTGCTTCCATTACACAACAGTGCTTATCAACATTCGTATGCTATGAAAATTAACAGTAACACTAATTTAACTCACACAATGCTTACACGGGGAACGCTACATTGCTTCCATGTAGTGTTTAGTCGACAAGATTTTATAAGACAAAACGTAACTTTTCCATTCCAAAAGATCAATGTGTCAAATTTGTACTCAGCAAACTACCAAATGCACACAATAGTGTTAGGTACTCAAATTGTAAATGTTGTGGGTTCACTCTCCAACACACCGATGTGCTGAAGCAGTAACAAATTGGCACGTTATGTTTATGCGACAAACCTAACTAATTGGCTGTGTCGGTGGGTCAACCACACATTTAAATTTTACACGATCAAACCCAAAAAAACTCTTATGAATAATATTGATCGCCAAAGCCTACTACGACGTGTTAAAGTAACATAAAAAGTTAGGTTATTTGCAATTACATATCACCGATTGAGAAAATCCAGAAACAAAGCGTTTGAGTTAAAACAATATGCTAGGAATCAAAGTTCACCGTTTCAATGAGAGCATGCCCCTAAATCGATTGCTCAGCACTATAAACAACATGGTCTGTGGTTGAGCTCTCTGTGGGGGAGCCTGCAATGGAAAACCGCTTTTGCTCCGTGCCCAGTTGCCTGTGGCACATATTGGGAGTAATGGTCATTTGCAAAAAACAGAAAGACTTAAATTAAATGTCCAAAAATATATAATGCCGTTGCGCTGAGTGGATCTTTTAAGCGTTCACAACTTCACAATCGAATGCGTTTTCCACGTAAGCGTTATGCACTCCAAAAACAAATGACTATATTAAGTGAATAAACTGAAGCGCAGAGTGCAACATTGCAGACACTCTTTATGTCCCATTATCGGAGCGTTGAAAGCTAATGGCTCTTCCCAACTAGAAGAGATTAATAACCACAGAAGGTCGTTGGCAAAATGGAATCCTATCCCTCCCCATCTATATGCACGGACTTTTACAGCCCATAATGCGAAATGCGTTCGTGACAAGTAGGGGTTTTTTTTTGCTAGTTTAAGAAGCCCAGTGTAGCCTTGCTGTTGTCCAAGGGACCCGGGGCCATACGTGACAACAATGCAAAGATATAGTGCAAATGAGTTGCAGTACCTCTATGTAAGGACGTGGGTTCCATACGCGGCGATTAGATTTCACTTCGGTAAAAATGGAAGGCAGTGCTCGCCGTGAACATAGAAGTCATTAATACTCTCACAGGATAACTACTGTACCTGGTTCTGCCGTAACGGATGTAACGTGTTCCTTACGATAATAGAACGCTTCCGTGTGTGCAATGTATGTTAATCAGCTGACGTGAAATTAAAGTGTCACTTAATTCCTTACACCCTAATGGAACCAGATTACGATTATGAGAATTACTCATCTCGCAGTCGTCATCGACACAACCTCCTGTACCCTTGCTTTATTAAAGGTTGTGTAACTCTTAAAAGCGGCTTCATAATAAAGCACTGCAACAGAGTACACACACCAGAACCACAGCATCACAATGAGGAGAAATATGTACAATAATACAATGGTAACGTTGTCATTGCAATAGATTCAATTGACGATATCCCATAATCTTCTTTACAAACAATGCCCAGATAATAACTTAGGCCCTTGTTAACGGGGAAATACTTAAGAACAATACGGCGTTACTCAGGACTGCACAGCCTTAACATCGGCAAAACCAGGAGGTCAAAAGATGGTTTTCAATTACATGTAAACAGAGATTTCAAAAACTAAATATTTTACTGAAAAGACCTCGTTTCAAATTGTGGCAAACGATGTTCATCAGCTGACATTGGGGTGCATCTCGACAGTCTCTGACAAATCTCGAACTTATCGCCTGGCATCATCATCATTTCCATCGCAAGTCTTCTTTTCCACTTTAAAATACAGCACTGCTAACAACAGTATCTGATGCGTGGCATGAATCATACATTAATTCTACGAAACCCATGACTGAATGGAGAGACAAGTTAGGAAAGTTAAACCACAAGTTCTGACTAGCTATCAGAGTTGACGAAAACCACTGCCAAATAAGTCCATGAGGTGCCTTGCCATCAGACACCACGGTGGCGAGATGTTTGACTACCTCGCCTGATGTCCAGGAGGTCGTGAGTTAAATCCCGACCCATTAAAATTTGGAATTTGCGTGTCTCCTCTCCCCGCGGTCGTGTGGATTTTTCTCCGGCTCCTCCGGAATTTTCCCTCCACATTTAGAAAACAACGCGTTTCGATTACTTAGCTGCTATAACTTCCCACATGATAAGCCACTTCGTTGAGCTATCATTCATGGCCACGTCGTTTCTGAAAAAAAACACTATAGCCCAGTGGGCCTTACCTAATATCATAAGTTTAGTTTATTTTTACAGACACATCGACGAGTTCCTGCCCAGGCCTTCCGATCTTCCAGGTGACAGATCAATCACTGATTTATTGTTGCTCTCGGATGTCAATACCCCCCCCCCCCATCCTCTGTACCACCCCTTCATTATTTGTCCTGAAATCCAGCCAACACTATGGGAGCCACGCACGAGCCGCCTCTATAATAGACGGGGAGGACACGATCATCAAGATGTATCGTCTGGAAATCCAAAGGCTATCTAAATACAACAATCCTTGCCCAACTCTGTCCATCATGTCCACACCCATCCTCTCCGAACGTGCGTTTAATATCCATCGAAACCACCGAGCAAAGGGAGCGGCGCCCTTCACGCCGACCTGACCCCGGGATTCAACCGCGTTCAAGTGCCCATCACATACAAGCTGACAACAAAGACAAAGATCAACGCGGTGTAGCCTTCACAGGCTGTTGTTGGGGCAAGTGCCGTTAGCGAGCACCTATTAACGCCGGCACGGCAACACTAGTGGTGGGATGGCCGGCACCACGCCCGGTCGCCTCTGTCTCCAAAGTGCTGATGTTTCCACACCGCACCAGATACTCATTTAACGCTGAGTCTACCTAGGGGCGGCCCATGACACATTTAGATAATCGTCGACGATGTGGACCGTGAGCGGGAATCGAAATCGGTTCGCTGGGTTCGTAGCGACGTGCTCTTACCGCTGCACCACCGCTCCCCATCACCAGACAACAAGTTCACCCTGGTCACGCACTCACCCCGACACCATCTCACCTCATCCACCCACACCACCCAACACGTTCACCCACTCTCACCCTGTTACACTCACACAAGCTCGAACCAAACCCAGCAAGCGCACTCAGTCACCCTCGCCGCGTACACCGACTCGCGCAGGGCACCCACCACCACCACCCTTGTTGACGATCTGTTGTTACGCATCAATCCCTGGTACCCACTGGGGTCCGGCAATGGCTCTGGGTGCCCGGGGGACCTCTCCCCCCGTCGATCTCTGTACCTCGTCTCCCCTCTCACGGCATGTCTCAACTCCATTCCCTGTCGTGTCTATAGCCTCGTGTTTCTACCCCCCACCCACCCACCGCCACGGTCTTCACTCCCCTCTCTTCTCCCTGTCTCCCTTCTCCTGCTTGCCTGAATACACTCTCCCGATCATCTTTCCAGATCTCCCCATGTATCCCCGTGGTCTCCACTCTTCCACGTCTACCCAGGTCCCTTCGTACCTCCAGTCTCCTGCACTGTCCCTGCGTTTCCTCGGGGTCTCCGTGAACCCCGTCGTCATTCCAGATCTCCCTGCGTCTCCTTGTGTCTCCGTGAGCCCAGGTCTCCCCGTGTGTCTCTCAGGTCTCCCCGTGTCTCCCAGGTCTCCCCGTGTCTCCCAGGTCTCCCCGTGTCTCCCAGGTCTCCCCGTGTCACTCAGGTCTCCCCGTGTACCCCAGGTCTCACCGTGTGTCCCAGGTCTCCCCGTGTGTCATCCAGGTCTCCCCGTGTGTCTCCCAGGTCTCCCCGTGTCACCCAGGTCTCCCCGTGTCACCCAGGTCTCCCCGTGTCACTCAGGTCTCCCCGTGTCACTCAGGTCTCCCCGTGTCACCCAGGTCTCCCCGTGTCACCCAGGTCTCCCCGTGTCACTCAGGTCTCCCCGTGTCTCTCCCAGGTCTCCCCGTGTGTCTCCCAGGTCTCCCCGTGTGTCACCCAGGTCTCCCCGTGTGTCACCCAGGTCTCCCCGTGTGTCATCCAGGTCTCCCCGTGTGTCACCCAGGTCTCCCCGTGTGTCCCAGGTCTCCCCGTGCCATCCAGGTCTCCCCGTGCCACCCAGGTCTCCCCGTGTGTCACCCAGGTCTACCCGTGTGTCACCCAGGTCTACCCGTGTGTCACCCAGGTCTCCCCGTGTGTTCCCCAGGTCTCCCCGTGTGTTCCCCAGGTCTCCCCGTGTGTTTCCCAGGTCTCCCCGTGTGTCCCTCAGGTCTCCCCGTGTTCCCAGGTCTCCCCGTGTATCCCAGGTCTCCCCGTGTATCCCAGGTCTCCCCGTGTACCCCAGGTCTCCCCGTGTCACCCAGGTCTCCCCGTGTACCTCAGGTCTCCCCGTGTACCCCAGGTCTCTCCATGTACCCCAGGTCTCCCCATGTACCCCAGGTCTCCCCGTGTATCCCCGCGTCTCTCACCCTCCGAGAGCTCCAGCTCCAACTCCGCGAGCTTGGCTCGCACCTCCAGCGGCAGCGCCATCACGTCCATCCCGCGCTCGGCCATCGCCACCACGAGGAGCGGCTGCGAGGATGGTCCCGCGTCTCGGTCCCCTGGCCCCCTGTGTCGCTGTCTGTGCCCCGGGTCTCTGCTGTCCCTGCCCCCGGCGCGGAGCGCGGAGCTGTGCCGGACCTCACTCCGGGGCGGCGGCCATCGCGCCGGTAACGTGACGTCACCACGCCCCCCCCCACCCACCTCTGCGCATGACGTCACCACGTCTCCTGTCCGTATGACGTCATCACACCCTCCCCCCCCCCATGAGCGTGACGTAACACGTGCCGCTAATGGGCATGATGTCTGCACGCCCCCCCCCCCTTTTGCGCATGACGTTACCACATCTATCCAATGCGGGTGGAGTCGCCACGCCACCCCCACCCCATTCGCGTGACGTCACCACGTCCACGCGAGCAACGTCGCCACGCCCCGTCCCTCCCTGCGTGACGTCAACACGCCCAGCATCTATGCGTGGCGTCCCAATGCGCTCCCTTGCGCGCATCATTTCGCGTGACGTCACCACACCCACACTCTTTCCCGATGCGACGTCACGAAAGGTGTGCCCTGTCCGCCCGCATGACGTCATCGCGACTGCACCTCCCCCCCACATCCTTCTCCCCCCCCCCCCACCGCGTGGTGCAGATGCCCCTGGGTCAGATGCTGCATCACCGTGGTCTCCACAGCAGCTGCACAACAACAACAATAGCCGCCGGCCACCACTAAATGGCGGTGACGTCACGACGGCGCTATGTGCCATGCTAGGTGCACTTTGATGATGCTGGTTGAAAGGTCGTTCTCGAATTGTGAATGGTGTGGGTTTGCTCTCCACCACACCCGTTGTGCTGTGACTGGTCACGAATTGGCATGTTTTGTTGACGTGACAACCCTTACTAATTGGCTGTATCGGGTGGTGGCGGGTTTAACGACGCATGTTTACGCGGTCTAACCCAACAAAAACCCTTTGTTATAGGTGCACTTTATCCGTTTCTCAATCCGCTGAGTCCTGGTGAGGATCGCGGCTGAGCTATGTTGAGTTGTGGCGGTCCAGACCTTTGGTGCACTTTATATTATGGCTCTTTGGAGTTTGCGTGTCTCTCTCCCCATGGTTGCGTGGATTTTTATCCGGCTCCTCCCGGGGTTTTCCCTCCACATTTATAAACAATGCGTTTCTATTACTTTGGCTGCTTTAACTTCCCACGTGATAAGCCACTTCGTTGAGCTATCATTCGTGGCCAGGTCGCTTCTGAAAAAGAGCTATACATCTCAGTGGACCTTACCTGGTTAAATAAATAAATAGTTTACTTTGAGCACCTGGAGCCAGCGACTGGCCAGTGTAGACCCGGAGCTGACCCGTCCCTACTGGAGATCTGTGAAAAAAGAGCTTCAACGCTCATCGGATTCTTCCGGTCTAAATTCTGATTCTGCTGGTGTTGACACACAGCACGAGGTACTCACTTTCGGATGACTCGGGCACATTTTGGTCTTCAAGCCACTCCTATGGGGCAAGGCTATCACGAAGGAGCTCCCTGCGTTTCACAAACATGGACTGAACGCACAATTTGATCATGGGTATGAGGGGTCAACAGCAGTGGTAGCAGTTATGTCTCCTTCGGCCCTATCTGTGGATGGGTCACCTGGAAGTGGTCTCGTTGAATCACTCATCCTATGATTATTATCCACGGGTAATGAATTGCCAAGGGGTGTGGCCTTCCACAAGTGCCAAATTCAAATTATCTGCAGATATCCACGGCCAAGAGTAATCCAGAAGTGGGTGTCTTATTAATTATCATCGCATTATCCAACACTTCTTTTGTACGGATAAGAAGAATAAACCGTTTGGATAAGCATGGAAATTAGAATCTTCTGCGAGCATCCACCACATCAGAATGGGCAATTGTCATTGTAGCCTTGGGTTGGTGATCGTGATAAGCTTCCAATAAGAGTATTTGCCCCCATCAATGTTATAAAGAAGATTTTAAAAATAGTCTTGATTTGAAGCTTTCGTGGCTGCAGGAATCCATACTCTTTGGTTCTTTCGGTAAAGTCACGTAGGTATAAAATTAAAAAAGTCTGCCTCAGCAGCAGACCATGCTTTCCCGCCTGATGACGGACGCTTGTGTTGCGCCCGAAACGTCGTGATTTCTTTTATTTTATACCTACGTGACTCTACCGAAAGATCCAAAGAGTAAAGATAAAAAATAGGTTTGTCGCTTATCCACGTTTTTGCACAATAACGCAAACGTATTTTAAAGCCATTTCCCAGCCGGTACATGTGTAGACTTTAAAATGATGCCGCATTTATTCATTTCTAATAGACCTGCATGCATTGGGGTAGTGAACTGTAAGAGAATGAAATGAGGCTGAGATAGCTGAATTGCACAGTGACTCGTCTGTTTGCCACTCGCCAGCTTGCATGGCATTGACTGATTATGACAGCCAGTTATTCCTTTGCACAATTACCATCGCTGCCTTACTTAAATTAGATGTCAAAGTCCATTGTTATGTCGTTCACAAGATTAGGCCGTGTCATTGCCCAAAGCCCGCATGACAAAACTACGGGTGCCTCAGGTCACATCTGAAAAACAGGTCATTGATAGATTATTTGGATTAAATAACATACCCCATGATTGACATGAGACAAAGGATTAACATTTTAGTGTTATTGAATTAACGGTACAAGAGTAATTTCATCGCTTTGGTGATATGTAGATTGCATACTCTAGTATAACAGCACTCTCCTCATCTGGGAATTAACATGTGTTGCCAAAAACATAACCTTAAGACAAACCGTTACAGGGTTAACTTAATGAAAAGTGGAAGCTCATGAGAGTATTTTTTCTGTAACAAATGGAAAATAACTACCATTACTCTAAAATTAAACAAATTATCTGGCAATGCTGTGTTGGCTGTGGTGCACAAACACAAGAAGAACCTCAACACATCCCTCAACAACACTTTGGTCTTAAGAGGATAAATAAATTGGTGACGTTTCAGGAAATGTCTCCATACTATTTGCTATGAAGAAGACCCATTGCCTGAAATGACGTCTGTCACATATATTTTCCTTTCAAGGCCAGAATGTCATTAAATAATGTGTTCAGGAGTTTTTTTTTCCATTACTGGGCATAATGTCAAAAAGAGCTTGATAGCTTATGGGATTCCTCAAGTGTAGATACAAATTATTATTCTGAACTTCACTTTAAAATGTTTATTTAATTAACATTTAAATAAAAAATAAACCCATAAACAATATACTTTTTTGGGCATAAGTATGTCGCACTGGAATTTAAGTGAACTGACTTTGAAATAATTCCTTCAGATTTAAATACGTTTGACACATTCATTACCAAACATCTGGCGCTGCTGGTGTGGCAGAGACCTGGAGTGTGCGTTGCCGTTTTGAACGTGCACGGAAACGCGCTATAGCCACGTGCGGAATGAAGTTGACATCTGTTCAGGTGCTCATAGTAAGAGGCAATTAGATGCACAATTTCAAGCAAAGCGATATTACACTGCGTAGATAAACAACGCACCGTGAATTTGTAAACACCATCCTTTTCATCTGATTTGTTTTAATAAAACTACCAAACTATTACTGTTGACAGCATATATAGATTAATGTAGTTGTTTTTTACCACTAAATAGTTTTAAACATTTCAAATGTGGAATAAGCTGTGCATGCATGAGATACAGCTGCATTCCTAGGAATTAGAAATTACGATCTAAATAAATCCTATAGTACAATAGCCCCATTCTGGTTAAATTGCACTGTTAAACTAGGGTCATTAATCTTTACAGTTAAATAAACACGGTATTAAACACAGCGGTTCCAGTGTGCCAATGGGTGTACGGCCAAGGCTAATTCAAAACATGTGTGAGTGCATTGCACAATTAAAAGAAACACATTCAATACACTCCTTATCATGTACAATATAATAATAGTAGTATGGACAAATACTTGTAATCATTAATGGTATCCCAACATCTGAAATGTCACAGATGATGATCACACACCATTCCAACTTCAATTTCAACTATTTTTATTTTACCAGGTAAGGCCACTGAGCTATATAGCTCTTTGTCAGAAGCGACCTGGCCACAAATGATATGATGCGGAGATTTATATCAACCAAATATTCTAAACGCATGTTTATAAATGCGGAAGGAAAAGCCGGAAGACCCGAAGAAAAATCCACGCGACCATGGGGAGAACATGCAAATTCCAAATATACAGGCGTCAGGGTCGGGATCGAACCTACGACCTCTGAATACCAGGCGAGGGAGTTAACATCTCGCCACTATGGCGACATGCAAATTATTCAAGGGTCTATCACAGGAGATGTGCTCAACACTCGTTCTTTACTACATGTGGCCAGACAAATGTTCACACGCACCCGGCAATGTGTTTGAAAATAACACTTGTATTATTTTGGTCTTATAAAACATAGAATTTGTTTCCTGAGATTTGCATGAGTGTATCTCGGAGGGTTTTTTTCTTCTTTTAATGGCCCAATTCAAAGTTATTTTATTGTAGGGAAAATATCATTGTTCTTCTACTTGATGTGACCTATATATCAAAGTGAAATGATGATGGGCGGTGCTCAACTCCATCGGTGACCTGCAGCAATTTGTGAAATTCCACATTTCTATGACAGAACCATTCTTTCCAGAGGACAAGGACTGTGGATGCCCCACAAAGTGTTACCCGCGTTATTAACCTCACAGCGATGATGGTCTGAGTCAAGCCTCGACATTTACTCATTACATTAGGACCTTTAAAAATAGTGCTACTTATTTTCCATTCCAAAATACATTTTCTTAGAATGATACAGGATTTGGGAGGAGTGTAGGTCTTTCTTTAAGTAAACACAACCCCCCAAGTTGCCATCAGGTACACCACAGACTGTAACCTCCGTGACAACATTCACACTCTTCGTAAGCTAGTGTCAGATTCAGAAGTCAAAAGCTACCTCTACAATTGGAAGGGGCACGCTGCTCGCAACTAATGACGCAGTGTCTGAAGCACAGCATCGATGATATCAGTGCACATTTCTAGCCGACCCATAAGAGTCCCAATTGCAGTGTGAGAAATGATTTGTCGTGAGATCAACTTGAGATCAAGGTTGGGCTCTGTGCCTTCGTGGAATGGCATTTTGAGTCCGTCTGGTTGTGTGTCCATTGGTGGGGAGTTGCCACCTCTGCCTGACAGTCGCCACCTTCACCTACGAAGGGAAGTTTTTTTTTTTAAGGTGTTGGCCGACGACGATGAGAGCTTTCGGCCAACTGTTATCCTGAGGTGGCTCTAATCCAGAGTCTTCGTGCCCGTTTCTTTTGGCACCTCCACGTGCTCTTAACCTGCTCTTAAGGACCTGTGCACATCATGAGTTATGTTTTGTTCCTTTGGACCATTTTTGTTGGCTGCATATTCTCATGTGTTCATTTTTTTCACATTTCCGTTTGGTTTTGCAAATTTTACACTTTTATTTTTTGTTCTGTTTTTTTTTATTGATGTTATTTGCATTCTGCTGCATCCCACGGGATTTATTTTCCATATTAACAGTGGGGGGGGGGGGGGGGGGCTCTGTGGAAATCATCGGAGAACCAGTACCAGCTGGTGAAACTAAAATATCCGTTTTACTCACGAGATGTTTAAACATTGATTGAATAGTTTCATTGTGGAATGATACCTCAATTTAATATTCTGTTCAAAAGTGAGACAAAACTGCTTTGAGAAATTAGGAACAATTTAGTCCCGTATGACATATATGTTGTTAAAAAAGGATATTAGATCTTAGGGAACTAATTTACAGGTGCCAACCAACCACATGGACACGTGGAATTTAGGAAAAGGTTTTCTACCATTGACCACATGCACCCAATCAATCAGGCACCATAATTACTGATTTTTTACTCTGCAAATGCATTTTATTCAGTATAAACTGACGTAACTAAGCAAGACATCACGAACCGAGGTCTTAATTGAGAAAATGTATACATTTCTAAAAAAAAAGTAACAAATTATAATCTGTTGCATCGATACAGCTTAAGTCAGCTCATTACATCTCACAAGAGGGAGCATTTATTCCCAGAAGGCCATGTGGCCAATGGCATGGGAAGAAGGCGTGTCGTCGGCCTTTTTATTTTGTTCATTAAACTACTGTTTTTATTTCACCAGGTAAGGCCCACTGAGCTATATAGCTCTTTTTTTTAGAAGTGACCTGATCGCAAATGATAGCTCAACGAAGTGGCTTATCATGTGGACATTGATAGCAGCCAAATGCTCTCAACGCATGCTTCTAAATGTGGAGGGGAAAACCGGAGTACCCGGAGGGAAAAAATCTACGCGACCACAGGGAGAGAGGCACGCAAACTCAAAATATACAGCAGGCGTCAGGGTCGAGATCGAACCCACGACGTACTAATCGGAGTGTGCGGGGGAAGGACAACAAACCAAATGTATACCAGGCGAGGTAGTTAACATCCCACTACAGCGGCGCCCTTATATATAACCACAAATAACGCGAACGGTTACTTTGTTGTGATGGTGTGGGCGCAATGTGCAATGTACACCTTTGACTCGCGGAGGCTGCAGTCTTCAATATATTTAGGGTTGGGCTCCGCATGCCCCGACGAGGAATATGCTGTTCGTGTGTACACAGGTGCGCGTGCATTGTGCACGTTGCACGCAACGGCTCCAATCGCAAAGAATTGCAGGCGAAGCACAGTGCGCCGGTCTTGCTCAACACAAAGCCGCCCCTACTTGAAGCACTTTTTAGAATCGAGACGAAACTTATTTTCCACGACGGACAGAGGAAGTTGCATTACAAGCTGCACTGTTAGTCACGATTTGCTGGTCAATTTGTTGTTATTTTTTTTTAAGCAGGTTGTAAAGGATTACAATTCTGATCTTGCATTCCGACTGAAGATGTCGGGCCAGGGTGAAAGAGGAGGCCAACGTGTTCACGAGAAGGGGCTCTCTGGATCTCACGCTGGCGGTGGCCCTTTGTCACCAGCAGTGGAATCAGCAAGGCCATTACAGGGCTGCACCCTAACGTTACATCTCAACGGGGAAGCGACAACTCTGCCATGTGTGTCATCAGCTCCCGCCCAGCGTCTATTCATCCCATCCGCTGGAATGGTTCACACACGAGAACTCGTCTCTTCAAAACTGCTTTATGTGTCTTTAGTTTGTTGTCCCCCCCCCCGCACACTCCGATTCGCACGGTTGGCTACGTACGGTGCGGAAGAAGTTCAACGTACATAGGAATGGCCGTCTTCGGGCAATCACGTCATTACTACGTGACTTTACCGAATAGAACCCAGGGAGTATGGATCCTTGCAGTCACGAAAGCTTCAAATCTAGAATGTGTACACGTGATGATGCACAGCATTTACACGTCATTTTATAGCAAAATCATGGCTAACGGGCATTTTTTTTGCGTAGCTTTCATGAATTTGGTGTTGCAAATGTTTACTCCATTGAAAGGGGACATTGTCCATGGATGACAAAAGCATCTGTGTCTGGCAAATGTGCAGTGACGCATGAGCAACAGAGCTGAACAGGAATGTTATTTATTTCCAGTGAGTCTACCTTGATGATTCCTGCATGAATCGTGGTATTTTTTTTAGATGATTCTCATATTTTTACGAGGATTCTGCCGTATAATATGCATGCGATGTAATGGGATTCTATAGCACGTTTAGCTTAGCTAAGCATCGGCTTGACTGAGTCTAACCATACTCTTTGGTTCTTTCGGTAAAGTCACGTAGGTGAAAAAAATAAATAAGTAAAAAATAAAAAAATATAAAATAAAACATTGAAATATATAAATCACGACGTTTCAATTGCAACACAAGCAATCGTCATCAGGTGTGACAAAAATGTCCTTGCTGTGGTTGTCACACCTGATGATGATTGCTTGTGTTGCAATCGAAACGTCGTGATTTATTTTATATTTTTTTGTTTATTTTATATTTATGTTTTCACCTACGTGACTTTACCGAAAGAACCAAAGAGTCATCAATCCTTGCAGTCACGAAAACTTCAAATCTAGAATCTAACTAACCATTGTCAATCCTGGCCGGTATAATAAGTGGCCCGATTTCAGGCGGCCAGAATCGCCACTGAGATGCAATGTTGACGCCACGTCCGTGGAATTGCCCCGATGCCACTCCCAACCCGAACGTGACAATTGTGTGTGCGCGCGTGTTCATTTGTGTGTTTGTGTGCACGTGTGCGTTTGTGCGTTTGTGCGTGTATGTCTGGTGTCAGCGGTAGTTGTGGCGGTTAGCGCTACGCTGTGCTACGAACCCGGCGTCCCGAGTTCGATTTACCGCTCACGGCCGACACCAGTGACGATTACCTGAACGGGTCCTGGGCCTCCCCTCAAATAAGTACCTGGTGCGATGCCGGGCGAGGTGCTGGCCACCCACCACCTCGTGCGCTGTGTCGGTCTTCATAGGTGCTCGCTAACAGCACTTTCCCCATGCGTCTGTTAAGGCTATACGGTGGGATCTTTGCCTTTGTCCCGTGTCAACGTGAATGTTTGCGTTCATGAGACGCACCCAACGTGCTCTGAACGCACCCACTGTGCTTTAAACGCAAACGCCGTGCTTTAAAGAGAAAGCGTTTAGCTGAGGGGGTCCAGGAGACTCAGAAGGTCAGAGCGCTGAACTCGGCACCGCTAAAGTTCTTTAATCCAGGCAGCCCCCTGTGATTTAACCAGGCTTTCAGGTGGAGGGAGTGAATGGGTTCATTCCGGTTTATGACTGCATAAAACACACACGCACAAAACAAATATCACAGAAAATTTGGTTTTGGAATTAATTTTTACTAAAATCAACCTCTGGTCATTCAAATGTCAGCGTCAATATCAATGTGGTTGTTCAATGCGACTCTCTTTTGGAAGAGTGGGTCAGAAAGTGTCGCCCCCGGCTGTGTGGAACAGTGGGTCACTGTTGCCATTATCAACCAATGTTTTATGGATAAGAGGTGTCCTGTGATAGATTGATCCTATTATCCACTGGTATTGACCGGACATTTCCCCCATCATGTACTTTGAGAAAATACATTGTAACTCCTATTAATTATCGATGATTTGTTTTCGTGATCAGAGGAGTTTATCGGAAATGTCATCCTATTATCCATAATTATTCACAAATTTTTCCCTGAGGATATGTGGAATAAATTTGCAGATAACCCTGCGGATAAAAGGATCCACAGGATACATCCCCCACATAACCACGGACAGTAGTAGGTCTTCTGCACTTGATTAGTATACACATGGTACGGTGCATGTAAGGTAATGTTAATGTAAGAATATATTTTAATTGGTTATTCGTGTTTTATAGAATCTAGTTCAGATCAGTGAAGAAAAAACATTTCGTATATCTAGATGTTAAAACTCATTTCTTAGAACTGCTTGTTGTTGTGTTTAGGTTGTTGTCCTTTCCCGGACCTCCAATTATCACGGTTGGCTACGTACGGTGCAGAGGAAGTGCAACATACATACACTACATACATACATCCAGCTTGCTGTCATTACTGGTTGGCCTCTAAAATGGAACAAGCTGCAAACTGTGCAAAGAAGCATAGAGAAGCACTGTGCATGGTTGGAAGTACAATGAGATAAAGAAAGAGCCGAGACTTTACTTCTTCATGCAGAGGTACGTGCGAGTCATGTCCCGTTTGTAGTTGTTTACTTCCAAAGGATGGTTGAAGTGACTGCTATGGGATATTTATGAATACAGTAGTCATCTTTATTGAGCGGGCCAATTACAATACAGTTCATTGTGAGAATCTCTCAGGAAATAGGAGCAAACTGAGAGTATCTCTTTTACTTCCCCGTCTGCCAAGCAAAGCAAAGAGTTTGGGGTTCCGGCAAAAAAAAAAAGTCGCAATCTCGAACGTCCTTATTTATTTTAGCAACCAACATAAACAAAAAAAAAGAACCACGTTTTAAAACTCCTCTTATTCGCCGCCACGCTTGGATTTTATTTTTGAACAATGTGGGAATCTGTTGCAAAGAGTAACTGTGGAGCTGCAACGTCTCTACGTTTTTAGGGCAGCACCAAGGCTTATTAGGCCGAGGTCTTTCTTCATCAAGCAATGGCCGTACTCCTTGACCGCGGTTCCATCAGTCGTCGGACAGATTGGCCCTGTAATGGGGCTTGTCATCAAATAGAAATGTTTGAGGACAAATGTTATTTTATTGAAAAGAAGAACATGATGATGATGTCCTGCTATTAAGGCAGAGCATCAAAGCATCACTGCATCAAAGATATTCCATGATTTTTGTCTTCGTTGGTCTGAAATAAAAAAAAAAATCGTCTTCTGATGACTCTTGCATATTCAAATTGATGTGGTTTCTATGAGTAAATGCATTGCAACATGTTTCGGAATGACATTTTAGGCTTGTCCTCGCAAAATGTGTCTCGTATATAATCATGTTCAAGACACCGTTGCAGGATTATACTGGATTGCATGTATTTCTTTGTGTATATCGTGCACGTTGAGTCACGCGCACTGCTGCGTTGCAGAAGCGACGTCGACGACATTGCCACGCATCAATGCGTGAACTTGTTACCCAACAGAGAGGTAGAGCGTTCGTGTAATGAGGGTGGGATGGCCACGTGTGAACGCCCCGTTCCCGGAAGCATTGGCTTCGTTGCACGCTGAGAGGTAACATGGGTTTATCACCAGCAGCACCGTACGTATGTGAGCCTATCCTTTTGTTGAAGAGTTTGCAAAAGGCTTCTCAGCAGATCTCAGGCATGAAGGTTGTGCACGCCCTGAATGTCACTTCAAAGCTTCCCTCAACCCAATTACATTGAGAATTACGGCGTGAATGGCCAATGATTTGAATCCGTAGATTTTTTTTTGTTTTTGTCCAGGGACTTCCCGAGATACGAACGTCCGACTTACGAACATGCGCACTTACGAACGAAACGCCTTAAGATGTGATTATGTTTTAAACCATCCAACTTGCGAACGTTCGGTCGCACTAGCGAAACGTGACGCTATTTTGTTCGGCAGAGCCATTCACCGCGAGATGTAATTAGTCCCGGCATCCCGCGTGATGCACAAGCAAACCAGCATCAGGACTCAAGGTAAGTTATAATAATATTTGTTTTCTTTTAAATTGCAGTATTACATGCAAATGTAGAATATTTATTCTTATTTATGAGTTTCAAAATGCTTACTTTTTCTAGCTATAACATACTTTACGTACAGCGTGTACAGTAAATATAATAAAATACAGCGTCGAATTCCGAGATACGAACAAACCAACTTACGAACGGGTTCCAGGAACGTAACGTAACTCGTTCGCAAGTCGAGGACTGCCCGTATTGCTACCCACCCAGCTATGATGCTTCATTTCAATAAGCAGAAAGTCGCTCTGTGACTACATGGGTAAATATTACGTGGGAGTGCCCACATTTTACCCCACCAAACGCGACCTGCGGATCAACAATTACGAACCACATTTTACTGCCGGGTGGACAGATGCGTGAGAATTTGAGAAACGTGCCCATAGTTCAACTGACTTGCCAAGGGAAGAACCTATGGCGTCTGGGTTGCGAGCCCCGTGAATTGCTAACGGTTACATCGCTACGGCAGATCCCAATAAGAAACTATACAATAGAATCATTTGGCGGGACCGCGGGGTCCCGCAAAAATCAGGTCAATAATAATTATTATTTTTCAGTCGGCCCCCACTACGTGATCCCGACAGCAACGCGCCGCCCGCCCAGACACGCGCCAACAACAAGCGCCAGCAGCAGCAGGCGGCGATCAACACGATAGGCGCCACCCCACCGGACAAACGCGAGCCACGGGGGGCGTCCGCCGCAGTCGCCCTCCGGTCAGCCGTCGATCCTCAGCTTCTTTGCCAAGGCGAGCCCGCCGCCCCCCCCCCCCCCCAGCCAGTGAATTTAACGTGTTTTGGGTAATTTTTCAACTTTTTACGAAACTTAGTGTCCCCGAGTAGCTCTCGACGAGGCCAATCGATTGACCACCACTAGTTTTGTTGTTGTCGGTAAGGCAAGACTCGTGTCGCTACGCGGTTTTTCCCACCCCAGGGCAGTGATGGGACCCCGAGGTCCCGCCAATTGCTTCAATTGACCAAACCGTCACTTGCATTTAACGCCTCAAAATGACTCTATTTACCTCGGCAGAAATCTCAAGGAACCTCCGGACGCACGGTCCTAAGTACAAACGACTTTGTCTTGTAATGTTTCGAGAGCAACATGCGTGTCGTGCCCTACAGCCGCAAGTGTTTGTTACTTCAAGGTGATGGTGGCACGCTTCCACCACTTTGCTTTGCAATAGAACCTGAAGCTGGGAGAAAAATAAAGAAATGGCCATCTCCTCGGTCATTACTTGGTGTGTCTTAGATCACTTGTCGTTATTATAAGTCTCTTCAAGTGTTTTTTTTTTAAACCAAACTGAATGAACACCGGATGAATAACACGGGTTGTCATGCGAATAGATTAATAAAAACAAGAATTATTATTTTTGCAAAGAAGGAAGGAAAGACTGAACATTTTGGTCAGCTGACTTGAAGCCAGCCAGCAAAAAGTATTATTATTTTTTTGCCACTCAGCGAGAGTAATAATTCCTGTTTTTGATATTTTGTTTAATTAAATAAATGTCTATATAATCTAGAACTCGAATAAATCGTATATCATAAATGTGTGATATTCTGTGTGGATAGCAAAATGTGAGTATTTGCATGCATGGAAACGCCAGGCTCCTGAATTTACATCGTTATGACTGTACTGATGAGCATTGTTTAAACTACAGGGTCTGGCCTTTTGTCTCATAAGCTGTCATGTTTACCCTCCCTGTAGGCAAATAAATAACGGTGTCAGTTCATCATCTCTTTCTTCATGTATTCAGTTGCATATCAAAGAATCAGTCATATTTTTTTTATTGTACAGTACACAAATCTCATAGCAAATGGGATGCTGATACATTGAGGCTAATGAAGCATACACCACCGTGCCAATGAGACACGGAACATAAGAAACAATACAAATGAGATGGTAAAAATGAAATGGGACGAAATTCGAGCCCTAAATCAATCCCGTGATAATTCATCAAATCATCGAGGAAGGAGGGGGAGAGGAGGAGGAGGCCGGCTGAGTCGTTATGCCCCAAAGAAAAACAATTTTGCGTGAATTTCCTCATCGGTTTTTTTTCATTTGGAATGAGGAAACATCGGAGCAACGAATAACAATCGACGGATGCAGCGGATGGATGAATATGCATGGTGGTGAACGGGTTTTCACGAGAGTGAAGGGTCTCTCTTCTAGGCGACATGAGATGCTCTACCTGTGCTTGTGTGACACCACCAAGGCACGCACCTGAGTAGTAGGATAGTCGGGCTTTCATCTGCTTGGTGTGTATGTACGTGTGTGTGTGTGTTGGGCTACTTTCATGCCGTACGTAGCCAACCGCGTGTATGTGATTTGATCCGTATATATAATTACTGTACAGCGTTGTGGGATGCTGTAGTCATGAATGACGAAGCTATATAAAATGAAAGTATTATTCATATTATTTAGTGTGACGTGTATGGTAGTTTGCAAGCGGTGGTTGATGTGTGCTTATTGCGGCTCGAATCTCAAATTGTCAAAAAATACCCACAAATAAAATTACAATGCTGTATATAAAAAAGAAATAAATGTTCCCAAATCATAGTTTCTGCAAGTGTACCTCGATAAGGAAGACTATACATGTACAGTGTTTGGTTAAAGGACATTGAATTTGTTTGCCCTGTTTAATAATTGAAGGTCAAATCGAGCCCCTTTCCCGACAAAACGAATTTGAAATTACAGAGAGACTCGTTTTGGTGCATTCGTTGTTCTAGGAAAAATCCTGATCAACCCTTTCTTCACTTACTGCACGAATTTAAATTTTTAAAAAGCCAAATGCACACATAGCAAAGACCTAAAACAAATCCCTCACGAAGCCATTCGTGCTCAGCATTTGTCTGCGGTAATGTCTGTCACGAATGGGATGCATTCGCAACGGATACAAGCCGTCTGCTCTCAGATTCATATCGTTAGTTCGCTTCCTAACCGCGCCAAATTTGCCTTGAGGTTTAGGTTTACAAAAAATAATAAAACGAAAGTAATCACTCGTGCAAAAATTTACCGTGCATTCGTCTTCACAACTCACGTTGCCAGAATTTGTGTTGTAATTGTCCAACAATAGCGTCAATAAGTCAGCTTTAAATTACGAGGAATCATATTTTTATGGTCCTGAATCCACGTTGGCTGAGTGTTGCAAGTAAACCAGTTTTTTCGGCCAGTAAAGTGGCGTTATCTTGCACTTTGGGATGTTCTGGTAGCTGCTACAGCCACCATATTAACACCCAGATGAATTTAACCCCTTGCTGCCAGATGGCAAAGGTTCAACTTCGAATTGAAGCTGTAATGGGTGTGTACATACGGCCTACTGTTTGTGCCTCGTTTCACAGCTCAAATTTACCATCTGGTCGATTGGAAACATGAAACGTGCACATTTGTTTTCATCAGATTGCCAGATTGGACAAGAAAAAATATATATACAAATATATCCTTGGGGGCGGAGACGCTGCCCAGCGCTGTTCGCAGCTCGTTGCAGAGATACACGGTTCGAATCCAGAGGCCGTCCTGGTTAACAGTGCGAGTGTATTTGCCATACACAGTGGACGTTAAAAGTCCCGTGACGCCATTGGCAAGAGTAGGCCGTTGTGTGCCGGCATCATGGTTCCAATTAGAAAAACATACACCGCAAACTAGTGAATTGCAGATACGCATGGGCAAGCATCACCACGAATGTGAAAATTTTGTCTCAGCGAGACTTTCCTGCACAAACAAGCGCCGTGATTATATTAATGCATTATTTTAGTTGCCGCAGGGCGTCACAGATTGCCAGGTTATATTGCCGAGTGCTCAGTGTCTAATAAAGTATCACATCGGGACATGCATAATGCGCGTACAGATTTGTCCCTTTGCACTTGGGATAAAAGTCACGGAGGCTTCCGCTTTCTGGAGCAGAGGGTTCTCTTTGAGTGTTCTCGTCAACGTTTCAAGTATAATTTGTTTCATACTCTTTGTTTTTTTTTTCGGTAAAGTCACGTAGGTAGAATTAAAATAAAACAACTAAATTAAATCACGACGTTTCGGAGGCAACACAAGCTTCCGTCTTCAGGTGGGACAGTCACAGCAGAATAGCTGTATCAAGTGGGTAGCTCTTAGACGACCGGGATTATATACAGGTTAAGAGAGGGGGGGGGGGGGGGGGAGCCAGAAAGGGACGTGGGTGGGGGGGGAGGGCTGAGTTAAGCCGACTTTTGTTATGTTGCAGGGGGTGTTCGGGGGGAGCGATGGCGCGCTGCACGAAAGCAATAACCCCATTTTTGTTGGACAGCAATGGCAATGGCTGTACAATTATAAGGTAGCTAAAGTTTGGCATACAACCCACTGAGAGTAATGGAAATGGCTGTACAATTATAAGGCAGCTAACGTTTGACTTGGTTTATAACATCTTTCCCAATGGTTTATTTTATTTTATGTTATTCTACCTACGTGACTTTACCGAAAAAGACCAAAGAGTATGAATCCTTGCAGTCACGAAAGCTTCAAATCTAGAAATATTTTGTTGCACCAGGTGAGACCACACGGGACCAAGATGAGCCATTTGCAAGAGTGACCTGGGTTTCCAACATGACAATAAGTACAGCAAATTAAGCGGACATACATCACAAGGCCAGAAAATATTGCACGAGCATGAATCAATATCAAATAATTCAAGATGGATGAATTCGCCAAAGCAATTATCAACCCATTTTAACAGTACGCACAGGGGTAACAATGCATGTACTGTATGTTGAACTTCTTTCGCACCGTACGTGGCCAACTGTGCTAATCGGAGGTGCGGGGGAAGGACAACAAACTAAACACAAAAGGCATTTCTAAAGAAAAACATAGTACACACAGAGGCGAATTGCACGGTGTTGCACAACATTATGGTTGATTTGAAATACTGCATTCACGGATAACTGCAGTTGATGGATAGCCTTGGTAAATCTGCCAGCTGTTGCAATGTGTCGCATTTCCGCTAAGTTTGTCAAAGCGCTTGAATTACTCAGTATTCCTTTGTGGGACATTAACCTGAATTTGCTCTTTGTGGGGAGTTGTTCGGATGCAATTGATCAAATCAGCTGTAAGGGAAGCAAAGTGTGAGTGATGAGAGAGAGAGGCCAGGCCAGGTAGAAACGCCACAATACGTGTGCGAAGAACCTGGGTTGGCACGAGGCCAGTATAAGTGCCCGGATATTGATAATTCCTCATTCATAGCTTTTGTCTACCTTGGAGGTAGTCATTGACCGCACAGCACTGCACCTTCATCTTCACGAGGATCCTTCATTGAGATGAGTGACCAATTCCATTCGTGAGCGTTTGTCATTTGCGAAGAACCTGGAAAAAAAAACCCATGCACGTGAGGAGGTAACACTCAAAGCTCTACTGTACTACTGTAAAGTCACGTAATAATAAGAAATAATAAAATAACATAATAGCGTACGACGTTTCGGTTGCAACACAAGCAGCCATCATCAGGTAAATGAATAGTTTTTAGTTTAAAATTGGGTGCGGTAAAACGACTCCAGGGAAAGAAGCCTACGCGTTTGCGCTCGAAATCGCACCTATGCTCGATGTGGGCTATGCTGCAGCCTTCTCCATTCGTATTCCAGGTCTTAATTTTCACAAGGTCTGGCTGGCATCTGCATCCACAACGCAGAGGTTGGGCGGGGGGAGGGGCAGTGTGGTCATGGCTCAGCGAGATACAAAAGATCACCGATTATAAGACAAAGTTGGCATTTGAACGGATGCTGTAATCTGCCGACAGCCTCTCTGTCACTGCTGTGATTCACCTGTCTGCGCCGCACGCAAAACAACGAACCCAGTCAGTACATACACGTTGCTCAACGCCGCTTACATAATGCATGGGAGCGGGAGATGGATTGTTAAGAGAGAGAGAGAGAGAGGGGGGGGTGGAGAGTGGGCGTTTGAGTCTGGAAGGCGGAGAGGAAAGCAATGGTAGGGAGAGGGGTTGTAGCCCCAGAACGTTGTCGAGGCAGAGATGGGGGCCTCCAAAAACGTTACGGCTCGAGCAGATGTATCGAGCCATCGGCGTATCACGCTCTCACGATCGCACTCTCGATTATTTTTTTAGCGAAATTCACGTGAATAAACATTCATGTATGCCCCCCCCCCCCGCCCCTCCCTCCTCCCGACAACTCTGGCATCCATGCACATTTATTTTTCTCTGGACAGTGATTTAAACCCATCCTGGGAAGTAACTCTCTGGTTTTCTTATAACTCTCTGGTGATAACTCTGTAATTTGTTGCGCAGTAATTCGTCATCGTCCGCGTTTGCTTTTGTGTGTGTTACATGCTACGTGATATACCGTACATCGCCAAGGCTGGGGCAATAAAAACGACACGGGTTGCCTGTACTAATACATCCTTGCCCACCCCCCCACAAGATGTGCATCATGGCCGGATGTTCTAACTGGCCGCTCGCAAAGGGCCGCGCGTGTTGCAGGGGACTGTCACGCATCACTCCGAGAGTCGCCTGTCACAAATAAACCCGAGGTGCGTTGCACAAGCACGTGCGTGGGATGCGGCTTGCGATGTCGGCGTCTCGTGCGATATTAACGTTCTCAAGGTAATAAGCAGGAGCGCGCGCGAAGGTAAAACAAAAACAACGAGGTAGGCATGAAGCGACTACGATAGGGGGAATGTGTTCCAGGCGACAATCAATGCTCCGTTGTGGTTCGTGCGAGCTGGCGTAATAGAGGAGGCAGATGTCGGAAGTGGATCTGTTGTGTGCAGGCGTTGCACTGGGGAGCGATTGGTGTCAGAAGCACCCTCCAAATCGATGCCCGGGGCTTAAAGATATTGACACGCGATGCAATGCAACACATAAGGCCCTCCCACACATTCCATACTTCAGTGATACCGTCGGCTGTATCCAATTATGGCAACAAATGGAACGGGAATGCTTCGCAGTAATAAAAAAAATTACCCGTAACGTGTGGATATAACAGGGCCAGGGATTTGAGTGAAGCTATGCTATGCGTAGCTCTTGGCAGCGTTTCCACTGTATGACCAAACCGGGACACAGTTCTTAATTCAGCCGAGATGATTCACACCTTTGCAGCAGCTTCCTGTGATACAATTCAACCCAATACCGCTACCAGATCTCGGCTGCAGATCAATTCCTGGACAGTCCCGAACACAGATGCCAATTCCTGGACAGTCCGGGTCAAAGGTTGCCAACCTTTAGGGGTCAAATCTGCACAGGTTGCAATCCCGTCTGGAGTCAATGCATGCCATCACCGGTCATCCTTGTTTCAAATACAGCGCAGCACCCTCCGTTTGACAAGGGAATCACAAAGCACTCACATCAACATTTTCCCTGGTATAATGAATTGTACTGTATGTGCAAGTGCCTGAGATCAAAGACACCGGCGATATTACAGATAGTAATCTTATTAACACACGTGCACTGTAGTTACTTATTGACACAGGACGTCGAACCTGAGTCTTGACTGTTTTGACGATGGGCCTGACTCATGTTTATTCCAATACGAGGGGGTGGGTGGCCAGCAGCACGCCAGGCCGTCTTTGTCTCCCCAGTGGCGATGTTGACAGACCACAGCAGTTACTCGTTTGAGGCTGAGTCGACCTAGGGGAGGACCGGTTAAAATAATCGTCACCGGTGGTGGCCGTGAGCGGGAATCGAACTCGGGTCGTAGCGCAGCGCGCTAACCACTACACTACAATGCGTTACCCTTCCACGTGCGAGGGTCACGTGACAGATTTGACGTCACAGCTCACCTGCCGTGCAAAAAAGATAAGCATTATTGAGCTCCTCCCCTCCCAAAAAAACAAGTGTATTTTTATAATTTTAGCATGGTGTACAGTCTGGACAGTATCCACATGGCAAATTTGAAGTTAGTTGCATGTCGGGAAGTACGCTAAACATTTTGAACAGACACACATATTCACAACTTTGCCTTTGATATATATGGAGATGACAACTCACACATGTGAGACATTGCTGCTTAAGGGCCGTCCATAAATGACGTCACGCACCTGGGGGGGGGGGGTCAGACATTTGTGACGAGGGGGAGAAGTTGAGAAATGTGACGTCACATAAAAATGCGCAACTTTAAATAAGTGTTTTATTTTTTTTGGGGGGGGGGCAGAGCTTTGTGACGTCATATTTGAGGGGGGGTCTGACTTTTTGTGACGTCGTGTGACGAGGGGGGAGGGGTGCGGTCAAAAATCGTCCAAAATCGCGTGACGTCATTATGGACGGCCCC